>NC_062255.1:9348794-10643270 GCF_905475465.1 Pieris napi
ATTCATACTGCACATGATTGAATTAAATAAAAAATGGGCATAACTATCACCCCAGTTCTCATTCCAAACACTCTAACATAGAACTACCAGCAGTGCTTAAAACGCCAACAAAAATCTTGCTTTATTTCTTGCTTTTTTATGACCTAAGCATGACATGACAGACATAAAATTTACAGCACGATGTCAAGTAGCCCTTTTCCATATACCTGTGAACTGTGCGGGGCAGAGGGCCTGACAGATGAGGGGATGCGTTCACATACATTGGAGGCCCACGTGGCAGGAAGACCAGATTGCCCCTTCTGTGACTGCACGGTACCACAGCCACAACTAGTGGACCATGTGCAAAGAGTCCATCTCCACTATCTCACGCCAGAAAGAGAGCTAATGGCGTTCATAGATGATCAAAGTCCAGGGTTAGTTAGATAAATTTGATTATTGTCGACGTGTAGTTAGTACTTACGGCACAAAATAATTTTACGTTTTTAAACAATACTTAAATTCAAAACACGTAAATAAATGATGCGTTTTTTTTTTATTTGTGGCGTAATATTTCTAGTAATGTTTAATTACTTTTCTAATAAAAGTATAATTTCAGTTACGACGAAGACTCAAAAATGACAACTACAGACAGCTGCAGTTACAACACTCCGGGTTCAATCAACGGATGGCACAGCCCTGTTGAGGTCTCCACGTCTTTTCACAATGGCGCTATATCCAAGAATAATAGTTACTATCACAACGGATATCAGGAAAAGGAGAACTGTAACCATAGAAGTGAAAAAGACGAAGATAGATTCTCACGGTCGCCTAAAAATCTTAATCTAGCTAATGGTGTAAAAAATAACAATATAAGTAATGGAGTTATTAAAAAGAAAAATAAAGAAACTGCAAATGAAAAGGAAATGATGAATGGCCTTGATAAGAAAAGTGGGTTTAGAAAATAGATTAACAATAGGTCGTTGTCATAAATAAATACCACAGATAATACTCGTTTTATATTTGAACTTTTTCCTCAGGTGTTAATTCAAGCCCAACACACAATAACGTAAATAACTATGATGGTTCTCCAAAAAAAAACAAGTTAGCTATGGCAAGTGCCGGGCAGGGATCACCATTGAGATCACAGTTAGCTTTAAAACTAAAGTCGAATACACCAAAAAAATTGGCACCGACGCCAAGTCCAACTGTCCAAGTAAGTGCAAAAATTATATTATATTTTATGTTCTTTCATTAAAACACAGAAAAAGTTCATCTACTGTATATAACTGGTAACATTTTACGTGTTGGCTGTCAAAAATTTGAAGTAGTTGGCGGGAATTGCAATTTGAAAGTGTACACTTGTCATAATTTTTAAATTCACTAGTTGTTTTAGTACTTTAAATTCTAATGTTATGTTAAATATACTTATTACTTGAGCTTTACATTCGTTACATTATTTCTAATAATATATTTACTTACAGTGTCTTCTTTGTGATTTTAAGTCATCATGTCCGCGGAAATTGGAAGAACATATAAACCGTGCACACTTCGATTTAACATCTCCTTCTGTTATGGGAAATGAAAATTCTTATGATAATTTAGATAATGCCACATTAAGTCTAGCGAACCCTACATTAGGTCTTGCAAATCCTACAATAAACTTAGATAATCCTACGTTGGCGTTAAGTGCCATGGCGTTATCACCTGGACCACATAGCTCGTCATTCCAGTGTCCTATTTGTGAGAAAGAATTTGCGAATGGCTCTGATGTGGAACTCCATGTGAATGTGGAACATCGGGACATCTTGAGTCCCCAAAAACCAGTTAGTATTTTATTTAAAAATCAGTTTCTGTTATTAAAATAATAGTTTGTTGTTGATTGCAACATTATAAATATTAATAACTTTATAATAAATATTGTCACTTTTGCTGATTAAAACTTAATTATCCCATCTATAAGGATTCTTATCATTGACACATATTGTCTGGTTATTGTTTTTAATTTTAGCTAATTAGTTCACTTATATTTGCAATTTCAATCTTTTTTAATATAATATGTTGGGGAAGTGTAATATTACCGAAGAACAATATTTTCAGGAGCAAGTAGACAATGCATCTTGTGATGATGTGATTATGATGGAAGAGAGTCCTGTCAGCAACTGTCCAATATGTTGTCAGCCATTACCAGTCTCGCAGCATGAATTGGTAATTTTATCTATTAAAAATAATTAACCAACTAAGTGTAGAGTGAAATACTATAAGGCAGTGGAAAATATCTTTCTCAATCTTAGTTAAATTTGAGTAGGCATATCTCACAAATAAAAATTTTGTATATTGACTTGAGGAATTAAAACTGTACTGTAACCCGTACCAAACAAGTAAACTGTAGACATTTTTTGGATTTGTTACTTTGACTACATGCTAAGTTAAGAAATTAAATATTTTGCTTAAGATTCAGCACATAGAAGAACATTTTGAAAGAGGCGAAGACATGGGTGCTTCATCATTGTCTGAAGCTGAAAGAGAAGCTCAGAAGACTCGGGAAGAACAAGAGTTTCAGTTACTTAGGGTCTGTATATGACTTTATAGTTATTATTGTTTTCATAAAAATAAGAAGATTTTAAGTAATAGGCTTACAATGTGTTTATATTAAAGTTAAGCCTAGGAAAAACTCTTAATGTACTACATATTACATTAAGGCAATTGTAATGATAGTTTTTTTTTGTGTTTAAAAAGATATGGAATAACACCTCTTAACATAGAAACTTAACGGGCACTAACCAAAATCACTCATTGTACATTTGATTTTATCTAAGTATGATGTGATGCTTGAATTAAAAACAATAAACATGTATTGATTCTTCACTATAATTTCAATGTTTGAGTCTACATACGAATTACAATACAATATAAATTTGTCAATGCACAAATCACATAGTTTTTATTCAATGTTTGGTAACAATTGTTGTGTATGATTTTGATATTTAGGAAATAAAAGTGGTACCTATAAAATTACTCATCTAGGATGTAAAAATAATTTGAGCCTGCATGTTTATGGGAAATTTATATTTACACGAAATAATAAATATAAAGTTGTATATATTGTAGGCTCAATATGGTATGGAAGAAGATGAAGAAGGCTACAGTAGTCGAGCAGCTAGCAGTCTCAAGCGAGCGGTGTACAGTGGAGCCCTATCTGTAGCTGGCTATTATGAACGCAGTGTAGGCCTTCGTCGGGCCTCTGCTTCTGGCTTGGATACAGGGTGTTCTAAAACCAGTGGTAAGTTAATTGTGTAGCAAAATTTTTATTTTAGCGGATGATTTTTGTTAATTTTGGTATTGTCTTTTTTAAACATTTATTTCCAAATAATTGTTTCCATAGATTATGTTAATTGTTTTTTAACACCAGGGTATGAAAAGTAGATGATTTTTTTTATTATTTTAAACTAGCTGTGCCATGCGGATTTACCTGCATTGATTCGGTCATTGTATGTTATAATATAGCTTCAATAAATGGTTTGCCTGCCTTTTAGTGCCAAAATAATTTTGCCACATTTTTTGTTAGAAATGACACTCTGTCCAGTATTATATCACTGCACTCTTAATGATGAATAGAGAAAGATAAGGATTATAATAAACTGGTGTAGATCTATTTTTTACGATTAGGAGTTGGAGTTTATCATACATATAGTGTTATGTATATGTTATGTGAATTTTTCGGTGCATTTTGGATTTGAAACAAAAACATATACAGAATATACATACTATGTGTTCTAGGAATATTGGAAAGGATAGTGCAACTAAACGCTCAGAACCCAAGTATTGTGAAGACATACCTTTGCAGTGCGGTGGACCACTACGCCAGTACTTATGGGGATAGGGGATGGGGGTGTGGTTATAGGTGAGATAATTTATATATTATAAATAGAATAATATAAGAATATGTAATGTACATTTCTATACCTACGTAAGAGCAGGTGTCAAGTGCGTCGCCGGCCTATAGTCGAGGAGAAGTTTAGATCTACACAATTGAAAATTTTACCGTGGTCTTGATTGTGTAATAAATAAAACATAGTAATTATTAGGTTTTTTTTTTTAATTAAAAGTTTTTTGATCCTCTAGGGGGCGGGTGCCCCTACACGCCCCTCTCACTCTTTATCAGATCGTATCTATATCTTTCATAATATTTGGACTAATTTACCAGGAACATGCAAATGGTACTCTCGTCTCTCCTCCGTCACCCCCCATTTGCGGCTCTGCTCAGCGGGGTCACGGAACGTGAGTGCGACTGCGTACCCTCTATACCCACTTTACAACGACTCGTCGAGAGGGCTTGGAGTCTCGGCTTCGATACCCAGGTTAGATATTATAAGATAATTATAACACATAAGGGTATTGCGCTGATATAAACCGGTTAAGTCAACACTTTACATGTATTAAGAGCGTACCTATTCTTGAAAGGCCGGCAACGCGCTCGCGAGCCCTCTGGCATTGAGAGTGTCCATGGGCGGCGGTATCACTTAACATCAGGTGAGCCTCCTGCCCGTTTGCCCCCCGTTCTATAAAAAAAAAAAAAATTGTTTAACGTTCTTGTAGCATGGTCACGCATGGTCATGTAATGTCATGCATGGCCTGTCAACTGTTCGCTCCTCGTTCTAGGAATGCCATCATGGATTGGACTTTACCATCTTGGATCTTCGACCTAACAGTTTGTCTATAATGGTAATTTTGTCATGTTGACCATGCTGTCACTAACGGTTAACGAACGATTATTTATTTCATATTTAGTGCTTGACCGCATTGAATTGCAAACTTGTGACGTCATTACATTCAAAGCCTTCAACAGGGTTCCGAACAGTTGGGTTCGAAGCTGCACAACACGAGGAAATGGATTGGGGCTTGTGAAGTGGTCACTGTACTCTCGTCCCTTAGGATAAAGTAAGTCTTCCTTCACTGTAGTAAGAAATTCTAGAATCTGGAATCTCCTCTAAGTTCCACTTGTGCAGACACAAATGCCTGATCACTTACTTTCCCATTTGAATACAAGAGATATATTACGTCACTAAAGTCTGGTTATTAACAGCAGCAGCAGCAGCAGTAGGTTCAAACCCGTGCACCGTAAAGTGAAGGAAAACATTGTAAGGAAATGTCTCAAAGACAACAGACGGCTGTTCTACTTGTCTATGAAAGGCAACGCTTACGAGCCCTCTGGCATTCAGAGTGTCCATGGGCGCCCATCACTGAACACTAGGTCGCTCCCTGTTTTAAAAAAAACGTGTGTGACCACGTACACGCGATAAAAGTTATACTTCTTTGGCGTAACAAGATAAAAATCTTTACAAATTTATTATTCTGTTTGTAGAAAAAACTAAAATGTTGACTATAGCTAACTTCAGGGTGTCGGTTTTTTGTGACGGTGTGCGCGCGCATCGTAAAAATTTACGCTCATCATTTTTCCCTTTTCCCCGCCAAAAGAAGTATAACTTCAAAAAATCCTTTCCAGGTGTTCACTAATAGACTTCCATAAGCCGACATCAGCTGACGGAAGCCACCCAGCCCTGTTCGAGTGGGTCCACAAGTACTTCCATGATGAACCACTAGCTTTTAAACCGCCCCTGTACTTACAGCATCAAGGTATTTTTTTTTAAAATAAAACTTGGGCTAAATATATCAGATATATATAGTTATAACTAGCTGACCGGGCAAACGTCGTTTTGCCATGTATATCATTTATAATAAAAAATAAGGGTTGATCGTAGAGGGGTGAAAGTAGGGTTATATGTATGTATGTTTTAATGCTGTATCATAAAAAAATAAAAATAGAAAAAAATATCTAAAAATAAAAATAAAATATTTAGGGGTGGACTACCCTTAACAATTAGGGGGATGAAAAATAGATGTTGTACGATTCTCAGATATACCCAAACTCGATTCTCAGACATGCACACAAAATTTCATGAAAATCGATCGAGTCGTTTCGGAGGAGTTTAACCACAAACACCGCGACACGAGAATTTTATATAGTTATAATATAACTGATTTTAGTAAAATTAAGATAGAAGACATACATTTTCATTTAAATTTAGCAAATATACTTAGAAAACTATATAGATCATCAAAAAATAATTCACAAACAATTTATACTGACAACCTCCTTCTTTTTAGAGTCAGGTAAGTTCGTTAAATATTATTTATATAATGAAATTAAATATATTTTTTCTATAATAATTCCAGGTCATTCGCGAACCATAATAGGCTATGAGAAACACAAGGACGGCAAGGCGACATTACTAGTGTTAGACCCATCGCATTCGCCTGCTCAGGTAAAAAAATAAATTTAAAAAATACAAAAATATAAAATAATTTAGACACAAAAAAATAAAATAATTTAGGCACAAAAAAAATAATTTACAATTTTAAAACACAAAAGAACATATTTTAATAAAAAATGTAGAATAAAAAAATAAGAAGTATTTTTCTTTATAATAGCTGTAAGTGCGGTTAAAACAAAAAATATACAGCAATTTTAACTCCACGAAATTACAGGTGCGTCAAGTAGTGTGCGGAAGTATGAGCGCATGCGCCGGTGCATTGAGATTATTAAGGCGCGGCTCCAGCGCACTTAGAGCTAGGCAGTACCAGCTTTTGTGTGTCACCGGTCTTATTTCTGATGACCGGGAGTATGAGGTAAGGGAACAAAAAATTTAACTTTATCAAAATTAGTTTATCCATTTTGATGTCAGTCAAATGTGGCGTAATAATTGACGCCACATGGTCTAATGGATATAAACATGATTTTTATATATATATATACGTGGCGGTAAAATGGCAACATTTCAAAATTAAGTCCTAATAATACATTGTTATCTGTCAATTTGACGTTTCTCTATGAGTGCTGAAAAGTACTTAAATGTAAATTTGCGTTTAGTATATAAAAAAATATTCGCGTAAATTAAATATATAATAGCGGACCTGGCAAACGAAATAAATTTTATATACGAAAATTTCAAAAATTATTGAACACAATTTCATCAAAATCAGTGCAGCCGTTTAGTGACACACGCACAGAAATAAGTTCAACTATGATTTAAACTCAGACCAGAGTTTTGAGTTTACTGAGGTCGTAGGTTCGATCCTCGACTGATCAATTGACTTTCGGCGCGTCAGAAACAGGAGGCTGATCACCTACTTTCCTATTAGATTATGATCATGAAACAGATACATAAATCTGAGGCCCAGACCTAAAAAAGGTTGTAGCGTCATTGATTTCTTTTACATATTTTAAAGAGTCATATATCCTTGATTAACTAACGACAGTTTATAAGGCTTATATATTTCCAGGCGAGTAAAGTACTTCAGTCGGTTCGTATACCGTAATCTACAGGTTGTCCCGCCCGATGTCTACAGGTTCAATAAAGTTAGATTATTAATATTTATTCACTAAATCACTTTAAATAATGTCGATATTATAAGTTCATTATGGTTTGTTGGAGGCTTCAGTTATACAGGGTGTGCTCAAAGTGAATATAGTATGTAATTTAATACGCAGGGTGTTTGTTAACTGTTTTAATTATTAAATTTAAATGTGTATCACGTGTTCTAATTGTTAAATATTTTTAATTATTTATTTTTTTGTGTTTGATGATTGCGTGTCCAAAATTTAAAAAAAGATTTTGTTAAATAATTTTTAATTATTTGTTTTTGTGTATGAAAATTACGTGTTCAAAATGTCAAAAATATTTTGTTAAATATTTTTAATTGTGTTTACATTTTACTAGCACAATTGTATGCTTTTCCTTGTAAATATTATTTATAATTTTTATTCTCAGTAAAGTAGACGAATTAATAAAATTAATAAAAAAAATGAAATAAAAAATCATATAATTGTCACACCCTGTATTAAGCATTTATAATTTAGTAATATTTTCTACCTCATATCCTTTGTCAATTATTTTAAGTCAATTCTCCATAGATATCAGAAATACCATAAAAATTGTTGCCATGATTCACAACTATTCATCAAATCAATTTGCGTACAAGATTTTTTGACACAACACCAGAATGTAAAAAAATAAATAGTCAGTAAAGTTTATGTCAAAAATATTTTTTAATATGGACTAAAAAATAGCTTTGACAGAATATAATCGGAAATTTTATGTCACTATAAAATGACAGTGCGGTGTCATAAAAACCTTGTACAATATTATAATTTAATATTAAAAACCTTTTCAATATAATATAGTGAGTAATACAATAAATGCTTGTCATTGCCTTGAATAGATAGGTTTAGGTAAAGCACTGAGCTTTTTTTAATTATTTGCACTTAGTTCCTAAAGGAATTGACGGCTTGGAATTTACCCGAGAGGAAATAATATTTCGTTTATGCAGTGTTTCCCAAGCTTTTTGACCCATGCCCTTCCATCTGCCCATCCTTAAAATTAAAAATTGTTCCCTAAAAGTTTTAGAAAGAAATTACTAGGAAATTGTTGACGGAATACAGTAAATAAATTTTCAAAATATATAAGAAGAAAATCGTCGAAACCATTTTCGAATAGCAATTAACAATTAAATTGCCCCCTGCGGGGCGTGGGCGTTGGGAGACTCTGGTTTAACGCAAACGAGCATCTGTTTCTGAACATTTTTCTATTTTATCGAAAATTTAAGAATGTTTTTATATATTTTGTTTTGAAGTGCCTAACAAAAGTATATATATTATGAGAAAATCTCGGTGTAAAATGGAAGGTTGAAGGTGGATCAAATGAAATGGTGCCTATTTAACTATATTTAATATTATTAAAGAATTCGTGACAATTTTTTTTGTTTCCAGCCATATTATCTTCAAAAAAACTTATCTTAAATCTACGTTAGATTCGCTACACAGATGTATAGAAAAATTGTCATGAATTTGAATCAAGCGCACCTTATTTTAATCTAGTCCTTACGCATACAATGCACTTATTACCTCGTTTTTTGCAATTTCGAATAAATAATTGAAATCTCCGAGAATTTCTCGCTTAGATTCCTGTTATACAGGTTTGGTGATACTTTTCGCTTAATTGATACTGGGTATAGAGACAGAACAGAACTGAAATAAAATGCCCATACGGTGAAGGGAAACATCTTATGCCTTCTGGTGCATATAAAATTGGGCTTAACAAACAGATAGAGAAAAGGAAAAAATGAGAACTGATTTGGATTGACTTCCGGAAGGTTTATTTTGCCTCACCTTGAACTCGGAAAGCTGTAAAAAGGCGTCATTCTCTCTCTCTTCCTTTTTCAATAAAAAATACTATGGTTGCGACATATCGTCAAGTTTAAACCAAAAATTATTTTTATTTTCGTTGTCTTTATACCCGGTAGGTAAAAAGTTAATTTTTGAAGTGAAAACTGCTCCTTTAGGTAAGATTAGGTCAATTTAAAACTTTATTGAAGTAACATTGTTAACGTGCTATCAGCAAAAGCTTCTAAAATTATTACATTTTATAGAAAATTGTTGGGTTGGGTTCGATTCCCGGGAACCTTTCCTTTGGTTGGGACAAATTGACAAACCATTTCGCGATGTTCGACTTCAAAATTAATTTTGGAGAAACCAGTGGAATGCAACTAGTTTTTTCAATATCTGAAATCGCTGATAGTTCGTGTAAAATAGTTTTATTTGAACCCACCGATTGCTTTAAGCGATATATATGTTTTAATCAGCTGAACTATGTAATAATTGTTGTGTAATTATAGCGTTGACCAAATTGTTTTAGTAAATTGTTAATTGTTTGTAGTCTATTGGCGTAAGGCACAGACACGATGTATATGGTGTGAAAATAAATGCTCATGCTTCAGTGTCTCTTAAATTTCAAACCAAACTAATACAAATTCTTATTTATTATGTTTTATTTACGTAAATTTATTAAAACAGTATGTATTTAAAATAATCGTCAATGTCATGAATGACGTCAAAAAATAGGTTTCAGAAGTAAATATAATCTATGGCCCCATTTTGACATTTAGTTAAAATTTACAGAAGCCATTGACACTATTTTTATACATTACCTATGCAATTACAGTGTGACATTCTTTTCTTGGGCGGTAAGAGCGTCGCTGTCAGTATTGCCAGTAAATAAAAATTAACCATCATAAGGGGAAGAATTTGAAGTCATGCAGGCTAACCTAATAATTTATTGAAATTTCTTAATAAAACAATGTATACTATTATCTAGAAAATACAGTTCTAGGCTTAAATAAATGAGACACAAACTTAGGAACAACTAATATGATAGGTTTTGCTACCTGTACTATTAATAGTAATCAGAACAGATCGATAATTAAAATTTTGCCATTGTAATTAATATTGCAAGGAATAAAAATAAATACGTTTTGGTTGGATTTTTATTAGATGTTAGTAGATAGTAAAATTATTTATTGTACACTCCAAGAAATTACAGAAATTAAACACAAACATTTCAAAATGGCGACGGTAGTACTAATTTCAGCCGCCGGCCAAGAAAAGTATCTGGCACTAGAACCCGTAATTAATACACATGGGGTCATTTTTAAACGTCAATTTATCTGATTATTGACCTTTGCGCAATAGATATTTATACATTTTCTACACACGATAAGATTCTCATTTGCCTAAAATGGGATTAAAGTGGAAAACCCATATTAACTGCAATTATTAATCGAAATATATTTTTTCATTTAACAATGTAAGCGAATTGGTGCTTTTAAGCAGAAATGTAAAAATAATTAAGTTTTGATCACCATTAGACTATGCTTAGCAATGTCAATAATATGTATTGCACTCATGTGATATTTATGGATTCGCCATTTTGAATTGCATTTTGATATAGGGAAACTATTGTTATGATTAAAAATACGCGCATAGAGGTATTGTTATCTATAATAAACGATCCGTTTTCTATAACTTGTCGTAATTAACCTATATCAAAATGTATTTTAAAACTATAAGTCTTCATTCGCAGAATTAATAATAGTACTCCTGTGATAGTTCAAGCGATGAGACACAAATCTGCTAGATGTTGCAGCTTTTGAAGTGATCGAGATGTGTTAACTTGCCTTGTGTAGGGAACGGTAGCTTCGTAGGAACAGCTAGGCTGTGCTAAACTGTTTATTCAATAAAGTATCATAAGTTATGTCTGGTTTTATTTTCTCCTTTTATTTCCAAACCAATTTGAAATAGACATGTGTTCGTACTATGTTTATTAAATCACTAATTGACATTGATATACAAGACGAATAACATGAAAGTAAAAGGCATATAATTTGTATACATAATGTATTACTTGTATATTTTTGTGGGAAAAAGATTATAAATAAAATACTTATTCATTAGAAAAAAATGGTATTTACACAGACTTCTATTATTCACGCATAATCAACCAACAGCCTTGCGATTCTGTAACTCACTTTTCGAACTCTCACATCGGTTTTCGCAGCGGCAGTCGAGCTCAAATCAGTCGTGAGGCAGTCATTTTTCGATTTGGCATTCTGATAAGGAGGGAGCTTGGAGATTATTGTTTATCAGAATGCCAAATCGTAAAATGACTGCTTCACGACTGATTTGAGCTCGACCGCCGCTGCGAAAACCGCTGTGAGAGTTCGAAAAGTGAGTTACAGAATCGCAACGCAGTACGGTACTAATAGGACTGCTATATTTTGACTAATCGAAGTTTAGGTGCTGGCAACATTGAGGACGTGCATTATATCGATCTGCTGATCTGTTTACGGCTCCAGAAATGCCTTTGCCCTGCTGTTTCAGCTACTGCACTCGCTTGAGATCGGTGGGTACAGTAGTGCCCGTGATGCACGACGTGGACAAGGACTTGCTGATATTACCCTCTTTAACCCCGCCACGGGGTGTAGTAAAAAGCATTTCTCAGCATTTGAACAGCACTCCCCAGAGAACAAAAAGTTATCCCACCGAGACCCTGCATCAGCTTTGACTATGCACAGATGTTGCTGCATAGTGTCAGTTGATCTGAACAAATACCAATAGAAATGAAACGATGTAGTTATGTATCGAAAAATTTTTCTCATAGAGACTGGAAGCAACGGGTGTCGTGTACTTCAAAAGTCGTTACATGGTCAAAACCAGTGATATGACTTATGTTTGACGTGAAAAATAACAACACGTAATTTTGTGAAAACTTTATTGAAAAAAAAAATACAAATACTTCATTGAGACTACAAGAGAATTCGCATTAAAATGCTTACAAATTTAGCTGAAGGTAAAGACATCGAAAAATTACGAAACTTAATCTAGCCATTTTAATATTATTTTACATACAAACGAATTTTTCGATCTTTATTATATAGCTGATTCTTCAAAGTGGCGAATAAAGACCTTTATAAACTTTTTAAACTACACATTATACATGTTTAAATAATTAATGGTATTTTACCTACTTATAAAATACATACATTAATGCAAAATGAATTAAATATAAATTATAATTGTTTGCAATTGATTGTTAGCAAAAACATACGAAAATACTGATCGAAATTTAGGAACTTTAGCCATTAAATTCGAGGGAATATCATAGACTAAGCAAAACGCCATAGACAAACCTCTTTATCACAGTTGTTGAAATGCAAACGCAATGCATTCTTCATTGTAATAAAGTTAAGTGCGAAAAATGGCTTCCTCTTAATATCTATGTCTTACGTTAGACGAGACTTGTCTATGGTTTGGAGTCGATGTGGTCGTAACACAAATTATGTAAAATATTATTTTCAAAGACAAAAAAAAGATACAATGCGTAAAATGGACTTGAAAAAATTAATAAATCACATAAATAATCCAATTGTTTCAAACGCAAATCGACTCCATTGATAACATGAATGGCTGTAGAATTCCTAAATACTTGAAATAGAAAAAATAAATAATTGATACTTATGAATACTTATGGAGAAAGTGGCCCCGATGGTCCCGGAAATTGTCAAGCTAATCTGTCAAATTGTGACGTTTTCATATTTGACAGCGCTCAAGACAGTGACTGAATTAACAGTGAATATAATTTTCATTTCCTAATATTTCAGAACAATCATAGTTTAATACGATTTATCAAACTTATACAAAAATTTAAAAGCCATGCATCTAGACGTTATCTAGGGATGACATTCAAAGTCTAGATTTAGCGATATGATTCCTTTATGACAGAAACGTATTAGATTTTACATACAAAAGTATACTAGGCTAAGAATTCTGAATTTTACGGTATATTTACAACAAATTTTGAACTGATTTTTTTGAACGTATTTTTCAATAAATCCTTTGGCTTACACATATTAAGGTCATAGCAGGAATAATTTGCAAGTAAGGGCCACTTACACTCCAACTTAAACTACTTGCCATTGAGTCGGGTTTCTCCAATCACGAGACAATCGAGTCCGTAACGCGCCGGGACGTTGATCGATATTGCCTATTTTAAGTGAAACTTCTTATTAATATACAAAATGTTTTATTAAATCCTCGTTTTTAGACAAATAATGGAGGGTAGGTGAGCAAACGTGTAGGAGCTGATGGCGCGCTGTCACTTTCTCTTTGACCGCCACGCCATGCGGACGTTGTTTTTAGTTTAACGAAATATTGTTTTTAGGTAATATAATTTTTTAAATTGGCTACTTGTTTATAATACCTATTCTAAATAAGTTATTTTGAGGAATTAAAAAACATTTGTCTGTAAGAAGTCTCACTTATGTGCGCGGCAGACGCAAACAAGGAATTATTTTTACGAATGTAAAATTAATTTCTTGTACTTAAAATTAAAAGCAACGATTTCGATAAATCAGTCGGAATTTGTTATACCAGACCCATGTTGCAATTAAATTTGTTTTTTCGATTTTGTTTTTATACGATTTGGTAATGATAGTGAAGGTTTATTGTTTACCACTAAATTTTGATATTTATGGCGTTGACACGTTTTTATAATTTTACATTTTAATATTCAATTTCAAAATCGATTAAGATTTTTTCATGGAAAACAATAGTTTAATTAAAAATAAAAAAGGTTGTCTGTAAAGTCTGTTTACGGAAGATAGTTTAACGTGACAACGTCATAACAAATTGATGAAATGATTGCATAAGTTTATGAATAAAATTGATTCATTTTTAATGAATTATCACTATTTTGTATGGATACAAAAAAGTGAAATGAAATCTAAAATTTAAAGGATAAATTTACTTTTATTTGTGTGTTGCCGCTGTCTTTCTTGTCCTCGGACGCATAGGCCAATCGAGTGGAAGAGAGATAGATGCGGCGCAAGCGTACAATGAGCGTAACGGGACAATGAGTCATGACTTTTCGTGCGTGGAACCGGCGTTCATCGATTTAATAGACGTTGTCACGTCAAAAATTTGACAACATAGGTCTGTAAAGCTACACTTAAAAGCCGCTAAAATGTACAGTGCCTTAAGGAAATTACCGAAGTATACCAATATGGTAAGTAAGAGACGTTACGATTAACAAACACACAGGTTTATCTGTATATGAAATTGGGAATGTCTATTATTTTGAGTTTTATAATCTGTGTTGACAATTGTCATAAATGTTAAATGTGAAAATATGACAGTTATTGCGTGTCTGTTACAACTGAGACTCCTATACATCAGTTTAATTTGTATTGATTGCCGTCAAATGCCAAGTTTGACACATGAGGCATAATTTGAGAATGATTCTCGCTACATTTAGGCAAAACCCCTGAACCAATTTGAATGAATTTGGATAATGTTGTAATTATAAAATATGTAAAACCTGTATGCCAGCAATCGTAACATATTGGAACTAGATTATACATGAAATTTGATAAATAAATAATTTCACTAAACTTTTGTCTTGTTTGTACATAACAGATATTCGAGTTATCCTACGAAAATGACGCTTAACTTGACAGTACATGTTTGAAAAAGTTGTTCTGAAAATAACTAATTTTGGAATTTATTTAATCTGTGGTCTATTATTACATATCAAAATGTTTTAACAGTTTTTATTGGATTCAAGTTAAGCAACCATTTTAATTAATAATAAATCAAAGATATAGCAGTATTTAAATTCTTTATCTATGGAGTCTAACAACTTTTTTTTTAATCAGCCATTTTGTAACACCAACATTCAAATTTGGAATCT
Source organism: Pieris napi (assembly GCF_905475465.1). Classification (NCBI taxonomy): domain Eukaryota; kingdom Metazoa; phylum Arthropoda; class Insecta; order Lepidoptera; family Pieridae; genus Pieris; species Pieris napi. The sequence continues at coordinate 9,363,914 of NC_062255.1, forward strand.
ACAACTATCATAAATAAAAAATACTGCTATAATCTATGACCCATAGATTTCATAGACTATATCCTATTAGCCAGAGACTACAGTATAAATGTTTATTAGCCGACGGTAGTGCGTATGAGCCAGTTATAGTCTATGATTTCTACTGTCTATGGACAATTTAGGCTTTTTGCTCATTGAGCGGTTGTTCCTCACGCTTATTGTTCTCGCTACTTGGCGAGTTCCAGGGTTGAAGTTCCCCTGACCCAAGGAAAGTGAACACTAAGGCCCCGAAAATATACGTCCCAGATAATATGAAGAATACTATTTGCCATTGGGAGTATGTGTTCTGAAAAATAAAAACTTTCAATTAATTTTGTATTTTTTTTTTGTGTTATCGAATAATTGACATATTCGGTAGTGGGCTGATCAATCTAAAATAAAGGATTACATTGTTAAATGCCTATATGATACAAAAATGTACTAGTAAGATCTGTAATGGCTCAAATATCTTTCATCCAACTTCGATTATGTTCCCCTTGGAGTAGACTCTTGGGTTCAAGTGCACAGGCGCTAATTTGAGATTTAAGTTGGCGCCTGGTATATAGTACCGGTGACCCCAGAGCTGGTATTTTCCTCACACAACGAATAAGTACGCAGCGAAGAAATGTTGCCAGCGTTAAACACTGGCGGGACTCAACTTTTTAAATTTGTTTTAATTTCTAATTTAAGAAAATTGTAAATACTGTATATTTGATTGTTATGTTTAGGTTTTAATAAACAATTATAATTTTAGAAAATATAGCTTGTAACATATACTGTAGATATAGCATTATGTATTATATGGTGAAGTTTAATAAATTAAGTATTGTCAGAGCTCACTTTAATTTAAGGGTTTTTTAAATTTCAAATATCTTCAAGTCTATTTTCAGCATGAATTTTACATTGTTTTGTACTTAAAATTTTCCATTTTGGTAAAACAAAAATAATAGAACTTACCTCGTGCTCAGTAAGTTCTCCAACCATGTAAGTCGAAAGCCAGCCGCCAATAGAAGACAACGTGTTGGCAATACCAAATATGGTCCCTGGAAAACACATGAATTTTAAATTTAAATATGTGTTGGCCTAGTGGCTTCAGCGTGCGACTCTCATCCCTGCCTGTGTGTGTGTCAGGCACTGGAGGCTGACCACCCACTTGCCTATTATATTGACAAATGATCTGAGGCCCAGAGGTAGAAACAAATACAGGAATCTGAGGTAGAGGTATTTATAATGTATGCACGAATACTGAACGCCACTTACCACTGAAGTTAGGCGCAATATCCAGCCCGTTGCCAAGGTAACCAGCAGTGACAGCTCCGTTGATTGTCAACGCCAGTGTGAAGATAGCAATGGACCAGATGCGATCGTGACCGAAGAAGGCTTGCGCAATCATAAGTATACCTGAAATGCCAGACATCATGAGGAATTTCTCTTTTGTTATTTTCATTGGTGTAAATCTCTCCCAATGATAGAACACGCGACAAAAACTTTTTTAAATTAAAAGGGGCAATCTTTAGTGGGTGCGTTGCCGGTCTTTGAGCGAGGAGTACACTCTAACTTTGAATGACTAATCCCCACCGGAAGTCGATTCCACAGTTCGCTAGTTCACATAAGAAAATGCCTTTTGAAACGGACTGTGGAAGACTTCCAGCCATCAAGGTGCTGTTGATGAAATTTTGATCGGTGTTGAAAAGAGGCAGAAGGGATTAATTCAGACAATCATAGTATATTATGTAGAATGATACACTACAGCCATGACGTCACATCGCAATTCAAGTGAAAAAGTCTTTTGTTAAATTTACCGCTCTGCCTTCCGTAGGGATGATTCCAGTTAGTGAGATATTCATTCTTTTACATTACATATTAAGGCTGAGTTGGCATCAGCGTGTGTCTCTCATCCTTGAGCTCGTAGGTTCGATCCCCGGCTGTGCACTAATGGATATTGTTTCTATGTGCACATTTAACATTCGCTCGAACGGTGAAGGAAAACATCGTGAGGAAACCGGCTTTCCTTAGACCCCAAAAGTCGACGGCGTGTGTCAGGCACAGAAGGCTGATCACCTACTTGACTATTAGATTGACAAATAATCATGAAATAGATTCAGAAATCTGAGGACCAGACCTTTTGACACATATTACCGCATTTAACTAAGCTGTGCTCTAAGGAATTTATTGTGTGAGTGTTAGTTCGTAGTGTCTTCGATTTACAAAAATTCCCGTTACCAGTTCCCGAGTTCCTTAATATTGATTGTTACATTAATATTCTAGCATAGATACATGTTAACTAAATTACCTGGTAAGCCCACAGCCAATGCGGTAAAGAGTTTCCTGGCTGTTGTAGTGGACAGACTACCACTGCGGCGTAGCGAATCAGCCAGCACTGATGACGCCAAGGCGCACAGGTATTTACCCAGATACGGCAAAGAAGAGAGGAGGCCATTCTGAAAAGGTTAAATATACATTTAAAAAATATATATATTTATTATGGAATATAAGATTCAGGTATCACTTATCACCACGTCATCAAATTGTTACGGTAGACATCCCTACTCATCGGCAAAGAAGACAGAGGATGTAGGCCGAGAGAAATAGCCGATATGGAAGAGACTGCTCCCGACCCGAGCGATCCTAGTGGGGGGGGGAGTTCACTTTCTCGTTTAATTATTTTTTTATTACATTTTTGTTTACCTAAATACATACATTTTAGATAAAAGAGTTTGTAACATATACCGTAGATTTAGTACTGTGTATGATGTGGTAAACATAAATAAATAAATAAAGGTATTTTACATTCAGTCAATTTTAAAGAGCGTAGCATGACTTGCAAGCCCTTTAATTTTGAGAATACATCTTACTACTTGATTAACGTAGACTTTCTAAGCGCAGAGGCAAAATTTACTGTAGTCGGATTTAAAGGCACCACCGCGAGGTGAAGAGTCGCGAAAACTTTTATTTAATTTTTACTATAAAATGTTAATATACTGGAAGATATCGCTTGAGAGCGATAAGGGTTAATTGCTCTCCTATTAAGTGTTCTCGTTGTATTGGTTTGTAAAAAAATAAATAAACTTGGTACCAAATAAAAATTGCTAAAACAATACAAAAAATAAAACCAGTTAAAAATTAGTTGAACGTCAGATTGGATAGTTCCTATATTATAATCCAATAAAGTCAATATACAAAATAGCTTAAGGAAAATGTTTTAAAATTTTAAATTTAACTCAGTTATCAGTACCTAGTCTATAAATAGCCTAGGCTACAAGTGCGTGGAATCCCGACCGGCGCCGTATTACGGCTAGTTTTTTTTTATTGGAATTGCTGTTCGTTAACCCTGTCGTAAACTATTAAGCTTGTAGGAAAAAAGTTTATCAGCACGTTACCACGCAACTTCATTAGACATAGACATAACATTTATTACAAACAAAAACACACACACATAATAACAATAATCAAAGAAAATAATAAAAATATATAGAGAGATAACGTTTTTTTTCCTTTTCTCTTAAAGAACAAGGTTCGTTTTAAGTGTGTAATGCATGTGTGTTGTGGTTGTAATTGGCCCTGGCTCAGCATTATGCTGAGGAGGTGAATGTTCCACTGTTGACTGTGCGCTGGTCATTCTGCCAGGTCATTAGTAATTAAAATATTCATTTCTTGCGTTTTTGACAGTGCACTGCATACAAACGAAATCCCTGTCGCTATTAGACAGTACCATCGGTGTATGAGTGGCATTGTTCTCTAAATGAGTAAAAAAACGTGTGTGTAACAAGATAAAAATCTTTTCAAAAATTTTTCCCAAACGCGCCAAAAGAAGTATAACTTCAAAAAAACTAAAATGTTGACTATAGCTAGCTTCAGGGTGTCGGTTTTTTGTGACGGTGTGCGCGCGCATCGTAAAAATGTATTCTCATCATTTTTCCCTAACATTTCTTTCATTTCTCTCTTGAAAAACAGAAATCGAATCACTTCACGTAAAATCTCAAATATTAACTACCTGCTATATTATCCCCGAGTATATTTCTAAATATTCAGCCGTGGGAGTCCAGGACAGTCAGGATTGTAAACTTAATTGTTTGAAGTAGGAGTCAAGTAGTAAAACAAGTTTGATGGATGGTGAATCACTTGACGCCAGGCTACGGTAAACGACTACAGCGTGTGGGTCAGACCTTAGTGTAAAAACAGTTTTATCACTGTGTGAGACCTCTTTGGTCTTTGGTCAGTTTGTTCAAAAAAGTGTTTTTTTACTTTGTCGTTAGTGGTATTAGTGATCGTAGAGGGTAGATGAAATTGTAAGCTATATCATAAAAAAATAAAGACAAAAAAAATTTCTAAAAAATAAAAAATATTTTTTTGGGGTGGACACCCCTAATCACTAACGCCCGAACCCAATAACCTATCTCAATCCATAATCTACCATCTGAGATAGTTTGATCCAAATAATTTTAATCCAAATGTTGTAACAAGTGTGCCAATAACCAATCGACGGATTGTAATAGCCATCTGTCGATACAAGCTATCCATGGGAGGTCGGATCGGTGTCTGTAGATAGACCTTTGTAAGAAAATGACAGTTGACGAAAGCTCGATTTCAACATTTAATTATTTTAACAGATTTTAACTTTACACCAGTTTTTAAATAAATAAAAAAAACTGTTTGTTATGTTTTAAATATAGACATGTATATTCTAATGTTATTTATACGGTTTTACTTACTTTATTTGGTTTACATTGATTATAAAATAAGAGTGAACTCGGTAAAACGGAACGAAAAAGAGCATTTCATCCGTCGCCAAAAATGAATTGTCTTCGTAGGGTTTGGTTATTGGGATGCAGATAGGAGATCGATCGACTATCACGGTCTTATCTCAGATTATTTTCAATCTGAGATTGTGGATTGATTATTGGGTTCGGGCGTTTGGAATTTGAAAGATAGATAGTAGCCGATTCTCAGACTTACTGAATTAAATATAGTGTCATGTCAATAAAAAAATCATAAGAATCGGTCAAACCGTTTCGGAGTATGAGAACAAACATTGTGACACGAGAACTTTATTTGTTACACCTAACTCCACGCTTTGCTTTGCTTTTGAGTGCTTTTAAACAGGTCTAAGATTCAATTAAGTTAATAACCTTTTCCTTATTTCTTAAACATCAAATATATAACAAAAAGCAGGAAATAATTTAGTCGCGTCCAATCGTTTTAACAGGTTTTTTTCTGTCAATCAACATAAATCAACTAGTCTAAGTTGTTTTATTGTATTAATAAATATCGTTTAATAACTGTACATATAACATAGTTTTACTTTTTTATTTATATTTTACGGTATTTATAATATTCTTAACCTTTAATTTTATAAACCCTAAATTTATAAATGTTTCATTATTATTACTATATTGTGTAATAATAATGAAGGGGGGTACCGGGTTCGATTCCCGGTTCGAGGGCAAGTTTTAATTTAATTAAAATTTGTTCTCAGCCTTTGGGAGGGTTGTGCGGTACTGGGCTAGTGCCTAAACCGTACATGGAGGACATGATCGAATTTCTAAGGCAAAAAAAAAGCACGAATGATAAAAATCTCATACTTGACGCTGGCTAATGCACAAACCATGCCAGAGCCATAAAAAAAAATAAAAAATTCGTTGACAAAACCACACAACAGGTTTGAATGAAACAGTGTTAGAGAGGACCTTATGTCGTGAGAAAAGGGTTTGAAAGGGGGAAAAGTTTCTATGGAGATTCGAGGTGAGTTTTTGACGGTGACGGTATCTTAAGAAATTTAAAATACTGCCTCAATATAACCACGCGGAAGTAGCAAAAGCTAGTTGAATATAAATAAAACACCATGTATACTTAGAGCATTAGAGAGTCTTTGAAAACTTAATAAACTAGATATGTTAATTAGTAATTACATACTATTGCTATTAATAAGCGGGTGAATTGACAATTATAATCTTAACTTTTGTAACATATATAATTAGTTATTATACTTGTGATAATTTAATATTATTTCTTTATTGACGTTCAGAAGTGTACACTGAGTTACCAAAATGAATAAATTTTATGTAAAAACATGCTTTTTTTTATTATTTCTAAAAAAAACAAATAATTCAATAAAAATTTTATTAATCCTAGAACCCAACAAACAAACTAAACTAAATTTTATACTACATATTAGAATGTATTTTTGATGCATATTTGAAATTATGTACTTCTCAAGTCTCAACCGATTGCACAACAAAAGCTTTAGTGGTTTTTATTGATATTTAGGCGTATTTGAAGTTCCTCGCATTCTGTAAGAGTTGGCATACGTGACCTGCGACTTCTTTCTTTTCCATTCGGGTGCTTTGTAACTAAAACACCCTTCTGACTAAATCATATTACAGTAACATATGCAGTATTTATTTCCAAACGCTGACACGTAAATGTGTAAAAAAGTTACTAATATTTAATAAGACCTTGTAAACCAATTCAAACATTTACTAAGTGTTAATATAGGATTAAACACGTAATTCACACGTTATCCGCTTTAAGTCGCTTGTTGTATTTGGCGATTAATATTTGCATATATGTACAAGGAAATCACGAGAAAAATCTAGTTATAAAAATGTGTTAATGTTGTGAGAAAATGTTAAATTTTATTTTCAAAGATACCTAGAGTTATTCAGAAACGAAACTTGTCGCTAAGAATTTTAAATAAAAATGTATTGGATTTTGACTTGTCAGAATTTCATACCAGTATAAAAATGAGATAAAAAAATAGCTATTACTTTGTATTGTATTCCTTTTGTTTTAATTTTCTACAAATGCTTTACTTTACTGAACACTGTTGACCTGGTGGCTTCAGCGTGTGACTCTCATACGTTCGATCCCCAATGCACTAATGGACTTTCTATGTGCGCATTAAACATTCGTTCGAACGGTGAAGGAAAACATCGTGAGGAAACCGGCTTGCCTTAGACACAGTCTACGCCGTGTGTCAGGCACAAGAGGCTGATCTATTTGCCTATTAGATTGCCAAATGATCATGAAGCAGATATAGAAATCTGAGGCCCAGACCCAAAAAAGTTGTAGCGCCACTGATTTATTTTATTAAAAAAAAAATGCATTACTTGGTTTTCGTGTTAGAGTATTTTCAAAGTTTTGAACCTTTTGTAATGAGATTTCATTTTTTGCTAATTTTTATAGTATAATTCTTGCTTGTTAAATATAATTGTAGAAGGAAGTAATAAAAATAGTCACCGAATGAAGTTTTAATTCTCCATACACATTCTAATATTCTTTTTATATTATGTGCATGTATTTTATCCTATATAAATAAAAAAGAATCGTAAAATATGCTGCTAAGCTCAAAACTCGAAGTCACTCACGAACAGTATTTTTTTTGATTTCTTGAAATCTTAAGAACTTTTTATGAAGATAAAAATTTAAAAAAAAATGTAATAACTTAGGTTTTCGGGCCGTGGGGTTTAAGTTGGCACGGTGGCCATAGAGCTGGTGCTTTCCTCGCTTAACGAATAAGTATCGCAATACTTTTTAAATTTGTTTTTATTTTCCTTTTAATTATTTTTATTTTTACTATTTAGGTTAAGAAAATTGCAAATACTGTATATTTGATTGATATGTTTAGGTTTTAATATACGATATACGTGAACTTAGGTTTTTACTACGGAAAAGCGAACAATCTCTATGAGCTTACATAGCAAAATATTCAATAAGTTGGTATGAAGCTACTAAAATGGCAGGCTAAAAAAATTTAAAGGCGAAACGAAGTTCGCGGAGGCAGCTACTATTACTTTGGACCTCTGTATAGTATTTTTATGTTTAAATTATGTCTGCAAGTCTGCAAAGAACTGGTTTTAATTATACCACCCATTTACATTCTTTGTTTTGTGACATTGTAAAAAGTGTTTATTACACTCCCTCTTTTAATGATAAAGCTGGCTCTGATACGTCTTAAGGCCCTATCCCAGCACGAATTGCTGTGTCAGTGTCTCGGGGCGGACTGCGGGGCGCAGTGGAGAGCTGGAGCACTGAGGCGCGCCGGCCCGTAATAAAAATTAGTTGTGTAAAACATTAAATTAATGTAATTTTATCAATATTTTTTCTGAAATGGTTTACTTGGCGTGCGATAAAATATATCGTGTCAATGTCAAGATCATCTTCTATATACATTTTCGTCATAAAATGAATTCAAAGTGTCAAAAATTGGCCATGTTTGGATTTTTTTTCTATCAAACGAAGCTATTTAAATCGTGTAACGCTTTCAAAATGGATACATAAACTAATCAACTCCACCATATATTTTTTCCATTCGCCCTACTTCAAGAAACGATGACGAAAAATGGAAGGAAACAATGTACTTTTTTGGAGTTTGGCAACTAGATCGGTCCTTAAGAGAGCGAATGAAACCAGCATATTACTCAATATGTAATAAGCTAACAATAAGGACGCTTGCATTAGGCCCTAATGCAAGTGAATTGCAAAACACATCCTGTCATTTATCACCATTTCCTGCCGACCAACCGGTTTAAGCAGATTCGATTGAGTGTATTCTTAAACGAGTACTTGTGTTTAGTATTACACGCATAATTTAACATTATAAAGTCGTTTCGCCGAAGATGGCTCGGCTCCTAGGATAGATCACTTTAAAAAAAATACAGTTATGATAATCGAAACATTTGAAATTTCGCGGGTTTATGCTACTAGTACCATAGACAATAGTGCAAGTCTGTTTCATCACCGGCGCGTCGCCATTTTGAAGACAGATTAATTTAAGATTAAAAATTTAATGTTTTAATTACATTCTTGGGACTTTGGGACTTCATTTCCCCTTATATGATTACGTTTGTTTGTCACTTTAAATCTTGTATTTTATTTTTCTTGTAACAATTGTATTAGTGTTTGTAACTAAATCTAAAATTGGGTCGTAATACATTCGCGTTGTTGAAGATTAACGTTCGTTGAAAAATTATGAGAGTAAATTTTTACGATGCGCGCGCACACCGTCACAAAAAACCGACACCCTGAAGTTAGCTATAGACAACATTTTGGTTTTTTCTATTATTACCGTCGTTTTTTCTACAAACGTAGAATACAATTTTTGTAAAGATTTTTATCTTGTTACGCCAAAGAAGTATAACTTCTAAACTCTTTTTTTTTATTATATTGGTATATAACCAAAAATATTATTAAGGTTACAAAACTGTAATTTATATAATATTATCCAAAAACATATCTAGTAATGATTACACAAGGCAATAATAATTGAAATTGCAATTCCGTAAATAGCACAATGTGACAAATAGATTGTTGATCAAGGCGCGTTTCAAACTAATAAAACCATTAAAGGTTTGCTGTTTGCACAAACGTAGGGTATCCATCTTAGTTAGAGAAACGGGATATGCGCAAGCGCACATTATGCTATTTAAACATTTGTCCTCGATTTACGTGAGTAATACAAATTTGTTTAGCTTTATAAATATAAACAAAAAGACATTTCCGCTGACACAATTAATGAAAAAATCACACTCTTTAAATTATTAAAAACAATAACTAACCTTAAAATATAATAACTAAAATATATTATTATTGTTTTTGGAACGAAGTTCCTTATCGCGCGTTTGAAAGGGGGCTAGACGGAAAAAATTCTTACAAAAAGTTGTCACGACACTTTTTGCTATAGTAAGCTATTGTAAGCTGTGCGGCGACGCATGTTTCTCTCTCTCTGTCTCTCTCTCTTATAGAAAGCAAGCCAGATATTTTCATTTTTATTTCGCATTGAACAGTGTGGTGTCGCGACGATTATTTTTGTTGAGTGTATACAGGTTTTTTGTAAATAATAAATAATAATAATAATAATGAATCCTGACAGTGTTTCTGCACAAGTTCCGGATATTTTACGAAAATTGAGCCTACTGATTAAGTTTATATAACATTATATTTGTTAATAATAAAAAAAATATTATTATAACTTAAAAAAAATAAAATTTTATTACAATTCCTTCACTAATTAATCGAAAGGAACTTCGTTCCATCCGGGTGTCCCTTGACTCCTCTCAAGTTTTTATAATTAAGTGTGTTGGTAAATATTGAATTAAATGTCACTTTAAATTATTTGAAGTTTTAGTGTTGTATTGATATATAATGTTAATAATTGTTTTCAATTATCTGTTGTAATTGAATCCGAGTATTTTTTTAAATTACACAATTAATTTAATTAATTACACACAAATATACAATATTTACAATATTCTTAACCTACATAGCAATATAATAAATAAATATGGATATATTTGGTCCCTGTGGCAATGTGCCTTTAATGATGTCGTTTCCTCGCTGTATAGCGATACTTATTCGTTGAGCGACAAAATCACCAGCTCACTGGTACCTTCCAGGCCCAGTCCATTGATTTTTACATTACATTATATTTCGTAACTCTCGAAACATGGTATAGACGAAATTTCATTAAAGAAAAATGAAACAGAAGTGTTCTTTGTTTAAGTTTGATACCACCCTAAATTTTTGTTAGATATGTCTAATTATACGGAATTTTATAAGCTAAAGAACTATTCTGATATTTTGGCCAATTAGTCGAATTTTTGCAAGATTTTTCATATACACCTACCGAACTACATAATTTTGTTTTCTATTGTTATATCACACCTGTTTCAGTTGCTTGTATATATTAATAACAAACATTTCCTCTTTATAATACTAGTGATAAATCCTTAACTTTATAGCTACACTAAGATATATTACCATAGTTTAAAGCACTGGTGTCGGCGTCTATAGGATATCGACTTTATGGTAGCGTTAAAGCGATAAAATATACTTCTAAGTATATATTATGTAGTATTTTTTTCAATTCTAAGGTAAAACTTGTATTGCGTATTACTTTCAGACAAATAGAAAAAATAATGAATATCAGAACATAATGTAGATAACTTAATGTAAACTTATGAACGTTTCTTTAGTCTAATAAAAATAACTCATTTAATCATTAATATTAATAGATTTGCTTATTTTTCAAACCTATCTAAAATAACGGAAACCGTGTAGAAACCTGCCTTCAACTAATACCTGAGGCTGACCACTTGTTGGCTGATGCAATAGGGCTGGATGCTTACGTGAGATTTGTTTACTCTTACAATTTCAAGAATTGCCAAAGAAAATTCAATTCAAGCGTCTAAGACGCAGAGTTGGAACTTTAAGAAGTTTTGAAACCACAAGATGTAAAATATACAATATTATTTTAATTACAAAACTGTATTATGAAATTTGTTTGTTTAAGGATCAATTTGAGGTTAATGAAAGGTTTTCAAAATGTTGACATAAGAAAGGTAGTTAGCACGTTTCTGTAACTGAATGTTTTAAATATGTTTATGAGTAAAGATACACCAAAAAAGTGTTTTTTAAGCTAATTTTCGTCTCTTCTGTCTTAAAGTGTGATTGAAAAGAACAGATGAGTACTTTAGCTTTATTTATTATCTTTGTTTATATATATGTATTAAACAACAACATACACTAAGGGGATTAATCTTGGTGTCTGAAGGGCTTTAGTACAAATATAGTAAAATTGTTATCTTGTAAGTATAGTAAAATTCCTTGTAAACTAGAATTAAAAAAAAACAATTAATACAAAAACCGAAACGAAAACATTACAACAAACAGAGAAAAAAGAAACGTTTTTATACCTACATAATATTACATCTTAATAGAACATACTTTTGAACATGATGAAAAAAATCGCAAACACTTTTCTATAATCAAAACTCGTAATAATCTATCGTAATTATTTATGTTGGTATAATGCGATGATTCTTCAATCAGATCATATGACGTAATTTCTATTTATAAAAATAATTGTCTTTATGTAATAAGAAGTACTGCTTTATCAACTTCTATTATATTATCACTACAGTAATCTTATCAGATATCAGATAATTATCAGTAATAACTATAAAAACACTATCATCCGATGATTACATCTGAAGAGGCAAAGATATATTTCCTGTTATTTATATCTGACCTAATAAAAACAATTGTCTTCATTATTTTATTTTATTCATCTATTTACAATTTCAAATTAAGTGAACATTCTGCAATTTAGTAAAGCATGAGGCTATTTTTTCTAGTATTTTCGCTTTAAAAAAACGTATTTGGGCCGTTCAAGTATTACGTAAGCAGATTTACTGGAATCTATCCCCCCTCCTCCTCTTGTCAGCATAAGTAAGCAAAGCTCCCAAAAATAATTGTACATAAACGTAGTCATTTTTTGTAGGAATCCTCAAAAGTGTGGGTAATATGTGTAAAAATGTAAATAATCGTATTAATTTTTTGTAGGAATCCTCAAAAGTGTGGGTAATATGTGTAAAAATGTAAATAATTACTGTTACTACTTACTGACGTAATCACCAAGTAAGAAAATCAAAGACCCCCCCACCCCTATAGTGCTTACGTAATACTTGAACATCCCCTAATAAATACATAGTTTATTTTCAATTGAATATTAGGATATTATTAGAATATAATTCCTACTAAAATAGTTTTAAGGTATACTACTAGATGTTTAGAAAAATAGACTAGTTTTTTTTGAGGTGAAAATATTAGCTAAACTCAATATCATGGTTACCCTACCAAATTCCCGATTAACGCGACATTAAAAATATCTTATCGAATCGAGTTAAGGATGAAAATAGAGTCGGAAGTAGGTACTATATCTTGATAACGTACGGATGGACATTGAACTTACATGGAATGAGCTTTAAGGGTTTTTATCGACTTGCGTTTATTTAGTTGTTATATATTTTTAAGTCCTAACTTGTGCTTTGGCGTTGCTCATGAAAGAACATAAAGAAACGGTCTTAGACCCAAAAATCTCTCTAATCTACTAAAATATATAATGATATGAAAATTAACTAGATGTATTAAAATAATTTTCACTTATGTTCTCAGGCGTGTTCCTGACACATACTCAACACACCCTCCTAACACTCACTCATACATACCCTCTCCCTCTATCACACACACACAGAAACCCTCAAATACACCGGCTACTTTCGGAAATGCGAAGGATATATAAAGGACTGCAATGTTGTAAATTCGCATTTACTGTATAAAACATGTTCTTAAGTTAATTGTTAATGAATATTTAAATTATTTTGTAATACATACATATATTAACTAAACCTTTTAGGTCTTTTAGAACGGTTTCGTGTTAATTTTCGTAATTGACAAGTAGGTTGCTGACAGAGGCCGTATATTTTTGGCTCTAATATTCTCCTTCATCATACGAAGTGTGAGCGAGTTAAATGCGAACATATAAAGGTTCATTGGTGCACCAGCCGTGATAAGAACACACGAGAGGAGAAGTACACGCTCTAAGCCAGGGCTTTCCAACGTGGGGCCCATGTCCCACAGGGAATTATTCATTAGTAAGGGGGGTAATTCGAAAATAGACGATGTTTTTCATTATGTTTTAAAAATTTACTTACTGTGTTTCTTTAACAATTTCCTAGTGATTTCTTCCTACCGATCATGTATGTTAAAAATAATGTATGTTATGTTGGTTAATTACTTAAGATGTCATGTGGAACATGGTTTAATGGTTGCAGCTCCTTACAAACGTTGTGTAAAAAAAAAACATGGCTATTAAAAAGAGTGGCGGAGAGTTTATTGCCAGTTCTTCTCTTCCGTTATACGCCCTTGATTTGAGAACTGGCACTAAATGTAAAATTAGAAGCATTTATATGTATTTTTTTACAGACAAGTCATAAGTGTACAAAGTGTTACCAATATGATTAAATGATTTTTGAATTTGAATTTTAAGGGCATGTCACCAGAAAGGTTGGGTAACAATGCTGTAAGCCGTCATCATCCTTTCCATTAAAATAAAAAATAGTTGTTACAGATACCGGCAAACTTCTTGAGCATTAAACAAGTGAGTGGGGGAAAGTTTGCGAATCGTACGGGACGCGCGGATCACAAACGTCAACTGATTTACAAATCACGCGATCGACACGTCATTCGCCCGCCGCCGCGCACCTCTGCAAGTGATACCTAAAAATCGCTTTTGCGTAGGCAAGGACATTTGTTCAAGATGTTTGCCAGTATCTGTACTTAGATTAACTTTGGTGGAAATCAGGGTTTTCCCATGCACGTGTCCATCCATAAAATTAACTTTTGATTGTCTCGAAAGCGTATTATAATACAAATTAACTACGTTGTTTACTTCAAAGTATCCTCATAATTTTCCTTAACATTGTGTATAGTTATTGTTACGTAATTGTTTGTTATATAATAAATAATTTTACATCTGTTATAAAGTTACACAAAAACAAATGTTGCTAATTCTAGCTGTTACATGTTTTTCTAGGAGCAATGCAATCCAGGTGATTAAAAATCTCTCATGCACATTGCCCTGTATTTAAAATCATGCCAGTTTTGAAAAAAAATCATACAGGAAGCGATCGACTCTGTGCGACTAAAGCTATAATGTTCAATAGAGATACAGATTCGACATTAATAATTTCGATATATTTCTATGAATAACCGAACTGATGGCAAAGACGAGGCTTCTACTATATTATATTATAATAATATTATAATATAATAATATTATAATATAATAATATTATATTATTATCTACTTAGAAGTTTAATAGGTATACCATAACGCTAGTTAGACAAAGAGAACAAAATCTGTAATTCCAAAGCCATCGCGGTGTTTAAAGCAGAGGATTTTATTTTCGCTCTTTATTACTCACGTACATTCAAAGAATAATTTAATGTTAAATTAATGTATTATACTTAATATATTATGATTTAAGAAATCGCGACGCTTATAGAACTAAGAAAGCCTGAATAAGCAGAGCAGCCTTGGCTCATAGAAAATAATAATTTAAGATTTTGTTTAACTATTTTCGTAAAGCGTTCGATATATTTCGATAACAATAAACATACAAACAAATATACTGTCATACAAATAGTACTCACGTGCTTAATACTATAGTTGAGTATGCTCTCAATGTAAGTGGGCAGTTGGTTGACGACGGTGAAGTAGCCGAAGACAGAGGCCCCGTGGGTTATCACGATGGCCCAGACGGGTGCTGACGTCAGCAGACTGCGCCACGGTACTGGGTTGTGCTGAAAAGTGTATATATTATAATTACTATCAGCATATTACATAGATTCTGCGGCAATGTTGGAGAGACTGGGGCGGCGACTGGCGAGTGCCACACACGGCGTGGTAAGCGCAATGGCATTCAAGGAAAGAGTTTACCAATTCTTAAAGGGCCGGCAACGCATTTGCGAGTAAAGTGCCTATCTCATACCTACATACATTCATAATTTTAGCTAAAATAAAGTAATAATAACATTTTTTTATTTTATTTTTGGTAACATTTATGTTTTCCAAAATTGTTATATATTTTAGATAAGACGCATATACCGTAGATAATAGATATAGTATGATATATAATGTGGTATACTTTAATAAATAAATATAATAAATTCGAAATGAATATCAATCTATAGAATCACAGAAAATTGTAAAAAAACTATTGATCTTTTATATTTGTTCAACTGTTTGAAATGCCTTGAATTATTTGTTGCCATATGTAAATTTTTAACCTTGAAGTTATTGCCAAACTTGATATATAAAAGACACAACATTCGACACACATATAACGCCATGACAAACAAATATATATAACATATTACCTTAATTTTTTTTTTTCAAGGTCCATTCCTCACATTTTTGTTTTTAGTGTAAGTTCAATATTACCTTATTCCCAATATTTTAAAATAACTTATAAAATATATGAACCTAGATTAGTTTTTTTCTTACGAAATCGACTTGGTTAAAGAGTGTACCAGTTCTTAAAAGGCCGCCAATGCACTTGCGAACCTTATAGAAATGTGAATGTCCGTGGGCTATCACTTAACATTAGGTGAGCCTCCTGCCCGTTTACCCTCTTTTATAAAAATAAAAAAGTGCGTGCGTACAAAGTACACATGTCAGAAGTGAAACTTCTTTGGCAAACTAATTTTTAATTCTTGTTCATATTTATACAAATCTAAAACTTTAGATTTCCGAGACTTAGAGGTAGAGAAAAAGGAAGATATGTTAGGAATTTAATGAATTTAATTGTTTAAGTGTCGAAAATTAATACAAATTATAAATGTAATTTTTTAAATCTATTTCTTCGATAATAAAAACACGTGGCATTTTAATTTACAATCCGTCATTTGACATTTCAATAAATTATTTTGCATAAAATATAAAATACTAATATTTCATAAATTCTCTTTTCAGTAAATTTGCTTACGTAATACTCTAACGGCCCCTTGGTCAAAAAATTACTCTAGGCAACTTTTCTGTGTGAATTATTTGCTATTATTATTATTTTTTTTATTCCTACATAATTATGTTTTTGCGGATACTTGGCGGACCCATGCCACTTCTTCAATACAAAGAGTCCCCTCGTGAGTTGTGTTAGATATTGAGGGCTACTCGATTGTGAGGAAGTTGCATGGATCTGGTTAGCACTGCGCCTTCCTAAGTTCTCATGTTATTATCAAAAAATATCCATCATAATAATAATAATAATTCGTAATAATAATAATAAGTATCTCATTGTTCTCCTTGTCACAAGTGTGATGTTCGAGACAAAAAAAAATCACCTTTTGCGTCTGCGTCGATTACAAGTGTCAGTTGGCGCCTTTAAAAACGTGGCGTGCTTTGTCTGACAATAAATTATTGATTTGTATGTTATTGTTTAATTATTCTGTTAATCATACATTGTTGTTGTTTCTTTGTATTGTTATATTTTGTTTTGTATATAGCGCAAACAAATACATTGTTTATAAATAAATAAAATTGTAGCAGAAATTCCGATGAGTTGATAATCTTAATATGATAGGTATTTAAAATAGTTATAAAACCCTATTTACTATTTTCATAAAACCTAAATTAGTCTTTGAAAGTATACCTTCGTCTCTTTCTGTCAAATTCTATTTACACATCTATCTATCACAGTGATAGAAAGAGAGTAAGAACTTTCGTTGAAATTATCCAATTGCTTTTTTTATGAATGTAAAAAATGAACTTAATGTGTTAATACTTACGCCTTTGTTGGAGTCCTGTGGCAGTGCCTTCATGAGGTGGTTCCTCTCAGCATCAGAGATGCGTGGATGCTGCGCAGGTGAATCGTATACTACCGCGAACCATGCCACAGACCACATTATACCGATAATACCTAGAATATATTAATATTTTACTTTATTTTTCATTGCCCTCTTAAGAGTTCTATATAATATGTTTTGGTAACGCTTTTTAAACAGCCAAAGTAGGTGATCAGCTGTGATGATGATGGATGTAAAGCAAGCCCG
The DNA here is from genome assembly GCF_905475465.1 of Pieris napi. Lineage (NCBI taxonomy): Eukaryota > Metazoa > Arthropoda > Insecta > Lepidoptera > Pieridae > Pieris > Pieris napi. Next base: position 9,381,323 of record NC_062255.1, read on the forward strand.
TTCTCACGATGTTAAGGGGTTGCCAACGGCGATTCGAACGCACGACCTTAAGATCACTCTTTCAACACAGCTTTGACATAAATTATTCATAAACTCACGCCTAAGCTATGCCCTCAAACTATGCCTCGTCTATTAGATGTTTTGTCTTTGTCACTCTCATATTCATCTTAAGAGACTACAAATGTCCTTAATTAAATTGGATTTTTTTCTACACATAAATATCCAGTATTAACAATATTCTTAACCTAATGATATAAATAGAAAACTAAAATGAATTAAAAAGGATTAGTCCCTGTGTGCCTTTAATGCTGGCAGTTCCTCTCAGTATTCTGATATTTATTCGTTGAGCGAGGAAAGCACCAGCTCTGGGGTCACCGGCGCAACCAGGCGCCAACTTTAATTAGAGCCTGTACGTTCAACCCTCACCTCATTAATTTGAATTATATATACGTACCAGTAAAGTAAAAGGCAGATTCCCACCCGAAGTGCGCGATGAGGAAACCGCAGATGGGCATTGTGAGCGCTGCTCCAAGAGACGATGCTGTTGATAAAACATTCATGAAAATGATATCATATCAGAATTACTTACTATAAGTTTATGTATACTGATATTGAGATTTTGAGACTGAGATTTGATACATATTAGAATGAGCCTTAAGTAACTAAAATTGGCTGATGGTGACGCGTATCTTGTTTAGTATATTATAATGTAAATGTTTCTCATGTAAATAAAATACATTTTTTTTTTGTAATGAGAAATAAAGTTCTTTAAACATTATACTGTGTGTATATGTGTACTTAAGTAGTTACTGTTTTATAAATCTTTATTACTTAGTAGTGTTATTATTAATATACATTAGACATAACATTTCTTACTAAAGAAACACAAAAAACATACAAAATGCTAATAATAATCATCAAAAAGAAGAATTGTTCATAACAAATAAATAGGTACATTTTGTGTGTGTGTTGTGCTTTGGAGCAGACATGTTCGCTGGTCATTCTGTCAGAGACCAATCATTTAGTTTGCGTTTCAGACGCGAAAAAAAGAAAAATAATGTAATAATAATAGTAGACATAAAAATAATATACAGTTTTATATCCTATTTAAAAGAATTAATTGCGATTTATAAACGCGCCAAACAACACCACAGATAACAGCGATTTGACATAGATTATTGAAACTTCGCGCCTTTTGGCGACAAATAAAGAAACTCCTTGGTGACACAATATTTTTGAAATTGGAATGTATAATTTCAAGCATCATTCGGAATAACTTAAAGATGATTATGTAATTGTATAACGAACAACAAAAGCATGACGTACTTTAAACATTATTCATATCGCCATTCAAAGAAAACAGTGGTTGTGATCACATTTATAAAAATAAATCAGTGGCGCTAGCTTTCTAGGTCTCAGCCCAGATTTCTTATTTCATATTTATTTGTCAAACTAATAGGCAAGTAGATGATCCTACTATTAGACCAGTGCCGATAATTTTTGAAACCAAAAAAAATTACAGTAGGATGAAACCCATTAGAAAAGCAGGGGAATATGATCAAAATGAAAGGAAAAATAAATTACGGTCGATCTGAGGTCGGGAAGGGGTAGGGGGGGGAGTTTTAAGGGTAAAAAACGGTTTACCTCGATTTTCGGCAAAACTAAAAGTCCTATCGAAGAAAGTTAAATGGCAAAGTTGTAGGTAATAAAAAGATCTAAAACTTTTGTATTCACACATTTTTCACATAACCTCAAAATTGGTGTGAAAAATTCAAAAAACCAAATTTTTGGTTTTTTATTTTTATCTTTTACAAAAATTTATTTTTTTAGACGAAATTTGGTGAAAACATACCTTATTATGTCCCAAATATACTGTAATTTATTTGATTAAAAATATTTATTTTTTCACCTTATTTTGAATTAATATCGAAAAAACACCCTAATTTTCAATCGAAAATTCTGACGTCAAAATTTCAGCTTTTTTCAATGAGTTGGTGTGTTTTCAGTTCGTTGAAATCTCTACTTTCCTATGGTAAAAAAATATATATATATTACCATAGAAAATCTTCTCAGAAAATGCAAAACATCGTATGCAGTAACGCCCAGACCCGTCATACCCTTCCCTACTTCTCTATGAATCTTCTTTAAATTATAATCAGATGCCTATTTATTACTATTTTAAGATAACTTATATATACCTGAGTGACCTAAAAAAAAAGTTTAGCCTTTAGATGGGCTAAAATTTTCGAAATTTTTCACATAAATTTTGAGGTTATGTGAAAAATGTGTAAATACAAAAGTTTTAGATCTTTTTATTACCTCCAACTTTGCCATTTAACTTTCTTCGATAGGACTTGTAGTTTTGCCGGAAATCGAGATAAACCGTTTTTTACCCTTAAAACTCCCCCCCCTTCCCTTCCCGACCTCAGATCGACCGTAATTTATTTTTCCTTTCATTTTGATCATATTCCCCTGCCTTTCTAATGGGTTTCATCCTACTGTAATTTTTTTCACTTTTTATTTATTTTGAAGGCTATCTGCACTGGTCTATATGCTATGTAGCCTCCTATGTTTTCCTTCACTGTTCGAGCGAATGTTAAATGCGCAGATAGAAAGAACATTGGTGTACAGCTGGGGATAGAATCTACGACCTCGGGGATGAGAATCGCATGCTGAAGCCACTAGACCAACACTGCTCTGCACTGCACATCATTTTTATGTTACAGATAATTGTTTCAATAAATAAATCTTTATCAGCCATTGTCTATCTTGTGAGTTATAAAATATGATTACAAATATATTAAGTTCCTATAAAAATAATCCGGTAAACGACATCGCCTTGATGTGCGAATCACGGCACCCTTGCCCTCGGCTGCTAAACTGGGTCTAGGCACTGACGAGGAAGACATTTTGACCTTAAGAATTCGCCAATGTCAACATGGGGAAATGTTAATATTAATAATTATGATTTTTTACTTTAATTTTTGGACATTTTTGCAGTTTTTACGACGACATTCACATGAAGAACTTAGGACTGTTCTATTATCTATGGTAGACCATAGACAAAAAAAAAACTATTACACGAGAGCTTTTAATAATATTCCTGACTACCAGACTCATGGTTTGTTTCACGTTCGTCACATCAACCAACTATGCCCAAAACTCAGATTTGTATCGCGCAGCCCGGACATACAACGACCAATATTTAAGCTTTGACTTGTTTAAGCTATGGAATATGCTTAAAAGGAGTATTAAGAATACCCAAAGCGCTAATGCATCCTCACAGCCGAATTAGGTATTACGAAATCAATCATTTTTATGAATTTTTTCCTTTCGTAAATATTTGAACCTTTTTGTATATATTATGTATTCCATCTTTAGCTTTTAGTATATAATTAGGGTAAACTGTAGGATTACGAAATAAATAAGTATATATCTTTATATATTATGTAATTCTACTGTACGTGTGTATGTCACTGAACTCCTCTTAAACGGCTGGACTGATTTGAATGATTTTTTTTGTATGCGTTTGGGTGGCGCCCTGGATGGTTTAGATTCACAAATCAGCCCGGTAGATGGCGCTGCAATCTAGGTTATATATCTATACAGCAAACAAACTGTGCATGTCTTCGTAATTAAACTCCTAAACGGCTGGACAGATTTTGATGAAATGTTTTGTGTTCAAGTGGAGTCGAGAATGTTTTTATTATTAGAACTTTTTGTGTGTACATGACGTCTGCCGGATACGCTAATGTTATATAAACCCCATATCATTAACTTGCTCAATCACCCTTGACCATACTATTTTATTACATAACATATTACGTAAGAGGTACAGGTTTAAAAGTAATAAATTCTAATAAGAGCTATTGTCTCATTGATATGAATAGGATGAAAATATAACATTATTTGTTTTAGTACTAGAATATTCGTATCGTTTCTGTATATTTTATTTTAATAGATTCCTTTGTGGGTTTTACACCGTTATACATATTTAAAAACACTTTAGAAAACAATGTACGATTGGAGATCTTTAGCCGGTATTCTTGTTTTAATTGCTAAATCCATCTTTTATCCCACACTCTAGAAATATGACCTGCCCATTTCTCTCAAAATCTTTAATATGGCTCAATTCGAATGTTTACATATGCATTGCCATTTCTTCTCTTCCGTTCTTGATTTGATTTGAACTGGCAGTAAATGTAACATTAGAAGCATTTCATATACGTATATATATATATATACTAGCTGACCTGGCAAACTTTTGCCATGTATATCATTTGCCAGATAGGGGTTGATCGTAGAGGGGTGAAAATTAGGGGTTATTTTTGGATGCTGTATCATAAAAAATAATAAAAAAATTTAGATATCTAAAAATTAAAAAATAATAACTTAGGGGTGGACTACCCTTAACATTTAGGGGGATGAAAAATATATGTTGTCCGATTCTCAGACATACCCAATATGCACACAAAATTTCATGACCATCGGTCAAGCCGTTTCGGAGGAGTTTAACCACTAACACCGCGACACGAGAATTTTATATATTAGATTTATCATGACGTTAATGTACACTACATTGCGTTACCTATATGAATAAATGATTTTGACTTTTTAAAGTATTTTATTATCTAAGTTTTACATACATAAATGTTTAAAGCTTTACATGATTCGTATATGATTTAATTTTCCTATTAATTAGGTCTTATGAGTAATTACGATGTGAACTTTTGCTCCTATTTAGCGATGATATCAATCAATGAACAGTAGGATTCCGTCGCCTCTTTAGGTCAAAGGGTGACCAATATTTACTGATGTTCTGGTACTCTTCCATTAGCATAATCGCCTTCTTGTCTCAGACATGACGAATATTGCTTTTAACTTTTAACACAATCTCTATTGATAAGTTTCTATGCAAAATATAGCAATTTATCGCATTGATTGTGTGGATATCCATCCTTATTAAAATGTTGGTACTGAGTTCAGGTATGGATTGCAGACGCAAAAATGTGTCTTGGCTTTACAAGGTACGACGTGGTATGAAGAATTCTACTTGCTCTCTTCTTCTAATCCAATTATGAGTTAATTTTTTTTTGTAGGGTAAGATTACGAATAAGTGGATACTTATTTTGACATTGTGAGACATAGCGTTGAGTCTTCAAAGAATACTTGACTTGTTACTTAGTTACTTAATAAATACACAACAATATAAAATAATAAATATACGATATAGAAAATATATTAAAAGTTTTGGCCTGTTTGTGGCATACAAATGCGACAGAAAGCGCTTGCATTGATATGAAATAATTTCAATGCTAGAAATAGTAGCGTGTAGCTTTAAATATGTATACAGGGTGGCCAAAAAGTCGTGGATCAAACGCAAATAGGATAGATGAGGTCATCAGCGGCAAAAAATTGTTCTACGGGAGGTCTCTAAGGTCAAACCCTGCAGAGTTATGATTTATTTTGGTTTTATATGAAAATTGACTTTTTTTTACTAATTCTTCTTAAAATTCGAAAATATCTACATTCTGTATCTTTCTCATAATATCCACTAGATTGGTACTGATGAGTTCTTGCGTTAGACATACTATTTATAGTTGTTTATTGAGTGTATTCAAGATAATATTAAGTGATACGATATAACATTTTTTCAAATCATAAATTTTTCTTTACTTTGGACCCCACTGTGAAAAAAAATTACTCCACCGAAAAGTGTCCCTGTACTACAAGTTTTGGCGCATTTAATAGGGATTCTGAAAAGGTATTACACGTGGCCATGAGTTGCTCTAATATCTTTCTAGGAAGAATTACAAACAACGATTGTGAAATAATAATTGTATTAAAACAATTGTTTCTCAATGGTTGTTTGTATGAAACAAAATATTTTACAATAAAATATGCTCAAAATTCCTGACTCTGACCATAATACTTAATCTGCACCGTCTAATCAAATTCCTACGTAACTCTCCAGCCATCTGTCCAATTTTTTTAATCTAGTCCGATTCACACAGTACTGGTCCCATGTAGGTAAATAATCTATCATAAGTCCGAATCGTTGTTGTTTTTTCGTCCTAGAAAGATATTAGAGCGACTCATGGCCATGTGTAATACTTTTTCAGAATCCATATTAAATGCGCCAAAACTTGTAATACAGGGTCACTTTTTGGTAGAGTAATTTTTTTTCACAGTGGGGTCCGAAGCAAACAAAAAGTTTTGATTTGAAAAAAAATTATATCGTATAACTTAATATTATGTTCAATACACTCAATAAACCACTATAAATAGTATGTGTTAAGCAAGAACTCATCAGTACCAATCTAGTGGATATTATGAAAAAGATACAGGATGTAGATTTTATCGAATTTTAATAAGAATTAGTAAAAAAAAGTCAATTTTCTTATAAAACGCAAAATAAATCATAGCTCTGCAGGGGTTGACCTTAGAGACCTCCCGTAAAACAATTTTGGCCACCCTGTATATATGTATTTAGTTTTTTAAAGCAACACAAAGAAACCCAAGTTCTTGAACTTGCACGAGCTTTTATAAAAATCAAATAAATAAATCAGTGGCGGTACAACCTTTTTAGTTCTGGGCCTGAGATTTCTGTATCTGTTTTATGATTTGTCAATCTAATAGGCAAGTAGGTGATCAGCCTCCTGTGCCTGACACACACCGGTGACTTTTTGGATCTAAGGCAAGCCGGTTTCCTCACAATGGTTCCCTTGTGGTCGAGCGAATGTTAAATGCGCAGATAGAAAGTCCATTGATGCACAGCCAGGGATCGAACCTACGACCTCAGGGATGAGAGTCGCACGCTGAAGCCACTTGGGCTACTCTTTTATAATGTCCCATTAATTGAATGAAGCATGGCTGCCCTACATCACATGCCCCCCTCCTGACCCCTAATGTTACTGTACTGATTTGCGCATGACTGTTTACGACATATCGTCATAAATATTATTGTAATATTACGTCAATATTTATTCTCTGATAAAATGTATTACGTATATGTGTGTACAATCCAAATAAAATAACGATCACTTTTACGATTGTCCTACACAAACTTCATAAGAATCGGTCAAGCTGTTGGAGAACAAGAGTTATATATGAGGAGGAAAGATTTTATATGAAAATTTATTTATACGTATAATATTTCGATTGTTTGACTTAGTATAATAGTATTTTAATGCAAGAACTAATGATAAAGTAATTATGGCAATTTCGTTTATCATCAAGTCATTTAAGTCCTCCCCCACTCTGTCAATACCTACCCGACCACTAGGCGGGCTTCCTATCCAACTAAGCTTCCTCCACCACCAAGCCAGCAATTATTGGGATGAATGGGAGGCCAAGACTCTTTTTCAAAGCAGATTCAGAGGGAGTTGTAAGCTACATTCGTGCTATTATTAACCTCATTCAGATTTGAGTCGCAATTTTATTCCTATCGTCTGCCAAATGCCACATAACAGACGCTGGACATATGAAATGTTTAAAGTATTTATAATTGAGAAAGATTTCACCTGATGGCTTTTTTTATATAAGAGTATGGAGGCTCATCTGATTATAAGTGATAGCCGCCCATAGACACATTGCCAGAGTTGCGTTGCTGGGCTTTTAAGAATTGGTACGCTCTTTCTTTGAAGGACCCTATAGTATGTGCGCTGTAGCATGGTTGCTTTTTTCTTTCAATTTGATTTTATTTGTAGTCCAGAACATTCTGGCTGGGTTAAATTTAAGTTACTACAGTTATTAATGATTTAATATATTACGAATGTGGTAGAGCTGAAATACTAATCCATAATTTGTAAATCGCGGCAACTTTCAAGAGTGAAACGTTACTGAAACTGTCACCCGCACCATGCTTTAGCGTACATACTTTAAGTCGAATTGGTTTGAAAATACTCCAGTCCTAATAGCTGGAGGAAGAGAGAAGAAATAATCAATAAGATATTGATTATAATATAGATGACAGCGGACCCGTTTCGACGCCTATTCAAAGTTTATTCTAATGCAATAATATCGTACGATGGTAGCGTGATATATTTTACTTTTTGTCTTTAATATTTATTTTCTCATGTAAGTAACTTGTATGTTTTAATGAGACTAAAACCTTATCTATAAAACCTTATTTATATACATTACTAAATCGACTCGTTCAAGGCTAAAATTGTATACTTAATTTGTAATTTATAGAAATATTTTTGCTCAACCAGACTATGGTTTAGAGCTCAATAAATCTTGTCTTAATGTCATCAGAGTTTGTCATCTTTTGGTTTTTAACCTCTTTAAGTCTGGGCCACAGATTTATCTATCTGTTCCATGATCATATGAGCGAATGTTAAATGCGCACATAGAAAGAAAGTCCATTGGTGCACAGCCAGGGATCGAACCTACGACATCACGTTTCATGGAGCTACTAGGCCAACACTTCAAATATTTGCAAGATTTAAATTCCAGTTAAAATAAAGAAAAAATCGTACAATAGTATAAAATTTTTAGTTTTCGAATTATTATGGTACCTAATAACAATTAAAAAACATATTAGTCGCGCATTATGATTGTTAATTATCAAAAGTCTCGACTCACTTCGTTTCAATAAACGTATTGTGTACGCTTAACGCTCAATTTTTTAATTTCAATTCCATTGCCAAGTCTGAGTACAGGTTATTGACATAATACATCGGCAATCACAAAAATATCAAATAAAAAAATCCGATAAAATCGTTAAATACAATATCGGATTAGCGTCGCCTTCGTTCCAGAGTGACCTAAAATACCGTTGCATTAATGTGCGCGCGCATAGCAACAGTTGCGCAAGGTTAACTCGCGCGGTCAGATGACCGACCAATCACAACAGCGAACACCGCTGACGTCAGATACCACGCCTGCGCGCGCCTCCGACGCCATTTTATTTAGATAACGTTGAATAACAATGACGCAGACGCAGTTCCAGATTGATATTCGCGGGGTTAAAGCGTAACTCTTCCTTAATTGTCGATCATATTTGGTGACAAGGACGCCTTTATTGTTTTTAAGTAGCGAAATTGACGGAATTAAATTACTATTAGTATACTGCGGTTGAGTAATTAATATGAATGAGACGTCTACAAAGGAGACTTAAAATCAAGGAATAATTCGTTCATAGCGTCAGGAATGTTGGAATATAGATTATTGACTCTAGAATTGTTCTAGAACCAATGTGGTGATTCTTTTTATTTTTTGCACATTTGGTACCTATACCCATTTCGTATATAAAAGGAGGAATTTAGTGTAAATCATAGTGTAATAAAATTGTATATTTATTTCTTTCAGTATAATGTATGTAAATAAGATGTGGATAAATTATTATTATTACATTACGTTAATGTACCAATTGGGTTAATGTGTAAATAATAAGGCTGAGTCAGCAGTTATCATTCACATTTACCATATTTAAGTAGTTAACTAATATTGATTTTTAACAGATCGGGGTTTATACCCCGATCTTTATTCAGTCCTACTGTTTCTGATGCTGCAAAAATGCTTAAATTACAGTTCTAGATATATAACTTACCCATCATGTTTGACATGAACTTCGATCTGTCCATTGGAGGTATCCATTTGGATGCCATGGGAAGAATGGCAGGCCATGTTGCTCCCAAGAGGAAGCCGAGAACTACTCGCAACGCCACTATCCAGCCGAAGCCAAGAGCGGCAGCACCAGGGGAGAGAAGGGTGAGGATGCTGGCAAGAAGAGTGCTGTAGCCGAAGACTCGCCTATAAAAAAAATTTGATCATGATTCAGTAATATTGTGTTATAGTTAATTTAACGTGTGTTTGAAGTGTTGTAACCCCTCAATAGCTCAAATTGAGCCTCATAGGGCAGTGTCATACCTGCCCCCTTTTTTTTAAATTTACATAATCTGTTGTAACGAATGACATAAAAAAAACATTAATAAAATCTAATAAAGTTCATAGCAAAGTTGCACTGTTCTTCAGACATTTTAGAGATAATTCCCGACATTGAGTTTGGAGTTAATGAATATGACCGTGTAATTATACCATTATCTCAATAATAACTGAAGAAAGTCATGTTTAGTTAATTGGTGATATCATGCTACGCCCACATTGTTTTGCGAAAACATACACGCATATTTGCAGCATGATTGCGCATACGCAGGCGTATTCAGCCCGCATTGCCTTCTAGAATGTTCCTTGAAGTATTTAATAGTAACTTTGATCTATTTATCAAGACCCAGAACCATTATTTGTATAAGTAATTTAACCCACTTATAAAGGAAGTAAATAATGGTAATACAGCAAGATAATTCGGCTTCCAAGCGTTGCGTAGTATATTTCTTGATCACACATATATGGGAATCAGTCACATTTTATAGTTAAAAATCGTATTCTTGCTACGTATAATATTGATAAATATTTAAATATATATAATAGCTAAGCGATGATACTTCACTATTTTTGATACTTTTACTAAAAAATTATATCCGATGATATCCTAGTTTTACTGAGCCCTATATATTGAATAATTTCCTGAAATATTTATAACGACGATTAGTTCAGAGATATCCTAAGCCTTGCCTTTTTTTAATTTAATTATATACTTTCCATAATTCAAACTTTATATTAAGTCGTCTTTCATATTAATTTATCTGTATATGTATTTATTTGCGGTCAATAAATAATTAAAAATTTCACTAACAATTACAGCTGATTAATGTTAAAATGGACAAATTTCAATTAATTCAACAATACAACTGGTGGCCCTTTCCACCTTGTTACCACCTTTGTCCATCAGCCATGAAGGTCATGAAAGCTTATATTAACTTTAAATACCTAATATTTTTTTTAAAACAATTTGGTTACAACAAATAAACAGACAGAAAACGTTGAAAGGTCGAAAATTCTTGGGTTTTTGAAGACATTGTTCTATAAATGTTAATAAGCATACACGTGTATAATAATAGCAATTAAATCTTAGTAATAAGCTATTTTTAGCGTTATTAATTAGTATGAACTATATTAATCAATTTTTATTAGTCCAATTGAATGGATTCATAACAAAATTATTAACTGGCTGACCCCGAGATCTTCGTTTTGCCTTAATTTTTATGTAATAGGAGGCAAACAGGCAGGAGACTCACCTTTTTAAGTGATACCGCCGCCCATGGACACTCACAATGCCAGAAGGCTCGCAAGTGCGTTGCCGGCCTTTCAAGAATTGGTATGGTATTGGCCTTAATATGATGTGTTGCTTAGCCTACCTTTTTCAGCTCTATACTAACATATAATCATTCACTGTTCGCTTATCAGGAATAGTAAACATACTATTTAAAAAAATTAAATAAAACTTTACCTTAAATAGTCTCGTTGCGTTCAAATAAAACTTTTGAACTTCATACGACCTAGATAACAGCTTACTCATAAACCGGTTCCATTTAAATTCATGAATTATGTCCTCATTGATTGTGTTATCAGGAACTTTACCCGTTTTAAACCTTACTAACTGCTAACTAATAGGCGTTATTTTAAAGCTATGATATCATTGTGAGCAGTGTTGGCCTAGCAGATTCAGCGTGCGACTCTCATCCCTGAGGTCGTAGGTTCGGTCCCCGGCTGTACACCAATACACCAATGGACTTTCTTTCTATGTCCGCATTTAACATTCGCTCGAACGGTAAAGGAAAACATCGTGAGGAAACCGACATACACAGGAGGCTTATCACCTACTTGCCTATTAGATTGAAAAATAATCATGGAATAGATTCAGAAATCTCAGGCCCAGACCTAAAAGAGGTTGTAGCGCCACTGATTTATTTATTTTTATATCTATCCTTTCTAGTTAGAAAAGTTCCCTAAATTTTTTTTTTCGGGACTGAAAGAAACGAGCTCGTGGTGGTGGTGGCGTGGTAGCCCCTGGCGTTGCAGGTGTGTTGCCGACCTCCAGTCTAGCCACTAACTGCTCTGAAGGCCCCAGTGGCCAAGGTCGAGAATATGTTTATATGTTGAATATATATATATCGCAGTGATTTTAGCCGGAAATTATAGATACCTATCTACATTTTGATTCCTTGTAATCAAATGCATAATTAAATTTATGTATATTTTTAATAAGGTTTATATTATTCTCTAAGAAATATTAACAACAAAATTTATTGCCAAACAAAAGGTTATCAGAACTTTTGAAGTCAATTTCGTCATACACATTTTCGTTATGCATGAGTAATGAAAATCTCAAGATGTAACCGACTATTACATGGCCAATTTTAGTTGGATGAATCGAGTTAAAAAAAATCAAATAATAAATGTCCAATTTGAAGCTTTCAAAATTAAGTGACGTAAAAATGAAATTTTGGTAAGTAAAAACCTCGATCCGATGGTCATATTACATCCTGAACCGTGGCTGCCAATATTCTTGCCATATACAGAGACTCATTTGGCAGTTTCCGGTCGCATAGTTCACATCGGAAATTGTGAATTGCATCGAATATCATGTCGTGTTTTGTTAACAATTTATTGTTTTTGGATTAAATTGTATATCTTTAAGGGTCGATTCGACCAAACAAGAGTAAATCTTAATCTTAGAATAAATCGTCAGTTAATCGAGAGTAAATCAATTTTACGTTTTACCAACTACACATTCTAAGAATAGTGGGCTTATTCGGGAATTGCTACTATACCGCCGTTTCGCACGGAATAACAGCTATTCCTAGAATAATTTAATGGCGTCAGTCAGTCCAATCAGCTGATTTCTGTCATTTCACAAATATGTATTCTGTGTTTTAATTTCAAGTCAACGCAATGCACTAAATTAATAGTCTAGCATTGTATAATGAAACGTTTAAACAATTTATTATTTATTTATATGTTTTTAGATTTTTTATTTTCTATAATATTAGAATGAAATTCAACTGGGCTCAACAGAAGTTCCTTTTTAGACGAAAGCCTAAAACAAACAAGAAATAAAAACTTTTTGTTGTCGTTTGACACCTGTTAAAAGCTACTTTTTCACACTATAATACGGCAAAATCGAGTTGACATGATGTATGCTCTTACACTGTCCCGTTGTAGAACAACATTTATTTGCCGAGTTTTATTTTCGTTCAGCATTCTCTTGCTATTCGCGTATTGTTATTCCTAGCACAATTATACTATCGATTACGTGGACAAACGACTATGGATTTACTCGAGATTAAAATCATGGAATAGATTATTCTTGGTATAGTTACTCGTGTATAAATTGAAGTTTGGTCGAATCGACCCTAAGTAGACGTATGTGAGAGAACTATCTACCAAATTTAGTAACCTACTTTTTATCTATTTATACAACCTTTTTTTTTTAAATGAGGTGAAATGCGCTTACGCAAGTGCGAGCCATGGAAGTCGAGCGTGACGCGGGGACTATTACTGGGTTTACACTCAAACTCCTCTGCTACACAGAGCGAGACCCCACCCATTAAAAACACCTGAGTCTTTTACACACCCTTAAGATGGGCCCTCGGGTTCGCCAGGCATTCTTCCCAAGGTACAACTACTCTAACAGCTTATAGCCAATGCGATACTTATGTAAATTTATTACCGTAACATAGTATAGAAAACATATAAAAATGTCGATCCTTAGGAGACTTTTAAGCACTCGCTTTGTTCTGGCTAGAAGTTCGTGGGGACTGCAAATAACCTTTGTTTCCTACCGTCTCAAATAGCCGTTGTGTACAAATAATCTGAGTTCATGCAGAACACTAGGATTACTAACAAATCCCCAAAAAACTTTGGCAACTTTCATTTCCAATCAAAAATATTCTTCGACGACATTTATCTCCTAAACAGTATAGGGACCAGCCATATTATTTACAAGCATGCTACGTCATCGTCGATTAAACTATTCCCGTTTTGTGTCACGTGACTTACGTATATAACTCGACGAAATATATCAATTGTGGGATAAATAATTGGTTTATTATTTATTTTTACTTAACTCCATAACGCTTTTTGAATCTACTTTACATAGACTATTTAATAAATACAATCATAGAGCATAAATATAAATGCCAGTTGTCATGAGAACGTTGGTGTCACTTCCGAAACTATACTAATTCTTTTACACAAAATACAATAAAATAATATAATAACTGTATTTTCACATACCTTGCTCCTATAACCTCTGCAAGTCGACCACCTGGAACCTCTGTGAGAACATAACCCCAGAAGAAGCAGCCAAGCAGATGATTCTTCTGCTTTGTATCCCAATGATAGCGGGTCTGTGTTATATGTTCTGGGTGCTGCAAAAATAGGAACATGTATGTATGTGTTCTAATTTATTAAATAGAAATGATTCCCTATTCTATAAATATAAGTTTCATCTGGCAATGATGAACTTTTTTTAGTAATTCGGGTTAACAGCTAAGTTGTCCCATCGAACGTTGAGGCAGATATAATTCCACCCGTATCACCTCGACGTTCCACAACGTTTGTTTTGTAAGGCTCTTTTGCACCACCACCACTAATTGAATTTGAGCTGTCTGCTCTTTAACCCGTACCGATTCTTAAAAGGCCTGCCTTCCGATCTTCTTTAATTGTCAGTGGGCATCATTTAACATTAGGACAACTTCCAAAAGCGATACCGAAGGTTAACCCTGTCCCAATCGGATCTCGTGGACTCGGGGGTGAGGTGCCGCGTTCGGTAGATTCGCACGCGCTTGGTATCGCATAAGTGGACGAGGGAGACACGACGGGATGCGACGTTGATGTGGAAATAGCGACACCGACGACGAGCCGTTCTCTTGTCGTCGGTGTAGAATGATAACCTCGTATGTCCAGAGAACCAAACATTACAGGATACGAAAAAAATCTTTCATTTCGTCTTTGTTCGTTAAAATATTGTTATGTGTCTTTGTCCATAGTTTTAGATGGTTAAAAGGACTTATTTATTAATAACATAAATGTATCATTACTTCATGATTATACCAGTTAAATGAAATAAGAACCTAAGAATAAAAAATAAATGGTTTTTAGACGTACGAGTTTATCATTCTACAGTGACGTTGACGTTGTCATGTCCGCAGCCAGAGGGAGAATGCGCACGGGACAAAAATAGCGTGAAATTTGTAGGGAGTCAAGAGAGTGCGCCGGTGACGATGCAGATGCATAGATTCACCGGTGCATCTCGCATTGCTTCGGTCGAGACCCGGTCCGCATGACCGCCAGAGCTGATTGACCATGGGAACGTTAGTGGGTCCCAATAATAACTTTGGTTCCGCGATCCCAAGGCGATATCAACGACTATATTGAGAGAATTACATCGAACTTACAAAAACTTTATCGGAATCGCTATTGGAAGTTATAGAGTGTGATCCTTTAAAATTATATTGCAGTATATAATCAGGACGAGGTTGCTGGTAAGAACCAGATTAAAGATTTCGTCGACTGACTTGGGTTTTTACCAGCCAGATAAGAATGTAACTTTTTCCTTCTAATTAGATCTTGAATATTTTCCTGTTATTTTAGCTTTACTTCATAAAGTTTTAGATATAGGTACTGTAATCCTCTTATAACGCCAAAGCGAAGCGAGTTATAGGAGTATTCTCGTAAAACCGATTTTATTAACAATTCAAAAACTAGTACGAATTTAATAAAGTTGTTGAAACAGGTGCAAAGCTACGCAAAACTAATTTCACACAACGGAAATATAACTTGAGAAATCACCGCGTTATATGGGGGAAATAGCGCGTTATTCAGGGACAGAAATCGCGTTATATTACTGTAATAAAGACATGTTTGATATTATTTTAGGTGTACCGCAAAGCGTTATGGAAAACAATATTCCTTGAAGAACATGCTTTTATACAATCAGAAGATTAATAAAATTATTTATAATTAAATGTTTATTTCCTTTGTAATACATAGTTGTTAAATAATCGTGTCAGACGTTTCAAGAATAAAATAATCGATCTAATACAGGAATACAAAACAATATATATACATTATCTAACTAGTCTCTAGGTATATGTTTAGTTTATGTGCAAAGATTTTTCAGCGACTATATAATAATCTTTAGCAGCAGTGTTGGACTCATCTCTGAGGTCGTAGGGTCGTTCCCGGTTGTGCACCAATGTACTATCTATGTGAGTAACATTAGCTTGAACGGTGAAGGAAAACATCGTGAGGATTCGCATGCCTTAGACCCAACAAGTCGGCGTGTCAGGCTCAGGAGGCTGATCATCTCCTTGCCTATTACATTGACATATGATCATGAAAAAGTTACAGTCATCTGAGGCCCAGACCTAAATAGGTTGTAGCGCCACTGATTATTTTTTGATAACGTCTTACGTTTTATCTTAAGTTGTTGAAACGACTTGTTATTATTCTGTGCAATTTAAGTAAAAAAATATTATAATTAACGAATATGTTAATTTATCGATTAATTTACTTTTCAATTAACTTTGTATTTAACAAAATAATGACAATTAATGATAATAATTAAATTCAATTTATATGCAATTTTTCATCAACGTCTTTCGACTTTATGACGTAAAGTTATCATCCATAGACCAACATTAGATATAGACAACCAAATTGTAAGGTCCAGATAATGTCTTACAATATAATGCATTTGGTAGTTTTTTTTATATAAATCCTTTTCTAGAACTACTAACAAGTGGGATATTGCATTATGAAGATGCTTTGTAGTTTGAATATCAGGTAAACGAACCGCAAAAAGGCAAATTAGCTACGCACTGCGTCAACGCCTTTTCTTGGAATATTGTTTTGCGACGCGATGCTAAGCGAAACGAGAGAATTCTAAGAATAAAAATCTTGTTATACGAATTGTACTTGGATATATTTGGTAGGATATGGATCAAATATGTAGTATTTTTTTTGGCGGGCAAAAAAATAGGCTCACCTGATGTTAAGTGATACCGCGATGTACACCCTCAATGCCAGGGGGCTCGCGAGTGCGTTGCCGTTCGCTTAGCTGCTTCTCTATCTTCCTTTAAATTTATTCTGTAAACATTACCTGTCCACATCGTATCCCCAACTTTCGTACTAACTACTAACTGACGTGAGACTGATCTTAAATTAAATTATTATGATTCATGTGCACTTTTTACTTTTTTTTCATGTATCCTTTATTAGTTTAGTTTTTTTTCCTAATAACTATATGAAATATGTATTTTTGCACTTTTTGCTTACCATATCTAATTTAATACATTCTTTTTTTCTTTTCTCACAGTGGTTGCCTGAAAGAGATCGCTCGAAAGCGATAAGGCGGCCAGTTACTTTACATTTAAATATTAATTATGTTAATTTTGCGGGACGCTTGCATTCTTCCTGTTCATATAATCTGGAGTTTAATTGTATGTGCATTGTGCAACCTACCTCTGTAACGTTAAGTGATTCGGTGAGATTGGCCACCACCTGTGCATCCTTCTCGTCGAATATCATCTCCACTATGGCAATTGTGAGGTTCACGCGCAGTGCGTAGTTCAGCATGAACCCGAGGAGCACCATTATGTTTAATACTTGGACGCATGTTAGGCAATCTGAAAGAAGAAATATCATTATAAAATGAAGAGTTTTTTGGACGAGCTTTATAAAGCTTTCATTTAACTTTTAGGTATAATAATAATATCTGGTATTGGAAAAACATCTTTTTATAGCAATCAACCCGTAGTTTACCAAAAACATTAAAAGATCTTCCAACTAGAGTTATTAAATTACTTAATTTGGAAAAAACATATTACATAATTAATGACTATTTAAGTGAAACATGATAATAATTATTAATTTCTTAACGTAATAATATATTTGAATAATGTGATATTTCATCACTACAAATAATATAAGAATTGACTATGTGATGTAGGTAACTATGAAAAATTTCTTTTAAGACAAATTTGCACGCCATTATGTATGGCAGAATATGCGACCTACCATATTCTTGCAAATAAATTATTATTATTATTGTTCCACAACTGAGGCTTTTAAAGCATTTTTGCCGCGCAACACCCCTATGTGGAACCCTACAAGGTAATATGGTTAAATAGAATCTTAAATTCAGTTACGTCTAAAAAAATACATAGCAACATAATATATACCTATAATTAATTTCTTTGCACCGACTACTAACAGTTTAGAAATTTAGCAAATTACAGGTGTGTCCGAACCAATACGACTTAAGAACCGGAAAAACCGGCAACACACTCGCGATTCCTCTGGTGTCCAGCGGCGGTATCACTTAACATCAGCTGAGCCCCCCCTATTCCATAAAAAGTATGTAAAAATCGTGTTAGGTGAGCGCTAAAATATTTTCTAATGTATAGATTTTTACTCAACTCCCGTATGAAACTGTTCTTTTAATATATGTATTTTGATTAACTTGACATGACCTATATATAACCTGTTAATGCGTCATAATCAAACATAATTATAATATTACAACATCTCCAAGGTCGTTTTACGCAAAATCATTTTTCTCGCGCATAACGGCATTTGCGAAACGTGTTCTTTAAATTGACGATTTATGGTAAGCAAAAAAAATTGGTTTAACGATACTCGTTTTGTGATTAGAACCTTTAGATATTGTTAAACTTCACTTTTAATATTTGTTTTTTTATTTATCTATATATATAAAAATGAAACCCGTTTTCCGTTGTCACGACATAACATGAAAACGGCTTGACCGATTTGTATGATTATTTTTTTATAATATTCCTTGAAGTACGAGGATGGTTCTTACGGAGAGAAAAATAAAAAAAAATTGTGTGAAAACGACTAAAAACAACACTTTAGTAGTACTAGTAGTTACATATTACATTATTATATACTCATAATCAATTCTTATATTATTTTATTAATGATATAAATGTCTGTGAATAAGTCGAATATTCTGTAATACCCAAATTTTTTATTTTCCATACAATTTCTTTATTTAGGCACTGATTCTGATTTTAATCAGAAAAACTGCACCGTTCTAACCCTTTTATATGGCAAAACAAAGTTTGTAGATCAGATAAAATTTTAAGGTAAATTTGTCGAATCACGGCCCACCGTCACCGTAAAATAGCTCCAAATTTTTTTCTATCGTTCTTTACGACTTGTATGTACCCAAAGTAATATGTGGGAGGCTTTGGACCCCTTAAAAATTAAAAACAAAAATATTACATGCATGATGTAAATGGTATTGTCTCCGTTCCCAGTGAATAACATTAGGTTAGGTTAAAGCCAAAAATTTGTACCATCTTTCATTCATTTCACAAATCATGATGTTTGTATGTCTATGGGGTTAAAGAGCATGCGCCACCACATTATTGCATGCACCATTGCCGAGCGATGAAAATTTGTAGAAACAAAAATTGTTAAAAAATCTGATATGCCAAACTTTGTTTATATAATAAAAGGGTTGATAGAAGGGTGAATTGTTTTTGTTGATTTTGAGTGCCTTGATAAAGAAATTGTATAAAAAATAAAAATTTACGGGTATCACAGAATATTCGACTTATTCACAGACATTTATAGTATTCATCAAATAATATATTAATTGACTATAAGTATATATAATAATGTAATATACAAGTACCTACTATACAGGCATTATCTGTCCACATCATATCGTACTAACTGATCTGAATAAATTTACCAATGTACATAAGGCTGCCAGTCCACCAGAGCGGAGCGAGGCAGCGGAGCCGAGAAACGGAGAAATATTAACCAATAGGATTGCACAAAATCTCCGCTCCTCTTAAGTGGACAGGGACTTGCGAGCTAGTTTAAAATTTCATATAAAACCGGTATGCGGAGCGGGGAAACGGAGCGGGGAAACGTGCGGGGATGCGGAGCGGGGAAGCGAGTGCGGGCGCGGGCGCACTTTGCGCCGGCAGTGTGCCGCCGTATTCCGACCAGTGCGTATGTGACCGAAGATAATGGATGAAAAACTTATTGAAAGTGTGAAAAAGTTTCCGTGCATTTGGAACACATCTTCAGAATTTTACAAATGCAACGAAACAAAAGATGCTGCGTGGGACCAAATTATCATTGAAACAAACATATCGGATGGTAAATAATATGTATCTTTATTCTATAATACCTTCTAGTAGGTACATATTGATATCTTTTTTTTTATTTAACAAAATAGCCTATATAATGTAATAGCCTAAATAGTTAAATAATGTCCGCAGCTGGCCAAATTATCTATATCTGTCTCACATCACTGACTATTATAGATTCTTTTCAAAATTCGAGTATCTTGCCATGGTACCTTCCCCTGATTATTAAAGTATGAACAATACATTTCACGAACTTGATAACCATCGTTACTAGAATGTTGTGTTTCTATAATATCACCAACTGATAATAATGATTGCTCCATGTTATTTTCAATATTGTTTATATAATTAGGTTGTCTTTGAATTAAATAATTGTGCAAAACACATGTTGCTTTTATTACCTTGTCAACTGTTTCTATTTTGCATTCAAAATCTTTATGATACACGTACCACTTTCTCGTCAATACACCGAAAGTTGCCTCAACAATACGACGTGCTCTTGATAATCGGTAATTAAAAATTTTTTTTTCTGCGTTAAGTCCATCACGTGGGTAAGGCCTCATAAAATTTTCCATTAATGGAAAAGCTTCGTCTCCTATAAATACGAACGGCATTTTTGCTCCACCTTGATAAAATGGTACCGGCTGAGGTAAATTCAATCTCTTTTCTTTTAGACTCTTTCCGAAAATGCTGTTATCAAAAATTCCTGCATCAGAAAATCTTCCCATAGATCCCACATCAGCCATTATGATTTTCCTTTTGGTATCAGCTAAACACATCAATACTACAGAAAATCTCTTTTTGTAGTTGAAAAACGAGGACCCGGTTTTCGAGGGAGCCTTGATATATACGTGCTTGCCATCAAGAGCACCTATACAATTTTTAAATTGCCATAGTTCATCAAAATCTTTTGCGATTTCTTTCCAGTCGTTTTCTGTTGGTTGTGACATGACAAGAGGTTGCAATATATTCCATAAAGCATCACAAACCTCCTCAACAATTCTTGATACACTTTTCAATCCAATTCTAAAATTCTCTCCCATCGTTGTAAATGACTGGCCGGTTGCTAAATACCTAAAAAAAAACGTATTTAATTGTACTTCGCGTAAGTGATGTAATATTTTTGTCATAAATAGACCATGTAATACATTTTTGTGTTTGTTGATTGTTTCAGTTACAACTGCCAAGTCGCGATGGAAACAACTGAGAGATAACCATCGGGATGCCTTAAAAAGACAAAATGCAACAAGGAGTGGACAGGCTAGAAAACAACGAAAAGAATGGAAATATCAAAAAGCCATGTCATTTTTATTGCCTTACATGAGTAACAGAGACCGGTCAACAAATTTTACGCCCCTGGACCACTCAGTAAGCGAAACTTCAAATCCGCCAAATACCATTGAAGAGAGTTCACGGGAATCATGCAATTTTTTGCCATCAAATTCAAATAATCTTCCTTCTGCCGATGATCCTAAGAATCCAACAGCTTCGGAATCTCTTCCATCAACATCCAAAAAAAGAAAGAACGATGAAATTCTAGATTATTAAAAAAAAAATCAAGAACGCCGCGAAGTGTTGGAACGAGAACGGATAGAACTTAAAAACATGATGTCAGCCAGTGATAAATACGATGAAATAGACTTATTTTTTTTAAATTTGGCTGCATCGACAAAAAAGCTGCCGTATTATTTTCAACTTCAAATTAAAAAAACCTGCTTTAATGCGGTAATGTCAGCTGAAGAAAGTAATCTTCAACATAGTTGGTATTCTCCGAATAATTATGGTTATTCTACAGGCTCAACACCTACATCAGATAACATCAACACTAGTATCGATACTCCTAGTGCTTCAGATAATATCAACACTAGTATCAATATTCCTAGTGCTTCAGATAATATCAACACTAGTCTTAATATTCCTAGTGCTTCAGATAATACCAACACTAGTGTCAATATTCCTAGTGCTTCAGATAATATTAACACTAGTATCATTAATCCTAGCGCTTTACAAATTCCAACAACCCAGGATATTGAAACATCTGCAGCAGAGCCAACAGAACCCAATGAAAATGCGGTCAATTTTGAGACAGATTACGATTTTTAAATTAATATAACATGGCTTCTATAACTGTATGCAAAAATAAAAGTTACTTTGATTTAAAATGTGTACTTACTTTAAACACACCGCTAATCTTTCACGGCTACTAATTGAATTTCTGTAATTTGTGTCTTGTTTCCGAATATATGGTTCAATCAGGGAGTGAAGTTCATAAAAAGTACATCTTGAAACTCTATAAGAATTTTCGAAAGTTTCTTCATCAGCTGTTTGGAAAAAAGTAAAATATTCACTGTGTTCTGAACGATGTTTGATATGATTTCTTAACCAAAATCTATGTTTCCTCATAGAATTGTTCAAATGGTATATGGTAAGTATTTCGGCTTCTTCTGACTCCAACTCTTCTTCCTCAAGCAATGTAAGGTAATAATGTATCAACTTTTTCGATGGCATGTCTGCTATCACTGACATTTCGCGTAGAATTAAACCAATCGCCCCACGCCGGGAGCTCGAAATCACTCGTCGCGTACTTGCTGCCTAGCTCCGCATATTGAAAAACACAGCAACTCCGCTCCGCATTACTTCCTCACTCCGCTCCGCAGCCTCGCTCCGCTCCGGTGGACAGTCACAGTACGCAACTCCACTCCGCATTAGTCCGTTTCTCGGCTCCGCTGCCTCGCTCCGCTCTGGTGGACTGGCAGCCTAAATCTCACTTAGATTGTGACTTGGAGATGATAAACCTGACTCATTGCAGAAGAATTTACGATTTGATTCACTCTGTCTTATCTATTTTAGTTCGTATTGGTCAAGGACAACGTGTGAAATTTCTCCTGCATGGCAACACCACTTCGCTATGACGTGTATACAGAATGGCCAAAAAGTCGTGGATCAAACGCAAATAGGGGATACATGAGGTCATCAGCTGCAAAAAATTGTTCTACGGGAGGTCTCTAAACTCAACCCCTGCAGAGTTATGATTTATTTTGCGTTTTTATAAGAAAATTGACTTTTTTTACTAATTCTTATTGAAATTCGAAAATATCTACATCCTGTATCTTTTTCATTATATCCACTAGATTGGTACTGATGACTTCTTGCGTTAGACATACTATTTGTAGTTGCTTATTGAGTGTATTCAAGATAATATTAAGTTATACGATATAATTTTTTTTCAAATCAAAACCTTTTGTTTACTTCGGACCCCATTGTGAAAAAAAATTACTCCACCGAAAGTGACCCTGTATAACAAGTTTTGGCGCATTTAATAGGGATTCTGAAAAGGTATTACACATGGCCATGAGCCACTCTAATATCTTTCTAACAAAAAAACAAGTTGTAAACTTCCTTATCAAACTGATGCGCAATTTCGTATACATAAATTTGTGTTTTTTTTATTTACATATATTTGTTAATATAAATGGTTTCTTTATCTCCATGGAATCTAAACTTATTAAGAATGAGCGGTTATTTTACTTTTTAAAATTATTTTTTAACACATATTGAATACCAAAAACAACTCTCAATGCCAGAGAGCTCGCAAGTGCATTGGCGGCCTTTTAAACTGACACTCTTTGTTTATAAGGCAATGAAACGAGGAACATATTGTAGTGATTTCTGTCTAACTATAATGTATCTGTTTGAATAAATAGTAAATTATATAAATTATATCTGTATTCCGTGAGTTTAATATCATTTTTCTAATCTCTCCTATGCGTGTGGTAGAGAGGAATGGCATAGCCACTTCTCCAATAATATTTCATCACTAGCATTCCTATATATAGGTAGTAGAATACTGAATAAGGTCATCAGATACAATACACACATCACAATACGTCCAGTTAAATTTCAGTGTTATCACAAGGAAATGCGATAAGAACCATGAATGGTTAAATACTCGTGTTGTTATGTGTGAATAATATAAATATGCTGAGAGTATAAATAAGTTAAAACTGTCAAATTCTCTTCTTGGTAGACTTTATTACTGGAGGTCGTGCCTGTCTTGAAAAACCCTAACCGATACGTTGTGAAGTGAACTTCTTTAGGCGCATAAGGGTAAATTTTTACGGAACGTCACGAAGATGTGCAGCGTTTTTGTCGAAGAAAAGGGAGAGAGAGATTGTGACCGATTGAAAGAAAGTGAGAAGGGCGAATTACCATTTAAAAATTCTATTTTTAAAATTAAAATTTCGTAAAGAGAATTTTTGAAATATTAGTATTTTATATTTTATGCAAAATAATTTATTATAATTTGTATTAATTTTCGACACTTAATATTTTAATAACAATTAAATTCATTAAATTCCTAACATATCATCTTCCTTTTTTCCTCCCTTTTAGTCTCAGAAAACTAAAGTTTTAGATTTGTATAAATATGAAGAAGACTTAAAAATTCGTTTGTCAAAGAAGTTTCACTTCTGACATGTGTACTTTGTAAGCACGCATTTTTTTAATACGGGGCAAACAGGCTCAGCTGATGTTAAGTGATACCGCCGCCCATGGACACTCAATGCCAGAAGGCTCGCGAGTTCGTTGCTGGCCTTTTAAGAATTGGTACGCTCTTTTCTTGAAGGACCCTAAGTAGAATTGGTTCGGAAATACTTCAGTGGGCAGCTGGTTCCACATAGTGGTGGTGCGCAGCAAAAACTGCACACCTCACTCACTAACTTCAGCTTGTCTCTGGGCTTTAGGGATGTTGAGATCCATAATTGTCTTAATTTGGTAAGACCAACGGGTAGGCGATCGGCGAACAGGCATCCGAACAACTCTGAACACTCCATGGTAAATGTGGTAGAAGATGCAGAGCGACCCCACATCTCTACGCAACGCCAAGGGATCAAGCCGCCCAACGTTTATTTATTATTTTTATTTATTTACATTGCAAATAAAAAAAAACACAATACATAAAAATTATAAGGGATGCAACGGGCGGCCTTATCGCTAATAAGCGATCTCTTCCAGGCAACGTTGTCACGTTTCAAGTTTTTCCATGTACATTAAGTTAAATATTGACATCCTTGAACCTTTAAAAAATCTTCCGCATTTTTATCAGTTATTTATAACTGTGTTACATCATTTATTTCGTATCACTGCCTCGTCACCGCATTATCGGTTACGATATATAAACACTTGACGATTATTATAAATATAATACCAATAGTGTCTGGGCCTTTCTATATTTGTTCCGTGATTTCTAATAATCCTTTTTTTATATTTTATACTAGCCGTTTCGCGCCCGCTTGCTGGACGAATTAAAATAAATTTTATGTTTCATTTTTTTTTTTCATATTTTTATTATTCTTCTTTTTAACTTCCCGCTAAGAAAATTGAAATATTTCGAAAATCGAGTTTTTAACAGATGTTGACGTTTAGAGGTTCTAGGAAGCCTCCCCGAATGTTTCCGCGGTGAAGTCCGTATGGATAAATTTTCATAAAAGTAAAACAGCAATAAAAAAATGAAGGAACGTTGGAATTTAATAAATAAATAGCCATAACAAAAATTTCGCATCGAATGGTGGTAGTTTCATGTCGATACGATCAGTGGTTTAGGCGTGATTGAGCCTCAAACGAAGACCATTTTCATTATATATATATAGATAGATTCCACATCATTATTCTATAACTGATAATATAGGAAGCAACTCGACTCATTGGTCTAGTGGTTAGTACCTCTGACTGCGAATCCATGGGTCCCGGGTTCGATCCCCGGCTGAGACGAACATCGATGTGATGAGCATTTGGTGTTGTGCTTAGGTTTTGGGTGTTTATATATGTATTTATATGTCTATCTATCTATAATATGTATGTATATCCGTGGCCTAGTACCCATAACACAAGCTTCACCAGCTTAGCATGGGACTAAGTCAATTGGTGAGAATTGTCTTAAAAAAAAAACTCTTGTGAAGTCAGCCAGTGTACAATAGGTCTACCTCGATAGAAATATTATTATACATATATGTATTGCTCGCGTGAGTGGCGCTTCGCTAGCCAAGTTTGTAAGTGTGCGGTACATCCAAAAGTTAAGACTGCCGTCTCAGGTTTTTACTTACTTACCCTACTTAACTGCTCCCTAAATTCTTTACCAGAACTGAATAGTTATACCATTTTTTTATAGAACGGGGGGCAAACGGGCAGGAGGCTCACCTGATGTTAAGTGATAACGCCGCCCATGGACACTCTCAATGCCAGAGGGCTCGCGAGTGCGTTGCCGGCCTTTTAAGAATTGGTACGCTCTTTTCTTGAAGGACCCTAAGTCGAATTGGTTCGGAAATACTTCAGTGGGCAGCTGGTTGCCTTGAAAAACGCTTAGTTGTGGAACGGCGGACGTCGAGGTGATACGGTTGGAATTTCGTATTCTGCCTCGACGTCCGATGATGAAACTCAGTTGCAGGTATTAATCCGAACAACTCCACTGAACACTCTCCATGGTAAATGCGGTAGAAGATGCAGAGTGACCCCACATCGCTACGCAACGCCAAAGGATCAAGCCGCTCCGAGAGGGATTGGTCGTCGACGATTCGAACCGCTCTGCGTTGTATACGGTCAAGTAGAAGTGGAAGTGGTTTGTTAGTAGTTGTAGGTATTATATACATTTTATACCTAAATAAATAAATTTATCATATTGTGAAGAAAGGATATAATGGTCAGTATGAAGATAAACTAACTCAAACTTTAGAGTCACATGACACAAAATACTAGAAACTGTATCTCTTATAACAGATTTAATTAAACAATTCATGGTACCCGCATTTTAGCATTAATCCATATTATGAACTCATCGCTCATGAATTGTACGATTTGAATACTAACATGAATTTAGTTTTAGACTAGAAAATAAAAATATATGTGTGTGGGTAGTGGTCGCGACGCCAAATGTTAATGAAAAATTGACCTCGAAATGAAATGTTTGCAAGTAAGACAAGGACACATTCGTATATAACGTGAAAATACAGATTTTATTTATACCTCTTTAAAGAGCAGTAGTTGCTGAGGTCGTAGGTTCGATCCCAGCTGTGCACCAATGGACTTTCTTTCTATGTGCGCATTTAACATTTGCTCGAACGGTGAAGGAAAACATCGTGAGGAAACCGACATGTCTTAGACCCAAAAAGTCGACGGCGTGTGTTAGGCACTAGAGGCCGATCACCTACTTGCCTATTAGATTTAAAAATGATCATGAAACAGATTCAGAAATCTGAGGCCAAGACCTAAAGAGGTTGTAGCGCTACTGATTTATTTTATTATAACTCTGCAGGGGTTGAGCTTAAGGACCTCCCGTAGAAGATTTTTTTGCAGCTGATGTCTATCTATCTGCTAGTTGCGTTTTAATCCACGACTTTTTAACCACCCTGTATATCTACAGTATTCAGAAAGCCTTATGTTGGATAATAAACGTCATAATAAAAACAAGTAATATGGAATATTACTGATAATCTAGAAATAATTCACATAACACACGTTCTTGTACTTTTGAGTCGTAACCGGAAACGTGCAATTCTTAGAAATGAGATCTTACTTGGCCTTACACTGGCCTTTGTCGTAAATAATCCGTGGTGTATTTATCCAGAAGTACTATATTTTTACTAGACATATAACTTTATACTTACAAATTCTCGTCAAACGTCTAAACAGATTTTTATAGGTATAGGTCCGAGAATAGGTCGTAATTTAATGATTTGGCATAAAATATAATGAAGTCTCTGCTACCATTCTAGAATGACCAGCGCTGTGGAACATTCTGCTCCTCAGCATAATGCTGAGCCAGGGCCAATTACAACGACAGCACACACGCATTACACACACTTGAAACGAACCGAATGGGAAAAGGGAATATATATATATGTCACCGTAAAATTGTAAACACCGTTAGATTGTAATATATCTCGCGAGATAGATTACAATCTAACGGTTTTTACAATTTTACGTTAACATATATATAGTTTAGAATAGAGTTAACTATTAATCTTGTTTTACGTATTTTCTGTCGTATACTAACATAACAAATACAAAGACCTCAAATCCCACGTTTCGTTCCTTACACTGGGTACGGTCAAACAGACCATTGTGTGCAAGTAAGTAAGCAATCCATTAGACACCGTTAATCTGTTACTCAATGCAACGCTTTAAAGTTCCGGGTATTCTAGTGACCAAAGAAGGCATTAGGGTTGGCAATCTTATTATATTAGTTGCCTGGTCGGGCCTTTTTTATTTGGATAATAAATAAAATAAACTCAGGTATTTGTATGGTGGAGGATTGTTTTAATTTCATTGGGTTTTTATTAGTAACGAAAATACCTATCTTTCTTTCTATATTAGTATAGATATAGATAGTTCAGAGGAGCTGTTCGGATTAATACCTGCAGCTGAGTTTCAACATCGAGTATACACAATACCATCCGTATCACCTCGATGTCCGTTGTTCCACAACTGAGCGTTTATTAAGGCAGTTTTGCCGCGCACCACTATGTGGAACCAGCTGCCCACCGAAGTATTTCCGAACCAATTCGACTTCAAAAGAGCGTACCAAATCTTAAATGGCCGTAAAGGCTGAGTGACCATGGGCGGCGGAATCACTTGACATCAGGTGAGCCTCCTGCCCGTTTGTCCCCATTTATGTATAACAAATAGGTTCATGTCTTCAAATCTGCAGGACTTTGAGCCACAATATTGCATTATATGGAATACATGCTGCAGGTATTGGCCATGTTCGTGAGAGGCTGGTGCTTAGAATAGGATATATTAAATATTTCTAATTTTACATTTACTGCCGGTTCTCAAATCAAGGGCGTAACTGGCAATACACTCTCCGCCACTCTTTTTAATCGCCAAGTTTTTTCACAACATTTGTCAGGAGCTTTTACACCATTACACCATGTTCCACATGACTTTAGTAATTAATAATTAAAAACAAAGATTTTTCCTCTATTAGCAGGAGGCATGGTGAAATAGGAGCACGCATTACATTCTCGTGGGTACAACACGCAATAGAGAAGCTCAGTGGTAACAGGTCGTCAGCCGTCCATCGCGGATTGATATATACATAATAAAACAAAAGCATGAGTGGATATGTGTATGCAAAAGTGTGTGAAAGAATTCAATTTAAATTGCCATAATCTATGAAGTATGT
Organism: Pieris napi; assembly: GCF_905475465.1. Classification (NCBI taxonomy): domain Eukaryota; kingdom Metazoa; phylum Arthropoda; class Insecta; order Lepidoptera; family Pieridae; genus Pieris; species Pieris napi. The sequence goes on from NC_062255.1 coordinate 9,410,543, forward strand.
TTAAAAGCTTTATATTTAGTATTGTCTTTTATTGACATAACCTTTACACATTTAAATAAGAAAAAAATCACGCCGTCACCGTGACCACGCACGCTGTAAAGCACGCGAAACGTCGGTTAAATTTAAAATTATGTTAAATAATTGTAAATTTATAATAATACATAACTTTAATCCGGTTAAAAAGTTTTTTCTTTAAACGCTTTATATTTGTAAGTTTCTACCTTTAAAGATACAGAATCGAGTATCTGATAGTATTCTAGATATAATTTCAGTTCTCGTTCGATTTCTACACTTTCACTACGAGCGTGGGAGCACAAGGATTTCAATTGTACTTAGATTTAAAGCTAATTTCCGGTTTGAATTACATTTATAGTCAATTTGCTGGTCATTGAGTAAATTATTTCCTCGTTATTGTGTAAATATTGGATGACAATTTAACTTATTTATTTATACAGCTAACTATAATTATAAATAACAAAAAACACTACACACCCACAATACATTACATTACATTTCTCATTCTTGATAGTGAGAAGGGCGAATTATTACCTTATAGAAATTCAACTTTTTTTTTAATTGAAATTTCGTAAAGAGATTTTATGAAATATTAGTATTTTATATTTTATGCAAAATAATTTATTGAAATCTGAAATGACGAATTGTAAATTAAAATGCCACGTGTTTTTATTATCGAAGAATTAAAAAAAAAAATTTCGAGACTTAATATTTTAATGACAATTAAATTCATTAAATTCCTAACATATCTTTCTTTTTCCCTCCCTCTAACTTTCGGAAATCTAAAGTTTTAGATTTGTATAAATATGAACAAGAGTTAAAAATTAGTTTGCAAAAGAAGTTTCACTTTTGACATGTGTACTTTGTACGCACGCACTTTTAATTTTTTTTTTTAATGTATCGATGTATTTTTTTTCTGTTAGTGTTTCTTTTGTTCGCCTATATAGACCAGTCATTATAGACATTCGAAATCGAAAATTTGATAATAATTCCAAAAGTTTTCAAACTTCGGTCAAGTGAATGGTACATTGGGACGACAATAAATCTCATTTTGCAACCTTGTCCGCAGTCCGGAACATTGTTAAAATTGCAATTAAATTAATTTTTGCTGTATGGTCGTGAAAAAAATTCCAAAAGTTCTGCAAACTTGGGGAAGTTTTCGATATAATATTTCATATCACGTATAAAATTTGCAACCAACCTAAGTGTACGGAACATTTTTTGTTATTAAAAACTTATTTTTAACAATGTTCCGGACCGCAGAGCAGGTTGCAAAATTTTATAGTTTGTTTTAATACCACTCCCGACCTTACATCAAAATTTGAAAACTTTTGGAATTATAATGAATTAATTGTCTTGACTGACTGGACTAATATATGTGTCACGTTAAATCTTGTATTTTATTTCTCTTTATATATCAGTGTGCCGAGCGTTGGCAAACTTTTGTAAATACAAATAAAATAGCAGGTAAGTGGAAATATAAGCTCATAGCTAATATAGAACATGTATCAAGTCGTAAACATATAAAAAATATAGCCGGCTTTCTCAATTTGACAGCTGTCATTTAAATAAAATTGACCAATATTCGAATGTCAATGTCCGAGTTGTTTTCAATTGCAAATATAAAAATGACATCTTTATGCTCCAGTTGACATTGACCCAATATATTCTTTATAGCGTTGATATAATCTAATAAATACCAATTAATATTTTTTATAGTAACTGTATTTTCTGTATTTATATTATTCATAAAAACTAAATCAGTTCGATTGCACGCTTTATTTAAATTAGCGCTCCTAAACAAGTCTGCTATGGTTACATTAATACAAACCACAGCGGTTTTCAAATGTAACTTATTATGATTGTATTATATTTTTTTTGTAAAAAATAAAGAAATTAAAAAAAAATATTGAAAAAGCAATTTTTTATGGAATTAACTATTAAGTTTGTTAATAGCTGAACTCTGACAGGTATTTATTACTTAAAATGTTTCCCAAATCTTACACATTGTGATTCATTGTTATAATATTATATGAATAAACACATTGCGATAAAAAGAGACAGGAGTACATCTTCTCTATTACAGATAATTTATAAGTCACTATAGAACCTACACAAATTGTTATGTTTAATTTCTTTCGTTTAATTTCAAGAAACCGCCAAAACGCTTATTTAGTCAAGATGGCGTCGTCTATGACGTACTGTATGGCTGTAAACTTCAAGTTTTTCACCTGTTAATTGTCATTCTTAATCAACGGCTGCCGAAAAGTGTTAAAAATATTCTTAATTGATATTAAATTCTATCAAATTGATTTATAAGTGGCACACACAATCACAATCTTTGTTTTTGTTAGTGACGTCGTAATTTGTATGTAAAGGTATGTTCGGAAGTAATGACACGTCAACCTTGGCACAAATGATTTGGCCAAAGGCAATATTTTGTTTACAAACATTACCAAGCCGCCAACAAAATTGCTGTTTGTGGCTGGCATAGTATGTCATAATCGAACTCGTCCATGACATGAGTACTAGGCGCTACGACTCCCGTATATTAAAATCCAATACATTTTTGACGTATATGTCTTACTTAGTTCCAAGTCTCGTTTATGAATATGAGCCCTAGGCCTCAGATCTTACTGTAAAAGACTTTACTGTAATTTTTTTTTAAAGACAATTCACACCAATTGACCTAGTCCCATGCTAAGCTGGTGAAGCTTGTGTTATGGGTACTAGGCAACGGATATACATACATATTATAGATAGATAGACATTGAAATACGTATTTAAACACCTAAGACCTAAGCATGGATTTGCAGTCAGGGATACTAACCACTAGACCAATGAGTCGTCGTAGTAATTTTATTGTTTTACTTATTTCATGTTATGAATATACAATTATTATGTTAATAAATTAAATTCATTTACTGCCAATAATTAAGGTAATTCTGAAATACATGCCACTAAATCAAAACGTGCCTACTAAATTAAAAAAGCCCGCCCTAACACAAGACCTAACCCATTATCTTCGTAATCAGGTAAATCCAAAAATTTATGTAACAAACAGCGGAAACTATTACAGACGCACGATAGTTGCGTTTATTTTCAAAATGGCCGCGTGCCAGATGTGACGTCACACGTGCAGTGGGCGCGCCGATCTGTGTTGCCATCGTTAATATATTCCATCATGTTTATTGTGATATAGTCCTTTGGGACTATGACTCAGTCTAATGCATTTTCATAACTTTGCTAGTTAAATTAACCTTACATCGTTGTTTTACTAAAGATTTAACGTCACCAATTATAGTGAGATATTCTCGATATGACGACCTTGAGACCACTTCCTTAAAGGCCGTCGACACTATAAACTATGGGGTTGCCTGTGCCTTTGGCTAGAAGCCAACAACTTTTTAATTACTCTTTAAAAAGAAGATTCTAGAACAATTCAAGATGACAGGTACAATACTTGGTTGTAAACTTTTCGGAACGCACTTTAAGACCGACTACACACTAAAGTCTGCAGTTGTGGAATATAATTATTATTTACGCGAGTTATGAAACCTAACAATTATTTAAGTTACATAATATATATATTTTAGTTAATGATTAGAAGCGCAAACTAAATCATTGAAGCTAAAATGAGCCTTTTAGTTTTTCCCATACTCATAAATTGTAATATAACATTCTCGTTTCTGATTATGTCCAATAGGTCGACTACTGAAGTGTCACTTAGATTTAAGAACCCTTATATTAGTTCTTTGTTAATCCAGCGTCGCTACCCCACTACCGCTAATCTTATGTTAGTTATCAGCTCATGTTTTAAATGATTAAAGCCAGTTGACACCCAGCTTCAAACAAAGAGTTTCATTTAACATATTTATTATATTTGATACAACAACCGCCACCGAACTTAACTCGCGACATTTACTTCTAAATCCTTTAAATGTTTTCATAGTATCAAGATTACTGTCGAACTATAATGACGTAAGTGTCAACATAACGAAAAAGGTAAAGGTTCTCATTCCGCACAGACTATTTAAATTGTGGTGTAGGCGTCTTTCGTCTGTGGTAGATTATACTTACGTATCCTAATATTAAATTATAGTGAATTGAAAATAATTGCTGCAAATAAGGGCCTTATAATGACGATTATGGCAAGCCCCTATGGATCGGAAGTCACGAGATTTTACAATGCGTGACTTCAAGTCATGGTTAGAATTAAATGAGGATAAGGCGGGATTACAACCTTGCTCAACAGTTTAATACACATAGGAGAAGTTAAACACGTTAGTTTCGTTTCGTAATTTCTTGAACATTTTGAACGGTTTTCTAATTATTGATATAAAACACGCCATTATTGTATTTCAGCTTGTTTCAAGAGTTCGAAATTTGAAGTTTTGACATTTCTATATTGAACAACCATTGTAGCAGTTTTTGCAATTCCAACCTTTGAGGCGTAAATCGTTGTTTAGAAATCTGCGCGTTGCAAAGATTTATTTAAAGTAATAATCAATTACTATAGCATGGTGATTTAGTTTTATATTTTAATTAATAAGATTAAGAAATTATTAACGAAACAAAACCTATAAAAAAATTGAAATTCAAATTACAAATATTAAAAAAAAAACGAATAGCCCCCCTAACAATGAAATTGCCCCCCCCCCCCCTTGAGAAACACTAATCTAGACCTAAGAATCACAGATTTCCGTCATTTTTGGCTGCAAAATTAATATTAAATGCCGGATTACTATGAAGTTGTTTTACAATATTAATTTAAGTTACTTAGTCCATTGCCATTCTTTATGACACGAAACGCATTTCAATTTAGTCTGATTTTGAGTCCAACAACATAACTATACTAAAACACGGCCAATAAATTATTTGCCATAGACAATATAATAGCGCTTACCTGTAATATTCCTCGTAAATGACTTCTCCGTTTTAGCCATGTTCGAATGAGTCTGTAACAAAACAAGTGAACGTCAAATTGTTGCCAGGTGCAAAAAACTTGGTCACCTCAATAGCTAACATGCTAATTAGTAAGACAATATCAAATTATCACTGTTATTTAAATTATTTCGTCTCACAAAGCGAATTATATTCTTATATTTGGAGAAAATATATATAAACTGAAAAACTACTGAATTATCCTAGATTAGATATAGTATAGTCTTTATTCATTTGACAAATCATTAATTATAATGTGTAAGATTTGGGAACCCTTTTAAGTAAAAAAATACCTGTCAGGTTTCCAGCTCTTCAATATACCGTTTTTAACACGCCTGAGTGCATGAGTGAGTGTGTGGGTGCATGTTAGTCAATGAATAAGTGTGTGGGTGAGTGAGTGAATTGTGTAACTACATACTCAGAAGCATCTCCAACACTGCTTAAAGGCCGATTTACATTACCTTAGTGTTTAGGAGAGTGCTTTAGGATAGTACTTTAGTTGAAACATGTAAACGCTACATGCTTTAGTAAACGCTACACTAAAGAACTTGCCTTTCAAGTTGTACTAAAGCACTCTCCTAAACACTAAGATAATGTAAATCGGCCTTAAGGTGCGTTCTTTAGCCAGTCCTTTAATCGTATCTTAAGATTGTAGACGGTGAGCGGGTAGATATTAATCATCCTATTTAATCTACTATAGATATAGTCTGATCCCAGATCACAAACGACTCTTAGAATGAAAAAAAAATGTGCGTGTACTAGTGTACACACGTTAGAAGTGAAACTTCTTTATGACCTTATTTTTCGAAAAATTATCTATATGCAACTAACTTTACAGAAATTGGTTAAATAAAGTTAAATTAGATAAAGTTTAACAAAACGCTTTTAATATCACAGACTTGAATACAAATAATACAATTATTTCATTCTACCTTATTACCACTAAGATTATTACAGAATTTCATAAATTGTAATATAATTTTTAGTATCATTGTTATAGTTATTATAAATTTTTGTTATTAATGGTTTAGAATCTCTTCGAATCAACCATGGTAGGGACGAGAAAAAGACGCGCGTAACGGTCAAATGTGACGCGTAACCGAAACATGTGACGCGTAACCGAAAAATGTTACACTAAATTTTTTTCCAACCCCGATAAAGAAGTTTCACTTCAAAAATGTGTGTGTGTACTAGATGTACACACGTAAGAAGTGAAATTTCTTTATGACCTTACTTTTCGAAAAATGATCTACTATAATATGCAACTTTACAGAAATTGGTTAAATAAAGTTAGATTAGATAAAGTTTAACAAAAGGCTTTTATTATCATAGACATGAATACAAATACAATTATTTCATTTTACCTTATTACTACTAAGATTATTACAGAATTTCATCAATTGTAAGAGAATTATTACTATCATTGTTATCGTTATTATATATTTTTGTTATTTATGGCTTCTAATCTCTTCGGATCAACCGTGGGACAAGAAAAAGATGGCGCGTAACCGAAAAATGTGACGGTAAAATTTTTTCAACGCCGATAAAAAAGTTTCGACTTCAAAAAGCAACATGGCGCGTAACCGAAAAACGTGACGATTTGCTACAAAATTTCTCCCATACGTCGATATAGAAGTTTCACTTCAAAAAAACCTAACCTAATGTAATTCATTGGGACCGATAATATCGTTTACATAATGCATGTAATATTCAGTTGCTTTTTTTGCGCCAAAGCCATAGCAATACTTGGGGTACTACATACAAGTCGTAAAAAACAATAGAAATATTTGGAGCTGTTTTCAGGTGGAATCGTGAGTTGACAAATTTACCAATACTAATTATAAAGTTAGTATATTGGTTATTAAAGTACATTAACTATTCAGGCATATCTAAAGAATATTCAAATTATTCGCAACTGACGCACGCAAATTTGACTTCCAAATTATACACTACATTTTAAACATAGTTGCTACTTTCTTTAATATTTCAAGTTTACAGTCCACAAAAGTCAAAAAGTCAAAAATCATTTACTTATATAGGTAACACAATGTACACTTATGAACGTCAAAAAAGAATTATACATTAAATTAGGGATGCATCGATACGCTTTTTTGCCGATACGATACCGATGCCGATACACTTATAGGAATATCGTCGATACCGATACCGATACCGATACCAACGCTTATTGAATTAAAATTAAAGGTAAAATATAAGAAGTTAAGTTGAAGTTTATAATTTTTATTAAAAAAATATTTATACAGGTTTTGTTACTAAAATTAAGAATTAAGAGTAATAATTAAATTAAAATAAATAACTGTTAATAATTAAAATTAACAATGATAACATTGATGTAATTCTGTATTTTATTAAATTTGGTATTGAAAAAATACTACTCGCGATAGCAGTTAAAAGCCAACTAAATTATCTTCAAATCTACGTTCAATAAAGTCTCAATGATCTCCCGCAAGCCATAATATCTAATAACTATGCGCTGGCAAACATAGTTGGCTCGAGTAAAAATTTTGGTCTACTAATCAATCCAACAAGAGTTTTTTGTACTAACTACTAACTGACGTGAGACTTATCGTAAATTATCGTGATTCATGTGCACTTTTTATTTTTCATGTAGATTTTTTTTAGTTTATATGTAATATGTGTTTTTGCCCTCCTTTTCATTTAATTATGTTCAATTTTTATATTGTAATGCAACAGTGTTAATAAATGAATAGTGTTAAGCAAAATTAAATACATATATACATAATTAATAATGCTTTGTCCCCAAGCGAATAAAACGCGGGGATTTCTCGGGCAACAATAGTCCGTGGCTCGTTTGCAACAAACTAGATCATACAAAATGCGCGTTTAAATTATTTTTTTAAAGCGTAAAGTATCGGTGAATCGGCAATGAAAATATCGCCGATGCCGATATATCGGCAAACCCAAAGTATCGCCGATATATCGGTATCGGCATCGGTATCGGATGCATCCCTACATTAAATGCTTCTAATTTTACATTTACTGCCAGTTCTAAAATCAAGGGCGTAGAACGGAAGAGAAGAACTACCAATAAACAATAGCATAACCTAACCATAGACAGTTTTCTCTTTATACAATAATCCACCTAGATTTATGAATCAGCCTTTGTGCCCACGTTGTCAATGTTTTTTTTAATAACAGGGCAGGAGGCTCAGGTAATGTTAAGTGATACCATGGGCACTCACATTGCCTGAAGGCTCGCAAGTGTTGCCGGCCATTTAAGAATAGGTACGCTCTTTTCTTGAAATATCTTAAGTCGAATTGGTTCGGAAATACTTCAGTAGGCAGTCTAGTAGTTAGTCGTTTAAGGGTATTCCTTCACAATGTTTCCTTATAATAATAATTATTTATTTATTGCAAGAATATGGTACAAAAATGTGTAAGGTAGTACAATCGTAAGTTCGCATATTCTGCCACACACAATGGCGCGCAAATTTGTCTTTAAAGGAATTTTACATTATTATTAGTCGGATGAATTCGTCAATTGTTATATTTGTATCGTACATATAAAATTTTATTAAATTTATATCAACTACAGTGTCTGTAACTAATCATTTATTGAATAGTAATTTTTTTCCAAACGTACAATCGTAATACACCAAGTCGCTTTTTACACGCTTTATATTATTATGTATGTATGTATGTATCCGACTCCTTTGGACTTGATTTTGACCCACTTTTAACGGATAGATATAATTCAAACTTTGCGCACCTGTCAAAGATCGATGACAATGCAATAATCCGAAAAAAAAAAATGATAAAAATTTAACTCTGTGCCATATTTTTCGTCTATCGAGAAACCCACGCAGCTTTTTCACAATAATACCAGTATTTTTTGTTCATTACCATTTTCAGCCTAAATTAGGATTCATTTTTCACTTTTTAATTTGATGTGCTTTAAAAGCGTGTTTTTTAGTTTTTTTTAACTATTATTTATTAAAGATTCTAGTCGGAAGACACGTCTTTAGGCAAGTGTTAATTGCGTAGAAAGTAAAACCTCCCGTACACATTGCAGAGATTAAATACAGCGGCGCCAAAGCTAACATGTAAAACTGCAAACTGGTTATCATACCGTTGTCTCGTCGGGACTGTCAGTCCGCCATAACGGCCCCTTACAATCAAATAATTCTAATTACTCACTCATGTGTAAATCTTGGATTGAGGTTACGGATTTTTAACGCCTATAGATGTTTGATATTATCTATGCTTAAAATTGGACCGCGTCGAATACAGTTTAAATTTACTTGGAGTAAAACCTCCTTCGAAGTAGAAGAACAGAACACAAAAATTTGTTATTAAGAACTTGACAAATATTTGATTTAGTTTTTTATTATTTAAGTTAACATTATTGTATTTTATTTTATTTTTTTTGTTTTTGTGTACATATAAAAATGAGAGAACTTGACTATTTATTAAAACTACGTTGTATACAGAAATATAATAAAGTTAACATAATTAAATGAATAGGGGCTTATCATCGCTTTCGAGCGATCTCTTCCAGGCAACCAAAGTGAGAAAAAAATTAGATAAGGCAAACGCAAGAAGTGCAAAAATACATATATAGACAAAACGAATTGGATTAAAACAAAGCAACTAAAACATAATATGTAAACAGTAAACAGGACTTTATTTAAAAAAAAGGACGCATGAAAAAGGAAAAGTGCATATGAATTACAATAATTTCAGATCAGTTTCACATCAGTTAGTACGAAAGTTAGGGATACGATGTGAACAGGTAATGTTTGTACAGTATAGATATAGTATCTCATTATAAAAATTATATTTAAATAAAGGTATTGTCTGAAGTGTTTATTTGCTATTTGTCCTATTTTAATTAATAATTTTAACCTATACTATACTTTTTTATATCTTAGAATACACATTCCATTTTGGAACGACGTCAAAAATCCTAAATGTTCAATCGAAATTTTGTATGAATTTTTGCGTTAACTCGACGATATTAATTAAATAAACACGTAAAATAGCTGTAAGAAAATCAAGTGTAATTCGTTGCGAAAACCGCTATTTTAGTACACCAAGGTCATTGTTATCGTCACCAATCGATCTCTAAAGGGTACTTCCTATGGAAAACATTTCAAAGTTGACACTAATGCGGATAAGGTGCTCGGATTGTAAGGATTCGGCCGTGGAGCCAAGCCCTCAACGAAAATGAAAAAACCAGGACAGGCCAGTGCATGGCACGTTCACCTTTTGGGTCTCCAATTCATACATACATATATACTCTTAGTCAACCATTATTATGTCACATAATAATGTCGTACAGCTATTTGCTTCAAAATTGTATTTATATTGCACTGATTTAAGCTAAGGTTGTATGTCGTTAAAATTAATTGCCATACCTTATTACTATATTTTTAACTATGTATATACATAGTTTAAACAAATATTAGTTATATATCGGAGAACAAAGTTTATAGCCACTATTAAATATTGATTTAGTATTTAACTGCCCATATAACGAGTTACTTTCCCTGTTAGAATTCCTTTTTAGTACACTTAGTTAAGTTTATATTACGGCGATAAATCAAACACATTATTATTACAAACACGTTACATAACAGAATCTAATTTATGCGTCAGCGCAAGCCGGTAACGACCGACATCAGTTAGTGACTGGGCACTTTTGTGATAATTATAATTTACTATTGAAAACCAAAGAAAAGCAACCGTGTGACTTCCGTAGAACTCGCCATGCTATCCATCTTGATCCAAGAAACAATATGAACGTAACATTTTGTTGAACATATTGAAGGATTTTATTTACTGACAACAAATGTGTGCGCAAATCTTAACAGCACCTTTCAATTGTTTCATTGCATAAAAAACTAAATATATGTACTAATATACTAAATAAACCTAATTGTGTTCTAATACAGCTGTATTCAATAGAAAAAATATTAGTTCTACATTTTCACGTAGTTTTTCAACCTTATAATTTTAGGTTGCAACAAACTGTAATTCAAGACTTTGACAGTCGCGTTAATTCACTGTTCAAATAAGTTCTTAATCTTTTTTATGTGCCGTAGTCACCCTCATTTTGATAGCTCGGTGCTTTCGACAGCTGTTCGGTATTACGCACAATTTTAGCCTTTAAGTCTTTAATTCTAAAGTTCGATTTTAAAATTAAATTGAATAATACTACTCCAGAAACGATGCGAGCCACGCAATTGATTTGCACGGCTTAATAAAAAATAATGACAAAAAATAACTAAGACGTAATTTTTAAGTCACTAATTGTTTAAAAAAGGCCTAAATCTAAGTTATAAAAATACTAAAATTCTTCAATTAAAGTTTCTTGTGGACAAGAGACACTTATTGATAATTTTACGGTAAAAAATGTAGTCAGGGAAAGTTAGGAAGACTTAAATTACTCACCGTTAATTTAAAACACTTAAATAAATTCACAAAACTTAAAAATACACAAAATTACAACTTAAAATAAACCTTAAGTAAAGTTTTTAGTAATAAATATCAAGCTTAAAGTAATTAATCGAAACGCGAATGGAAATAAGCGCGCACCCGTCTCCGACAAGCGCAGAAACCCGACTAATGCGCCCTCACGCGACGATTCTATAAAATTGTATTCGCATTCTCAAAATACTTTTCAATGTTTGGCCAATGAAATATAGTCCGTAGTCCGTAGACGTACATTCCTGTTTAATAATTGTTTCATTCATAAGCATTTATAAGGTTAAATATATATTTATTACTATAACGAAAAGCTTATTATAAACAATTTTCATAGTCTGCTACGAGTCTAGCAACTGCAAGCGACATAGCAACCACAGACTTTATTTTACATTCTTTTTTATTTGCAGTACCTAATGTATTATTTGATAATTTGACGGACTGTTAGTTCAAAAATTTTAAATTTATGTACTAAGTACTAAAATTGTACGTATACAAAATTCTAAGATGGTCAAACGTGGCATAATAATATTGAAGTTCGGGTTTCCTGAAATTATATTAAGTGGCGCTAATCTATTGCGAATATTACCGATGGCGCGACGGTTTAGCGTTCCTATTGGCTGTTACGAGTTGGGCCTCCACAGCATATACCACCAGACCATTCAACTTTATATTTCTAATTAAGCTACAGACTAAATGACAAAATTACAGTTTCTTAAATAACTTTTTCATGCGTAGTTTAAATGAATATTATAAGCAATCTACAATTAATTATAATTTTATAAATACTCCTAACCTGTATTTAAAGAAAAAGATCAAATTTCAAAAGATAATTAGTACCGTAATTTTTATTAAATGCACAAATTTTTTTTCAACTACCCCCATAAAGCATTTAATTTGATCAATTTGGAAGCCATGATGATTTTAATAGTTGGGCACAAGTTGGTGCGTAGTGAAGCCGTTTTAATTTTAATCTAATATTAACGTTATTTTAGCCATTTTAAATTATTCGTTGTGGAAGTTATTTATTTTATGACAGTTTAAATAAGTTGATATATTATTTCATCCCTTATGTATAAAAATGGAATCTAGTAATTTTTTAAATGTAAAAACGCACGTGTCTGAACTAAGAAATGCCGACAAGGACTCAGTAAGTGAGGTAAAACCTCTTTAAATTAAGTAATCTATGAAATTTTGATAAAACTAATTGAAGATGTAACCGATTCATGTAAAGTAAGATTATTTTATTCGTGATTAACCATGCCTGAAATTGGGCCACGCCATTTTGATCATACTTCCGAATTTTTTAAACATAAAACAAATTACTACAATGTTTTCGTATTTCTGTCACCGCTGACGTCACACTTTTTAAAAGATATTTTTTTCAGACTCTGGTTACCAGTGGCCTGTATCTATATTTTTAATCAATAAAAAAATATTACACTGTATAGGCTGTTATTTATTATTTTCGTTTTCGTAGGCTTCTGAAAGTGGAACAAGTAATTCCGTGACGTCAGCTGAAGACCTACAGAATGTCGCTTTGATATTGGGGCTGGCGAATGCTGAGGATGTTCATCAAGAAAGATTTCGAGTCGACAGACGGCGTTTGGAGGGTATGCTTGCTGGTATGTTTAATAGGAATGGATTTAGATTCCAATAATCCAGAATAGTAAAGTAAGGCTAGCATGGTTTGATCCTGGTTCGTGGTAAGAATTACCAGAAAAGGAAAGGAGAAAAGAAATTTGTACCAATCTTAAGTATTGGTGTTTTATATTTTATTATGTATACATACATAGCTACGGTCTACCTAATTAAAATTTTTTTTTATTATTTATGCGATGCGATTTAAAGTTTTAAATAATATTATTATTATGTTTAGATAATCTGGATGTGTCTCAAACTGCGCAGGCGTTCTTTCAAAAGGTAAGTTATATTTTTATCCAGGGCCAGATTTTGAGGTCTGGAGGCCTCCGGGCAACAAAGGAGTGGAGTCCCCTTAGCCCCAAATTATCTTCCAAATAAAATGAACTAGTCGGAATTTGAAACAATTTATTTTTCCAAGTCTATTGTGAGCCCCCCCCCCCCCCCCCCCCTTTGTGAAGGCCCCGGGGCTGTAGCCCCAGCTGCCCTCCCGTTATTATTGCCGTACATTTTTATATACATTAATCTTAATCTAAGTATAAAAAAATATTATTATTTTAGGTTATGGATGAGACCCGCACTGTGATCAACTGGCCTGCTCGCCTTAAAATTGGAGCTAGGTCAAAAAAAGGTAATATGCGTAAAATTGGAGAAAACCAGCAGGCGATCAGCCTACTGTGCCTGTTAAGCTAAAATAATTACTGTTTTACTAAGAATCCATACCTGGCAAAACGGTTTCTTAAGGATTTTTTGAATACACATGCACTAAAATGAATCATTTACCTATACAACTTGCACCCAAACAAAATTTAAATAAAAAACCGTTAAAATATTATATTTTCTAATAAGTACGCTTTCAAAGTTTAAAAATTCAAATAATTGAAACGGTTATATTATTGTCTTCGGTATAATATCGCTTGAAATTCAAATATTTCCGTTAAAAACGTATAATTTATAGACATTTAAATATTAAAATATCAATTTATACCACTAATTTCGCTATATTTTCCTATAATACAATATTTTTAAATAGTTTATACATATTTTTTTTATAAGTTTTAATTGGCGTGAAATGAAACGTTAATATAGGCGCCAAAATGTCTATACCCGGCGCCAACTAGGCGGTTACATTTTGAGAATTATAATTTTTTTTTTGGATATTTTGAGTATTTCACGTTCGCGCGTCGTTTGGAACGAATGAAATTGAAATGAATTTTAATTTTCTTTGTTAATATCATGATTTATTTAATTAATGAAGTGTTTACAGTAATCATTTAAGATGGTTTTACTAAATAATAACGATGAAATCGTGTATAGTATTTTAACACACCTGCGTGATAATAATTTTAAAGATCTTTTAGGTAAAATTTAATTACAAGTGTTTAGTGTTTATTCATTTTTTTAGTGAGTGATGTTATTTATAGAAAGTATTAATTTTAGACCCGCACGTGAGAATATCTGGTCTCTCTGAAGATGTGAAGCTGGCACGAGAGAAAATAATGCAGTTACTAGACACTAGAGTGAGTAATACTATATAAGTTTTCTATAAATTCTTGTAGTAGTTTTAGCTAATTTTAAGTAAAGGTATACTTTATGTACGTCATATGCGTATACTGTAATTGTATTATTAATTTGAATTACAAATAGTGTTTTATCAATAAATAAAATATTAAACACGCCCTTCGCTCGCTAACCTTACCTGTACCGATGACATGGTATTAGTATAAGAATAAAGAAAATCAAGGTTGAAGGGACATACAATTGGCACGGCAATTTTAAGTATTAAATGCTTATATTGAATACTAAATAGTATTGTGTCCTTTCTTAAATATTTAGCCTTTCATATTAAGGATAAATTATATGCTAAATGAATGCCAAATGCTTGATCTTGCGCGTCGATTTATAACATGTACTATTATTATTTTATTACTATTTTAGTTTTTAATGGCATTTTAAATTCTTTCTCTCTTCGAAGCCTCTCCAAACGAGTCATAAATAAAAAAATAAAAAAACAACAAAGTGCTTAAAATTAATCTTAATAAATTAACTAGAAATTGTTTTGGATTTTCAAAAATTAAAATAGCGTCTGTTACATTCTAAGGATAAAAATTTTTTTAGGTCGGACCCGGTAGTTTTTGACTTTATTCGTTACATATATAAAATACATATATCTTTCATCTATATTATATCGTTACATAGATTAAATGCGAAATATAAAGATGGTCGTCATACTTTAAATTTGTAGTAAATATTAAACATTTTACTAGTACATAATTATATTGTTTAAAATCAAAGATTATTACTACCAATATATTGATATATATCTTTCATATTTCAGAGTAACCGTGTTACAATGAAAATCGATGTCAGCTACACAGACCATTCGCATATCATCGGAAAGGTAAGACCCTCACAAAGATATACAATATATATCATCTTAGCTTAACGGATATGGCGTAAAACGCGAGCGTCCAGGGTTCTAGATATATTTTTTTTTACCACATCATACATAACGCTATATTTACAGTTTATGTTACAAGCTCTTTTATCTCAAATACATTATATATTATGACAACTTTTATAATCATGAATGATACAAAAACAAAGACTAGTAATTTTTTAAGTATTCTTAAGCTAATAAAATTACCAGCTTAACAGCAGATAATGGAGTGGATTCTTTAAAAATTTATCAGCCCACTACCGAATATATCCAGTTCCGGATTCATACATTCAGTACTGTTTAATCCGTTATAATTTCTAAGAATTTGGATGAGAGGTGCCTGAACTCCTAGAACTTTTTGCAGACGGAATTTGCAAAATTCCTGCTCATTATAATTAATTCGAATTTTAGGCTTTAACCGTAATAATAAAAACTTCTTTGGCAAACTTATTTTTAAGTCTTGTTCATATTTATACAAATCTAAAACTTTAGATTTCTGAGACTTAGAGGGAGGGAAAAAGGTATGTTAGGAATTTAATCAATTTAATTGTCATTAAAATATTAAGTATCGAAAATTAATACAACTTATAGATTAAGTTTTAAAAATAGAATTTCTATAAGGTAATCACTCTCTCAATCGGTATCAATCACTCTCTCAATCGGTATCAATAACTCTCTCCCTTTTCTTCGACAAAAACGCTGCACATCTTCGTGACGTTTCCGTAAAAATTTACCCTCATTCGCCTGAAGAAGTTTACTTCAAAAAGTTTTAGCGCCATTGTTTTGTTTGTTAAAAGATTAATTCATAACCCGCACTTGTGTTTCGTTTAGTGTCTGTGATTTATGACATTGCAGCAACGAACAACAAGGCAATGGGTATTTGCATGACAATGACAGGTGTGCATTGATTTAAAAACCTTATAATGTAAATTTTATCCTGATAAATTGCTCCTTGAGGGTTACGCATATATGACTTGGAGATCGCTCAAATGCATGCAATATTCACATTAATACCTTAATATTTTGAGTAAAATTGTAAGCAATCAATCAATTGGCTTATCAATTTGTATATAAAACACAAGATTAATAAATATAAGCCTTTATTCATACATAATTTTGCATTAATTTAATCTTAAGGACCGATCCGGTCGCCAAACTCCAAAAAAGTACATTGTTTCTATCCATTTTTCGTCATCGTTTCTTGAAGCGAATGGAAAAAATATATGTTGGAGGTGAGGATTTAAAGTACTTCGCTCGATATAAAAATCCAAACATAGCCAATTTTTGACATTTTGAATTAATTTTATGACGAAAATGTATAGATATAGAACACGATTTTGAAATTTACACTATATATTTTATCGCAAGCCAAGTAATCCATTTCAGAAAATTACATTATTGCGCCTCAGTGCTCCAGCTCTTCAATGCGCACCGCAGTCCACCCCGAGACACTGACACAGCAATTCGTGCTGGGATAGGGCCTTAAACTAGACTCGGTGACACCGACAACCCTGTTTGCCCAACTTTGGCAAAAGCCTCCTCCACTTCTTTCTACTTCTTTTTCGTCCTTCTTTCTAGTCTGCTCTGCTCTGAGCTTTCCTTGTCCATATTTTCCCAGTTACGTCTTTTATTTCATCCACCTTCGAAACTGTCTACCTCATCTTCTTCTCTTATTACTTGCGTAAAATAAATCACAAGATTAGCTGTGGTTAATTACAACCTACCTAGTTTTTTTTTTCTATCTAATTGTTTGTCTATCTAATCTTGCGAATGGTTTCGAATCATATGACGTATCTTTAAATAGGTGTTAATAATGAAATATGTCATGTCATGTAAGACGAATAGCGCAACGCCGTTCTGGTCCCGCCGGCGCCGACCAGCAGGCTCCGTCCGACTTACTCATAATTATCTTGAGGATATTTCCGGAGTAGTTGTCGCCTGGGCCCCGGCGGGAGATGCAAGCCTACCTAAGCTTGACACTCCCCATCTGCCTAGCTTCCTAGATAGAGTACTATGTCTCCTTTGTATTAAAAATAGTAATAAAATAAAGATTACTTTTAGATATATTGTTTACTTAGATTTATTTATTGATTTATTTACACTTCGTTACCATAATATACAAAATCATACATATAAAAAAACATAAGTTATTAGGCAATGGGCAGCCTTATCGCTAACAAGCGATTTCTTCCAGGCACCCCTAACATGGCCAACCTACACAGGCTAAAGTAAAAGAAGTGCATAATTAATTAACAAAAAAAAACTTAAAAACATGTAACTATAACTAAAATTAAATAAAGTAAAATCTAAAGAAAAAATATAAATAATAATATGTATGTATAAACAGAAATGTAAAAGCTAATCCAAGCGTTAATTGAGTTACAATTAATATAAATATATAAGTAGTAGCTAATTACGAGGCAGAAGAAAAATGATCAAAAAGATGATTTTTAAATAAATTTAAAGACTCGTCTGATATCTATTGGTAAGGAGTTCCATAGCAGTATACTTTGCACAGTAAAGGAGGAGTGAAAGAATTCAGTTTGATGAGTAAGAGTTTCAACAATTAATTTATTATACGGGACAAAATCTTTGATTCCATCCGTCACTACCATAATCAATATTTCAGTAGAATTATTTCAAAAGAACGAACAAATTATTTAAAATAAAATTACATAAAATCTTGATGGATAAGTTTAAACGAAGAAGGAACCCAATATGGCCATAAAAACTAAAACGTATTTGTATTAAAGGTGTCATAAATGACAGTTATATGAATTTAAAATTCACTCAGCCATTAGACAGTAATGCGACAAGATGTAATGCGGGCATTAGATTTTAATATACATTTTGTATTAATGAGGGCTTGAGGTCACACTATACACTAGTTACTAACGGAATTATTACTAGTATGTACCTGTGACTTTGAACGCGGGTAGTATCTGCAGAACATCAGATTTCAATCTCGGGTGGGTCCGAAAATTAAATATGGTGTATATTTTATTTATGTATTTATAAGATACACCAATGGCGACCCACAAGCCCTCTGTATCTGACCTTGGGTGCTCTCGCCTTGCTATGCTTGGAGATACGAGAGATAGATATATTACAGCTGTAGGATATACGTATATAACAATATATAATATATATGAAGACAACTAGCTATAGCAAACTAGCCATTGATAAATTAATCGTAAGTTCATAGATGGTGTTAACGCTGCTAACTTCAATTCGGTTGTTCGATGTCAGGGAAAGTGGCGAACTTCATTCGAATTCGATAAGTCAATCAAGAAAAAATTATCACGCGAAGTTCGGTGGCGGTTGTTGTATATGTTCAGATGTATATTAAATACAACACTTTGTTTGAAGCTGGGTGTCAACTGGCTTTAATTGTTTTGGCGCCATATACGCGAGCATACACATTACACATATAATAAATAGAATTTGTATCGAGGTAGACCTATTTGCTTGTACACTGGCTGAGTTCACAAGAGTTGCTTGCTATATTATTATTTATACCATCTAGGTATATATTGTTATGTTTTTTCAATGGAAGATAATCGCAGTAGGTTATATTGTGTCGTTCTAACGCATTAGTAGTAGCTGTTAATATAGAATATTGATGTGGAAATAAATAAAATAAAAACATGAGCTTATAACTAAGATAACATTAGGGATAGTGGGGTTGCGACGCTGGATTAACAAACTAACTTGACTTGAAGAGTTCGTCAATCGATAGACGTAATGGTAGGGGAGCCCACGATGCTAAATGGGGATTTACTCGAGCGTCGTAGAGACCTATTGGGATGCAAAGCTTAGATAAAAAGAAGAAAAAAATGTTATATGATAAATTCCTTTTCATCGGTGGGGGAAGCGGCTATAGATAGTTAAATATGTAAAAAAAAACTGTTGCATGGACATCCTCGAGCGCGTCAGATATTGATAGCATCTATGCCCTACGTATTTTTAATAATGTACGTATGTTAATCTGATCGTTTGCATGATGCGGGTGGTTGTATTTAAGGGTTGAAAATTAAAAAAAAAATTTTTTTATCGAGCGCGTCAGATTTTCTAAGGGAGTGTTAAGTGCACCAAAAAAAAGCTCTCATTCACTAATCTGACGATTTCGATGGGACGCAAACCCACAGCCATTTTCTTAATTTGCAAAAAAAAATCGCAATTTTGAAATACTCAAGCGCGTCAGATTAAGATATATGTGGTTCATCTTTATGTTCTAAACGTACTGTCTCATAATCTGACGATTATCTAGAGGGATTCGCCTGATCTGCCAAAAAAAAAATAGAAAAACGGTTCACCTAAAGGGCCATCCCTGCAACTTCCCGCTAATTCCATTCCTGGGCGCTTAAAATTGATATTTTGAGCTCGCTGAGTTCAAAGAAATAACATTTCTATGCATTTGAGCTCTCCCAGCTCGAAAGTCTGATAGAAGTTTCATAGAACACTATTTTTGGAATTTTCAAACCGCAATAACTTTTGAATGGATCAAGCAATTTTCACGCGGTTGGCGACATTCGACGCAGTTTTATCATCCTCATAAATAATTTTGCAATTTTAATTGATCGAACCACAAATTTCGGAGTAATCCCGAAAAAACACTTTTTCGGGTTTCTTTCGTGTACGATATCTCTCGAACGAATCAACCGCTTTTGACCAGCTTGGTGGCGATCGACGTGGTTTTTCAAGCTCAAAGGCGGATTAGTTTTTGAAGTTGATCGATAAAGAAACCACTTTAAAAAAAAATATTTCTTATTTTTTTAAGATTTTTCAAAATTTCTCAAAATCTATCGGTCCGAATCGGTTCAAATTCACAGGAAATGTAATTTTGAGAGAAATATTTAGAACGCCGTTTAGTAGATTCCGATCGGTTTAAGGAAATGTAGGCATCACGCAGCTGCACGCATTTAACTTTATCGACGAATTTTTGTTATTTCGGCTTGCGGAAATCGTCAGATTATATATTTTTCATTATTCTTGAATTATTTCCTTCAAAATAAAAAAAAAATTAGCTACG
The DNA here is from genome assembly GCF_905475465.1 of Pieris napi. Classification (NCBI taxonomy): domain Eukaryota; kingdom Metazoa; phylum Arthropoda; class Insecta; order Lepidoptera; family Pieridae; genus Pieris; species Pieris napi. The sequence continues at coordinate 9,431,083 of NC_062255.1, forward strand.
CTCGAGAATGTCGAGATGACGTTTTTTTTTTACAACTTTGTTGCCCTCCCCTTTTTTTCCGTCACTCTCAAATTGTCAGATTAGTGGAATATACACTTTTTAGGATGTAATTAACTCACCCTACCTTAATCTGACGCGCTCGGGAATTTCTGATGGTCAATTTTTTTTTACTAAACTGATCCTGTCTCCTTCACGTGCGGCTTTATATATGGGCCTCATATTTTGTGGAGGTACTTAACCGGGTACAAGGTATCCCCCTATATATTAATCTGCCGCGCTTTAGTAAATCCCGAAATCCCCTCTTGGGCTCCCCTACCATAAAGTGACAATTATGTTATTGGAGATTATCGGAAACGAGAATGTTAAAATACGGTTTATGAGTGTGGTAAAAAGTAAGTGTGCGATGATTGCTTACATTTTGTTTATGCTTCTAATTATTAACTAATATAATATATACATATACATTTTTCTTCTCATGATGTAGAACTTTACCCCTATGGTGGAACCATTGTAACCAAACCCCTTAATAACCATTGTACATTATCTTATAAAGTTTTGGTTAGGTTAGGTTAGAAAATTATAAAATAGAAATCCATAGTTTTTAAGGTAAAATGTTTAATAAGCCCGAATGAAAATACTAATTAATATAATTACTATTAATATCAGTGGTATAAAACGCTTACAGACAACTGAAAATAAGTTAATGAATTAAGTTTTATTCAGCACCTCTTCCAATAACTGTAATTGCTTTCAATAATAAATATTTCATTATAGGGCGGTCTCACAATAAAGCGAGTAATGGAGGAGACAGGGTGCCACATCCATTTTCCGGATTCGAACAGGACCAGCGCAGTGGAGAAGAGCAACCAGGTGTCCATCGCTGGTGACATGGAGAGGGTTGAACGAGCACGTGCCAGGGTTCGGGTAAGTTCTCTTTTATAGAATATGTCATTTTAGTATACCCTCGATGGTATCTGTGGCTGGTTTTATTGGTATAATATTTATTTATTTACAGCATAAATGCCAAACAATATTTATAATATATATAATACCTTAAATTAATAATAAATTGTATTACTATTTAAAAAATAAAATCTTACATTTATATCTCAGTCTTCCAAACCTGTCACAAATATATCCAATTCTGGTGCAGAACTGAGATAACAGTTAATTGTAGCGTGACTCGTGAATTTTCTTTGCTATAAACCTCACGGAGCCCGAGACCTTTCCAACGAATGCAAAACCGTGGAAATCGGTTCGTGCGTTCTGGAGTTATAGCGTCAGGAAGGAAAACCCGACTTATTTAAACGGTTTTATTTAGCTCACCCCGTTTGTTTTATTCTTGGGTCAAATTTAGTAATTCAAATTTCACCCTCTTCCTGTCAACCGATTAATCTGAAATTTTGTATACACTTTAGATTTTGGTGACAATACAATAAACTAAATAAATAAAATAAAAATAAATAAATATTATATAAATATATATTATATATGTTATATATATATATATAATATATATTTATAACATTATATTAAAACTGTATCTATTTTATTAATTAAATATATATTATATTTATATTATAGAATTGATTTATTTATATAAACTAACGGGCAAGGAACCTTGCAATAATGAAGCACTAAATGAATTAAACAGAATGCGAAATAAAAACTAAAAACTAGAAAATAAAAATAGGTAAAAAAACTTTTTAAGTTAAACGGTTTTATGTTAAACATACATACATTGCAATGTTTAAGATAAATGTACTAAAAACCAAAAAATAATAAAATAGATACAGTCGTGGGAATTATAAACATATGCATAGACTAGACTTAAATAAAACCGTAGGGCACGTCAATTGTCTACAATCGTTGATTAAAATGTTTGTTTTGTAATGTTACACTATAATTAGGCAGTTGTTCAACCGACAACGATGGACGTGTGATAAGTAGGGCTAGAATGTGGAAACAAGCTAGCAAGCTCGATTATAAGCGAGTTTTAGGATTTCATAGTGGTGAGCGAGTAGTACTTTTATCATATGTTTTGTCGATTAAAGACAAACTACGAGCAGTGAAACGATTCCTCGCCAGCCAGCAGAATGTCCAACGATAAACTAGTTGAAACATCTCTTTTATTTACATGGAGTGTATAACTATTGGAATTTCCATGAGCAAGAAAATAGTAAGTAATTTCCTGACCGTCTGCGGGCCAACTGCCTATTTTAACGACGAATTAAACGATTCTTCTATCGCACATTAAGTCGATAATTTGTAGACAATTGACGTGCCCCACGGTTTTATTTTAGTCTAGTCTATGCATATGTTTATAATTCCCACGACTGTATCTATTTTATTATTTTTTGGTTTTTAGTACATTTATCTTAAACATTGCAATGTATGTATGTTTAACATAAAACCGTTTAACTTAAAAAGTTTTTTTACCTATTTTTATTTTATATAGTAGATAATAATAATTAAAAAAAAATCTCCAAAAATAAAAAATAAAATTTTGGGGTTAACACCCCTTATCACTTAAGGGTTTGAAAAGTAGATAGTAACCGATTCTCAGACTTACTGAATATACATAAAAAACTTTATAAGAATCGGTCGAGCCGTTTCGGAGGAGTATGGAAACGAGAATTTTATATACTAGATTTATTTATAAGTTCTAAAACAACGTGTATGTATAAAATTATATAAGAATATATGACATCACAAAATTTACACACATACACATACAAAGGGAAAAAAAATAATAAGCAACCACAAAATAAAACACAAAAAACAGCAGAAGACTAAAAATATAAAATATGTGTTCTTCATGAAGATATCGCCTCTGCTGTAGTAAGGTGACTGTTTAAACTTTTTTTTCCAGGCTCTAACCCCACTGATCTTCACATTCGAGCTGCCAGTTGTAGCGGCTTCGAACCCACTTCCAGAGATCACCTCGCCCTACGTCCAGCAGATACAGGACAAATTTAATGTTCAAGTTAGTTTATATTTCTATAATAGTTTTATTATCTATTGTTTCTTAATTGCATTATTATACAGTAATTGTATCTTTTTTAATTAATATTCATGACGTATATGATAGAGTACGAGCGACTCTTGTCCTTGAGATTGTAGACTCGATCCCCAACCAAAGGACTTTCTGACTATGTCGATGATGTTTTTATTAGATTTGTTAGGTAGTAATTAATTCAGCTCTTGATAATCCGTTTATTATATTGTGATTTTGTTCTATATGTGTATCTAACACTCGGTTGTACGGTGAACGAAAACATTGAATCCAAAAATCGACATGGATTACACAGAAGTCTGATCCTGGCCTGGCCAATGATATAAAAATGATCAAAGAAAGGGATGCAATCGGAAGCCAAAACCCATATAGCCACTGGATTATTATTATTATTTAAGAAAGAAACAACTTTTTTTTCTAGCGAGGATGTCAGAGGCATTTCTGAATCATAGTTTATATAACCTATCTAAGGCAGAAGGTAATTAATTTAAATGTACATAAGCAGTTTATATAATAAAATAAAATATTTTTATTAAGGAACATAAGATACAGGTATCACTTATACCACGTCATTAAATTTGAATCTGTAGGCATACCTACTCATCGGCAAAGACAGAGGGTGTAGGCCGAGAGAAAAAGCCGAAAACAAACTCTCGGTACTCTTTTAAAATAGCAAATCATCAAACAACACTTTACAACAAACATCGCAAATTAATTAGAAGTAGCCTGTCTAGCACTAGTCCCAGGCCCTCTTATCAACTAGATAATAGTTAACTTTATAGTAAGCCTTTTTACTCAGCATTTCTTTAATACATTTCTTAATAATAAAACAATTTTTTACCGGATTGAAGTTATGTATTACAATTATTTTTCATAAATTTTAGATTTAAAATAATTGTAAATGCATAACTTCAATCCGGTTAAAAATTGTTTTATTATTAAATGTGTGAAAGTTATGTCAATAAAAGACAATACTATGTACATTTCTTAAATTTATTTTATTAAAGAACAGTATCCCTTTTCCCGAAAAAAGAATTTCTAACTTTAGATAGTCTACGGGGAAATTACAGCCTGCGTTTGTTCCGAGTATTAACATTGAGCGTATGTTCTAGTAAACTTATCACTATTTTTGTATACATACATAATATTTTCATAAGTATATTGCGAGGTAAGTATATTAATTTCCTTGAATTTATCTCTTAGAGATTCCCTACTTTTTAAATTATAGATTGCACGAATAGCCCTCTTCTGCAGGATGAAAATAGTTTCGACATCAGCAGCATGACCCCATAATAATAAGCATAATTATATAGGTGATGATTCGCAACCGTCCCAAATTACACGCGAATCTCGTCGTGGTTAAGGGAGTCCAATGGGAAGTGCAGGCCACCATGGAGGCTACCACTCTGCTGCTCAATTACATGTGTGGACAACATGCAGTAAGTATATTTCTACTTGTTACCTATTGGGTCTAGGCTCGTTGTTGAAAGTATGCGTAGATCTAATACAAAATACGATCCGTATCACCTCGACGTCCGTCGTTCCTCAACTGAGCGTTTCTTAGAAAATTTTTGCGACGCACCACATCTATGTGGAACCAACTATTCACAGAAGTATTTCTGAACCAATTCGACTTAGGTTCCTTCAAGAAAAGAGCGTACCAATTCTTAAAAGGCCGGCAGCGTGAATGTCCATGACATAAAAAAATACTGTGAATTATTTAAAGTCTACTTTATGGAGGATTTTCAATTTGGTATGTTCCACTGTCATAAATTTTTGCTGTAATATTTAATGTTCGTAAATAAACAAATAAAACATATTAAACAATTTGTGTGATCCACTTGATAATAAAAAAGTAGGTACATAAGTTTCATATTATTTTATATAAGTCTACGCAACATACAGAAAATGATATATGTTCCACTGTTACATAAATAAAAAATATTTTCAATTTAAAATTTTCGGCTACTCAATATATAATTTGTATAATAGAGTAGTTTTATTCAAAAAAAAATTATGAATTGATTAATGTCAAAGGCAAAAACTTTGATAAACAAACTTGCTTAAATTTTTCATAAGGCGTTATTTTGTTTCACGCAATCAAGGATATAATATTAAGGTACTATAATATACGCGTTCATAATGACCTAACAATAAAATTTCTGTTTTTATTACAGAAAATACATTTTTGTGATGTTTCACATTTATATTATTTTATGATTTTTCTTATAATTGGATTTTGAGATATTTGATTTTAGATTTAAAACGAAACCATTTTTCAAAAGCAGTCTTGGGTTTTGTGGTTTCAGAGTGTTATCTCATCCCTGAGGTCGTAGTTTCGAAACCCGGCTGTGCACCAATGACCTTTCTATCTATATGCGCACCTAACACTCGCTCGTACGGTGAAGAAAAACATTGAGAAACCGACATGCCTTTAGACCCAAAATGTCAGGCGCAGAAGGCAGAACTACTTGCGTATATAACAAATAAATGATTACAAAACAGATACAGAAATCTGAGGGTTTTAACTCCACTTTTTTGTCTACCCTTAATTTTAATTTTTGTCTACCCTCATAATTTTAAATACATAATCAAATTCTTACCCTATTTTTACGCTATGCAGAAACAAACCCACGTCCAAATGACGTTGGAGATATCACCAATGCACCATCCGGTGGTGGTGGGCCGGTCGTCTGAACAGTTGAAAGTCATCATGCGTACAACAGGCGCACAAATAATGTTCCCCGACGCTGAAGATCCGAATATACCCGCATTGCGCAAGAGTTGTGTCACCATCACTGGGGCTATACAAAACGTGTACGCCGCTAGACAGCAGTTGGTGGTGAGTTTTTAGTCTACCCTTTTTATATTTTAGGTGCCTAAATATGTCTACCCTCCAGTTTGTAAGAGGCAATATCATTTCATAATTAATGCTAGGTGTGTAGGGACACCTGTCATCGGCTACAAATTAGTGCGATGGCGTCATACCCTTAAACGCGGTAAAGATCAGATATAACGCTATAACAAAAAATAGGGGTTGATCGTAGAGGCGTGAAAATTAAGGGTTGTATGTATTTTTGTATGTTGTATCAGAAAAAAAAACAAAAAAAATTATCTAAAAATATTTTTTTTTGGTGTGGACACCCCTTATCACTTAAAGGTTTGAAAGATAGATAGTAGCCGATTCTCAGACTTACTGAATATGCATAAATTTCATAAGAATCGGTCGAGCCGTTTCGGAGGAGTATGGGAACGAACATTGTGACACGAGAATTTTATATATAAATTTTCTAAATTCTCGAGCTTCTAAATTTACATTTACTGCCGGTTCTCAAATCAAGGGCTTGGAACATACGAGAAGTGGCATAAATCTCTCCGTCACTCTTTTATTTCACCAAGGTCTTTTACAAAATCTTTGTAACTATTACATCTTGCTCCTCAATACATTTATTTATTTATTTATAAAAGCTTGCCAACGCTCGGCACACTGAAACATTGATAAAACAAAAATAAAATACAAATTTTAATGTGTCAAGCACTTACAGGCAAACATAGCATATTAGAAATAATAAAATTAATTAAGCAAAACAATAATATTATTTAATAAAACATTAAACGAAAATCGCTCTTAAAGTTTGAGGTGAGCAACTATGGATATCCAGATTCAGCTCAATACATGTAAAGTATTTTTTTTTCATTCCCAATTCTACAATTCGTCTACAACACATACAGTATACAGCTTAAAATTTGACCTAAATTTTTAATCTTATACCAAATAAGATAACATCTCTCTCAATGATAACGGATCAGAAAGTCAGTATTCTGTGTAAAATATCAGAATGCGAACGTCTAAATTACAAAATACTCAAGATGGTCAATTTTGGAAATATCGTGATTTGAATGGTAAGAATATTTATAATTTAATCCGACTAGAATCCCTTTCTTAAACCTCACTTGTCGGTACAACAGTACGTCTTCATTAGCTATAAACGAAAAAAACAAGTGCGTGCGTACAAAGTACACATTTCAGAAGTTAAACTTCTTTGTAAATTATTTGTATATCTATATTCGCACTGTTTACACAATGTATACGTGCTAATGATAATATAAATATTAAATATATATAATATATATAAATAAAAAATCTGCATTTACTGCACAAGACGTTATGCGACAGAATTGCCATCTAAAGTTCTAATATGCAACTACTAAAAGAATACATCAACCAATAGCGTGTATTTTTCTCGATCTCCCTTACTCTCTCTCAATCTTTCTCAATATAGCTCTCTCCCACATCTCGCTCCATGGCACTGTGCGTGATGCTATGTTCGCCCTTTCTCACTCTCTCTCAATCAGTCTCAATTGCTCTCTCCCTTTTCTTCTACAAAAACGCTGCACATCTTCGTGACGTTAATATTATTATTATTGCGTTGCATCCGTAAAAAAATTACCCTCATGCGCCTAAAGAAGTTTCACGTCAAAAATACTTAAAAGTACCAAATAATTGTTTTCTGTTTATATTTTCTTACAGGGAAGCCTCCCCCTGGTGGTGATATTCGATGTCCCAGACGATATGTCGCAACGATTCGAAAACGATAACGTCACGGAGCTGATGAATAAGTTCAACGTCTACATCAGTGTGCGCAGGAAGCTCAAGCAAGGGATTGCTTCTATCGTCATCAAGGGAATTGAGAGATGTGCTGGTAAGTAATATTTTTTTACTCAGTATCATAGTACGGCTCTCTTTAACTTAAATACCAGTGTAAATATTTTCGTCATTTATTTATCAACACTTCGTTGTATTACAATATAAAAATTGAACATAATTAAATGAAAAGGAGGGCAACTGGCGGCCTTATCGCTTTCGAGCGATCTCTTCCAGGCAACCACTGTGATAAAAGAAAGAAAAAATGTATTAAATTAGATAAGGTAGTTTATATATACAGTAATATAATCTTATCTACCTTTCGTTAATCTATATTACATATAGTTTAAAAAAAACTAAACAGGAACAAAAAACAAACTAAACTAATAAAGGATACATGAAAAATAAAAACTGAAAAGTGTACGTTATATTATTCTATTAACAATTATTTGAGTGAAACATTATAATTAATATTAATGAAATAATATATTTTAATAATGTAGTGATAAAATAATATAAGAATTGACTTTGATAATACGATTGATAATGTAATGTTATATTTTTTTATTTTATTCCATATAATTATTCTATCTTTACAGTTATTACTAATTCGATAGAACGACACAATATTTTTAATATGAGACTACTTAGTAAAATTCTACCTTTTTAGTGGGGCAGAATATGCGACTAGATGGTATCACCATAATATTTTTGTAGCATATTCTGGCAAATAATGTTATTATAAATTTTGTTATACATGTATTGAGAACTCTCGAACTTTTAAGAAATTCGAGAGACTTTCGGATATCTTATGATACGATATTGATCTATACATTCAATAAACTGTAATAATACTAAAATTTAATAATAAATGATTTAATAAACAAAAAGGCATACTTTAAAATTAGAAAAGAAGCTTCTTGAAGAAATTGTTTAAAGCGCCATCTGTGATCTTCCAGCCGACATCTACGAAGCCCGTCGCGAGCTCCTGGGCAAGCGCGAGGCGTCTCTGAACGCCGAAATCCCGGAGAGCTACAACATCCCGAGTCTGACGAACGTGATGCCCAACTTCCCGCCCTTCAACCCGTTCTCGCCGTCGCACTCCGTCGCTACTAATTCGCCTTGTTCGCCGTTTATGAGGGTAAGCCGTGTTAGAATTCTCAAAAGGTCGGCAACGCACTCGCGAGTCCTCTGACATTGAGAGTGTCCAGTATCACTTAACATCAGATGAGCCTGCTCGTTTGCCCCTTGTTCTATAAAAAAAATTTGTCGTCACTCATGTCGATTTTCGTGTTTGTTTTACTCAATATTTCAATGAGAAACCGTACAAGTAACCCGTACATGTTGGATTATTTCAATTTTTTGGTAAACTTTATGCAATATTAACAATTTCTAAAAGGCCGGCATCACACTCGCGAGCCCTTTAGCATTAAGTGTGCGGTATCACTTAACACCAGATGAGCATTGAGCCTTCTATTCTGTCCGCTTGCTCCCTGTTCTATATAAAAATCGAACGATATTTTTTTAATGTTTTACAGTATATAGTACCAGCATAATTCTTGTGGATACGAGTATTTTGATATGTCATGATCATGATTCATGATCAGGGAGTTATGAACGGCCAAGCTATATTTGTTCTATTCTAGTATGATTTTTTGACTATAGGTATATATAGTATAAAATAAATAAATCAGTGGTGCTACAACCTTTTTAGGTCTGGGCCTCAGATTTCTGTATCAGTTTCATGATCGTTTGTCAATCTAATAGGCAAGTAGGAGATCAGCCTCATCTGCCTGAAACACTTCGACTTTTTAGGTCTAAGGCAAGCCGGTTTTCTCACGATGTTTTCCTTCACCATTCGAGCGAATGTTAAATACGCACATAGAAAGTCCATTGGTGCACAGCCGGGAATCGAACCTACGTGAAAGACGCTGAAGCCACTAGGCCAACACTGCTCTATATATATGTTGAATTTGTTTGAGAATGACATTAGCGTAGTCACGTGACCATTTCCATATAAATTGTAGTTCTTTTATTATTTTGGTCACTATCTGTTTACCGTATTTTCGAATCGCAAGAGCAACTTAGGGCAGTGGTATCATAGTGACTTAAGAGCGTGACTCTCCTCTCTGAAGACCTAGGTTCGATTCCCGGTTGTGCCAATGAATTTTCTATTTAAGACTTGCTCGTACTGTGAAGGAAAACGTCGTGAGGAAACCGGGATGTCACAAATAAAAAATAAAAAAGTGGCTGCCAGAAGTAAAATTTAATGGCATAACCACCAAAAAAGCATGGCGGTCCCCATGTCTGGTGTTCTCCTACCGTTTCCCTTAAATAGTTTACTACTATGTAATATAACAAAAACCTTAGCCACAGCAACGCTTGGCCGGTCTGCTAGTAGTTATATATTTCGTTATTCCAGGATCTGTCATCCTACGGCAGTCCGATGTACGGGCAGCACCCACCCACGCCCGGCGGGTTCCCGGCACCCATGTCTCCAGCTATCCAGGTGTACGGCAACTGGCTCATCCCGTCCCCGCAGCCCACCACCAGCCAGTTCCATTACCCCATGCCGAGCCCCTCTGCGCCTTACCAGGGACCTTGGAACTGTAAGACTGTTTTTACATTTGTGGGGCATTTTTAATTTGGGTGGCATTGTATGTTTTGTAGATTATGTATTTTAATCAGCCTTGCGATTCTGTAAGGGAGCGTTCAAGTATTACGTAACGAATTTGGGGGGGGGGGGTTTCCTTTTGTAAACCGTTACGATGCGGGGCGGGAATTGAATTATGCGTTATTGTTAATATTATTTTCGACTTTCCAGTACTTTACACCACATAATGGTAACTAGGTATAAAGAGTCACTAGGTGGTCACGAAACGTTTTACTATACTTGGGTACAGAAAAACGTTACGGCGCGTTACATGGGGGGGTGGGGGTCAATAATCTCCAAAAATTTCGTGACGTAATACTTGAACGCTCTCTACGTTGTGAAATCGCTGTGAGAGTTCGCAAAGCTGATCGTCCCAGTGGGGTGTGGGGCATATAATATATTTTTTATTTTATTTTAGGAAAACGCAACTTTTAATTTATAACCTAACAATTTTCATAATTTTTTATCCAAAATCGAACCTACCACCTATGTCCGTAAGCTTTATATACTTTAAAAATGAAATATTTAAATCAGCGATATCCGGAAACGGCGAGAGCAACGTTTCCAGTACCAGCATGATGCAGCAGTATCCTGGAAGCTCCCACCCACCCAACTGTGAGAGCAGACCGGTAAGTCCTAACTAAAATCGTCTTCATATACATGTAAACCAGAATTACGTGGATATCTTAAAAACCACTGAACCGATTTTGATGAAATGTTGACTGTCTAAACAAGGGCGTCGTCAGGCCTCCCTGGCGAAATCCTTACGAAGAGATCTGTGATTTACGTTTAGGACTATTGATTTTTGATTTGATTTCGTAAAACCATACATAGCCGTTCGCCGTTCCAAGATTTTTATAATTAAAAAAAAAATATTGAACATAAATGTGATTTTCGTGATCGATAACCTCTTTTTTTAAAAAATTTTTTAACTGCTTTCAAAAAAGGAGGATTCATTTCGAACTATTCAAACGTGGAAGAGTTTTAGATTTAGACCATAAGTGTTGCTAAATTATAAAGTTAAGTTAAGATAAAGTTATAATTATGACATTTTGATAATTAATATGACATTTGCCTATTAATTTACAAGAATATGGTACAAAAATTTTATGGTGGTTATTGTACCAATATGTATATTGATATAGTTCGCATATTCTTCCACACACAATGGCGTGCGTTGTCTTAAAAAGAATTTTACATAGTTGATGAACGATTAATTTATTATCATTATAACTAAAATGTTCCTTTGTCGTGTCTCTTCGTTTCCGAAGTGCGCGGGCGCATATTTGCTTCTATATATAACCGGGGGAACGCGCCTATAAAAGCCCCGCGGAACATTCGCGCTCCTCAAATGCTTAGACATTGTTCATGATCTCATTAACGAATATCGAAAACGAATAAACGAAGTCATTTTCCACGTGATGGGTGAGTGCTGAAGTACTAATTAATTATTTTTATATTAATGTATTTTAAATTGTCTCACGGAAGAGATTTGCTTAATTAGAAAATCGAGTATTTCTTATTTAAATTTTTTTATTAATAAATTTCCCAATTAATTCAGATATTTTCTTAAATATATTACTATTCGTAATGTGTATTCTAGGCGAGTGGCGCATATCACTTTCTTCAAATCTTACATTAATAATTTATAATTATTCCATTGGAAGTATTTTCCCTTATTCTAAAATATTATTTTTTACGTTGTGTCAATATCGTGGCTTATTTGATATAACTTTTGATATGTGATCATATGATATATATATAATAATTTAAAAAATATATTTTTTTGTTTCTTATAAAATCGTTCAACAACGATAAACAATGCAATGTTTAAACGCCTCTATTTATAAATAATTTTATTGATTGATAAAAGTCAAAGTCAAAACATTTATTTTAATTAGGCCTATTTAAAAGGCACTTTTGAAAGTCAATTAAAAGTTAAAAATATTTAAAAAAAATTACTACTTTCCCATCCTGTAGTTTCAAAAGGGGACGTATGGGCAAGAAACTCCATACTTACTCTTTTAAAATAGTTTTTACAATATATTGTACATACTTGATATATGTGAAGACCACGTACTTACCTAGAACAAAAAAAACTAATATACTAAAATAAAATAGACACATGGTGTTTTAAAAAACAATGCAGCCCTGCGATTCTGTAACTCACTTTTCGAACTCACACAGCGGTTTTCGCATCGGCGGTCGCTCTCAAATCAGTCGTGAAGCAGTCAATTTATGATTTGGCATTCTAATAAGGTGGGAGCTTATAGTTTATTGTTTATCAGAATGCCAAATCATAAATTGACTGCTTCACGACTGATTTGAGAGCGACCGCCGATGCGAAAACCGCTGTGTGAGTTCGAAAAGTGAGTTACAGAATCGCAGGGCAGATACTATATTATTATGTTGATACATGGTGCTCACATACTTACAAATATTGTAACTATGGATTTTAACTTATCTATATAAAACGTTCCACAACACTTACATTAACTAAAGTGAGATTATACTCGTGACATTCCGCAGCGTGGGTGTATTTATATCGCAACGGGTGATATTTTAGAAATCTAGAACATACTGAAATATTTGAAATTTCCATTCAAGTTTAATTTCCGTTCGCATATTAGATCGCGAACTTCGAACCTTGATATGATTTCTTTACTAAGCCTACCGTTTTAGTAGCTACATACCGATATGGAACGTTTTGCCATGCCACACTATAAAGACTGTTCCCTTTTCCGGAATAATAACTGGTTTTTAGGTTTTTCCATGCAACTTTTATTTACATAAAAACCTTCCTCAGAGTTCAAGGTATAAAAGAAATACTCGAATGGGTCCAGCCGTCTTTGATTCATTTTTATTTGTACAGATTCACCATTTGTATTAAAATATATAATGTTATGCTATAAAAGATTTGTATTTTGGTTTTATTATATATTGAAACGTATCTAAGAAATGTTTAAGATATTTTTATTATAATTCTATAGTATTATAAAAATAGCTTGCTAATGATGAACAAATGATGAGGTTAACAGCAAGAAAACGTGTCCGCCACATGTGTCGCGGTATATGTTCATATTTAAATTAGGTTTTTGTAGATAATTATTTATGTATTTTGGCAAAATAAAGCACTCTTACCACGATTCTACAATTTTGATTTTCATTTCTATATCCATAATTTATTTGGATTAATTAAAAGAAATTAATAAAAAGGCTTTAGCTTTTTTTTAAATTGCTACACTTTTTCATAACGTTATTCTTTATTTCATAAGAAACATTGTCATTAAACAATAATCTATTTTGACCGCGAATAGTCCTTTTTTTATTTACTGTATTTATTTATTATAGTATATTATTTTAACAATAACGTACGCGGTTTTTAAAGATAAATAATGTTGCAATGAGCTCCATTATACTTTAACAGTCAGGCAATTCGTCTTAAGGTCCTTCAAAAAAAGAGCGTACCAATTCTTAAAAGGCCGGCGACGCGCTTGCGAGCCTTCTGTGTTTCGTCCATGGGCGGCAGTTAAGAATTTCGACGATATACTTTCTTCACTTTTATATTATACATGTAAGGAAAACATATATTTTCCTATACAAACTCTTTTTATATTTTATTTTTCTTCTTTGCCGTCTGATCGACGATGTTTAATTTGTTACTTGACATAATAGATGTAAGATGTTTTAATTTTTTTTCATTATATTATTTTACTTTATAAAACCTAAAATATAGGCTTTAAATGTTGTTTCTTAGGTATTCACAGAGAAACGCAGTTGCGCCTTAATTATTCCCAGTACTCGTATAAGCGATTGATACCATAGCATATGTACAAAAAAAAGTTTATTATATATGTTATTAAAATAAAATATAAAAAGAGTTTGTATAGGAAAATATGTTTTCTTTACATATATTTTTGTATTTTTCTAGATATCTCTAACTCAGCTGCTGAACAGCAGTTCCGCCTGCAGCAGCGGATACCAGAGCAACTTCACCGGCAGCTCCGTCTCCATAGATGCGCAGAATATCTCCGGTATGTCTTTTTTTAAATTATCTTATATCTCCAAATCCACGGATCTAGGTTTATGCAGTTGGAAAACATATGTGGACGGTCAGGCATAGGTGGATCAACTTGCCTTGTAATAAAATGGTCGTGGAAATGTGTCTGCCCCATGTCCCATTGCAGGATTAGAGAGAGATAGGTATTTTGGTCAGATTTCCTTCAATTTAGATCTCTCTACGTGCGACTCTCACCCCTAGGGTCATGGGTTCGATGAATGCCTTAGACCCGACGTCGAGGGCGTGTTGATCATCTGCTTGCCTATAAGAAATGACCATGACCATACAGAAATCTGAGGCCCAGACCTAAAAAGCTTGTTTATACCAATGGCGAAATTACAGATTTGTATCATATATATGATACAAAATTGTATCATGTATATAAAAAAATATACATACGTATATATTAAAATTATTATAATTTTGTCGATTCGGTACTTTTACAGTTTATCTCTGTGTCTAGAGTTACTGATTTATTTTCTATGCAAATATAGAAATTCATAAAAAAATAAATAAAACCTTTCTTCGTTAGGAATAATATATAAATATGATTGTGACAAAATCCATCTACCCCACACTGTTTAAAACATTTTTTTTTTTAAAAAATCAGTATTAGTATTACAAATACGCGTGAATGTATGAGTATTTAAATGAGTGTGTGTGTGTATGTATTTGAGAGTGTAATATGCGTGCGCTGTGTCTGTGTTAGTTTTTGGAACCTCAGAGTCAAAATGGATTTTTTTAGTACGTCAATATAGAACGTACTTCTATCATTTTACGGGCTGTCATACATTATTGTTTATATAAGACGAGATTGATATACGAATCAGATATAGCCGATAATCGAAGGCACCAATGCTGTCCACCATTAAGTCATAAACATTTGATTCAGCCGGGGCTGAGAACAGCGTGGTGTCTCCTTCGGTGTCTCCCATCAGCAAGTCAGCGGTCAGCCCGGCCCAGTCTTCAGAAAATGATCGCTCACAGCAACAAGGTAATCAGTGCTTTTGTGGATTAAAATAGTAATTTCTACTCAATTGCGCACTAAAGCACGCTTTCGTCTCTTTCTGTCAAATTGTTTACGCTGTGATGAAAAGAGATACTTAGATTTCAATCAAAGCATTGTATATCCTTTGTTTCTCGCGAGTGGTTAATATACAGAAAAATATATTATCCTCTATTACTTAAAGCCCCCAGGTGGCCCTGGAACAGTACATTTTGGTCCTTCGAGCCGGATTACCCGGATAGACGGATTTAACTTTTTTTATTTTAGTATATAATTAAACGGGCAAAATAGTTTATTATTGGATTATATGAAAAATGATTTCTACATTTTAAGCAAATCATTTTTACCCCCTTTTTTCAATCATACAAAGGAAATGTTTTTAAAGTTCAAATATTTTAAAACCTCCTTTGATTAATATATAGTTCTATCAATACTGTCAAATAGCCAAAAAAGACTGTCAAAAGCTATCAAAAACAAGAAATATGTGTCAGAACTTCCAAAATTCCAATTTGATTCATGATAGAGCTAGCGAACCTCATACTGGAGCTGAAGAACAGCGACCGTCGTGCTCCAGGATGCGAGAAGAAGACTTTGGAGACCATAAAACAGCTTTCACCCCTCTCCGAGTACCGGAAACTGCAGCAGGAGGCTAATAAGGTGAAGTTAATGTGAAAATTATTTTCATAATTCAACTCCTATGAGCAAACATTTTATATATTTTATACTAGCTGACCCGGCTAACTTCGTTCGTTCCGCCTTAATAATAATATCGTTGTTACTTAGTTAAACTTATTTTAGGATTTCATTAAAGTGATAACTTTTTTTGCAAATAGAGAAATGTTTTATTGCTCGCCATTGCAAAATAAGAATGGCAGTTTTACACATTAGGCCTCTTCTCTCTATCGCCAATATTGCGATACTGCATGTAAAAGCACTTTCTGCTTTACAACATTTTTTGATGAGGTAACACATGTTTTCGCCTCAACATCAAAGCCTGGTTATGCATCTCCTCATTTACCTCAAGTTCGGAATTTCTTGAAGTGACACGAATTCGACGTAAAATGATGCGTAGTTTTGTCAACAAATGTCACCTCATGCCGTGTGCATTCGTAAAATTAATTAATTTATTTATTGTTATTCGATAACTTATCCGATATTTTATTACTTATTCTGCTATTCGGAGTGGAGAAAAATCCATAAAAAAAGACATAACTAACATCGGTCCAGCCGATCTCGAGTTATAAGTGTTGTAACAAACACGACTTTCTTTTATATATATAGATATAGATAATCTCATTCGGTAATATTGTAATTATGAAATGAAATACAGACTTTTATTGGCATATTTTATCAACATTCTTCTTTAAGGAAATTAAAAAATTAAATTAAAGCATTATTCTCCTAACAAAACAATTTTTTAATTATTAAACGCTCGTGTAATCTTATTTTGAAACTACACTCATGTTTTACTACCCTTATATAACAGTTGCATAAACTACTTACTATTTAGATTATAACAATAAAAAGTAATAAACCGACGAATTAACGGTCAACTCTAATCCTAGGTTTATACATATGTATATTTATTATTTACTAAACTATATATCAAAAAGTAGTGAACCTGAGCTGACTTACTGATTATAACCGATTTAAACTGACGAATTAACTAAAAATACACTTTGGAAATTTAGTAAACTTGTTGAGAAGTCTATATATTATAATCTTATTTTAATACAATAGCTTATTGCTTTAATATAATAGCAAACTCCTATTTAGAGTCGGTCAAACCTATTCAATATGATGAAAATTTGAGCACTCTACCAATTAACAAATGACGTGATCACCTAATCTGAAAGCACACACAAAATTTACCTTAAATAAGTCAACAAACGGATGTTTTATAACCTATTTGTAACAGGCAATGCGCGAAAATGTAGGCAGCGGGTATCGCGTACCCACGACGAGATGGTCCGGGCATTATTTCAGCAACACTATGCCCGCTTCGAACGCCGAACCAGAGAGCTCTCATAGCACTGTAAGTTTATTTATTTACTAGCTGCCCCCGCGAACTTCGTTTCTCCGTAATGTGATTTTACTTAGCCTACCTTTAAGTACATACCAACTTGGAACATTTTGCTATGCTACCCCAGAGACTGTTAGATTTTCCGGAATGAAAACTTTTTAGGTTTTTCTGTGAATTTTTCTCTATATAAACCTCAGAGTTCAAGTCGTAAGATTTTAATAAACAAATAAAATATAGGGGTTGATCGTAGAGGGGTGACAATTAAGGGTTATTTTTGTATGTTGTATCAGAAAAACAAAAAGTTTTTTCAAAAAATAATAATTTTGGGGTACCCGGTAACATCAGGGGAATAAAAAATAGATAGTAGCCGATTCTCAAACTTACTGAAAATGTATCAAAAATTTCAATAGAATCGGTCAAGCCGTTTCGGGAGGAGTATGGGAACGAACAGCGGCGGTCGCGCTCAAATCAGTCGTAAAGCAGTCATTTTACAATAAACTACAACCTCTCCCTTCTTATCAGAATGCCAAATCGTAAAATGACTGCTTCACGACTGATTTGAGCGCGACCGCCGGTGCGAAAACCGCTGTGAGAGTTCGAAAAGTGAGTAACAGACTCGCAAAGCTGTTATAAGAGGCTTCGAAACCTTAAGAGACTACTTCTTTTAGCCCGACAAACAGCACAACGTTTTGGATCTATCGCGACTGAAAATAGCTGATAATTGCGCCACCCCACCCAAGACCAAGCCGTGCCGATACCAGCAGCTCTACGACATGCTGCAAGACATTGGCCTGCAGAAGTATATCGGTAAGTAGTTTAAATTAATTTAGTTGAATACTAATAAATTTCATTTATTTTACTAGCTAATGGCATTTGACATTTCAGATAAATGTTAGAGATAAATGTGTATACAACATGGCTTTAAGTTATGGAGTACAAACTTGTTAATAATTTATAATTAAACAGTGTAAACACTTTATATAACGAATTTCAAGGGACCTTACATTTTTATTCGTTATAGAAAGGTGACGTTATAGGGAGGGAATAATTATTATGTATGGTTTAACGAAATAAATTTAATAATAATTTCATTTCTGCGTTACAGAGAGTGTTTTGTAATAACGAATGATGTTATAAAGAGTTTACACTGTATATTAGTTCTAGGACACATTTTTTTAGTTCAATAAAAATAACTTTCTATTAAAAAATAGGGGTAAATCGTAGAGGGGTTAATTTAGGGGTTGTATGTATTTTTGTATGCTGTATAATAAAATAATAATGTAAAAAATAAAATTTGGGGTGGACACCCCTTATCACTTAGGGGTTTGAAAGATAATAGCTAATTCTCAGACTTACTGAATATGTATAAAAAAATTCATAACAATCGATAGAGCCGTTTCGGAGGAGTATGGGAACGAACATTGTGACACGAGAATGATATATATAAGATGTTTTATTTTTTAGATTTGTTTAAAACCCACGAGTTGGATATGTCCACATTTGCTTCACTGAACGACGCGGATTTGATTGAGATCGGAGTGACTGCCTTCGGCGCTCGCAGGAAGATGCTGCTAACCATTGCAAGTTAGTGAACCTTTTATCATAATACTTAATTATTTTAATTATAAATATCACCTTGAATCCGCCATAGCTTACTTCTAATTCAAAGAAATATTCAATAGACAAGACCATCTTTAATAATAATAATAAGCCGCATCTTATTTACATATACACAGTAGATTGGTTCCGCGTTATAAGAAACGCGTTGTAGGAGTATTCTCGTTATGTACAATTTAAATTTTCTCGTTACCGGGGATTTAAGAAAAAACAATGTTGTGAAAGTAATGTGTTACAAATGTCACAGTACAGAAATATAACGTGTGCAATACCCGTGTTGCAGTGGCGTAACTATACCATCTGGGGCCCGTGGCAAATTCTTTTGATGGGGCCCTATCAGTAAAAATCGTCACGTTGTATTCAGATTAATTTTAATAAACTTTGAGATTTTCAGCGTACTCAATTATACGTTGTATATGTCCCACTAATGGCCATAGGCCTCTTCTCTTAGGCGAAAGGAAATAGTCTATAGTCCCCACGCTAGCCCAATGCGTATTGGGGGCCTCACATTCATGATTCATCTATAGAACATAATATCTCTTGGGCAGGGGCCCTCATGGGTCAGGGCCCATTTTGCCAGCCCTGTCACCATATTGTTACGCCACTGTTTGAGGGCATTTCCCAATCTAAAACAAAGAAAACATTTCAGATTGTTTCGCAACCAAAATAAATCTAAACCATAAAATAAAAATTAAAGGAAAAAAGGAAATAATCCAATTTTATATATCACATAAGACACAATTGTGTGTCCTTTTGTCCCTACCCTCATCCTATTAAAATCAATTATTTTTAGCGTGAATTAAAGTATGTAAATTTTGTTTCAGAGCTGCAAAAACAAGCGAGTGCATCCGGTAGCGTAACTCCCAATCGCAACCTAATCAATTCCCCTCCTCAGTACAATACAAACGCTATTTCCAAGGACAACTGGTAAAATCGGATCCAAAACGCTTATGAGACTTATGAGCTGGTTTCATATTTATTCTGTGACCTTTAAATACATAGACTACCTAAAGCAAGACTAAAATGTCCCATAAGCGTTTATATATAAGTATTTCTCTATCGTCCAGAAGCCGTATCGGAAACCATTCAATTACGAATCCGATACCACTGCTGAACGAATAGCGATCCGTCGATCTCAATCCCGGTTCCATTCGTATGTATGGAATTTGAATTTGAAAATGGAATCGGGCCTCAATGCTCAAGACTGATGAAATGGAGTATTTGACAGTTTAATCTATGGCCGTGTAACTGTCGTGATTGTAGTCTATGATTGTTGTTATTTTATAGAATTTTTAATCGTAGCTCTAAGAGCGCATTAGACGTGTATTAGTCTCGAATAGACAATAATTGTTGAAGTAAATACGGGCCTTGGGCCATAGAGTTAAGTAGTTTAAGTTTTTAATAGCATGTTTTATCTTTTGATTATGATTTTTTTTCTTTAGTTCATCTGCGACAATTGTAATCACGTTTTTAAACTTTGATTATACACCAACGTCGAATTACAGCCAATCAGCTCTTTTGATTACATATTGAATTCAAATATGTTTCATCTAAAGGACAGGAAACGTTATTTTTAGGAGTGAATATTTCGAGACTATTTTTTGGCCATATTCTCACAATCGAGAGATTTTACGATATATTTGCTCTTAAAAATAACAAATTGATGGCGAATCAATGACATTTGGTAATCATACGTCACCTTTGGATTAAATCACATGACCACCGAGAATTCCGGCTTCTTTTTCTTTGAGCCGTATTTTAATCAGATAACATATTTTTTAGTTGTAAGTGCATTTTTGATTTTAACAACGTTTAACATACTAATCTAATCAAAGTATTATAGTAATGTTTTGGCGCATAATATTTGCGTTCATTTAATTATTTCTTTTAATACCACGATATTATGCGACATTCCATTTACTTTTTTATTTTTAAGTTCACATTTTAATCATGAGCTTTTCCTCCATTTTAACAACTGATTATGCAATGGTTTAAATGATTATGATATCAACGAACAATTTTGAATTATTTCGTCGCTGGTTGATTGGAAATGATTTGAAATGGCAGTTGTTTTGTAAGTTTCTTTTGTTTTTTTGAAAGTTTTGCTTGAATAAATTATCCATTAAATTTTGAGGTATATAATGCTAGTTTTATTTACATCGTTATCCCACATTGTAGTGTTAAAATGTAGTACACAATATACATTTAAAAAGTATTACTATTATTTAGTACAAGAAGGTGACCTCTAGGGAAAAGGAACTCTTTCCAGTCACCAGAAAGCCTTTCCACCTTGTTACCCTATCTATCATTGCTCATGCCAGCGATGTAATATAATATATCGGACTTGTCTAGTGCCTAGTCATTGGCACAATACTTGGTTAATATTGAATAAGAATTATTATTGTGATTTCTGAGGAATCCATTAATTAAAAGTAAAGACACCATAATAACATTATTTTCTTTAAGACAATAATTACAAGTCAAATAACAGTTAACAATAACTCTGTTTTTAAATTTTGTTTGTCGATTTGTCAACATCACCTACAACTGTCAAACAGAGCCATAAAGTGGAAAAAAAAAACTGTCAATTATGAAGTTTTATTGTGAGCTGTCATAGTCACGCCGAAATACGAATGTCCTTTGAGAAATTTCGTAATATTTTGTGAATTGTGATCATTACTAAGCAGAGAAGTCTTTAAAATTAATAAGAATGGGTAATGCTAGTGCAAAATCAGCAGAGATTCCGGAGCTACCGGCACCAGCTAATGTTGAAAAACCAAAGCTAAAACCATGCTGCGCTTGTCCTGAAACAAAAAGAGCAAGAGATGCCTGGTAAGGTTATTATTAGTTGGACGAAATCCTTATGTAATTTGTATGGACTATGCATCATATGATCTGTTATAATAGTTAGCCCTATAGCATTGTTCTTGTTAAGTACAAAATCTAAGCTTATAGGTAATTTTTTATTATGTTTTTAACTTGGACATTACTTCCAACAATTTTTAAATGAGGTTGTTTAAAAAAATTTATATACAACGAGCATATATTTATATAGATTTTAGTTATGAATTTATTCCTTTTAAAAGACTTCAACTACAAAAAGCAATGTTTTGATTAATGATCAATAATATGAAAATAAATTTAGTATTTCTGTATTATGAAATAATATAAATTATATTTTTAGCATAATTGAAAAAGGCGAAGAAGAATGTGGGTCACTAATTGAAGAACACAAAGCTTGCATGAGGAAAATGGGATTTAACATCTAGGTCTTTCAATAGACCATAATATTTACTACTTGTTTATAGTATAATGCTTCATGGTATGATACTTAAATTCTATAAATGGAATATCCTAGGGTTAGATTTAGACTTGAGACTTAGCATGACTATAACTTTCCTATGTTAAAATGTTATATGCATTCCACGTACGGGAGCCATATTTTGTGCTAAGTGCTAGTCATACCCTTAGACTTTTGTTATGAAGAGAGGTATCAAATAAGCAATAAACATATTGACAATCTCCTCTTTTGTGTATACTAATTTATAAATATTTCTAAACTAAGAGTGAAATAGAAAAGGCCATATATTTCATTTGTTGTAGCGTTTCAAGTTATTTGAAATGTGAAAGTAATCTATTCTTTATTTGGTAACATCTAAAATTTAAAAACCTTATTTATTAGGCCAAAGAATTTTTTTTAATTATAATGTAATGTAGTTTTAGAATAGTTAAGTTTTTTTCATATAGACTAATATGATCTATGTGAATTGTGATTTGCACTTATTTATTTTGTTGTATTTTATGTAAATAAAAAGTTAGTTTCTTATAAACATTTTTCATTTTCTAAAAAATCTTAAGTAAAAAGAAGTCATCCTAATGAGTAAATAAGCAAATTAGTGAAGATATATATGTATATATATATTACAGAGAGAGTTATATATACATATATATATATATTTTTTTTAAACACATTTCACACCAATTGACTTAGTCCCATGCTAAGCTAGTGAAGCTTGTGTTATGGGTACTAGGCAACGGATATACATACATATTTTAACTAAAATAACTTTGCATTCTTGTAATAAAATGTAAGCCATACATAATTACCTTGTTTTTATCAATTTACTCAATGATAGTAGAAGTATATAATATATACATAAGTCCTTTATTCTGTATTTTGTGGCAAAAAACTGGCCATATTAAAATTAGTTAAATAAAGCTTACCATTTTTACAAGTTCATCAAAACTATTACATAATTTTAAAAAGTTAACTAGTATTAAGTGAACTTGGTAACAATAAAAATGTTTTATCAGTTCGAGTTCAAGTACTATCACATTAGATGCTTACGTTATGAGAAACATAACAAAATGATAATCAATTGTGATTTAGCTGCCACCGGCAGTGCTCTGTTCGAGACATTAAGATATGTGTATAGGGAAGAAAGATGCGTTCCAAAAGGAATAATACAAACAAATGTGGAATAGAGTCTGCTGCAAGTTCTTTTCAATCAGCTGATAGCTATGGGTAAGTTTTGGATTATGGTATTTTTCTTTGATTAACATTTTGGGGTAGACAAATAGGATTTAAAAATTTATATTATTGTAAATAATTTAATCTGGATGGTCCGGGAAGCCCGGTAATACTTTATTATTTAAATAATAAATAAAAATTATGTGTTGTTAAGGTTTAAACAAAATATTGTTATTAAAATTAGAATTCTAAGGTTTATATTTTCTTTTTAAATACATATGTACACAGTTATGTGTGTAATTAGGCGTTCGAAATCCCGAGAAAGTATGCGGACTTTTGAAATTCTTAAAACCGCTATAGATTACTTTTAATTGTTTTAATTGTATCACTATATTAAATATACTAATTAAAATTAGTTTGTAAATTAAGCACTTATATGCAATTTGACCATTACGGATATTACCCATACATTCGGGTTTTTTTAATGTGAAAATGCGATTACGCATGCGCCATGGATGTCTTGTATGACATCGGGGACTGTGGGGCTGGTTCGAAACTCAAAGGCCCCGCATACATTTGCTACGCTAAGTAGTTTTATATTAAGGCTGTCAAAATTTTAAAGCGGTAAAAAATGTATAGCGGCATTTTTTCTATGTTTCAAGTCAATCGCGATCCTTGTAACAATAATCCCCATTTAAGCAACGGTTCACATAATAATTATACAATAAATATTATCTGATAAAGTACTTAAATCACTTCCTATTCTAAATTTAGCCGTTTGGGTCAAAGTTAAAGGGCACAATCGAATGATGAAATAATGAACATAATTTCATCAATTCGATTGTATTACGATTTAGACCAGTCTTTTTCTTTGGGTCAATGACCTAATTATATTTATCTTAATGTAAATACGTGTAACAGTCGCACGTTTTTTTTGCAATGCACGTAATTAATATTACTATCATTTTAAAGATATCTTAGTATAAAAAAGACTGGAATGTCCGTATATATTTTCAATTATAGTTTGGCTGCGTCTCTCTGTGTGTACAGGTGTATAAACTAAAAGAAGTGCGTGTACGAAGTATACAAGTCAGAAGTGAAACTTCTTTGGCAAACTAATCTTGTCTTGTTCATATTTATACAAATCCAAAACTTTCGATTTCCGAGACTTAGAGGGAGGGAATAAGGAAGATATGTTAGGAATTTAATTGTCATTAAAATCTTTAAGATGTCGAAAATTAATACAAATTATAAATTAATTTATTCGATGATTAAATTATTTTGCATAAAATATAAAATACTAATATTTCATAAAATCTTTTTACGAAATTTTGATTTTAAAAATATAATTTCAATAATCTCCGGGCCGGTGCTGCCAAATGTCACCCAAATAGCTTAGCGAATTATAAACACGATTCACTGAATCCTAACTTAAGTTTTGACCATCGCCGTTCAGCTGCCTGCTTTTAAGTCTATAGATTGGACTCCGCCATTCCCTTTCGAACAACGCTCTAGAGTTTCCCTCTTCGTTGTTGACATCCCCGCACTGTACGATTTGGTTCGTCGTTTCTGGTAAAAATAGGAAAGGAGTGGAATTCCTTGCCCCCTTCCTTCACCTACACAGTTTAATATATAATTGAAGTGGCGATTAAATTGGCCTGGACAGGCCTCAATTAAAATCAGATGGTCTGTCCAGTTCTTTAAAGAAGAACGCCAAAAATCTTAACAACATACACAAAACCACACTGGTTGAAGCTATATACTTAAATGAAATGGTTAGGGTTTTATTATACATAGACATAACATTTATTACTGACAAAAACACACACAAAATAAAAATAATCACAAAAAACATAAATAAAAAAAAAATCCCTTTTCCCATTCGGTTCGTATCAAGTGTGAGTGTGTGCTTTGGTTGTAATTAGTGATTTTCGTGGTGACACCAAAATGATTGAGCCTACTTAAGTGTGCCATTTAAAACAGAGATTGTGTGTTCGCTAAATTGATACATATTTTTATTCGCTACTATCTACAACTAATTGTAATGTTTATATTGTATCAATCATAAGACATAAATGACTCGGCCATTACATATGTTAAAATAACAGAATATGTAGTATTTGTATACAGTGTTCACATGTAATAAAATATATAAAATTAAACACACTGATTGACATGTTTATAATATAACTCAAAGTAATGTTAATTATCTTCAGATCAAGGTCCCTGTGGTGTGGAAAGTGATTATTTCATTGACTCGTCATAAAGATTGCAGGAATGTATATAAATTGTATAAAGCGGAAGTTTCTTTCGCACATACATATCTCAAAAGGTTTGAATTGCAAAAATGTCAGATGTGGACTATTCTTTTATTGAAGACCGACCAATACCGTAGGATATATAAAACTAAATATAAACAAAAGACTTACTTCCAATCCTGTTTCATTTAATAAAACAAAATGCAAAACTTTTACAATTATTTTATTGAAGTTTTACTTCTTTTGGCGCGTTAGGGGATAATGATAAGAGTACATATTTTATACGACGCGCGCGCACACCGTCACAAAAAACCGACACCCTGAAGTTCGCTATAGTCAACATTTTAGTTTCTTTGTGATATTTAAATAAACTTTATTTAACTAGAAAATGCGTTATTATAAAACTTTCAATGTATTTAATACCTTTTTCTATTGTTGTGTTTTTTCTTCAAACTTTTTTCTTGTTACGCCAAGGAGTATAACTTCTATCGCGTGTACCTACATAAGTACACACACGTTTTTTCTATTTATTGTTAGCGGTTTCCTCAATGTTTTCCTTCCGCATACGTGTTAGTGACGCATAAAATAATATCCATTAACTAATTTGAACATTAGGCGAACACTGGTATGCAACAAACATACTAGCGCGCGCCAGCAGTTAGCGCAGCGACCCAATGTGAGCTTCGTCCTCCGAAACTAAAACACGACCAGCCGATTTAAAAAAATATATCTAATGACCTACATAATATAAAATGGGCTTCGTTTATCTATCTGTGCGGACAGGAGCAGATTAAAACATATACTTTTGTGCTATATAATATAGACAATATTTGCACTCTTTTAAAACATCTTGTTTTTGCGGATGTCGGTTAAGTAGAAAACTCAAGGCCGACTCGTAACAGTTGTACCTAATGCTTATTTAGTATATTTGTTTGTGCGTTTTGCTCCTATAAAAACTAGAGTTTTAACCGGACGTTAGTGACTCGGGTACAAAATAAATATAACTCGAGATAACATAGACCAAGGTCTAAGATATGACACGTAAAACTTATCAACTAATCACATGTTACACCTAACCTTACGCATTTTCAGTGCAGCTGCAAACAATTCGTGAGCTATGAGTTTAAATTTATGTTACACATATTTTCCCTCCAATTAATCTGACGGCTTGCAATTTTAATTGTCTATTCCTAATGTCAGACATTATGTATTAAGATAATCAAGGAGGTTGTCCCACGAAGGGTTTACTCGCCATAGATAATGTTTTAATTTTTTTTTTATTGGGCAAGTTGGTAGGTGTATTTTTTCTTCCTTTCATTTTGATTTGATAGTATTAGTTCAGTTACCCGCGTATATAAATACGTTGCTAGAAGGTAATTTTTGGGAGTATATTGTGTTTTATTTTGGTACGATTGTAAAGTAGGTAAATACCTAGTAAGTTTGTGATTTGCTATTAACTGTTAATCTCGAACAGAGTTTTTGGCAGTGCCTGTTCGGACTTCTCAGAATGCGAAGAGGGCGAGGAAAGGCATAAAGGATCTTATAAATACAAGTAAGACATCTTTTACGTTTTAGACATCATTTAAACTGTATACAGTTTAATCTCAATTATTTATTTGAAAGCATTTTAGTTGAAATGTTTTTTTTTAATATTCGTGAGGGTGACTATCCACTCCAGTGCACCAACAATGTTTCCTATTTGATTTCGCAATCGACAGTTGCTCGTAAACAAAGCAATCACTGAAACAGACGCAAAAAATAATCTGCGACATACTTAGTGTATAATTAATATGTATAAGGTAAATTATAATGAAGATATGTACGACTAATGTGATTCCTGCGGCGCTATTACTCATATGAGTAATTTTTATTAATCCTTAAAAATCTTTTTCAGTCAAATTCCCTCATTGTCAACGAGCATCGCCAGTTTCCAAAGCGTTATGGAGCGAGAGACTGCGCCGTTGCTGCTTTCACCATCCTATATGCCGGGATACAAAAGCACACGCTTCACCAGTTCTGATACCCTGGTATGAATGAAATTTAATGACAAATAGAAAATTAAAACGAATTTAAAATGTTTGGTCCATGTGGCCAGTGTACCTTTAATGGTGGCGTTTCCTCACTGTATTGCGATAATTATTCGTTAAGCGAGGAAAGCACCAGCTCTGGGTTCGCCGGTACCTACTATCAACCAGGCGCCAAGTTATTTCTTTAATTAGCTGTGCACTTGAACCCCACGGCCCAAGAGTCTCTACTACAAAGTTGGAGAAAAGTCTATTATATATATTATTAAGATATTATTATATTTTTATATTCGGCTTAGATAAAAAGTCTATCGTCAGATAATAGATGGAATACTATAGATATTTTGTTTTATCGTAACAAAATCTGTGATAAGCGCTACTTCTATGGGTTAGTTGGTCTCATGGCGTGATGTTTCGATATTTGGTGAAACAATAAGGTTTAGGATAAGTAGCCACTGACGGCTACTAAAACAATCCTGTGGCTCAACGCCTATCGTTCTGCAATTGGCCGTTTTTTAAAGCAGTTTTTGCGGCACACCCCAACTATGTGGACCCTAAGAATTTCCCGACCAATCCGACTTAGGGTCCTTCATGAAAAGAGCGTAGCAATAATTCTTAATAGACTGGCATCGCCCTTATGGCATTGAGAAGACAAGTCAAAATTCATTTATTCATATAGGTAACATTGTCACTTATGAACGTCAAAATGTCTTAACAACGTTAAATTACAGAAGACATTTTGACGATAAGTGATAAATAACATAGGTATGTTAATTTCATGATGTTCATACCAGGAATTATTTTATCGACATATTAATTTACTATCTTTTTAAATATAATTCTTAACTTTCCAGGGTCCAGGCGAATTATCAGACAGGGATATAATCGAGACATACAAACGAACACATGTGAAACCAGATAAACAAAACAAGAAGAAACAGAGCTCCCTCGTTACTATGTAAGCACAGCTAAAAGTATTACGTAAGCAGATTTACTGCAATTTATCCCCCCCCCCCCCCTCTTCCTCTTGTCAGCAAAAGTAAGCAAAGCTCTCAAAAATAATAGTACATAAACGTATAAATTTTTTGTTCGAATCCTCCATAATGCATTTCGTTTTCAAGCATAGACAATGTTTACCAACATTGTGTAAAAAAGTCAATAATTACTGTTGACAGCAAGCAGTCCCCCCAATCAAAGCAGACCCCCCCCCCTTAGTGCTTACGTATTCCCAGCTTGCTCGCATATACCTACCAATTTAACCAAGACTAACAGATCAAAGTGTGTGAACGTGTGTCTATTTCACTATCTATAATACAATTAAGTAACACGGCATACTGTCTATGTGATTCATAGACAATAGATTTTCTGGAACAGACTAACATATAATGTCAAAACATTACAGTTTTTCAATATGGAACACAATAATGGGATCATCCCTTCTCACAATGGCGTGGGGAGTTGAGAGGGCCGGTCTTCCAGCTGCTCTTACCTTGGTGGCTTTGATGGCAGCCCTCTGTTTATTCACTGCTTACCTCTTAATTCGGGTCAACGCTTATCATGGTTTGTGTATTATCTGTAATATCTCTATATTTAACCGATTTAAAAAAAAGGTTATCAATTTGACCTGTATTGGTATATGATTTACGTACGAGGCACTTATCTCTTGCCCCGGGGGACAAAGTCGTAAAGCACTATTGCGTTTTAATTTTTTCTTTTTTTTTTTACTTTCTTGGGTAATTTTTTCAGAATTTTTGCAAATCATTTTATGGCATGAGGCTCACCTTATGTTAAGTGATACCGCCGCCCATGGATACTCATTGCCACAGGCTTCGCAAGCGTGTTGCCAGCCTTTTAAGAATTGGTACGCTCTTTGAAGGACCCTAAGTCGAATTGGTTCCAAAATACTTCATTGGGCAGCTGGTTCCACATACCGGTAGCAACTGTCTTGGGAGACGAGATTTTGTATTCTGCTTAAATGCAGTTCTCTTTTATCTGTAGCGCTGATGATACCAACCTTGGAATTATGAGTTACAATGGAACTTCTACTGAAACATACGGGTATAACCCGGCAGCATAATCATAATATTTTATTTGCAAGAATATGGTACAAAAATCCCATGGTTGCACAATCCAAACTCCGCATATTCTGCCACATATAATGGCGTGCAAATTTATCTTACATAATTAAAAATTAGAATTTTACGTAGTAGTTATATATTACAATCAAATCTTATGTGATTTTATAATCACATTATTTATTTTTTATATCCGCACAATCAGCCATATACAAATAGGCATATCAAAATTATTATAGGTATGTTATCTAAAGCTGGCGGCTTCAACACATTTACACTTTGTGCTTGTGTAGTGTCTGTGAATAAGCGCGAGACGTGATGTCAAACTGAAATACAATCACAAATACATCACGAAAAGACTGTCCGTCTCTCTCGCGCTCGGTCAAGCTTATGAGTATAAAAGAGACAGTTATTGTTTTTCTTTTGCTACTGTTTATGTTGATCTTTACTGTTTTATATTATTATTATTTTATACATGTTGATTTTTTTTCAAACATTACCAGGGCAATCTCGTGAAATGGTGCACAATGCATTTAATTATTTTAAGCATCTTAATAAAAACAGTTTAATGAAAAAATGTTATATTTAATTTGACATCGGATGCGACTGGGGTTTCTAAAGTATTGAAAGAATAGTTAGTGAAGTAAAAGTAAAGTGTGTTGAGCTAGATGGAGCTTATGACGAAAAATGAAAAATTATTTACTACTCTTTCACGTTCTTGGTCTGTCTTAGAACTTTTGGATCCACCCTCGTATGCACCTAATATTTATATTAGGTGCATACGAGGGTAGTATTTGACACATTTTTATTTATTTACAACCCACCCAACCTTACTAAAACCAGAGTAGACTAAAATGTATAGCATGGCAAAAAAAAACATATTTTGAAACATACTGTATGTGAAATTGCATTAGTGTGAGTACTGTGAACCCGCCAGCTTTCGATAACCGACCTATATTAACAATTAATAGGTGGCGACACATTCGAGGTTCCATCTCTATGCCGCCTTTTGCTTGGTCCCAGGGCAGAAGCCGTGGCTCACGCCTTCAGCCTTCTCGTATTAACTGGCGCTAACGTGGTGTATTGGATTCTCATCACGAACTTCCTGTATTATACAGTCAATTATTTTATTGGTGAGAACACATTTATTTATTTCGTAATCCTATTATAAAATAGGTATAGCTAACAAAAATATATATAAAGTCGGTTTACGGACGATAGTTTAACGTGACAACGTCATAACAAAATATTGATGAAATGATTGTGTGGCGTAGCCACAATACATTGATGTAATAAAACTACGTAAACTAAATACATAAATCATATGTACTTATAATAAATAGAATAAATGTGTATTAGAATATATATATATATGATTTATTTAATTTATGTAGTTTTATTACATCAATTCAAAATCATCTTTTATGAATAAAATTGATTCATTTTTATTGAATTATCACTATTTTGTATGCCGTATGTATTAGCCGGCGTTCATCGATTTATTAGACGTTATCACGTTAAGAAATAGTTACTTAACATATAACCACATATGGAATATATAATACATAAATACTAAAATAATAATAAAAATGATTAAATACGTAATACCTAACACGGCTGTGCTGTGTGATGGCGTGAGAGTGAGGGTATCTACGTGATGGTGTGTGGGGGTGTGTACACAGAGTACTACCGTGCGTGCGAGAAGCGACCACTGTCAAAGCCAACTTTGCTCTATATAACTCCTAGGTTACATGAGAAATTTAAAGATGACAGAGTCTGTATAAATTAATATTACATACTCAATAAAAATTTATTTACTAAAATTTGTTCGTATAAAAAGAAAATAGTATATAGACGAAACTTGTGGCCTCTCCCATTTTTGCATGACTGAATTTCTTAAACATAAAATAAATATACTCAGGGATAAAGTACTATAAAAACGATGACAGACATCGTTCCATTATTTTTTGAGTTAACATACAAAATACTTTATAACATTAGTATAAATAAACCAAAATTTTCAGAGGAACCTCCTGTCAACGCAACCAGTCATAACTCATCAGTGCTGCTGTGCCCCAAACATGAACTGATCCCCGGGTCCTCAAGTGAAGCTCATGATCCATCCCCATTCTGGGGCCTGCACACTACTGTACCCTTTTACGTAGCTGTTTTAGTATTCCCACTTCTTAACTTTAGAAATGTGACGTTTTTTACCAAGTTTAATTCGTTGGGTGAGTTTATTTTTCATAAAAATTCTGTTATTTCTAAATATGTATAATATTAGTTTAGCAATAATTTATATTTAAAACTCCATCGAGACCTATTGCCGAGTCGTTTTAGAAACTTTGCTGTGTTAATTATTTGCTATTATTATCATTTTCTTCATTCCTACATTATTATTTTGCGGATGCTTAGCGGACCCATACAAAGAGCCATAATCTCGTATCACGATTTAAAATCTTTAATAATTAAATACTTTTTGCTATTTCAAGACTGCGTTTGATAGAACATTTATTACTTATTTGGCACTACTCTTATATAACCGATTACGAAAAAACTTTCTTAGAGTAACTCTTTCTGTGGCAAGATATTAAAATATTTTTATTGGACTTCGATTACCGTGAGAGGTATTTATGACTAAGTTTCCTTTTTGTTGTATGTTACCTTCTTACTTACGTTGGTTTGGCTTTTACATAGTTAAAATAATATTTTTGGTTTGTTGGGTAATAGTCTTCCTATCGTAAGTTTTTTTAAACGAGTACGGAAGGAGCACCTTATTAATATAATGTTGGTTATTGTATTGTATAACTAAGCAAGACCAAAAAAGGGGTTTTTAGTCGCCTTAAAATGTATTTTTAAATTTTTTATAGGTATGTAATATCATATAAAAATTACTGAAAACTATTCTTTAAACGAATTTATATTTTTTATCTAAAATTCCAGGTACACTATCAGTACTGTATTTACTGATATTCATCCTAGTTAAAGGAGCTTCTTGGGGTATAAACCTTAATATGCCCCTTGGCCCTCGGGGTGGGACAGACGCGGCCGTATTAAGTGGGATGTTGGCATTATCCTTCTACATACACAATATTATTATCACGATTATGAGCAATAATGAACGGCAGGATAGAAATGTAAGTGTAATCTTAAAATTGGTCCTTCGATCCGGAATCTTTATTACACCTTATTGAAATTGTTAATTATAACCAAAATCCGAGTTTAAGCGCATCTATTTATTAGTATTTTACATGTTTATGTTGAACGTTGTTATTGATTAAGCAGTTAACTAAACGTAAACTAAAAAACATTTTTCGTATACATGTATGCAGTATATATGTCACCGTAAAATTGTAAAAACCGTTAGATTGTAATCTATCACGCGAGATTGTAAACTGTCGAAAGATTGTGAACCTCAACGAACTGCTTACAATTTAAGGTATTATTATTCGGTAGTTATATGAAATTGTTGGGAAGTAAAATTAATCTGTAATTGACCAAAGAAGTTTGAATGATAACTAAGTTAGTGTAGTACAATCTACCGAATAATAATACGTTAAATTGTAAGCAGTACGCTGAGGTTCACAATCTTTCGACAGTTTATAATGTCGCGAGATAGATTACAATCTAACGGTGTTTACAATTTTACGTTAACATATACATAACTCTTCCGAATCATTACTTTTCCTAAGGATGTCATTTGCAGAAATTCAAGAATTAAATTTTTTTAATAATTTTAATATTTTTTCACGTAATTTATTTTAGGGTCGGGATTTAACCATAGCATTCCTACTGGTAACTATTACTTATACGGTTGTGGGGGCAGTATTCTATGTGTGCTTTCCGTTGGCCAAAAGCTGTATAGAAGATGTAAGTAACATACAAAAATACAATAACTAACTAAAAGAAAATACAATAAGTCAAATCATTTCAATTAGGCATATTAAAAAGATGACTCTAGTTGTCCCTTCCAAAAGGAAGTTTCAAATGGAGAAGGATACAATATTTTGTATACATTGATTTGATAATTAATGTGAAGACATGTACCTAGAACAAAAAACTACTATACTAAAATAAAATAGACGCATGTTGTTATAAAGCAATGCAGCAGATAATAAATTAATATGTAGATACCTGGTGCTCACATATTAATACAAATATTGCAACTATACATTTTATTAAGTAAAAAATGTTGTATATTGTCCAAATTACTTATTATAAATTGGCAAATTTTTGCCTAAAAGGAACATTTCTACAATTAGTTTTTTACTAAGATTTATTTTTTTCAGAACATATTAAATAATTTTGAAATGCACGATGTAATGACGGTTGTCGCGAGAGCATTGCTACTATTCCAAGTAAGTATTTTTTTATAGATTTCTCCCCATTTTATTTACAGAACTGGCCTCTAAACGGGCAAAAGACTCACCTGATATTAAATGCACATAGACACTCAATGCCAGAGAGCTCGCGAGTGCGTTGCCGGCCTTTTAATTTTAAACAATATCTCCTCAACACTGAGTTTGCATTTAGGATCTTTTCGATATTTAGCTCTATAATTAAAACTCAATTCCCTGTATACTAGGAAATGCAACCCCGATCTTGCGAGATCTGGATCCCGCGAGATCTCGCGCCTTTTTCGAGATTAATCGCTTCTCTAGGTGCTACTTATAAGACAACAGAGTCGAGACTCTTAGATTCTTAAGAAGTTATTCCAAAATCACTCCTAAATATCTAGCATTCCGAGACCTTGAAAATATCGAGATCTCGCGAGATTGTAATTTTTCATTGAAATAACGATTTCGAGATTGCATTCCCTACTGCATACTATACATACATCAGGTTTGGAAAGGTAACGAAGCGTTAACAAACATCTTAATTTCTTTGCCACATGCTTTGTTTGTCAGTACTCTTTTTTGACCTACAAAAAAGTAATAAAAGTGTACTAATAAACAACTGTTTATTTATAATCAATAAATGTGTGCGTGTACTAGGTGTACACACGTAAGAAGTGAAACTTCTTTATGACCTTATTTTTCGAAAAATTATCAACTATATGCAACTTAACGAAATTGGTTAAATAAAGTTTAACAAAAGGCTTTTATTATCATAGACATGAATACAAATACAATTATTTCATTTTACCTTATTACTAGTTCTTACAGAATTTCATTAATTGTAATATAATTATTACTATCATTGTTGTCGTTATTTTGCTACAAAATTTCTCCCATACGTCGATAAAGAACTTTCATTCCAACGCCGATAAAGAAGTTTGACTTCAAAAAGCAACATGGCGCGTAACGGAAAAATGTGACGCGTAACGAAAAAATGTTACACTAAATTTTTTTTCAACCCCGATAAAGAAGTTTCACTTCAATGATATAATATGTGCTATTTCAGGTAATAACCGTATATCCTCTAGTGGTATATATGTTGCGAACCGAAGCCATTCTCCTTCTTCCATTAAAAGATTCGGGGAAGGTCACCATTTTAATCAATCTCCTGTTGATTAGCGTCAGCATACTTGTGGCCTGTCTTTGTCCTAATGTTGGAACTATCATAAGGTACATGTAACGCCTGATAAGATGCAACCAATATACTAATATAGGTGTATCGCCATAGCAGTGATTGTAGCCAAAGACTGTAGGTGGCGCTACTCATGTATGGTATAAATAAATTGAAAAACTAAAATATTTCGGCATTACCCCTGAGTATGCCAAATATATTTTCGAAATAGTTTAAAATTAAATGTTTAGCTGTGCGAGCGAAAAGTTCGTTAGTTATAAAAGTAATTTAGCGAAGCAAATTCTATGGTTTTCTCAAATCTTATGCATACAACGGACGAGAACTGGTACTAAACTCATTGCCATCCTTTCTAATCGTCAAGTTCTTTGTTTTATAGACAAGTAGGTGATCAGTCTGACACATTTCAACTTTAGGGACTTAGGGTCAATTTAATCGATTTTTCTCTCTTTAAAATAAATCGATTTGTCACACATCGAGTAACTTAAGAGTAATAGTTTGTTGTATACTCGAAAAGTCGCAGTTTCTATAGGTCTACCAGGATCTGATGGCAAAAAGGGAAAAAAGAAATTGACGCTAGCAATACTGGGGAAATTGGAGTAAAACGTTTTGATACTTTTTTTCCTTATAGCGGCTGATTCTGTGTGTGATACATGCAAAATATATAAAAATTTATCCAATGATAATTTTTGAAAATGTGGCGAATGTGGGGTTTGAAATTTAGATGAAAACTCCAATTACTCTGTTCATGAGTTTATTAATTAATTAAGAACTTGAAAATGGTTCCAAATACTGCACATCCATAAAAAAAAGTCTTCAACGCAGTATTTATAATAAACCTTTCCTCCTGCATCTCAATTAACCGATCTTGTTCTATGAACTGATTTTCAATTATGTTCACAAGATTTTCGCTATTTATCGATCCCTATTTGAAAGAAAGAAACAGTGTAAAACTCATTTATCTTGTTTCTGATCAATTCTAAATCAAAACTATCCAAGTTTATTTGTAGTATAAGAAACCCCTGAAATAAACCAAAGTTTAGTATAAGTACATAATATAATACACACGAAAAATCCCATAAACCAAAGTATCAAGACGTGTCATTCCTCCTAACCAGTCAACGCTTGCACATGGCTCAATATCGATGATTGTGTATGTTCTGCATCTTGTTGATCAAGTATTCTTTGATCAACATTGAAAACAATATGTCTTGCTTGTGATCGAAGAGGTTTCTTCGACATTTTCATCACTTTTTAAAGGAAATTTGAAGCCAAACCAAAAACAATTCCTCGAAATTTCAGTTGACAGATGAAATTTTTCTTTTATTGCCATATGATAATCGCTAATTTTTTAAAAAAAAATTTGCCATCAGATTCTGGTAGACCTATACATGATATTATTTTTTTAATTTTTCGACTGACAGATGACATTTATTTTTCACCATTATTTTCATTTAACGCATAGATGGTGCAGCAAAATTCGATTAAAATGTGTAGTTTGGCTACATTAGTTTCTAACAAGGCATATTTTATCTTTTCTGCTTAAAAAAAAGTAACTAATATAATCACCGTGAGTCATTTCTGCCAAAACCCTCCATCTTTTAGTCGATATCAACTCCGGGGAAATAAATACAGATAATATACTAATATAATCGATTATTAATATTTAGAAAATCGATTAAAATAAAAAAATGATTACTCTTTCACACCCCTGATTCAAAGTCGAGACATTGATTAATACGTTTTTGACATACTGGAGTCGAAACGACCTTGCCTTGCCTTCTAAGCCGTAACTCTAATAAAAATATCTTCTAGGTACACCGGTGCAATCAGCGGCTTGGTACACGTATTCACTCTACCGTCTCTCTTGTTCATGAGATCTCTTCAGCTGAGAGGAGAACTCACTTTCTTTAAGGGGTTATTTTATTCGGCCATTATCGTATTTGGCGTTTTTAACCTTGGCATGCAGTTCTTTATATCATAATTGTAAATGGTTATTTCTGAAAGCTTATATTAGGAATTTATTGAGGCATTATGTACCGGAGGTTCGATCCCTGGTAAAACAATAATTATGTCGAGCTGCTTGGTTTGTAAGCAAAGCCTTGAATAATTAATGAAATGTCCCCATGTCCCATTTACGGGACTCGATTGTCCCTAAGATATAATTGTATAAACATCTAGTCATAGATTACATAAATAAAACTATATTTTTAATTTTGTGTTTTATTTCTCTTTTATAACATTTATAAAAATCTTTCGCTTAACTAAATAACATTCCATTATTTTATTATTCTGAATTCAGTATAAAGTAACAATTCAAATGTATAAAATAACTAATCAATCTTGAAATATTAAATATCAAAAATCCTTTTAAAGTATTTATACAACTAAAGGCCGATCGTTTTTGGTATAGATTTGAAATATATTTTTAGCTTAAAATTACGTAATCCATTGCACCTTAATAATAATTTGTAAACAGGCAACCGTGTAAAAAGTTTGATAATCATAAACATAGATGGCGCTATTTGCAAAAATCTATTATATATAAAACAGATGAATAATACATGACAAATTATATAATTGATATAAAAAATCCCAATTTTTGAGTTTACACTCACAAACCACTGGAAATATTATTAAAAAAGTAAAAACAACTGGAAGTTTATTTTATAAAAAAATGGCAAATATCGTTATTTAATCGATCATTTATAAGGTTTATGTAATAACGGTAGGTTTGTCGCGGCCGGTGTACTTCTGTAGATCTGATATTTGCATCGCAACACTAATAAGTGGCGCTAGTTTCTCTTGAGCCGAGCCGAGGACATCACTAGCTTCGTACGAGTCAATGTATAATCTAAAAAATAATTAATATATTCGCATCGAATCTGGAACACGTGTTATTACTGTAATAGTAACTGAGCCAAACCTAGTACAATGTAAGTAATAGGCATAATATAATGTAAAAAGCAAATTGTCAATATTTAACAAACTACATATTATAATTGTCTTTATATTTCTGTGTTAAGGGATTTAGAATGCACATTTTGCACAGTCCACTAACCTCACAGTTGCTCCAGAGCTGCCTGTACCACTGAGACGCATCACAATGCGGGATCCATCTTCAAACACTATACGGAGACCCTGAAATTAATACAAATATTACAAATACTTTGAAGCTTCAAACAACAAAATCCAATTTAGTTCAGCTTATTTAATATATCGCTTACACCGAGCAACTAAAGCACTATTACGACTTTTTTAATGTTTTCTTATTATTGACCTCCTTAAGTGATGTACAATAACTGTAATTTTATTTCTACTTTCCTGAAATAGATCGCAACAAGCAACAACCATAAACCTAGTTTTAATTTAGATTGTAATTCCAATCATATCATAAAAGATGCGACAGTTTAAAAACAAATAAAAATGGTAATAATCTACTTCTGCTTCACCAAGGTCATAATATTTACGCGAATAGTACGTTGATAAATTATTACGTTCTAGACATTCGTCAAAATTACCGTCGTAATGTGCGGTTACTGTTTCGTCCGTAATTTTTTTTAAACAGTGCAACAATCGTAAAACGCTCTTCAGTCTAATTAGATAAATTACTGTAATGTATATTAAGTTATTTTTTGACTATTTACACTAAATACATAACAAAAATGTTTAAATCGTCGACAAATGTGTGCGTCTCGGCCTGACAGAAGTCATAACCTAATCTAAGCCGAAGTATTTGATTCTTTAATGTTCCGAGGATAATCTTTATTTAGCACACTAAACAGTGAGCAGAGGGGGGTGTAGAGGGGAGTAGAGGAAGGCTAGACAGACTGGCGCCGTAACGCATAACGTAACGAACCGGTTTACCCCCCCTAGTAAGAAGTTCAACAATTGTAGTGATAACTTTCTAAGCTTTCGTTTTAATTTTGATATATATATATATTTTGTATATGTAATGTACGTAATATCCTAGTAATAAAAGCATTACCTTCTTTTACTTTTACTGAAAAAAAAATTTGCTTTTACGACTTTGTTCCCGATATTTTAATAAGAAATACCTGCTTCATAGCGACGCTC
Organism: Pieris napi; assembly: GCF_905475465.1. NCBI lineage: Eukaryota > Metazoa > Arthropoda > Insecta > Lepidoptera > Pieridae > Pieris > Pieris napi. The sequence continues at coordinate 9,470,534 of NC_062255.1, forward strand.
TGATCTACTGGATCCATGTAGGAGAAGTTATCAGCCACTGACACTTTATACTCCTTCCCATTAGCAGAGTAACGGGAGCCTACAAAGCCAGGGGCCGTCATCTTCTTCTCCAGCTCTTGCATCATCTCGTTGCAGGGGTCGCTGGGGCACTCCTCGTAATCATATCTGTAATAGTATGTTTATAGTTGGGCCCTGTAGCAATTAAGACCTTGGAAATTAGAAATTCATCATAGAAACAATGAAGGTTCTACCAGTAAACTTGTGCCAAAGAGTTTGTCCGAAAGACCACTCCGATTCGCCATTGTTTTTTTTTTTATATTTAACGAATAAATTAATGAAAGTAAATAAAAGAAAATAAATAAATGCCAAAAAGGTTTCTTTTTAAGCATTTTCCTTCTGCTTTTGTTTTTTTAGTTAGTATACTTCTAGTGTTATATATGTAATTTTTACGTATTTATTTTAAATTATTAACTTTAATAATTAAAAACAATTTTTCTAATTATTCAAGTACAATGTGTCCCGACCAAGGAGGTTTTAATTCAATTTAAGTACACATGATCTGTGGTGAGCGCTGGTTCCGAGCCAATAGACCAATAACAGACTTTTTCCATTGACGCTATTTCGTACATACGAATTTGAGTAATATTTTGTTGGATAAAACTTTAGTAGCAAAAATGTCAAGCAACACCGACGATACTGATGAAAATTTAATTCCACCTGATATTAGAAACAGCTACGAAACTGACGAATAGGTAGTCTTTTGCCGGAAAAATCAAGAAAAGCGTACGACAAATGTTACCAAGACTTTATGACTTGGAAACCCATAACCATGAGATTAAATAAAGTAGTGAATGCAACTGCATATAATTAGGTATTAAAACACTCGTGTAATGTTATTTTGAAACTACACTCATGTTTTAATACCCTCTATTATATGACAGTTGCATAAACTACTATTTTTAATGTTCTTAAAGAAGTATGTATAGAAAAGTCTGTATTTCATTTCATAATTAGAATGAGATTATATAAATGGTATTTTAACATTCTCGTTTCCGATAAAGTCCAATAACATAAGTGTCGCATAGATGTAAGAACTCTTCAATAAGTCAAGTTAGTTTGTTAATCCAGCGTCGCAACCCCACTGCCCCAGTTAGTTATAAGCTCATATTTTAAAACATTAAAACCAGTTGTTACCCAGCTTCAAGTATTTCATTTAACATATATCTGAACTTAACAACCGCCACCGAACTTAACTCGGGATTTAAATTAAAAAGGCGCAAAACGAAGCCATGGTATATAATTGTTTTATGGCATGGAATATTGTAGTTAAATAGAACGATAAAAGTTATATTTATTATAATCATTTAATAATGACCACTCACCTGGTAAAGTAATTCCTGCCAAATTGTTGCCAGTGTTTCGTCAAAATCTCTTCCACAGAGAGTCCCGTAGCCGCGAGAACGGAGAGCCAAGCCAGTGCCGCCCAAAGCCCATCTTTCTCTCTCACGTGGTCAGACCCTGTGCCAAAACTCTCCTCTCCGCAAAGGGAGAGACGCCCAGCGTCCATGAGGTTGCCGAAATATTTCCAACCTAAAAAAAATATTGAGAAATATTTGACATAAACAAGATCGTGATTAGAGATAGAAATTACGACTTTAATAAAATAAAAAGAATTGTCTCACCAGTAGGCACCTGGAAGAACTCCTTTCCCGTGGCAGCAGCAACTCTATCAACGGCTGCAGCTGTGGGCATGCTCCTGGCGAAGCCCTTCACACCTGTCTTCTGGAAGTACGGGATGTGGTGGAGATTATTTGCCAGCACTGCTAGGGAGTCTGACGGTGTAACGAAAAACGCATCGCGACCTATTATCATGTTGCGGTCACCTGGAGAAATCAATTTAAAATTATTAGGATGTGACCTTGTCTATTGTTGGAATAATCCAGTTACACCAAAGAAAAAAAACAATAATAAATCTAAAACAATTCTCAGTTATAAAAATAAAATAAAAATCCTGAGTACTTAGTATGTTTCTAGCTATTAAAATAATAAATTAATGCAAAAAAAATAGTTCTGTTGGTAATAATAAAATTATAAATGCAGTATAATATAATATAAAAATATATTTTTATATTACAACATATATTTCAAGGCTAGGAGGTAAAAAGATTAATACAAACATACTTGGCAATAACTTAGTACTTACCATCACCATCAAACGCAGCACCAAAATCATAGTCCCCACTCTTGACCGCATTCACAAGATCAGCCGCATATGTCAGATTGGGATCAGGGTGAGCCCCCCCAAAGTCTTCCAAAGGTACAATTCTACGAACATTATTTCCTGTTGCTCCTAACTCATCTATGAAGATACGTTTTACATAGGGACCAGTTACTGAAAACAAAGTTTAATGAAATTTTATATAGTTTAAGAATAAAAATGGTGCGTGTACTTATGTACGCGCGTAAGAAGTTATACTTCTTTGGCTTTCTTTATTTTTTTTTAAATATTAAATAATTAATATTTAGCGTTAATAATTTAACAATATTTAATATTTAGTATATTATTCAATTATTAATTAATATTAATAATAGTTATTATTTATTATTTTATTAAATTATTAATTCAATTTAATAACTAGGTATGTTTAATAACCTTTTAACTAAGTAACAATAGGTCTTTGTGAAAAAGTATTGCTAAATTTCTTTGACAAAATAATTAAAACTCCTTTATTTGTTTAAAAGGTAAATGACAAATGTCATTATGGTCATTCAAAATTCTTGGCATAGCTGCGATTTGCGAACTATTTCTTTTTACGCATATTCTATTTCTTTTTACTTGAAGATTGTCTTATTCCTATCTCGCTCGCGCACCCTATAATCACACTAACAATTTTATGTCACAGGTGCGCGCGCATCGTAAAATTTCACTCTCATAAATTTTTCATAAAGCGCCTAAAGAAGTATAACTTCAAAAAGAAACATCCTATACATTAAAATATACTAACCTCCATTCATGGCATCAATAAGAACATTAAAAGCCTTTCGGCGCTCTGATCCTTGCAATAGAGCCTTGATTTTTGGAAAGTCAAATATCTCCTTCATATAATCCACATAATCTTTTACAGAGTCTACTATTTCAACAATAAATTCTCTATCTTCAACCTAAAACAAAAACTTCTAACGTTATAACTATTCATATTTTTAAGTTGAAACATCGAACTCATCTAGTTTAAAGTAAAAGTGTTTGTACAAACCTACTTACAGAAAATAAATCATTTATCATAAGGCAAGTGTCCATTATAAATGAATTTTGGTAGGTTTAATTTTTTATATCTGTGTAAATTCCTTAGCTATGAAATACATATATTATGTTTCTCTTTCTAAAGCAAAGACACTTTATAGGTTGCAGAGTCGAGTGACTGATGATATAATGTATTTTACATTTTTTAGTTGACAAAACCTTACATGGAAGGACTCTTTTTCTTAAAATTTTTTAGTCATAAATGTGAATGTTATTAATTACAAGCTAATGTCTACCTTAAATTTTTGTAGACCAATTTTATCAATATTGCACTGTATATCTGGTACAATTTTATATTGTTTGATTGCTGTACTGAGTTTATATATTTCATTTGTGGTGTGGTCAGGTGCAGGGCCCCCATTACTGCAGTTAAATTTGATTCCAAAATCATTGTCAATGCCACCAGGGTTGTGGGAAGCTGTGAGAACAATTCCACCTGAAACATAATTAAACCAAAATTCTGATAAATTGGTAAAGGAGAGTAGGGGAGAGATGTGATTAATGTATAATATTGTAGGTTTATTAAAGTAGCTTGATTCATACTTGTTATATTTATTTTTAAAAATAGGGCTTAAGAATATTTTGTAATGATAGCAAGATTTTAAAGTCTTCAGTAAAGTAATTATATATATGAACTTAGAATGTATGAAATTTAAAGTTTGCAAATTCTGCCACATATAATGACATGCAAATTTGTCTTAAAAGGTAGAATAGAAGATACAATCACAAAATGAGTCATATCATTATAATCAGTTATTTTATCACTACATCATCACATTATTAAAATATATTAATATGATATCAAATTAATAATAATTATAATGTTTCATGCAAATAATCATTAATATAATTTTTTTCCAAAAGTAGTACATTAAGATGATTTTTAAAAACTCTATACTATATTATTATACTATCTGTTGATAAGAACTATTTTTGGACTTAAGATATATTGATTAAATTTATATGTACTCTGATTTACATTTAAAATTTAATTACATTTAGTATCTTGTAATATACCTAAAGTTTTAAACTTCCTGATGATATGGGAAACAGCCGGTGTAGATAATATACCATTTTGTCCAACAATCAGCTTTCCAACCTGTAATTAATAAAGAGAAGTCAGTAAAGAATCCGAAAAGATTTTTTTAATTACCAAGAACACTGAATCACAAACCATTTCTACTTCTTATTTTAAAATTAATTAATAAATAAATATATATGAATTTTATTTCTATATTGTTGTATTATATATATTTAATTTCTAGTAAGAGTTCTCATGTAACTATAGATAGATATTTCTCGAAGTAATTTGCACTTAGTTTAATTCTTACCCCATTTCCAGCAGCAATCTTTATGATCTTATCAACGACTTCCTTGACAAGGTAGCGACCATCACCACCAACTACAAGCGTGGAACCGTTTATGGAATCTTTGTTGGCATCCAGAATACTTTGAACAAAGTTTTCGGTGTAGTTGTTTTGTACAAATACCTTAACTTTTTTACGCAAACCACTTGTGCCCGGCTTTTGGCCTTCGTAAGGGTTTGTATTAATTGTAACAACGCTAGACATTTTGTACAACAAAAGTGGCTTTACTACTAAATGTTCTAACTTCTAGTAGTTACACGTAGGTTGTAATCTGATAACTAAGTTCGTAAGGTCAAGAAATATTATTGTTGAAGAACTCAGCTGTTAGGACAATGTCAAACAAGGTCGCCGGTCGGACCCAAAGGCACAACTGCGGACAGCGGAGTGCGGACTGCGGACTGCCAAGTGCCATTTGTCAACTATCTATCAACAACTATCAAGTATCAGTATTCAGTATTAAAGTGTTTAATGTCTAATCACTATTGTCAACAATGTAGGCTATTTGACAGTATGAAAAATTAAGTGTTATTCAAACTAATCTGTATAAAAAGCGTTAAGAAGTAAATCTAAAAATGCATATTTAATAATATTAATATAATTAAATAATTAATTAATTATAATTATACTTATATTATTATTATATATTATATACCAGCCGCGCGAACAAATCCACGATTACGTTGCTTGCGAACACATAAACAAACGTCAAGTTTTTTACGTGTTAATAATCATTTATCATTCTGAACTTACTCAAATACACATATATTTTTAGTGGAACAGAAACAGTCTCCGATGTAATTAATATATTACATAATAAGAGGCACCAGAACGTTAAACAAAACACGAGATTTAATTTGATTTTGATCGGAATGGAAAGACGGCTGGATTGAAGATTCATATTTTCATCATAAGCCAACGAATCTAAACGAAATCATTACGCCTTCCTGTCTACGTTCCTATTCCTAGTTCTATCATCCTAGAATGTTCCCTATATTCTGCTTCAATAAAAGTCATAAAATCATTTATTTTGTCTAAAGATAAAAATGAATATGTATATAATTGTATTTATTTATTACAAATTATGCATATTAGTTAAATGCCGCCAGACATACCTATGCTTACCTTTCTGTTTGTCGTCGTCAGTCAGGTTACATATTCTGCCGGTGTGATACGTAATAAATGTACATATGATTTCACCGCGAACGAAATCGTGAAACAATATATTAATTAATAGTGTAAACAAAAAATAAGTGTGTTGTTACTACTTAATTACCTAATATATGTTTTAAAAAACATAATTGGATATAAAAATACTTAATATGCGCACATTGTTCGCATAATAATTATTTTGTTTGCAGTCTGAAGACTTAATTTATTCACAATTCTTACTTAGTTTTATAGAAGAAAACTAGTGATTAAATTTATAATAGGTAAGTATGGGACAACAGCTTCCTAGCATTTAGACATTTAAAAATTGATCTTTATAATGTATATTTAATTGGGTTTTACATTATGCGTTTTAAAATAATTAACTTTTAATTATTTTTAAACTGATCAGATTATAAGATATGTCATATACAAAAACCAAGGACAACATAATATTAAATATATTACCATTTATTTATCATCAATCATATCAAATAATAAATAACAAGTTTTTAGTACAAAATCAAAAACAGTTGTAAATATGTATTAATTTTCGATTGATTAATTAAATGAGATTTGCGGAATCGGTTTTTAAAACGTTTAACAATAATTTTGACTAAGTAATATTATTTATTTAATTGATTTATTTTAATAAATAAAATAAAAAATTCTCATATAAAATATAGATTTATATGAAACTTATTACGTAGTATACAAGGTTAATGAACTAATATGTTACTTGGGCAACGTTCTCCTTTTAGTTGCAGTCGATGCAACCACAGATTATGCAATTACCTATTGCTTTATTTTTGTAAAACATATCTAGTTTTAAAAAAAAAGTAGGTAAAGAGATATTGTCAGAATACAAATATTAATATGATTGGTTTCGATTTGATTAATATATGATTAGTAGAAATATATATATAATATATTATAGTTAATAGGTTGACGGCCCTAGGTAAGAGGAGAAACTCTTACCCTTAGAGGAGCAAAGGGACAGTTTTAGGGACTACAAGCAGACCCAACACGACGAGACGTTTCCTGTACACACAGGTCTTATGTTTAACATATAAATTTTCATGAAAATCGCCTCCGTTTAATTTAATTACTGTAACACGGAAACACGCAAAGATTTATATCTAATATATAAAATTCTCGTGTCATATTGTTCATTCCCATACCCCTCCGAAACGGCTCGACCGATTCTTATGAATTTTTTATGCATATTCAGTAAGCTTGAGAATCGGCCACTATCTATCTTCAAAACCCTAAGTGTTGTTCACCCCAAAAAAAATTTCTTTATTTTTTAGACCAAAAAATTTGTTTTTATTATTTTATGAAAATATATACAACTCTACGATCAACTCCTATTTTTTATTTGTTATTTAAGAACTTGAACTCTGAGGTTTATATAGAGAAAACTCACAGAAAAACCTAAAAAGTTTTCATTCCGGAAAACCGAACAGTCTCTGGTAGCATAGCAAAATGTTCCATGTTCCAAATACTAATATATATATATATAGTTTGTTGTTCGTTATCCACTAAACCGGTCTAAACCACGGTAGTCATAATTTTCTTTAAATATAGGATTTACAATATCTTAACCAACATGGTAATAATAATAATAATTAAAAATGCATAATTAGAAAATTGAACGAAATTTTAAAAGTTTGGTCCCTGTGGCAGTGTACCTTTAATACTGGCATTACCCCGCAAATCTAGCAGATTATAACTGAGATTTGTTTACTATAATTGAATTCAGTGTTTTGACTTAAAGTTAGTTAAAACTTGATTTCCTTGAAGTGAAGGTGAAGCGGTCAATTATTCATCACAATGGCGTAAGTTGACAAACTTGTTATTCTTTTGACGCTCGACTGATCTACTACACACAGTTTAATCATAATCTGTCTATACTCCAAGTTTGATTTTGATTCTTTGGAGTAGAGACCCTTGGGCCGTCAGGTTCAAGTGCACAGTTAATTAAAGATTTAGGTTGGCGCCTGGTTGCACCCCAGAGCTGGTGCTTTCCTCGATCAACGATTAAGTATCGCAATACACCGAGGAAATGCCAGCATTAAAGGTATGTCACAGGGACCGAACTTTTAAAATTTGTTTTAATTTTCTGTTTATCCAATTTTAATTATTATTATTATTACTATGTAGATTAATAATATTGTAAATACTGCATATCTGTATGTTGAAAATAAGTACATTATTGTATCTAGTTGTTATCATCAGTAATTACTTTTCCACCTGGAAGCCTAATTAAATTAAAATAATAACAAGAATTTCACATGAGAAAATAAAGAAAGAAAAAAACTTTATTATACATAATAAAAAAGAATGGAGGATGCCCTAGCAAATCATCAAACAACACTTATTTTAAAACAAATATCGCAAATTAATTAGAATTAGCCTGTCTAGAACTAGTCCCAGGCCCTTTTATCAACTAGATAATCGTTAACTTTATAGTAAGCCTTTTTACACAGCTTTTCTTTAAAACATTTCTTAAATTTATTAAAAGGCAGAGATAAAAGAGCCTCTGGGATTTTATTAAAGAAGAGTATATATATATTTTATAAAAAATTAGTACTCTGTAATTTCCACGTCCACAAATCCCTACGTAGTTGTATACAATTTCGATGTAGTCCTCTAAAAATCCGTAACGCTGTCGTAACTTTGCAATCGCGCAATACAAAAACTAAACGTTGAGGTCAGAATCGCTATTAAAAATTACAAAGTACCAATGCTCGTTTTCGACTTCAATTTAAATTCTTCCACACACCCTTACACATATTCACACACCCACAACCACTCATGCTTTAGTTTTATTTTGTATGTGTGGAGGGTTGGTGGACTGTATGTAATGTTATAGGCACCAGCCGCTCACGAAGATGGTCAATACTTGCAGCATGTTCCGTAAATGCAGTAATGTGAACAGACAATATTTTTTTGCCTTTTTGCAGATCATCAAAATGTCAATTCTCCGAGCGTTATGTTCCCGTATACGACTCTTCCTGGATATAGTAATAGATTTTATATTCTCCTTATACTGGGAATGCAAGAATAAAAAGTTACCAGACTTGGACGAAAAGCACGCATATCTCGCAGACAGTGCTGTATCCTTAGCACAGAGGATTAAATCGAAGCAATTGAAATCTGAAGATCTGGTTAAAGCCCTTATTGAGAGGATAAAACAGGTAAAAATAGCTGGAGCAATATTATTAAAATACCATCCGTAATACCTCGAAGTCCGTTCCATAACTGAGCGTTTTTCAAGGCAGTTTTTGCCGCGCACCACCACTATGTGGAACCAGCTACCCACTGAAGTATTTCTGAACCAATTCGAATTAAGGTTGTTCAAGAAAAGAGCGTACCAATTTTTGAAAGGACGCCAACGCACTTGCGAGCCTTCTGGCAATGTGAGTGTCCATGGGCGGTATCACTTAACAACAGATGAGCTTCCAGCCTCCTGTTGCAAAAAAATTGTGGCGTCATTTTATTACATATGTCAATATGGTCAATATTCATTTCTGCTGCGTTTACACATCAATAAATATTGACGAGATCTCAAGGATCACGATATATATTGATAGTCTGACCCCTGCTATGGAGTTTATTTTATGCAGCAGCATATAACCACAAAATATATTTAACAACAAATTATCTACACATTATACTGAGAAAATTAAAATCGAAGAACTGCTAAAGCAATTATTAAATCAGTGGCGCTTCAAACTCTTTATGTCATGGCATCTCTGAATCTATTTCATGATCATTTTTAAATCTAATAGGCAAGTAGGTGATCAGCCTCCTGTGCCTGACGCACGCCGTCGACTTTTTGGGTCTAAGGCAAGTCGAATGTTTAACGATCTCACGCTAAAGCCACTAGGCCAACACTGTTTAATTAAAAAATGAAATAGTTACATTATCAGCGAATTTTATAGGATATATAACATTATTTTTATGGTACAGTCATAATTAATATAAACATTAATTTTAATTTACCTGTATACAGAACAAATATTTCTCTTCAGAAATTATATCAATATTAAGGATTTGAATCATAAATTAAAATGGAAAAAGAATCTAACATTTACGAAAACTCTTTTTTAGGTGAATCCAATTTTAAATGCAGTTGTAACAGAAAGATATGAAGATGCCCTAAATGAGGCTAGAGAAGTAGACCGGCAGGTCAGTGCTGGCCTTTCCGAACAAATGGCGAAGAAACCGTTCCTGGGTAAGCAGTTTTATATAGATTTTTGCTAAATGGATTATATACGATCATAATTCCAAATTCCAAGGTAAACCCGGTATCGTAACGGTGAGAGGAAGACTCTGTATCTGTTTTATGGTCTTTAGGTAGGTGATCAGCCTTCTGTGCCTGATACACGTCTCCTGTTCTGGATATGGCATTTTCCTAACGATGTTTACTTAGTCGTAAAGACAATTAATTGCGCCATTGTTAAAAATCTATTAAGTAACAGAAAGCTCTTCAATCCTTGTATACTTCCGGTACTAACATATGAATCTCAAATTTGAGAGCCCACTCGCAGCATACAAAGCTACAGATGTGTCAAAAGTTGATAGAACGATGTGGGAAGAAAAGGATAGACAAAATAAAGAATACAAGCTATATCCTAAGAAAAACAACACATCGCATCAGGAACAGAAAAGTGGAGCAAAAAAGTGGAGCTAAACTGGTGCCCAAGGTACAGCAAACGAAAAAGAGGAAGACAACTTAGAAGGTGGATAAACCTAACTAAAGAAACAGCAGGTAGTACATGGCAGAGAGTGGCACAGTGCAAAGAGGAATAGCGGGATTTGGAGGAGGCCTTCGCCAAAAATAGGCACACAGCTACAGAAAAGAATATTGAAATAGAAATGTGTTTATATGTATAAGTATCTGAAATAAAAGGCTATTAGTATTAAGAAAAATGTATTAGTGCATACCTGCGTTTCAAAGCCACAACCACAGAGCCTACTTAATCACTAAACTACTTTCAATGGAATCTTCAAAAACACCAACAAAAAGAAAAAATGTTCGAGAGATAACTTATTATTGTAATATGAAATTTTGTAACAGGTGTCCCATTCACAATGAAAGAGAGTCAAGCATGGAAAGGCATGCCTTTGACCCTTGGGCTTTGGAGTCGCAGGAACGAAAGAGCTGTAGAAGATAGCGAGGCCATCATAAGGTTGAGGGAAGCAGGTGCCATTCCCTTAGCCGCAACTAACCTGCCAGAACTTTTAATATGGTAAGTTTTATTCAATCTTATCTGCTTTATTCTACACAATTTATCATTGCAAAAGCTTGATTAAAACCACAGCGTGGAGATAGTGTATCGTCAGTGACCCCGTCTTAACTTCAAGAAAAAAGGCACTCACGTCACTCACTACATGTTTATAATAATAAAAATATGACAAGGGGGCCGATGGCTGGCCATGCGTCATACTCGTGAACGCGTGCTGCTTGTGGTGACTGGTCGTTGAATTCGTGTATGCGGTGATATTAGTTATTTTGACTATGTATTTGCGTGTTGTTCCCATTCCCATGCTCCTATTTCACCATACCTCCTGCTGATAGAGGACAAATCTTTGTTTTTTATTTATTTTATTATTATTAATTACTTAAGATGTCATGTGGAACATGGTGTAATGGTTGCAGCTCCTTACAAACATTGAGTAAGACAAAAAACTTGGCGATTAAAAAGAGTTTATCGCCAGTTCTTCTCTTCCGTTCTACGCCCTTGATTTGAGATCTGGCAGTAAAATTTAAATCATTTCATATATATTTATTTTATGAAATTCATAAGTCTACATTTTGTGACCTATAATAATCTTTTTATTTACGAAAAATAATATTATAGGGAAGAGAAATTTAATCTAAACTATACAGAAAAATAATTGCTTAAAAATTAAATACGAATAAAAGATTTTTTTTAGTATTCATAATGCTGGCAGTATTTCTTCCGAGGAAAGCACCAGCTCTACGGTCACCAGTTTTCTCTACCAGGCCCCATCTCCAATCTTTGACTAACTTTTAACTTGCTCAATACTATAATGTAGTTTTGATTACGAAACGAATGTTGAAAAACGTGTATTACTTCTATTGTGTAATACGACGTGCGGTTTTAGATTTAATTTTTTATATTTAAGTATTAAAGATATAATATTTAGTTGTGTGTATGAATGTATGTGTGTCGTAGTTTATATTAATATCTACTAATCCTATATTTCTCCAATAAGGCAAGGAACATTTCACGTGTAATTAAAGAAACTATTTATTTTATGTAATAAAGCAAACGGACTCCTGTCCGCGCCTGAGCCTCCTGGCTCACTTGATGTTAACTGATAGTGACACTCACACTTTCAAAGCTTGCAAGTGCGTTGCCGGCCTTTTCAGAATTGGTACGCTCTTTTCAAGGACCCTAAGTCGAATAGGTTAGAAAATAAGTACCTACTCTCTGATGAGGAAAAGAATTACGCAAATAAAGTAATCATTACTTAGCGTGTGATCTGCCCTCTATGCCCGGTATGATACCGATTTATGAATTTATTGAACTTGTAGCAAAAAACCAGTGACTACAACCTTATAGGCTTATACTTCTGGATCTCAGACTAATGTATCTATTTTGTGATATCTTTTTTCTCATAAGCAAGTAGGTGATGAGCTGTGCCTGATATATGCCGTCAACTATTTATGTCCAAGGCATGCCGGTTTCCTCACGATGTTATTCGTACCATATTCACCTGTGACTTCAACAACGAGTCGCACGTTGACTAAGCCAACACTTAGCACTTCAAAAGAAAGCTCTCAAAACTCAGATTAAGAATACAGAAATTGAATTAATATTATATTTACAGGCAAGAAACGCGTAACCCAGTGTACGGAATGACAGTTAACCCCCAACACACGGGTAGAACTCCTGGTGGTTCCAGCGGAGCTGAAGCAGCCCTCACTGCTACTTACGCAACTTCTATTAGTCTTTGTAAGAACATAGTCTGTTTTTGATGTAAGGGTAGTTAAACGGGCAGGAGGCTCTCTTGGTGTTAAGTGATACCGCCGCCCATGGACACATTGCCAGAATCCTCCCGAGTGCGTTGCCGGCTTTTTAAGAATTGGTACGCCCTTTTTTGTAGGACCCTAAGTCAATTCTGATACTTATTCGTTGAGGGAGGAAAGCATCAGCTCTGGGGTCACCGATACTATCTATCTGGCGCCAACTTAAATCTTTAATTAGATCTGCACTTGAACACCCCTTGGCGCCTGTGCACTTGATTCGCTACTCCGAAGGGAACAAAACACAAGCTAACGTGTCCACACAAGTAGCATACCATACCAAAGCCTGTCCCATCTTTCAAAGGATCAACGACATCCCATCCGGACTCTTGCCATCGACTTGCTTATCTGGTATTATACAAAATTATTCCAAAGAGTATTTTATTGTATAGGTTCTGATATTGGAGGCTCAACTCGGATGCCGGCCTTCTACTGTGGAATGTTTGGACACCATCCAACAGCCAACACAACATGTGTGAGAGGTAATATTAATTTAAAATGATAATAAAATATACTGGTTATGGGAAAAATTTATTAAATTATAATAATTATAGATAAGCGTTCGTGCTAAGAAATTTAGCAATTTTTGAAGTTATATTCTTTTGGCGCGTTAGGAAAAAATGATGAGAGTAAATTTATAGGCGCGCACACCGTCTCAAAAAACCGACACCCTGAAGTTAGCTATAGTCAAGATTATAGTTTTTTCTACAAACAACAATAATTTTTGAAAATATTTTTATCTTGTTACGCCAAAGAAGTATAATTTCTAAGTAAAGAACTCACACGTTTTTTTTAATATTACAGAATAATATAATAGAAATCATGGTATTACATTTGAAAACCACTGTGGTCTGTATTAATGTACCTTCTTGCTAGGAGCGCGACAAATGCACGTAAAAATAGTTCTTCAACTAAGAAATGAAACATTCCAGAATAAATCAGTCTTATAGTCAACTAAAGTTTCCATTCTTTCTGTCCAATTGTGTTTACGCCTTGATGAAAAGAGACAGAAGGCTTTAGTTAAAACGACTTACAATAAATTCAAAGCTAATCTTCCTTTAACGTTACATTAATATGTATAAAGCTTGTAACTGTTCCTTGTGACAAGCGTGTAATTAGTAATTTCGTGTTTTTTGATATACAGTAATCAAAGACAATATTTTTATAGGCGTCCTCTTTCGTGAGGGCAACGAAGACTCCATGTTCTGTCTGGGCTTCATCTCCAGGCACGTGGAAGATTTAGTTCCTCTCACCAAGATAATAACGGCCCAAAAAGCTGATAAATTAAATTTGGATAGAAAAATTAATTTGAGGACTGTAAAGTTTTATTATTTGGACTCGAGCAATGACTGTCTTGTCAGCCCGTTGCGATCTGAAATGACACAGGCGATAATGAAGTGAGTATCTACTATTGTTCTATTCTATACGAGGAAATGTCTTGAAATATATTTAGGATTTTAATATAAGTGGCTAATTACTTATGGAAAGCCTTAACTCTAAAGGATGTTTTAGTATTAATATAGATATAGATCAGTATCACATAGATGTTTTTGAAGTTATACTTCTTTAGGCGCGTTATGAAAAATTGATGAGAGTGAAATTTTAGGAGGCGCGCGCACCTGAGACACAAAATTGTCAGTGTGATTATAGCGTGCGCGAGCAAGATGGGAATAAGACAATCTACAAGTAAAAAGAAATAGAATATGCGTGAAGTTAGCAGCTATGCCAAGAATTTTGAATGAACATAATGACATTTACCTTTTAAACAAATAAAGGATTTTAATTATTTTTTCAAATTATAAGATTATATTCCTACTTAGTAAAAAAAAAATTTTTTAGTTATTTTTAAATAAAACTTATTTAATTGATTTTCGTTTCCAGGGTCGTTGAGAACCTGAGAGGGAACCTTAAAGTGGAAGTTCAGCCATACCATCACAAGGGTTTTGATTACATGTACCGTTTATGGAGTTACTGGATGAGCAAGGAGGCTGGGAACTATTTCAAGTTGGCAACCAACAGTGACGTAGAACTTAATGCGTGGGCTGAAATGGGAAAAAAGGTAAGTTATGTGTCAGAACATGCGAACTTTCGATTGTACCACCATGTATAGGTTAAAGACTACCTAGAAGACAAAAACGCGTGGCAATAGTTCTAGTTATATTGTTATAATTTGTTTTGTTATCTTTGAAGTGTTGTGAATATGTGTGTAATGTGGTAAATCACAGAACAGATTTTTTTGTACTTATGTTACTTTAATGACGTTGTGGTTTATGACATTTTCCTTTTAATAATTGTAATGTAGAGGGTGGGTAAAATTTGCTGAGTTTCTTGCCCGTTCTTCTCAGAACAAGGCCTCCTGGTAGTTTTGCGAACGGATGGCGTAGTCTTGCTCTTTCGCGAATTTTTCGAAAACGTTTTTGACATTCATAAGCATGCCCTAAGACGCATCTAAACTGAATTAACGTATTTTGATTGATTGATAAAAAAATTGTACCATATTCTTGCAAATGAATTATTATTATCATCATCATTATTATTAATACAATCGTTTCAGCTCATAGGAATGAGCAAGCACTGTCTCTTCCTCATATTGCGGTGTCTGGAGCTGAGAGCGTTCCCTCAACTGGACAGCGTGTGGGCGGAGAAAATTACGCAGGAGCTAAAGGATGATCTGGCTGTAAGATTTGCACAATGCTTGTTATGATGTTTTAGATGGAACACTTTCACTGAGTGCTTACCTCAGTCAGTTGTTTCTTATCAGCTTTAGCATTATACTGAATATACCTAGAGGTGTAGATATACATAATATATGTTTGTACTATACAGTGTGTAATATATTACAGCGGCTTATGGCCATGTGTAATACCTTTTCAGAATCCCTATTAAATGCGCCAAAACTTGTAATACAGGGTCACTTTTCGGTAGAGTAATTTTTTTTCACAGTGGGGTCTGAAGTAAACAAAAAGTTTTGATTTCAAAAGAATTTTAGCGTATAACTTAATATTATCTTCAATACACTCAATAAACAACTATAAATAGTATGTCTAACGTAAGGGGGGCTCATCAGTACCAATCTACTGGATATTATGAAAAAGATACAGGATGTAGATTTTTTCGAATTTTAATAAGAATTAGTAAAAAAACGTCTATTTTCTTATAAAAACGCAAAATAAATTATAACTGGGGGTTGATCTTAGAGACCCCCCCTAGAACAATTTTTTCCAGCTGATGACCTCATCTATCCCCTATTTGCGTTTGATCCACGACTTTTTGACCACCCTGTATATTTAATATAAAGGAAGAATAACAGAACCATTATTAATAAAAGATACCGGAGTTTATTGTTAAATATAGAGATTGTAGTTTAAATAATAATGTAAATAAATTGTACTTAATTTGGTATTTATTTAGAACAAACTTGGCGACAACGGAGTTCTTCTAATGCCGAGCGCGCCCCATGCGGCTCCCTACCATTACTCATTCTACCTTCGACCCTATAACTTTGCCTACTTTGGTATCGTCAATGCGCTCAAACATCCAGCAACTCAGGTAAATAGTATTTATATTCTTGGTTCAGGTGCTTACTAAGAAGTTTTTGTGACGATTTGACGTAAAGCAAAAAAAAGATCAAACTTAACTTAAGCTCTTACATGAGTGACAAATTAAGTCTATTGTTGTTGTCTATGTATATTTTTTAAATTGTCTATTAGTATATTACTTTAAGTAGTATTTACGTGACCACAGAGGGCGCTGAAAGATCTTCAAATAATTTGACGAATTCTTACGCTCTGCTTAATCACATGGAGAATTAAAGAAACCTACGTTGTTGTTTGGATCTCTTTTGCTATTGAATAATTCTATAAGTTTCAGTCGCATCTTATACATTCGCGACGTTGCCGCACTTACACGTTGTAGTCGCCATTCAAATATTGGCAACCTCGCGTAGGCATCAGAGCGTAGGAAAAATTTTTAAAGCGATATCTGTTCGCGAGCTTCAAGCGAGTTTTCAAAACATTTCGATACCGATTGTAAAATCCATCGTCAAATTTTTATTATTACCACAGGAGTTTATTTTAATTGTCTTTGGTACCACTGAATAAATTACCGATAGTAGTGTTTATTTTGCATGGGTTTTAACTAATGCTATATATCTTCTAAACAGTATCTTTGAGACTATATTATGTATTCGATAAACTTTTCATATCATATTTATTTTCAGCATAGGTCAAAGTTTAACTAAAAATATTACCCTTTCAATACTCTTACGAGATCACTGTGCAGTTTTTTTTGTATTTAATATTATTTTAAATCTTGATGGCTGGAAGTCATCCACGGCCCGTTCACAAGACATAATTTTGGCAACTAGCGAACTGTGGAATCGACTCTCGGTGGTTGTCTTCCCTGGGTGATACGGCTCCCAATTGTTTACTAAAAAAGAGTATGCTCCTCCCTCAAAATCCAACAAACGTTGGCAAAGCCAACGCACCCACTAAGATAACTGTAGGTACTTCGTAGTCCCGTAATAATGAAAAAAGCTAAACTAATAAAATTCTTTAATTTTTTGACAGGTTCCCCTGGGCACCAATAGCAAAGGATTACCATTGGGACTTCAAGTCCTTTCAACGCCATACAACGATGCTGTGTGCCTTGAAGTTGCGAAATATCTAGAAAAAGAATTCGGCGGCGCCATAATGCCTTGTGCAATTAAGAACAAAGCGTAGGCATTACTTTTCGTGTTCTTCTGGAATATGTAATAGATATACGTCAAAAAGTATTTTTTTAAATTTTGTAATGTCATGTGATTGTCGATTGTTACTTAGATTTTAAGGTGAGGTTAAAGGGGAATATTTTGTTAAATGTTACTGGCTGTAAATATTTAGACTTTAGAGTTATTAAAAATATTTTGATGGCTATAATTTTTTTTTGTTTAATTTTAAAATTAAAAACAAGTTTTACACATGTATAAATAAATAAACTTAATTAGGCGGGGCACATGACAAGAGGAACAGAAAAGTGGACCAAGAAAGTACTAAACTGGTGCCAAAGGTACCCATAAGAGGAAGACAATTTAGAAGGGGGGTAAATCATATTAAGGAAACAACGGGTGGTACATGGCAGAAAGTGGCACATTGCAGACAGGAATAACGGGATTTGGAGGAGGCCTTTGACAAAAAGGGAAAATAGGTATCTAGAAAATAATGACATGATAGAAATATAAATGTGACTGTCTGAAATAAATTACTTTTATTACTTATTATTGTGCGTTTTCCAATTACAGCACTAGAGCGCATTTTGCGGCATAATGCTCAACGTTGAGTGTTCCAACTACAGCAACGCTTCGCACAATTGAGCACTCTCAAAACGAATGCTCTCGCGTGCTTCTCGCAAACAATACCAACACAGTGACAGAAAATTGACCAGTATTTTTCTTTAAGTTGGCATTTATCGAAATTTTCGTTAGTAAATATTATTTATTGTTGAAAAATTTGTAAGGCTTTCGTTTCGTCGTAGATTTTGAAAATAATTAAAGTTATTTCAAACTGCTAAAAAAAATAAATATTAGTATGGATGAAGGTATAAATAGTTACTTTTTTAATATTCCACATTTAAAATATGAATACTAATCTGTAAACAAATTTATTTTACAGGATTATACTTTAGAAAAAATTGCAATGGTTTTGAAAAAGTATATATTTTTTTTAGAAATCATTAAAAAATATTACTTAAAACGTAAATGATGTAAACTTCTTACATGAAACTAAAGGTTTTCTATTATTTCAATAAAAAAAATGTTAATGAAATAATTTGATGATTAAAATAAGCGTAAAAAGTTTTCAACCAATTATTATTGTTTACCACATTATTTATACATTAATGAGGTTGCTAACTCAAATCATAACATTTTTTTTTACAACACTGACTTAGCGCACTCTGCTGATGCATTTGAAAACTAATTCACGTTCCAATTAAGCTTCAGAATTATGCGGCATTGTGCGGCACTGAGTCGCAAAATGCTCTGTAATTGGAAAACGCACAACATCATTATTTTACACAGATAAAAGAATGTGTTTTAATATATTTTCTTTGTCTATAAAAGAGCTTATCGTCGTGGGTTTTTATTTGTATTTGACTATAAATGACTATCGATGAAAACGACCATGACGTCATGTAATTTGTAATAAGATGTAAAAATTACTTAGTGCAAAGTCAATCCCTGTAGATTTTATTGCAGACACAGAAACTGGATGTAACGAATCCATACCTGACGTTAAGTTAATACCTCCCAGCTATACGACTGAACAGCTTGCCAGCCAACAAAAGTTAAAATATGTGGTTAAATTAATATGTATTAAATGTCAGGAGTATCTTTATAGTGTATGTAAGATAAGAGCAAGCTGCACTAGATAACTAAATATATGAGAGGGTGAGATGTAAGAAAGTAATAATGGGTTCCATTATTTTAGAGAACAAGGAGGTTATAGGTATAGACACAATTTCTGTTGTCTTCAGTGCATAAGCAGTAGCGTGTGGCCCTACCATACGCTTTAGTATAAGGCCCCGTATTGTGTCCCATAAAACATTTATAGGGTGAACGGTGAGGGGTAATTTTTCGCGTTGAAATTTCCAGGTGAATAAAGTCTAAGTAGGCAAAACAAAGCCGTTGCTAGCAGCTGCAGCAACATAACGGCGTTTTTGCCCAATGCAAAAGATTTTATATATACTATGGTTCAGAGTATTTTACTCTGTGTTGTTATATTTTCTAGTTGTTCTGTGGACTGTGACTGATTCTGTTTATGTTTTTTTAATTTACAATCCCAATTTTCCAATGGAAAGTTTCAACTTTCAAGTTCCAACTTTCAAGAAATATTTTGAAACAGTTTTATTGAACTCGTATATATACAGTTTTGCAGTCCATTGCCAATGCAGGACACGAATTAATTAAAAAGGCCGCCGTTCGTCGAACGATTGGACTTTGTTTCTTGTAAAGTGTTAACATACTAGTATGAATATATTACTGCTTTAATTAGATTTTATTGAATACTAACTCCGATCTTCGGTATATTATTTTCATTAGGTAATTCCATATATTGTACTATGTCAATAGAAAAAGATAAATCTATAAAGACAGACAATAATAAAGAGGTAAGATAAAACTGCATAGTTGCTAATATCATAAAGATTATTTACTGATAAAACAAGTTGTAAACTAACTTAGTTTAGTATTCTCATGTGAATAGTGAATACTATTGTTATTAGTTTGACTTTGATGGACCCATTTTGTTTTATAATTCAAGACAAATAATTTTCTAATGAGCGATTGTATGTACAGCCTTTTACAGGCAAACATTACTTTGTAATCCACAAATTATTAGTAAAATTTGTTTTATTTTCAGGGTTGTAATAATAAAACAAGTAAGATTTTGAAAGGCGTCACCATGGGCTTATTGAAGCAATTATTTTTCTGCTTTCGCTTTTACATGGACATGTGCATAGATTTTCTATTTTCATTATACTGGGATGGACAGCGTAGAACAATACCATCTTTGGAGAAAAAACATAATTTGCTTAAAGAAAGTGCTGTGACTTTGGCGGCAAAGATAAGAAATAAGGAATTAAAGTCGAGAGATTTAGTGGCTGCTTGCATTGAGAGGATTAAAATTGTAAGTTTCTTCGCTTTATTTTTAAATTAATATGTACTGATATCTAATTAGTGATATCTTTAAAATTAAACATTTCATAAAATTTACTCCAAACTTGGTCAAATATAAGTCTATTTTTATAATTATAAATTAAAATTTGTTAATAAGCATTTTGTTATCCAGTTATCTAGCTGGACCTCAATTTCCTCAACAGCTAGTACTTATACAAAGTTTTAATTAGGTTCATCGTTAAAAACTTATTTATAACAAATTATGCTAATTACTTTTATAGGTGAATCCTTATTTAAACGCAATAACTGATGAGAGATTTGAGGATGCTTTAAAAGATGCAGATGAGGTGGATAGAATGATAGAAGAGGGCTTATCAGATGAGGAATTCGAGAAGAAACCCTTCCTAGGTGAGTTAGTGACAATTAGAACAGTATAAGTAGTATATCTAGACGCAAAGTATTTAATAATAACATTTTAAATTATGATAATAGAGTTTAACACCTACTTGCTTGTAAATAAAGGTTTTAAATAAAACTCTACATGCAACTATTAGATTATAGGTTTATTATTTATATGAAAACATTTAGTATTTGTATATAACAAGTTGGAAAGCATATTTCTTTTCCTTTATAAATGTTAAACATTCATTATTTGTCCGGGTTTTAACCCAGAACCCATATTAAATGCCATGTGTTCTGGAAATTTAGATAATTAATAACAAGGTGCGTAATTTTTTAATACATATAATAACAAACAGCATAGATTATAAATGTTATGTACACTATCATAACATTATTGTTAAAAAAAATGTAAATTTAATTAGGTGTTCCATTCACGGCGAAAGAGAGTCACGGTGTACTCGGTATGTTACATACACTCGGCGTGACCGCTAGAAGCGGCGCACGCGCAACTGAGGACGCGGAATGCGTACGTCTATTGCGAAATGCCGGTGCGATACCTGTAGCTGTCACCAATGTACCGGAGATTAATAAATGGTGAGCTGAGAAAAAATTTACTGAATATCTGATTTAACATATCTTATGTTTATATCACATTTATGTTTTAGGCAAGAAACACGCAATATGTTGTTCGGACAGACTAACAATCCATACCACACAGGCCGAACTGTCGGAGGCTCTAGTGGTGGTGAAGCCGCTCTTTGCGCAGCCCTAGCTAGCCCTATATCGCTGTGTAAGTATTATAGAACATGATATTTGTTCATTATTTGATTTATAACAATATTTATGAAGTAAAACTTCTTTAGGCGCATGAGGGTAAAGTTTTTACGGATGAAACACAATAATAATATTAGCGTCACGAAGATGTGCAGCGTTTTCGTCGAAGGAAAGGGAAAGAGCGATTGAGACCGATTGAGAGAGAGTGAGAAAGGTCGAACGTAGAATGAAGCAAATAGCCATGGAGCGAGAATAAGCAAGCAAGTGAGAAAGAACGAGAGAGAGTGTAAGAGAGATCGAGAAAAAATACACGCTATTGGTTGATGTATTCGTTTAGTAGTTACATATTAGAACTTTAGATGGCAATTCTGTCGCATAACGTCGTGTAACCAGTGTGAATATAGAAATACAAATACTTGGAGTGATCTGATATACTAGTACATTATCATCTATTGGGGCTTTTACCTTAGTAATAATTAATTTACAAAGAAGTTTCACTTCTGACATATGTACTTTGTACGCACGCACTTTACTTTTTTTTTAAAGCTGCAACCTCAACTTTAAGTATTTTATGTGTACACAGTCAATAACTATCTAGAAGACAGAAAGGCGTGGCAATAGTTCTAGTTATATTACATATTATAATTTGCTTTGTTAACTTTGAAGTGCTGTGAATATGTGTGGTATAAATGTGGTATATCACAGAACAGATTTTTTTTATGTAACTTTAATGACATTTTGGTTAATGATATTTTGCTTTGAATAATTTTAATGTAAAGGGAAAACTAAAACTTGCTGAGTTTCTTGCCTGTTCTCCTCAAAACAAGGTCTCCTGGTAGTTTTGCGAACGGATGGCGTCTTGCTCTTTCGCGAATTTTGTAAACGTTTTTGACATTCATAAGCATGCGCTAAGACGCATCTAAACTGAATAAATGTATTTTGATTTGATTTGTATATTGTAGCAATTCATTGAAAATACAATTTTTTAAGCTTTTGTATTTTATATTTCAGGTTCCGATATCGGTGGTTCGACTCGGATGCCTGCATTTTTCTGTGGACTTTATGGCCTCAACCCTACACCTGGTCACACTAGTCTTAAAGGTATGTTTTTGTTGTAGGAAACACTAGTTACAAATTGTAATTACGTTACTAAATCAAAGAATATTTATTTAATTATATTTATATTCAAAGGATCGGTACTCCGAACTGGTCTGAACCCTACAATGGCATCCATTGGCTTTGTAAGTAAACACCTGGAAGACCTGGCGCCTCTGACTCAAGTCGTAGCCGCAGAAAAGGCAGATCTACTCGACCTGGATAAGAAAATTGATATTAAGGTAAATTATATGAATCCTCATCGAAAGTACGTAATAAATTAGATAACTGTACGTAAGTCTACGAACGTTTACAATCGCGCACGTGCTTTGTTTGCAGGAAATTCTATTACTACTACATACTGTAAAGCATAAAAAAGGGTGCGTGTACTTATGTACGCGCGTAAGAAGTTATACTTCTTTGGCTTTCTTTATTTTTTTAAAATATTAAATGATTAATAATAAATGTTTAACGTTAATAATTTAATAATATTTAGTATATTATTCAATTATTAATTAATATTAATAGTAATAATTATTATTATTTATTATTTTATTATATTATTCATTCAATTTAATAACTACGTATGTTTCATAACCTTTTAACTAAGTAACAATAGGTCTTTGTGAAAAAGCATTGCTAAATTTCTTTGAAAAAATAATTAAAACTCCTTTATTTGTTTAAAAGGTACTACAAAGGTCATTATGGTCATTCAAAATTCTTGGCATAGCTGCTAACTTCACGCATATTCTATTTCTTTTTACTTGAAGATTGTATTATTCCCATCTCGCTCGCGCACGCACGGCGCCCGGCTGGTGTAAAAATAATTCGTTAGTGGGCAACTTCATACTGATAATTTTGTGTCACGGTGCGCGTGCATCGTAAAATTTCACTCTCATCAATTTTTCATAACGCGCCTAAAGAAGTATAATTTCAAAAAATTGCCAAAAATTAAGGCGATTAAATACAATTAGCGTGTACATATAAACTGAATTTAACATATTCTGAAGGTACCGGAAATATTATATTACAATTCAGTAATAAAAAGATCATACATATGTTAAATAAAACACTTTGTTTGAAGCTGGATAACAACTGGCTTTAATTATTTAAAACATGAGCTTATAACTAACTAACATTAGGGGTAGTGGAGTTGCGACGCTGGATTAACAAAAAACTAACTTGACTTATTAAAGAGTTCTTAAATCTAAGTGACACTTATGTTGGACATTATCGGAAACGAGAATGTTAAATATAATTTATGAGTGTGGGAAAAACTAAAGGCTTTTAATTAGTACTAAAATATATATATGTAACTTAACTAATGTTAGGTGACATAAATCTAGTTTCGTATTGTTGATATTTTGTACATTTGTAGGACGTGAAATATTTCTACACGGAGTGTGCCAAGGATCTACGCGTGAGCCCTGTTTGTTCTGAACTGAGAAAAGCTATGAGAAGGTATTTATTAAGTTTTGCGAATCATATAATAGTTAAGTGATTTTTAAATTTGTCTAATGTGTGGGTAATATGTGTAAAAAAGTCAATAATTACTGGTTACGTAATCACCAAATAAGAAAATCAGAGCCAGTCGTGCGTGTATGTATTTATTTATAAGTCATAGAACAATATTTATGGTATTTATACAAGAAAATATGACATCACAAATTTACACACATACACACATCAATTAAAATCGTCGTATAGTCGTATACGTCGGTTATCGAAAGCTGGCGCGTTCACAGTACTCACACTAATGCAATTTCACTATACAGTATGTTTAAAAATATGACTTTTTTGGCAAGCTATATATTTTAGTCTACTCTGGTTTTATGTGCATACGAGGGTGGATCCAAAAGTTCCAAGCCCGACCAAGAACGTAAAAGAGTAGTTTATGTAAATAATTTTTCATTTTTCGACATAAGCTCCATCTAGCTCAACACACTTCACTTTTACTTCACTAACAATTCTTTCAATACTCCTCTTAGAAACACCAGTCGCATCTGATGTAAAATTAAAAAATTCCATTTTTTCATGAAACTGTTTTTATTAAGATGCTATAAATAATTAAAAACATTGTACACCATTTCACGAGATTGTTCTGTTAATGTTTAGACGGAATATATTTCATGAGACATTTTTTTCAAAGTATTCTAACCTCCAACCAAATAAGTAAACAATCACAGACAAAATAATAATGAGAAAAAAGATCAACATGTACAGTAAAGATCAACATAAATAGTAGCAAAAGCAAAACAATAACTGTCTCTTTTATACTCATAAGCTTGACCGAGCGCGAGAGAGACGGACAGTCTTTTCATGATGCATGTTCAGTTTGACAGCACGCCTCGAGCTTATTCACAGACACTACACAAGCACAAAGTGTAAATGTGTTGAAGCCGCCAGCTTTACATAACATATTAACATACAGATATCCATGATTGAGTTCAGTTGCTCACTGATCGGCGGCGTGCACACTGACTTGTTTTAAAATAAAATCTAAATGTCGGGCGATAATAATAACTATCTGGCTAATATTGGCTTCGAGTCTGAAACATATATTCTTGCACTATGTTATCCACAGTCTCAAGTGTAAACAAGTATTAATATTGCAGAGTAATAAAGCGTCTCTCCGACGAGTGCCCCAGTTCCCCCACTCCGTACTACCACAATGGGTTTAACTATATGTACTCGTTATGGAGGCACGCTATGACCAAAGAGAACGAACGCTTTGCAAGTCTTCTTCTCGATAACGCGGGAGAGGTTCACGGATTGACAGAATTGGGGAAGAAGGTAAGATGTTAAGCGTTTTTTAAGGCACTATGTGGAACCAGCTACCCACTGAAGTATCTCCGAACCAATTCAGATTAGGGTCCTTCAAGAAGAGTGTACCAATTCTTAAAAGGCCGGCAACGCACTTGCCTTCTGGCAATGTGAGTGTTCATGAGCGGCGGTATCACTTAACATCAGGGGAGCCTCTTGTCTGTTTGCCTCCTATTACATAAAAAAAATACAGGCCTGTATTCGCCAGACTATTTAGCAAATTTATTAAATTAAACACGATTTCAATCTGAACGTATTTTTGATTCTTCAATTAATTTTACTAAACTTTTATATTACACATTTCTATACATTCTAACGCTTGAAGTATAATATATTTTTTTTTTATTAAAATTAAGCTTAGGCAATGGATAAAGCCTTAAATAGGATTTAAAGTATTAACATTTGCGTAGTGCAGACAAGTTTTCTACAACACACAATTTTGTATGAAAATTGTCACGTGACTAGAGCGTGTAATGTCATTCCCATACATAAGCCGTTCAAGTGCTTTTGTCTCAAGTCCCTAGTTAATTTAGATTTCAATTAAATACCTTAATCGCGTGCCGATTCTTGTCCCCCTTCACAGTAGGAGCAAGTCCTAATTTTCCACATTTTCATATTTTTGCAGTTGGTAGGAAAATCTGAATTTACAGCGGCAGCTATTATTAAAGTGTTGGATGACCAAGTGTTGCCACCTGTTAATAAAGAATGGGGAGACAAACTTGCAGAGGAGTTGAAGAAAGATCTTGTGGTATGTTGTTTTTAAGGTTAATAAAGTTTAAAGTTAATGTTTAGTTATTTCGACTATGTATTTGCGTGTTGTTCCCACGAGAATGTAAGTGCGTGCTCCTATTTCACCATGCCTCCTGCTGATAGAGGACGAATCTTTGTTTTTAATTTATTGTATTATTATTAATTACTTAAGATGTCATGTGGACAATTGCGACTGAAAAAGAGTGGCGAAGACTTTATTGCCATTTCTTCTCTTCCGTTCTACGCCCTTGATTTGAGAACTGGCAGTAAATTTAAAAGTAGTAGCATTTAATATGTATTTCTTTATTGACGTTCATAAGTGTATATTGTGTTACCTATATGAATAAATGATTTTGTTTTTGAAATAAACACTTAAATTATTATTTGTTCTTTTCGTATCAATTTGCACAACGAAGGGGTGAAACTCCAGCGTTCTCTTCTTGTCTTCTTGTCAAAAAATGTCTTATCTTTTAAAGGGGTTGTAATGACGAATTCTAGTTTTATTACGTGTTGCAAGTTATCAGGAAATTTAAATTTATTTTACTTTTCAGAACACCCTTGGTACAAATGGTGTGTTAATATTCCCGTCGGCACCTCAGCCTGCGCCATACCACTACAGCCTGTATCTTCGGCCATTTAATTTCTCATACTGGGGCATATTCAACGTCCTGCATTTGCCTTCCATTCAGGTATTTAAGTACAGTTTAAACTCTGTATAACGCCATTCATTATAAAGGAAAGTTCTCTATAACGTAAAAAAACATTGTTTAACACAAAACCCATACATTACTTCTATCTTTATAACGGAACAGCCATTCTCTATTACGAAGAAATATTGTCATATTTAGACATCAACAACATACTTACTTTCTCGCCTTTGTTATTGTTTATTGCATTATGGTAGGGGAGCCCACGATGCTAAATGGGGATTTACTCGAGCGTCGTAGAGACCTATTGCGATGCAAAGCTTAGATGATAAGAAGAAAAAAATGTTATATGATATATACCTTTTCATCGGTGGGGGAAGCGGCTATAGATTGTTAAATATGTAAAAAAAACTGTTGCATGGACATCCTCGAGCGCGTCAGATATTGATAGCATCAATGCCCTACGTATTTTTAATAATGTACGTATGTTAATCTGATCGTTTGCATGATGCGGGTGGTTGTATTTAAGGGTTGAAAATGAAAAAAAAATAAAAATTATCGAGCGCGTCAGATTTTCTAAGGGAGTGTTAAGTGCTCCAAAAAAAAGCTCTCATTCACTAATCTGACGATTTCGATGGGACCCAAACCCACGGCCATTTTCATAATTTGCAAAAAAAAAAACGCAATTTTGAAATACTCAAGCGCGTCAGATTAAGATATATGTGGTTCATCTTTATGTTCTAAACGTACTGTCTCATAATCTGACGATTATCTAGAGGGATTCGCCTGATCTGACAAATTTTTTTTAGAAAAACGGTTTACCTAAAGGGCCACCCCTGCAACTTCCCGCTAATTCCATGCCTGGGCGCTTAAAATTGATATTTTGAGCTCGCGGAGTTCAAAGAAATAACATTTCTATGCATTTGAGCTCTCCCAGCTCGAAAGTCTGATAGAAGTTTCATAGAACACTATTTTTGGAATTTTCAAACCGCAATAACTTTTGAATGGATCAAGCAATTTTCACGCGGTTGGCGGCATTCGACGCAGTTTTATCATCATCATAAGTAATTTTGCAATTTTAATTGATCGAACCACAAATTTCGGAGTAATCCCGAAAAAACACTTTTTCGGGTTTCTTTCGTTCACGATATCTCTCGAACGAATCAACCGCTTTTGACCAGCTTGGTGGCGATCGACGTGGTTTTTCAAGCTCAAAGGCGGATTAGTTTTTGAAGTTGATCGATAAAGAAACCACTTTAAAAAAAAATATTTCTTAATTTTTTAAGATTTTTCAAAATTTCTCAAAATCTATCGGTCCGAATCGGTTCAAATTCACAGGAAATGTAATTTTGAGGGAAATATTTAGAACGCTGTTTAGTAGATTCCGATCGGTTTAAGGAAATGTAGGCATCACGCAGCTGCACGCATTTAACTTTATCGACGAATTTTTGTTATTTCGGCTTGCGGAAATCGTCAGATTATATATTTTTCATTATTCTTGAATTATTTCCTTCAAAATAAAAAAAAAATTAGCTACGCCGAGAATGTCGAGATGACCTTTTTTTTTACAACTTTGTTGCCCTCCCCTTTTTTTCCGTCACTCTCAAATTGTCAGATTAGTGGAATATACACTTTTTAGGACGTAATTAACTCACCCTACCTTAATCTGACGCGCTCGGGAATTTCTGATGGTCAATTTTTTTTTACTAATCTGATCCTGTCTCCTTCACGGCCTTATATATGGGCCTCATATTTTGTGGAGGTACTTAACCGGGTACAAGGTATCCCCCTATATATTAATCTGCCGCGCTTCAGTAAATCCCGAAATCCCCTCTTGGGCTCCCCTACCATTACCATGTGTGCCATTATTCTTAGATTACATTGCCTGTCATAGTAAAACACGTCAGGCAAAGAAAACAGAATATATGTGTTAAGAATAATTTACCAATTGATAGTAATAAAATTAGAAATTATTGTAATTGGTTGCATTTGTTTTTTTTTTTTCTCTTCCCTTCGTATAACATACACTCTCTATAACGAAAAAAAATCCTCGGTCTCTTGAAATTCGTTATAAAGAGTTTACACTGTACATGTAATTTATTGTACACCACCATCCATGTAGTTACAGATTTTATTTCCAATTACAGATCCCTCTAGGCCTCAACGCGGAAGGTATTCCGCTCGGAATCCAGGTCGTGGCTGGTCCGCGACAAGAAGCCCTCTGCCTCACAGTTGCGAAGCATTTGCAGACTATGTTCGGTGGATATGTCCCGCCTTGTACTATTCATGATTAAAATATGAGAAAGATATAGTCAGTTATAATACCACAAGAGCTTCAAAATTATCGGGTATTTCCCGGGGTATATTTATTTTTAAGGGAACCTTGAGGGAAATGGCCGATAATTTTGAAGCTCGTGTGGTATTCGGGGGATTATTTTTCCGACCCAAATGTCGGCCAATAGAATTGCACCATGAGACGAAATGTACAGTTAACAAATAAGAATTTCATAATGAATAAAACAACTACTTAATACTTTTCTTGAAGCAACGACCAGAGAAAATTTTCACAAAAAATTATCAGTATAATACCATGTAGGTTGTACCACGTGACGTCGAATGGTGCAATTCTATTGGCCGATATTTGGGTCGGAAAAATAATCATAATATATTTTAATGTTGTAAAGGGAAGGGGCTTGGATCTTGAGTATTGTCTGTCCGTACCGTATTTTCTTTCAAATTAATTCAATGATATATTTATTGAAGCTTCAGCGTGTGATCTCATCCCTGAGGACGTAGGTATGATCCCCGATTGTGCACCAATGGACTTTCTTTCTATATGCGTATTTAACAATCGCTGGAACGGTGATCGATAACATCGTGAGGAAAACGACTTGCCTTAGACCCAAAAAGTTGACAGCATGTGTTACTACTTGCCTTGTCAGACACCTAATTGAGAAACGATTATGAAACAGATGAAAAAATCTGAGGCCCAGACCTAAAAGGTTGTAACGCCACTGATTTATTTTGTTTTTATAATATGTTTACAAGAAAACTTTACAGCGCCATCTAGTGGTCTTTGTACGAAAACAATACGTGTTTAATGAATTTTTATATTACATTAAAAATGTTATATAATATAATACTTCAAGATTTTATGAATTAAACAATACTCCATTGATTTGTTATACTCTAATTTTTGATATATTTATATTGTTGAGGTGAAGGTGATGTTGGATATTTTAATAAACATATTTTTTAAATATATTTTTTTATTTCTTCAATCCTAAATTTGAGTGTTTGGTGCCCCTTCAACAAAAATTGATCATGACGTTTCCATCAATCTTTAATACTTTTAATACCTGAGTTTTTTCATCTATCTTAACAGTTTATATATAATAATAAACACCAATAATTCTACAATAAAAAATACAATAATTTAAAATATTATATACCAACTTTATACCTAATAGATAATATAACAAGCAGCTCTTGTGAACTCAGCCAGAGTACAAACAAATAGCTCTGTTGGTGACGAGGCGAAGAAATAAAATACTATTTTCGAAAAAGTGTGCAGCTGCGGAAGCAGTGTCGAGCGGCGTGTAGTGTGGTCAGTGACCTCAGGTGAATGAACGAGACGATAGCACACCACACGCTCGCCCGGCCCCCGCCCCCCGCAGTTGCATTACACTATTTATTATCAAACTAAACAAAACTACAATTTCATCGTGCACAAGCTCTACAAAGTTGTGACTTCCGCCTCAGATTCAGTGTCTCCATTATATCCACATTATGCACCCAACCCGTAAGAATCCACTGATAAAGCAAGCTCACGCGTTAGCGCTTGTCATCTGAACTCTTTATAAATTTGATCGCGCGTTGACCTTCGTTAACGCGCGTTACATGTGAACTTAGCCTAAATAGGCACAGAGGGAAAATTTATATAAATTGCACAGACGCAAAAATGGGCGTTGGGTTGGAGTAAAGGGGTTGCAGGTTTGATAAATGAAAACATATAGTTTGAGAGAAAATGATTTATTGAAATAAACACACCCCAAGCTCGCCAGCGTCTCGGACGCTCCCCACCATCACTTATCGCAACAAATGGACTTAATCTATCTCTTACTCTTATTATTTACAATATATTGTACATTTGTGCCAAATCTATCACTACTTTAACGTCACAGCTACGTCAATAACTTTTATTATCATATAAATTCATATTTCTCTAACGTCTAAATATTCTAGAAACATCTTTTCTTATGTCAATTTCGAAAACACGAATTAATACAATATCACTAACACAATGGAATGGTAAAATATTTTTTATTTTTATTGTAATCTATAACGAATGTCAAATTGACACGTCAATGTCATGTTTCAAATACGATTGATGCGTTCCGTTTCACGTTATAACTTGTCACTTTACGCTGAGTCTGCGACATATATTTCAAT
Organism: Pieris napi; assembly: GCF_905475465.1. NCBI lineage: Eukaryota > Metazoa > Arthropoda > Insecta > Lepidoptera > Pieridae > Pieris > Pieris napi. Next base: position 9,502,005 of record NC_062255.1, read on the forward strand.
TTTAATAAATGCATTTTTTTAAAAGCGAAGTTGACAATGTACTTTAATCAATAATAATTATTAAAATACTCTTTGAGCGCAGACTTAGCGTAATTTATGTCATCTATAAAAGCACAATTAACTACAAATTAACGAAATCTGAATTGTCAATATCACTTTACAAATATCAGACTATATCGGATTTTGAACCCTAAATATGGCACCCTGTTACAAAATTCACAGCAGGGTTAAATTTAAGATCACAAAAAAAAGTTATTCTATAAACCTTGAGCAGCGTAATTTGTCGCAAATGAAAGTGAAAAAAGCTCAGTGACGAAGCGAAGCTGAGTGCCTTTTGACAGCTGTCGTATCTCGAAACGTCAATGTCAAACCGGTATGTCAGCTGTCATAACTATGTACACTATCGAGAAAGCGCTATTGGTATTATACAAAGAATTTTGAGGTTTTATAAAAGCGTAAAGGATCTAGGTTCGATTCTAGGCGATGAATGTTTTAATTTGTTTTTATTAAGTTACAGAAATTGTTCGTTCCTTTCTACGGTACATGAAATGTAATTAGCACCAATAGCGTAAGCGATAGTAACAGCGACATTAATGAGAGAACTTTATTAAAATCCTTCATATATTGTCCTCTTTATGCACCTGAAACTGAGAGAAGAAGCAAATAGAAGCGCACCTATAGAACTCTAGGCCTCTTAATCTAGAATTGCAGATCCAGACGAATCCAGGTCTGCTCGAAATCTATGTTAAGGGTTGTTAAGAGCTACTCCTAAGAGACGTCTCTGGGCGTCATGCCCCACTGGCCCGGCACTTGCAGGCCAATATCGCAGACACGATCCGCCTCAGCAGGGTGGGGCGGAATCGGCAGGGCGGGTCTTCGTAGACGCGCGGCGCGGTGGAGGCGAGTATCGTGTGAATGTCCCGGGCGGGGGTTTTGGGGCGAAAGCGCGGCGGGGCTGGGGCGGGGCGGCGTGGAGCGCGCCCTCAGCTCGGGAACTTGTTGTAGAGCGCGTAGTGGAGCTCGTAGCCCGAGAAGCGGCAGTGCTGGGCTTCCTTCTGCTCGAAGCCGCTCAGGGAGTGGTAGGCCTTCAGCTCGGGCAGCGGCTCGGTGCCGGGCGCGTCCTGCAAATGTAGAAATGCTATAATTCAGTTTTTATCATTAGAATCAACAAAGATAGCATTCATTTGTCCGTCTCTTCTTCTAATAATAGCCCATGATAAATAATTTTCTAACATATTATAAATCAGTGTAATTAAAAAACATGTGTGTGTACTTATGAACACGCGTTAGAAGTTCTTTAGCGTAACAAGATAAAAATCTTTTCAAAAATTGTATTCTACGTTTGAAGAAAAAACGACACTAACAATAAAAAAAGATATCTACTAATACATATCTAATACATTGAAAGTTTTATTATAACGCATTATCTAGTTAAATAAGGTTTATTTTTATATCAAAAACTTGAGGGTGTCGGTTTTTTGTGACGGACGCGCACATTGTAATAATTTACGCTCATCATTTTTCTCTAACGCCCCAAAAGATGTATAACTTCAATAAATATATATTAATAAAGTCTAAATGACAAACCTAGGCTTAATTCTAGAATAATTCTAGAATTGTGTCGCTTTAACTTACCGGTGTATGGAATATGGTGAGGATAAACTTGGCAGGTCTGAAAGCGGCGAGCACGGCCCGTAGAACGCGATCGTAGCGCTCGACTGGGACGTTCGACTCGAACGAGACGTACGAACACGACCGCTCCGGCGTTATATGGATGGTCATGTAGTAGCCCTGGAAGAGGCAAAGTAAAAATCATCTATTCATATAGGTAACACAATGTACCATGTAGTAATTTACATTTACTGCCAGTCCTCAAATCAAAGTCGCAGAACGGAAAAGAAGAACTGTCTTTGATTTGCCAGTGCAATAAACTCTCCGCCACTCTTTTAATAGCTAAGTTTTTTGTTTTACATAACGTTTGTAAGGAGCTGCAACCATTACACCATGACATGACATCTTAAGTAATAAAAAATAATAAAATAAATTAAAAACAAAGATTTGTCCTCTATCAGCAGGAGGCATGGTGAAATAGGAGCACGCATTACATTCTCGTGGGAATAACACGAAATTGTGATAACTCCAGATTACGTCACTTGACTATCATCAAAACGTCAAAATGACTGAACATTGACTGGTTTGTTGTCATCTTAATATAAAGACTCTCCCCTTATCGTGGCAATACAGAGTTTTGACCCTTTATAATAACTAAAGAACAAAATAAATAGGAAAAAGAACTTACATCCTTTGCAACTCCATTCATGGAATATCCGCAGGGATCGAAGAGATAGTCGTCAATCACCATTCCCGGGATTATTTGGTCAATTCCCGACGCCTGTTAACAAAACAAACAATGAGGAACATGTATACTAACTTTTTTAGTAGTTTTATTCTAGGAGTACATTGTCTTCACATATAATTATTTAACTAATGTATACAAAATACTGTAAACCTATTTTAAAAGAGTAAATGTGGAGTTTCTTGCCCATTCTTCTCCACACGAAACTACCTTTTGGAAGGGGCAACTAGAATCATCTTTATATTTTACTAGCTGACCTGGCAAACGTCGTTTTGCCATGTATATCATTTATAATAAAAAATAGAGGTTGATTGTAGAGGGGTAAAAATTAGGGGATGTATGTATTTTTAATGCTGTATCATAAAAAAATACTAATTTAGGGGTGGACTACCCTTAACATTTAGGGGGATGAAAAATAGATGTTGTCCGATTTTCAGACATACCCTATATAGGGTATGTCTGAAAATCGGACAACATATGCAACATATGCGTGCATATGCACACAAAATTTCATGAGAATCGGTCGAGCCGTTTCGGAAGAGTTTAACTACAAACACCGCGACACGAGAATTTTATATACTTATTAGATTTATCGTGCCATTTTAGGTGGTCTAATTGAAATAAATGATTTGACTTGAAACTCTTTTTTTTTGGGATGGGGTCAAACGAGCCTACGGGACGCCAAAATAGAGCTCGTCTCTTCCCTTAGGGATGTTGGCGGCCTTGGAGGGTCGAGTATACTCTTACTTTAAACAATTGGATATCTCTCAGGCAAGAATCGGGGAGTGGATTCTACATTTCGCTAGTTAGCAAAAGTTACTTGTCTAGAAGGGACTTTTGTGATTGCTTTTCAAATTTTTCCTATGTATAGAAGTAATAAATATTGTAGTTTAAAAAAACTATAAAACACGGTTTTAAAGCATATCAAACTAATATCTATAGACGAAAAATATGTATAATATAAACTATATTTATTTTCTACTTTTTAGTCCTAGCAGCAATACGTGTTGTCTCAATTTAATCGTATTGCTTTGTGGACTTGAAAAAAATTTCATTGTTTTTTCGAGATAAACCTATGAAATTATTATATTGTCGCTGATTCTTTATAAGTGTACAAAGTTTGAATTAAATCTGTCCGTTTAAAGTGGGTCAAAATCGAGTCCGAAGGAGTCGGTTACATACATACATACAGGTGAAGCTAATATAAAGCGTGTAAAAACCAAAAAAATATTTTAAAATTATAATATTTCGACGACTTTATTATACCTTAGTCGCCTGCGCAGAATCAGCGGAATTAGCCCTTGTGAATATATCCATGACGGCGGGGTCCAACTCCGACATCAGTATCTCTATGGTTTGGTCTGGTTCGGGAACTTCTCGATCAGTAACTTCACGCTGCTCCTTTTCAAGTGCGTCTACCGTTCCTAAAAAGGTAGAAGAGAATTACACAGTGTACAATATCGTAAAAGAGTTAACAAAAGCTAATCTACTGGATCCAGTGCTGGCCTGGTATATCATGAAGTAGAGCATTTGAATCACGGCTGTTCAAAACTCTAAATAGTTTCGGAAGTCAGGCACAGATGGCCGATTTCGATAACAAAAATGACATAAACCTCATGTATCGTAACAAACTGTGTAAAACATATATAAATCTAGATCTTCTACCGCATTTACCATGGAGAGTGTTCAGAAGAGTTGTTCGGATTAATACCTGCAGCTGAGTTTCATCATCGGACGTCGAGGCAGAATACGAAATTCCAAATCACCTCAACATCTGTCCTTTCACAACTGAGTGTTTTTTAAGCCAGTTTTTGCCGTACTGAATTTTAAAAGGCCAGCAACGCACTCGCGAGCCCTCTGGCGAGTGACGGCGGGCGGTATCACTTATCAGGTGTGCCTCCTGGCCGTTTTCCATGTTCTATAAAAACAATATTCTATGCCCCAAGGTACAAAGGTACAAGGTACAAACCTTCAAGCGGCAGAAGCGTGTAGAGGTACCAGCAATCCTTCTCCGGGCCCATGATATAAGCTCGTCCGTCACCGAAGAACGAATCCAGAAGTTCAACCTGAAATTATAAAATTCAAATTTATTTTGGATTTATAGAATAATTTAATACTATTATTATATTAATAAATAAATCAGTGGCACTACAACCCCTTAGGTCTTGGCCTCAGATTTCGGAATCTGTTTCATGATCATTTTATCTAATAGGCAAGTAGGTGATCAGCCTCCAGTGCCTGATACACGCCGTCGACTTTTTGGGTCTAAGACATGTCGGGTTCCTCACGATGTTTTGCTTCACCGTTCGAGCAAATGTCAAATGTTAAATTATTACATTAATAAAATTGACTTCCTACCGAAATGCGATATCTCAAAAACTACTGAAAGGATTTTGATTCAACAGTTTCCAGCTGGAATATACCTGATTTACAGAATTAAACAAAGACTTTCAGTTCCCGAGAAATTCGTAAACATACATTTACGCAATGTAGTCTCATCATATATCCACTCTAAGAAGCGAGAAGAAATACCAAGTACTAAACTTATTAGACTTATCCATATATTAATAGTGATCTCTTTTCATCACCTATTAACACTAAATGACAGAAAGAGAAAACAATACATTATAAAAACTTTACCTTTAAACAATGCTGTAATGATTATAACGAACAGTCTAATTCGTGGTTGTTTCTCAAAATAGTCATTTTTTTTGTAGAACAGGGGGCAAACGGGCAGGAGGCTCACCTGTTGTTACCGATAATACCGCTGCCCATGAACACTTAATGTCTAAGGGCTCGCGAGTGCGTTGCGGCCTTTTAAAAATAAGGTACGCTCTTTTCTTGAAGGACCCTAAGACGAATTGGTTCGGAAATACTTCAGTGGGCAACTGGTTCCAAATAGTGGTGGTGCGCGTCAAAAACTGCCTTAAAAACGCTCAGTTGTGAAACGACGGACGTCGAGGTGATACAGGTGGAATTTCCTATTCTGTTTCGACATCCGGTGATGAAGCTCAGCTGCAGGTATTAATCCGAACGAATTAGTGAACATATTAGAAAAGAGTGGCGCTACAACCCTTTATCTTTGCCTCAGATACACATTACATTTCATATTGCATACACATTTGCATACTCCTCCGAAACGGCTCAATCGATTCTTATGAAATTTTTTTTGCATATTCAGTAAGTCTGAGAATCGGCTACTATCTTTCAAACCCCTAAGTAATAAGGGGTGTCCACCCGAAACAATTTTTTTAAATTTTTTAGTTTTTTTTTGTTTTTATTTTTTTATGATAAAGCATACAAAAATACATACAACCCTTTTAACCCCTCTACGATCAACAACATGTTCCATGTTGGTAAGTACTAAAAAGGTAGGCTAAGTAAAATCGCATTAAGGAGAAACGAAGTTCGCGGGGGCAGCTAGTTAATTATATAAATAATTTGTTACGAGTTCAGTATATAAAGCCTTATATAGACAATTTGATAATCGTGATAATAATAACTTCCTCTATTTACAGTCAGAAAATCTCTTCAAAGAACCGTGTTACTGATACTTCTGCGAATGAAGAAACAGTATTATGATAAACAATAAATGGTCTTCATTGAGTTACATTGTAAGATTTGTCATTTCATTTGTAAGTTTGCAACTATGAAATCAATTTATCATTTATTCCAAACGTATAAATGCTTCTAAATTTAGAAGAGAAATAGCATTTAGACTCTAAATGCTTTTCTCTTCTTCTCAAAATTTTAGAGCGTAGAACGAATAAGAAGAACAGTAGCTACGTCACTTTTAAACGCCAAGATAATGTCAACTAAGTGTTTGTATAGCTGCAACCACACCATAGCTCATCACTTTGAAGAAAAAGAAATGCTAGAAAAACCTACTACTAGGGGCCGTTTCAGTATTACGTAAACACTAAAGGGGGGAGGGGGGTCTATGATTCTCTTATTTGGTGATTACGTCAACAGTAATTATTTACTTTTTTACACATATTACCCTCACTGTGTATATGCCTGTAAACGAAACGCATTTTCGAGGATTCCTACACAGAAATAATACGTTTATGAACTATTATTTTTGAGAGCTTTGCTTACTTTTGCTGACAGGAGGAGAGGGGGGGGGGAGGGAAATAAATTGTAGTAAATCTGCTTACGTTTACTTCTACTAGTTTTTTTTTATATCTACTAGTCTTTATCTTGCAATCAGTCAGCTAGACTATGAGCAGATGTGTTGAGAGCTGTTAGGCGTTCAGAGCAAGATCTCCATCGAGACTGCTCCTCTTTTTCAACAGTGTCTATCAAGACTTAGGATTTGCCGCCTTTTTAGTCTTTTTATTAGGTCCGGTGTGGTTAGTTGTGTGGCAAGCTTATTAAGATGCATTTCTAGCCTTTTTCTGTATTTCATACTCCAGGTCTTGATCTCCTCTTTGACAGTTCTGATTTTGAGGTGTTCATGAATCTCCGATGTTTTTATAAATCAAGGACAGTTGGATATTTGTTTCAAGATGTAATTTTGAACCCTCTGTATGATAGTTATGTTAGAGTCACACGCCGAACCCCATAGTTGAATCCCATATATCCAAATTGGTTTCAAAAGCATTTCGTAGATGAGTAGCTTATTATCTACTGACAGTTTGGAATTTCTGCCAAGAAGCCAGTAGAGTCCTCTGTCTTCTACTAGTTTAAATAAATAAAGGTTCTAAAAACCAAATAGAAGCTACATGGGAACAACACGCAAAAACGTCGTATCGTCCATACGATTTGACATACCGGAGTCGTACTTAGCGCTAAGTCTCGACTCTGGATTAAGAAAGAGATTATTTCTTAGTCCCAACGTTTTCTATAAACAAATAATTCATGAATCACAAACATATATTTGCCTTAATTTGGGATAACTTCATAGCAGCCCTATTCAATTCAATTTTGTAACCAATTTGTTGCAAACATTGTTAAATGAAATGTTAGAAGCCAAACAATGAAGTCACTTCCGCCTGCACTGTTTACAATCAGTAATAAACTAATATGTGGAATAAGTAAAAGAGGCTTTACAATGCTTGGTTTTGTTTTCTTTAGTTTTCCTACTAGACAAAACCTGTTTTCCTTGGCGTTGCGTATAGATGTGGTGACCCCTCTGCACTTCTAACGCATTTACCATGGAGAGTGTTCAGAGTTGTTCGAATTAATATCTGCAGCTGAGTTTCATCATCGGACGTCGAGGCAGAATACGAAATTCCACCCGTATTACCTCGACGTCCGCCGTTCCACAACTGAGCGTTTCTTAAGGCTGTTTTTGCCTCGCACCACCACAATTCGACTTCAAGAAAAGAGCGTACCAATTCTTAAAAGCCGACAACACATTTGCGAGCCCTCTGGCATTGAGTGTCCATGAGCTCACTTGACATCTGATGAGCCTCTTACCCGTTTGCCCCTGTTCACATTGTACATTTGCATTACAATGTGTTAGATTTGGGAAACCTTTTATGTAAGAAAATAGCTGTGTCAGGGTTCCCAGCTCTTCCATAACAAACTTAATAATAAACTCCTTAAATTGTGTAAATAAAACTGTTAATGTTTTAGACATTTTTTTTTTTTAATAAACAACATTTTTTTTTTAAATAAACAAAATATTGTATTGTCTTTTATTGACATAACCTTTACACATTTAAAGAAAAAACTTTTTAACCGGATTAAAGTTATGTATTATTAAAATCTCATGGTGTTGGATGTCAAAAAGTATCACAGCTGTAGAGAAAGTTGCATTATCTGTATTTATTTCCCCGGAGTTGGTATCGGCTAAAAGATGGAGGGTTTTGGCAAAAATGGCTCACGGTGTCCTCTATTTTCGCGGATTGTTTTTCTTGAGATTTTAATAATACATAACTTTAATCCGGTTAAAAAGTTTTTTCTTTAAACAAAATATCTTGGAATCACTCTCACCTCAGAATCAAAATTGTCGTGCGGTTTCAACTGGGCCTCAGGCCTGGCGAACTCGCGTCTAGAGTAGAAAACATTCTGCACTCTAGTATGGCCCGCAGTTTCGTACGCCAGTGCCAGCACTGCCCGTACGCATCGAAGCGGTGTCGTCCTTCCACACGTCTTTAAGATCCACCGGCGACGCGACACAAACATGCTGCTTTCGCTGAAACAATATTTTTATTATTAACTAGTGGACCCGACAGACGTTGTCCTGCATGATATTTCAAGCAATTAGTAAAGCAAAGTATGAAAGTACCGCCTGCAGCGCCATCTGGCGGGCTGATTTGTGAATCTAAACCATTCCCAGATCCCCTTGAACACACACAAAAAATTTCATCAAAATCGGTCCAGTCGTTTGAGAGAAGTTCAGTGACATACACACTCACAGAAGAATTATATATATAAAGATTACTTAAGAGCTTTTAGAAGCAGATTTGCATAATAATAATAATTTATTGCAAGAATATCGTACAAAAATGTGTAAGGGAGCGTTCAAGTATTACGTAACGCAATTTTTGGAGATTATTGACCCCCCCCCATGTAACTCGCCGTAACGTTTTTCAGTACCCAAGTACAGTACTGTACTCAAGTATAGTAAAACGTTTCGTGACCACCTACAGACTCTTTATTTACTATTATGTGGTGTAAGTCGAAAAAAATATTTACAATAACGCGTAATTTTATCCCCGCCCCGCATCGTAACGTTTCACAAAAGGACCCCCTCCTCCCAAAATACGTTACGTTATACTTGAACGCTCCCTAAGGTAGTACATTCGTAAGTTCGCATATTCTGCATCTGTTCTGAGTTATAACACTAGTTATAAACTCGAGATCGGCTGGACTGATGTTAGTTCTGTTTTTTGGTGGATTCTTCTCCGCTCTGAATAGCAGAATAAATAATAAAATATCGCATTAGGTATCGAATAACAATAAATTAATTAATAAATTTTACGAATGCAAACAGCATGTAGTGCTATCTGTTGACAAAATAAGAAGGTCAAAGTCTTCAAATATCATCAAATATCTGCAAATGTCACGAAAGTCAGCGATATGGCGGTTTTTGGCACCCAAACCTCTAATACCAACGAAATTAAACATTTATGTATTTGCAAAAGTTATATTAATGTAATAATAACATGTATTATACCTTAATGAAAGCCTGAATTAAGTTTAACTACAATACGATATCATTAGACTGTTAGGCGGAACGAAGTTCGCCGGGTCAGCTAGTAAATAATAATAATAGAATGTACATATATTTAGTCATCTGTAATTAAATAATTTCACGCATTTATAACAGACATAAAATATATTCGTAAACGACATTATTTCAACCGCAATCACATTGTGCAATATCTAGGCAATATCAAACAAAGCACGTATTATTTGTACATGATTAAATTATTGTATTCATTCTAATTATAGTTTGTTTAACGTTTGATAGATCTATTTATTTAACAAGGACACGAATTTGACACACAAAGGAATGACCACCGCTCAAAATGGCTATTTGGCACCTGGACATCTTAGAAGTCAAAACTATGGAGCCAAAGGTATGGAGAAAATACTGGGGGGGATAGCGCTGAGCTGTACAGAATTTATTATCTAATGTATAAAATTCTCGTGTCACAATGTTCGTTCCAAAACGGCTCGACTGATTCTTATGAAATTTTTTATGCATATTCAGTAGTTCTGGGAATCGGCTATTTTTAAAATCCTTAAGTGATTAGGGGTGTCCACCCCAATTTTTTCCGGGTCAGCTAATAAAAATCCAGTGTTATACCCAACTGCTAATCCCCACGAATTCTCTAAGGTTGTGCGTGTTAATCGACCAAATTACTTTAAACATATTTCGTGAGATGCTAATAAATGCATCTTTCCATTGTCTCTCGTTCTCAATTAATTGTTTAGTAATTAGGCGAAGCAACCTTTAAGCATTTAATACAACATGTTAATATTGACGTACAGAAAGTCCTCAAATTGCTCTTGTGCGAAGAAAATGTTTTTACAAATAATATTGGTTGGAACTCATACTCGTAAATAACGCGATATTTTATTCTCATTTCATAAATAGAGCGACGCAAATAAAAAAATTAAAACGGGAAAATGAAATGAATCATGGTTTCGCACGAGTAAATTGCTGTAAAAAATTGAATTTGGAATTCCTAACCAAAGAGGATATATTTGAGGGCAAAGTGGCCAGTACGACAAACGTCAATTTCATATGTAAGGACCTAATATGTAGTATAAAGTCAAGGCCTGGAAATATCTACCATAAAACAAACATTCAAACGATAAAATTGTTTACCGTCTTCGCGACGTTTTGTCGATGTTTGATTTAACGTTGTTATGATAAGAACGTGTTACTGGGTTAAATATTGTTACAATGGAAAGTCACCTTTAAAAAAAATCTGTGGCGCTACAACCTCTTTAGGTTTTGGCCTCAGATTTCCTCACGTTGTTTTCCATCACCAGCCACTAGGCCAACACTGCTCAATCAGCAATAACAATTGCAAAGAAGAAATATATTAATTTAAATTGCATATTTGTTTTCCTTGATCTAGTTTATTGTAATGTTTTTTTGCATGCCTTATGTGTTTCGTTAGTGTGCCTTTTAAAAACACATTTAAATGCATCAAGGAGGTTTGGGATTCTTATTTCATAAAATATATTAATATACTTGAAAGGGTTCAACGAAAATGGTCAGAGCTCTTAGAAAACAATACTTATAATAAGCGTCTGAAAGCTTACTGATTTTGAAAGTAGTCGATAAAGAATTTTATTCCTCCTCCCATCCTTACTGGACACTATAATGTTCATGGAATTGAGAAGCTCTTTATTTTAAGTGAGAACACACATTTGAGGGGTAGTTCTTTTAAACAGAAGACCACTCAATATAATATTCCCAATTAGAGTAGGGGCTGATTATAGTAGGATTCCGGAAAGTGTAATTAGACTCTTTGAACACTTTTAAAAACGGGTAAGATAATATAAAAAATTCGCAAATACGCGCGCGCGAACAGCTTATGCACATAATATAATATATAATAATATATAATACATAATAATATATATATATATATTTTAGTGAATAAGCTCATTCAAAATGGCGCTAATAAAATTAAATAACTTATTCAACTAAGTCCAACTTTTAAATCAAGACTTGAATATTATTCATTTGTCATATCAATCTCAATTCGGCCTAATTTATTGATAGCTAGAGTACCAGTAATGGGTAACCAACATTAGCAGCCTTACTGTTATCATTTAAAAAAGGTAGGTCAATGTCATAGAAATTGTCTAAGGCATGTTGCTACTGTACGGTGTGTAATGTGTAAAAAAACAACTGCGTAGCAGGCGACAGATGCGCAGGCCCCAATCGATCGTGTAACCTACCGCTACATTAACTCTATACACAATAAATACTGATTCCAGTACCGCAGCCCATACCTACCGATAGAAATCAAAACGCTACGATAACCACAAAGTCGGTAATTTATTCATTCAAGTTTACAAAATTATATGTTACAGCTGATATATTCGCACGCAATTATTAAAATACTTTCCATATTGAACTTATAATATAGGCTATTTACTACACATTTAATTGACTACATTCTGTACATATACACGATATTTTGCATGTATATTCAAGTTTACATAATGGCTATGCTACAGAGGTTATATTCGCATGCAATTATTGAAATCCTTTCCATGTTGAACTTACAATATAGTATATTTACTACACATTTAATTGACTACATTATATACTATACACGACATTTTAAATGTATATTCAAGTTTACATAATAATTATGTTACAGCAGTTATATATTCCCACGCAAAATCCTTTCAATATTGCCTTTGATTTATAACTTTGTATCATTTTTTTGAATGCTTTTCAATTGACGTGGTCCTATAGGCCATCTCGCTACTATACTCGTGTATATATATTATTAGCTGGTGTAGCAAGAGGATTTTTTTTTATAGAACAGAGCCATAGGGCTCGCGAAGAATTGGTACGCTCCTTTCTTGAAGGACCCTAAGTCGAATTGGTTCGGAAATATTTCAGTGGGCAATTGGTTCCACATAGTGGTAGTGCGAGGCAAAACTGCCTTAAAAACGCTTAGTTGTGAAACAATGGACGTTGAGGTGATACGGGTGGAATTTCGTATTTTGCCTCGACGTCCAATGATGAAACTCAGCTCAACACTCTCCATGGGAAATGGAGTTCATTTGTTTACAAGTTATGGAGGATAACACCCATTTTACAATACCAGGATCTAGTGTTCTCTCGTCAGAGTATGGTCACAAAGTCAAAGTTAACTTAACCTACTCCAATGTTACTTTCGCAAAGCCCCAGGTTACGGAGACATAATGATCCTTGATATGCCGTGTTATTAAATAATATTAAAAAAGGGTACTTCGTTGTAATAAAAAATCTGATTACAGCATGAAATCAATCATATATTATATGATATATGTAATCTCACCCGTGTATCGTAAAGTGATCGTCACGGTATTATATATTATACTAACAATAGTATAGCTACTAGCTATAGCTACAAAATATATAGAAATCTCGAGATCATTTTTTTTAATAAGGTGAAAATGCGCTTACGCAGGTCCGCGCCATGGATGAGCTTGATGAGGGGGACTGTGGGGCTGGGTCTACACTCAAATCCCTCTGCTATTCAGAGGGGTAGCGATACCCCATCCACCAAAAACACTTCAGCCCTTCACACGCCCTTAAGATGGGCTCTCGGGGTTCGAAAAATGTCGAGACCAAGTGTAAGTGGTCTCTAGCTTAGTGGTTAACAAAATCTTTACTCGATCTCCGGCAAAAAATCATTCAAATCAAATTTATTTGCAGAATATATTTGAATTTCGGTAATTATTTAATTCAGTTTGAAAATAGAAAACAAATAGCATAAATAATTAGGGGTGCAAGTTGCAACGGGCGGCCTTATCACTAACAAGCAATCTCTTCCAGGCAACCCTAGTAAGAAAAAAATAGTAATAATTAATACTAAGGGTAAAGTTGTGTTGGCCTAGTGGCTTCAGCGTACAACCCTCATCCCTGAGGTCGAAGATTCGATCCCCGGATGTGCACCAGTGTACTTTCTATGTGCACATTTAACATTTGCTCGAAATGTGAAGGAAAACACCGTAAGGAAACCGGCTTGTCTCGGACCCAAAAAGTCAACGGCGTGTGTAAGGTACAGGAGGCCAATCATCTACTTGCCAATTAGATTGACACATCATGAAGCATATACAGAAATCTGAGGCCCAGACTTAAAAGGATTGCGGCGCCATTGATTTGTTATTTAAAGTGCATAACCAAGTCAACAAAAATAAAATTACAAGTAACCCTGGAAAATATATATATATACTAATTTTACCACTTCAGAAACCATTAAACCAGTCGTGCGATATATCGCATATTTCTCAATAAACATAGGCAATCGGCAGTCACGTTGGAACTCATGATGAGGAAGGTAAGAAATTGGCAACGCTCACTTGTTATTTATATTTGCTCTGTGACTAATGTTGGGTTATGAATAATTCTTGTATGTAATAATACCAAAACAGAAACGAAAATGTAATGGACATGTATTGAAGAAATAGTTACAGAATAGTCTAGTGTTGAAAATATATTAACCTATTATTATTAATTTTATATTATTTACTATATATATACTTTTACACAAGACTTCATTACTTACACTGCTAACTTTTACTAATATTATTAATACATTATTTTTCTTTTTTTGCGACTGAGGCGCAAACTAGCTGCTGTGGTCTCTGGTAGAAGACCAGCGCTGTGGAACATTCTGCTCCTCAGCATAATGCTGAGCCAGGGCCAATTACAACCACAACACACACGCATTACACACTTACAAGGTACCTTGATCTTTAAAAAAGAAAAAACTTGATATCTTTTTTATATTTTTTTGATAATTGTTATTTTGTGTGTTTTGTTAGTAATAAATGTTATGTACTTGCGAGCCTTCTGGCAATGTGTGTGTCCATGGGCGGCGGTATCACTTAACATCAGGTCTCCTGCCCGTTTGCCTCTCATTACATTAAAAAAAACTCGGATTGGTCGAGCCATCTTAAATTTTTGAGCTTGGCTACCTTTTGCGATTTATATAAATTTATATACACGATACAATAATGTTCTTGCAAAGATGTTTAGTAAACACAAGAAGTTAAATCGGATACATCGACAGTAACAGGTAGCTTTAAGTAAATATACGAAAATTCATAATATCGCGTACGACACAATACCCATTTAAATAATTTCTTCAACAGATTAAACATGAATTCATGAATATTTACATAACTCGACGTCCAGAGCGCTCAACAATCGTAAGGTGATATTAAATAGGCTAGTCATCCATTTTGTGTTAGATAATTTTTTTTTTTTATAGAACGGGGGGCAAACGGGCAGGAGGCTCACCTAATGTTAAGTGATACCGCCGTCCATGGACACTCTCAATGCCAGAGGGCTCGCGAGTGCGTTGCCGGCCTTTTAAGAATTGGTACGCTCTTGTCTTAACTATCTAACACTAAAAAACCAGTGGCGCTCAGCACAGATACAAAAGGTTATACAGTAGAATCCACATATAACGACTTCGCTTATAACGACTAACCGCTTTTAACGACGATAATGTTTACTCAAGTTAGGTTTCATAGTTAGGTACTGAGAAAATGTAACCGTTTAGTGCGACTCCGGTTTAAGCGACCAACTGCTTATAGCGACCATTATTTATGATAATACGTCCGGTTAAAACGACGCGCAATGTTTTGTTTACACAACCTACGCACCAATACCTCGGCGCCCCAACTTCACCCCGCCCCGCGTGCATCCTTAGTGGCGTGCGTAAATCATAGTTAGTGTTTGTCACTTGTTATGACAAGTTCTTAAAGCTCGACAAAATGAGTTCTGTGAAGCCACTTGTGAAGAACCGTCTGATGAAAACATTGTGGTAAATACTAAATATCATCGCCAACGACGCGAATGGCAAGGATAGCGACGGTGATGATGACGAACCAGAGGAGATTCATCCTACCGTGAGTGTGTCTGAAGTTCTGAAGGCTGCGGAAACGCTCAATGAGTTTGTTCAAACTAACTTCGATGATGATCTTATGAAAACAATGATGTCACGAATTCACAATGCTGTACGAAGTTCTTATTACCGAACAAAAGTTAGTCAAAAACAAACTCAAATAACTGACTTTGTACGTTAGTTAGTAACAGAGTTTTCATGTAGTGCGTGTGTATGTATTTTATCTCTTTGGATTACAGTACATAATGTACATAACTATTTTTGTAATTTGGAATGTTTAAGAACCATTAAAATGAAGCTTTATGTGATTCCTACAAAATGTTTTATTTACCTAAATAAGAAAATCAAACTTTCCCAATTATAATAAATATGTATTCGTAAGTTAAGTACATGGAATATTTCTTAAGTACATACATTCATATGTATTCTGTATGTACTTAAGAAATAATCCGTTTTGTACGTCATCCGGTTAGTACGACATAGTATCGCCGGTCCCTTGAAGGTCGTTATATCCGGATTCTACTGTATATATATGATACACTTTTGTGATCATTTGTTTCTTCTTATAGGCTTATCAGTTATCACTGCATGACACACGTAAATTTTTAGGGTGTAAGGCAGTGTTCTTCAATTCCAACATCTATAAATTAAGATTTCAATACGCCTGATCGGTCTTTCAATGTTAAACATTATAGTACGAGATCCGGCTGCAAGATTAGTGCGTTCATCGGTTATTTGCTAAAAAACAAATTTTTTTGTACGTTTTGAACGTATTTAAATGTATCGAAATGATACCTGTTTACACCTGAGTGACTTTTTAAAATCTTCATGCAAGTTGCCAATAGACGATATTTTATTTAAATAACAAGAGAAAGAAATGTTTTTCCAAAGATAAATTCAAAATATTTCATCAAAAATACTAGCAGCCAAATTCTGATAGGCACCTTGGTAGTTATACATTCTCCTAATTATAAATATATCTTCTTTCTATCTTAGACCATAAGATATCTTAGTAATTTAAAAGACTAGATATTTGATGTAATCGGCCTTGAAGTTCTTAAACTAACCAAGCGTCTAGAACGTATTTTGACCTCAGCCCAAACCAATTTCAAGGCAAAACTCACACATAATAAATAGGCAAAACTCCTGTAAGCAAAAAGCAAAGCAAAAGTACAATCCCGATGTGTGTGTATTTCATATATTTTTTGGCCAACGTAAAATTTTATATAAAAAAAAAATTATGTACCTAATAGGAGGCAAAAGGGCAGGAGGCTCACCAGGGCATGCTACCAGTGCTTCCCTACCTATTTGTGCCATGCCCCACCTTAGCCTTACTAAGATTCTTATGCCCCAAACACATATTATAATATTATTGCCTTATAAAGATATTAGTTCCAATAGTTTTCCACAATATAAGGCTTTAAATTTTATAGTATAAAAACTGAAAATCCTTCGTGTTGGATAGTCCAAATATCCATTTTTTTTTATAAAACATCATCAACGAAGGAATTATTATATGGAACTAGTGGTGGACTGAGGAGTAAGACTCTCCTTTCGCGTAGGAACCTTCTAGTCACTCACTTTTATTTATTTGCAATATAAAATTCATCGAATGTTAATTGAAAATTGATAATTTATCGTTAAAACAGTAATTTCTTTCTTTTTGCAAATTTAAATAGCATATAATTAAAGAAATAATTAGTTATTTAAATTTACCAGTAATTACAGTACCTATTTAATTACTGGTAAATTTAAATAACAATTTTTTCTTATCAGTATTTTTATGTAAAATAGATAAGAAACAACCTAACAGCGTCACATTAAATTGTACTATATGAAAATAAGATAATAAAAGAGGAAGGCACCGCAAGCGTACCGCAAACAGCGCGTTCGTAAATAATACTTCATAATCTTAACGGCTCAGGTACGAACAGAAATCGTTTGAGCAGTAAGGTCGCTCCGTAAAGCCGAGAATACTTCTGTTTCTGAAAGAAGCTGGGCTTGCTTAATTAACCAGGACGCACAACGGAGCGTTTTAATGCGGAAACTATGTTCACACATGGACTCAGGTACCAAATCCGATAAACTTTCCTCCAAATCTATTCAAAAAAAAATTCAAAATTCAAAAATCATTTATTCACGTAGGTAACACAATGTACACTTGTGATTCGTCATTAAAGATATAAATATTAATGCTTCTAATTTTACATTTACTGCCAGTTCTCAAATCAAGGGCGTAGAACGGAAGAGAAGAACTGGCAATAAACTCTCCGCCACTCTTTTTAATCGCCATGTTTTTTTTTTTTTTTTACACAAAGGTTGTAAGGAGCTGCAACCATTACACCATGTTCCACATGACATTTTAAGTAATTAATAATAAGAACATAAATAAAAACAAAGACTTGTCCCCTATCAGCAGGAGGCATGGTGAAATAGGAGCACGCACTTACATTCTCGTGGGAACAACACGCAAACACATAGTCGAAATAATTAACATCACCGCATACACGAATTCAAGTACGACCAGTCACCACAAGCAGCACCCGTTCACGAGTATGACGCATGGCCAGCCATCGGCCCCCTCGCCATATTTTAGGGAGAGAGACAACCCGACGCATGGACGCCGCCACAAGCAATGACATTTAAGCGAGCATGACGATCCTTGAAATGTGGACTTGGCTACATAAGAAAATAATAATAATACTGAAATAATTGGATACCACATGGATCACGGTTTGTTCCCACTTTACATTAAAACAGTCGTGGATGTTGACGATCGCCCCAGAGTCTGGAAATGCAGCCGAGAGATTCAGTCGTGTTACCTATAATATATACTGGAGCAACTCATATCCAAGCACTAGGATCGTTTAAATATTCATTTATATTATAATAAGCCTTAGGGGCGGTTTTTTGATCCGTAGTTAACTCAACTATTGGTAAAAAATCGTTACTATTAGTTAAATATCAGCAAAATGCGTTTTTTGATCCGTGGTAAGAGCATCCAATGGTAAAATATCTAACCATTAGGCAAAAAAGTTAACTACTCAGTATCGGAGGGTTAAAAAGATGGCCGCTGGTAATTTATATAGTAACAGCTGTTTGTCACAGAAATCAAACTATGATAAATACGTTTATTACTATCTAATGATGAATTTAAACATATTGAGATACTTTAATTAATGAGACGATGAAGAAGACGATAATATTATATGAGAATGTGTCAATGAGTGACCAAAAATATTTAGGCAATGTCATCCGCCATTAGAAACCTGGGATGATGTAGATTTTTGTCACTGTTACCCCCTATCGAAGGGAACAGTGCTCTGGATTGTTACTGAAATTGGGAATGATCTTAAACTGCCAATGAACAAGAGTATATATAGACAGCAGCTCATACCAACCTATTTTGCTTCATTACTAACTATAGAACCGCAGCAGTATATAATTAAGTATATTACTAATTCATTATGTGTTTTATTGCCTATAATATTAACTTATAATTGTTATAATTAAATAAAATACAAGAACATGAGTATATATAGACAGCAGCTCATACAAACCTATTTTGCTTCATTACTAGTTACAGAACCGCAGCAGTATATAATTAAGTATATTACTAATTCATTATGTGTTTTATTGCCTATAATATTAACTTATAATTATTATAATTAAATAAAATACAAGAACATGAGTATATATAGACAGCAGCTCATACAAACCTATTTTGCTTCATTACTAGTTACAGAACCGCAGCAGTATATAATTAAGTATATTACTAATTCATTATGTGTTTTATTGCCTATAATATTCTTATAATTATTATAAGTTAATATTATAGGCAATAAAATACATAATGAATTAGAGTTAATATTATTTATATATTACTAATAATATTAACTTATAATTATTATAAGTACATACAAGTATGTACTTATACTAAAAACTACAGCTACACATTAGTTAGGGACCTATGATATTCTTTAGGGCTTTTATTACATTTGTGAGTTAGCATCTACCTACTTTGTTACAAGAATTTATAAATAAAACATTTGACTTGATTAATAAACTGTTTAATTATAACTTAAATACAAACCATTTTTATTAAAAAAACATTACAACATTTACATGAAACCCTAAAGTAGCAATTAAATATTTTCTAATTGTTTCTTCTTGCATTTCACCTCAATTTGATGCAACTTTTTTTGCTGCTACATATATTTATTGTGCCTTTCTTCCATCTGCTGCATCACTTTTTGGTGCACCTCCTCTTTATGCAGTATGGATTTTTGGTGGGCCTCTCATTGGTGCAGCAAATGTTTTTGATGCTCTTCCTTAGCATAATTGAACAAATCATCCTCTCTTATTTGTCTTTGTTTCAAAAACTCAATTTTTTTTATCCGTGTGGATCATAATCCGCTTCCTTGTTTCCAAAGGGTTAAAAGATTTTTTCCTTTTGTTGTAGGACACAGCTATACAAGAATAAATATAAAAATGTGCCTACACCTTCATTAAATGTATATTAAATTTAACACGTCGGTGTCTAGACCCATCTGAGTTGAAAACGTCACAGAGATTTCCAAGCTGCATCTTTTTGTAGATTGCTGCAGTGATCAGTTGTTTGCAGGTTACGACTGTGTAATCCTTGAGAAGCATCACCAGTTTGGCAGTTTCTTTTTTGGCGAAGTTAGCAGTATGGTCCCTTTAACAAAATATAAATGTATTACTTTCTATTACGAAACACAAGATAAACCGGAATAAATAACACGAAAATATGTTTGTACTTACTTATTTGACCGTTGGCTGTTTGAGGACATCGTTATTTATATATTTAAGTATCGTAAAAAGTGTAAACCGTATTAAAACACAGAAAAACAACTTTATTTATATCGTGTTATTTAGATTAATTTGACACTTCAAACTCTTCAAAGCGCAAATAACGAATGAAGATGGCAAAAATGGATTTCATTCACTCAATATGTCTAGTGTTGTCATACAAAATAAATGTTCCCCACAAAAAACAACCACATTTTTTGGGATGTCATTGCTCATTGCACTGGCAACAAATTGACAAATTGTTAAGATTAACTATAGTTAAAAAAGGCATTGAAAAACGCATTTACGATTTTACCAATGGTTATTCATTTAACTATAGTTAATGTCACAAATGGTAAAACCATTTTTTACTACGGATCAAAAAACTGGCCCTTAGTAAGCAGTTTTACTTTAATGTACGATTCCGCGTTATGACGATATTGCATAAGGAATGTTACATAAGAAATAATTCTTTGAAGCACTTACAATGCAACGTATGCAGACTATCGAGTATACTAAAATCATTTATATTGTCTTTGCTTTATTGCATTATTTACAAAAACTCCACGTTTTAAGGGCTGTTCAAGTATTACGTAAGGAGATTTATGGCAATAATATCCAAAATTTTTGCCTAAATAATTAAAATTTAAGGAGTGGTACCAACCTTAACATTTAGGGGGATGAAAATAGATGTCCGATTCTCAGACTTACTAAATATGCATTAAGAAATTCATAAGAATCGGTCGAGCCGTTTCGGAGGAGTATAGGAACGAACATTGTGACACGAGAATTTTAGATATTAGATTAGAATTCTCAGAATGTATAGATCCCTGCCGTGTATGCCGTGTAATGCTTTCAATGGAAAGTTGATAACATTTTTAAAGGCAAGGTACCTCTATAGCCTGGGCAAGTATTTGGACCATAAGTTTGACAACAATTACAAATACCTTAACATATTATGACTTAATGAAAATTAATATGACATTTGCATGCTTATTTTTTATGTCTGATTGTTGCGTTTTTATACTTAATCGATCTAAATGTACCACTTTCTTGCAAATAAACGATTTATTATTATAAAATTACGTAAATTTTCGCTAGAAATATTTAATCTTCTCACAGCCATATATGCCCAAGAATATTATCTATTTTAGAAAGATGTTATCTAGCTCACCTTGGCAATGCCAGTTGTCATGCGAATCTTTAGTCAGGGCTAAATTTCACAACAGCTGCCTATGTTCGATGCAACATAATATGTATATTTGGTCGCGTATTCATTTATGTATTATTACGAGCCGTGTTGGCCTAGTGGCTTCAGCGTGCGACTCTCATCGAGGTCGTAGGTTCGATCCCCGGCTGTGCACCAATGGACTTACTTACCATGTGCGCATTTAGATTAGCTCGGAAGGTGATAACATCGTGAGGATTCGCATCAAAAATATATCATGTTCTCCCATACTCCTCCGAAACGGCTCGAACGATTCTTATGAATTTTTTTATGCATATTCGGTAAGTATGAGCATCGGCTACTATCTAACTTTTAAGCCCCTAAGTGATAAGGAGTGTTCACCCCAATTTTCTTTTTTAGACAAATTTTTTTGTTTTTATTTTTTTATGATACAGCATACAAAAATACAGACAACCCTTAATTTTTACCCCTCTACAATCAACCCCTATTTTTATTATAGTAGATAGTTATTTTTATTGAACTAAAAAAATTTTTCCTAGAAATAACGGCAAAACAACGTTTGCTAGTAAAAATATAAAAATATCAGACAAATGGCAGGAGTGATGTGGAACAGAGTGGCCCAAGAAAGACACGAATGGAAAAGGAGGCTTTTGCCGACTGGCAAACATATCTGCAGAAATCAAGCAAGATCTAAATATTAGAATAGTTTTTTTACAACCTTCTAATACCTAGTTTAATATAATGATCTATTTTTATGTGTGTACCTCAGTCGATCTGAATAAAAGGCTATTTTATTATAAAACTGTATAGACGCTAGGAACTGCGATCTGTGGCAATACACAGAGGCGATGAGAACTTGGGAGAAACTGATGTGTTACCACGAAGGCAAAAGATGACGTGCCCCAATACCATCCAGATGGTCCGATAAAGAAAAACTTATTGTCCTCAAAGCTATAGACGGTTATAAGCAATGCGCTGGACAGAAACCGGTGGAAACAGGTTGTCCGCTCCAGGTGTATCCTTGCAGACCACTACCAGTTACCGAGTGAAGAGAGAGAATATTTATTCTATTATAGTAACAAGCAAAACAACGCCGTAATTTTGACTTTTTAAGGGACCTATACGAGTTCTTAAGAGAAAAAATAGGTTTACGGGAATTCATCTTTCAATTACGTGCTGCTTTTTTGCAGTTCAATAAAGGGGGCAAACGGGCAGTATGCTCACTTAATGTAAAGTAAGACCTATGAACACACTGCCCACAACTTGCCGGCCTTCAAGGAATTAGTACGCTCTTTGAAGGATCTTAAGCCAAATTGGTTCGGAAATACTTCAGTGGGCAGCTGGTTCCACATAGTGGCGAAAACTACCTTAAAAAACGCTTGTGTACTGACGTCGAGAAGGGGAATATCGTATGCTGCCACGTCAGAAAACTCAGCTGCAGGTTACACTCGAACTCCTATCAACACTCTCCTTGGTAAATGCGGTAGAAGATGAGTCGCACATTTTGTGGGGATAACCCAACAACGCATGCGCGGAACCTTGACCTTACACCGCACTTAGACACGCTAGCACTCGAGACGAAAATTTCACATTGCACAAAAACAGCTTTGGTTTGAGTGAATCTATTTTTACTTGCGATATTTATAAGGGCTCTCGTGGTATCTTTCGCAATCATATGAACGAACACGTGACTCTAACAAAATATATTTTTCAACGTTATTATAATTCTATTTGAACGTAGATTTATTCTTTAGGCATTATTCTAAGGCCTACTTATATCATAATATTTTAAAATTGGCAGATTACTGTGTGATGTATTCTCTGTAAGTGTTTGTATGTGTTTTGGTAGTGTGCTATTTTAAAATAAATAAATCTAGTCAAAGGTTTTATACGATGATTGGTGTAGTATCTAGATTTTGGTGATGTTAAACAAATTCGCTTGAGTTTCTCCTCAAATTCTGTATACTTTTGATAATGTTTCATTATCAGCTAGATGTAGTGTAGTGTCTCAATTTCCGAACTTAGACGCTCATTTGGTTCGTTGTGTGTAAAGTTATGGCTAAAGACAGCCTAGCTCCTACAAGCTCAAACGTTTTCTGGGCAATTCGCAGACTTCACGGAGCGACCTCAGTGCTCCAAGCAACAGACAAGCATTCCAGGTGCTTTCACGATTTTTTTAAAGCATAATTTTGCACATAAACTCCATTGGTAAGCCGACAATTGAACTTTACAACACGCGCCCAACCTAGGCTGAAGTCCGTACAAAAATCCATAAAGATTTCCACTTCAATTCCCCGACGATTTTAAATCTGGGATAGGATCAATGAACCTTTATCATTGATCGATAGACGCGAGCACGTCCCAATTACATAACGTACTACGCAGCTGAACATCGTCCAGGAAAAAGTAGACAAAACATCTGCAGCCAATACAAGACGTAGACTATAAATAGAACCGTATTCGTTACCATGGTTACGATATTTGGTGAAGAAATGGTAACCATGGCAACAATGACGTTTGAGGCGGCTGTGGTTTAAATCATTGGGTATATTAAATTGTTGAAACCCAATTTTACCGCAGGCATAAAAATATAATATATAAAATTCTCGTGTCACAATGTTCGTTCCCATCCTCCGAAACGGCTCGACCGATTCTTATGAAACTTTTTATGCATATTCAGTAAGTCTGAGAATCGGCTACTATCTATCTTTCAAACCCCAAAGAGAGGGGTGTCCACCCGATTTTTTTTTATTTTTTAGATTTTTTTTTTGTTATATAATAGCATACAAAAATACATACATACAACTCCTAATTTTCACCCCTCTACGATCAACCCCTATTTTTTATTATTGTATATATATAAAAAATAAAACATCCCGCAAATTGCCTCTCTTATCTGGCCAACAAGGCAAACAGACGCTACTGTGGTCCAACTAGCTGCTGTGGTCTCTGGCAGAATGACCTGCGCTATGGAACATTCTGCTCCTCAGCATAATGCTGAGCCAGAGCCAATTACAACCACAGCACACACGCATTACTCACTTGAAACGAACCGAATGGGAAAAGGGGGACAAAAATATATTTTTTAAATATCTCACATTATTTTAATTTTTTTTTCTTTGATTATTGTTATTTTGTGTGTTAATGTGTTTGTGGTTTTGTTAGTCTATGACTACGAGTAATAAATGTTATGTCTATGACTACGTCATCGAATACGCCCGTACTAAACTTAATTTTTTTTAAACATTGCGGTTTTCGTAGTGACATCGCACGTCACTAGGCTTACGTGGCCTCGTGCTATAAGTCCGTATCACACACATTTCAATTATCTGTTTCCTTGACAAAAATTGAATTTTAAATTGGAGAAACAACTTGTCAAATGAAAAAAATTAATTGAAATTTTTTCCACGTACATTGTTATCGATTTCGAAAAACATTCTCTAAAGAAAGAAAGAAAAACGTTATTATACACAATAAAATAATCTTTAGGTAAAATAAATTCCCCGTGTTGTGGGCAGCCAGTCTCTTCCTTTTGACATGTAATCTGTATTTTACTTTATGATTTCTAATACTAAATAACAAAAATTTATATTAAAACTATTTTTGCACAATAGCAATATTTTCCGTATTTATAGGACAGGTTGACAAGATATTATTTGAGATTTTTAGTTAAATTTAAATTTCTAATTAAACAAAATTTAATTAACACACCTTTTTCCGTATGAGTAGAAGACGTAGTGTAGTAGGAGTAGAATCTTCACTTGCTTCCTCTCAATTTTCACCCCATATTAAAATGTAACAAACGTTTATATAGTGATTGAGCATGCGTTCGTACCTGTGTCTAGATTTCTTCTTCTTCTACACACGAGTTATGTAACCTAATATTAGTGAAGTTTCAAATATATACATACAGTCAAAATCTGTTATAACGACATCGAAGGGACAACTCATATTTGGTCGTAAAAACCGATAGTCGTAACAGCCGATGACGTTGTTATGAAATACCTAATACATAGAATTCAGCCGGGACCTTTGATTTTGGTCAATATAACCGGTATGTAGTTCTTAACAATGTCGTCGTAAACGGTTTTGACTGTATTTTAGTTGACCGCTGCCGAAATAACCAAGACCAAGAGTGACTTATTTACATACTCTGTCCACAACCTGGCTGTAATCTTGGATTAAACTTGTATCACGCTACTTATGAAGGAAACAGACACGTTTTGAAGTGAAACTTGTTTAGGCGCATGAGGGTAAATTTTTTACGGATGAAACGCAATAATAATAATATTAGCGTCACGAAGATGTGCAGCGTTTTTGTCTAAAAAAGGGAGAGAGCGATTGAGAACGATTGAGAGAGAGTGAGAAAGGGCGAACGTAGCATGAAGCAAAATAGCCATGGAGCGAGAGCAGGGAGCAAGCAAGTGAGAAAGATCGAGAGAGAGAGTGAGATAGAGCGAACGTCGCATCACGCAAAATGCCATGGAGCGAGAGATGGGAGAAAGCTATAGTAAGAATGATTGAGAAAGGAAGATCGAGAAAAATACACGATTGGTTGATGTATTCGTTTTAGTAGTTACATATTAGAACTTTAGATGTCAATTCTGTCGCATAACGTCTTGTACAGTAAACGCAGATTTTTTATTTATTTATATTATCATGAGCACGTACAGTTTGTAAACAGTGTGAATATAGTTATACAAATACATGGAGTGATCATATACTGGTACATGATCATCTATTGGGGCTTTTACCTGAGTAATAATTAATTTAGAAGTTTCACTTTTGATATGTGTACTTTGTACGCACGCACTTTTTTTTATATACCGGCATACTTAGCCGTAAGTCTGGACTGATTCTCTACCAAAAACATGCCAGTCTCACGATGTTCCTCATAGAGTTAAAGCTGTATTTACATTGAATTCATCGTAATCATCATAATTTTAAACATATGCTCGCGTGTTTATTATAGTGTTGCCCAAATGCAAGACCAAGACGAGACTTAGCCCAGTCTTGGTATTGTCTTGCGACAATACACCTGGTCTTGATCTTGGTCTTGGTATTGCGCTCTCAGTCTTGGTCTTGGTATTGGTCTTGCAGCAAGAGTCTTGCAAGTCTTGCGAGACTTACAAATACCTATTAGCCTATTGCTATTTATTGAACACGTTAGTTTAAATTAGTTTTATTTATTTAGTAAATTTATTTAATTATTTAGTAAAGACTATTGTCTTCAGCGATGATTTACTAACTAATAATAATTAATTTGTTTAATGGAATGGGATGGAAGAGTTGTAGAATAAAGACAATCTATGCAATTTAACATTTATTTAAATAAAAAAATTGCAGTACAGTACAGAATAGCATCGACATAATTAACTTCCAGTAGACTTGCAAACGTTATACAAAACGAGTTCAAAAAGTTATAAGTACAAGTCAAAGCGTTTCCTTACACAAAAATTCTCCTAATGTACCTATGTAAATACCTATGTATTATTGTATCTACCTATAAATTGGTAAAGAAATGATATGAACGGCTCGCCAACATGCAGATATAAACCCCGAGAGGTTTTTGTTGTGTGGCTAAAACTAAATATGAATATGGTTGTTTTCGAATTAAAAAAAATTGGTTACTTTATATTAATTCTTTTGACCAAGAATTAATACAAAGTAACCACCTCGCTGATTCATCACTTAATCTATTTCTATGTTTTCTAATTACTAGCGATGCTTTAGAAAATAATCTCTCAGCAGGTACTGAAGTTGCAGGTATCGAAAGAAAATCACGAGCCATCTTGGATAAAATCGGATATTCCGTCTCATGCGTCCTCCACCACTCTAAAATGTCTTCCGAGCTGGCGGCTCTCGGTTTACTTAGATACTCCTCCAACTCGTCAGAAACTAAGCCTTGAAGACAAGATCCAGATGACGACGTAGAGGGACATGCATACAGTTTCTCAAAGTCTATTACATCTTCATATTCCTCATCCTCACATACTTTGTTTTCATTTCTTGGTAATTCTGGAGATTTAGACACCGAGTGTTGCTGTACGTGTAGACTTTTATATTCTTTATAAAGTTCATTAAATTTGTGCAGGCTTTCTGTTTTAATTTGCTGCCCCCATAATGTAATATCAAAAGTCTGAGCTTTGTGCCTTGGGTCTAAAATTAAAGTGGTACAGTAAATCCAGTTGCTCTTCTTATAATGTTTAAGCATTTTATCTCGGGCTGCTTGGAAACCTAAAATGAGCCTTTCATCCACTTCAGTTCGATTTGGTTTCTCATCTAATTGTTTTACCATTGATTCAATTTTATCAAGCAATAGATTGAATGATACAATGACTAGCGGTAATGTAACATATTTTTCTCCACCAAGTTTCGTTGATAAAAGTTTAAAGTTTATTAAAAACTTATGTATTTTTTCGAGTATTTGCCATTCCGTTTCTGTGATTTGAAAATCATTCAATTCGGTTACTGAAACGCATAATATGTTAATGCCAGGTCTCACTTTTAAACCAAATCCAATCATATCATGTGTGGAATTCCATCTTGTTGGACAGTCGAGTATAGGATTGAGATTTGATGGCACGCCAACTGCTTCACAAGCAGACTGGAACTTCCTCTTCAATATCTCGCTTCTTTTTATTTTACTGGAAATACTGCGTAATTTTGTAATACCTGTACGTGAGTCAGCAATATTTGGCACATATTCTTCATCTTCCTCAGTTTCGTCTTCATAGTCTTCATACTGCTGTTCTTGTTCTTTATTGTCAGTTTCAATGTGTAAAGCTAAGGTCTTTAGTAAATCTTGTACACCAAGGTTCAAAATGTGAGCAAAGCACCGGAAATGTTGATTGTCTGAATCAAAATGCAGCAGTTGTTTGCCAAGTTCACACATAAATTTGGTATTTGCAGTTGCGTTGTCCACCGTGATACCCTGTATTTTATTAATTATGCCATATTCCAATAAACATTCGTGGAAAATCGTTGCAATATCTAACCCAGTATGTCGACCGCGCGATGGTATAAAATCAAGGACTACAGATCGATACTTCCAGTCATTGTCTATAAAATGAATTGTGACCCCGTAGTAACTCCTACCAGCAATGGACGTCCATCCATCAATGGTAAATGACATTTTACATGAATATTGTTGTAGTCGATTTTTAACATTCGATTGTAGTTCTTCAAATCGCTCTTTAACTTTCCTTCTTAGTGTCGACCTTTTAGGAAATATCGTATTCGGGCATATCGATCGAAAATATTCCTGTGTATCTTCATCATCGAAAAATGAGAAAGGAAGATATTTTTTTACAATCCAATCAACTGTAGCTGTCATGAAGTTGTCACTTCGGTTTTCAGATACTGACTGAAATAAAATATTAAAATATGTGTTAATAATAGTAATAATAGGTACCTATTAAAATTTAAAACTATGAACATAGCATGATATCTATAAAAATATAATATAGGTACTAGAAAACCTAAACTATACCTAAACTAGCTTCGCATTTGAATAAATTACCTAGGTATAGGTCTGTACCTATATCTAGGTATCCTAGGTATACCTTTAATCTGTATTATAATCGTGTTACGGAAAGGATATACTTAATGTACATACATATCAAAGGCACGGATTCCTATGGTGATAAGTGATAAGAAACCAATAAGGCAACATTTTTCAATACCTATAATTACCTACATAATTATTAATGTTTGTAAGTCTATACGTACACAAATCATTCATTACATAGGTACCTACGTCAGCTGATCGGTGTCAAATAGTGTCAATCAATTAATAATCGTCCCCGTAGAGCGAAAACACATTAGGTTGAAAAATGCCCAAATCGAGTTAACAATGCCAATAAAACTATAGTTTTTTCCCCTATTTAACTGTCTAACCGTCAATTTTGTAGGTATCCTAGTTTCCGATTTACAAAAAGTGAAAATTAAATAAATCTATTCTTTGGTCCTAATAGAAAATAAGAGAAATTACGAAATCATGTTAACTATTTTTTTATTTATCAAAAACTTACATAGCTTATAAAATAAAAGATTACCTAAGTTACTTTTATATTAACATTTTTAATTCATAGGAAGTGTAGAAGATTTTTTTTATATAAAAGTAGTTAGATTTTATACTATTATAAAACAAAATGTCTTTTAACTCTTAAGTTTTTTTTCATTATGTATATTTTGTATATCTACCAGTTAGTCGTAAATTACCCAAATCAAGTACATATAACATAAAAATAAACTCGATCTGAGTGAAAAATCACTAACTAGGGGCAAATATTAACTAATTCATAACTACATCGGATATTCTACAGAGAACAAATAACTAATTGGTTTTTTTTTTAGGTTTTCTCAGTAATAACTTAATCATCACTTTGGGTAGCTAACATTTTAACTTAATTTGATTTCCTTCAAAATGAAACTAAAAACATTAAAATATGGCATGACATGCTAAAGTTATGGCAATTTATATTTTTCAAAACTTTAACCCTCATTATCTCAAAACAGGTTTTTTGGACTTAATGAATTTTCGCTCTACGGGGACATATATTCATCCAAGAAACAACTCCGTATAACATTTGTTTTTCTGGTATTTTTATTATTATATTGATAGTTTTATGCCACAAAATAACAAATAATTGAACACATATTAGTTAGTACAAAATCGAAGTAGGTTTTGTAGCTTGGGAAATTGTTTTTTGTTTGTAGTAAAATAAACTTAAGTAGTGCCGCGGCTGCCTCAGTAATTAAGTAACTATGTACCTGCTTAAGTAGAGTACTTTATTTAGCTCACGGTTCAAATGAATGCAGATTCTAAACCAGATACCTACCTACCCTTTCTGTAACACGTAATACAAGGATACCTATACAAACACCCGTTTGTAGAAATAGAGATTAAAATCGTAAAAAAATTTAATAACTACGAACTACTAGAACGTCCACTGCTGGACAAAGGCTTCCCATTCGGGGTGTAGTTGCCCATAATTGCCACGCTGAGGACTACGTACTACTAAATAATTTATAAAAAAAAAATTTAAACTATAAAAAGTAAAGTAGGTATTTATGAAACACCCTAATTTGCATTGTTTTTTTTTTCATAAATTTACAAAAATAAAGTACCTACGAGAAACAGCTAGGTACTTTACTCTGGAAATTACTGTAATTATTAATTGGGTACCTAGTATTTACGTAACATATTTTTTTCTTACCTGTCTACTTATTGCAGTGGTTGTTAAAAACCTTGTGATATCTCCACTTTGACTTTGACTTAATGTTGGTTTTCTTACAGGAACAAATATTTGCGATTCCTTCCCGTGAAAAGATACTAGATGCTTTCTTAAGCCTGAAGTGTTTCTGTTTTTCATTTTTATTTCGACTTTCTTATGTTGGCACAATTTACACATACCAATTTGGGACGCATGAGTTATTTCGAAAAACTCGTCATATTTGCTTTTAAGTCTTTTAGATCTAATTCTGCAACTCTCACTACTCCGACTAGAGCTATTTGAATCTTCGTCACTCATGTCAAATTGTAAACATTCACTCCGAAAGTAATAAGGATTTAGAGTATCTAGCTAGGTAAATCGGCGAGAACAATAAATAAGATAGACTCGAAGCGGAACTCAATTGGAAATGACTGAAAATTATTTAAAAACTCATATTTATAAGCACAAGCCGAAGACCGACAAAGAAAAATGCGGCGTTCTTTGATAGATAGAATAAATCTTTGAAAGATTAAAAAACAGAAGTATCAGAATCAGAATCAGATAGGTTTTGTGCCTACGCAAAAATATAGTGCAGATAATAAATGCAAATAATATTGTTTATCACGTTCCTTTTTTATTGGAACTAGGCATGTTCCGTTAGGTCATGCCTCACGTCATGTAGGTACGATAGAAGTTGATAAACCGACACTTTAAATCTCGATTTTTGGAAGTGTGTGATTTTAAAACAAAACCCACGACGTCACTCATATTTGGAGTTTTTCCACGTTTCAAGTTTGTTTAAATTAACCCACTTCCAAATTTGCAGTGCAATGTCCTTTAAAAAGGTATAATAATAATATAAACTAGGTATATTGTTATTACAAATTTTTTTATAATATGCTTACGACTACAATCTTCCTTGCGAGGACAACATAATCTATTGGCGTCCGTTCTGAGCACCCGGAAACCTATTTTATTCTTTGGAACATGGGCAGTGGCGGCGACCTTTGACATGAAAGCGACGCGACGGCGGCAACACAAAGTCTAGGACTAAGGCGGACTAAATTTTTACCTATTTTGGTAGGGTTGTCAATGCTGGCATTAGCACAGAAAAATAAAATTAAGTAAACACAACGTTTTAACTAGGTATCTACGATAGAATATTTTTTCTACTAATTCCCTAAGTACTCAGTCTAAATATATTTTTCATAATTTGTTGTGTGTAATAGTGAACTCTAAATCTTACTTAAGAGCTTTTTTTAAAATAAACTTATGGAAAGCACTGACATGGCATATACAATTTTCAATCTTGCTGCTCACATTTTAGTACCTAGGTATATCACTCACTATCTATCATTTACCGATATTAACAATGATTATTTCGAAATTAAAATATTCGAAATTCAATAGATGCAATACCTACTTAGTTATTAATTATGATCTCGCCGGACAGCCAGTGTGAGAATGTATTTGTACAAGAAACTCAGAGCATTCAATTTATACCTACCTACTGCTGAGACATTTAATTTTATCCCCCTATACCAACCCTACCAAAATAGGTAACAATTTTGTGTGCCTCTGTCCGTACTCTTTGTCGGCAAATGCGGCGCTCAAACAGTGTCAAATGCTGTGATACACTTGTTGCAAACCGCGGCGTCTTTGTCGGTAAATTATCAAATAATTAGGTATATAATACACCGACCGACCAACAGTTTATTCGCAGAACGTCACATTTTCCCAATTAACCTTGAACCTTAATACTCTAGCGATAAAGTTGAAAATCTGTTAAAGAAATTTGACAGATTGTAGGAGCTCAATGTGCTGGCGTCTGTACCATAACATTGGCTGCCGTAGAAACTGTTACTAGACCTACTCGACTCGCTAGCTTGTTAGTTTTAAATTTTTCTGAATAGAAGAATAATATAAACTTTGAAACATAAGTAGCTACCTACATAATGTTTATATAATTTTGTTGGCTATAATTTTAAGCACATACCAACCTACGAGTACTAACGTAAAATCTGCACATTAGACATAAACAAGCATAATATATTATTATAGGTAGATACCAGCGTTGCCATACGTCCCGATTTTTTAATGAACATGAAATGCCCCGCGCGGGACATTTTTCCCGCTTTTTGGGGTTACTCAAGACACCACTGCCATGCTCAGAAATTGCACCAGCTCTTTTAACAGCTACCAAAAAAAGATACCAGGTATATCATATACTCATTCCTCAGATTTCTGACAATTATTTGAAACGCCATTTGTCTAATGATATGAATACTTTTTTTGGTTTAGTTTTGTTTTGTTTATTTTTTTTTTTTTATTAAGAAGACAAGTGTTTAACGATAGGGTAACTCTGATTTAAAATATCACCTTTAGTTACTATGTCCCGCTATTGACGAGAGATTCCCACTTTTTTAACTGAAAAAGTTCCAAAATCCCGCCTTGACAATAAAAAATCTGGCAACGCTGGCAGATCTGTGGTAGATCAACAAGGTATGAACTTTGCTAGAAAGTTATTCTAGGTACATTTACATCACATGGGATGATGGGAACAGATTTGTGAGTATTAACACGCTACCTACTTAATAAATAGTTGAAATATAATAAGTACTTACCTACCTAATCAATACAATACCTTTCAGGGTTCTTTCAGACGAGCGGCACGTTGCCAACTGCAGATACAACTGCAGCCCTTAGTTTAGTGTTATGACGATACCTACGGTTTTGATACTGGGGAACGTTTCTCAAAATCGGGATTTAATACAAATACCTACTTAATAATGCCCAAATCTCAGTTTGACTTAACTGCAAGACGCAAGAGTCTTGCAGGTTTAAGTATTGTCTTGCTCAAGTCTTGCAGGCTTCAGTCTTGGTATTGGTCTTGCTACAATAAGGCGGTCTTGGTATTGGTCTTGGTCTTGCAAAAGTGCAAGAACAAGACCAAGACTGCAAGACCAAGACCGATTTTGGGCAACACTAGTTTATTATGTACGCAAAATTATCCGCATTGCAGGTTCCATAGTATCGCATTTAATTTATTTCTCCAATATTTAGAAAGTGTCTTTCCTTTTCATTCTGCAACTAAAATAACACTCGTAGTCAAATACTTGTTAATAAAATAAAATAAATTCTTGTGAAGGATATCTCTCATCTTTTTCTGTCAAATTGTGTTTACGCTATGCTGAAAAGGGACAAAACAGTGCAATTATACTGTTTTACTTTTTGTTTGCGTTGACAAATGATTTTATAGATATTAATTTATTACGTGTCTTCAGTGTGTTACCAAAATATCCTGAGTTTCTTTGTTCCTTGCTTGTGGTGACCGAGTAGAAGGCACGAGAACCCGAGACCGATCCCCTACTCGCTGGACCAAATTCAGGTCTTTACAGGAGGGAATGATGGAAGATATGCAACACAAACACGACCTTCAGTAATGAAGAAACATGTAAAGATATCTGCGTATATATTTTACGATTGTGTTAAGAACTAACTATATGTATAAGCTTTAGATATACTGTATATCTAAAGGTCGCTTATACATCTTCAAAAAGATATATATGTAGTAGTAACAGGGTACATGGGGGCCTCATAGCCTAGCGGTCTTATTAATTGGCAGCTAGGTGAGGGGTACCGGGATCGATTCCCGGTTCGAGGGCAAATTTTAATTTAATCTAAAATTTGTTCTCGGCCTTTGGGAGGGTTGTACGGTACCGGGCGAGTGCCTAAACCGTACATGGAGGACACGGTCGAATTTCTAAGGCAAAGAATTATAAAAAAAATCCTATACTTGTCGCTGGCTAATGCACAAATCGTGCCAGAGCCATAATAAATAAATAAAAAAAAAACAGGGTACATTTTTCAATACCCAAAAAGTCACAAACATCGAAAAACTCGATCGGCATTTTTATGTTTGCCAGACTTTAAATACTATTCAACCCGCCACCACTGTGGGAGACACTATATTCTGTACCACTTTTCACATCTGATATCTGATGGAGTATTGTAAGCTAACATAGAACTGCTACTCAAATATTCGCGCGGTTTCTGAAGACAGGAAATTTTTTCGTCTCAAAATTCATTTCAGAGACACCGGGAATCGTAATTGTAAAAAGGGACAGTCCCGTTCAAAACGGGACGTCTGGTCAAATTAGATATACACATTGTTGTAAAAACACGTAGCTCGATAACGAACCGTTTGTTCTACTTATTGATAACGCCGAGCTTTAAATAGCCGTCCTACAATCAATAGAAGACACCCACGGCCTAGTAAACTAAATATAGCATCGTTAGTTACAAACACCACCACCTATTCCATATGGTGAAGGTTCATTATTCAGTATAAAACCACGGAATAGAAATATTCAAGTGGAACAAAATTAATACAGGTCGTGCCTTTATGGGCAAACCGTAGTGAACGCGCCTCGTGGTCAAAAATGGTAACAAAATCACCTGAATTCACAAGAATTGCTTTATTCATCATTTGTTATAAAAATGTTTAGGTTTTATGATTTCTTTTTTTATTTATACAGTCAAAATCTGTAATAGCGACATCGAACTACTCATATTCGGTCGTAAAAACCGATAGTCGTAACAGCCGATGACGTTGTTATTAATAACCTAATACAATAGAGAAAGAATTCAGCGGGACCTTTGATTTTGGTCAATATAACCGGTATGTTCTAAATGATGTCGCCGTAAACGGTTTTGCCTGTTTTATGTTTTTAGTTTAATTTTTATATTAAGTTTTAAGTTACTGTAAAAATAGGAAATAAATAACTAAACATCAGGTGAGCCACCTGCCCGTTTGCCTCCTATTACATAAAAAATCGTTTCAGGGTATGACGTAATCGCACTGACGCAGTGATTTATTGTAGGTGTAGATACGGCAGTTTTGCAGTGGCGCTAACATTGTTTAATTTTATTATACCTTAAAAGGTTGCCTTGAAAGCGATAAACCCCTTGATGTCCTTATTGTTTAATTGTAATAAATAGAACTGATTATTGCAATAAAGTGTTATAAATGAATAAATTAGACAATATAAGTTTTATCAAGTTAATACTCGGAACAAACGCAGGCTGCAATTTCCCCGTATCTAAAGTTACTAATTCCTTTTTGGGAAAAGGGATACTCTTCTTAAATAAAATCCTAGAGGCTCTTTTATGACTGCCTTTTAATAAATTTAAGAAATGTATTAAAGAAAAGCTGTGTAAAAAGGCTTACTATAAAGTTAACGATTATCTAGTGGATAAAAGGGCCTGGGATTAGTGCTAGACAGGCTACTTCTAATTAATTTACGATATTTGTTTTAAACTAAGTGTCGTTTGATGACTTGCTATTTTAAAAGAGTACCGAGAGTTTTTTACGCCGGCTTTTTCTCTCGGCCTACACCCTCTGTCTTCTTTGCCTATTAGTACGGATTAATAAGTGATCTTGTATCTTATGTTCCATACTAAACATATTTTATTTAATCAAGAAAACTTTCTCAAAACCAACATTTTCCCTATCTATTCAAAACTGTATTCACTAACAACCTTAAACATCTTAACCTATCCAAATCGAAAGTATTCTGTCGGACAGTATTTTAATCATATAATTGTAAGTTATGTAGACAGTCAAAACCGTTTACAACGACATCGTTTAGAACAACATACCGGTTATATTGACCAAAATCAAAGGTCCCGGCTGATTTCTATTATATAAGGTACGTAATAACAACGTCATCGGCTGTTACGACTATCGGTTTCTACGACCAAATATGATCGATGTCGCTATAACAGATTTTGACTGTAATTAGTTGCGTCTATCTTATATCATTAATATGTCAATTGGAATAGCCCACGACACCAGGAATCCTAGTGTGAGGTCTAGTGTACTTCTTTTTTATTTTCATTTACTTATATTTTATTTACTACACACCTTTACACAAGACTTCATTACTTACACTGCTAACTTTTACTACTATTATTACTCCATTATTTTTCTTTTATTGCGACTGAGGCGCAAACTAGCTGCTGTTGTCTCTGACAGAATGATCAGCCCTGTGGAACAATCTGCTCCTCAGCATAATGCTGAGCCAGGGCCAATTACGATTTAATTATTGTGTGTTTTTATTTGTAATAAATGATTTGTCTATGTATATGTCATCATACACATTGATTAAAGTTTTTCTTTCTCAAACATAGCAATATATATACAATATATATATATTTTTTTAAACATTACAGATAGATGAGTATAGATAAAAACAAAGAGCACTTATATGAATAATTAATATAATCTATGGCACGTGCCAATGTATCTCGCGTGTTGACCATGGAGCCTGATATGCTCGTGTAGAGTTTATTGTCTTTGAAATGGTACATTGTCCTCATTATATACGTATTAAGATATTAAAAAATTCTAAAAAGAAATTAATTTAGCTTTGTTAAATTTTAATAGCCTTTATATATTGTGAAAGAAACGCTATTTTTTTATAGCACAGGGGACAAACGGGCATGGACACTCCCAATGTCAGAGGGCTCGCGAGTGCGTTGCCGGCCTTTTAAGAATTGGTACGCTCTTTTCTTGAAGGACCCTAAGTCGAATTGGTTCGGAAATACTTCAGTGGGCAGCTGGTTCCACATAGTGGTGGTGCGCGGCAAAAACTGCCTTAAAAACGCTCAGTCGTTGATCGGCGGAGTTCGAGGTGATACGGGAAAATTTATAGTCAACAGGCTTCAGACGCTCCAGCCTTGACTGGATGAACTTTTCTTTCCACTTTCCGGTATAAGAAAATCGTCATTCAATGAATGTCAGAACGCTACTAAATGAAACAGATGCAAAATTCCGGCCCACGCCCCATTGGGAGGTTTTTTACTTATTAAAAAACAATTTCATCCAGTCTTAGTTAGGTACATATGTACTGTTATATATTTTTTTAAAGTCTTATCTTACAGATGCTTTAAACGAGTGGTTTCAACCTTTTTTGTCCCATGCCCCACCATACGCTTTCTAAAATTGCCTTATGCCATATGTAACATACATAATGTTTAATTAACAAATTGAATTGTTCACTAAAAAAATTATATACAGAAATTACTAGGAAAAAGTATCAACATTTTGAAAATGAAACACAGACAATTTTCAAAACATAATGAAAAACCGAAATTCAAATTCAAAATAAATTTTTGAATGGCTTAGCAATCAAATTGCCGCCCTGTAGGGCGTTGTCCCCACATTGGGAAACATTTTAAACTATTATTATTTAACTATAAACCATACTTGAACGTCTTCCGATATAGATTAAAATTTATATAACATACTAGCTGCCCCCGCGCACTTCGTTTCTCCTTAATGTGAGTTTTTAGTACCTCTCTCTATATAAACCTCTGAGTTCAAGTCATAAGTTTTAAATTAACAAATAATAAATAGGGGATGATCATAGACGGGTGAAAATTAGGGGTTGTATGTATTTTTATATGTTGTATCATAAAAAAAATATTTTTTTTATCCAAATAATAAAATACTTTTTTTTTTGGGTGGACACTTAGGCGTTGTAGCCGATTTTCAGACTTACTAAATATGCATAAAAAAAATCATAAGAATCAGTCGAGCTGTTTCGGAGGAGTATGGGAACGAAAATTGTGACACGAGAATTTTATATATATATACCTAGAGATAACATCGCAATCAAGCGACTTTCAGCAAAAGTCAGTTTTATGAGTTCATCACGGAAAATTTGTCCGTTGCTATATTCCGAGATGCTTTCACTATCTGTTGGCGCGTCGCCCATGCTGTAACCGCGTCAAACGCGTAATACACAACCCGTATTAGATATTAGTAAACATTAAAATGACCTTGGAGAAGACGCGGTGTCTAACTGCGTAAATACAACAGTATAAGTCTGGGAAACTCTGGAATCACTCGGCCAATCAATCCACTAAAATACAATACGAGATGATTGCTCTAAAACAGTGTATCCCAACGTGGGGCCCACGCCTGATTGTTAAGAGGGGCTATTCGAAAACTTATTAAAATTACTTGGCATTTCAATTTCAGTTTTTCATTATGTTTTGAAAATTTACTTACAGTGATTCGGTAACAAATTTCCTAGTTTCTTCCTGAAACCTATATACATGCCCGCCTTCCCATACATTTTCATACATGTGCTTTCACCAAAGCAGAGACGAGCGCAGCGGAGAGAGCGAGTTGAAAGAGTCACATATGATGTTAGCGAGTTGACCGAGTTTCCCACGGAAAAGAAAATGTATGAAAATCATCGTTACGAGTATAGCGGAGACCGTAATGGGTCCGTTCCGCTCGCAGATGAAGGCGGGCAATAATTTAAGTTAAGAAACACACACACAAAATGACAATAATAAAATTGTTTTTCTTTTTAAGAACAAGGTACGTTTTGTACGTAGTGTGTAATGTACTGGAATAAACAATTATTTTTTTTAATACTAAAAATTATGTATATTACATAAGAATTTTAGGAAGGCTACGGTGGGGCATGGGACAAAAAAGGTTGGGAAAACAGCATAAGTATGAATTTATAAAATCTGAGGGCACGGCAGAGAGCCGAGTCGAGCAAAAAAGCAGCACGACATCCTTTTCTCGAAGCAGTTCAGGACATTTCGACCCCCTATATCTCTGTTGTGGATAAAATATATAATTTTCATTTTTTAAATATAAAGGTCACAAAAAAGAGTGCGACTTTACATGAATTACAATCTAGCCTATACAATCATTATTTGTATGTAGGACGCAATTTTATTTGTATTGTTGTATAGCCAAAAACGCGTTTTCACCCCTTTTTCCAAGATGGCGGCCGGGGGAACACACAAACTTGAGTTTAAGCTGTTATTGACCCGTGAAAATTGCGTTGCGTTCAGTTTTGCCCTCAAATTGTAACATTTCAATGGACTATTCGTGTTTTTACTAGTTATGTTTTTGATGAACCATTAACTTTTGCTCAGACTTAACTATAACCATTCCTTACTTTTTTAAAGGATAATAAAGCAGGTATTGTAAGCTCCATCAAGCCGGAACCCGCTTTAGAAAAAACTTGATTTTTCTAAATTTACTTTTATCTACATACGATGCTAGTAAATGTAGTAAACTTTATTTTTTTGTAGTATCATTAATTGCGCCGAAAAAATAATTAATACCGCGCAAAGCAGGAAATATTACAAATAATTCAATAAAAAACTTTGAAACGGGTGCTAAATTGTTTGTAGTTTATTGTAGTGACAAAAAAAATTTTTTTTACCCCACTTTATTAAAAACTACGGAATAAATGCTAAAATAACGGAACTATGCAAAAAAAAAGACACCGACTCAAAAACTATTTTAGCATTTATCCCGTAGTCCTTAAAGTGGAGTAAAAAAAATTTTTTTTCGTCACTACAATAAACTACAATCAATTTAGCACCTGTTTCGAAGTTTTTTATCGAATTATTTGTAATATTTCCTGCTTTGCGCGGTATTAATTATTTTTTCGGCGCAATTAATGATACTACAAAAAAATAAAGTTTACTACATTTACTAGCATCGTTTGTAGATAAAAGTAAATTTAGAAAAATCAAGTTTTTTCTAAAGCGGGTTCCGGCTTGATGGAGCTGGTATTGTATGAAATGAAACATCAATTTCTGTCTTAGCTTGAGCTTAGCTTAATCTCGCCGCTAAAATGTCTATAAATATACTAAATCATAGTTTAACCTTAGTGTTTTTCGTAAGTAAAGTCTGAGCAAAGTCCAAGTGCGCACTATAGATCTCACCCTCAGAGTCTTGGAATTTAAGACACAGTACATAACAAAACTACGCCTTTTTTACACTGTGATAAGAGGTAAGTACTTTAACACGATGCAATCATGCTTTGCTGCAACGTAAAATGGTATAATACATATTATTATAAATAAATAAATCTCGGCACGTTACATAATCACGTTTTGCATGAAAATTCTAATAAGATAAAATCTTAGAAACATCTGGCACATCTTTCTCTTGTATTTAAATTTTCTTTTAACAAGAACACTCCATTCAACGCGATTTCCTATAACGTGGTGCGGGTCTACCGCGTTATAGGGGTGGATGACTGTGATAATCTTAGAAACAAATCTTGCGCATCTTTCTCTTGTATTTAAATTTTCTTTTAACAAGAATACTCCTACAACGCGATTTCCTATAACGTGGTGCGGGTCTACCGCGTTAAAGGGGTATATGACTGATAATCTTAGAAACAACTCTTGCGCATCTATTTTGTATTTAAATTTTCTTTTAACAAGAATACTCCTACAACTTGATTTCCTATAACGTGGTCCGGGTCTACCGCGTTATAGGGGTGATGACTGTGCTAATACCTCAACTGTCCTTATACGTAGTAGAGGTCAAAAATCGTAGATTTAATTACTTTTAAGATAACCCCTGTCCTCAATATATAACGTTATCAAATTAGCGTAATACAAATTTAACTTAGCAACATAGTACTATGTATGATAACCTGCAGATAAACTGTACACATTAGATCGATGACAAATCGACATGTGTACTTTATTGCACGACAGATTTTAGTTTGAAATGAAAAGCACATTCAGGGTTAGATTTAGAAATTCAATTTAGCGCAGTTTTCACGAAACGATGCGCAAGCGACCTATATCTCTGGTAAGGCGCATGCGTGTCCTAACAGCATGCTGGCGGTAAGGGAGCCCTTACTTAAATTAAATAAATCAGTGGCGCTACAACCTTTTTAGGTCTGGGCCTCAAATTTCTGTATCATCATTCATCATCAGCATCATGTGTCAATTTAATAGGCAAGTAGGTGACCAGCCTCCTGTGCCTGACAGAAGCCGTCGATTTTTTGACGTAATCACCAAATAAGAAAGAACCCTATAGTGCTTACGTGGAATAAGCTTACATAAGACCAGCCTTGCGATTCTGTAACTCACTTTTCGAACTCTCACAGCAGTTTTCACAGCGGCGGTCGCACTCAAATCAATCGTAAAACAGTCATTTTACGATTTGGCATTCTAATAAGGAGGGAACTTGTAGTTTATTGTTTATCAGAATGCCAAATCGGAAAATGACTGCTTTACGATTGATTTGAGCGCGACCGCCGCGGCCGCTGTGAAAACCGCTGTGAGAGTTCGAAAAGTGAATTACAGAATCGCAAGGCAGTATTTCCATTCTATCAAACAAATATATCTCTATCAAATTGGCTTGGAAAACAAGAATGATTACATGCCCATCAAATATATTTCAATTAAATCATTTACAAGTTACGATCGCTATATACATTAAATGCCCGCTATCATAAAGATTACATAATAATTAGTTACTCATCTTTATCAACGATGGTCACAGGTCAATGTGACAATCCAAGAAATCATGTGATTAAGCGATGTACGCTAGAAACTTATTCTACGATATATCCCGAAGGAGTTTTTTATAGGATAGGGGACTCTATCTTTCTTTCTATATTAGTATAGATAGTTCAGAGGAGATGTTCCGATTAATACTACTCTGGACTCTCAATGCCAGAGGGCTCGCGAGAGCGTTGCCGGTCTTTTAAGAATTAGTACGCTCTTTTCTAGAAGGCCCCTTAGTCGAATTGGTACGGAAATACTGCGGTGGGCAGCTGGTTCCAAATAGGTAGTGGTGGTGCGCGGCAAAACTGCCTTATAAAACGCTCAGTTGTGGAACGACGGACGTCGAGGTGATACGGATGGTATTTTGTATTTTCGCGACCGATGTTGAAACTCAGCTGCAAGTATTAATCCGAACAGCTCCTGTGAACTATCTATACTAATATAGAAAGAAAGATAGGTGTTTTCGTTTCTTCTAAAAACCCAATGAAATTAAAAGAATCCTCCACCATTCAAATACATCCCTGAGTTTATTTATTTTCCAAGTAAAAAATTGCCCGGACCGGCAACTAATATAAGATTGCCAATCCTAATGCCCTCTTTGGTGATTAGCTGGTTTCACATTTGTGGTGCGCGGCAAAATCCACCTTAAAAATCGCTAATTTGTATATGGGGTAATACCCGTATTATACAAGGGACTGAACTCGCGTAATATGAAAACGCGTTATAAGAGTGTTTACTGTACTTTTAATCAATTGCTTAAATAATTTAAATTAAGAACTTTGATAGACGAATGACAGATATTCATATCATAAACACTTGCAAGGA
This sequence comes from Pieris napi, assembly GCF_905475465.1. Taxonomy (NCBI): domain Eukaryota; kingdom Metazoa; phylum Arthropoda; class Insecta; order Lepidoptera; family Pieridae; genus Pieris; species Pieris napi. The sequence continues at coordinate 9,544,812 of NC_062255.1, forward strand.
AGTGATAACAAGTAGGAGATAAGCGTCTACGGACGTGAAATTATCACTAGTGATAGACACTTTAATTTAATGATTACTGGGAATTAACTCTCAGATTCAGAGTCAAGAATTAGCGCTAAGAAAATAGTAACAATAAAAACATATTGGATCTGACATGTGTCAAATTGGCGCAAAATTTTAACCTGAATTCGCGAAGTGTCAAGATGGGTTGGAGACAGATAACAAACACTAAGGAGGCAAACGGTCAGGAGGTTCTGCTTACCATAGATACTTACATTGCCAGAAGGCTCACAAGTGCGTTACGAGTAAGAATTAGTACGCTCTTTTCTTGATGGACTCTAAGTCAAATTGGTTCGGTATTACTTCAGTGGGCAGCTGGTTCCACATAGTGGTGGTGCACGTCAAGTTGTGGAAAGGCGGACGTCGAGGTACCAATGGTATTTGTATTCAGCATTGACAATGAAACTCAGCTGCAGGTATCCGAACAACTCTGAATACTCTCCGTGATAAATGCGGTAGAAGATGCAGAGAAACTCCACATCTCTACGCAACGCCAAGGTAACAAGGCGATAGACAATACTACACTATGGTGCGCTTTTTTAACAGATGACGTGGGTCCTTCATTTTGAACCAGGGTTCGCAGCGAGTAAATAGTACAAACAATAAAACGTTGTCAATCAGCCTCGAGGCTTATATAAAATGTGATAAAAGCCAAGAGGCTGATTGCAGATGGTTAAAGAAAAAACGTGTGTGTACTTATGTATAAGCGTTAGAAGTAATACTTTTTTGGCGTAACAAGATAAAAATCGACACTAACAATAGAAAAGACTAAAATGTTGACTATAGCTAACTTCAGGGCGTAGGTTTTGTGCGTGCGCATCGTAAAAATTTCGTCCATTTTTCCCTAACGCGCCAAAAGAAGTATAACTTCAAAAATGACATAAGACAATAAATCCGATGGCAAGTACTTGCCAACACCTATCCAGTTACATATAATGGCGTATCAACGAAGCAATTCTGAACAATATGCAACGCTTATTCACTTAAAAAAATAAATTGGTCCGATGATTTTCGATTAGGTAACATGTAACAACAACAACTTTTATGTGTTAAATTAAAACATTGATTCTTCAAAGGTTATTTGTATTAAAAAAAAAAGTGTGTGTACTTATATACACGCGATAGAAGTTATACTTCTTTGGCGTAAGATAAAAATCTTTTCAAAATTTTTATGTTTCGACTTACTCCGAGTTTGTAGAAAAAACAACACTAACAATAGAAAAAATTACTCTCATCATTTTTCCCTAACGCGCCAAAAGAAGTATAACTTCAAAAAAAACTAAACTGTTGACTATAGCTAACTTCAGGGTGTCGGTTTTTTGTGAGGGTGTGCGCGCGCATCTTAAAAATCGCGTTAAACGAAAACGCGTTATAGAGGGGATTAACGTACATAGGTCTAGTAACAGCGAAATGGAGGAGATACAGCGAAGAGCGTGATTATCCGTACATGATAGTTTAGGCTGATAGAACAAAATAAATTAACGGTACAACCCTTGGTCATGGCCTCAGATTTCTGTATCTGACACACGCCGTCGATTTTTGTGTCTAAACTCGCACGCGCCGGTTTTCTCGCGATGTTTTCCTTAAGCTAGTGTGAAATGCGCACAAAGAAAAGGTGCACATCCGTTTCGAACATACGACCTCAGGTATAAAGTCGCAAACTCAAACCACTAGATCAATACTGCTCTCAAAGGAAGAACTACATAGACAGAAAATAAATACTCCATCAAATGATCTAATCAAATAGAAACAATAGTTTTGTCAGTTTGGTGACATGTAATGACAAAAACCCATCAAGATGGGTTGTAGCGCCTACTGAGGTATTACTAATTACCATATACCATACTTTATTTGTTCATAAATGGAAAATCAATTAGACTAATTTTATAGGACTTTATCTATTGACTAAACAAGACATTATCTATTTGCACAAATTCCGGGGTAAAGGTCTTTTACGCTCAAAATTATATCGTATTTAAGATAATTACAGACCCTGAGGTCAATTATTATCAAGCACGAGTAGCAGACATGAGTTAACATTTAACTAAAATTAAAGTTATCTCAAATTCCATTGATAAATAATGCTATCATACATAACACTATCAATCAAGATTTTATACAAAAAATTCTGTAAAACACGTCATGGATTTGACATATAAGAGCCACGCTACACGACTTGCGGGTTTCGTGTTTTCTTTACCATACGAAGAAATTTTAATTTACTTCATAGAAAGAAAAATTTTTGCCCAACCAGGGTTCGAATTTTCTACCTCATCATTAAGCACGCTAACTACAAAGTTTACACTTCTCTTCATAAAGTGCTAATATAAGCCAATTATAAATGTAATGGCCGACGCGTTATGTGTTATAAATTAAAAATATCAAAATATCTTTTCATCCATCATTAAACTTTTTATAAAACGTGATTAAAGATCTTTCTTTAGTCAATGTCAAAAATACAATGCATTAACTGTCAAACTTATAAATTTAAAACCTAGAGGGTAAAATATAATATAAAAACACAAAAACGGCTCTATATTAATAAATGAATCAAATTCACATTATTAACCACATTTACATTATTATTAGGGCTTTTTTAATTTAAATTGCTAGTATTAAAACATAATTACAAGTTATAGGTAATAATGTAAAAATAAATTATTCTTATGTTTTTTATAGTTCATATAAAATTATTTTCTACAACATACCTCAATACATATGCATCAACTTGGTCACTCTGTGTAAAAGATATGATCTCACAACGGACTATTTTCAAAACATTCTCCCATTGTTGGCTGTAAATAAAATTTTAAATTAATTTTTGTGAATGCAAAAAGTTATGTAATATAATATTAAACAAAATGTGTTACATAGATTCTATGTATTATAATAATTTCATGTTGGCCTATTTCAAAATAACATGCTTACATGGAATAAAATATAACATATTCACAAAATGAACCTGTTATTATATTGAACTCTCTACCAGAGTTTCCAAGAACAACTGTCATACTTTTTTGATAGCCTTATTATGAAACATGTTCTGTAATTTGGGACAGGCTTGAGTTTTTACTCCTCACAACCTGTTTCATAATATAAAGCCATTTTCTTACAGTTTGGACTCTCAATTTATATTGTTCAATATTCTAAGATATTGCAATAAATAAGAAGAACCATTCTTATTATTATCTTAGGATATAAAATTCTCTTTAGATAAAATACTAGCACAAAAGTACTATAAAAATCAAGAATTTCAGAAATCACATTTACTTTTCAGTAGTGAAATCGCGCGCCGAAAATTAAAATCAATGGCCATGCCATGAACTGCCCAATAAAAGGGGTCTACTAGAGGCTAGAGCGCTGAAAAGCCGGCGCTCCGCTGAAACAGCTGATTCGAGAAGATTCCATAACAAAAACAACATTGATTTTAACCTTGATATACATAAGAAACGAATTAGGTAAATTGCAACATAATCAAAAAAGTGGAGTAAGAGTATTGTATTGAATTAAGCGAAACTATTGTATGCTCAGACAAAAAATTATAGGTTAGTATAAGCCGGTAACCTTAATTCTTTTACTTGTAGTTCATTTATCACCATTTCTCAAGACATTTAATATTAATATACCATATTTTAATAATTACCGAGTGATTTTTCTTAAATCAGCGTGCTGGACCGGTGTAAACCATATTTCAATTAACTTTTCGACACCTTCAAAAAATTGCTCATTATTATCACTATTCGATATTATTTCCGTTTCAGCCATGGCGAATATATTCAGTTTAAAAAGATTTTATTGTCAGATTGAATTATTATCTTTAAAAATATATTGAAACAAAGGTCACAACCACTTCGAATAGGCGTCGAAAATTGACTGATTCGTGAATTACAATTCAAGTCTTTACTTGTTTCATGCCTGTCGCAGAGCTGGCATCTGTCTTTGTCGCACTTAGTTCAGTATAGTAATATTGACGAAAGAGAAAGAATGATTAGCTTGTGAGCAAGAGGAAGGAAGTAAAATAATTTTCTTTCTCGGTTAAACCCACCAATCGTTTCCAATGTTTTCAGACGCGCGTATTTTAAAATAAGTTTTGGCTCAGCTATAACACTATTATATTTTGGTACACAACCTATTTATAATAGTATACCATACTAGTTATATTGAGTACTACTTTACTGTTTGTAATATATTTTTTTAGACACAAAAACAAATCATTATAGCAAACCAAAATAATTATCACGGAACATTACCATTACCAAAAACACTTTTAATCTATCTAATGAATATAAACAATTAGTACAGTCTTTTATTTTTACAATTGTCACTGTAGATAATGACTAACCATGAGTAAATCCATTTCTATGCTTGCTGCAATGCATATGTAATGTTAGAAGAGAATAATTATAGAATAGTGAAAAATGTGTTTTAAATTAGTATATTCTTTTATTGTCATAAGACTTCAAACATTGCAACTAATTTATGTAATTTTCCAGTGTCAACACATTTTAAAGGTTTTAATTTTGGTTTAATGATAGGGATAATAGGTATGACATCTTTAGCTTTTTCATTGTGACAAAAATCATCAATATTGGGTTCAAGATCCTTTTTTATTGTAGTTATTTTTGTTTGCCGGTCCTTCTTCTTTAAGTCAGCTGCATCCGCATTCAGTTCCACTAAATTATTGTAAATTCTATCATTGAAATGGAAATTCAACTTTCTTGTTACCTGCAAAAACTTTAATTATTAGAAAATAATTATTAAAATTATCATACTTTGTTGCAATATAAATACATAACATGTTTCTGTTATGTCATACATATTCAATTAATAAATGTGTACCATTGCACCATTTCATTTAAAAAAAATATGAGAATAGAAGTTCTGGTTTTCAAGTAGGTATCAGTAAAAGGTTGGCCTAGTAACACAATAAATTAAAATTTAAGCAATATTTCATTTTGGTTTTACCTTGGCACTAAGTGCAGCTTTATCAACTTGAAATTCTTCGTGTAAAAGTCGCGGTGGCGCAGACTTTTTAACTTCAGATAAATAGTTGGCTAACACCTCACTGGAGCATAAAGTGGGATGAGCTAATTCCTGAGTCGTTACTATATTATGGATAGACGATTTAGATGATCCTGCACCAGGATCTCTAATAACTTTATGCTTGCTTATATTAACTTTTTGCTCAGCATGTCGCACTAAAGTTTTCTTCACCTTTGAGTCAGCTGAAGCTTTCCTCATGGTAATTAAAGTGTGCTTCGCAATTGAGTGTTTACATCATAACAATAACCAATTATTTGTTTTGAACACCGAAATATCAAACAAATTGTAAATGCTCATTGCTCAATTTAAAAATCTAACTCAACTGTAAAATATACAAAAGTGATTATTTACTAACTGCCACTTGATTTAATGTTAACCGTCAATTGTCGATCAAATATTTTTTCGAATGTCAAGCTTCGTTGGTTTGAATAGCATATTATAGCTAACTGATAACTGACAACTTCAAAATCCAACTATAGAGTGTCAGGCTGTGTGAATTGTGAATTGTGATAGTCGATGGACGGTGATGGACCATAGTAACAATTGAGAATTGATAAATCTGAATTTATATTTATTGAATACTTAGCATTATTTCCTATTTATTTTAATCAGCAAGAAACGTTTGTAGAACATTTTTGTACCTAGTGTATTTAACTTTATAAAGATGAATACAGTGTATTCTGTGAGTTTTTCTTACATAAAATTATATGGATGTAGTGAACTCAGAAATGTGCCACATAATCAAGGGTTTAAACTTATTTCAGAATCCTGAGAATTTACCTGTTGAGAACGTTACGGTTTCTGTTGCAAACGACGGTGTAGTTCAGATAATAAAAGCTTTGGTTTGTAAACATTCAATAATAGTTTTCATTGATATTTCAAAATTTCAAAACATTGTGAAAATAGTTGAAATATGTAACTGTTTAAAACAATTAATAAATTCAATTTAATTTTAATAATTGTCTGAATGTTATTTTTTTAAATAGGACCCATACTGGGTTGAAAAAAAAAATCTAATACTATATGAGAAGCCGCCAACAAGGAGTGGGATGATTATAGGAGCACTGGACTCATGGAGATCGAAAATGTCACTGTATCTAGACAACTTAAAATGGCTGCTAAGTTTAGAACACCATAGGTATACTTGAGCCACTTGTTTTAATTAGAAAATTTAGTAAAGACCAAGTTTTATAGTTATATTTGTAATTTAATCTGTAGCGACACCTACAAATGATATTATGATGTCATACTATTTATTGTGCTACTAGGCCAACCACTAATCTTATATACTATCTGATATATTACATACCCTATTCACCAAGTACCTTAAAGTACTTGTCTAATTGTGATAGAGATATTTCCAGCCTTGGATTTTCCTTGAAATATGTCAATTTTAATTTATTGTTTATGTTTTTAGATCAATAAGACTTCTTTCTGATTAACTACATTTCACTTACAGATTTTGGAGCACAGTTCTCTATCACCCTCAATGTATGGATTCTCTTATTTCATTCCTTCAAGAATCCTCTCCGCCATACATTCCACCACATGAATGTAAAGAAATTCAAAACTTATATGAAGAAATCAGAAGGCTAGTTTTTGTTGCATTTAGTAGACTGATTACGAATAAGGAGAGTAAGGTGCTTTTAAACATTATTTAATTTTAACACTCTTTGTAAATAATTATTGGTTTCAGTATACAATTTTTTTAATTTCTTAGCTCTAATTATTAACAGTCTGTCCCAAAAAGTTTTATTTCTTAAAAGACTATAATGATATATAATAAAAAAATTTACTTGTTTAAAAAAAACTATGGATTACAGACACAATGGATGACCAAGGAACATATGGCAAGTTTAATATATGACAATTTTATATTTACAATACCGGTATTATGGGATATATGTTTAACATATGGTGTAGACAATAGCCGACATGTCTCAAGGCTTGTAGAGGCTGTATATACACTGCAGCCTAGGTACGAAGGGGATACTGCACAGGCACTAGTTTTTGTACATGAGGTAATTTGTTTTAAATATAGCTCTTATTGGATAGATCTTGTGTTTAACTTTAGGAGAAACGATTTTCAATAAGTAGCTAATGATTACAGTGATCACTAGTGTGTCAACAAACTACCAAAGAATACATTTATTGCGCTCATATAACACAAATTATCTAAAAATTTGGAGGATAGAGATTGCTTAATTATTAGCTGTTTATTGTACGACATAACTTTTTTTTTAATTTTCTTTAAATATCATGTATTGCAGGCCTTCAAGTACATAATTTTACAAGTAAATAAAGACTATGATTGTGAGGATCCACCAAATTTACCGGAAACTTTTAAAGGTTTTGGGGAAATAAGACGACCTACAAATTCCAAAGGACAAGAGAAGCTCACATTTGACGCACTTCGAGATCTGGTTGTCCATATGCTTGATTCTGCCATGACCTTAAAAATATTTGTAGAAGTCTACTCAAAGGGTGTGCATATATTGAAGAGTACAAATTTTATTTTAAGGTGAGGTTTTTAAATGCCTATTTAACCTAACTCGGAGGAATTAATTCAGAACAATTTTTTTATAAATTAGAGGTAGACATTTTGATCTTAGATCTTAGAAATAGTACTTATGAAATTCCTAATAAATATCATATTACTTGTTTTGGAAATAAAATAAAAGCTAACTCGTTTTTCACTAAGGCAATATACAAAGCCAAGTAAACCAATATTTTCAGTATAGTTCAAGTGTACGAGTATGGAATACCACATCTATATGAGAAGTTAGAGGAAGTTGGTGACCCTACACGTGTTAGTTACACAGAGGTCGAAGAGTTCATTGACCTCACCAGATCAGAACTCATTGATATATTCAGAGAGGTGCTGGCTGTATACAAGAATGCTATTTTTAGTGGAGAGTGAGTATCGAACAAGAACAATTTATTAATTGAAGTTGATGCTTTTTTAAAACAAATGAAAACAGTGTTGGCCTATTGTTTTCAGCGTTTGACTCTTATCCCTGAGGCTTGGACCAATGGACTTTCTGTCTATGTGCGCATCTAATACTCGCTTGTACATTGAAGGAAAACATTGTGAGGAAACTGGCATGTCTCAAATTAAAAAATCGATATGTTAGATCTACAGTTAATTTTGTCTATGAAATAAAAATGATCAAAGAAACGGATGCACTCTGTGGCCAAGACCCATTTAGGGTTTTGGCATCACTGGATTTTGATTATTATTTTTAAATTCGATACTTTTAGATATGTGATGTCATTTTAGAGTGCACCTATGCGGTAGTCTGTCTACATTAAAAAAAAAGGTTGCGTGTACTTATGTACGCGCGTAAGAAGTTATACTTCTTTAGGCGCGTTATGAAAAATTGATGAGAGTGAAATTTTACGATGCGCGCGCACCGTGACACAAAATTAACAGAATGAAGTTGCCCACGGAAGATGCTACGGCATTGGACATAATTTAAAAACAACATTCGAATATATAAATATTAAATAATCAATGACTGGAAAAGGAGTCATTATAGTCAATAACGAAAAATTAAATAAATAAATATTTATTATTATTCTCTTACATTAATTGTAACATAAATTCTATTATTATTCGAATGTTGTTTTTAAATTATGTCCAATGCCGTAGCATCTTCCGTGGGCAACTTCATTCTGTTAATTTTGTGTCACGGTGCGCGCGCATCGTAAAATTTCACTCTCATCAATTTTTCATAACGCGCCTAAAGAAGTATAACTTCAATAATTTTTTGTATTTCCACAGAGGCAATATATCGAACAATGTTGAAGCTTATCTGTCTGTCATGATGGACGCGCTGTCTGAACGCCTTCTAATAAAGGACTACCATTTGTGCCACCCGGTACATGAAGATATTGATATGCTGCGACAGGCTTATCCTGCTATGTATCCTTTATACTCATAAAGCTCATAATATTTGTATTTAATCTATAATAATGTACAAGTAAAAGTTTGTTATGGGTTCTACTAAACTGAACATATTATAATTGCTCCTTTAAAGTAATGTTGATGATTGACATTTCAGAGTCGAGACTTAGCACTTAGTATGACTCTAGTACGTCATAACTCATAAGGTCATTGTCATAGTTCTCCGGAAGACAATTGTCATATCGTAAATACATTTTATAAATGTTTACAATTGTCATATTGTAAGAATTTATAACTATGAGAGCTCAATCTGTCAAATGTCAACTTCGTATTAATAATCAGATTAATTTTATATCGTGTTGTTACACATGGTCGGTTTGTATCAACATATTTAAATTCCATCATGGGTTTGTTTCTAAACATAAAATATATTTATGATTATTTGAAAAGAATAAGAGAAGAAGAATGTTCAGGCCATTAGAAATAACTAATATTTTTTCCTATTAAAATCCAGTGATCCAGTAAAAACAGATTTTATATTACAAGCGATATACTCCAACCTGGATGAAGAAATACCGGAACGTGACCAAAGACAAAGTGAGCATAGAGAATTAAACGGCCATCTTGAAACCATAGATATGCCGTCATCTTCCAAAGACATTGACATACCAGATAACGTCAGAGAGCAATCTTTAATCAGTGAGGTTAAGGACATATTGCCGCATCTTGGAGATGGATTTGTTTTGAAATGTCTGGAATATTACGAATTTCAGGTTGATAGGGTTGTAAATAGTGTTTTAGAGGATACGTTGGCAGAACCATTAAGAAGTTAGTATGAGTATAGTTTTTAGAAGGTCCTTTTCGCCTCAAAATAGAGGTTTGGCCTAGGTCACGTTAAGACGCGCACTTAACCTTGAGGCAGTGCTTTCGAATCACGACTGCACCAAAATAATTTTCTTCAAAATAGGCGTTTTGCCTAATTATGACTCAGTCTTAGTCTTTTAAATTTAATTACGCAGTAATTTTTATCTGTATGATATTTAAATTAAGAATTGTTAATCTGTGGAACTTTTTTTCTCTGTGATGTTTGACATTGATGGCACTCATGCATGGCATGGCATGTGACAGTTACGATTTACACTACCAGACTTTGGCATAAATATATCACAGAAAACAATATATGTATTCCGAATATATTTTATAATATATAATTTCTATTTTTTTCAGAATTGGACAAAGACCTACCAATAATCCCAGAAGATCCAGTAGACAGAAAGTTCCTGGAAACAGGAGTGGAAAGACTTAATGTGTTTGATGGAGACCAGTTTGATATAATGACCCGTGATGATGTGGACCTGAGCAAGATTCATATTGGGAAGAGGAAATCGAAGTACAAAGACCTTAAGGATATGTTGAATGACAAGACGGACGTGAAGACCAGGGTTGATATATATAGCAAATATAAGTGAGTTGTTCATTTTAGTGTTATTTTGACATAATATTAGAATGGATTTTTGACAAGATTAAAAAAAAACAATTTAGATTATTTATCTGTGATTATAGAATCTATAGAATATTTCTATATTGTTTCTGTTAAATATTTAAAAATTAAAATTAAATATTCATTCACCTGCCATAACGCTTCTTTGAGATTAGGCGATGATATATTATTTACAAGCATGTTACGTCATCGTCTTCGGCTAATCTGTGACCTCTTTGTGTCACGTGACAAATAAATATTATGAATAATAAATTATTTATTTGCTTTAATTTAATTCTTCACGTCAACCTTCTGTACCTGTACATGTCATATGTTTCGTCTTTGTCAGCCTCATGTGCCTGACACACGACAACTGCTTCATCTTCGTCAGCCTTGTGTGCCTGACTAACGACAACTGTTTCATCTTTGTCAGACTCGTGTGCCTGACACACGTCGTCAGTATCCTTTTGTTGAAGCTATAGAACTACACTTTTTTAATGTTTTGAATACATATTTTCCAGTCTGGTATGTGACGAAGAAGCACTATACTCCGATGAGTATGACGACACATATGACTCAGATGGCATAGCCCCAGCTAAAGATATTATGACAGATGACAGTAGGAGACCATTTGTGACCCCACGTGCTTTGCTCAACACCAAAAAGGATGTTGATGTAAGTAGTTTAATATCTGTAATACTTTATTAATAGGAAATATATAATCTAATTGTATGTAATTCATATTATTTTATATACTTCCTTTAAAAATATATAAGATTAAGAAAATCTATTATTAAAAGGCTGGCAACGCACTTGCGAGCCTTCTGAGACAAAGGGTGTATGCCGAGAGAAAAAGCCGGCGTAAAAAAAACCCTCTACTCTTTAAAAATTACCATTTATATTTTCCCATTTGCATTTTAAACATATTTTGGCCCAAATTTTACAGGAATACGATGAATCGGAGAGTGAAGACGAGAAACCAAGTCAGGAGAAGAGCGATAGAAGAGATTTCTGTGTCAACCCGGAAGAGATGAGAGCTAGGCGAGAGGCTAACAATGCTAGGGGAAGAAGAAAACCCGCACCTGCCAGGTTTTTAAACTTTCTTAATGTTTTCCTTGGGGTCGGACGTTCGTGTCCCAGAAAATAACTTTACAAGCTTTACCGCGCTCAAACGGTGAAGACGGTTGAAACCTAGAGTTTAAATATTAATAAAATGTTTTTATATTATTTAATATAATAATAATAATAGCATTTAATTTAGATACATTTATATTTAAACATTTATTTTTTATTCCGTAGAATTCTGACATTTCATAACTTGCTACTAAAAACGTAACTACGTTTTTTACTGTTTGTGATTAAAAGGGACGTAATTATCACTCGCCGCTAAACAACTTTAAATGTAAAGTACCGCACTTAATAAAATGGATACATTAACTAACAATAAAAACTATGTATAGACTCAGATATTCAGACTCGTATTAAAATTGAAAAATGTGCCCGGCCAAAAAGGTTTGCCATCTCTGACATGTCAAAAAATTAAAGCTGTCAGAATTCTACGGAATTAAAAATCAGAGTATAGGTCGGTTATCGAAAGCTGGCGCGTTCACAATACTCACACTAATGCAATTTCACTATACAGTATGTTTAAAAATATTACTTTTTTGCCAAGCTATATATTTTAGTCTACTCTGGTTTTAGTAAGGTTGGGTGCTGCTGGTTCTTTAACTTGGTCTTTCCTTCTAGGTTGTTTCCTCTATTTCATTCACCCTGCACATTTCCACTTTAGTTTATTTATTGAATAACACTCGTATAATTATAACAATAAATATATGTACTTAATTATTAAATATATTATATATTTGTTTGCCCTTCTAATTAATTATTGTGTTTAATTACTGTATTTCTGTATCAGTGGGGTAACTATACCTTCTTGGGCCCGTGGCAAATTCTTTTGATGGGGACCTATCAGTAAAAATCGTCATGTTGTACTCACTTTAATTTTAATAAACTTCGAGATTTTCAGCGTACTCAATTACACGTTGTACTTATATGTCCCACTAATGGCCATAGGCCTCCTCTCTTAGGCGAGAGTGAATGGTCTGTAGTCCCCACGCTAGCCCAATGCGTATTGGAGACTTCACATTCATCCATAGAACATAATCTCTCTTGTGCAGGGGCCCTCTTGGGTCGGGGTCCCGTGGCATTTTGCCAGCTATGCCATCTTATTGTTACGATTACTACAAAATTTTGCAACTTTGCAACAAAAGTTGCAACGAAGTGTTAATAAATAAATAAATATTTTAAATTTTTAAAATTTGTCATTGAAAACTAATTCGCTGGGAATCGAACCCTGGACCTCCGCTAAACGTTACTTAGACCGGAGCTAATTATAATTGTTTTTTTTTTTTTTTCAGAAACATTGACGTCGCAGGCGCTCCTAAAGGTCAAGGGCAGACGAAAGATGTCCTCAACAATAGAGATCGGAAAGAGAAGCACAAATCTTCGAGAGCTAACCATAATAGAAGACAAGGAGCGCAATGGAAACGGAGTCAGGGCATGATGCCATCATAGTATTTAACCGCAAAATACCCGCAAAGAAAAACTCGCTTAGATAGAACGAGATAACAAAAAGTTTCCATATCTTAACACTTTAGTCTCAGCGACATACAGTTATGCTCCCTATAACACGGACCGCGTTGTAGGAGTATTCTCGTAAAACAATTCAAAAACTAGGAACACGAATTTAATTTAATAACACGAATAAACCAAACGACTTGAGAAATTATTATAAATTTCACACTACAGAAATATGACTTGAGAAATCTCCGCGTTATAGGGGGAAAATAGCACGTTATTTGGGTTCGCATATAGGGGTACCGCGTTATAGTATTGGTTTTCGTGTAGACATAGGTCTATTTTTATCTTACAATTGTTATTATATGAAGTTTTTTAAATAAATTTGCTTCCAGTTTTTAGACTCCAGTTATTCTACTAACATGATAATACTCCATATATATGTAGTCTTTATTGGTACTAAATATAGCGGTTAAAACCCGCAGTTATTGTAACCTGCGGTTTTGTATTGTCTGGAAACTACCAAACATAATGTAATGTTGGTTCCTATATTCTCTCCTTGTAACATTATTACGTAAAGAATTTCCTAATTATTTCTTATATGTTAAGGCATCTTCAAAATCCAATACATTTTTGAACCATTTAGCCCTAAATTGTTTTTAAATATAGCTAGGTTTTTCTTTTCGTTTGTGAATTATAACTTATTAAAGTGTGAATTATTAAAATTTTACATACTTTTAGTTTTGTTTAATCTATATAATAATATACATATATATATATATATATATATATATGTATTTAAAGGCCGGCAATGCACTTGCGAGCCTTCTGGCAATGTGGGTAGTTATGAGCTATCACTTAACAACAGATGAGCCTATTACAAAAAAAAAAGGTTGAATGCCCTCATCTTTGGGACTACTGGTTTTAATAATATTAATGATGTTATCGAATAAATAGCTATATAATTTTCCTACCTAAAGCTGAAAAAACACCTTAACATAAAAATACATACAAAATAACGATTCTTGCCAATAGAGGTCGTAGAGTCATACCCAACTCATATAGGTTTGTTAAACGACCTTATTGTTTGTTATCACTTTTCACCACAGCGTAAACGCAATTTGACAGAAAGAGACGAAAGAATAATTCAATTAGATCGATTGAATAAATGACTCTGACACATTTGACATAGCCTAGTAATGGCGGGAATATTTTTTATTGGAATTACACAATTTCTTAGCTTTTTTCAATTCTGATTACTTAAATAAAGCATCATTACAATGTTGCGTCAGAGCCCCCTACGAAGCTAAAACTATGTGTATTCTTCTAAATTGGCATTGTCAAAAGATAATAATATTACCATTTTTGTAAACTTGAATGCCCTTGTAAAGAGACCCTTAAGGCTTTGTACCTTAATACCAGACCATAAAGCACATAGTCTGTAATCTAGACTTTAAGACTGAGACTTTCAAATGTCATTCACACTGTCAATTGTCAAATTTAAAATTTTGTATTTTTTTAAATTCACTTGTCAAGGAAATAATGCATTAGACACAGAAATATATCTGCAATCTGTGTCGGAAGAGTATATTTTTGTTATTGATACATTATATCCGTGTTGTGTAATAAATTACATATTTATATTTAGTGTTTTATTTTGCGCCACTCATTTTATACTACATCCAGCGCTGTTACTCTTAAATACTTAATCTATGCTACCGAGAGAACTAAACGAAATTGTAAAGAGGCCAAGATCGCAATTGAAATGCAGAATACTTACACTGTTAGCTGGATATTGTATGTCTTTCTTTGTATCAATTAAATCAATTATTAAATATTTTAATTATTATATATTTGACGCAAATTAAGTTCGGTGGCGGTTGTTGTATGGATATGTTCATATAAACACTTTGTTTGAAACTGGGTAACAACTGTCGTCCTTCAAAAAGAGCGTTCTAATTCTTAAGGCCCTATCCCAGCACGAATTGCTGTGTCAGTGTCTCGGGATGGACTGCGGGGCGCAGTGGAGAGCTGGAGCACTGAGGCACGCCGGCCCGTAATAACAATTAGTTATGTAAAACATTACATAAATGTAATTTTATCAATTTTTTTCTGAAATGGATTACTTGACTTGCGATAAAATATATCGTGTAAATTTCAAAATCATGTTCTAGATACAATTTCGTCATAAACGAATTCAAAGTGTCAAAAATTGGCTGTTTTTTTCTTTCGAATGAAGTTATTTAAATCGTGTATCGATCTTTCAAAATGGATACATAAACTACTCCACCATATATTAATTTTTCCATTCGCCGAAACGATTACGAAAAATGGAAAGAAACAATGTAGTTTTTTGGAGTTTGGCCGAAAACGCCGGCAACGCACTTGTGAGCCTTCTGACATTGTAACTTGTAAGTGTCTATGGGCGGCGGTATCACTTAACATCAGATGAGCCTCCTGCCCGTTTATCCCCTGCTAATTACCAAAAAGTAAACTTACTGTAACAATAAGGTATGTGATGTCAATCTTTTTTTAAGTTTCTATTGCAGAACGTTGAGTTCAAAATCTCAATTGTAGCATAGCAATGTCTTTCGCAATTATTTCCTTTTTATCTAGCATACACATGTGTATGAAAATGCGATACATATTTACAAAATTGTAGATCGTAATTACAATGAATAATGTAGGATTAAAGTCGCCACATCAAAGCGTTCAGCGATTATAAAGCCGAAAATAGCTTATTTCCTGGCCAGTTGCGAATTATGATCATTGTACATACAATATGTTTATAGTACAGGAGTATATAAGAAACTCGTAAAATTGTACGACGCTTTAACTAACCGACTCTTAATTAACCACGCCGAGTTCAAAGGGTATTTACTATTAAAACGTAGTGTAAATTAAATATAAACACAGTGTTCTCATTGTTTGATCAAAAGTAAACACGGTTCGCTTGATATGCCATCCGCAATCCATCAGATCCGCACAATGTAAACAGAACGAAAATAGCGTATTACTCGGTAATCGGTATAGCCACAGAATAAGACAAACAGTAATTGCAAATAAATAAAAACTGTATTCAAATATTGTTGTGACAAAATTGATCTAACACTAGCTCCAGTGTTGTGGATAACTACAATTATTTTTTAATGCTTTGATTACTCATTTTAATTGCGCTGTTAGTGCCAGTAGTTAGGCATGCGATTAACGTTAAGCCGTAAGGCATAATTTATACATATGTAATTTATTTATACAAATAAGAAAAAATAAAATTTAGTCAAATTAGAACCAAGGCCTTGAAAAACATTAAAAAAGATTTGCAAAATAGAAACAGAATGCCCTTTCTTAACATACTAAAAACTATAAGTTATTTGTATCTTAATAAAAATATTTAATTACTGTTTGCTTTGTTCTGTAGTTTAAACGTGGCGCGGCAAGTAAAAGGTCAGCAAAATGGTTATGAATATAGCTACGTGTTCCGAATCGCAATAACTCATCGTCTGTGGATGCATTCACAAACTCAAGCAGAGCGGGAACGATTTACTTTTCTGTGTAATGTTGAGATATCGATACACAAGATGGCGTTGGTGCACCATAATTTCTTAATATCTTAATTTGGAATATCTTAATAAATCGAACTAAGCGACCGCTACTATACTTCTTGATATAATAAAAACATTATCACATAACTAAAGAGACCATATGTAGCTATTAATAATAATAAATTGTTTATTTGCAAAGAAAGTGGTAAGTACTTTCTGATTGATTAATTATAAAAAAACATATAATCAGCCTTATAAAAATAGGTATGCAAACGTCATATTAATTATCATAATGTCATAATAATAAGAACAGTTAAGTTATTTGTAATAATTGTTGCCAAAACTTTTGATGTAAGAAACTTGTTTTTAAAATGAATCGGCAGATGGCGCTCAAATCAACGCAGTACAAAACCATCGACGCTGAAACGCGCTAACGAAGTTTTTCTAATAGTTAAGGTTAACAAGGACAATTTGTGTAAATCAAATGTACTCGCTTCGGCAGTACATAAACTAAAATTGGAACGATACAGAGAAGATTAGCATGGCCCCTGCGCAAGGATGACACGCAAAATCGTGAAGCGTTCCACATTTTTTTATAGGATTAATTTTGGAACAGTGAACTTATTAATAATTAAGTATGTGTGTCCTGAAATAATAATAAATCAAAAATATTTCAAACATGGCATTTTTTAAAATAGTTTTTAAATTTTTGTTGTTATGATGCGGTATTATATATTATTATAATTATTAATTCATAAGATATTTTTAGTATTTCTTTTAGAATATGCATAAAGTTTTGTTGAATTACTAGTTCAAAAATATTCATTTTTTCTTCATAAAATTGGAAAATTGTTATTTTGAAATTAAATTGACATATGACAAAAATGTGACATACTTTTCATAATATATGAAAGATTGTATCATAATTTTCCGCCATTTTTATCACCGTAACCCTCCCCTAACATCATAGAGTTGCCGGCGATTGTGAGTCGCAATATCGACATAAGTTACGTCTACATAGTCGCATAAAATCAACAATGGTCCAGTCTTCGCATAATTCAACGGCGTGAATAATTATATTTCACTAGTTTACACGAGCGGTTTTGTCAAAGGTATATATGTTATATTTTGTTTGGTCATATTTTGAGGCGAATTATCTTATATTTTATAATTGTTGACCCGGCATAGTTATTTTACCATAATATTATTACAGTGCTATTACTTACTATTAAATGGATTGGTAGAAGGGTGAAAAATTAAGGTTATTTAGTTTTTTAATGCCAAATTGTCCACAATTCAAAAATGTGTTAAGGGACTGGCTTCTGAGCAAACTTAAGGCCGATTTACATTATCTTAGCGTTTAGGAGAGTGCTTTAGTACAACTTGAAAGGCCAGTTCTTTAGTGCTTTAGTGCGTTGCGAGTGAACGTTTACATTTCTTCCAGTAGAGTATCATTACAGCGCCACAATGAACGCGCAACGACGTCGGCAAATACGCTCTATTCTACGCAAAATACTAACTGTGGTTATGGAACAAATAGAAGACGAGATTTTATTCGAAATAAATAAACTAAATATAAATAATAAAAAAAAATAGCTTCTTTTAAGGCAGTGTATGCCGAATGCCTAGCCTGTTTGTTTTTGTATAAATTGTTTTTAACGTTCCACAAACATTCGTGAACAACATATTCAGACACAAATTTGATAGTTGTATCTTCCGACCATTTAGCCATCTTTAAAAAACAAAAAACACGCACGCGTTTCACGGCACTTATGCACTCTCCTAAAGATTTGACTAAATTACGTGTTTACACACAACGAGGGAAGATCTCGGGGGGTGCGCGGGCGCGGGAGGGGTATCACTTGAAACAAAAATAAAAAGCGATTCTATTTTGATTCAACTTGAAAGTCAAGTAGAACCGTACTAAAGCAAGTAACGTTTACTAAAGCAAGTAGAGTTTACATGTTTTAACTAAAGTACTATCCTAAAGCACTCTCCTAAACACTAAGATAATGTAAATCGGCCTTTACGCAGAGTTGGAGATGCTACTGATACCTAACACGTAGTTACACACTACACTCACTCATTCATTTTCATGCACCCACACAGTCACGTTATGCTGGTTGTTAGTAAAAAATAAAGATATGAAATTGTTGTACTTAAACAGTTTAAAAAAATCACAAACCTGTAATTTAAAACAAAATATTATGGAATTAAGTATTAAGTATGTTATGGAAGAGCTGGAAACCCTGACAGGTAATTTTTATTTAAAAGGGTTCTCAAATCTTACGCATTGCATACTTATAATGAATAAACACATTTCTATATCATTTTTTTTAATCTTAAGGAGAATAATTGAATCAAACGACGAATAATGATGGGAGAAAAAAAGAAGTTTTTAACATACGACTACACAATAAACAATAATAATTCATAAAAATCTGTCAAGTTCTTTTTAATAATTGAGAAATTTATTCTTCATATAAAAATTCAGCCATATAAAAATAGGCTTGCAAATGTCATATTAATTATCATAATGTTATAATAATAAGTACAATTAAGTTATTTATAATTTTTGCCAAAGCTCTTGTTCGTTGATTACGGTATAATATAATACACATTGTAAGACACTTGTTTTTAAAATGAATCGGTAGATGGCGCTCAAATCAACGCAGTACAAAACCATCGACGCTGAAACGCGCTAACAAAGTTTTTCTGATAGTTAAGCATAACAAGGACAATTTGTGTAAGGCGAATGTACTCGCTTCGGCAGTACATAAACTAAAATTGGAACGATACAGAGAAGATTAGCATGGCCCCTGCGCAAGGATGACACGCAAAATCGTGAAGCGTTCCACATTTTTTTATAGGAATAATTTTGGATTTTTGCGTAATCGAAAAGAAAAATAAATCAGAAATATTTCAAATCATGGCATTATTTTTAAATAGTATTTTAATTTTTTGTTGGTACGTACGATACCGTATGGTATGATATATTATTATAATTATTAATTAATAATACGTTTTTAGTATTTATATAAAAATATGCATAAAGTTTTGTTAAATTTAAAAAGTTTTTAAGTTTGATAAAAAAGTTTAATAATTGAGAAAAATATTAAATTTTTATTCATAAAATCAAAAATTCTTATTTTGAAATAAAATTGGCAGGAAATTATGATAAATTATTTTATACATATCGCACATCCGCTCAAATAACGTCATAACTCGATAAAATGTCAAATGACTTTAATTGTACCATTCGTATCAGAATAACACATACTTCATGCTCATAAATCGTCATAGACGTAGTTCAATTATTTGTCCCTAGATGGCACTTGTGACGTTCTATTGTTTACCGAAAGTTGTGCCGCGGCGAACATAAACAGTGTCATGTTACGACTTGCGCGAGGTGGTCATACGGGCGTTGTTCAGTAAAAGTGAATTGTGTCGAATCAAGACAGTCTTTGTAAACGAGGTAAGTAACATTTTATTTTCTTTTTTGCAACTAAACTGATGCTTGTCGAGTTATGCCAGTATACGTGATTGAAACAATTCAATTTACACATTTGTTAATCACTAATAATGACCTATGCAGAGTTATGGCGGTATACGTGATTGAAATTATATTATTAAACATGTTTGTTTATCACTAATACTGACCTATGCAGAGTAACGACGGTATACGGGATTGAAACAATTCAATTTACACATTTGTTAATCACTAATACTGACCTATGCAGAGTTACGACGGTATACGTGATTGAAATTATATTATTAAACATGTCTGTTTATCACTAATACTGACCTGTACTAATGTATGACAGTATATGTGATCGGGATGATGGCACAATATGTTTTATTAGATAATAAATCTGAATTATGTTGAATTTTGACTTTATTCATAAATAAAACGACTGAAAATAAAACTATGTGTCAGCAAGAAAACTGATTTGTCTTCAATTATGCTCGTGTTTTTGACTATGATTATTAATAAAGTGATAGATTTATTAATTTAAAATTATCGTATAGTGATAGTATAAAATTATTTTAGGTACTGTTTACGCATAATGTTTTTTTTTAATTCCCTGAGGCCACATTGTTGTTTTTTTTTTAGTTTAAAACCTTAAAAAATGTTTAGGTAGGTATTTAATTGTTTTTAACTAATTGTGTTGTTCATCTTGTTCTCAGGTGTTATTCGGTTTGGCGGTGTCACTTGTAACTATGTCCAGATCCAGAAAAATATTGTCATTATGTCTGGAACCCAATGACCATCATAACACAGTAACTGATGACTTGTCTATTGTGGCGGAAGATACGCAACCAAAAGATGTAGAAGAAAATTGTGACACGTCAAATAAAGAGAATACATATCATATAAATGAACCTACTACACACATTCCCAACTTACAGGTAGAATGTAATAGAATAGAGAATGAAGACTGTAATTTGCAAGAACCCGAATCTACGGGTGAAGAAACAGACGATTCTGTTAAAGATCGTGATTATAAATTGTCTTCCAAAAAGCGTAGCAAGAATTTAGTAGTTTCTCGTCAGCGATCATCTAGTACTTCATCTACAAATTCCTCTTCGTCTAGTTCATCCTCATCTAGTTCATCTTCATCTAGTTCATCCTCTTCTGATACTCCTTCGTCTAATAGAAATTCTCCAACATCTACCTCTGTACTATTGTCACTTAATAAACAAACAAATCAAGACAACAATGAATGCTTGCCTTCAACTTCCAAAGAAATTAACTTAAATAGTATTCATTCTCCAATACCAAACGAGACCGTAGTACAGGGAAATTTCAATACACGTAAGAGACGCCGTGGAGAGGCACAATGGAAGCAGAATATAACAAAAGTTTTACGAAACTCTGGATTACCCTATCAAACGAAGTCCGGACGAAATATTTCTAAGAAACAAATGAAACCAAGTTGTGGAGAAGGTTGTAGACTTAAATGCAGCTATTTTCTTACCGATGAAATAAGAATTCAAATCTTTGATTCTTATTGGGCTTTGAAAGATTTAGAGAAACAGAGACTATTCATTCACAAACACATACAACAGATAGAGATAAAGTTTCGGTCTACCAAAGCACAGAAAAATCGAAAAATCAACTATGCATTTTACTTTGAGGTTGAAGGTTCATTAAAAAGGGTTTGCAAAACAATGTTTAAAAATACATTGGATATTAATGATAGAACAATTAGAACTGTAACAGAGAAATCTACTGGAGGATTTTTGAAAGAAGATGAAAGAGGGAAACACGGTAAACATTATACTGTAGGTGACACTATAAAAAATGATATAAGAAATCATATAAAACGTATACCGAAAATTGAAAGTCATTATTTAAGAGCACAAACAACACGAGAATACATTGATGGAGGAAAGACTATATCTGACTTACATAGAGATTATGTGAATGAATGTAAACAAGATGGACGCAACTTTGGAAACTACGTAATGTACAGTCGTATTTTTAACGGTGAATTTAATTTAGGATTTTTTGTGCCAAAAAAAGACAGATGTGAATTATGTGTAGCTTATGAAAATGCAGTTCCCGAAAGTAAACTGTTGCTCAAAAAAAAATATGATGAACATTTAGTGGACAAGGTTTTATCCAGGGAAGAAAAAAAGCGAGATAAAATAGCCCTAAAAGAAAACAAAAACCTGATTGTATCTGTATACGATTTACAAGCAGTTTTACAGGTACCTCGTGGTGATGTTTCTGTTTTTTATTATAAGAGCAAATTAAATAATATGAACTTTACGATAAGCAAATTGAAAGCAGAAGAATCGGGAAAAAAGAAAAAAAGGCAACAGACTGAAGACGATAGTTACAATGGAGACACTATTGTAAATAACAGTATTACCGATTGTTATTTTTGGCACGAGGGTCAGGGTAATCGGGGTTCAGATGAGATTGGTAGCTGTTTGCTTAAATATATAGAAAAAGAATTGCATGATTACGAGGGTGACCAACTAGCTGATATAGTTTTTTATTCGGATAACTGTTGCGGCCAAAACAAAAATAAGTTTATTGTTGGATTGTACATGTATGCAATATTGAAGTTTAGTAATTTAAATTCTATTACTCATAAATTTTTGATAGCCGGACATACGCAAAACGAAGGTGATGCCATACATTCGGTAATCGAAAAGCAAATAAAACGTTCCTTGAAAACTGGTCCAATTTACGTGCCAAGTCAGTACGTACAAATAATTAAAGAGGCTAAGAAAACTGGGGAACCACTAAGAGTTAATGAACTATCACACACCGATTTTATTAATTTAAAAAGATTAGTTAGTGATCTAGGTATTACTACTTTAAATAAGCTAAAGATTTCTGAAGTTAAAATGATGATGATTACCAAAGCCGCACCAAATATTTTAAAGTACAAAACGTCGTACACTGACATTGAATGGTCTGAAACTAATTTACTTTCTCGAAATAAAAAAATAATAGTTCCTGATCTAAAGCAAGTTTATGCTGCTAAAATAGAGATTAAGGAACGGAAAAAGAATGACTTAATGACATTACTTCTTAACAACCACATTCCTAGTTTTTATGCCAACTTTTATAATAGTTTATAAGTTTAATTATTTTTTATTACACTGTCTACTCTCGTGTTATTGCACAGCTGATTGTTATAAGTACTTAAAGTATTTTATTTTGATAGAAGTTCATTTTTAGACTTACTGTTACAAATTGTGATTTTAAATAAGTATTGAAATACCTAGATTATTTAATTTTCATAGAGTGTTTATATATTATAGTGATAGAGTGTGAATTGTTTATTTTTCAGTTAAGACGTTGTAAATTATAAGTTCCTTAATTTGATTTATTTTTTCAATGCTATAGAGGTGTACTACCCTCGTTTTAATTAAACTGTTGATCGTTTTGAAGTACATAGATTATTTAATTTTGATAGAAAGTTGTTTTTTTTTCAGTTATAAGTTTGAAAATTTAATTGTCTTTATATAAAAAGGCATTTCAAAGTCTAATATGTGTGTAATACACGTTATATTAAAGAATATTATATTGTATTTCATTACAAGTTAAAAATACTTGTGTCATTATAATAAACAAATTATAATAAAACTTTGTATTTTTTGTACATATAGTGTCACAACCCAGATTATTTCAATGTTTTTTTCAGGATTTTCAGATTACTAATAATATGAATTTATAGAGCTTAAAAAAACATTATAACTCGGTGAAGAAAGTTTTCTTCTAAAATAGTTCCCTTTTTAATTATGATCCAAAAACTAAACAAATTAAGTTGGGTAAACTTTAAATGTCTTTCCTGAAAAATGTAGTTTTTGGAGTTGTGACGTTATTTGAGCGGAGGTGCGATATATTATGAATTAAAAAAATGTTTCTTAAAATTATTCCAATTCCAATCCAGATATTTTAATATTCTTGTTTTGAAAAAAATCGGCGGGAAATTATGATATTTGCATATATTATAAAATGAATGCCATAATTTCCCGCCATTTTTGGCACCGTAACCTTTCCCTTACATCAAAGAGTTGCCGGCGATTGTGAGTCGCAATATCGACATAAGTTACGTCTTCATAGACGCATAAAATCAACAATGGACCAGTCTTCGCATTATTCAACGGTGTGAATAATTATTATTCAATAGCTTACACGAGCGGTTTTGTTAAGGGTTCTGTTATATTTTAGTTAATCATATTTTGATACGATTAATTTTATATTTTTAACTAGCTGACCCGGAAGAGTTGTTTTACCATAATATTAATGCAGTGGCTATTGCTGTTACATGGGTTGGTAGAAGGGTGAAAAATTAAGGCCATTTTTTTATTTTTTAATGCCAAATTGTTCACAATTAAAAAAAACTGTTAAGGTCTGGCCTCTGACCTGTGTTGAGTACACACGCAGAGTTGAAGAATGGAGATGACTGAGACCTAACAGGTAGTTACACATTACACTCACTCATTCATTCACATGCACCCACACACTCACCTAATGCTGGTTGTAAAAAAATTATGATATGAATAATTGTAAACAGTTTGAAAAATTTACTAAATCGTAATTTAAAGAAAAATGTATTAAGGAATTAAGTATTGAGTTTGTTAAGGAAGAGTTGGGAACCCTGACAGGTATTTTTTACTTAAAAGGGTTCCCAAATCTTACACATTGAAATGCATATAATGTACTTAAAATAATAAACATATTTAAATTTTTTAAAATCTTGATAACAATAATTGAATCACACGACGGGCCAACCTTACTTAGGAAGGATAAAAATAGTTTTTGACATACGAATACACAATAATTTATAAAAATCTGTCAAGTTGTTTCGGAGGCACACAATATAGTATTCAACTTTCATTAGCCCTCTGGTAAGAAAGCATTGATTGCATTGGCACGGGGTGTACCACAGATCTTCAAGATCTGTTGTCGAACACACCCCCACAGAACACAGATTACACCGATAGATTGCAAAGCAAAATATTTCCCGCCAATAAAACTTGTCGCAAAAGTATTTGTTGATATTTTCGTTCGTAAATGTTTTTGCAAAATAAAGTTGATAGTTGTTTATAGCTATGTCTATTATTAAAGAATGTCATTGGCAGTACCGCAAGGAATGCAGACTTTTTGTCATAAACGCAAATTCATTCCTTTATGGTTGATAATGGCAGCTTTTACGCACATACTATTTCTCGAATGTTTTTTATAGTCTTCCATAAACATTATTTGTTTTATAAATACCTAAGTGTACTATATATTATACATTTTATTTATTTTATCTTATTTAAAAAAGTTATCTAATCGGGCTACGGTGGCTGGCGTGTTGTGGCGTGTGGTACATTCAGAAGTAATAATAATTCAAAACTTCAGTGGTCCCCTCATATTAACGGATTGGCGAAGTTCTGCAACTTACGCGGTTAAAAAAGTTCGCTCACTAACTGATGTCGATACAGCTAAACTTGTTTATTTTAGTTACTTTCACAGCTTAATGACTTATGGCTGTCTGCGCAGTTAACATTCGCTCGAATGGTGAAGGAAAACATCGTGAGGAAAGCTTGCCTTAAGGCCGATTTACATTATCTTAGTGTTTAGGAGAGTGCTTTAGGATAGTACTTTAGTTGAAACATGTGAGCGCTACTTGCTTTAGTAAACGCTACGCTAAAGAACTTGCCTTTCAAGTTGTACTAAAGCACTCTCCTAAACACTAAGATAATGTAAATCGGCCTTTAGACCCAAAAAGTCGGCGTGTTTCAGGCGCAGATGATCACCTACTTGTGTATAAGATTAACAAATGATCGTGAAACAGATTTGAGGCCCAGACCTAAAAAGGTAGCGCCGCTGATTGTGTTATTTTTTATTAGGTTCATATGAGACACCATTTAAATATATGTATCATATTACTATATATCCTTCCTGTAAATATGTGTTTCGGAATACATTTCGAACTCGGTATTTTGACAGTACCAAGTTTGTATATCCTTGAAGCAGTTATGACTGCAAAAAAGCATCCATAATTGTTCAAAACATTTAAAGAAACTTGCCTATATGCCGAGGGATCCAACACGGCTGTGGGTGCCTGCATGTTGTACCATGATGTATTAAAAGAATTGTTACGCCATCTCTATCAAATTACTAATCACCTTCCCAATAGTTATACACACTGCCGTGTAATTCTTTCAAGGGGAAGGTGTTTAAATTTTTAAAGCCTAAATTTTTAAAGTATTTTGACAGGAAATATTATTATCTTAACTGTTCTTATTATTAAGACATTATGATATGTCGTCTGCCTATTTTTAAATGGCTGATTGTGCGGTTTTTTATAATTAATCACTTGAGGTGTCAATGACGTTAACAACATTATAACTACTTGCGATGTATAATATGTTTCGTAATAATTTTTCAATCTAATAGGCAAGTAGCCTGTGCCTGACACACGCCCTCGACTTTTTGTGCCTAATGCCAGCCGGTTTCCTCACGATGTTTTCCTTCACCGTTCGAGCGAATGTTAAATACACACATAGAAAGAAAGTCCATTGATGCACAGCTGGGGATCGAACCTACGACCTCAGGATGAGAGTCGTACGCTGAAGCCACTAGGCCAACACTGCTCACTGCGATATATACATAATAGTTAATAATATAGAAATAACCGCAATTCTTTAAGCCCGCGTTAATGTTTAACGTCCTTACGGCAAAGTGGCATTCAAAGTACATTTTATTGTATGCCCACTAATGACCAGCATTAGGGCGGGGCGGAAGGATTTAATAATCGAGCGGCGAGCACGATAAAATTGCGATGTTCGATGCGTACGCGCCGCGGGCGGTAGTGATGGGAAATGTCGATAATTTGTTGCTTTTTGTTGTCACTAATTAAAGCTAAAGGTGTGCGTAATGAATTACCGTATTAGGACTTAGTAATTAAAGTGGAGTGCAAAAAATATACCTGGCTAGGCAATTTTTTTTGTACACTTAAGGCAATATGGAATAATACGATCAAGCATTGAAATATTAAGACTATTAAGTAATTTAAATTTAACCTTACTTAAAAGAATATTTAACATGATAAAGTCCCAATAAGCCTGCCTGATGGACGCTCAGTTGTGGAACGACGGACGTCTAGGTGATGCGGGTGGAATTTCGTATTCTGCCTCGACGTCCGATGAGTTTCCTTATTATGGTCTATCCATCTTCTAAATTGTCTTTCTATTTTGCGTTTATTATATCTAAAATAAGGTAAGATAGTAAATATATATGTATATATATGACCTTAATAGCCTATCAAGCACGCGATCAGGAAAATCCGAGAAACTAAGCTAAACTAAAGGAGAAACTAAATCTCCTTTAAAAAGGCACTTCATATATTTAAACTATGTCTAGTGGGCTTGGTGTCTCCCGCTGGCCCGGTGGACTGACTGGCTGACTGGTAGACCCTCATCTCAAGTGCTTTTCTCCACCATTAGGTT
Organism: Pieris napi; assembly: GCF_905475465.1. Taxonomy (NCBI): domain Eukaryota; kingdom Metazoa; phylum Arthropoda; class Insecta; order Lepidoptera; family Pieridae; genus Pieris; species Pieris napi. The sequence goes on from NC_062255.1 coordinate 9,572,389, forward strand.
AGGTTACAGTCTCCCAAATAATGTTAAGCATAGTAAAACAAATAATTCAAATAACATCAAGCAGTTTGTATACAATCGATATAACGAACAACACTATGAAAGGTATAATTTATTTCCCATTGGGTATAGCTGCGTCAATTATTATTATTGTTCCACGAACGAGATCTTCAGCAGGCAAACGCATAAAACCCTTACCAATTATTTTACCATCTACTTTCAAAGTAACATCAACAACAATTCGGTTAGGTTCTGACCTATTAAATGTAACTTGGAAGATTTAAGAAACCAGTCTAAAGGCCGATTTACATTATCTTAGTGTTTAGGAGAGTGCTTTAGGATAGTACTTTAGTTGAAACATGTAAACGCTACTTGCTTTAGTAAACGCTACGCTAAAGAACTTGCCTTTCAAGTTGTACTAAAGCACTCTCCTAAACACTAAGATAATGTAAATCGGCCTTAATAGCGTAGAGCGCTAATTTACGCTGGATTTTATCTTTAAAGTAACAGCAAATAGATTAAGTTGTGGAAGGGATAGGTAGGATCCTATTAGATTGACAAATGATCATGAAACAGATACAGAAATCGGAGGCCCAGACATAAAAAAGGTTGTAGGGCCACGGATAATTTAATATTAGTACACGACCTCCAACGGAGTGAAGGTGAGAATTGATTTGAAGATTGCAATGTTTACAGCAAGTACATATATTTTTATATTAACTAACAAGGTAGTTAAATCGGCAAAAAATCAATAAAACTTTTCTATTTTTACATGCATTTGACATCATACAATATAGTCGAATCATTATCTAATCGCTAACAAAAATATTTTCAAATATATTTCAAATATAGTGTCAATAGTATTTATAGCTAAATGTTAGTCGCCTGTGGATCACCCCCCTCTTGGGTAAAACCCTACCAACCCTTTCCAGATGTCTATATTTATTTATAAGTGCTAAAACAACGTGAACAAAATTTTACAAGAAAATATAACATCACAAATTTATAAAACACATACACATCAATTATATTACAACAAGCAACCACAAAATAAAAATATAAAAAAAACTAAATATAAACTTAAACCTCACCAAACCCATGTTGTTTTAATAAGTATGGGTTTAATAAAACTATACATTTTATTGTATTTGAAGCGTTTAAATACTTTAACAATAGAATTTATAATACTAATTGGCCTAAGTGGCATACGTTAGATTTGTCTCTGGATTTATGTACTCGTATTACGTATGTGCTGTTATTCATACATGGGGAAGAACCCAACGATAAAGATTTATTGTAAACAATTGTTAACGGCAGTGAGAGAACATCATAACACGATTTTGCGAAGTGTGACGAAATTCCACCTAGGCCGGGTCCTTTATTTGTATTTAACAATTTTAGAATTTTACTTGTTTCCTTGTATACTGTTAAGGTAATTGGCTGATTCATAAGAAAAGTTTATATTAGGCTGAGAAAATGCAGAGAATATAGAGTGGAAAAAAATCCGTCCTATCTGTGTCAATAGTCTGCCAGTCTTTTCCTGCTATTTCTATTGTCATCAGCCCACCGTCTTTTTGGAGTCTTGTTGGAGTCAATATGAATAAAATTACTTTGATCAAACTAACACTTTACAATCGAAGAACTCTTTACGTTACGTTCTTAAATTGCTAAATGTTCAAATAATTCTAGTAGGTATTTTTATTTTATTTAGTTTTTTGTAACACCAAAATTGTCATATATTTTAGAAAAGATAGCTCGACACATATACTGTTGACATAGCATTATGTATGATGTTGTAAGCTTTAACAAATAACCAGTGGGTATATTTAAATTTAAATGGACAAACATAATTTATTAACAAATATCAATTTATAAAGAAAAGCGTAACCGCGGAATACTTATATTTATTAATTCAAAGGGACAATAAACTTTGTCAGACGTAAGTACAGTTGACTTTTTATTGAAATTTTATGAGGCCATTTATCGATATCGATAAGAATAAGGTCACAGCAATTATCTGTCGTGTCAGGCTATAAATTTCGTAATTTGCGTTAAATTTAATGTTATATGGCCTAAACTGTACTTTTAGGTACGTGTAACGTATTTTTATAACTTTAATGATAATGGTTTTATAAGGATAACAACGAACCTGCCCACTAAAGTATTTCTGACCAATTCGACTTAGGGTCCTTTATTACACTGTTTTTTACTTTGTCTATACAATAGATATAGAATTCGCTTTAAATCAAATATATTTTATATACTAAAAGAACTGTGACGAAGATTTATTAATTCTAGACTTAATAAGACCTCAAAACTAGTTAAAATCTTACTCATACACTGAAGAGAAGTAGTTCTAACAACTAATAGTAAAATGCTATAAAACTACTTGATATTAAAAGCCAATATGTCTTGAAACATTAATTTCCCGGCGGGAGCTGGCTCAGAGATCTCTAATGACTCGTAATTACAATCCAAGTAATGGCGGCCTGCCACAAAGCGCCTCCATTTTGTTTTGCTCTTTTATTTTTCCCGCGCATACGCGCTCTGTGCCAGTTTCTTGTTGTTCAATTTGTAAAAAGAATATGAATTCGAACCTATTAATATAGTTAATCTATGAATTAGATAGAGTGTCAGTTTCAGAAGTCATTTTTAAAAACATTTCAGTGTGTCTGTGGAATTAGAACGGCGTTGTAAAATATATTTCCAAATACACATTACCCGCTATTTTCATTAGGATTTATGTTTCTTACTACATAGTTACTTGTCAGTTGACACGATACAAAACAAAAAGTTCATATTAGGGTGAATCTACAGATTATATTATACTCCTGTAAAAGACATATTAACTTGATAGAAAAAAATCAAACTAAACCACAGACAAATGTATAACATACGTCACATCCCGTGGCCGAGTCGCGGCCGACGTGATTTTGATATTTTTTGTGGCATCAATTTGATTGCGAGCCAGTTGGCTTAATTACCCCTTCCCGAGAACTATGCTCTAACATTAGTGAGGAAAGAATTATTTCTTGATAACTATTTAAATATTTCGTTTCAATAGTAGAACACGATTTTTCTCACGTACTCTCAAAGTACTTGGTTCCTGTAAGTGTTTAATACAAGTAAATAACGCTTGAATAATAATAATTATGTCATCTTCATACTTATTACATAAGATAAATATTAATTTAGGTCAGTTTAACAACAGCCTAGCTTCTTATATACAATGAAATTTATAAGTGCAACAATACATTATCAAATAAAAATCTTTAATATTGTATTTAGACGTAATCACCCGAATACATTTCGAATAATATTCTATACTATAAACAACAGAATATTTTAAAAAATGGTCTGTGGTACCTATTCGAATTATTTCCCGCCAAAGTTTCCTCTCGTTTAAATAATACTCAATAGATAAAATTAATACAGGATAGGAATGATTTTATAAGCTCAATTATTTAAATGATAGTGGTATATAAAATCGATCAGATAAAAATGCGCTGACGTCATTATTTCGGACATTGAGCCACAGATTGTACTACTAGATGTGAGCATACAAAAAAATAAAAGCCATATGGGGCCGTAAAGCCGTGGGACACATAACATTTCTTCTTGTGACAGCCTAATTTATTTAAGGAATGTCTTCAGCCTTCCTTGCCTAATCAGTAGCTTTTAATTTTCTTGCCTCGCAGAAAACGTTTAAGAATCTGTATTCAATACAGGTTTATGTTTTATCAACATGTGTTTTTAAGTAAATAGCAGAAGTTAACAAAATGTCATATCCAGTATCTCTATACAAAGTCCATAATAAACAAATAAAACAACTTGAACATTCATTAGCCGTCATTGAGAGCGCGTCTTTTAAATCCGACATTTTTTTCTTTTTTAACCGTCTTTTAATTATTTTTATCTTTGAGAGTTTTATATTGAGGCTATTTTTGAAAATTCCATTTTGTTTAAAGATTAGCTTATCTTCGAATTGGGGACCTAAATAGTAAATTTTTGTTTTCTATCATCCTTTTTAAACCAACTTCGTAAAAAGTATTGAATTTTTTGTGTAAAATTGTTATTCAATACCAGGTATTGTAGTCTTTTTTTAAAGATTTTTTGAAATACAATTATTATTAGCGAAAATAATGAATGTGGCTTGAAAACCAAAAATTGTGTAAGAATTCTTTTTAAAAAAAAACAACATCAGACATGCATTGAATCATTTTTAAATTTGGAACATGAGAATTTTGTTTTAATGTTTTTTTTCTTTTCGCGAGATCTGTAGCAACTTCACAATTTCATTATAATTTATGGCCATGCAAATTTGACAGGACTATGCAGCTTTCGTTATTAAAATCTAATGCAGCTTTCGTCCGTTAGTCTATTAGAGGATTGCACTTAACAATTTATTCTCATACAAAAACAAGAAATATGTAAAACTAAATGCTACAAGACATTGAGAATCAAAGCGCCGCCAATAAATGTTTTCGTCCCGTTTCATTTCGAAAAAGGCAAAAAACTAAATTTTATTTGCACATTATGTCTCTTAATAGCCATCTGTGGAAATTAAATGAATATTTTATTACATGACGGGTATCGCTTTTATCTTATTAACTCGAAGTAATTTGAACCAAAAAAGTAATTGACAATGTAAATAATAAAATTAGTTACAGTACAAGAGTTGGAGAAAATTGAAAATTTACATGATTTTAATTATAATCAGTGACTATGCTTCATAATAACTTTCCCATCGCCCGAGAACGGGGTAGACCAGTTCATTACCTTTATTGTCTACCAGCCCAAACCCGTAATGTTTTGTTATGAATCAAACATGTCAACCAAACAAATCAAACATAAATATGTATTTATATGTCTATCTATCTATAATATGTATGTATATCCGTTGCCTTCCCATAACACAAGCTTCACCAGCTTAGCATGGGACTAGATCAATTGGTGTGAATTGTCCAATCTAAAAAAAAAAACAAAAAAAAAACTTTAACTTATATACATATATAGTATATAATTATACGCTGTTTGCGTCACAAATAAAAGAACGTTTTACGCTCGTGACAATATGGTTTATTACGTTTGGAAAAAATGTATTATACAATAAATGATTATTTGCGTGAGACACTGTAATTTAATAACGTGTGATATGTACGATACAAATAATATAAGAACTGTCCAATTTATATGACTAATAATGTAAAATTACTCTAAAGACAAATTTGCGCGCCATTGTAAGGCAGAATATGCGAACTTACGATTGTACCACCTTACACATTTTTGTACCATATTCTTGCAATAAATTATTATTATTATAAAAAAGTTGGTTAATTCAAATATACGAAGGATACAGAAATGCGCTCGTTTTTTACGAAAGTTAATACGTAAAAAATACTATCTTCATTATGAATTTACGAAGTACATGAATCAGCGGTATTATTCTAAAGAGTTTTTATTGACTCGCGATCGTGAAAAGCAATTTGCTTTCGGTGTGCTCAACGTGTCTGTAGGGTGACCATTCAGTCATATGTGTTATTGTCAAATATAATATTCAGTATTTAAACGTTAATGCAGGATATACAGATAAAAGATGGACTTTAAAGACAACTACATGGAAAGGACCAAGGGTAGAAGGAGTCTTGTTCTAGAAAAAGATGATATAGAAGCATTAGCAGGAAGCGAATGGAGAAAGAAAGAAATGGAAAGAGAAATTTGGAAAAGCATGAGGTGGGTTTTACCCGTGAAGGGGTTCCGATCAAAGATACTGGAGGTAGTTAGAATATTGAGTTACAAGAAACTGTATGTTCAATGTTTGTAAAGATTGTAAATAAACGGCAATTAGCATTAAAATAATAATTATAAAATTAATTTATTATTTTAATGCTAAATGTTGTATTCTAATTTAAATAAATGAGGGTTCTTTGTCGAGTTTTGAAAACATATAAATTAAAGAAAAACCATAAATCATTTAATCAAAATTATATGTTATAAGAAGATCTAGGTCTATATTTTTTTATTAATTGTAGAATTATCGTAGGTAAAATTGCTACCAACTACAGTACACGGTTGACTTGAAACAAATATCCCTTTACACATCTGTCTCACGTTTGTGCTCATCGTTTAATGGTCCTGGTTAACAGATTTAGTTGATAAACTACTCGGTGGTCATTTTCATCAACTCCATAGAGACATTTAGCTGAGTAGAGTTAGCAACCTTGCTCTGTTATTTGTAATTATTATTATTATTATTGTTATTCCTAGATAAATATGTATTTGCGGACGGCAGACCCATGCGACTGCGATACAAAGAGTCCCCTCGTGAGTTGTGTGATATATTGCGTGCTACTAGATTGTGAGGAAGTTTTGAGATCTGGTAAGCTCTGTGCTTTCGTAAATTCTCATTTTCACACGTATATACCCTTTCTATAACATTGACTATAACGATAGAAGTACTACTGTAAAAGTATAATAATTATTTGGGAAATATTAAATAAACATTGATCAGTGATTAAATAATATTCATCGACATAATTGCCACACAACAAGTCCTGATAACTTAAAAATCATGGCGTTCCGTCAGGTGTAACAAATCGATTCCCTTTCAACTTCGCGGTGAATCTCGATTCTTGCTAATGTCCGATTTTATTACAGAAATCAACATTTATTTTACTCAACTATTTTTACCTTGATTGCTAATACTCTTAAATCGCATTTTTGTAAAAAGATATTAATGATAATAAGATTAATCATAGACCTGTATAATTTTTATTATTATAGATAATTACTTAAAGATGTCTTGTGGAACATGATGTAATGGTTGGCAGCTCCTTGCAAACATTTTGTTAAAGAAAAAACTTAAAAAGAGCGGCGGAGAGTTTATTGTCAGTTTTCGTCCGCCATTGATTTGAGAACAACCAGTAAATGTAAAATTCGAAAAATTAAAAATGTCTTTCTTATGAATGTTAAATACGCACATAGACAGAAAATCCATTAGTGCACAGACATTTCGATGTTGCAACAGTGTAGGCTAATTTTATTTTATCGATAAACTAGCCGTTTCGCGCCCGCTTTGCTGGACGAATTAAAATAAATTTTATGTTTCATTATTTTTTTTTTTCATATTTTTATTATTCTTCTTTTTAACTTCCCGCTAAGAAAATTGAAATATTTCGAAAATCGAGTTTTTAACAGATGTTGACGTTTAGAGGTTCTAGGAAGCCTCCCCGAATGTTTCCGCGGTGAAGTCCGTATGGATAAATTTTCATAAAAGTAAAACAGCAATAAAAAAATGAAGGAACGTTGGAATTTAATAAATAAATAGCCATAAACCATCTAGGAAAAATTTCGCATCGAATGGTGGTAGTTTCATACGATCAGTGGTTTAGGCGTGATTGAGCCTCAAACGAAGACCATTTTCATTATATATATAGATAGATATATATATAGATAACACATGATTTTGAGAAAAAGAAAGATGACAATTGACCTGTGACAGGCACAGAAATGTGTCTGCCATGGGACGTCATTATAATAACACCATCCTCTTAATAATATATTATAGCGAGTCGTGTACTCTCGTAACCCGTCATCTTGGGCCTCAATTACCCGCCACTACCACGCCTCCTGGCGCCATAGTCTCAGTAATGTGGCATTGTATCCTGCGCGAGCGACCCATATAATGTTTTTTTAAATTACGAATATATTTTGTTATCCATAGAATACCAACAAAAACATTGTAGATTTTTTGGTTAAAGCTTTTGTTCCCGTGGAAAAGTTTCACGGAAAGCCTATGGAGTCAAGACTACAGCCAGTTGTTATGGTGTTACTGAGACTAACATATAATCATTTATAATGAAATCCTCGTTGAGGTCGCTCCGTGAAGCCTGCGAAGTGCCCAGGAAACTTCCGAGCTTCTGGAAGGAGCTAGGCTGGCATTAGCCAGGACTTTACGCACAACGGACCAAATGATCGTGAGACGGAAACTGAGTCCACACTATACACAACATTAGCATATAATTTTTTTTTAGTATCTATTAAAATACTGTCGGAGAGTTTCCTGCCAGTTCTTCGCCCGCTCCACGCACTTGATTTTGGAGCTAATAAATGTAAATTCCTTCTATCACTAACATCCTATTCAGCTTTTAGAACGAGGTTGGCAAATATAACTATTGTATGTATTATATCCTAATCTAATCCATTTAGGAAAAACGTATTTAATTGGTGAATTCATTTCTTTCTTTCAACATCTTTTTGTATAACTTTTACAGCAAATTCCAGAAAGATGTCTCTTAACCTATTGTTAAACATTATTTATTTTAAGCTCGTCTCTGTTACTCTTATTCCTATGGCTAGTTCAGTGTTATATCTGTCGTATGCATACATTGGACAGTCGGTCAGGTCACGTAACACCGTCTCCTTATATTGCGACAGGCAGCACTTTGTCTAACCCTGAACCTGTAAAGATACGACAAGAATCCACCGTGAACTGTCAACATCTGGGTAATCAATTTCGTTGGTTTCATTTGTTTAATTATCGAAAAGGTCTAAGCAACATTTGGAAGGAATAACTTAGTAATTGCTGTTGCTGCACAGATATTTAGAAAAGATTCACATATTTTTGAATGACCTTGACTGTCGCGGTCCTTTGGAAATAAAGGCTTAGTTAGCCTCTAAGAAGCTTGGTGTGCTCAGCAAGGCGAGACGGTACTTCACCCCGGGATACCGCTTGCAACTATATAAAGCGCTAATTCGGCCCCACATGGGGCTTCTCACTGGGCGGGAGCTCCCCAGTACCAGCTCCTTCCGCTTGACCGTATTCAACTAAGAGCGATTCGAATCGTCAACGACCAGTCACTTTCCGAGCGGCTTGATCCCTTGGCGTTGCGTAGAGAGGTGGGATCTCACTTCATCTGTAAAAATGGGAAAATAAATAAATAAATCATCTACCGCATTGAGAGTGTGTTAAGAGGAGTTGTTTGGAATAATACCTGCAGCTGAGTTCCATCATCGGACGTCACCCTGACGTCCGTTCTTCAACTGAGCGTTTCTTAAGGCATTTCTGCCGCGCACCACCCCTATGTGGAACCAGCTGCCCATTGAAGTACTGACTTAGGGTCTATCAAGAAAAGATAGTACCAAGTCTTAAAAGGCGGGCAGCGCGCTTACGAGCCTTCTGGCAGTGCGAGTGTCCATGGGCGGTATCACCTAACATCAGATAAGCCTCCTGTAACATAAAAAAGGGTGCGTGTACTTATGTACGCGCTTAAGAAGTTATACTTCTTTGGCATTATTAAAAATAGTTTTTGATTGCATGCAAATAATTAATTACAATTAAATAATCAAAGACTGGAAAAGGAGTCAATATAGTAAATAAAGTTCAGTTTACATTTGAAAAATTAAATAAATAGATATTTATTATTATTCTCTTACATTAAGTGTAACATAAATTCTATTATTATTCAAATGTTGTTTTTAAATTATGTCCAATGCCGTAGCATCTTCCGTGCAACTTCATTCTGTTAATTTTGTGTCATTGTGCGCGCGCATCGTAAAATTTCACTCTCCTCAACCCCCAACTCCTCACTTTCATAACGCGCCTAAAGAATATAACTTTAAAAAAAAACAAAATAGAAATATCTAAAAAAATCTGAAATAAAAGGCTTTTATTATTATTAACAGGAGACAGAATCTATAAGGTTTACTCCATATGTTGGAAAATACAGCTGTAAGAATAACAATTCTTTAATTACACTGCAACAAAAATTAATAACCAAGTTAGAGCATTGAAACAAAATGTCAATAAGCTTGAGATAAATCGGAGATCAAAAATAAATTTAAATGGCCATTAAACAAGATTTGTAGGAGGTCGGGACGCGAGAGCTGATAAACAATTATCTAAATTAAATATTTTATTCACGAATTATTTAAATTTAGCTTACCTCTAAGATAATAAAGTAATCGAAAACTAAGCCAAAACAAGGAAATTAAATACCAATATTTAATTTAAAACTTCTTTCTATATATATAAGGGGCAAACGGACAGGAGGCTCACCTGATGTTAAGTAATATCGCCCATAGGTATACAATACCAGATTGCCCCTTTTAAGAATTGGTACTTTTCTTGACCCTGAGTCGAATTGGTTCTAAATACTTCAATGGGCAGCTGGTTCAACATATAAAAATACATAAACCCAAATTTTTAATTAGGTAATAAATTATGCAATTATTTGATACAGTTTATTACTTTAAATTATTTACTAATAGAGTAACATTCGGCTTTGACGGCAACATTAATTTATCATCTTTATATATACATAATATGTATGTCGCTAATAATTTAAATACATTTTAATAAGTGTGTTGAGTGTTTGAATGTGGAATAAAATCCTAAATAAACTTTTTGAAAATATTTTCCGTATTTTACTCTCCATAAAAACCATCCTTAGAGTTCCAGGAATAAAAAAAAACATACTCGAATTGGTCCAGCCGCTCTTTTTTTAAACAATTTGTCTCTCAGGGAAGACTGGGGGTCTCTGAGACTCTCACTGGGAGTTGATTCCACAGCTCACTAGTTAGCAAAATAAAGTTACTTGTGAAGCGGACTGATGAAATTCTGAATTGAAAAAATCTACGTAATAACCTCTCAATAAATTTAATAAAACTAAAATCATAAAATATTTATTCACCAGCTCTTAGATCAAGACGGCTACACAAAGCGACCAGTCTTAATCGAATTGATTAGTTAATTATAGCTTTTATCTTGAGACACCATTAGACCTGCGTTCCTCCCACACGGTTAATTGCATTCGATTCCAAAACGAGTCCCACCTCGATCTAAGAATCGATTTTATGTTTCTTTTATGATGGCGAGTACGTTTGATCGATTCGATGCAAGTTTCGTTTAATTGCTAATATATAGATTTACATACTAAAGCCGGTTGCAGACCAAAAACTAAGCTATGTCAAGGCTAAACTAAGCTATGCCAAGCAAGCTAGGCTAAGCTAAGCTAGAAATAAATAGCGTGCACACCAACAGCTAAGCCAAAGCTCAGTCAGTGTGGCGAAGGATGTGCAAAGGGTGTGCGGGGTAGCGGGAGGGGCTTAGCTTAGCTCGTGTAGCTGCATTATGTTAGTATAAACTTACGGACTAGTGTTAGTATATTATTATTAAAAAGCTAAACATAAAAACATATAAACCCATGAATCATTCTATGCATACACTCGTCGATCTGAACCGACAAGTGTACGCACAAAATGCTTCATGATAGGCGAAGACAGGTTATCTGCCACAGTCTTCAAGATGCTATTCCGACAGCCCCGCACCCGGCTCAAAAGAGATCTTGTTTTAATTCTAATAATAGCCCAGAAGTCATTTGTACGGGCTTGGGCGAACATCTCCGAAGCACTGCAGAAACGAGGCAGTCCCAAGAGCATCCTAAACGCATTATTGTATTGAACACGCATGGCAGTTAGCGACCCGACAGTACAGTCGACCCATAGACTACTCGTGTAAAAGGCCGTGCTTACAAGCGTATACCTCACACACACGCAGCATTTCTGTAATCGCCCCTGCTGTCGGAGCCAGCAGCACCATATCATCAGCATAGCTAAGGTTGTTGATGCTTACTCCATTAACCCTACAACCTACACACATGCTGCTAAGTTCTACAATCAGGTCGTTAATGTACATATTAAATAGTTTAGGAGATGACAGACCACCCTGTCTTACACCACTCTCCGACCTATACGATGTAGAAAAAGCGTTAGACCACTTCACAGTGTTGTTCTGGTTGGCATACCAATATTTAAATATATTTAACAGTTGAGTTGGCACACCCCTGTCCTCCATCTTCCTCCAAAGCACATCATACGATACAAGATCAAAGGCCCGAGTCAAATCCAAGAAGCAAGCATATACCGGTGTATTGCGCTTCGTATAATACTGGACAGTGTGCTTCAGACTCAGAATAGCAGCTTCAGTAGAGAGTCCTGGTCGAAAGCCAAACTGAGCGTCATGGAGATTCATATAACTATTCAAACTCGAGTCAAGCACACTGTCCAGCACCTTAGCCATTATAGTGGAAAGAGATATAGGACGATAGTTTCCCTTATCAGAGATGTCACCAGATCTATTTTTAATAACAGGAACCACTATGGTATCCATTAAAGCCGCAGGTAGATACGAGTGACTGATACATAACGAATACAACATAGAGAGTACTCTAGGTAAGTGACCACCTGCATACCATAAATGCTCAATACTGAGCCCGTCGTGCCCAGGAGATTTACCTCTGCCCATGGTATTTAAAATATCTTTAATTTGTTTGACAGATACAAAAAACCCTGGCGATTCACTACACCCGTCGGGCCTAGTGAAAGGTGCCCCAACTGAGGGGCCTAGAGGAGACCGTACCTTAAAATGTTTCATAAATTCATTCGCAATCTTCTCTGGGTCACTTTCACCCCCTACACTCGCTGGGATACTAGGCCTAAGATTCAATTTACCTGTGGACCTCCAAAATTGAGCAAAGTTTTTGTTGGCTCTCTGCTCAGCTATTAAATCCATTTTGATCTGCTCCTGGTTATTTTGAGCCCACTTCAGGCGACTCTTGAAAACTTTTCTAGAAAGGCACATTTGTTCATAAACCGCCCCTGAAGTAGGTCGATTATTAAATAACCAGGACTTGAACCTAAGCCGAGCCTCCAAGTGAGCCTCTCGAACATGTTTATTCCAACCACATAACTTATTTTGTCTACATTTCCTAGGCTTTACCACTTGAGTTGATACAGCAGCCTCAGATAAAATATTAACTATTGTATGATATAATTTATCTAAAATAATCTTGTGCCCTGGCAATGAACATGATCTGTGACAGCAGCTGGCTAGCTCCTGAGGGAAATCGACTTCTTTTAAATAATTATTGCAAAGATCACGGTAGCTATTTATTTGAGCATTATCTCTTTCACCCCAGGTAACTGCACTACGTGGCAGGTCAGAGATCAGTTTCTTACATCTGACAACCCCCAAATCACATTCTAAGAATATGGGCAAATGATCAGACATATACACATCTTCTTTAATTTCTACATTAATAACGGTATGCCAAGCCGACACGGATACAACGCAGTGGTCTAACCATCGTCTCGTTCCATGAGCCTCACTAAAGAAAGTGTAATTACTCAAAGAGATACCCAGTTTTTCAACATCTGCACACAACCACGACTGATCAGAGCAAAAGCTAAGCAGTTCCCTATAGAATAATTCCTGAGGATGTGCATTAAAATCACCCACTTTCCACATCATGACTTAATTCGATAGCACTTATTTCACTAAGAACCTCCGTAAACTCAGTTAAATTATAAATTGAGTCAGTAGGCATATACACAGAAAAAACTAGAATAGATCGGTTATCTATGGTAGCACGAATTGCTGCTAACCTAGGACTATTACAATTAATAACAGAAACTGTACCAAAAACACCCACTCTCCAGAGAATTGCCACTCCCCCATAAGGTCTCCCAGTCAATAAGCCGGCAGTTGTATCCACTGCAGACTTCCCTGTATAATCGAAATTATTAGAAATAGTCCCTAGTATAGGTATGTCATGGGGAAGAAGCCAAGTCTCCTGTAAAGCTACCAGATCCGAATCATTACATATTGATCGAACACAATCAATCGATCTTTTGATAGATTTACATGATATTTATGAATATCCATAGCACTAAAGCTGCATCATGAGTACATACACACACTCACGTAGATACCCTCACACATCACACTACACAGACGAAATAGGTACCAAGAAATTTTTTTTATTGTTTTTTTGCTTTTGTAAATGTTTGAACCTTTTTGTATATATCAAGTATTCCATCTTTGGCTATATGTTTAGTTTTATTGTTTTTTGTTGTATATCATTTAAGTTAGCTGTAGGATTACGAAATAAATATGATTTCTATTTCTAGCATTCCACGTAAAAATATTAATCCATAAAGAAGTCCTGATGGTTGCTACCAATAAGAGCCATATCCAAATCATTCAACGATTCCAAAACAAAGTGCTCAGGTAGTCAATGCTGCCAGGGTTCTTCGTAAAGAACCCTGGAGCTCAGCAGCATTGACTGAGCTAATATTATTATGGTAGATAATCCTAATGAGGAATATCTCCACCCGCAAATCATCCTACAACTCATTTGCTCATAGTCAGAAGACTGATTGCACGATGCGCTCTATTAAAAAAAAAAGTCAATGCTCTCTGGTACATTGCTGAATTGGATTGGACTGGATGGCCCACTAACAAAGCTTCCACCAACACGTGAATAGGCTATTCAATATCTTGGCATCACAAGCCTAGTAAGATGATAGAAAACAACAAAACCATTCGAATTGCTTGCGATAAAATATATCGAAGTAATTTAAATCGTATATCGATCTTTCAAAATGGATACATAAACTACTCAACTCCATCATATATTTTTTCCATTCGCCTTACTTCAGAAACCGAAACCTTTCAGATTGCTTCTGTGTGTTCAATTTCTGTGTTTGGAAGCAGATAAGTCAGCAAAGATGTCGTTGATTTTTGGTGCATTACTACGCATAGAAATATATGGATCCGGATACTTACTTACGTAAGCATTGCTTTTTCGTGGTCTGCTTATAATCGAGAGATTCCAGGCATGAAGTTTGAGTGTGCGAATTTTTTATAAGGGATTAAATGTCCAATAATTTCGTGTTCTGGCGTCATTAAGGCATCATTAGGCGAACTTAAAATAATTAAAATACGAATAAAAACCATAAAGACGGACATTTATCTCCACCGAACGGCATTCTCCTACGTACGACCACTTAGAATGAACTCCGAGGAATCGATTTGGTTTAGGGTTGCCAAAAGTACTTCCGCTGTCGAAAATATGATAACGATTTTATCTGTCAAAGATGTAAAAAGTACAATAAAGCCCATGCTTTTTTGTACCTATTTCACTAATATTTTTCTTTCTTTACAGAAAAGAAGGTATGTGACGAACGTCATCTATTTTTGGGTCTAACTTTTTATTTACGAGATTTGATTTCTGGCCCAGAGAATCTCTCACCATCAGCCATGGGAGCTATACAATGAGGTGCCAATTGACAGGTCTATAAAACGCCGAAAGTGAAAATGGACCATACGCTCCTGAGGGATCCAGGTCACATTGCCAAGCAGGCACTCGACTGGAATCCTCAAGAGAAAAGAAAACGTGACAGCTCAAAAAAGACCAGGGGCCTTAGTCAAGATGCCTTAACAGTAGTGTATGTAGAAAGTCAAAACTAAATTTGTATGAAAACTTTTCGACACGAACTGTCA
Source organism: Pieris napi (assembly GCF_905475465.1). Lineage (NCBI taxonomy): Eukaryota > Metazoa > Arthropoda > Insecta > Lepidoptera > Pieridae > Pieris > Pieris napi. The sequence continues at coordinate 9,587,729 of NC_062255.1, forward strand.
TTTCCATACAAATTTAGTTTTCGACTTTCTACATACACTACTGTTAAGGCATCTTGTCTAAGGCCCCTGGCAACAAACATCATTGCAGAGTCGAAGCTGGAACGTGGAGTGAAATTAAGAGAGCCGTCCAGAACCGATCAGGCTTGTTTTCTACGCTGCCCCCTGCCCCCACTCCCTCCCACTTAGGGCACATCGGGGCCACAAGTCAGAGTGATTAACTTCGTGGCTCCCATTAAGAATACTGAATATAACAACGTAAAAATTACTTAAATACTCGACATTCTGCTGATTTCTGCTGCTCCAACTGAGCCAAGAAGGTACCAAAGTCTGATTTTAAAGTCTTTAATAATAAAAAACCGTGTGTGTACTTTACATGTGTTAGAAGTTATACTTCTTTGGCGTAACAAGATGAAAATCTTTTCAAAAAATTTATTCTACGTTTGTAGACAAAATCGACACTAACAATAGAAAAACCTAAAATGTTGACTTTAGCTAACTTCAGGGTGTCGGTTTTTTGTGACATTTTTTCCTAACGCGCCAAAATAAGTATAACTTCAAAAACATTTTGAAACCCCTATCTTGATAGCTGTATAGCTAGCACATAGGTTACGTGCAGTCGACTGGTCGTTTACAAACAGCGGTTGAAAATTATAAGCAATTAAGCTATCATTAAGAGTATTCTCGAAGACTGCAATTTGCCACGGTGTGAGGGGTAGAGGGGGTAATTAAGGGCATAGAACAGTTTTTATGGTGTGCGTTCATACATGCGCATGAGTTTCAATACAGGCGTGGTGGTGGTCCACCTTTGTCAGTCAGTCAGTCAAGTCAAGTCTAATGATTTATTTCAATTAGGCCCTTTTGATAGTCAAAATTACAATACATACTTACTCTTTTGAAATAAATAAATGGCGCTACAACCTTTTTACGTCTGGGCTGGGATTTCTGTATTTGTTTCATTATCATTTGTCAATCTAATAGGTAAGTAGGTGCTCAGTCTTTTTCACCGTTCGAGCGAATGTTAAATGCGCACATAGAAAGGAAGTCCATTGGTGCAGAGTCGGGGATCGAACCTACGACCTCAAGAATGAGAGTCGCAGTCTGAAGCCAAGACCAACAACTGCTTATTAATTTAAAACAATAGTATATTATTATTTATAGTAATTTTACATGATATTTTGCAGTTTATTGATGTTTATTTGTTTCTGAGCCCACATTTCACTAGAAAATACCCGGAAAAAGGCTGCATTGGTGGGATTGAGTTGCTGAAGAAATCTATAACTGGATAAAAGAGGTCTGGGATAGGTCGTAGTAGCGGAAATTCCTAAAAAACCACAGGACCATTTCCAATAGTGTACCCTATATTCTTGTACCATGGCTAAGTGAATCTTCAGACAGATGGGTCTTTGAGTCAGCGCCGCGGCCGCCTTTGACCATAACCACAAGTAGTCTAGCAATTCTGTGTTAATATATAGTTATGCACCTGTTTCCGTTTTAACTAGAAATTTTAATAGATAAGGTTAAGTTCGGTCAAGTCTACAGGTCGTATACTGGTCTAGGACACGCCCTAATCACCTGCATTATTCGACAATTCCAGTTTTTGATCTACAACCTATTAATATTTTTTACAACACACAAATATACAATATTGCACGCCTCGCAGTGCTCTACTCTCGACATGTCAAAAAACCCAGTCTTTTGAAACTTGAATGACTCTTTTCTCACTAATATAACACTTACAGGATAATATGAGTGCACTAAAATCGAGTTAAAAAATCTATCAAGCACATATGGTATTTTTATGAACAATTATTTTGTTTAACATAGTAAATAATAACATTAAAATCAATCATTCTTGGACGTCCGTCAGTCTGTGTTTATGGATCCATGTATGTGGCAGAGAAATTGGTCGAAAAATTTATCGTACCAGAATACTTTTCCTCATATTATATAAAGTTATACCCTGGGCTGATTCCTAGTTAATATTAGCGTTCTAAGTACTGTCGTTTAATTATAATTTGTAAAAAACTAAAATACGAATTTTAGTATATTTTTTCCTCACCTTAGAGTTATGGCGCCACTATTTATTTTTTTATTATATTAAGTAAGAAGTAAAAATAAAAAATGTAAACGAATGATTTTTTTTTTAATGTGAATGACCGCTATGAGGCGTGCACTTTTGGATCTTCCAAACTATTCTTAACCTTCATGGGCGTTGTTGGGGGCGAACTAGCTGTTTTCCTCTAGAATATGGAAGTTTGCTACTCCAAATGTACAATGTCAAGTGAAAGTTATCGGCAAATCGGATTTTAAGGATGTAGCAAAAAAAAATCGGTTTCCAAATGCCGCCCCAAATCTGCCACGCGTACTCCAGTCTACTCAGCCTGCTGTAAATCAGCCACTGGAATTTAGAAAGAAAATTTCATCGATGAACATAGTACGAGCCGTATGAATTCAAAATTTAATCAACATCACCTGGAAGGACGTCTTCCACAGTCCGTTTCACAAGGCATTTTCTTTTGTGAACTAGGGAACTGTGGTATCTACTACTCTACGAGTGTACTCCTCCCTCAAAGGCCGGCAACGCACCCACTAAAAATGGGTGTCTATGGGCTGCGATGACTGCCCTTTATGGGCGTCCCGGAGCACAGGCGGCCTTAACCATTGCGAGGCCCCGGGCGGCAAGTCTTTACGAGGCCCTTTGTCCTTCGTGAAAAGTATCACACCTACTTTCACATATATGATGTTTGGTGACCATGAACATGACAAATGCCTAATATTTGTCATGTTACTACATAACGAATTTTTAAATTATGTTATGAGTGAATGAATTAGTTAACTAACTTTATTTTAACTTACCGTTATATTATAACCTTAATAAGTAATTAAGTATAAAATTAAAAAGTTTTGAACTAAAAAATAATAATTAAAAAAGCAATATTTTTTAAATTTGCTTGGGTTATTGCGCGAGGCCCATGCAAGAGCGAGGCCCCGGGCGATTGCCCTGTTCGCCACCCCCTAAAGCCGCCGCTGCTATTATATAAAAAAAAAGGTGAGAGTCACACACACGCAACCCTAAACTGCAACATCAATCACAAACCTACATCTTAATATATATATTTCTTGTGTGCGTGTGTATGTGACTGAACTCCTCCTAAACGACTGGACCAATTTTGATGAAATTTTTTGTGTGTCTTCAAGGGGATCTGGGAATGGTTTAGATTCACAAATCAGCCCGCCAGATGTTAAGGGTAGTCCACCCCTAAATTTTTATTTTTATTTTTTAGACAAAATTTTTAATTTCTATTTTTTTATGATACAGCATTAAAAAATACATACAACCCCTAACTTTCACCCCTCTACGATCAACCCCTATTTTTTTATTATAAATGATATACATGGCGAAACGACGTTTGCCGGATCAGCTAGTATTCATATATTTCATTAATTATGATATTTAATTTGCGCTCTAAAAACATTACGGGATTTTACTCCCGAACAGTTAAGTTATATAATACTTTTCACACGGTTTCAATCAAGTTTAATCTTTATTTTAAATAAATAGTCACATCCGTATCGTGTGAATTTATCTCGTGAAAGACTCGATAACTGGTGAAAGCAACTTTTTAACGTAATCTTTGAAAGTATGCTTTTTGTAATAAAAAGTTATTTGCAATACTGTAGATACAATCTAAACTTCGGATATTCTGTCACACATAGCCTGCAAAATTTGGCCTACATAACTAAAAGGTAGAATTTTACATAGTAGTTACATATTACATTATTAATCATATCATCATAGTCAATTTTTGAAGTGAAACTTCTTTATCGGGGTTGGAAAAAAATTTAGTGTAACATTTTTTCGTTACGCGTCACATTTTTCCGTCACGCGCCATCTTTTGAAGTAAAACTTCTTTATCGACGTATGGAAGAAATTTTGTAGCAGGTTACGCGCCATGTTGGTTTTTGAAGTCAAACTTCTTTATCGGCGTTGGAAAAAATTTTACACACATTTGTCACATTTTTCGGTTACGCGCCATCTTTTTCTTGTCCCTACCACGGTTGATCCGAAGAGATTCGAAGCCATTAGTAACAAAAATATATAATAACGATAACAATGATAGTAATACTAATAATTCTATTACAATTAATGAAATTCTGTAATAATCTTAGTACTACATAGTAGTACAGTAATAAGTTAAAATGAAATAATTGTATTTGTATTCATGTCTATGATAATAAAAGCCTTTTGTTAAACTTTATCTAATTTAACTTTATTTAACCAATTTCTGTAAAGTTGCATATAGTAGATCATTTTTCGAAAAATAAGGTCATAAAGAAGTTTCACTTCTTACGTGTGTACACCAAGTACACGCACACATTTTTTTTTATATTATACGTTATTTTGCCATGTATTTTATTTCTAGGAAAAAATTTTTTAATTCAATAAAAATAACTATCTCCTGTAACTACTACGTACTAACGTACTAAAAAATAGGGGTTGATCGTAAAGGGATCAAAATTAAGGGTTGTATGTATTTTTGTATGCCGTATCATAAAAAAATAATTTTTTTTTGGTGAACACCCCTTATCACTAAGGGGTCTGAAAGATATATAGTAGCTCGTGCGTTCCTCGCACACGAGGAACAGCGAGAAAATGCCGGCATTGAAGATACACTGCCAAAAACACAAAAGTTTAGTTTGTTAATTTAGACGTTTATATGGGTATATAATAATCGTAAACCATTTCGATCTTCTAAAGTGATGGAGTGTAGTGTATAAATGATTGTATTACTATGTGATAAAACAGAAAACAACAAACTAAAGTATTTCCAAGCCAATTCGACTTAGGGTCCTTCAAGAAAAGAGCATATGAATTCTTCAACCGCCGGCAACGCACTGGCGTGCCATCTGGCAGTGTGAGTGTCCATGGGCGGCAAAGTCATTTAGCATCAGGTGAGCCTCCTGCCCGTTTGTCCCTACTTCATAAAAAAGGAACTGTTGTAGGTACCTATGTACTGAACTATCATATAACGCTTTAGTTATGTCGCGTTGACCGCTCTACGTTCCAACAGGAAGACGATAATGTTTAAAGGAAAACATCGTTTTCAGTACTCCATGCGCTCCGTTTTAGTGCGACCTATACAAACATAAGCTATTCTTAATTTTATCATGGATATGTTAACGTAAAATTGTAAATACCGTTAGATTGTATTCTATCTAGCGAGATTATAAACTGTCGAAAGATTGTGAACCTCAGCGTACTGCTTACAATTTAACGTAAGCCGAGCAATCAGGGACAACCTTCGGACAGTTGGCAATTTTAAGATTGTAATTTGACGGTTTCACTTCGATAGATTACAATCTACCGAATAATAATACGTTAAAATGTAAGCAGTTCGTTGAGGTTCACAATCTTTCGACAGTTTACAATCTCGCGAGATAGATTACAATCTAACGGTGTTTACAATTTTACGGTGACAGATACATAGCTATTTATTGGTTTACCCCTCTGTTTGTTTATTATAATGGTGATAAAATCACTAAAAATGTTAGTCTAAATAATAATAATAATAATAATAATAATAATCTTTATTGACATATTTGTAATTACAGAAATCCTATGAAGACTCTGACACCTAAACTAGGCTTTAGTGCCTGTATCTCAGGAGTCAGTGGCTTCTCCCAATATAATTCGTAACAAGTGTCAAGAGAGCTTATTCAAAATTTTACAAGACAATACTTTTTATAGACATTTGTAAATTCCAGATATTACATCTAATTATCTTCTTACACATAATATACTCAAACAAAAATAACATATATTAAAAAAAATGTTTCAGTATAAATTACAATGAATATAATAGGTAATAAAATAGGTACATACACATAAAATACTAAAATACATAAATATACATAATACATAAATATACATAATTATACATTTTACATATGGGTATATGTAACACTAGTATAAATATATAAATTATACACATAATTAATGAATCAAAATAACTAAAATATTATTGTAGCATGTTAGTTAAATAGATCTTCTGTTTCCTCATAATTTAAGGACAAAAGCCAAGTCTTAACAATTGATTTGCAGTCATGTAGTGAAAGAGGGTAGAAATTTAATTTTTTGTTTATTTTATTATATAGAAAGACTGAGAGATATGCTCGTTGTCGCCTTGCGAAGGTAGTACGGAATTTTGCTGTGGGGAGTACATTTGGTATACAGCGTTTGTTACTGCAAACCTCTGGGTTATAAGGGGTATGGACATGTTGTTTGGCTATTATATTAAAGACGAATAACTGTCTAACACTGAGGAGCTCACACTGTTTATATAAAAGTGTGGTTGAAAATCTGTAGGGTTTGAAAGTCATTACTTTTAGTAAAGATCTGTGGGCTCTTTCAAGCTGAATTAGATGTGACTTGCACGCTCCACCCCACACGCTCACGCAGTATCCAATAACCGATTTTACTAAGGCAAAGTAAACAGTGCGGAGTAGTTCAAATTCCGCGGCATAACGTAATTTTTTGAATGTCCAGATTAGTTTTCGCGTGCGTGCCGTTATAATCTCAATGTGAGGAAGCCAACTCAATTTATTATCTAATTCGATACCGAGGTATTTAATGGTATTGGATTTTGTTATATTAATGCAAGTACAATTGCGCTCAGAGACACATATGTGTATTTTAAGATTAATATCAGTCATATGGGAATTAATAGTTTGGAACTGAATATACGAAGTTTTAGAAATATTTAAAGTAAGTAAATTTTCCCTGAGCCATCTAGCCACCTTCTGCAGTCCGCTTTCGGCAATATTTTGTATCTCGGTCCAGGTGTCCCCATAAAAAACTATAGCCGTATCATCGGCATAGGTAAACAACCTGCAACTAGTTAGGGACATATTACATAGGTCGTTTATGTAAATAAGAAAAAGACTTGGACCAAGAATACTGCCTTGCGGAACTCCAAAAGTTACATTTGCGTCGGAACTAATATAATTATTAATCTTAACCCTTTGCACCCGACCACTAAGGAAATCTTTAAAAATAAGCAGGGCTGAGTCTCTTATTCCAATTCGCTCCAATTTGTCCACAAGTATAGGTATTGAGACGGTATCAAATGCCTTGGCAAGATCGAGGAAGACACCAAGGCACTTTTGTTTCCTGTCAAGTTTTTCTGTGACAAACTCAATCAAGCTACCCACAGCGTCTTCTGTTGACATACCCATTCTGAAACCAAATTGTGAGCTGGACAGAATATTGTACCGATTTAAAAACTGTATTAACCTCACGTTAAGCATCTTTTCTAGGATTTTTGATAGTGCTGTAAGCACAGAAATCGGTCTGTAGTTTGCAACACAATCCCGTGCCCCACCCTTGTGAACAGGAGTAATGAGAGACCTTTTAAAGACTTTTGGAAAGCAGCCTTCCCTAAAACATGTCTGAAACAAGATAGTAAGCGGCGATACAATGACATGTCTTACCATTTTTAGAAATCGAGCTGGTATAGAGTCCCAACCAGTGGCACAATCATTTTTTAAGCTTAAGATGAGAGATTCCACCTCAACCTCATCTGGTGGCATTAGTACGAAGGAGTTAGTCAAGCAATTAGATCTTGTACATATGTAGTTATACTTACACCCTGTAAGTTTTTCAGCTAGCTCTCTACCAACATTAGAAAAATAACTATTTATGTCCTCAACCGCATCCAATGCGTTACAATTCCTAATTAACTCATCGGCAGAAGATTTTTTACTTGAACTATCGGTGACATATTTTATTGCAGCCCAGGTTTCTTTATTTGATTTTGCACTTTTTAATAAGAATTTATCGTGTTCGCGCTTCAATTTTCTAAGTAATGAGCAACAAAAATTCCTGTACCTTTTATAGGTTATTTTAAGAATTTCATTTTGGGGGTCCCTTTTTAAATTAAGATGCAGTTTATCCCGGTGACGGATACAGCGAAGTAGGCCCGGAGTCATCCAGGGCTTAAGAGATTTTTTGCGCCTGGGTACACGGACTTTTTCAGTGTTAGCTTTAATAGCAGATGACAGAATTTCAACAAATCGAGTCGCAGCAGACTCGGCGTCTTGCTTGTTAGTCATAAAAGTAAAATCAGCCAATTCAACATATTTTATAGCTTCACTAAAATTTACTCTTTCAACAATGGAAGGGCACTGAGTATTAGTCCGTTTACTGTTAAGGGATAGATTTATTAGAATAGAGTCGTGATCAGTTACGGTGGAATTTATAACTATAACACTAGTTTGTAAAACAGTTTTAACCATTACATGATCGAGACAATTGCTTAATCGTGTTGGATATGTGTGGCCTGGCAGAAAACCCAATTCGCTGGTTAAATTTAAGTAAGAGTTACTGTTTCTGTCACCGTTTCCAGGTTTTATATCGATATTTATATCACCTATTAAAAATATATTCTTAGATTTTATAGATTTAACAATATCATTCAAAGCATTCAAAAAGCGCTCAGTGTAGTAAAAGGATGGTGATCTATAAATAGCTAAAAGTACAATATCTGGTACTATTTTAGCTAGCAGAAAGTTAGCATCTTTAGGATTAGGTTCTTCAATTTCGCAATTTATATTTTGTTTAGCATAAATTATAATACCGTCATTTTGATTTAAGCATTTTTTTGTGAAATAAGAATTATAATCCTTGAGACTGGGTATGGGTTTATTATCGTTTAACCAGCATTCAGTTAAAATTATTATATCTGGATCAAAGTACAGACGAGCTATATGGGCCAAGAATGCATCAATATTTTTGTAAACGCTACGGATATTTTGTGTTATAATTTTTAGGGAGTTTCCTGATTTTTTAACTAAATCATTACAATTATTTATATCACAACTGTAGGCAGTTGCCACTGTTATATTATCAATATCATTATTTATATTATCAATAAATCTAGCCATTTGTAAAATATTAAGCTTTTTGTCGCAGCTACTCGTGTCTGAGAAATGCTGACATTTTTACAAAGATAAGATCTCGATTTCAATATGATCACTAGACTAAGAATGTATAATTTTTTAGTTATGTAAAATACAATACAATGAACAGAGTATAAGTATGTATATAAAGTAAAACAATAATATAATATATAAAAAAATAAAATAATATCCATAAAAACAATAATTAAGTGCCGGATTTTCACAAACAGGAAAGTTATCGTAGGCCGGCGGAGTTTCCTGGGGGCCTCAAAAAGTCATTGTTTTAGACGAAGTTTATTTAAATCACCCTCACTATCAATTCTAATATGCCGTTTACCTTCATCTTGTCTCAGGTAGGTTCTTCCAAATGAGGTCCAGCAGAATTTATATCCATTTTCCTGAGCAAATGCACGAGCCAGATAATTTAATCGTTTTCCGCAGGGTGATAGACATTCTGAAATAAAAAATGGCTTTGCTGGTCCTTCCAAACTTAAGTGTGCCGTGTTCAATTTGTTAGCAGAATTCATTTTGTTAAATTTGCGTGCCTTTTCAATAATACCATCTTTCAATATAACGCTGCCCAATTCCACAATAATTGCTCCATGTCCAGTTTTACTTTTTGTACGATAAATATCCTTAATATCCTGTTTCTGTATGGGAAAATCAATAACATCTGCAGCTTTTGAAGCAATTTTACATAAACTATCCTTATTTTCACCGGTAATCTTAGGAATATTTCTTAGTTCAAGTTTAGTTGAGGCAGACGTTCGTTCCAGCGACTCGATTTTCTTTTCAAGCTGATCAATATACAGACGATCTTCATTCCTCTGTTTTTCCAACTTCTCGTATTTAGCTTTCATATCTTCGTACTGCTTAGAGACAAAAGCAATGGAGTCTTTTATTTCTGTATTTTGTGTCAAGATTTCTCTCATGGAGGATTGCAAGGAGGTGAATTTACTTTCATTTTGAGAGTTTGCTTTAGCAAGCATATCCTTAATTTCGGTTATGAATTTTTTAATATAGGACTCATCCTGCTTGCGCCTCATAGTTACATTGCTTCGCTCCTCATTAGATAAATCTGGCGCGGAGCCCGAAAAAGAAGCTTTCGGCGCGTTCAACCTAGCTTCCTTTAAGTCTTCGGGAGTGGGGGTGCTGGGAGGTGTGCGCTTAAGAGGCATATTTCTGACAAAAGATGACACCAGAGTACACGAAAAAATAAACTTGGACCAGCCCCCTATAAATTTCCGCTACCCGCTATCGCTTATGAATTACGGCAACTTACAAAGCTTGCGTATCGATGATGCGCGCAGACGGAGCGTACAACTTAAGCTGTCTCACAAGTGTTGTCCCGTTCGCACAGATGCACTTACTGCAACGCAACTCATGCGCTCCTGGTACACACCTTAATTTATTCGCACGGAATTTATTTTTAATTTGATTTTTAAGTTATAAAACAAATAGAATGCACACGTCTAAACGCTTCCGCGGTCCAGGGGGGAGAGAAATAGCCATTACACAAGAATAAGTTTCATTGTTTTAAAGTCCGTCACCGATTGTGAATATGCAACGCAAAAACAAAAAACGCCACGCATTGTCGGAACGCCAACGGATTACACAGTACGTATGGAGCTGGATATATTCGGTAGTGGGATGATTAATTTTAAAGAAAGCATTGTTAATTGCCTATCTCGAACCTAATTAAGAAAATAATCCGCTGTACTGCTAATATTTCTCTGAAGATAAATTGCTAGTATTTTTAATTTTTGTAACATTATGTTTACCAAAATGGTCATAAATTTAAGATAAAAAGCGTGTTACATATCACGTATCCTTTTTTTTAGTTTTGTTTCATTTGTTCCTGTTTAGTTTTGTCTTAATGACTATTTGTATTATGTATTTTTGCACTTCTTGCTTACCTGGAAGAGATCGTTCGAAAGCGGTAAGGCCCTTCTTTTCATTTAATGCAACGAAGTGTTAATAAATAAAATATAACCGCACTTGCGAGCCTTCTATCAATGTAAGGTTATTATTATATATTTTAAAAAAATATTCTTCCCTAATATTTACATTATTCCAGGTTTCCAATATTTTTTTTGACTCTTTCAACCATAAAATCACAATCGCACCGGTATTATTTGAGCGTGTAATTCATCGGGTGTGGGCATTCGGGCCGGTGTAAAATTAACTGACTGTAGATCAAAGGCGCCGCAGCCCTCAACCCTTTGAGCTAGCCGCCATTGTCTCACACATGTTTTAATTTCTGTTTACCTCAGGGCTGCCATCTGCCGGTTTTTACACAGTACTTATGTACCTAATGGCCTCCTATATAGGGGACGTTGATAGTGAAGGCAACGGCGAATTACGTCATGTAAAAGTATCCAAAATTATCCAAAATATTGAAAGAAACTTGCATGTATCTACCGAGGGATCCAACACGGCTGTTACGCCATGGCTAACAAACTATTTAATCACCTTCCTAGAAGTTATAGATCACTGCCGTGTAATGCTTTCAAGGGAAGGTGATTAAATTTTTAAAGGCAAGGTGCCATTAGTGGTATTTAGACCATATGTTTTCACAACAATTATAAATATCTTAACTGTTATTATGATAACATTATGATAATTAATATGACATTTGCATGCCTATTTTGATGGGCTGATTGTAAGGATTTTTTATATAATTAATCAATCTACTTTCTTTGCAAATAATCAATTTATTATTATCGAATGCGAGAGAGCTTCCAATTAATAGGGTAATATCATAAACATTATCATTTTCTGAGTTTGATTTACCTTTTGGACCACATATGCCATTGGTTTCTGGATCTAAGACGTGCTGGTTTCATGATTTTCCGTCACTGTGTGAAAGTGTGTGCGAAATACAAAAATGATTCCATATATAATTTGTGTGACAACCATGAAATGTTTATTATCGAGCAATTACAAAATGTATTTTGAGGTCATAATTGTGTGTTCAATTGATTCTTTTCGTGCGCACTCATCAGGGCGTGAAAGAAATTATATACTATTATTAGCTTGATCCTTTGATAACGTTTTTATTTCACAAAATGTGCATCAGACAATTTTTTTAGGTTATGTGCATTAAAATAAATTCGTTAATTTAATGTTTATTTTACGTATACACAATTATGCTTATTTTTTTATTTACTATATACTTTCAGACACAAATCTTCCAAGACTTTTTTACTTACACTGTTAATTTCTACTACGAGTATTATTATTATTATTACATTCTTTTTCTTTTTTTGCGTCTAAGGCGCTCCACATCATAATGCTGAGCCAGGGCCAGTTACAACCACAACACACACTTAAAATGTACCTTATCCCTTAAAAAAAATTGTAAATTAATCTAATATATAAAATTCTCGTGTCACAATGTTCGTTCCCATACTCCTCCACAACGGCTCGACCGATTCTTATGAAATTTGAGAGTCTAAAATTTTTTTTTTATATTTCATAATCGTAGATTGTTATTTTTATTGAACTAAAAAATGTTTCCTAGAAATAATTTACAAAACAAACGTTTGCCGGGTCAGCTAGTAAAATATAAATATGCAATAATAATTTTTACATGTAGGTACAATTTTTAGTATAGGAACAATGTTTCGTTGTTCCAATACTAAAAAAATATATACTAAATATTGTCACCAGTATAAATGTCGTAGGATCGTCCTTTCTAGAGAACTAAAGAACTTATCATTACATTTTCAATTTAGGTATTTTACATCTATACTTATATTATTAAGAGGAAAGATTATTTTTGTATGTTTGTAAAGAATAGACTCAAATACTAGTAGTTTGTATATTAGATGTTATTGCATTTTAACAGTGTCAATCAACAATCTTGGCACTCTTTTGAACTCTTAGGAATGTATTAATGTACTACGGTTTCGATATTTGTAAATATGTGAGGAACATGTATACTAACTTTTTTAGTATAGTAGTTTATTCTAAGAGTACATTGTCTTCACATATAATTATTTAACAAATGTAACAAAATATTGTAAACCTATTTTAAAAGAGTAAGTGTGGAGTTTCTTGCCCATTCTTCTCCACACGAAACTACCTTTTGGAAGGGGCAAGTAGAATCTTTATATATTTTGACGTTCAAAAGTGCCATTTTAGATGGTCTAATTGAAATAAATGATTTGACTTTGACTTTTACTATTAAAATAAAATATTATGTTAATACTCTAACTGCTTGATATATTAATTTACTATATGTATGACATAATCGCGGTTAAGGAACCCCAATATCTGTAAATAGTTTTAATGGCGGATGTGTATGGGCCATTGAAAGGCGACTAAATCCCGAATGTCAACTCTTTGATCTATTTTTTAAGTGTGGTAGCGTTTTGAAGATCAAAAGAACAACATGAGTGTCAATTAAACTTGATACGGGTGTACTTAAGTCCACAGAAAAAGGTTTTATATTTTTGTTATCTTTGTTAAATCTCGTGGCGAGCGAATAGTTTATCAATATCTGTTGTTTTGCTTTTAAGAAATGACAATAGACAATTACTATCCGATAACTAGTTATTAATGGAAATTAATCAGTGGCGCTACAACCTTTTTAGGTCTGGGCCTCAGATTTCTGTATATGTTTCATGATCATTTGTCAAATAATAGGCAAGTAGATTATCAGCATTTGTGCCTGACACACGCGACCTTTTCTAAGGCAAGCCGGTTTCCTCACGATGTTATCCTTATCCTTTACTGTTCGAGCGAATGTCAAATGTGCACATAGAAAGAAAGTCCATAGGTGCACAGCCTAGATCGAACCTTAGACCTAAGGGATGAGAGTCGCACGCTGAAGCCACTTGGCCAACACTGCCTAAACAAATGTACCTTAAGTACCTACCCCTAAATTTAGGGGGAAATAACTGATAACAAATGCTGTACACGCTAGCGTAATATCTACTAAACTTTATATAGTATTTAACTATATACACCATTACAATATTTATAAATAAAATTTCTAACCCGAAACTACAAACAGATCGACACAATACTTTTACAATTCTCAGAAGACAAATCTCTCCTAGTAAACCCCTTCTACACTTTATGGACTCATAAACGTTGCGCAACCTAACGTTCTTCATTGTTCTCTTCTGTGATTGAAACTATCGTAAAGCTGTGAAATGTAACAAAGCTGTAACAGTCAAAATCTAAAGGCTTATAAAGAATAATTTGCACCTTTTATGAGAGTGTAAAAAAGTTTAACCGAAAATAATTGTTTGAAGTTCTTTGTCTGCCGCCTCTTTAGGGTATTTGATGATTTTTAAATGTTAATTCTAATGTATGTAGATAATGCCTAAGGGTAATCTAATATATAAAATTCTCGTGTCACAACGTTCGTTCCCATACTCTTACGAAACGGCTCGACCGATTCTTTTGAATTTTTTTTGCATATTTCAGAAAGTCTGATTCGGCTACTATATATCTTTCAAACCCCAAAGTGATAAGGGGTGTACACCTCTTTTTTTTATGATACAGCATACAAAAATACATACAACCCTTAAATTTCACCCCTCTACGATCAACTCAGATTTTTATTTGTTAATTTAAAACTTATGACTGAACTCAGAGGTTTATAAAGAGAAAAATTCACAGAAAAACCTAAAAAAGTTTTCATTCCGGAAAATCGAACAGTCTTCGGGGAACCATAGCAAAATGTTCCATGTTAGTAGGTACTAAAAAGGTAGGCTAAGTTAAATTACATTCAGGAGAAACGAAGTTCGCGGGGGCAGCTAGTACAACAATATATCAATCAATTTGAATGATTGATTGATTAGCCTTTATTGCTGACACCCAGTACAATGTAATAACAATTATTTAAGTTACATAAAAAACACTTAATTCTAATACATAAATAAAACTAAATCTGATACGTCACTTGACCCGCTTTAGGTAGTCAGCGTGTTCTGTGACACGTAGGCCTCTTCCAGCTGTTTCCATTCTTTTTTGATATTAGCTCTTCTTGTCCAAGTTGTGCCTCCTATTATCTTTATATCGTCTGCCCATCTCTTGCTCGGTCTTCCTCTTTTCCTTTTTCCATCACGTGGTTGCCATTCTGTAATTATTTTTGTCCATTTCAACCTGCTATCTCTCGTCATGTGCCCAGTGAATTTGAATGATAATAAATAATAAATTGCTTATTTGAAAAGAAAGTGGTACATTCAGATTGATTAATTGTAAAAAGCTCACGATCAGACAAAAATAGGAATGCAAATGTCATATTAATTGACAGTTTCAACATCGGACGTCAAGCCATAATAGCATCGACGTATCACCTCGACGTCATAAACAGTCTTTTAGATTATATAAAAAGCCTATTTAGTAACTTAAAAATATTAAATATATATCTAAATAAAAAATATTGGTTGTTTGTAAAGTAGGTTTACGATCGAGATGTTTACGTGATAACGTCTTATTGGTGATATAAGTTTTTGGGAAGTAAGGAATTAATGAAGATAACAATTTTTTCAAATTTTAAATTACATCTATCGTTTTATTCACACTTTTGATGATAAATTTCGGGTGTAAAATGACAAGTTTACTTATTCGACTATGATATACATTTTTCTTCATAAATTCACGGAATGACTGGCAGCGCTCGAGCTGAGACGGGAGATCGGTCCGTCTCTCTCTCGTTATACCTGCGATCGCGCTCGTGAGGTTTTGGTGTGACACAAGTTTCTAAACATGTCACCCGACTAAAACGATTTTAAAGACGTTATCACGTCAAAAAAAAAATATTTGGTAAAGAGGTTTAAAGCAAAATCTTCCAAATTCCGTATGTAAAAACCAACCTAGGCAGACACCTCTCATTCCAATTCTTCGCGAATGTAACACATAAACATTATATATACACATATATATACATATCACAAAAATATAAATATTTTTAAGTCAACAGGAATAGACATCTGCGGAAGTAGATATAGGCAGGAACTGGCTGTGCCAATAATTACTCTGAAATTGTATAGAAAAACACCTTTTGTATGGCGATCAAGGTTTGTAATAATTTACCAAAAACATTCGACTAACAAATCGATTTAATGTTCTACTTTTGGTAAAAAAATATTATTCTATTAATGATTATTTGCGTAAAACATTATAGTTAATATTAATTTGATAACGTTATAATATATTTTAATAATCAGAATGATAAAAAAAAAGCATTGACTATAATGTATACCGTATAATGTAATTGTATCTTCTAAGTTCTATTTACGAACTTTATATTGTACCACCTTACACATTTTTGTACCATATTCTTAAAAATAAATTATTATAATTATTACTAAGGATTATTTAGTCACTGTTGTCTATAAAGGCTTCTAAAGATCCCGCTAAACCATTGTCAAAAGATTATTACCAAATTTACATAATGGCTGTCATTACGGCATCATTATGTCATGAATTAATAGTCAGCTGTCAGCGCATTAATGTTGCATTATTCATGTTTGCTACTGACAATATGAACTTCGTATGTTAATGTCTGAATGTGTGTAGGCGCTGGTGTCTAAGATGTATAAAACTTCAGCCGTAAGCTAAGTTATAACTGTTTTGTCGATAAAGAACTATTTCATTAATTAGAAAAATTACTACAAAAACACGGAAAAATTATAGTATTCCAACCCAAAACAGTTGTTCCACTCTTTTAACTAAAGTACTTTTGTTTCTTATGTCAAATTGCGTTTTCGCTGTCATGAAAAGAGACAGGACTTTTTAGTAGAAAAAGTGCAATAGTTGAGGGCTTCATAATTTACATTCCATATATTGCGTTAAATAAACAAATAACAATAACTATAGCCTTTGTTTCCAAAACTTATAAGCATCGAAGTTTCATTTATATGGATCCTAAAAAATATAATTTTTAACATTTCGTAAAATACAATTCTAGAATCTAGGAATCATATAGGAATCTATTATGCTTAATTTGTCCACCGTTGGTCATAGGCCTCGTCTATCTGGTTCCACTCGTGTCTGCCGTGGGCCAGTCACGGCCAGGTGACCCAGTGACGGCGGTGATATCGTCCGCCCAGCGCTGGCGCAGAACTCTCTTGCTCCATCGGTTGTCGCACGTTCTTGCTGTATGCTTCCAACGCCATTTCAGCGTTTATAATTTTTGTTTTGTTTCGTTTTGCTGTACATTTAATCCTGTTTCTCAGATTCAAGCCTAACATGCTCCTTTCGGCAGATTATAGACCAATCTTAATTATCTTTAACCATGGTTCACTTTGTTTTGTATATCCGTGTAGACGCGTACACTACTCGACAATTTTTAAAACAATTTAAAGGTACACTGCCTCAGGGAACAAGCTTTTTAAATTTATTTATAATTGAGGTAGGTTTAGAATATTGTATACTCAATATTTGTGTGTCATTAAGGATAAAATTGGTATATTTATTTTCTTAAATGAATAAGGGGAGATCCAGAGATTTAGACCCTGACTCCCGTAAGTCCAGAGCCAGATTTAGGGGAGGCCAACTGGGGCTACAGCCTCAATACAATAGACTTTGAAAAAAAATGTTTTTAATTCCGACTAGTAAAGAACTTTTTTTAATATATTTTTATATGTTTGTTAAATAATGTACTTGGTTTCACATTAAATTATTGATTGAAAAACTGGACAGAATTTTTTTTTTACATTAATTTATTTGAATAATCATTTGGGGCCGGGGCCGGGGCCTCCATTCCTTTGTTGCCCCGAAGCCTCCAGACCTCTAAATCCCTGCATATGTCAACATCCACATAGACGTTCGGGAGTCAAGCTTGAGTGAGTTGTTACTTGTCCAAGTTTTTCGTCACACCACGCATTTATTATAAAAACAAATGTTTTAAACTTGCATTTAAGAACCCATTTTTATACACTATATCAATACTAAGCTAATACACCTTTATCGATAAATGGACAAGAATAAATTTTCTTTTAACAAAATGCAGTAAACAAACAAAAAAATCGGTTTTGATGTCATTCTAAAGGGAGCTTATTTCATACCGGTTTTTTGAAATAATCTTTTCAGATTAAAGACTTTAAAGGTTCTAAATCAAATGCCCGCGCGTGTACCCTTCACCGCGGGAGTCCAAGTTAACACCTACTCGCTCCACATGAGGTGCTTTTTTTAACAATTGGACAACACCGAACATGTCAACAAATACATTAGTACAAATGCATTCGTACTGGTAACAAAGTGACAAGATTTTAGTTCAAAGAACGAAATTATTTCACTCGACCACACTAAGAAAAGAACGTACCAATTCTTGAAAGGCCGGCAACGCACTCGCGAGCCCTCTGGCATTGAGAGTACATGGGCGGCGGTATCACTTAACATCAGATGAGCCTCCTGCCCGTTTGCCCCCTGTTCTATATAAAAAAAAAGAATTTATGTTGACATCGTGAGCATTTTTATTTTTTATAGGACAGATTTTATAGGCCGTCGTTGAAGTTCACGGACACCCATATTACTGGGTGTACCCGGCCTTTGAGGGAGGAGTATACTCTTAAACAATTGGAGGAGGGAAGAACCCCATCGGCAGTCGATTCCACAGTTTGCTAGTTCGCGTGTAAGCGGGCCGTACAAGACTGTAACATAGGACTATTAAATATTAATTAAAAGGTAATCGGGTCCTCGGGGCCGTTCAAATACGTAAGTAGATTTACTGCAATTATTCCCCCTCCCCCTCCATCTTCTTCCCAGCAAAAGTAAGCAAAGCTCTCAAACATAATAGTACATAAACGTATTAAATTTTTGTAGGAATCCTCGAAAATGCATTTCGTTGTTAGACCAGTGCAGATAGCCTTTAAAATAAATAAAAGGTGAAAAAAATAATAGTAGGATGAAACCTATTGGAACAGGAGGAGAATATTATAAAAATTAAAGGAAAAATAATTTACGGGCAATCTGAGGTCGGGAAGGGCAGGGGAGTTTTAAGGGTAAAAAACGGTTTATCTCGATTTCCGGCAAAACTAAAAGTCCTATCGAAGAAAGTTAAATGGCAAAGTTGTAGGTAAGGTAAGGTTTTAAGTATTGTATTTTGTGTGTTTATGTATGTGAGTTTTCGTTTGTAATAAATGTTATGTCTATGTCTATGATTTTTGTCAATTTGTTCAACGACATATATCTGTATATCTCATGTTTATATAACTGACATTGATAGTTTCTTCTGCCTTTTGCATTTTCGATTGAAAAAGGTAAATCTGTTAGTGCAAAGCCGGGCCTTGAACGCAAGTCGATAGCTTTGAAGCAAACCAAATCTTTGTCTAAGAAATTAAATACTTTATACTATTTCCTGGTATACGAAATGGTCCTTAATTACTGTCATTTGGCAGAAAAAACATGATATGGGATATGGCGTTGGGCGATAATAGGTGTAATTTTAAGAGAATTCGTATGGGATCATTTTAAAGTTAGCTAACTATAAGATCTTCACCGAATTTGAAAGCAAAAACCTCGTCATAGTTTTTGCGTGACGGAGTTTTGTTCCCGACAGCATTCCGCTTAAATTATATGCGGTGACCATTCTGTTGTTGAATAACAAAGGATATAATATCGAAATATAATATTAAGTGCTCTGAAAGCACGGAAGTACTGGCCGAAGAAGGAAGTATTTTATTATAATGTTTGTATATAATAATAATTAAAGCTCATTTATTCATTCATTTGTATTAAAGATACAAAAAAATCAGTGGCGCTACAATCTTTTTAGGTCTGGGCCTCAGATTTCTGTATCTGTTTCATGATCTAATAGGCAAGTAGGTTCAGCCTCTTGTTTCTAAGTCAAGCCGGTTTCCTCGCGATGTTTTCCTTCACCGTTCGAGCGAATTTTAAATGCGCACATAAAGAATACAGTATAGACCTCCTCCAACTGGCTCTATCTCTCTCTATCTTGAACATCTCCCACTCTTCCCCACCAAATTCTTTAAGCACGTCAGCCCAGCAAGAGGGCGATATCTCTTTATTTTCCCTTTTCACCTTTTATTTATCAAGGGTATTTTAGATTCGAATTACACCTATATATTAAAGAACATTGATTTAACACATGGATGAATTAATTCTTCTCTCACTTAGTACTTTTAATAGAAATTCTGGATTAATAGAAGATTGTAAACGCTTTCAAACAGAACAGGTTTATTGTAGCGGAGTTTACAACTTACAACTCGGCGTGATTACTCTATATAAGGTAAGGTTAAAGTCTAATAATTACTGCTTCTGCAGTACATGTAAAGCCTGGCATGATCGCGGTCACACTTCTGCCTATAGTTCTAAAAAGCTTTGCTTTGCGGAAGAATACCTGCAGCTGAGTTTCATCATCGGACGTTAAGGCAGAAAACGAAATTCCACCCGTATCACCTCAACGTCCGCGGGTCCACAACTGAGCGTTTTTCAAGGCAGTTTTTGCCACGCACCACCACTTTGTGGAACCAGCTGCCCATTGAAGTATTTCCGAACCAATTTGACTTAGGGTCCTTCAATAAAAGAGCGTACCAATTGTTAAAAGGCCGGCAAAGCACTCGCGAGCCCTCTGGCATTGAGAGTATCCATGGGCGTTTGCCCTCTGTTCTATAAAAAAATTGTAGATTGGTAGTACCTACATATAAAGGAAAAGATAAAACCATATTACATATAATAAAAAAGCATGTTTGGTTAAAAAGAACTAGGGCACTGATACACCGGCTGTACGCTGTGCAGGTTTTAAACAAACTTTCAAATTTAATATATATTTAAGTATTTTATAAAGTATTTTTGCAATATCTCATAAAAATACAAAATCATATGCGCTCAAAAGTCCCGCAAATCAGGCCTGTTTTTGTCATTCAACGGCGAATTCATTTAATTGTGTCTACGACCCTCGATCTCGCCAGGCCCGCAACAATAATTGTGTCCTTCCCAACTGGCAACTTTTTGGCCACTATAGAACCGCTAATAAAGCGGCGGTATGATGATGACAACTCATCTCCAAGGTCATTACGCTTTTTGTTAGAGTCATTTCGAAGCGATGGGTTTAATAGTTTTATTGCTAACACAGGATATATTCGAGGAGAGGCGAATATTAGTATTTTTAAAGATTTTGTTTGAGTCATCATAGAGGCAGACACTATATAGACGTTTCGCTTGGAAAAGTAAACAGAAATCTGGTCTATTGGAAGGTTATGGATCTATAGAAATACACCACTACGAGGATAGGATAGTAAAAAAGAATAGCATAAATAGAAACGCTATGTATTAAGGAATAATTATACATACAGTCAAAATCTATTCTAACATCGAAGGGACTCATTGTCGTTAAAACGTTGCCGATGACGTTGTTATTAAGTACCTAGATTTTGGTCAATATAGGTATGTTGTTCTAAACGATGTCGTCACAAACGGTTGTGACTTTATTATAATTATTCCTTACATACATATTTATATAACTTACATTCCACAATAAACTATGTACATCTCTGCCTTCCCAAACCTGTTAATCATAAGTGGAATCGGTGACTGCTGGCGGAGGAGCTTGACTCAGAAAGAAGGACTTGCCTCCTTCTGATAAATATTATACAGAACTGGATATATATGGTCGCCTAACTCCAAATAAGGACATTGTTTCTTTCCATTTTTCGTCAACATTTCTTGAAGTAGGGAGAATGGAAAAAATATATTGTGGAGTTGAGTAGTTTATGTTTCCATTTTGAAAGATCGATACACGATTTAAATAACTTTGCTTGATAGAAAAAAAATCCAAACATAGCCAATTTTTGACACTTTGAATTCATTTTATGACGAAAATGTATATGGAATATGATTTGGAAATTTACACGATATATTTTATCGCAAGCCAAGTAATCCATTTCAGTTTTTTTTTTATAAAATTACATTAATTGAATGCTTTGCATAACTAATTGTTATTACGGGCCGGCGCGCCTCAGTGCTCCAGCCCTCCACTGCGCCCCGCAGTCCACCCCGAGACACTGACACAGCAATTCGTGCTGGGATAGGGCCTTAAATATTATACGGTCTAGGGAAGAAAGCAGAGTTCGAAATAGAAAACGCGTCATCATAAATTGCGTGACCGCTGTTGTATTTATAATGTGCTCGATAAAACGCTGGCGCAGTGATCGATGTTGTGTGTTATCGTTTTGGTTACATTAGCGTATTGTAATTCAGTAGGCACTTCCTGCCAACATTTGCATGGCAATCAATCGCGCGCCGCCGACCAGCCCATATCTGACGTTTTAATTAGGATTCTCTACCCTGTGTACTTGTATTGTGGTCTAAGTCAAAACATTTGGAACCTTATAATGATAAGCCTTTATTTATCCACATGTTATTTATATATAGTTATAAGATACAAAAATAAATATATACAAATTTATTAGTCTAAGATGCGTGTGTTCTTGTTATCATTTATGTGGGACTCGCTGCTGTACACGAACCCACTGAAACCCCACAAATCCACCAACAAACCACTTTATTTCCAATCTTTAGAAATGTTGAACTATCTTCAGAACCATTGATCGGAATCCCTTCACGGGTAAAATACTCCTCCAGCTTTTTTCCAAATTTCTCCACCTATGGCTTTCTTCTTGCTTTCGCTTCCTGCTAACGTTTTTTTTTATCTTCCTTTTTTTAGGACGTCCTCTTTTCCTTCTTCCCTTGGTCCTTTCCTTTTAAAATATAAATACCTGTATGAATATCCGATATGCGTATGCGCAAGCTCTGTAAGATGTTTCATGCATTGTTTAAAACAGACATAACAATGTTTTTCATAAACAATGACATCCCCCTCATTTGACATATTACCAGATTCGCCGGAGCTTTACCGGCCGTTTGACAATTGGCTCGCTCGTAATCTAACTCGACGTAATTTGGCTCAATGGCTAGCTGCGGTGGTGCTGGTGGCGATACAATTATACAAGGACTTTAATTTTCTTTTTTTAAATAATTAATTTTCTAGACTAACGAATATTTAATTCTTATAGGATTATAAATGGTCATAATCGTTTAATAATAGTTTGTAAAAAATATAATTATTTTTAACAAATTGCTATAAAACCACCAATAATTAAAAAAAAATTCTTGCACCACAACCCACAGTCCACGCATGCGTTCTTAATTAGGCATTCCGCTCTCGTCCGGGCTGCGTACGCGCTGGCGGCGCCTTTGACTGCCATCCCGCTCTGACAATGCAACTATTCAGTCGCTCGTTCACTATACAGTGGCCCCCCTATACCTTTCAACATTAAACAACTCCAGTTCCCTTCAGGGGTCCACTTACAATGGTTATATGGGAGAAAGATATACAATTTTCTGAAACCACTATCGACCTTATTCTATGGGGAATAAAAACGTTTTTGACAACGTCTTTTGTATTGTAAAGGTGTTATTGAAGTGATGTAATGAAGGGGCCTAATTGTGTATTCTACTTCATATGGCATAAAGATAAAATAGCAGTCTGATGGACTGAATGATTCTTGCATAAATGGGAGGCATAATGCTATAAATATATATGATAAAAGTTATGTACGTAAACAATAAATTGGCCATGTAGTGTTGGCCTAGTGGCTTCAGCGTGCGAGTCGCATTCATGAGGTCGTTCGATCCCCGGCTATGCACCAATGGACTATATGCGCATTTAACATTCGCTCGAACGGTAAAGGAAAACTTGAGGAAACCGGCTTGCCTTAGACCCAAAAAAAAGCGTGTGTACAGGAGGGTGTTACTTGCCTATTAGATTGAATATCATGAAACAGATTCAGTCTGAGGCCCAGACCTAAAAAGTTTGTAGCGCCACTGATTTATTTTTTATAATTTAATTTAAATATTTTGATGAATTATCAAATTAGTTATTCCTGATGGTGTCGAATCGAATAAATTAACCGACGCTTTTTTGGGCAATAATGCCCTGTTTAGATTACGGGTAGTTTTTTTATCGAAACTTATGCATGTTGAGAGCTTGTGGAGCGGCTGAATTGCCCAGCCAACCGGTTTCGGTTTTCCTTTGACGAAGCCGCGTTCGAAATTTGAATCAGTCCACTTCGAACACTTGTCGAGATAGGACGCGTTTTCGATTGTTACTAACTTTTACGTGTGATAAGTGTTTTTGTGACTGAGTTGAATGAATATGAATCAAAACAACATTTTATTAAGTTTCATTTTTGTGTTATGATGGCCCGGATTTTTTGTGTTTTACTCCTATCCTGGTTGGTTGCTGCTGATCAGGAGGATGCCGATGGTGGGAAATGTGAGAGAATCAAGCTGTCACAATGCCAGGATCTGCGGTACAACTGGACAGCTATGCCTAACCTTATGGGACACAGGGATCAAAAGGAGGCAGAGGAAGCGGTAAGGACTTTTAACGTCTTACACACTGTTTATCTTGTTATCAGTGAATAGCAATTAGAAAATATAAATATTTTTAAATAACTACTAATAAACTATTAATTTTTTACATAACAACGTCCTTATACATCTTTCAAATACCATTATTATATAATATAAGGGAGAACAGGCTACAATAGTTCGTAAAGTAGTATTTTTATAATAAATTAGGGTTAGTAAATTTTGTTTATAGCTTTCAAGGGGTGAGAGATGAACAAAGATAAATGCATTTTATTGCTTGTAAAACTGATATCGTGAACGTTAACACGATTTAGGGCTGTCAGGACTTCCAATTCTCTCTACAATAGGTTACATAAATTCTCGCAACTTTTGTACTCTAGTAGTTTTATTACCACCCCTTGGATTAAATTCATATTCAAACAATAAATTACGTAAAACAATGAGGTTTTGAACTTTGATTCAGTAAAGATTAAACATTTACTGGACCTCAAAAGTCAATCAGTTTCCATTCTTGATCTTAACTAAGAAGTAATTCCAAAAAAAATTGAATGCGTATTTTAATAACATTAAAACATCAAAAGCTTAAAGCGGTTCAATTAAAACCTGTAACGATATAAAGATTTATCGTTTATCTCGCGGCAGATCAAAGCGTTCGTAAGAATCAAGACTGGTTTGCAGAAATGTACGTACGAATTACAAAGAACTTTGAAAGCGTTTTTTGAACCGTCTAGTGACCGGCAGTGTTGGCCTAGTGGCTTCAGCATGCGATTCATCTCTGAGGTCGTAGGTTCAAAGTGCAATAATGGACTTTCTTTTAATGTGCGCATTTAACATTGGCGAACGGTGAATCGTGTCACGCACAGGAGGCAGATCACCTACTTGCCTTTTAGACAAATGGTGATGATACAGAAATTTGAGTCCCAGCTATGGTTATAGCGCCACTGATTTATTTTATTTATTTAGGTTCTGCCGGCAAGAGTCTATTAGTTACTCTATTTACAAAACAGTTTATTTAAAGAGGTAGTAGAAAATCCGACCCAGAGTTCGTGTTTGATCTTTCATCAATTTTAAAAGGTATTTTTAGCTAGATACATGTAATATATACACGTATTAGTTGAATTTTTGATCTGTGTTTGCTATAAACGTTTTTGATTTGTTTTAAGAATTGTATTTCTTTTCAACTCTTTATTACGTATTTACTGTATATATGTTAAGCAATAATAAATAAAGGGGTTGTTATGCATTCCTACAATTAAAAGTTATTAAAAAACATGAATAATTGTGTACGTACTTGTGGCGTCGTGTATTCTAACGGCCGAACCTAATAAGGATTATAGGAACTATTACGACGTGAAAGGGCTTAGTGTGAAGGTTTTTCTCAAAGGTCAATAGTCACTATATACACACACACACACACATCCGCGTTATAGGAAACACATTGTACGATTCTCGCATAACGCCCTTGTATGACCTTATATAACGCGTTATGTACAAATGATTCACATTTAACTTTTCTCCTTAAAATGGATGTAATAGTTAAAAGCGTACGCGTAAGCGTAAATATGTACGTACAAATCATTGTAAATTTCACAGTACAGTAATATAACGTGTAAAATCCACGCGTTATATGGGGAAAACTCTTGAAATCGCGTAATAAGAAAATGCGTTATAAAAGTAGCGTGTTTACGTTACAATAAACTCGTTCAAGACTCAATAATACACAATTCGTCATAACCTAATCAGTGTTGACAGTTAAAAAACATTTTTTTTCCATTAATAATGTGATAGTTACTAACTTTCTTAATTCATTATCACTTCGTTTATGTAATACAGACATACAATACAATAAAAATGAGGGCAACTGGCCTCACGCTTTCGAGCGATCTCTTCCAGGCAACCTGTGACAAAATAAATAGATTATGGAACAAAGCAAAGCACATAAAACATGTCAACAGTGAAAGGGAAAGTAATACAAAATAATAGTAATCTTTATAATCGCACGAATTTTCCCGCGAATTTATCTATTACATTACGCGATACAAACATATTTTTTTAAAGCGTATCTGATTCTTCGGTAACGTGTAGTTTAATATTTTACGCGCCGTATCAGTACGATAGCGGTCTCTTTACCTAAAGATCAGCAATTTATTTTTATTTATAAGTGTTATCGGCTCGTAAGTGGCGATATTTATCGTTATCGGCGGCTTCAAAGGGACGTTTTTATAAACAAGTACACGGAGCCAAGACGTTATGTTAATTTTTAGTGTCAAAGGGTTTAACCTTGCCTGAAGAGTACCACAGTACAAATTAAAATTCCTAATAAACTAAAGAGTTAAAAAAATACCATTAAAAACGAAACGAAAACGTTACAACACAGAGACAAAATTTTTTATACAACATTACATCTGTCATAACATTATGATGTTACTTGCTCTGTGCTCAACTGAAAAGTATTGTTTTGAAATTTATCAAAGCTGAGGTCAATGAACGTTTGACAATTGACACTGATTAATTTTCTCAGGTTAAAATAAAGTTGTCGAAATGCAGCTATGTCGAATTTTAACATGTTTTGCAAAAACGCTTATCTGGCATCGACACGTTTTTTCCATAATCCTATTTTTATCTCACAAACAAGAAACATCTATTGTTAAGGAAATAACAAGCCTTAAGATTTCCGGGTTGGGTCGAATTCAGTTTTAAGAACATTATCTGACCTCTATCTTGCTTTATGGGGCCGTCCCATTCACGAATCTCATCCCATGTTAGTTCATTCACCTATAAGATTTTAGAATTTTGTTATGAGTATTTAATATAATTTAATATACAAATATAACAGAAGAACTACTTAGAAAACTTTAGAAATAATCAATATTATGTAGCGCTAAAACCTCTTTTGGACTCGGCCACAGATTTCTGTATCAACCTTTTATGAACACATCATAAATTTTGTAGTCTATGCCGGTTGCCTCACGATACCATAGACAGTACAATCTCTAATTATTTATACCAACTCATTTAGAAATAATTAATCAAGTTTTTAAAAATATCGGCAATCAACAATCGCCACAGACGATAATTTAAATAAAAAAATAAACAAATCGTTGCGTAATAAAACAATATACAGATAACATAATATATTTGATAACTTGTTTCCTGAAGCGGCTTCTTTGGCCTAAATTACTCATTTTTTGTACGAGGTGTTATTTCGGTGTAAAAGCACCCTATCATTAGCGCAGGTATGCGAGGATAATTTCACAAAGCCCAGTGTTACCATCACAAAAGAAAGTTATTAACAAATTTTGTCTATGATAATAAAAAAAACCAACCAAAGTCAAACGCCAATGGGGCATGGGGCAGCCGCCTGTGTTCCATTGAAAAGTCTTAATACATTATTATTTCTCAGATCGAACTCATGGACTCCAGATTTTTACACTGTGTCCCAAGACCACAAAACCACAGTGGCAGATCAGGTATATAATATTATCCAAGCTTTCAAAACCAGAGCTTTTTATGAAATACCTAAACATTGAAACTTCCATTAAAAAAGAAAATTTTCCATTGTTCCATTGATTTTTTTAAAGACATTATTATTTCTCTGATCTACGTGGTATATGTGTCACCGTAAAATTGTAAAAACCGTTAGATTGTAATCTATCTCGCGAGATTGTAAACTGTCGAAAGATTGTCAACTCAACATACTGCTTGCAATTTAACGTATTATTATTCGGTAGTTATATGAAATTGTTGGGAAGTAAAATTAATCTGTAATTGACCAAAGAAGTTTGAATGATAACTAAGTTAGTGTAGTACAATCTACCGAATACCGATAACCGATAACCGATAGATTACAATCTAACGGTTTTTACAATTTTACGTTAACATATATATATATCATCCAAAACCAAAGCTTTTGATTATATACCTAAATTTTTGAACTTCATTTATAAAAGAAAGTTTTCTAAGAATGATTCCGAATTTTGTCTTGTTATAAATCAAAATCTAATATCTACCATCAAGTCCAAATCGACACCGCGGGCTTCAAGGCAACGGCGGCGCCACAAAAACGGGGACGGGAACAAATTGCCCTCCCTAATTGCGGCAGGTAGGAGGCCGCACAAACCTTTGAAAAAAGTGCTAAGTTTTCTTGAACCGGTTTTGTACCGTGAATTGGATTAATTATTACCATAAAACATTTTATAGTTTGTAATTCATGGTTAATACGCTTATGCATATTGACAGTAAAATGGTTGTGGTACTAAGGTACAAATTAATGCTTAATAAATTAGATATATATTAGGATAGGTTTCGGCCTCAGATTTTACATCTGTTTTTCATTTAGTATTTGTCAATGTAACAGGCAAGTGATCAGCCTCCTGTGCCTGACACACGCCGACTTTTTGTGTCTAAATTCCGCCGGTTTCCTCACGATGTTTTACTTCACTATTCGAGCGAATGTTAAATGCGCACATAGAAAGCCGGGGACCGAACCTCCGACCTCGGGTATGAGAGTCGCACGCTGAAGCCACTAGACCAACACTGCAGCGGAAAATTTGTATTTTTTACAAAAAGGCTATACCTTTTTTTTAAGCTATACCTTTAGCAATAATCAGTTTAATAAATAATTGTATTAATCCCTCAAACCTTACCACCTGCCTAAGAATGATAAACGTAAAATACTTGATTAAAGCCGATAGGTTATAAATGGCGCGGCGCGATCAAAGCGAGCGCGTGCGTCGACCTCAACTTAAGGTAAAGATTTTTTTGCGCAGCCCTCAAGGATAAATCATTGTTGATTGAAATTAATTACGGATCGTGATTTTAATCTGACGGTTTAATTTGGGAACCGGAACTTCGATGATAACGAATTTATTATATAAACGTCAGGTAAAGGAAGTTGTCTTGCAAAGTGTTTTCTATTAAATCCGCGCGTTCCAAACCGAAACAATCGTTCAGGAATCGAGCGAAGCTACCACAAGATTAATTACTAAGTACACTTAGCGCTTCCGTTTGTCAAAATTTTATAGAGTTTGAATCTTATGTTTTGATCTGAATCTCTCACAAAATCTATTATCAATTCACATTACAAAAAGGTTTCTTGCAAGTGATTTCGTCGTCATATATAGCCTGTGCCGAAAGAGTAACTCCATTTTGAATATACACTGTGACTCCGCTACCACAAATAATTTTGCCAATGAACTTTCTAAAGACCGATCGCAATATATTAAACACCAGTCATTATAAATAAATTCATCTATGCTCATTACATAAGGCTTATACGTAAGCTATAAATAAATAAGCTGCCGACACACCTGGTACTATTTTAAGCGTATAATAAAGTATCATTTACAAAAATCCGCTTATTAAAAATGCATATTTTAGTTTAAAAACATGAGACCTAGTCTTGTATCTGTCGCTTCAATTGTTTAATGAATATAAAAATACAGTAAGCCCCCTTATAACACTGTACTCTTATAACGCATTTTCATATTACGCGATTTAAGTCCCTCGTATAACACAGGTATTCCCCTATATTACGTGCGGATTTACACGTTATATTTCTGTACTGTGACATTTATAATGATTTGTAACGTTAATTAACCTGAATCAATTGTACCTACATAAATCATAATGCGTTATATGGTGTCACATAAGCGCGTTATGCGAGAATACTCCTACAACGCGTTTCCTATAACGCGGAACCAATCTAATGTGTTATAGAAGGGGCAACAGTAATAACAAACAAATTTTAAATTTTGTTATTAATATGTATATAATTTTGTACCTCAAAACTGAACGTTACGTTATTTTATATTATTATTACCAGAGATTACAAAGGAACAATAATAAATACTAAGCCATGTGCAACCACAACTTTTCTCGGTGGGAGGCATCGGAATGCAGCCCAATTAAAAAGATACAGCTCGATGCATCCCAATCCGACACGCTTCGATCTCGACAATAATCCATAGAACGTTATTTCCATAGACATTATGTCCATAGACATTCTATCTATACTCTGTCCTTGCAATGAGGTCCGTTACAAATCTATTCAGGGAATTTCTTTTGAAATAGAAGCGAAACGAATAAAATCCCATTTGACAGTTATGATATAAATTCGCACGATAAAAGATATATTTTACTTTACAAATCTCTTGCGTTCGTTACGCTACGCTAAAGAGGCGCAGGTATTTGATGAATTTAAAATAAATGTTTTGTTTTATATAAAACTTCTTTACAATTAAACGAGAATTATGACAGTCTCGTTGACTACAATGAAAGCACTTGACAGTATTGAGTTATGTGAATCGCGTTTTATTTAAATATATAAACACTTACAACATATGATATACACAATCACAGATACCGTCATCTCCTTTCACACAACGTTCTACTAAAAACACTCTGGTGTTTCAGGCCATTGTTGACATCCCCAGGTGCCAGGCACTGCACGATTTGCTTCGTCGTATCTTGTAACAGCAAAGTATTGGAACTCCTAGACACTATAATATAGGTTCATTTTAGCGGCGGTTAAATAGATCTGGACAGGCCAAGCCAAGCCACATCTCACTTATCAAGTGGTTTTGGGGCTAAACTTCTGTTCAGTTCTGTATAAAAAAATATATAATGATAGTTGTCTGTACGAGTTAGTATTTATATTCCTTGTCACTGTCGCCAATATCATGTTTTTCCAGCAGGTGCTAGACTTAACCGCTGCTTGCAGATGTTTAAAGGATTGGAGTTATATCGTAATAGTGTTTTTTATATAATAGGAGGCAAACGAATTTCTTGAAGGACCCTAAGTCGAATTGTTTCATAATCTTCATTTCAATAATCTCCAAAAATTGCGTAATTTTGAACGCTCCCTTAACTATTTTTATTAAACATTTTTATTACATTTTGCCTATAAATACGTACCAACTCCGTACTTCACAAAGTGTTTAAAGATTTTTCTTTAAGGAATATTTCACCGACTTACCTTGTCAATTATACCGCAAACGGTCGGCAAGGAATACGCATGAATGGTCGAATTGTCCGCAAAAGCAATTGCCATAGCGGGCTTACGATTTGACAGCGCGGACGTTTTAATGGGATTTTATATGGTAATAGCTTTAATACTATAATTATAAGCGTGGTTATATATAGTTAGATATAGTTACGTTCTACGATCGGTTCAATAACATGTAAATCCACTATCAAAATTTAACCGTCAACCGAACTATCCTTTACTATTAAATAAATAAATAAATCAGTGGCGCTACAACCTATTTAGGTCTGGGCATCAGATTTTTGTATCTATTTCATAATCATTTGTCAATCTAATAGATTATTCTACAGCCTTCTGTGCCTGACACACGCCGTCGATTTTTGGGTCTACGGCAAGCCGGTTTCCTCACGATGTTTTCCTTCACCGTTTGAGCATAGAATATCCATTGGTGCATAGCCGGGTATCGAACCTACGACCTCAGGGATGAGAATCGCTGATGCCACTAGGACAACATTGCTCTATTTACAATCACAGACGTTTAAATTGTAATAATGTTACGATGTTTCGCCATTTCTTATTCAGTGTGACGAAGCAAATTCTAGTTAGTCTGCATAAAGTTGAAAGTTTTTTTTAATTTATTTATAAAAAATAAATAAAAACCATTTCTCATACACATATTTTTAAATATACCCCAAAAAGTTTACAATAATTTGTAAGGTAATATGTCATTAATAAAAACATAAAAAGCACACAGTGAATCAAATGGTAATCTATAAATTTGGATATAAAGAGTAATAGTATTCCAATTTCAGGTCAAATTAAGAGGTTCTTCAATGATTATGGCGTAGACCAAAAAATTCGTGACTTGACATTTACAACTGAACTTTCATTTCTTCCAATCTTGATTAAGTTTAATTATTAAAGTGAAAGTAACAAGACCTCGTTAGAAATCACTGATTTATGAACCACTTAAACATATTACATGAATTCACTATTACATATATTATACAACTTGTGTTTTGTCCACACTAATCGCATTATGAAAATGAATAAAATACTTAGAGATTTGTTTAAGAATCTTCTTTTTATAATTTTTCTTCTGCTTCGTAATCAGCTACTTATATATATTAATTGTGACTCAATTAACCATTAAATTAGCTTTATTTAGTTATAAGTTATTTTGAGTTTAATTTTTGGTAATTATTTATACAGTTCTTGTACTTTACCCTCTGTAGGTATTTTTTTTATTGTTCCATATTAGGGTTACCTGGAAGAAATCGATTATTAGCGATAAGGCCGCCCGTTGCCTAATAACTTACGTAACCTGGTTTTTGTATGTATGTTTTTGTAAGGTAACGAAGTGTATATAAATAAACAAATAAAAGACAAAACATTGATACATTATGACTTGCTCAAGGTTCACGTTAAATATATATATTCAAATTGAATATACATAGTAATAATAATTAAACATTGATAAATAGAAAATAAAACAAATTTATAAATTTTCGTCCTTGTGGCAGTGTACCTTTAATGCTGACTTTTCCTCGCTGTATTGCGATACTTATTCGTTGAGCGAGGAACGCACCAGCTCTGGGGTCGCCAGTTACCAGGCGCCAACATAAATCTTTAATTAGCGCCTGTGCATTCGAACCTCACGGCCCAAGAATCCAAATTGAATTAGCTTTTGTTTCAGCTCAGAGGTCAGAGGATCTCCGACATAATTAAATTAAATATAAATAATCGTTCGACAACGAAACTAATATAACAGCGATTTTCTCAAGCAGTTAAACATAAAAGCTTTAGTTTTTAGAGTTTTGTACCGTTAGAATATTATTGTATAAGTAAACATAGACTTGTATTTAGCTAGTTAGCATTCCTAAGATTTTAACACTTGACGAAATTTCACACATGTTGTGTAATTACCGCTGAACTTATATAATCGTAAACTTTACATAAATCTAGATAAACTCAATAAAATCTCGGAGCCAAGTTACAATAACTGACACACAAAGTTAAATTTGTGTTATTAACGAACTTTTATTAGTAATCATTACAATCAAATATACAGTATTTACAATTTTCTTAACCAACTAAGTAATCATAAAAATAATTAAAAGAAAATTAAAACAAATTTAAAAAGTTTGGTCCCTGTAGCAGTATAACTTTACCGATGGCAAAGCTACCTCTTTAGATTGGCTTACCTGATGTTAAGTGCCAATGCCAGAGGGCTTTGGGTGCGAATTGGTTCGGAAATACTTCAGTGGGCAGCTGGTTCCACATAGTGCGCGTCAAAACCTTATACATTGGGAAATGACGGACATATCGGCCATCGTCGTGTTGTCAATCAAATAAACGTGATACATAGTTGTTTTCATAATTAAGACTATGCATATTATAAAATGAAAAATATTATGTGTTATACAGCAAATTAACTTCTAACTTCTAACCTAAATAAATAATACTCTTGTGACATCTGTCATTTTAAACTGTGGGTCATTCGTTTGTTAATTTGAATAATAATAATAATAGCCTTTTCTCAAAATCATAGTAGGTATATAAAAATGTAAAGTACTGTAAAAACTAAAAACTAATCGGCAAGCCGGTTAATTTCTGTTATACAGCTTGTCATTGGACATATACCTCCTCTAAGAGCTTCCACTCCTCTCGCTGTCTAGCTTTGCGTAGCCACATAGGGCCAGCTACTTATATCATCTTCCCATCTTTTTATTTGTCATAGTGAGGTAGCCATTCCATCGCTTTTTCGTCCATTTATCTTTGTCTCCTCTCATAATGTGTCCTGTACATTTTCAATTCAGTCAGTTAATTTGAATTATGCTAATATAAATAGCATATAACCTGTATCGATGATAGCTTAGACATATCAGCTTCAGTAGATATGCTTGAACGAGCAAATCGCTCACGGGTGAAGGAATTGACGAAGCATGCTCTTACCGCCTCATTGCGCTAACATGAATCTCTTATTCATATACTATAATCTACATACATCTTCCGACATATGTATGCAATAGGAATTTTAACCTTAATAATTGGAGTGATTGAGAAACGTATGCATTTATTTAAACAGTCAAAACCGTTTACGACAACATAATTTAGAACAACATACCGGTTATATTGACCAAAATCAAAGGTCCCGCTGAATTCTATTGTATTAGTTTCTTAATAACAACGTCATCGGCTGTTACGACTATCGGTTTTTACGACCGAATATGAGTAGTCCCTTCGATGTCGTTATAACAGATTTTGACTAGTTTAAAACACTTACTTTCTGCGAAGGGTAGACATGTTTAGCTTCCAATCCGATCGATAGAGAAGAAAAAGGGTTAAAGGTATTTAACTGTCACAGGGAGGAAACTTTTTAAATTTGTTTAAAGTTTTTGAAGTTTTTTGAGTTAAGTTCTTTTGACGCGTAGTGTAAAATGATGAGAGTAAATTTTTACGTACGCGCAAACCGCCACAAATCACCGACACCCGTACACTGTCACAAAAAACCGACACCCTGAAGTTAGCTATAGTAAACATTTTATTTTTTTCTATTGTTAGTGTAGTTTTTTCTACAAACGTAGAATAAAATGTTAGAAAATATTTTTATCTTGTTACGCCAAAGAAGTATAACTTTTATTTATTATTACTATGTAGGATAATAATATTGTAAATACTATATATTTGTGTTATATAACAGCTGTTAACTTCAGTTAACCTGTTAAATCTTAATAAACTTAGTTCGGGAGTCAAAGTGCTTCAGAACAAAAGCTGTTCGCTATTATTCGTGGGATGAAAAACTTTACATCTACTAAAAAAATATTGAATTTTCGTCTATTACTCAAGCTCTCATTTTTGAGTTCATCACTCAAACTTTCTTAACCATGTTTACGACATGAGAACATTAAAACTAAACAGAGACAATTAAACAGGAGCGGATGGCGCCATGTTATCAACTGATAACGGGCGTGTTGACATCCCATAGTTTTACTACCGAATTACTTTTTATTACTCGTAAAGTCATTGGAATGTCATGAGATCCTACATATCGGAGGCATAGCGAGATAACCTATATTCCTTACATTGTAAATATAAAATTCTCGTGTCACAATGCTCGTTCCCATAGTCCTCCGAAACGGCTTGACCGATTCTTATGAAATTTTATATACATATTTAGTAAGTCTGAAAATCATCTATTTTTCATCCCCTTAATTGTTAAGGGTTATTTACCCCTAATTTTTTTATTTTTTGACAAAACTTTTTGTTTTTATTTTTTTATGATATAGCATACAAACGTAGTATGTATTGCCCTGTAGCAAACATTTATAGAACTCAAAAAATGTTTGCTACATGGCAGCAATACTACGTTTGCCGGGTCAGCTAGTATAATAAAGTATTCAGTATTGTTGATAGAAGTCGCATATGCTGTAAGTAGGCCTGAGTTATACATTAATGTAAATTAGAACTAAATAAAAACTTTAAAAAAAGCCGACAACGCAATCGTGCTCTAGCATTATACATCAGTTGAACCTTCTGCCGGTGGCAACAAAGAGCATGTTCCCAAAAAAATTCTCGAGTCTAAAATCGTTATAAATTTCTTTTGACACATCGTCACTGTAAAATGATAACCTCGTCATGTCATAAAACCATTTATTTTCATTCTTATTTATGTTATTAATTATTAAGTCCTTTCTACCATCTAAAACTATGCACAAAAACACAAAATAACATTTTAACAAACATTGAGGAAATGAATTTTTTTTCATTTCCTGTAATGTTTGGTTCTCTGGACATACGAAGT
Organism: Pieris napi; assembly: GCF_905475465.1. Taxonomy (NCBI): domain Eukaryota; kingdom Metazoa; phylum Arthropoda; class Insecta; order Lepidoptera; family Pieridae; genus Pieris; species Pieris napi. Next base: position 9,623,833 of record NC_062255.1, read on the forward strand.
TATCATTCTACAGCGCCGACATCTAATATTAAATAATAATAATAGCCTTTATTTCCAAAACTCAACTATAATAGATTAGATCTTTCATTGATTTTGAATTGAAAAATTAACTTTTAACATTACGTAAAATAGACTTTAACATTTAGGAATAATCATTTGCTTGTCAGGTTTTGGTTTGTCCACCGTTGGACATAGGCCTATCATGCATATCTAACATTAAGTGTTTGAATTTAACCATTTTAAGACGCAAAGAGCAACGGTAAAGCGAAATAGCCCAAGCTTCGGCAGTACAAAGCAACCAGGTTCGACAGACCGCAACCAATTGATAATCACAAGCCGACTCGTGACCAATCTGATCAACAACCCTTACACTGTTAATATCAACTTTGGTCCCTTGTAATAAGGTTTAAAGTTCTGTACATCCGAGTCCCATATATGATAGTCATCGGTCGTTGTATAGGCTTTTCTTAGGTCAAGATTGTAGGAAGCGATTGGATACGATACGGCTGTGATTATGCGTTTAATATACCTTGATTACAGCTCTGTGATTATTATAATGCTTCTAATTGCACATCTTCAAAGATTGATGATCTTTCATTACTATATATGTACCTACCTACACATTTTTGTACCATATTCTTGAAATAAATTATTATTAATAATAAAAAAAACGTGTGTGTACTTATGTACACGTGTTAGAAGTTATACTTCTTTGGCGTGACAAGATAAAAATCTTTTCAAAATTTTATCGTTCGCCTTATTATACGCTTGTAGCAACGACACTAACAATAGAAAAAAATTACTGTCATCATTTATCCCTAACGCGCCAAAAGAAGTATAACTTCAATAATAATAATTAAGCCTGTTATAAATTATATATATCAACTGGGTTTTAGTTTTGTTATTATACTCTTAACGTTAGTTATTGTTATTTCCGTTTCTTTGTGTTCTGCAGTATGGACCCCTTTTGAGTAAAGGCCTCCTCCTAAACTTTCCATTTGGGTCATCTTAGTTTCCTCCATCCATTGCTCCCCAGAATCCGTCAGCCCATCGCTTTTGTGGACGTTTCTTTTTCTTGGAGGTCCCGTCCAGCTTCGGCGGTCTATCTGATCTGTACACCTTGCCATATGGCCAGGCTATATTGATCTATATATAAAGGTGGAAAAATGTCGTCGATGTAGTAATTTTTTCAATCAAGGGTGGCTAAAACATTAGGTTGGCTAAAACTTTGAAAGCTCTTCATTTTTTCCGTTCTATTTGTGTTCTGAACAGCTTTTGGAACCACCTTTTACCCAGTGCAGTTATTTTAGCTAGAGTAGCATCCCTTGATTAACCTTGCCAATCTTCAGGAGTGCTTCATTCCGTTAGATAAAAGGTACGTCGTACTGGCCTCATATCTTTGTATCCAAGCCCTACCATAAAACCGACGCAATAAATCGCTCTGCGCGATGCTCATAAAAGTCTAATTAACAGGAACATGCTTTACATTCACGAGAATACATCTTTACAACGTTTATAAATGTATAATCAAGTATACGCGTAGGTAGGTAAGTAAATTCTTATGAATAGACCTTTATAGAGGATAGACTGGCCGACAAAACCATAGACTAAAACGTTTATAGATTATGATTTCTCTAAAGAGTGCGTACATGACTTCTATAGCCGTATTATAGGCACCAGCATGTCATGAAGTTGGCATTACCTGCTGCATGTAAACCCGTGAAATGCAATGTTGTGAAAAGGCAAATAAACTTAATTATTATGATTTTTGAGAGCTTAGACCTAAACATAGTGGAATAGGTAAAAATTAACAATTTTATAAGAAACACTTGTTGCAATTCTTTAACCTCTTTCCGTATTTTCTAAATTCAAAGCAGCTTTTGTTTAGATAAACGCCGACGTCAAATTGATTAACTCGTGGAAGCTTTCAATCGAAAAAGTTTATGGAGCAAGTGTTCTTGATCCTTCGTATCTCGGCGTAAATCAAACGCGTAATGAACAGCTGCGTTGTAACTTTATTTTAACTCCATCAACGTAGGGCTATCAAAACATTATAATTATGTATTAGATACTTCAAAAGTGTTATACGTTTTTTTCAGTCGTAATACAAACCTTTTTTAAAGGATACATAGTTTTGCTTGCTTGCGTTTTGCGGTTTTTGGGTTATTATAAATCTTTCAAGCTTTCTTTAGGAAACTGTTCGATGGGATACTCATCAAAAGACCCATCCAAAAATGATAAGCAATTTTTGCCGCTACACTACTATGAGGCACAGTTTGCCACCGATGTATTTCCGAACCAATTCTTAAAAAGCCGACAACGCACTTGCGAGCCCTCTGGCAATGTGAGTGTCTATAGGCGGTGGTATCAATTAACATCAGATGAGCCTCCTGTCGTTTCCCTGCTACTTAAAAAAAATGAAAAGCTCTAACAATTCTGTTGTCATTTTTTTAAATGTTTCTATTGCAGAACTTTGTGTTCAAATCTCAATAGTCCCGATATTTCGCGGGCCTAGCAATTATATCCTTTATATTAAGCATACACATGTGTATGAACACGATATTTACAAAATTGTAGATCGTAATTAGTTTGAATAATGTAGGATTAAAGTCGCCACATCAAAGCGTCCAGCGATTATAAAGCCGAAAATAGCTTATTTCCTGGCCAGTTGCGAATTAAGATCATTGTATACAATCTGGCTGCAAACGTGTTTACAACATAAATCAGTTTGGCTCGCCTTTGATTATTGTTTTAGCCGTAACGAATCTATGGTGAGAGAGAACGAGTTCTCAATTTAATTTTTATACAAGAACCAAGGTTCGAATTTGTAGCGGCAGTTGTGTTACCAGATCAGTGTTGGCCTAGTGGTTTCAGCATGCGACTCTCATCCCTGAGGTCGTAGGTTCGCTGCTGTGCACAAATGGGTTTTCCTTCTATGTGTGCATTTAACATTCGCTTGAACGTTGAAAACATCGTGTGGAAACCGGCTTGCCTTAGACCCAAAAAAGTCGACGGCGTTGTCAGGCAGGGCTGATCACTTGCCCATTAGATTGACAATTAATTATGAAACAGATACAGAAATCTGAGGCCCAGACCTAAAAAGGTTGTATCGCCACTGATTTATTTATTTATATTATTATTTAGTTATGTTACCAGTGCCATTCCTTTGTAAATTCCCATAGATTCCTACGTTTTTACATAACATGAATAAACCTTATTAGAAATATACTTACACTATCGTTCTTAAATTGCAAATACTATGTTACACGGATATTACATTAAGGTATCTTTGACATAAATATTCTAAGGAATCAATAAAACGTTGAATTGATAAGATATAAATAGATAATGGGTTGGTGGCCTTTCAATAGATTGATAAGATAGACGCGACTTCAAAGTCGCTGCGCCGGCGCGATCAAAGAGCTGTAATTGACGCGAAAACAGAGATAAGTTCAATTGCATGTTACGAGTTGGGAATCGTGTTTTTAATTAACATGGGTTAACGCCACTGATAAAGTTTTAGTTTTTCTCACTTCCGGTATTAAAAGTACAATATATAATTTCTATACAGCTTGTCCTTGGACATAGGCCTCCTCTAAGGGCTTCCACTCTTCTCTGCTTCTAGCTTTAAATAGCCACATAGGGCTACTCTTCGCACTTATTAGTATTTATTTTTAGTGTAAATTTTTTAGTACTTCACATTTTTACGTACATGTAGAAGTAATTGCAGCAATAAAAGCTTTTATTATTATTATATAATTTCTAAGATTCGTTGAGTTGACTTTGATCATGGTTAGAGGCGCGGTCTGTAGGAAAAGTTTTGAAATAAGCAGACTACGGCAAAAAGGAAGTCCAAAAATTGACTTATTTAAATCTGTATTATTATTTTGATATCGCGACACGCTTGCTGTGAACACGTGTCTTATTATAGAACATTAGTTTAATTTATTGTTTAACAGTGCAATGCATGCTGTACGGTTCCTGGGACATTGGGGTGCTTTAAATATTAGAGGATTTTATTTGTACTCTATAAAAACTCGTGTAAGAGAATAATTAAATGCTAATGAAATACTGTTAATGCTTGAGAGTGCCTGAGTCTGGCTAACACCATGAGATACGCCATTTAGGTATTTGCCACGCTTATAAAAGTAAGAAAGCCAGTGTGAGCAAAATATATTGGCTCGTACAGTCAGGTAATATATATATATATAACTAGCTGGCCTGGCGACCATCGTACCGCCTAACAGTCGCTTCTTTATTTTTTTTAAATACTTATTCTGCTTAATAAAAAAAAGAAAGTTAATAAGAAAACAAATATATTATGTCAAAAAATAAAAATTTACCTTCCCGGAACCCCTCCACTAACATTTGAACTTTATGATATGGTATTAAAGTTCAAATTGACTTTTAAGTATTATTACGAATATTTTGTATGGCAATATAGAAAAGTGTTGTTTTTAGACTTTTTCACTCAATTTTTTTAAATTTTTCTCTACGTAAGAACCATCCTCGTACTTCAAGGAATATTATAAAAAAAAATCAGATTAATCGGTCAAGCCGTTTTCATGTTATGTCGTGACAACGTTCATATACTGTAAATATATTTTTTTAAGTAACTCGAAAAACCTTAGTTAATATAGTTAGTTATAAAACACATTACGTATAAAGACTTCATTAGTAGAGGCTTAATTAATTATCAGTATCAAAGTTAAATCTAAACGGAACATATGAAACAAGTATTCTGTGCGCTGTCCCGTGACAACATCAAACTGAAGCCGAAGTTATTTTCAGATCAAAGTAATTAATTTTTTGTTGTTCCCTCGCCTTTGTTGTGCTCGGCGGCCATAAGCATAACTGTCATTATAAACAAGCTTGTTGTCAATTTTTTTATTAATCTGTGTATATGGTTTTAAATTATACTAATAATTCTTTCCTTTACTTGTAATGTTTTTGTATTTTATAAAACTGATGTATTGAAAACAATTTATTTTTATTGGATAATAAATTATGAGTTTAAAAAAAAATAATATAAATGTAATGGACCATGGGTTCTACTAAGTTTATACATTTTCTACTTAAAACCAAAATCTACCATACATTATGGTTGCTGTATAGTTTCCCAACGTTTTTTGTCCCATGTTTACAGACCCCATATTACCCTTTTTAAAATACTTATGCCCCCCCCCCCCCCTATATGTAACATACATTACTTTTTAGTTCACTTAAAATACTTATATATGTTTTAGGAAGAAATCACTAGGAATTTTTGAAACAAAACAATCAAAAACTGAAATTCAAATTCCAAATAATTTTAATAAATTTTCGAATTGCCTCAACAATCAAATTTGCCTGTGAGGAACAGCATTCGACACTTTCTGTAAACTGTACTAAATGCTTTGTTAATGTGTGTTTTGTTTTTAATTTCCTACATACTACGCAGTTAAAACAAACCCTACAAAAAGCTCCTTAATTAATTGTAATTCTCAGGCTTTATTTGGCGAATTCTTAAGTGCGACGTGCCTTCAAAAAACCAGTTGGTTTGAACAAAGGCAAGGTCGGATGTTTTTTGAGTTTCAGTTAAACAGTTTAAACCGATTTCAAAGCTGATAAGTTATGCAGACGACATTGTTTTGTAGAAAACAAGCTTTACATAACTCAAAGATCTCAGGGTTGATTCCCAGTGAAATTATATTTTCGAGTAGTAATACATGCAGTTTCGTCAATGACAAGGCAGAATACGAAATTCCACCCATATCAGCTCGACGTTCGTTCAACAACTGAGCGTTTTTGCCGCGCACCACTATGTGGAGCTGCCCACAAAAGTGTTTCCGAACCAATTCGACTTAGGGTCTTTTAAGAACAGTGCGTACCAATCCTTAAAATTACTTAAACTTGCGATTACTGAGGCAATGTGTGTGTATGAGGACGGCTGTATCACTTAACATCAGGTCCGCCGAGGGAGGGAGCTACTGTCCCTTTGCCCCCTGTTTCTTTAGACATAGACATAACATTTATTACTAATATAACACACAAAAAACAATAATAAAAAAAGAATGAAAAGTAACAATTTTTTTTTCATTATAAACAAGCTTTCGTGTAATGTAATTTTTTTTATTAATCTGTGTATATATATGGTTTTAAATTATACTAATAATTATTTCCTTTACTTGTAGTCTGATAATGTTTTTGAGTATTTTATAAAACTATGATTGAAACTATTATAAAACTATATTGAAACCAATTTATGTTTTTTGGTCAATAAATTATGAGTTTAAAAAATGGCCTTCAGCATTATGCTTAGGAGCAGACTGTTCCACGGCGGAGGTCTTTTTGTTCTTTAAGTATGATGCTACTCGAACCAATGATCTTTTCCTCAGAATCAAGGGCCATATTTACCAAACGGAGGCCACATATGAATTATTTCCATTAGATTTTCACGTCGTTTTTCTGATAAACAAAAACAGTAATGGACTCGTTGTCCTTTGTTTTTCGGAAACGTTTCGGAGAGTCTTGAGGTAATTAGTTGCGCTGTAATGGCCGGTTTTTGTGACTGACAAATAACTAGGAAATTGTTTATGTAATACTTTTTGGATATAAATTTATAATTGGTTTTAAAATTCTCCCCATAGAAACCTCATTTAGTTCTTTATTTTTTTCAATTCGTTGAGAGAGACACTAAATTTTAAACAAAAATAATTTTATTATTTTCCAAGGACCTCTTATATAATAAAATTATTATAATAATATATTTATTGCCAAACTAAAAAACAAGTACATACTATAACTACTATTTTTGTGATATGAATTAAGTCTTGCATAGGTCAGGGCCACTATTTCTAAGAAAACTCTTCGTTTAATGGATATTGAAACGGTATACCATTTTATAAAACACCAAAGAAAAAATACACTACCAAAAAATATAATTGTCATCCGCTGAACAAAAAAATTGTATAAGTTTCAAAGCTTGATTTTCGTTCCGGATTAAGCAAAATAACAAACTCAGAAATCCCATTACAGAACGGTAGGCTGCACTCCAATTGAAGCATTCTTAACGTTTTTTTGTAAAACTTTTAAGTCGACAATTGTGAACAAACAGCGGCTGTTTGCTCTCGGAAAAGGTTTACGATGGTCGGCACTTTAGATGAAGAGGAAGTTTGATTTAGATAAAACTTGAATTTTTGCATTTTTTATTCTAATATGGCGTTCTTACTTTAACTAGCGACACGCCTTAATAAAATACCTAAGTGTCTTATTACACCGATTTCCACGATAAGATCTCAATCGTTAATTATTTCATGAATTTTTTACCCTGAAGTTTGTTTTGTTTGAAACATTTATTAGCTTTCGTATTCGCCATAAACAGTAGATAATACTCAATATAAAATTCATAATTAATTCCGCTTAATGGTCACACGCTAGTTTTTCATCGACATTACAAAAGCGTTTGTAAAAGCGCAATTTTTGTTGGACAGAAATGAGTCTTATTTAATATTCATAAGGTGTATTTTCTCATGCACGTAACAACAAATATTGCGGCATTTGTTTACTTTAAGTAATCCATTGAGTTGTCCGATTCCCGGTACTTAGTTGTATTATTTATTTGCTTGGATAAACATTTGATATTTGAACGGTGACGGTTTCTTAAAAGGTTTACTTTTTCACATAGCCTCAAAGGAATTCTTAGCGCGATAGCGTCAGCTATATTAAGTAGTCATGTTGCAGTAGTTATAATATAGTATTTTTTATACCTATCATTTTAATTGTCACTATAGTATGATAATGGCTAAAGGACTTCTTTGTAAAAAAATACAATTTTAAAAGTAGTTTAGTGTGTTTTATAATCTTGGGTTAAAATGTAACAATATTCTTAAGGATATTTTCTCTTCTTGCAGATGGCCTTGTTCACCGGAATCCTATCCAGCGAATGTTCAGTCCACGCGAGATTTCTTCTCTGCTCAGCGTTTGCCCCACTTTGCTCTGAGGACGTGTCGGGCTCAATCAGCGCCTGTCGATCTGTCTGCGAAAAAGTCGTCGAAGACTGCAAGGAACAAATAAAGACCCTTCCTGCAAACATCGTGCTGGATTGCTCTGCGTTTCCTCTTAGACCTGATAGACGGTTGTGTATGAGACCACCAAATGCCAGTGAATTGGAACAAGAACCTCCACCACCTCCACGATGGCCATTTCACGAACACGAGGTCCGAGAACACGGCTGCCCTCCAGCCCATACCAGAGCCCCCACAGGAGAATGTTGGCCCGCATGCGGTCAACACGCGCAATACACAGAAATTGATAAACGCACCGCAGAAATATCGATGAGCACACTAGCTTGGTTATCTCTGCTCTCCACGGCATTTGCCTTATTAACCTTCTGCGCTGAACCATCACGTTTCCGTTACCCAGAGAGACCTGTTGTGTGGATGGCGGCTTGCCATGCTATCGTTGCATTGGCTCACGTTGCCAGAAGCTGGTTGGGAGCCAAGCTAGTCTCTTGTTCTGGATCTACGCTAGCTGTAGACGGGTTAGCGTCACCAACGTGTGTCGCATTCTTCTCACTGACGTACTACTTCACGCTAGCCGCTGATGCCTGGTTTGCAAATGCCTGTGTTGCCTGGTACTTGACAGCAGCCAGTGAGTGGTCCACAGAAGCATTGGAACGCGCAGCAGCGTACTTACATGCAGTTGCGTGGGGTTGGGCTGGTGCATGGACGGCAGCGGCCTTAGCTCTGCGAAGGGTTACAGCTGATGAATTGACTGGAACGTGTGGGATTTCTGATGCCGCAGCTGCAGCGCTAATTGGGGTGCCAAGGGGTGCTTTATTAGTGACGTCTGTTGCCTTAGCCGTTGGGGCCTGTCCAGGTATCATGAGAGTACGAAGAGCATTAGATTCAAGAGGGGCCAAGCGTGTTGGAAGGTTAGCAATACGCGCTGCAGCTGGAGGGTTATTTTATTTATTACTATCTGGTTTTGCTACCGGAGTCAAAGTCATTGAATCTCGAAATAGAGAAATACAGAGTAAGCTAGCGCTTTTTGCTGCTTTAGAAGCAGACAATATAGAGGAAACGGCTGGATCGAGTGGAGTCTCTGTTTGTTTATGGCTGTCGTGTGGCATTGCAGCTGGAGCGTGGGCTTGGTCGAAGAAGTCGGCCGTGGTATGGAAAAAAGCGCTATGCCCCCCACGTAAGGCACCTTGCTGCAGCCCCCCCTTACTAAGAACTCATCATCCGTACTATAAACGACCCCTTCATGTGTCTAGAGTGTAACTGAATTTTCTGATATGTGCCTTGACAATTATACCTTTGATTCACATCATGGATGTAGTCAAACCTAGTTTTAAGTAGTAATTAAAGTGCCTCTAATTGCCTTCTGTGAAGGCGTTCTCGATATTGTACAAATGTGTAAATAATGTAAGATATTTTTATATAATATACTGTTGATTTTTTACCATAGTCCGATGTTTTATTTATTCTCTTGTACTGATATTTTAAAACTAGATAACACAGCCTAATTATAAATTGATAAATAGACAATTAAAAAGTTTGATCCCTGTGGTAGTGTACCTTTAATGTTGGCAACTTTCTCGATGTATTGCGATACTTTCGTACGGTCTTTGTTCACCGGTATGTACCAGGCGCCAACTTAAATTATAAAATAGCTTCTCTACATTTGAGCCCCACGACCCAAGAGTCTCTACTCCAAAGAGAAAAAACCAAAGTCGTCTTGTATAGCATTTACTTTTTATCCTGAAAACATGTACTATTTCCATATAGTTTTATCAGATTTCCCACAAGAGCAAAATCATAACAGGCAATTCAGGGTTATTGGTAATTTGACATTTTCCTTAGGTGATAGAGGAGACTATTTGTCACGATTTTAACCGTATGTATTATGTAAAAGGTCTAGTTTTGAGTAATTTAAATAATTTAATATATAGTTTCTAAATATATTTTTAACTATATCTAGTATTGAATGTCCGTTATGAACATTAAGGTATTATGCAAACATTGGCGTCGCGATTGAAGTAGTTTTTTCACACCAATTGACCTAGTCCCGTGCTAAGCTGGTGAAGCTTGTGTTATGGTTCCTAGGTAACGGATATACATACATAGTATAGATAGATAGACATATAAATACATATTTAAACACCCAAGACCTAAGTACAACACCAAATGCTCATCACATCGATGTTCGTCTCAGCCGGGGATCGAACCCGGGACCCATGGATGGTCAGGGGTACTAACCATTAGACCAATGAGTCGTTATCTGAAATTGACATATAATTTTAAGGCTATTGGCAGTGGCGTAACAATAGGGTGGCAAAGCTGGCAAAATGCCACGGGCCCCCAAACCAAGACGGGACCAAGACGTATTATGTTCTATGGGTGAATGTTAAGTCTCCAATACGCATTGGGACTACAGACCATTTCGTCTCGCCTAAGAGAGGAGGCCTATGGCCCTTAGTGGGACATATACAACGTGTAATTAAGTACGCTGAAAATCTCAGTTTATTAAAATTAAACTGAGTAGGGACGTATTTTACTGATAGGGCCCCATCAAAAGAATTGCCACGGGCCCCAAATGGTAATGTTACGCCACTGGCTATTGTTACTTCGACGAATTCTGTAATTTATGCATTATGCAAACGTAATCCGTTTTTAAGTTATCGTGATTTTTTGTTTTTGAATAAGTCAAATTCCTGGCATCAGTAATAAAACAATTGTGAATGAAACACATTTTATTAATAAATATCTAACATTAAATCGATAGGTAATATATAACTCTCTATACAAAGACTAAACATTTATATAATTACACAATTTACACTATATTAACCCTGGTTATTTGATAAATATAAAACAAATTTTGATAAAAAAACAACATTTCATAAAACATTGGAATGTAAACATTGTGAAATAAAACGAGTGAAAAGTTCACAGACTATAGTCAAAGTATAAACATACTCTATGCTTCAAGGGGCTCTTGAATGATTTGTCTATGTCTTCTGTCTTTGAATTGAAATGTGACAAAACATTCGAAAAGTTTCATTACACTGTTTTATCTATAATTCACACATTTCTTTCTCTTCAATTGTATTAATGCTACGATAGAAAGAGAGATGCTTAGTTGTAAGACTAATTTAGTATCCTTTTACGAATGTGACAATAACTATTTAAAATACACAAGAACATGGAAAAAACAAATGTTATATTAGTTAGTAATACTATTACGAAAACTATTTGACATATAGGCCAACTCAGAAAGACATTTGACACATGACTATATTAGGCTCAATATATTTTTTTTATAAACACCAGTTACAATCAGGGGCGGATCTACTTATGCTTTTTGGGCTGCAGACCAGGGCCCCATAGATACAAAGGGCCCCAGTCCTCACTGGCAAAATGATGGATATTTTCAATAGAAACAAATATCTACAATTTAAAAAAATCCAATTATTGGTTGGTATCCCTGAGATCAACTCATGTACAATGCGGCTATCGAACGGAACGGGGAATTCCCCGTCGCTTGTTTTGGGTCGGTGTAGTTCTTCGCGGGTGCGTCTATTACGGAGGACTTCCCCGTAATACCCCAGAGCCCCACAAATTTACGATCCGCCCATGCTTACAATTCATGGAGGTTTTAATACCATCATTTGATTGACATTTTCGTTGGTAATTCCACCTTATCACGAAGAAATAAAGGCGAAGAAATTATACCTTTTATTGATAATAGTCCAACAAGTGTAGCAACCACTTTCTAGTTATTAGACAGTTTTTCGCACTTATGACAGAATCTCGCCTTGATTTGCGATAAAAAAAAGTTTGTATAGCCACGTTTAAATATTGCACAGTGACGAATTCCGTCTAAAACTTGATGATATATACAATTATTAAAAAAAACTATTTCATATTTTAACAAAAATCCATTGAACTAAAACCTCAAACCACACTACAGCCACGTACCAATATCCACGTCTCGCTATCCCTCTTGTGTGGACATCAGCGCATCGAACTCGGAGTTAATCCCGGAGCTGAAATAACTAGAGAAATTGAACATCCCCGACTCCCTGACGTTGTCCGTCGAGCCAAATTGAGCTTTATTGCTGTGCATTGGAGTGACATTTGCACTGAAGGACTTCTGGCCTAACTCGGGTTCGTAGAGTGTCGCCTCCTTCGCTCCTACTGCGATATCGTGGTAGGGGTTGGTGAGATACTCGGCAAATATTTCACTATGTTGTACTTCGGGGGTATCGGTTTGGGGATTTGGTGTGGAGTCTGGGATTGGGTTAGTCGGGGCATTGGTGGGATTTGTGGCCGGTTGTGGTTGGATTTGATTTTGTGATTGTAGCGATATCCCGATGGGTGTTGACACCATCTGAAAGAAATGATGCTTTTAATGTTTTCAACAAGTTCACTGTCCACCAGTCATATGAGGTCGTTAGACGGAACGTGTAGAACTTCTAGACTTCTAGAATTTTTGGAGTTGTGGACGTACGGAGATAATTGCGTATATGGCGGACTTGAAAGATAAATGAGCATCCTAAAAAGTGCTGGGACATTCTATTTTTTATCTAGTGAGGATGATGAAACATTGTAAAAAAATTGTCAGTATTTTTCAAGAAAACGCAACTGGACGTGAGAGGTATTTCCACTTTTATGCTTGGACAGTTTAATATACTTACATGATTTTGCACAAACAATTAATAAGATACAAATAATTTAAGCATTTGTCGTGAATCACTCAGTCAGAGATGACGGTAAGAAGTTTAATTGTTCAATGATAAAAATATATTACTTTTCTTTCTCGTGACTCTAAACTTGACATATTTATTTTAAATTATAATTTTATTAAAGAAGTGTAGTTCTCGCGTTTTTTATCGAAAGATTAGCCATAATACAATGAATAAAATTATTTTTACGTATATAAACGTATTGACGTATGTTATATTTCCGAGAACTTGGAGTCGTTCAGTTGCGATGAGGCAAAGAGAGCCAGAAAAACTTGGAGCGAGGTGAAGTACGAGGCTCAAGACTGAATGCGATGGATACTCACTGTGGACTTTCACTCCACCACCATTCTTGAAATTTCTGACAATATAAAAAATTCATAAATACACTTTCCAGGTCTTCCAGAAACCTACCTCATTCAAAGGCTGTAATAAAACTGATGACGTCAGCGCAGACTGATCATACAACGGGTTCCGTATGGCCACCATACCACCGACGGGGCCACTTGGAGTAATCACCCTCTCGTTATCAATGGGTACCGGCACCGCGCCAGCTACTGGGACTGGCGTCACCAACGTCGGCCCGACTGGTGGGGTCAGGGGCAAATTGATTGGCGAATTTGGTCCCACTAGAATATTGGGAGTCTGGCGCTGGATGTGAGTTGGACTGGATTGAATATTGGACATACTGTTGGATCCGACCGGGATGAGGGTTGGAAGCGAATGGGGAATGGAAGGTTGCATGTGGCTCGGCAGGTTCTGTGTTGGTTTCGTGTTGTCGTTGACTGAAATTAAAAAAAAAAAAGTGTGTTTTTATTGCACGCATTTATTATGTACACGCGTTAGAAGTTATACTTCTTTGGCGTAAGATAAAAATGTTTTCAAAAATTTTATCCTACGTTTGTAGAAAAACGACACTAACAATAGAAAAAACTAAAATTTAGACTATAGCTAACTTCAGGGTGTCGGTTTTTTGTGACGGCATACGCGCGTATCGTAAAAACTTACTCTCAACAGTTTTCCCTAACGCGCCAAAAGAAGTATAACTTCAAAAACATAGTAGCTTGATTGGTGTAACCCTCAGATTTTCTGTTCTGTTTCAGCAAGTAAGATCAGCCTTCCGTGTCTGACACACGCCATAGACTTTTGGGTCTAAAGCCAGTTTCCTCACGATGCTATTCTTCATCGTACGAGCGAGTGTCAAATGTGCACATAGACAGAAAGGCCCTTGGCATCGAACCCAAGACCTCATGGATGATAGTCACACGTCGAAGTAGACCAACACTTCTTTTCTAATGTTAGATGAAAATTCTTGAATATATAAACGTTTATTTTTAGGTTAATCGACTTATAAATACCAACCATCGGGAAACAGCTCTTGCTTCAAGTTGGGCAGGAACTCGCCAATCATGTCCCATGTCAGGTACCAGAGGTCGTTGTAGCCTTCGCCGTTGCTAAAAATCTATAAAAAGAAAAATAACTTATTTGACAGGGAATCTAACCTTTACAGCGATAACAAATAACAAATTAAATCACGAAACTAAATATTGCAAAGAAATATCACGTCACTTTAAAATCCACTTTTATTTGGCTTTTAAATTACGAGGCCTAGAATTTAGTCGCAACACACGAACTCGAACGCACACGTATACGTTCACACGTACATACTCAGATGTTTTTATTTTACATAGAAATACATGTCAATCCGGGAATACAGTGTTTTGCTGTTATCTAAATGAATAAGATCTTTAATCTGAACCCTGGATGGGTCACCTTGATACGACTAGCTTTCGCTAGAGGGCTACAACACGAGGGCACAAATCAAGCGGCGAGCGACAGCGCATGCGTGGATCGTAGTCGGTTACTCAGACACTACACGACAAATGGAAAATAAGAGGTCAGTAGAGGCGTAGTTGGCCGATATGCTATCGTTATTTTTTTTATATAATATAATTTTTTCAAATAATTAGAGGTCTAAAATCTTAAAAGAATAAAGAATTTCTTACCATAAAAAAATCAGTATAAGCACCTAACTAAAGTAGTATGTCTCTTTTCATCACAGCATAAACACAATTTGTAAGAAAGAGACAAAAGTAACTTACCTTGACAGAATGCATGACGAGGAGCATGTTCTTGAGTGACTCCAGGGCGCCTTCCCTGAGAGGTTCCGCCGAAGCCTGAAGGAGGGATTGCTGGACCCGGACTATCTTCGTCCAAAGCGATGCGAAAGTCGCGCGACCACTGAGCGCTTGTAAGTGTTGGAGGAAGACCTGGAGCCGAAGTAAAATGTATCTTAACACTATGCAATAGAGACGATATTAAAATAATGAATAAAAATGTAGTTATTTTAGTAAAAAAAAGTGCATGCATACAAAGTACACATGTCAGAAGTGAAACTCCTTTGGCAAACTAATTTTTAACTCTTGTTCTCTCTTGAACTCTAAAGATATGTTGGAATTTAATGAATTTAATTGTTATTAAATGTGTCGAAAATTAATACATATAATTTTTTTTTTAAATTTATTTCTTCGATAATAAAAACAGGTGGCAATTTAATTTACAATTCGTCATTTGAGATTTCAATAAATTATTTTGCATAAAATATAGAATACTAATATTTCATAAATTCTCTTTTCGAAATTTTGATTTTAAAAATATAATTTCTATAAGGTAATTCGCCCTTCTCACTCACTCTCAATCTCTCTCTCCATTTTCTTCGACAAAAACGCTGCACATCCTCGTGACGCTAATATTATTATTATTGCGTTAAAAATGATACCCTCATGCGCCTAAACAAGTTTCACTTCAAAAAATAAAAATTTGTACTATTCTCTCCTTTACCTTGCACATGAGCGTGTCCGCCCTGGCAGCAGTCTCGTATCTGGGCGGCGGCTGAGTGAGCAAAGGAAGCAACACGTAAGAGAAACAGGCTTCCCACCCAACGCCGCCCAAGGACGACAGAGCAGGAGCCAGCAATGCTCGCTGGAGGTACGCTATCGCACTGTTTGACACCTGGAAATCACGGATTTTTATACGGTTAAATTAAATAACCTAATTTAAAAAAAAATATAATATAATATTTGTTTGTAATAATTTTCCGGGAATACAATGGAAAACAAAAATATCTTAGAATTTTGTAAATTAATAAATAATATGCTTGCTGGGGAAGAGAAAACATTTTAAGCAATAAAATCGTATATACAGAAGGCTGATCACCAACATTAAAGAAAATTAATAAAGGCACACATCAGAGATAACCCACATTATTTCTGAACAATTGGATATTGGAACACCATGAATCACAACTAACAAAATATTTAAAAAAAAATTGTGATCTTTTTTTCATTACATAAATCAAATGACTATTTATGTATGCCGGTTTCCTTTCACCATACGAGTAGTTAGTACGCATATTGTAATTCCATTGGTGTACAGCCGGTGTTCGAACCTACGATATCAGACGGACCTGAGAGAGACGCCAACACTGCCTACAAAACATACCTGTTTCCTTTTATCAGTACAAAACTCAGCAATTCCTTGTAAAAGGGGCTTCCATGCGACCTCCCAAAGGTCGTATTCTTCAGCACCTGAAATAATCATATAAAGACGTGGTAATTTATTTTTTATTATTATATTTATTAATATATTGTATCATTATTGGTATAAATAATGATTTCGACCTATCCTAGGGTCCTCCAAGAAAAGAGCGTAACAATTTTTAAAAGGCCGACGCTTGCGAGTCCTCTGGCCTAAGTGTCCATGGGCGGCCGTATCACTTGACATCAGGTGAGCGCTCCTGCCCATATAAAAAAACATTTTCTCGAACCAACTCTTAATTAATATTCCTAGCAGTTAACGTTATAAATATACTAGATTTAGTTTAACTAAAAATTCTATAGAAGCAAGACATAGCGCAATGTTTGGCAAAGACAACAGAGTAAGGTAAACTTAAGTCGACAAGCTAAGTCGTGCTTAGAGAGTTTAAAGTTCTTTGTCTGAGTGCCTTAACCGCCACGTCACGTCAAACAAAAAGTATTTTTTAAATTGGTATAAGTCAGTAAAAGATGTTGTTAGGATAGCTAATTACGTAATAGACAGAAGATCCCTTCAGTGGGGACTGAATTAACCGATTTGGTATTACATGGATCTCACAACCTTTTCCGGAAGAACTTTGTTGCGAGTCTATTTTACAAGTTATGTTCTATCTCTCTCTTTATAAACTCAACAAAATGAAACAAAAGAGTATGTTATTTATTAGTCTGGACTGAAGATTACCCTGGATATTTCTCTCTCTGATATTCAGCTTTGTTTTTTAATACTCGAAAATTTAAAGAAAAATCATCGAATACAAATAGATGAACATACCTTGTCCATGGTCAGCTTCGTCCCTCCACCATTTGAATATTTGCGCCGTCCGACTGTGCAATGTGTGCATTAGATCGAGTAGCTGAAATATTTTAACTACTAGTAACTAATGTAAGTAACTGCAAAAAGCTATATTGCAAAGCATTCAGATATCATTTTAATGAAATGAAGACTTTCTTTATTTGAATTTATTTAAAAAATATTCCGCATTGTAACGCGACAGACTCGCGTTTGTACGTCTATTCACGCGTACGCACGTACACCGCAATCGCATAATGTGATGTCGGTTATGGCAATCCTGTATAGCTACTTTTCCGGCAGTACTATGCTTCTGAAAGTGCTATAGCAAGCTCGCCAAACCATTCCGAGATGAGCTGCCTTCGGGTAACGATAACTAGTAACTACATATTGTATGTGTGTAAAGAAAAAAATTTTTTTTTTAGATTGTTCATTATCTGACACGTGTCAAAACTGACTTTAAATATAATTGTTGTTTGTTAGTCTGTAAAAAAGATGTGAGTTTTGGCTCGTCACATGATTTTATTTAAAATATTTCGAATTTAATTTTGGGGTAACTTAAAATAATTGTTTTGAAGGTACTTTTATGACTATTATGGTAAGATATAGTTAGTTTTTGGTTTATTATTAGTTTTAATTTTTTTGTTTAAGAACTATAATAAATCTATAATTTAGTTTAATTCACCATATGTATTGAATGTAATCAATATTGTTTCAAGAACAAAAACGCATTTTCTTAAGATAAAATGAAAAATTCTTAACCCGTTCTTACACAGTTGAATTCTAATGACAACATCACGTGAAAATAATAAGCAAATTTTAATCTATCGTGTCACTTCAAATCGCTTTACAACACCAATCGGTGATAACATTTCCAAATATTCAAAGCACATAGAAATCAACAAGTGAGTCTCGCTCACCTGAATGCTGACCATGTGGTAGCTGTCCAGGGAATCCTCTTCATCACTGGAATCGCGACCGCGACCCGCTTTACGTCCTGAACGCGATTTGCTCGACTTCCCTGAAAAAGTATTTTACTTGGTGATGCGGCAAACAGAACTATGTTTTAATCTTGTCATAAAAACATATTGATCTAGATAAAATAAAGCCGCAATTCGTAAATTTGTTTGTCCACAAATTCCTTGGAAATTAAAAGTCGCATCGAGGTCATAATTTATGTAAGCTGTAAAATTTCGAAATAAATATATAAATAATTATTATTATTAGCAAAGTGTGTAAGTTTAATTGTACTATTTTTATTGAATAAAATCAGTAGTACGCTTATATAAGTTCTTGTTCTCCAATCACTTACCTGAGTGTAAAGTAGCTCTGGCCAAGAGCCGTACAGCCTTCACAGCAGCCCGACAATTGTGAGGTGTGACGTGAGCCACGTCTCTTATCACCAATGCTAAAGCTTCAGCACAACGCGCAAGCGCCGAGCTACGGTGAGCTCTGAGTGTCACTTGTTCCAACTCCACTTCTACCGCCTCTGTGGTTTTACCTGCTTCGTTTTTAACCTAAAATGAAAGCGACATTATACTACGTGTTTGCGTATAGTTCCCAGTATTGTAAGAGCATGCTCTTATTTCACCGTTTATTATATATAAATTTTTTATTAATATTGTATTGTCTTTTATTGACATAACTTTTATACATAGAAAAACACTTTCACGTGTTCACGTTCTTCGTCATCGTGACGCGGTAAAGCACGCGAAACGTCGGTTCAATTTAAAATTATGTAAAATAATTGTACATTTATATAAAAAAATATATAACTTCAATCCGGTAAAGAGTGTTTTTCTTCATAATTTTTTTTTTATTTACTAACAATAATTAACTGATTTAACATGTGATGAGGAGCATGATGTAATTGTTGCAGGTGCTTTGTTATCAGTAGCAGTAAATGTACATTTGCACTGATGTATTTCCGAACCAATTCGACTTAGGGTCCTTCAAGAAAAAAGCCTACAATTCCTAAGGCAACGCACTTGCGATCTCTCTGGCAATGCGACTGTATATGGGCGGTGGTATCACTTAACATCAGGTGAGCTTACTGCCCATTTGCCCCCCGTTATATAAAAAAAATTGATTGTCTTGTTGGTTCGGTTTGGTATTCGTTGCATCACTATTAAGGACTACATATTTCATTTACTTACGAGTATCCAGCCTTGAGTTTGCGGTGAATGCGACAGCTCGCTGTCAGAAGATCCACTCGTTGGACGTCGCTCGATCTCATCTTCCGATCCATCCGAACGACTAGATACTGTAAATGAACATACATACTTATAGATTAATTATTGAATACACATTTAAAACATTTACTTAGGTGCATAATAATAATAAAATTTAATAGGTAAAGATGGCTTATTTTAGGGTTACACTAAAATAGACTGTTATCCTTTCGAGCAGGGAATCTGTATCTGGATATGCTCGATGAGTCGGTCAGTTTCTACGCTTCCGCTATGGGACTTGTACAGGCACGCGTAGAATCGCATGGTCATCGCAGTCTACGCGCAACCAGAAATTAGACAGGTCCGTTCTTAGACGCGTCCTGAGGCGAAGAGAACAAAAATCCTCGCTGACGTGACTTAAATGAGGCATATGAGTGAAAGAACTCTTTTTTCTACCTAATAAATTACTAACTACGAACCTAAATGAACCTTTCCTAAGTTAAGATACAGTTACATTAACTCTCAAAACGATTGCCGCTGCAATTCCATAAAGTAATTGACCATGACCTGACATATCAATTAATGATACTGATTATATATTACCAAATTTATAATTGATAGCTCACGGACACATAGATATAAAAAAATCATTAATTGATTATCGGTATCTTACTTATATTATAGGTAGGTAAATGTTATGTTACTTAAATTTATTTTTATGTTTAAAAAAATCTCGGCTAAACTTACAGGACATGCTATCTTAATTCTAAATATTAATAAACACACAAAAGCAGTGGCGATATAACCCTTGGTTGGTTAAACTTCTGCGCGGGAAACACGTCCTTTCCCATACGACAGAGTGTTAAGCGCATGCTAAAATAGAAAAAAGGGCCATAGGTACACAGCCGGAGTTCGAACCTAAGACACTGCTTTTAAATGTGTGTGATATAAAATTTATGTTAAACTCATTTAAAGACAAATTTGCGACCAGTCAAGTAGCACCCGTTCACGAGTATGACGCATGGCCAGCCATATTGTACCACCATAACATTTTTGTACCATATTCTCGCAAATATATAAATGTTACTAAAACATGCAAAAATCTGCCTTTCCCATAGGCCACCACATCCCATGTATTAAACTTTGAAGACATGCACACCTTTCTCAAAAAAAATTCTAACGAATATAATCATGAATTTATTAAATTATTTTCATAACCCAACATTTTCAGGCATATTTTAACTTAACTCCAAAAAGTGGCTTATCAATCCTAACCAAGCCAACCAAGGTTAACCTTAACCTATTTTGACTCTAATCAATTAATCTGAAACCTAATAGTTAAGGTTAAATAGTTAAATGATAAGATTAACTAAATAGTATATAATTAGTAGATTTTTGTTGACTTTTCAGAGAACCACCATGAAGATTCTACTAGTCGCCATCAGTTTAGCTCTGTGCTACGCAGAGGAGCCATTCCCAATAACTTTGGACTACCATGAGACCATTGGTATACCAAAGGCAAATCTTATAAGACTGGCTGAAGAGGGAATTGACTTCGACGGTAGCAGGATCGTTGGTGGTACACCTGCTCGGCTAGGAGAACATCCTCATTTGGTAAGATTCTATTGAATTATTTTATTTATGTATCTCTTTCTTTAAAAAGTTTTTTTACACACAAGAACCCATAAAGCGTATAAAAATTCTTAATTTTCCCCTATTATTTAAAGAAAAGGATTTCTTTTGGATTCAGTACTAAATACTCTTTACCTCTGTTTGTCATTGCATCAATCTACATGAATGTTTGGCATAAATAAGACAAAAAGTCTAATTTTGAAATTTACGATCTTCTACATAGACTTTTGACTTGGGAGCGTATCTGTGCGTCGTGGTCAGCAAGGAGGCATCTGCAGCAGACTATCTGTTCACCGATTTCTGAACAACACCTCTCTTATTACCGATTTTACAACAAAAAACGTCAACAGTAAAAAAAAATAGTCAAATCGAATTGGTTCCAGGGGTTTAGAACTCGATTGTCTACAAACAGCAATAATTCACACAAATAAAGTCAATTTATAAATTATACTTTTAGGCCGGCCTCCTAATAACCCTGATAGATGGCCGACAATCTGTCTGTGGCTCGTCCCTCATAAGTAGCACACGACTTGTGACAGCCGCTCATTGCTGGACAGACGGCCGTGTCCAGGCATCATTCATCACAGTGATCCTGGGTTCTATTCGTTTGTTTTCTGGCGGTACTCGAATCGATACCAAAGATGTTGAATCTCACTCAGGGTACAACACGCAGAACCTTAACAACGATGTTGCAATCATCAGCGTGGAGCCTGTTCAATTCAGCAGTAAGTTAGACCAAAAATATGATTTATAATTTCAAAATCTTTAAATAAAAATATAGATACATAATAATTGAGAAAGGAGTAATGACAATATTCATTGTAATTCATCAAATACTTAGCCGAGTCTTTAAAAAGTGCTTTAGTACTTAAATAGTGTGTATTTAAAAATGCTGATTAACTTAATAATTTAGAAAAGGAAAGGGGTTTTATTGTAATTTAAAATGTCTTCAAAATACATTTCTTCTTTTAACCTGAAGAATTAATTTCTAATAACGTTTTTATGCGTATATCACCAGTAAAAATGGTGCCATAGTTTAAGCTCTCCGTGACAGCAAAATATATCTATTTACAGACTCAATAAGCCCGATAAAGTTGGCAACTGGATCCGACTTATACGTGGGTGTCTTTGCCACCGCCGCTGGCTTCGGAAAGACTAGTGACTGTAAGTTCTGATAAACTAGAAAAGAAATCTTTGATATTAAGTTTTTAATAATATAAATAAGAGCCGTGTGGTATGCTTTATGACTGATAATAAATTATAGATTTGTGTGTTATTTGTTAAATTATTTATATTTATACATTGTTGTTGTGTATATATAAAAGCTTCTGTGTATTTTTTTTTACTTTTAACAGAAATAAGGATTCTATAACTGCATATAATATACATTCGGATGAAAGAAATATTAATGAGATCACTTTAATATGTGATTACAGAATTCACACGTGTATATCTTATGTTTTACATATTTCGTAAGTGATTGATTTTCTTCGATTTATCATGTGTGATGTTTATGAACATAAATACATCTTTATTAATATAATATTATATATACCGTGGCGTTATATAGTATATCTTTACATATATAAAATCTTTAACAATCCAACAGGGAGTTCCGTGAGTCAAACACAGAACCAAGTCAGTCTCCAAGTCATAACGAACCAGGCCTGCGCCTCTACGTATGGGAGCAGTGTTGTCGTGTCTTCGACAATTTGTATTAGTGGATCCGGTGGTAGAAGTACCTGCGGTGGTGATTCTGGTGGACCACTAGTCATTGGTAGCGGAGATGACCGAGAACTGGTAAGATTTAGTATTAATGTTTTCATATTCGTTATGTTAAAATTTAAATCAATTTGAAACTTTAAACTTGCTTTGTATATAATGAAAACACATTCTTTCAAAAGCAAAAACACAGTGGTACTTTTTAAATGAAAATAAATGTTGCATTCTGCTAAAATAGGGCACAATAACCTATGAAAAACTCTAGAATGTACGATTTATTTCTCTTTCAATCTTAAATAGTGGTTTGTATAATGTAGTTTTTCCACACCAAATTTGTATTTTCTTCTGTCTATTAATTTTTTACTATATAAAAATATTTGCCGTAATTGATTTCATTGATTGATATATATATTATATATAGTTATTAATCGATGAACACCGGTTGCACACACGAAAAAGCATGACTCATTGTCCCGTTACGCTCATTGTACGCTTGCGCCGCATCCATATCTCTTCCACTCGTTTGGCCTCTGCATCCTAGGATTCACTCCTTTGTATCAAATGTATGCAATCATTTTATCAATGTTTTGTTATGTCGTTGTCACGTTAAACTATCGTCCGTAAACCGACTTTACAGACAACAACTTTTTTACCTACTTTTTTTTAATTTCAGATTGGTATCGTATCATTCGGTTCATCACGAGGATGTCAATGGGGCTTCCCGGCTGGATTTGCTCGGGTCACCTCCTTCGCATCATGGATTCAAGCACGCATGTAAAATGGACTGATTAACAAACAAACAATATATTTCTTAACAAAACGAAGTTTATTTATTTACATATAACTACTATATGCTACCAGCTAGTATCGATCTAAATGACATCGTGTCTTATTATATCAGGTGCAAAGGAGGATTTTTGCGGTCTTTAAAATGCCTTGTTGGACCACATCCGGTTTTAAGGTTGTATTTTTAAATCATAATTAGCAACGTCATACTGCTTTAGTACATATTCTTTGTTTTTTTAGAGCATCATGCTATCGTGGAAGTCTGCTAGGGATAAAAAAGTATAACCGGATAACCGGGTAACTTGGCGGGTAGAAGGCTATAGTTGTGGAAATTCATTGAAAAACATGAACGAAAATTGTATTTTTTATCGTATTTTAAAAAGCTTGACCAAATAATAATTAAATTGCAAGAATAAGGTACAAAAAGGTTGTGGTGGTACAATTTAAAGTTCGCATATTCAGCCACACATAATGACGAGCAAATTTGTCTTAAAAGGTTGAATAGAAGTTTCCAGTTCAGTTTACAATTACATTCTAAGTGATATCATTATAATCAATTCTTATATTATTTTATCACTACAACATAACATTATTAAAATATATTCTTACATTAACAAATTAATATTAACTACGTGTTTCACCCAAATAATTATTAATAGTATATTTAGTAATATTTCTTTTTCAAAAGTAGTAGATTAAGTCTTTTTTTAAAAACGTAGGAAGAACTTTTAACACATGGCGATTAAAAAGAGTGGCGGAGAGTTTATTGTCAGTTCTTCTCTTCCGTTCTACGCCCTTGATTTAAGAACTGGCACTAAATGTAAAATTAGAAGAATTGATATGTATTTCTTTACTGACAAGTCATTAGTGTACAATGTGTTACCTATATGATTAAATGATTTTTTTTTGGCATGTTCTGGGCTTCTCTGCTCGCGTGCTAAAAGAAATAGTTCGTCATAGAAAAGATTTGACTCACCAGAAGGCATAGACGCATCTCGAGGCCAGGCACCAGCTCCAGCAGCACTGAGTATGGAAAGTAAGGCCGACCATTCAGCTCCACTGTGAATGTTCTGTGCTGACGTCTTTACTATTTCGTATACGCCACACGATATCTACAACACATATATCGTATAAGTAATATAATTATATACATTTTGTGTCGATTCATTAGTCTGAAGATATTATATAAATTAAATTATTTTAGAATAATATCCTGGTCTTCTCAATAAATATAGACTATGTTACACAGGGATTATATAGCATTCTTACCGATATCCATTGACCATTCTGATAAACGAGCTAGGTCTGGATATCAATAGTTCCCCCTGATACTTATATAACAAGTTTTCTTCAGTTTTTATAATTTAATTTCTTTTATCTGTTCGTGCATATGTTCTTTGCCTATGTGCTTGTCGCATAAATTGAAAAACATATTGTGATGTGCAAATTTTATCAATAAAATAAAAAAATAATGAGAGCATGTTTTAAATATGTCCAGTAGTTTTTAATTCATTACACACATCAAAGAATACAAATACATTATTTTTATAAACAAATGTATATAAAAAGTTGTGTTTCTTCACGGACTAAAGGTAAAGGCGTGTTCTTAGACTCTTTAATTGCCTTAAATCTTTATTAAGAAATAAGTTAATACTTCGTAGTATTGAAAACTTTTAGATTTTAGAAGAAAGATTTTAATTAATTAAATTAATTGCGAAAGACTAAATGCGTAGGATGTAGATGTATGTGTGTGTGTAATGCCGCGTACTAGGAGTAATAAAATCTTTCAGATATTGGGATTTGAGAGCCTAAAACTAACCACATCAGCCTGCTGGTAGAAGAGTTTATATGGCAAACGGAACAGCAGTTGCAGGTGTAGCAGAACTGTGGGCGCGCATAATTCGCATCGCATCAACCTCGCAGCTGTTCGTAGAAGTGCTGTTAATACGCGGGTCAACGCGTAGTTACCGCGACTGGCTGCCCAGAATACCACTCGTTCTAAATGGGGACCGGACTCCTCCCATACGGCCAGGAGACGGTCGCTGGAAGAGACAATTTTATGGGATTAGCCAGGCCTTTTAAATGTATCTGTTTGGTAAAAATATAAGAGATGGAAAAAGTAAGGTATACATTAAGATGTAAGGTAGGAGTTAGGAGTCCATAGCGGACAAAAAAGTGACGCGTAATTTATATATGTATACTAGCAGACCGGCCAAGCGTTGCTGTGGCTAAGGTTTTAGTTATATTACATAGTAGTAAACTATTCAAGGGAAACGGTAGGAGAACACCATGCTTTTTTGGTGGTTATGCCATTAAATTGTAGCTTATGTGAAACGTTGATACTTTCAACACAGCGCCATCTGTTAGAATTGTGACTATCAAATAATAAACAAATTTTTTGCAATAAAATTACATTGCGGGTAGAAATTGAGATGTAAGCTATCGTATCTTTTAAGTTAGATCAAACTACACACGGTGTGCAAATTTGATTGAAGTCGGTTCAGTAGTTTAGGAGTCCATAGCGGACAAACAACGTGACACGTAATTTATATATATTAAGATAGATTGTTCCCAACACTCACCGATTCTGGATGAGCGTCTGACCCAGCAGCTCGAAGAAGAATATCGTGATATCTTCCAACTGCGGATTCAGCTGTAAACTGTCGGAATCAGCTGGAGTTCCCACCGTTATCATTGCGTGAATTAGCTCCTGGAAATTATATATAAATAATGTACACGCACACACAGACAGACAGTAGGTACCTTAGATATTTTTTGGAAAACACACAGCTTTAATAATATCATAGACAATGTTAGACATTTTATTATCATTTGAAATTCTCAATAACTAACCAATTGTTTTAATTGTTACAAAACTAGAATTACAAATAGTATTAAGCTGACGGCCCTTCCCATGCTTTTAATTTTTTTTATAGAACGGAGGGCAAACGGGCAGGAGGCTCACCTGATGTTAAGTGGTACCGCCGCCCATGGACACTCAATGCCAGAGGGCTCGCGAGTGCGTTGCCGGCCTTTTAAGAATTGGTACGCTCTTTTCTTGAAGGACCCTAAGTCGAATTGGTTCGGAAATACTTCAGTGGGCAGCTGGTTCTACATAGTGGTTGTGCGCGGCAAAAACTGCCTTGAAAAACGCTCAGTTGTGGAACGGCGGACGTCGAGGTGATACGGGTGGAATTTCGTATTCTGTCTCGACGTCCGATGATGAAATTCAGCTGCAGGTATTAATCCGAACAACTCCTCTGAACACTCTCCATGGTAAATGCGGTAGAAGATGCAGAGTGACCCCACATCTATCAAAATATCGGCGTATACTATTTAAAAATATGTTACCATGTATTTTTAAATTCTTAATATTTTTATCCTGGATCAACGGGAATGCTTTAACTAATAGAGGATGTTATTTTCACTCTGTATTTAACATCACGAAGAAATGCTTATAAATTAAATGGAATTGCTGTGCGTCTGGCAATACTCTTGCGGCGTAACTAAACGATTTAGAAAATCGCCGCTCTTATAAAACTATAAAAGAAAAATGTACAGCGTTGCAAAAGGCGATTTTTTAATTTCTCTGTAAAGTTCTGGAGTCAAATTCAAAAGAGTTTGTATAAGCCAGTTGCGATAATTGCAAGTTTAAAAATACCTGTAAACTCTCGACAGGCAAAAACTTCGTCTCCGATACTAGAAGGCCCGGAAAGTTGCAGGACCCCACACATTCCATTGCTGCATCTATCAAGACTTTCTCGTGGGGTGTTGGAGCACGAATACCTATAAAAATAATTCTTTAAATGTGTATTTAATTAATTAAGATAGCGATTAAAAAGAGTGTCGGAGAGTTCTTGCCCTCAATCTAAATCCCGAATCCATTTAGCATTTTTTCTATTGACGTTCATAAGTGTACTTGATTACCACAATGAATAGTTATTTTGACTTTAGAGACAAACCGACATTTGAATGTCCTTGTCGAGTTTTAATTTTAATTTATTGTAAGTAATTTTTTTTGGTATTGGCAAGTAATTTTGACGTAAAAATTTATTGGTAATAATTTTTTTGTAATGGCAAGTAATTTTTCCATAAAAAACTATTCTAAGTAATTTTTTGGTAATGGCAAGTAATTTTACCATAAAAAATTATTGTAAGTATCTTTTTTGGTAATGGCAAGACGTAATTTTGACATAAAAATTTATTGTAAGTTATTTTTTTTTAGGTAATGGCAAGTAAAAGGGGCGTTAAATTAACTACGATTATAGCAACACTAAGTATAGTCTATAAGTCATACACGTGTAAATTGACATGACATTTGACACATTTATAGAGTTCAGAGTGAGACTCAGACTTCGGAGATTTTTTTTTAAAGAAATTTTAAGTTCTAGTAATTTCTTTATAAAACCTTACCAGATTCCCCGAGCGCTATGTACGAGTAGATACTAGAGAGTAGACCGCTTTCTGATCCACGAGCCGCTTCCCGTACTAAAGATACAGTTCCAGTAGACGACAAGTAGTCCTCTGCTTCTACTAAACACTAAGAAAACAAACAATTTTAGAACAAAATTCAATAATCTTGTCGAGTACACATCAGTTTTCATGCATATTATTTCTAGGAAACATTTTTTTAGTTTAATAAAAATAAGCATCTACAAAAATAAAATAGGGGTTGATCGTAGAGGAGAGAAAATTAGGGGTTGTATGCATTTTTGTGTACTGTATCATAAAAAAATAAAAACAAAAAAAAATCTAAAAAATTAAAAAAATACACCCCACTCCCCACATTGACACCCCTTATCACTTAAGGGTTTGAAAAATAGATAGTAGCCGATTCTCAGACTTACTGAATATGCATAAAAAATATCATAAGAATCGGTCGAGCCGTTGCGAGGAACGAACATTGTGACACGAGAATTTTCAACGTCAAGTTTTTGATCCGTATACTAGTCATACATATAGAATAATATTCATAAATTCTAAATCAGTCTTTCAACTCAGTTGTCTCTTTCTTTCGAATTGTGTTAACGCTGTGTAGAAAAGTGACAGATGTAGATACTGAAATCAGTACATTGGTTTATGAAATTGCGTGCGTTTGAGCATTAGGATGACAAGACTTAAAACAACGTGTCAGGCACATAAAGTATGAGTAAAAAAAATATGGTTATTTGTGAAGAGACCGTTAAAATTACCTTAGGCAATAAACGTCCTATATACAACGTATTAGTGATCTCCAACAGATGTCGCCAACTCGTGCGCACGCACTCGGCGTGTTGGGCCCAAACTGCGCACGCGCGACGCAACGCCAACTGCGCTTTACTTGATTGGCCGAGAGATACTCCTGTTAAGTTTTATATAAAATAAATAGTAATTTTTAATTTCTATCTTTATTTATCGAATTACCTCTATGAATGGGACTTTCAAAACCTGGTTAAATTAGATTTGACTGTAAGATCTTTACGATGTTTACAGAGGATATAAATTCTCTGTATAAGTGAGACAATTTATCAGATTTTTACAGATTACGAAGTGTAAAAACATTAGAACTTCTTGTCGGTATCTCAGGTTTTTATGTAAGGTAATGAAATTGTGCAAAATGTACAAACGTAAATATAACACATTATCAACATCTGAAAAATTGGGAGCAATTCAATTATAAACCTGTCAAATTGGAAAACTGGATAAGTGAAAACCTCTTCAAATGGTATCAAATCCTTGGTTCCTTGAAATCCTTATTAATCAGGTTTTACTGTATTCTGAAGAGTAGCGGAGAGTTTATTGCCAGTTCTTCTCTTCCGTTCTACACCCTTGATTTGAGAACTGGCAGTAAATGTAAAATAAGAACCATTTCATACATATTTTTCTTGACCGTCATAAGTGTCCATTGTGTTAGGGAGCGTTCAAGTATTACGTAATGAATTTGGGGGGGAGTCCTTTTGTAAAACGTTACGATGCGGGGCGGGGATTGAATTACGCGTTATTGTTACTATTATTTTTGACTTTCCAGTACTTTAGACCACATAATGGTAACTTTTAGGTATAAAGTGTCACTGGGTGGTCACGAAACGTTTTATTATTGGGTACAAAAAAACGTTACGGCACGTTACATGGGAGGGGGTCAAGAATATCCAAAAATTCCGTGACGTCATTATGTCAACTACCAACAACCACTAAATAACCTCTTGAAACTTACCAACAGCAATATATGAAGCGTGCTGAGGACTCAAAAGTCCCGTGAACTTGCAAAGAGTCAGCAGCAAGGTATCCAGGGTCAAAGTCTCTGCCGGCAGTCTTGCTACCAACGCCGCACATCTCTCTAAACCGTTCAGAGATATCAGCGCACTACAATCGCGGGCATTCGACTCTATCTCTTCCACTGTCGGTGGTGTTGAGCGTTCGAACGCTGCTGATAAGGCTGTTACCTGAAATTGAGCGTTATGCTTTTATATTTTTGATCAGAACTTTATATAATTTTTTAAATAATATCAACTTATCAATCGCTCGAACGGTGAAGAAAAACATCGTAAGGAAACCGGCTTGCCTTATACTCAAAAAAGTCGACGGCGTGTCTAAGGCACAGGAGGCTCTATTTTTTAGAGATATATATAGATTTTAAACAATACAGCATTAATCCTTATCCAATTAAATACCTTAAATATATTGTTGATAATATAGATCTATATGGCCCTTTACAGCATATGATTTAAATGAATATTTTCGGAGGAAGCGGTTCTCCCTATAGCACTTTGAATTTAGTATCAGCATTGCACCCGTGCGAAGCCAGGGCGGGTCGCTAGTAACAAAAAAAGTGTGTGTGTGTACAAAGTACACATGTCAGAAGAGAAACTTCAGTGGCAAACTAATCTTGAAGTGTTGTTCATATTTATACAAATCTAAAACTTTAGATTTCCGATACTTAGAGGGACGGAAAAAGGAAGATATGTTAGGAATTTAATGAATTCAATTGTCATTAAAATATTAAGTGTCCAATAATAAATAACAAAAAATGTGATGGTAATTTTTTTTTCCAACGCCGATAAAGAAGTTTGACTTCAAAAAGAAACATGGCGCGTAACCAAAAAACGTGACGATTTGCTACAAAATTTCTCCCATACGTCGATAAAGAATCACTTCAATAAATCAAAAAGTTTCCATTATAAATCTCCTATGAAACACAAAATATCTTACAGCAGGTGGACACACAATGGGCAGCAACCTCGCATGATGCGGATGAAAAGGTGGAATCAGACGAAATATTGCAGCGGGAGTCTTTCCTCTTCTCTGAAGAACCCTCCATAAATACGCGTCACGTACTGGACCTACTCGTTCTGCTGGCATTACCATCTCTTCATTTCTGAAATACAAAATCGGTACTTAGTCGTGCGTACAAACGCGTGCGTATTACTTTCTATGTGCGCTGACAGTCTCGTTTTGTTCTACATTGTATGAAATTTACAACCCTTGTTCTTGGTCTCATGTGTCTCACCTATACCAATTCCTTAATAGGTGATCAGTCACAAAAGCCTGATCATGTTGATTTTTGAGTTTCCTCACGATTTCCATAATGATTGCTCGTACGGAATAAAAAAACATGAGGAGATATGAGACCCAACAATTGCCCTATGAATAATTTAAAATATTCAGAGGTCGAAATAACTATTTAGCGCGGTTCAGGGAATTACGTCATGGATACTAATATCGGCACACTGATAGGTACAAAAAAACACAATATTTAATGTAACAAGCACTAATAAGCAAACATAACATACACGAAGGGATAAAATTTTTTTGACGTGATAACGTCTTTAAAATCGTTTTAGTCGGGTGACATGTTCAGAAACTTGTGTCACACCAAAACCTCACGAGCGCGATCGCAGGTATAACGAGAGAGAGACGGACCGATCTCCCGTCTCATCTCGAGCGCTGCTAGCCATTCCGTGAATGTATGAAGAAAAATGTATATCATAGTCGAATAAGTAAACTTGTCATTTTACACCCGAAATTTATCATCAAAAGTGTGAATAAAACGATAGATGTAATTTAAAATTTGAAAAAATTGTTATCTTCATTAATTCCTTACTTCCCAAAAACTTATATCACCAATAAGACGTTATCACGTAAACATCTCGATCGTAAACCTACTTTACAAACAACCAATATTTTTTTTAAAAATAAAAACTAAATGAAAATCGATTACAAAGTATGAGAGGTGCAATTATGGATATCCAGACCTATACTCTGATTTTTAATTCCGTAAAATTCTGACAGCTATCATTTTTTGACATGTCAGATATGGCAAACCTTAGGCCAGACACATTTTTCAATTTCAATACGAGTCTGAACATCTGAGTCTATACATACATTTTATTGTTAGTTAATGTATGCATTGCATATACATATGCATAAAAGTGGTTTAACGGCGAGCGAAAATTACGTCCCTTTTCATCACAATCACAAACAGTAAAAAACGCACAAGTAAAGATATCATAATTTTTAAAGTTTACTAAACCTGGAATTCGAGGCAGTGATGCCAGCTAAAGAATAAAATAAAGTGATAAAAGTTAATTCGATATATTGTCCGTGATATTGATATATTTGTTATTTTTGTATTAGGTCACTTGAATAAGTAAATATTTAGATTTACATAGCATAAAAAATACATAGCATTTTTTATTATTGCTCTCGAATAAGTCAAATTAGTACCTTTTTCGGTGGAAAACTTTTGTAGCAACACTTGTAAAATTTCAGAATTCTACAGAATGAAAATCAGAGTATACGTTTATCTCTGTCCCACCCCAATCTGGATTTAAATATCACCTTACCAATTAAGTAAAGCCATTTCTTACTTGATAGAGTGGAACACCTCTTTCAACATGTCGGTAGGAAAATCTCCCGAACCATTACACCCACGAAGATTTCTGACAAAGTCCTCTTGGGTCATTGGAACGTTGAGTTTCTTCGCGTTGTGATTGTGTTGGTCCATGTTGAGCATTATGACTGCGTACGCGAGTCGGAAAGCCGCGTCCGTGTTCGCGAACGGACATCCGTTCGTTGTCTGTAAATTAATATTTTTTTTAATTTTAACAGGCGAAAATTTATTGAGGAAAACACAGAACCTAATATATGATCAATGATAAAGATGCCGAAACCCTGTTATGGAATTTCCAACAAATTGATTACAACCCTTTGATTACATATTTATAATTAAATTCGTTTAAGCTAGCTACACCATCTTTAATATTATATTGTCCTTGGCAAAATAAATCCAAGAAACAAAAGTTTTCTTTATACGGTAGGTACGAACGTACTTAGGAATAAAATGTTTTAAAAATTACAATACAAACTCTTATTACAACGTAAGAGCCCCAAAAACCTATCTCAATCCATTTTGACCATCTGAGATAAATCTTAATCCAAATGTTGTAACAGTGTGCCATCGACGGATTGTAATAGCCATCTGTCGATACAAAGCTCGATTCCAAAAGTTAATTATTTTAACAGATTTTAACTATTACCAGTTTTTTGAATAATAAAAAAAGCTGTTTGTTATGTTTTACATAACATACATATCGATGGCCCCAACGAATAAACGTGCAAGAGCTCTTACCCAAAAAATTTTTTTTCGTTTTCTTCGTTTTAATGGCCTATCATACACCTATATAATTTTTTTTACATATTTTAGACTTCAAATAAAGCTTTTATAGCACAATATTCGTTTATTGTAGGGAAAAAATATATCTTCATATCATCATGAATAACAAAACATGCGCCTATTACATATTATTTGTTTCTTAGAGTACACCAGAATAAACGTGTTAAATCAATCTGCCGCTCGTGCCTATCCTATCCTTTCGGCAATTACTCTTACACGATTATTCGTGTAAAAATGGAAGCAACTTTTACTAGTAATGCATCATTGCACACTGAATATAATAATTACAGTTATTCCATTATCTTTTACTAATTTCTCTCCTTTCTTCTACTTTTACGTAAAGGTTCAAGCACTTATATTCTTCGCTCATGAATTTCAAGTTATTGTTAGTAACCGCTTAATATACGGATACTTTTCCGATCGTGTCTATTGCAATAGCGCGTTAGTATAGACAAGGGATGAAGCGGGGGCGAGCCACGCCGACTGTTTTATATATTAATAAGGCTTACGATCTAAGAAGTATTTCCAATTTAGATGGTGTTTTACATAGTATTGAAACACAAAATATATCACAGGATGTTGCAACTACAGCATCGGAGGAAAGACTCGTAACTCCCATTGAACAGCTTACGAAAAAGAGGAAAATTGATCCTAATTTATGGAAAGATAAGAAAAACTAAATTCTTAAAAATTCTGGTAAAAGTTATGAGGGTGCTAGAACTAACAAACAAAACGCAGAAAAATCTATTGGACCTCCATGCAACTGCAAATTGAAATGTTACGAAAAGATACATCAAAATATTAGGAGTAAAATTTTTCTGAGTTTTTGGGCTCTCGGGGACCATGAGAGACAGTGAGATTTTATTAACCGACATGTAAAGAAAGATAACGTCAAAAAGATTACAGTTGATTGTTGAACGTAAAAATAATCGTACTCAAACATTAACATATCAACTACTCGATGATACTAATGATATACATGATTAAAGTTTCTAAAATTATGTTTTTAAATACATTATCCATTACAGAGCAAGTAGTATACACAGCTATTGATAAATTGGGAGATGACAACTATTTAAAAGACTACAGAGGAACTCATAAGAACAGGCCAAGAAGAATGGTAGAAGAGACTGAAAAAGTATATTCGACCATATAAATTTATTTGAAAGAGTTGAATCACACTATTCTCGAAAGATAGCCAAAAGCAATATCTGTGTGAAACTTTGAATATCTCTAAAATGCACCGACTATATTTGGAATGGATAGATACAAACAACCAGTACAATTAAACATGCAAAGCAACTAAACGCCAATATGAAATAATCTTTAATACAAAGTTTAACCTATCCTTCCACAAACCTAAAAAAGATTTATGTGAGATATGTTCAATTTACCAAACTTCTGATGATGTTAGGATCGAACAATTATAAGCTGATTATGAAAAGCACTTGAAAGAAAAGCAATTAGTCAGGCAATTAAAGGAACAAGAAAAAGAAACTTTTTCTTCAGATGACAGTGTTGTAGCATGTTTTGATCTGGAAAAAGTGTTGAATATCCCTCAAAGTGAAGTAGGCACATTTCATTATAAACGGAAGAATCCTGTATACAATTTCACGATCTATAATATCATCGAGAAGAAAGGTTACTGCTATGTCTGGCACTGTCAGATTGCGAAAAGGGGTGCGATAGAAATAGCAAGTTGTCTTTGGTCATTGATCACGTCGAATTAGGAATAAAAAATATATATTTTTATCTGATTCATGTGCAGGTCAAAATCGTAATCGTTTCGTATTCGCCATGTTTTCTTCAGGCGAAGAAATTTAACATAAAAATTACTCATAGGTTTTTGGAGAAAGGTGGCCAATCGAGGGGTGATTCTATGCACGCTGCTATTGAGCGTTCCAAGAAAAAGCATACTATTTACACACCTAACCTAATGTATTCCTTGATAGAGAATGCCAAAGTTACCGGACACAAGTACCAGGTAAGACAAATGACACAAGCTGATTGCATAGATTTGAAAGAGTTAATAAAGGGGAAGAATTGGTTGAAAGATAAAAATGGGGATATAATTTATTGGAGCAAATAAAAGAAGTAGTTTTTTATTATAATCATCCTGGTACAATATACTTTAGATACAGTTTTGAAGACGAATTACAAGAGATGCAAACTATCACGAGGACTAATTCAAGAAGGCGACGAGGAGAACCCATAGAAAATGCTGAAAACCTAAAACACTGGAATTCTATTTATACCACTCCCTTTATATAGGGATTTAATAAGACTGCGACTCAGGAGCCATACTCAACCATTCTTACCAGTGTTTTTACAGAAATTTGGTGCCATTAGGATCCACCTCGGTAATACCAACGATAGTGACGAGGAGATTTGTTCGTACTTACTTATTTCTTGTTCTCTGTTTAATTTTTCATGTTTTTTTTTTAATAATATACCTGATAGGTACTTAATTTGTTCCTTATTGGATAAATAAAAAATAATTATTCTTATTAACATTATTTTTTATTTAACCTTTATCAAAAATCATAAGCTAATTTACATTATTATACCATGCACTAATAATGATGTATTACATAAATAATGAATTGATCTTAATTACGCTAATAAACGGGCCTCTATCTTTACAAACATGAAAAAGCAACAAAATATACAAGAATAAGCCTGTAGACAGCCAGAGCACGGCTCAGAAAAAAAAATATTGACGTAGAATAACCGTGTAACATTTCACTATACTTGATTATGCTTCATTTATTACACGAATAAACGTGCAGTGATACAATACTGTTAAAAAGTCACATATTATTCACTACAATAATAAAATAACATGTTTTTTCTTGAATATTGAGAAAACTGTTAATATTTTTTTTATAAAAAATATATGAGCTAAAAGATATTTTTTTTACCTTTAATTTGATCATTCATTATATATATCTATTTATTATGTAATTAAAGTAAAGTGATTCCAAACTATTTTGTTGTTTCCTGAAAAGTTGTTGTTTTTCGATTGCACGTTTATTCGTTGGGGCCATCGATATATATTTTATTTTTACATGTATATTTTAATGTTATTTGTACGGTTTTATTTACTTTATTTGGTTTACATTGATTATCAAATATGAGTGAAAAGTCGGTAAAATGGAACGACAAAGAACATTTTATCCGTCGCCAAAATTGGATTGTCTTCGCATAGTTTGGTTATTGGGATGCAGATAGGATCGATCGACTGTCACGGTCTGATCTCACATTGTTTACAATCTGAGATTGTGGATTAATTATTGAGTTCGGGCGCAAATCTCCACAAGTTTCGATAAATTTGAGGGTAGTCGGGAATTTTAGTGAAATTTAAAAAGTTGAAGAATAAAAAAAATTATAAAGGTTTTTTTTTTCTACTAACGACAAGAACCAATAACACAACTTACATGCCATCGTTCAGCGAACTTTTCCATAACGAGGAATATGAGCGGGGCCTCCCCCGGCAGTCTAAACGTCTCTAGGTACAACCGCAAAGCTTGCTCAATTCGCAGCTGAGAATAATCAAAACTGTCCGCAAATGCTGTTAATACGCTCGGTCCATCGTCATCTTCGCCTCTAGACGAACGTTTGCATATATATTCACCTAAAACAATTATATTTTTAAAATATTAAGAGAAGATTTCTGATTTATTGTTTCGTAAACATTTGTGACTGATAGGCAAGAGGAGATCAGCCTTCTGTGCCTGACACAAGCCGTCAACTGGGCCAGGTAAGTTGTTGTCTGTCATAATATAAACAACATTTGTATAAGTGGTTCTCTGGCCTCGGCTAAGCGGAGAACAAGGACAAAGTACCGAAAATACACTTCTTGATTCAAGTTTGTATTTTTTATTGTTTTTTTATTATCACCGTTTTTTCATATTTTTGTATGTCAATTTGTTTGTTATATCATGTGTTTGTTAAAATTGTGTGGTCCAATTAAAACAAATTATATGTCAAGTGATAAAGCAATCGAAATTTGGTGAAAAAAATATGGGAACAAAGAAAACACAAGGACAGCTTCTTCCTCTTAATAGAGACTGTTAGACACTTTCTTATGTCAATTATTATTATTAAAATAGGCTTTGTTGTCGTAAAATAGGCTAGATTGCAATGGAATGCCTCAGTCAAGAGACAATTTATTAAAAAGCTTATGAATCTCAGTTCAAAAAAAAAACTAAATTTACGTTAATTTAAAATCACCAGTTTTTAAATCAAATGAAGAAAATAATTAGCAAGATATACGTTTTAGAGACCATTAGCTCCATTTTTACTTGATACTTCTATATATATCTTTATATGATAGCGTTAAGGCACATAAAAACTCGACACTGTACATATATTATCACATTTTTTAGAGATTTTTCAAACTTTAACTGGCACCTTTAAATATTTTAATCTCACCTATCATTTTCTTGTCTAAATCAGGATTTTCTCTGAGGAAAGTGGCAACGTCCTTTGGATCAAGTGGTGTTGCCAGTACGCCGTGTTCTTGCAAGTATTCTATACCGCGTTCTGGTTTTTGATTGAAAAGCTCTGTGCCTTGGGTAACCCACTGAAAAAAATGTGCAATATATAATATACTAGTGTACTAATTGTCTTAATGTACGACTGTGAGGCTAGCACTGATTGATGTGCAGAAACTAGGACGGGTCATGGAGAGTTCGAAAAAATGCTGAAATAGAAGAGTTAGAGAGATAGAGAAAATAGAGCGCAGCCCTCCCCAACATAATAGGCGAATACAAGGCCCATCGACTGCGTTAGCTGGGGCATCATGAGCGTATGGGCCAAGATCGGGCGGTGAAAGAGGTGTACCCGAGCCGGTGTAGTGGTCCGAGACCAGTGGGTCGGCCTAGGTACAGCTGGATTGACACGGTGAAGGAGGGACTGCTGCAGCTGGAGGCCAAGGGTAGCAGAGTCAGCGGAGTAAGTCATATACTTAGATATACCTAGGTCCAGAACCGATTTTGATCAAATTTGACAGTTTCCTCGATTGGGATATTTGACAGTACCAAGGATTGTCTTAAACCACACAAACCTAAGAATTTTACCACAAATGTATTTTCTTTTTTTGTAAGTGGATGAAAATGTTAAACGAGAATCCGGTCTAATTTTCATTTATTTATTTATTTATAAAAGCTTGCCAACGCTTGGCACATTAATACATTGACAGAAGAAAATAAAATACAGTTTTCAATGTGTCAAGCACTTACAGGCAAACATAGCATACAAGAAGTAATAAAATTTATTAATCAAAACAATAATAAAATTTAAACAAACACTAAACGAAAATCGCTCTCAAAGTCTGATGTGAGCAACTATGGATGTCCAGATTCAGCTCGTTTAACAGAATGCTCAATCTGGACATCGGTGAATTTCGGCCAAAACGCGTTCACCGGAAAGGAGGGATATTCAAGTGTTTAATACTTGCTTAAATAAAAAACCTAACCTTCTTCAAATTCTTGATATTATCCAACTCGGCCTCCGTCGGCAGTTCCATCGTCGGCTTATGTCTCCCCATTCTCCCCCCAAAATAGTGACTTATATCATGAGTCACGTGATCACTGACGACCGACACATCATCCAGTCCCCCCAATTCCAACGTAACATGTCCCCCACGATCAAACTCCCCCCTCTCCTCCACAATTATCTTCTCCTCGAAACTCCTTTCCTTCTGGCTCGTCCCCATTTCGATCGCTTCAATGATCGTCATCAGCACCTCCAATGACAACGAATGGATGTTATACGCCGTGGAAGAGACAACGTTCTTTGACAACAATTTCGTCATCTCCTCAAAGACATTCATACAGTAAACATCGCAGTCGAAGTTCAAGTACATCTCAGTACAGAGGCCGGGAATTCTGAATATCTGGGACAAATTCTCCAACGTGATGTGGTGGATCTCCTTTAGCTCGTAGATGGCTTTGGTTGTATCCGTGGATATTATGTCTATAATCTTCTTGAAGAACGCTTCCATTTGAAATTTCAGGTGGACGCGTAGAGCTTCGAAGAGGAGGAACCAGATTTGTAAATCCAGAGCGTAGATTGATATTCTTTCGGTGTCAAGAAGCTGTAACGAATACAGAACAGAAGATATAGAAAACCAGAATGGAATAATACGAACACCCATTCTTGGACCAATGGTAAATGTAAATTTATGATTAATTTAACTTGACGATTCAAAAGTGTACTTGGTTACCCACTTGAATAAAGATATTTTGAGTTTGAGTTTGAGTTTGACCAAGGATAAGTGCTGGTAATGCATTTACTAGTGCATTGTGAGTCAATAAGCAGCTGTTCTATAAATAAATAAATTATTCAAAAACCCCTTAAGAATATAATTAGAGATAACTATGTTATGTTAAACAAATAATATAATTGAATTTAATAAACGGTACAAACAAAGAAATTCATTTTATTATTATTTATTACTTAAGATGTCATGTGGAACATGGTGTAATGGTTGCAGCTCCTTACAAACGTTGTCTAAAACAAAAAACTTGGCGATTAAAAAGAGTGGCGGAGAGCTTATTGCCAGTTCTTCTCGTCCGTTCTACGTCCTTGAATTGAGAACTGGCAGTAAATGCAAAATTAGAAGCATTTAATGTATATTTCTTTTTTGACATTCATAAGTGTACATTATGTTACTATATGAATAAATTATTTTTGACAATGCGCCTATTTTATTTCAGTATCGTAGTTCTTTTTGTTCTAGGTACATGTTCTTCACATATTATTATCAAATCAACGTGTACAAAATATTGTAAAAACTTTTTTAAAAGAGTAAGTATGGAGTTTCATGCAACTAGAGTCATTTTTTTAATATTTTAAACTTGTACTTTTGACTTTCAAAAGTGCCTTTTAATAGGCCTAATTGAAATAAATTATTTGACTTTGACCTTAAATTTACATTAATTCATTCAAACCAAATCGGGATAAACCTTAATAATAAAACCCGTTTTAATTTCCATTACAAATATAGAGCTTAGATTTGTTATAAAGATTTTATACTTTTTTTTCTGGTCACCTATATTTCCTAGCTACCTTCAGTAACGTTGATCCGAACCCTTTCATCCTCCAGCTTTATCCAACTGATTTTATCTATGGTTTTCTTTCTCCATTTACTTCCTGCTATCTCTACCACTTCTATTTATCCACCATTTTTGGGGCGCCCTATTCTCCTTCATCCCCATGGACGAATATTATATATACGATAACAGATATAATACTCACACTCAACAAATTCCTGCAAAGTGGATCCTTGACTAGATATAGCAGTGACGGATATTGTGCCAGTCTATCGGCCGACACTTCCAAAGCAGTTCCGACCAGCTGCAGTCCCAGGTGTACCATCGCTGACGTGTTTTGGGTATCCAGTGGGTTACATAGAGATATTAGGAACCTGAAATAACGGGATCACTTGCAATTACATCTCTATTGACTGTTACTAAGGAGTATTTATCATACGTGAAATTACTGGATTAGTAATAACAAAAAGCCCATAAAGGTTCGTGTGAGCGTTCAAGTATTGCGTCACGCAATTTTTGAAGATTATTGACACCCTCCCCCATGTAACCAAGTATAGTAAAACGTTTCGTGACCACCCAGTGACTCTTTATACCTAAAAGTTACCATTATGTGGTGTAAAGTACTGGCAAATCGAAAATAATATTAGGTCCTTACATATGAAATTGGCGTTTTGTATGGGAGGAACAAAAAGTCGAATATTTTTAAATATAATATATTTAATTAATCAAAGTATGAACCATTGTTTTCTATGCCCTTTTGCCATCTCATAGGTAGTTCATTGATCCCTTTACTAAAAAAACCAGTCGGACGGGAATCAATAAAATCTGTGAAGGCGATTTGGACTGCCCCATCGGAGTTAAATTTTTTCACTTGCAAGAAGTTGTCCAAATTTCGAAAAAAAATGGTAATCTGTTGGAGCAAGGTCCGGGGAGTACGGAGGATGTCTTAGGCATTCCAATTGAAGCTCTTCTAATTTGGTAGCCGTCTGTTGTGCAGTGTGTGGTCTAGCGTTGTCGTGAAGTAGCAGTGGCGTGGAGCGATTGACCAGCTTAGGTTGTTTAGCCGCTAGCTTTTCCATCATGGTTTGCAATTGCTGACAATAGACATCAGCCGTAATAGTCTGGCCAGATTTGAGAAAACTGCAATGAACAATACCGGCACTAGTCCACCAAACGCTTACAAGTAACTTTTTTGGGGTTAATTTTCGCTTGGGGCAGGATTTGGCTGGCTGGCCAGGATCCAACCATTGTGCTGAGCGCTTCCGATTATCGTAAAGAATCCATTTTTCATCACAGGTAATGATTCGGTTTAAAATACCTTCATTATTGTGCCGGTTCAGTAATGTAACGCAGCAGTCGACGCGCTTTTGCCGGTTTGCTTCAGTCAATTCGTGAGGTACCCATCTTTCAAGCTTTTTAATCTTCCCAATTTGCTTCAAGTGAATTAAAACAGTTTTATGACTAACACCGCAGTCTGCAGTTAACTCGGACGTGGTTTGCGATGGATCCGCTTCCACAATAGCCTTCAATACTTCATTATCAACTTGGGTCTCAGGCCGTCCACGGGGCTTGTTCTGCAGGTCGAAATTTCCAGAACGAAAACGTTGGAACCAAAAACGAACTGTGTTTTCTTTTGCAACATGACCGCCATACACATCATTCACCCTTCGAGTCGTTTCCGCAGCACTAGTGCCACGGCGGAACTCGTACTCGTAAATAATGCGATACTTTAAGTTTTCCATTTTGTAAAATGAGTGACGCAAACAGAAAAAAACAGAAGAAAAAAATCAAATGAATGACGGTCATCGAATCACAAATACATGAGTAAATAGCTGTACAAATTTTGATTTGGAATTCTTAACCAAAGAGGAGATATTTGAGGTCAAAGTGGACAAAACGTAAAACGCCAATTTCATATGTAAGGACCTAATATTAACAATAACGCGTAATTCAATCCCCGGCCCGCATCGTAACGTTTTACAAAAGGACCCCCCCTCCAAAATTCATTACGTAATACTTGAACGCTTTCGTTACGTAATACTAAACGAAACTTGAGTTAACATGGCATTGATTACTATTAATTTTATAAAACATATATTTAAAATAAAGTAAATTTAAACTTTTTTTTTTATAAAACCTGATGTTAAGTGATAACACCCGCTCATGGACACTCTCAATCCAGAGGCGCGCGAGTGCGTTGCCGTCCTTTTAAGAATTGAAAGGCTCTTGAAGGACTCTAAGTCGAATTGGTTCGGAAATACGTCAGTTGGCAGTTGGTTCCACATAGAAGTGCGCGGCAAAAACTACCTTCAAAAACGCTCAGTCGTGGAACGACCAGGTGATACGGGTGGAATTAATAATTAATTATTTACTCAACTCATCTCACTTTATTTACATTCTACTAAACTGAAACTTACCTAAATATCTCCCTAATACAGCTAAGGCCATACGGTTGCAAGTTAGTATCATCCTGGGCCATAAATCTAATGCCGCGATGGTTGACATATTCCTCTACTTTTTCTTCTTTTGCTTCTAGGTTTACATCTTTTTCTGCACTTTCGGGAGCTTCGAGTGATTCGGCTGACACTAAAAAAACGTTTCCGATAATGTCCAATAACATAAGTGTTACATAGATTTAAGAACTCTTTAATAAGTCAAGTTAGTTTTTTTGTTAATCCAGCGTCGCAACTCCACTACCCCTAATGTTAGTTAGTTATAAGCTCATGTTTTAAATAATTCAAGCCAGTTGTTATCCAGCTTCAAACAAAGTGATTTATTTGTATGCATACAACCGCCATCGAACTTAACTATTGTCAAGTTATTTGGTTAATTTTATACAACAACTCCGTTCTTAAGCAATATTTTGCGGATTCTCTATATTTTTTAACTCTTTCATCTTTTACAACTCTTCTGCATAAACATTTCTTAACCTTATCCTATCCTGATCAATCGTGACTTTCTTCTTTTCTTCTTCTTGTTTCTTCACGTAATTCTTGTATTTCCTTTTCTTTAGTTTAGTTTGTTTTATTAAAATTTTTGAAGTGAAACTTCTTTAGGCGCATGAGGGTAATTTTTTTACGAATGAAACGCAATAATAATAATATTAGCGTCACGAATATGTGCAGCGTTTTT
The DNA here is from genome assembly GCF_905475465.1 of Pieris napi. NCBI lineage: Eukaryota > Metazoa > Arthropoda > Insecta > Lepidoptera > Pieridae > Pieris > Pieris napi. The sequence continues at coordinate 9,667,096 of NC_062255.1, forward strand.
GTCGAAGAAAAGGGAGAGAGCTATAAGGAGAGAGTGAGAAAGGGCAAACGTAGCATGAAGCAAATAGCCATGGAGCGAGAGTAGGGAGCAAGCAAGTGAGAAAGATCGAGAGAGAGAGTGAGATAGAGCGAACGTTGCATAACGCACAGTGCCATGGAGCGAGAGGTGGGAGAGAGCTATAGTGAGAAAGATTGAGAGAAAGAGTAAGGGAGATCAAGAAAAAATTCACGATATTGGTTGATGTATTCGTTTAGTAGTTACATATTAAATCTTTAGATGGCAATTCTGTCGTCTTGTGCAGTAAACGTAGAGTTTTTATTTATATTATCATTAGCACATATACAGTGTGTAAACAATGTGAATATAGATATACAAATACATGAAGTGATAATATACCGGTAGATGATCATCTATTGGGGCTTTTACCTTTGTAAGAATTAATGTACAAAGATGACGCACGTACTTTTTTTTGTATTACTTTAGATTAAGGTTCTATAATTTTTTTAATATCATTTAGTTATGCACTTCTTGCACTTTACCCATCATATTTCGTTTTTTAGTTTTGCTTGTGTTATTGTGTTTTTTTTAATGCAACAAAATGTGAATAAAAAAATAATTACGTCCGACATATAAACGTAATTTAAGTTATCTATTACTTATTATAAATCAATCACAAGATATGAAAAATACGATCTTCCTACTCACCTTCATTCTCCTCTTTTGCATCACCTGTAGTCACTTCATCCTTTTCATGCGAATTGACACATTTCTCCAGCAGTTGACTGATAGGTGTGTTTCCATTAGCTAAGTCCATGGAAGAATGACGTCCATGCTTGGTCGTTGGTTTAATTTCGTCTGGTTCTATCGTTATCTCCTCTTCATTTATTACATCTTTGTCTTGACTAAAAAGCGATAGTATTGTTAAATTAATTTATCAATATACTTATAAATATACATATATGAAAACGTTTAGTTATTTACGGTCCTATGCATTTAGGGGCCCCTTCGTTTATAATAAAATTTCCAAATCTATGGATTCTGAGATTGTTAATATATATATGTAAACTCGCAAGTCACATAGAAATGACACTAGCCATATTGGATTTCGACAAGAGGCATTACTACATATCTTGGTATGACTTTGAGGTTTACATTTTACATACACACTTATTCACACACTCACTCATTCAGTCATTCTTAATTTGTAACACTAAATTTTTTTAAACTGTTTTAATCATGTACCACGTAATAATTATTGTTTTCTAGTTACCCAGTTGTTTTTTTCCAGAAGTATTGCAAGACACAAAGATAATCTATTGATTGAACGCAACAATATTGAAGTTAACCTATGAAAATATCTTGCGATCTCTAAAAACACATTTCATTATCTTTATTGTAGATCACTGTAAATATACAGTAGTGTAGTAATTCAATAGACTGCCTGAAATAACGTGCTAGAAAGGCCGCGTTTCACTAAGGCTCAATTTATAACATGTCAAAATCCAATATGTTGTTGACATATAGAAGACACACTAAGCGCTAGAATCTCGTTTCTGAATAAGGACATTTACTTTCAATTCAAAATAAATTTAACATATATAGTAAAAATTATTGACATTAAAGCCAGTCAGTCAACAGACTTCTCCAATATACCTTACCTTTGTTTGAGAACTGGGACCTTACTCGGTTCGGTATCGGGTTGGGTATCATTTGCTAAAGCGTCAGTAACTGGCGATTTTCTGTCCAAGGAGTTTGTACCTATTGATTAGAAGCATAGTATAAAACAAAATCGGGTTCCTTCGAACACGAGAACGGCTGGACTGAATTGTTATGATTTTTATTTGTATCTGTACTTAATAGCTGAATAGATGAAAAAAATCTAATACAAAATTATCATGGGTAACTGTTAACCATTAATGTTCTAATACGATAAACTTTTCCCTCAAATTAACGAAGGTATTTTAAATAAAGGTTCCGAATCAACAAGATATATCGATTTTAGATTTCTTCATTAATAATAATAATTTAATCCAATTAGACAACATAGACCCATTTTATTTAGTACAACTTGAAGACTATAACAACATCAACAACAAATAAAAATTAACTAAAAATTAAATACTAAGTAATGAAAAGGGATTTAAATAAATAAGTATTGGTTATATATATATATCTTAGTAACGTTGTAAACTTAATATTAATTTTGAATTCATTTTACTTTCAAATAATCTGTAACACGACTGACTATTAGGCGGTGCGAAGGTCGTTGGAAAAAATTTAATATAAATCAAACAAAAAATTGTGAATGTATTTTAATATTTAACGTATTTTCTTTAATATTCCCAACATTAAGTAGTACTATCGAATGGTGTTAAATTGAAAATTTTCCTTTCTTGAGTGTTTTGAAATATTCCAGTATAGACAGAGCGATACAGAACTAAATGTAAAAAGAGGCTTTGGTATATTATTGCTTTGTGCCCTGCTCAGATCCTTTTATATAGGCGTTTGTGGGCTATATCTCCTAAACTATTCATCGTACAAAAAATTTGTAAAGACAATGTGTCTTGTAGCAAATCGCTAAAAGTAAAATAAATTTATCCAGCAGCACAAGGTTCATACAATAAAAAAGACAACAAAAATACTGCAATGTGCTACTGAAAAGGCATACACTCAGCATCAAATTTCACCTAAAATCTATCAAAACGAGATTAGGTTAATTTCGATTTTGATTATTCTTAAACGTTAATTTGTGTTTATAATTTCTATTGTTTATTTTTAAATACAAAAACCAAGAAAAAGAAAATATTTAAGGTGTTTATTTTGAAAAGAATTCAAAAATTAGGAAAAAGTCGATAAATAAAAATAATCGATTTTTTATGCAGAATGTCACATCCCTACTACTGAGTATTGACTATTGAGTAATTAATCAATAGTTAATAAGACATTTCTTTAATAAAAGGAGGCGCCGGTACATAGGTGGTAGCCAACTGCCTCTCGGAAACAAAAATTATGTGTTGAGTATGTCTTGATTACCATACCCCGCGCACCGGAAACCGGCACACGTACCATTTAAGCGGTAAACACCCTTTTAGCAATTCATACCAAGGTAAACCATACATAATATTTCTCATATACAGCGATAGCGCGATTTAAGTCGCTAAAATGCCATCTAGTGGCGAGTAATGTAAACACATTATGGAGGATATCAAATATTGAAATAACTTAAACTTAGCCAAGACTTTATCTATAATATATATGTATATTATAAAAAGTCTTGAGGACAAATTTGATATAAGAATTAATTAAGAATTGATATGAATGTTTGTTTTTAACAAAGTGGAGACATATGTACTTGTTTAAAATCCATTAACATTCCTTCAACAGTCTAAAGATGAAAGTGCAATAAAATCACTGTTACAAAAACTACATTTTTCTAACCAAAACAATACAAATAATTTATATAAGGAAATTACAAAACTTTACAAAAATCTTAATTACAGCTATAAAATCTGAACAAATACTTACTGTGAGCATTAGTAAGGGATTTCTTTTTGTTAACCTTATCTCTTCGCTTTAGAGACAGGCCAATAGTGGTAAAAGTATTGTTATCTTCAGGAGAGAACTGAGGTAGTCTCATAAATATAAGTTGTGTCATGTCACGGAGGCACTGTTCAGCATTACGACGAAGAAGCTCTGATAAAAAAAAAATTCTTACTTAACCATTTTCATTTACAGAATATTTTGGATTAAAAAGTATCTAAAGTATAAACCAAGGCATTCTTGATTTCATCATAATCTTACCTGTAAGCCTAGTTTCAAAGCAAATTCGGAAACAGCTGAGCATAATCTCACAAACACTGTCATCTGTCAACATGGCACCCTCAGGGCTTAGCATCAGTGTTCGTAATACCTAAATAAATATTTGATTACATTGTATTTATTTATTTATAGACATACTAAAAAAGTACAAAACCCAAAATATTATCAGCGCTTAATCTGTGGTCATACCTTAAACACATTATAACAATCTTGTTTAGTGCAACGAGTACTAGTAAAAGAAAGTTTTATGAAAAAAGTACAAAAACTTGAAACTCTACAAAGCTAAAATTATAACAATGGTATCAAGAGGCTCTTATGTTAACAGGACCTGTACTAACTTGTAATATTTTCATTAAAACAACACCATCCGATGAGTGGTCTGTGCCAACAAACCGAGCATGTGTTACAGCATCTGCTATATCCTCCACTGTGGCAGGAACACTTGGGTGTGTGGGGTCTATAATTTAAATATAATCCATATAATTTAATACTTATAAAAACATTTACAATTAATACTATTAGAAAATCGAATAAGTTTTAATTGTACTTATATTTGTCTCATTCATTTTGGATCTCAGATCCAAAGAGTATTCTATTTACATATTTCCCTACTCTGTTTAAAACTGAATTTAGCACAACTTAAAGTTGATATTTATAAATTATTTACCTATCAGCCCATATGATAAAAACTTATGTATAGATGATAGTGCTAAGCTTGTGACGGGTCCAGTTGTTTCCTTGCTTCGTATCACTTCTAAGAAAGGGCTTAAATAAGTCGCAGGATCTAATAGACGAAGATCATCAACTTGATTCAAAATTATTTTCAGGTCTTGAAAGGTTCGCATGAGCATATCGTATTCTTCGTTTGGGAAAGAGTGAGATCCCCACCGTGCACTCCTTCGCATGGCGGTGACCAGCATAGCCATCTCGCCCTGGACCACAAAGATTCCATTCCCGGGTAAAGACATTTTTAAACACTTTTATCCAAAATCTATTAACAAATTATTGGTCATTGGTTCTGGGACTAGACTCAACAGTTACATATTTTAGGGCACTTAAAACGACACTACACTCATCTTTAGAGAATAGGCTGGATAAATTAATATACAATCTATAAAAACAGTCCGAATTCATTAAACCAAGAATGTTCGAATTCGATATCGTCACTGACATCTGACAAATAAAAACAATGACCTACGTGTTGACGACTGACGTCTTAAATGTTTAGTATAGCTTGACTCCGCTAGATAGCAGCATTCTCAATTTGTATTAACGTAAATTTATTTGGAAACTATATAAAACAAACTTAAAATTCGAGATCAAATTAATATGCTCATTGTTTGTATTATATTTATTTATTAAAACTTTGTTGCAGAAACGAAATACAATTGACATAATTAAATTAAATTGTTTATTGGCGGGCTTATCGCTTTCGAGCGATCTCTTCCAGGCAACCACTTATATATTGTAATTTATTTAATATCGTTAGGTAATTCAGTTTAATGCATTTAGGCCGCGGTGCATTTAAGTCGATCAAATCTCAATATTTACAATAGTCAATTTCTAATAAGGCCAATTGTCATAATATAATTGTCAGAGTTCAAGATGTCGGACGATTGTGGTTTACTTTTTTGACAAAAGGAAATTTTTCTTATAATAATTTAGAGAGAGTGACGTTGTTCCTTGTAAAATATCTACTAGATCTCACTAAGTAACTGTAAGTTCATGAATAAAATACATAATAATTATTAAAACGTTACGTTTTCCGTCGAATTCGCAGTGAATGTGCGTCGTCATGCGTGCAATGTCTATCAACGTTTTGTCAATTTTGCTCTTTTTGTGATCGTAGGGTTATTCTTAAAAACTGTATCTGATTACGTTGCAGGCGGTGCGTAGCCCAAATTAAGTTCTCAGAATGGTGAAGAAAAAGAGACAGAGCGATCCATCGGAAAACGGTGATGAATCGACTGAATCTTGCGATGAAACTATTAAATCCACATGCCCTCACGTTGCGAAGGCCGTGGACCTAGCAAAGTTGAAAAGAGCTCTTAAAACTAGTGGATTTGAAAAGGAATGTGCCGAATGCAAGAAAAATCCGAAAACCGAGGACGACGACCCGAATTTTGAGATAGATTTGTCTTTATGGATGTGTCTTCGTTGTGGGGGCCAATTATGTGGACGAGCCCGAAATAAGCACGCCCTTAACCACTTTAACACGCCACACTCTGACTGTCATGCCCTCACTGCTAATACAACCTCTTGGGAAGTGTATTGTTATAACTGCAACAATGAAGTCACAGCTACTAGTTCTAAAAAACTGCATGAATGTATTGAATATCTTAAAAAACAGGCTACTGGAAACCCTAGACTACCACCTATAGAACTGTTTCTTGACCCTCAAAACAAGAATATAGAAGTCCCATTAACTGTAGAAAATATAATTAAAACCGATAAGCTTAAAGATAAAGCTATGGCATTAAATTTACCTAGGGTTAGAGGCCTGTCAAACCTAGGTAATACTTGCTTCTTTAACTCGGTAATGCAGTGCCTAGTGCAGACTCCATATTTGTTGGATGTGTTGCAAGAGATGGCTGCACCAGGGGAGAGATTTACATTACCAGGTGGAAAGTTAAAGCTTAAAGGTGAAAATGGGGATGATGGAAAGGAAGTTGACCTTCCTCCAATTACAGGACAACTTGCAGAGTGGGGACCTTTAACTAGGACACTGGCGGAAACATTGGCTGAATTACAGACAGGTATGTTCTTTTACAGTACACAGGTGATATAAAATCATTTAAAACCATTTTATATAAAATAATTTAAAACAAATAAATGTCTTCATTTCAATCTCTTGAATAATTATTAAGGAAAACAAAATAATTACTTCCTTATTAGAATTGTAATTTTACAGGTTAATTGTAAGTTTATAGTTATTTTTAAATAAAGTAGCATCATCATAAGAAATTTACATTAAAGGGAATCCATTCTAGAATATTTCATGTTAATAAATAAATAATGTGGAATATATATTCTTAAACATTCAAAGATATAAAATTGCTGTTATGTATTTTAACCTGTTGTTTGTATTGATATTACATAGTGCCATTTTGACAAAACAGCTAATTGAGATGAATTAATATAATTATTACTTTTATAATTAATTAATTTATGTACTGTATTTTTCATGTAATTTAAAATGCAATATAAGTTTTACTAAGTATTTTTACTGACCTATATATCTCATGCCATTTCACTAAAGAGATATGTTAAATATTTATAGATACCACATTCACAGATATATTTAGAATAATGCTTCACAAATGGGTGATAGTCATTTTCTAAATTAGTCTCATGAAATTTTGTGCACTAAGCAACAAAAGTATTTATTAAAGCAAATATTGAGTTAATTCAATTGTAATATAAATATTTTTTTTTTGTAATTAGGTTTGATTAAATATTGATGCCAGTAGATGAAGCAAAAACCTGGAGCTTCTGGGTGATATCTACTGTGCATTACCAAGTACTCCCTGGGGCTGGCATAATAATAAAATCTTTAAATGCATAAATTAAGAGATACAGTCGACTCTCGATAATTTGAAACTTAAGGGACCAGAGATTAATTTCAAATTATCAAGAGTTCAAAATAACAAGTGTTTGAATAACCACTTCTGAAGGAAATAAGAATTTGATCAAAACTTATTACTTATTATTGCTATATTCTTATTATGTAATAACAATTATTCACAAATTTTTATTTTGAAAAGAAGTCTGTAATCTTTTTTTGAGTGAGTGACTCATTTATGTAAACAATTGACAAGTCTGTGCATGTATGTAAACAAACGACAGGTATGTGCATGATAAACGCTTTAAATTATAGAGAGTAGGGAAGACCGGATTTCAAATTATCGCATGTTGGCGAGCAAGATAATACTTTTTCAACTTCAAATTACCGAAGGGACCAATTATCATTGATTTTATTCAATTTATCGAGTATTTTTCAAGGGACCGGAAAATAAATTCAAATTAGCGAGAGATTCAAATTAACGAGTGTCAAATTATCGAGAGTCGACTGTAACTAAATTATCCTAAGACATTATTAATTTAAATATTATGTAAATACATATTAACTATGTTGTGACCATAATAAAAGTGTTTTAAACTGATTACATAAAATGAAGCCATTTTATTTAAGCTTGCTTAATTTAACATTGAATAGAAATTGCTAGATTTTTCTATAATCCTATGTTTGGTTAGGTGTTCTTAATATAGGTGTGTTAAAAAATGTTAAAGACTTACAAAATTTTAAAAGCACTACACAATCAACCAATTAAAATGTCATGTCATGCCACATTATAATTAACCATAATATAACATTTAAATTCATATTCTCTGATCAATGGAGGCACATGTATCTGCATAATTTATGTTAATACCCCAAAATAACTACTGTTTTGCTTAATTAATGAATTTATTACTAATATTCTTAAATCATATAGAAAATTACTTGATTTTGAATAAATTTTGAATTATTTTTTCAGGTGAGGGTGGTGTGTACACTCCACGTAAGCTGCTCTCGGCTCTAGTCAACAAGTTACCACAATTTGGTGGTGGAGATCAGCATGACTCACATGAACTCTTACGACACTTACTTGAAGCTGTCAGGTTAGTTAGTATTTGTTGTCCTGGCCAATTATGCACGTAACAAACAAAAATTTTTGTGAGAAAAAAGGGAACAATTTTCATTAGTTTTAATTTTCATTTAAATTTATATTAATGTCCATCAATGAAAACTACTAGATATTCTCACACTGGCATCAGCATTTGTTGGTAGCGTTTTGTTCATATAATATTACATCCGTATCATGCATTATGTAATTTTACTAAAAATAGAAAAATATCTTAAATATTGATGGTTAAAAAGAAATCTGGTTAGCCCCCAATTAAGTTTACAATGACGCAATTATCATAATTAAAATTATGATAAACCAATTATAATTATGATAAACTAATTATACAACCAAATTTGATAATATAACATTGACGAAACAAATTATGTAAGATGTTTTCCTTATAAACATATGTTTACAATTGAAAGATTTCTTGGATATCTTTAAAAAGAGGGTTTCTATATTTAAACTGCTTATTATGTGTACCACAGAGCTATAGGTGCCTTTATAGATTTGTTTTTTTAATAAATTCTAGAAACATTTTAAGATTTGAGTGTGTGCTATTTTTTCTGAAACTGATTAAGGCAATTTGTCTGTAGCTTTTTATTTTAAAGAAAATTTGAATATGTTGTTATTCAACTTATCTAATGTATATATATAGTAACATAGTATAATATATAGTAACTACTGCAAAATAGATTTAGAATTATTCAACAAATACAAAAAAATAATGAAAATATCTCTAGTTCGTTAATTAACCTTAGTTAGCTAATTAAAATTTGGTATGTGTGTACCTACACAAATTGGGCTTGGGGTAAACAATTCTGTGTAATGATTAATTTATAATTCCCAATTACCAATACCAAACAATAATTGTTTTTCTGGAGATCAAAACGGTCCAAGCTTTTACTGTAATTATGTTAAATAATTTGTAATATTTAATTTCAGATCAGAGGACCTTCGTCGTTACCAATCGGTGATTTTAAGCAGCCTTGGAATGAACTCCAAGGTTGATCCGTCCAAAGTTGATGGTGATCTGAAACAGAAAGTCAAGTTTTATGGTCAGCAGGCATCGGATACTATGCTTAGACCTGAGCAGGTTATTTTTTTTATTGTTAACAAATTGGTGTTGGGTCAAAGGAATATAGAAAAGTTGATGATCAGCCTTCTAAGCTTTGCAACTATACAATAACTATAAAATATTTGTATGTAACAGAAATAATTATATATTATTATTGTAACTTGTCATGAATCATAAAAATATTTGAAATTCTTTGGGAGAACCGGAATTATTTTAAAAAATATGACTAGAACAAACATACCATTACGCGAAACAAAAACAATTAAAAATATGTTTTAATATACATTGCAGGTATTCCGTGGATTTCTAGTCTCAACACTGGAATGTCAGGAATGTTACCAGCAATCAGACAGAGCCGAGTACTTCCTTGACTTGTCTTTGCCTGTAGCAGCTTCACGACCACAACCACCTGCCCTTACCAGGAGAAGAGCGAATGGTAGGTTTTATATAGACTAGTTTTTTTTTGTTATAAATGCATCGCCCCTAGAATTGTCGCTAAATTTCGCGTTAAGGAAATAGTGATTGTTACCTGCCGACCCAGCCACGCCCCCCGACCACAATTATAAAGACAAGTTCACAGAGGCCAGTTTTAGGAAGACCATCAAATAATAATTTACGTATGTTACAAGAGTGATAGCTAAATGAAATTTACAAGAGGAAAAGCTTGTTAACTAAGGATATTTTTGCTTTCTATTTCTTTAATAATATTAAAAAAAAATTAAATAAAAAAACTTTTGCACCTGTAGGTTTTATGTTGTAATGTCAAAAAGTGTTTCAGCTAAGTAATAAAAGAGGAACAATTGTTTATCGTCATTATTTTCAAAGATACACCAAAAAATTACCTAAAAAGCGGAAATTCACCAGAAACTGAAAAAAATTATAACTCCAGTTAAGTTTGGTGGTTGTTGTATGGAGATGTTTAAATAAAAATCTTTGTTTGTAACGACTAGTTTTAATGTTTTAAAATATGTGCTTATAAGTAACACAAAATTAGGGTTAGTGGGGTTGGAAGGCGAACAAAAATAAACTTTGCTTGACTTTTGTCATTTAGGCTAAATGACACAAGGACTCATTGGTTTCGAGTGTGCGATGATTGTTTACATTTAGTTTACGTTTCTAATTATTACCATAAATATGTTACTTAACTAAAGTTTGGTTACATAGCTCTTAAGTACAAAAAATCGTAGAACATAGAGGGGTTATTCGGGTTCCGCTAAGGATGCTCTCTGGACCACCGCTTGACACTCCTTTTTTGGGACACTCTGTATATGGGCTGTGTCTCTTTTGTGTAGAGTACGTAATAATAATGTATAGTGTTTGTTTGGTATGCAAGATGGAGAACAAAATCTTATATGACAAATCTAGGTATATATAGCGTTTTCTGTGTGTCATCTGTCAATACAACAGTTGTCAAATGCAAATATTGTCAGAAGAGCTGTCAAACTATTTTTTACGACGGCAATACATAAGAATATATTACGTTTTGACTTCGCTCCTCCTTTTATTAATCTTTGTTCCTGATGCTTTCAAACCACTTCCCTTTTGTTAGTGACTAAAATGTGTTACGTCCCTTTAACCACTGTACACTGCATGAACCTTTTCAGACGAATCCACATTCAATGTTCAAGACGAGAACAAACCTTCTAAACATCAGCTCAAGAAAGAGAGACTCGCTGCCAAGAAAGCTTCTAGAAGGAACAAAGGTTGGTTACTCTTTCCTATATTGATAGCGATTGGGCAATTTTCTATAAAGATTCATTAATATTTATTTATTAAGATACACCAAAGAATATATAATGAATTTTCTACAGTATATATTGCAAGCTCTCTATTCTAAAATACATGACAATTATGCTGAACATAATTTAAAAAATACAATTATAATATTACGCTTCCAATTTAAGTTTTCACTACTAATTTCTTGCTTAACAATGCTTTTTTTTTCATTGATCACTACTGATTATATCAAACTAGTATTTAAAGAGAAGACCTTAAAGTTTGGAAAATTCTGCTGATTTTGACTGTATAAGGAACGAAAATGTTCTATCTTGATAGTTGCGTACCTTTGTTTAAGATTCTCAAAATTTTATCTCTTCACTGTATGTGTATTTAAGAAATGTCCTTATTCGTTCAAAAAAACATACATATTTTTATATCAACGGGAATGGACAACTGTCAAAGTAGACATGGGGAGAAATTGGCTAAGCCAAAAATTGATCTAGAATTGTATAGGTTCAACCAAGTTTTATAATAATGTACCAAAAACATTTAAAGATCTTTTCCGACTAGAGTTTTTTAAAATCGACTATTCTCTTAATTTTCGTAAAATATTATAATTAATATTAATTTGTTTAATATATTTTAATAATGTACCACCATAACATTTTTGTACCATATGCAAATAAATTATTATTATTCCGTATTTGACCATTTTTTTTTTTTTTTTTTTGGAGTTTATGGCCTGGTATCTAGACCTTTAGGCCAAGTCTTGAGTATTTTTATTCGGTTTTGACCATTTAATATCAATTAGGATATAGTATTAGTATGACTAGAGCTGAACTCAATTTAATCTTAATATTTATTTACAGGCACTAGAGACAAATCTACAGAGGTGAACGGCAAGGAAGACGGTAAATCATCATCGGAGCAGTCTGACGCTGACGTCGAGGACAACTTGGACGAAATGCCCAAGATAGCCCAGAACCAGACTTCTAACACCCCATCCGTCGCCCACACTGCAGCTAACTTTGCAGCCTACCACATGGAGTCTGGCTACAATTCAGAAAAAGTCATCAGCTCCGACTCGATCAGAACTAGCCCGGTCGATTTAGACAAGGAGAAAACCGATAACACTCCAGAATCAACCGATAAAGACAAGGACTTCGCCGAAGCGGCCTCGTCGACCGTAGCCCTCGATTACAAACCCCTGAGCCGCCTGGAGAACCTCTCGAACCCGGATTCGGGAGTGGCCAGCCCCGATGCCACCAAACATAACTCCACAGAGACGGTCGACAACGTCGACTCGCCTATCAACGGAAAGGAATTGGGAAGTCACAGCTCCCTATCCAGCGAAATCAACCTGGATCTCTCCAGCCCCCTGCATAAGTTGTCCCCGATCAAGAACGACTACGAAAGACCGGTGTCGAGAATATCGTTCGCTCCCGAGTACACGAACGAGGTCGTCTCCCGCGGCATCAGCACCCAAGGATCGAAGGACCTCTTGGAGAACAATTGGGAGTTCAACGCCGTCGGCCCGCAGAATGACATAAACAATCAGGAAGTCAGCAGCAAATTGGAAAAGCTGAAGTTGGATATGGACGACATTAAACCCAAACCGACTCTCCCGTCGCCCGTCGACGACGCGCCGCCGGCTTTGCCTCGAGCCAATCTCGAACCGGAGAGGAATTTCGGAGGAGCGAGTCGCGATTTCATGTCCTTCTCCAGGCCGAGTCCCCTCTTACCGAGATACGTTTGCGACGAAGACGAATGCAGTATCCAGTCCTGTCTCAGCAATTTCACTGCGCTCGAGCTGTTGACGGACAACAACAAAGTCAGCTGTGAAACCTGCACGGAGAGGATCAACGGGAAAAACGGGAAGTCGGTGTACACCAACGCTTCGAAGCGTTTCCTCGTGTCCAGCCCGCCGGCTATTCTCATCCTTCATTTGAAGAGGTTCCAGATCGGCCCCCGGTGCATGTTCCGGAAGATGTCCAAACACGTGGACTTTCCGACGATTCTCGATTTGGCCCCGTTCTGCGCCATGGATAAGCTGAAGAAGCTCCCGAACGTCAATCGCGGTCAGAACGAATTGCTGTACTCCCTATACGGGATCGTGGAGCACTCCGGGGGCATGCACGGGGGGCACTACGTGGCGTACGTTAAAGTGCGTCAGGCGGTCAAACGGGACGATCCGAAATGGTGGTTTTTGCCCAAGAGTGCTAACATACCCGCTTCGGGGAGCGGCGACGGTGACGGCGATTCGGAATCCGATCTTTCGGGTTACGAATCCGGCGAAGGGGCGACTCCGAGCGCGGAGGCTCCCGCGGGAAGATGGTTCTACGTCTCCGACAGCATGGTGTCCGAGGTGACCGAAGACAAAGTATTACGGGCCCAAGCGTATCTTCTGTTTTACGAAAGGATTTTATAAATCGAGCCCGGCCTAAGATTTCTACGGATGGCATTTAAGTGGAAGACTGACGCTTTGTAGGGTCGGAATGAGTAAGATTTGTTAAGTTTAATGTTCTGTATATAGTTTTTAAAGGCTTGTCACTTTCTCTAATTTGTATATTAATTAGGAGTTTCATTGATTTTTCTTTGTACAATAGTAATTATTTGTACATTTGCAGTTAAAATTCAACTGCTCGATATGATTTGAACGGTTTCCAGACGGTTCCTACATTTTTCTTTGTAGCTTCGGTCTTGTCTCATATTTAAACATAGTAAAATATATGCTGTATCATATTATCATTTTCTCTAAAGGTGCTCCTACATACTATGAACTGTATCACTTTATCATTGTAGGTACACCTTTATTTTTATAAGGGATCTTATATTACCGTCTCGTAGTCAAAGTAATATGTTATCAAAGATTCGCTCGTAGTAATTGTGTATGTCAATAATTTTGCTTGTCGGCAAAAAAGTAGATTTTAAACGTTTGGGACTCGTAAAGGGATAGTCTTCCATTGGTTGTCAAAGTCTTTCATACCGTTTTATTGTATTTATAATTTAAATGCGTTTTTATTTAATGCTATTACGTTGAATCCTATACTGTATTAATTTTTTATGCTTCATTACTCTAATAAAATAGTTTTACCTCAATCAATCTATCAATGCCCTGTTCTTTGTCAAGGTTACTTGAATAATATTTTTTGAAGTTATACTTCTTTAGGCGCGTTATGAAAAATTGATGAGAGTGAAATTTTACGATGCGCACGCACCGTGACACAAAATTAACAGAATGAAGTTGCCCACGGAAGATGCTACGGCATTGGACATAATTTAAAAACAACATTCGAATAATAATAGAATTTATGTTACACTTAATGTAAGAGAATGATAATAAATATTTATTTATTTAATTTTTTAAATGTAAACTGAACTTTATTGACTATAATGACTCCTTTTCCAGTCTTTGATTATTTAATTGTAATTAATTATTTGCATGCAATCAAAAACAATTTTTAATAATGCCAAAGAAGTATAACTTCTTACACGCGTACATAAGTACACGCACCCTTTTTATTGATATAAAGTCAACATTTTCCCACGAAATAGATTCTTGATAAAAAATAGGAGGGTAGTTGCCGCCATGTAATTAAACCATTGCCGTATCTAGTGGTATTTTTTAGTGAAGCAGTGTTGACCTAGTGGCTTCAATGTGCCATCTCAACCCTGAGGTCGTAGGTAGGATCGGCTGTTCACCAATGGAATTACGATGTGCGCATTTAACATTCGCTCGAACGGTGAAGTAAAACATCGTGAGGGAACCGGCTTGCCTTAGACCTAAAATGTCGACGGCGTGAGTCAGGCATATACTTGCCTATTAGATTGACAATTGATCATGAAATCTAAGACCCAGACCTAAAAAGGTTGTAGCACTACTGGTTTTTTTGTAGTATTTTGATATATTTTCAATAAGTTTCGTAAGAACTCGATGCAGTCGTTTTTTAAATTGTAAAATTTGCATATTCCAATTCAAAACAATGTAAGTTAACCACATTTAGTTAACAAATCTGTTTTGATTTGAAAACAGGTTAGCATAAGATCGGTTGAAACTCATGTATTATTACAAAACTTATGTGAGTATTGGTATAATCAAGTAGAACACTCCACTTGCTACCAGTTCGCAGATGATACGTGTTTGTTAGTTGGAGATAGGGACCCTCATATAGCTATTGAAAGGTTACAATCAGATTTTAACAACATACTAAAGTGGTGCCATGATGCTAAACTAGTACTTAATATTGAAAAGACAAAACTACTTATCATACAATCCAATTCCATAAAAGAAGCTACTGGTATAGCATTGGTGGCTCACGATCACGCTTGTCTCCACAAATCAACAGTGTGCAAGTGCCCTTCTATACAAATAGTCGATAAACAAAAATATCTCGGATTAATTATAGACAAAAATATGCATTGGAATCAACACATAGAATACGTCTGCGATAAGCTTCGACAGTTTTTGGCACAAATAACAATACTCAAAAAGCGTATCCCATTTAAAACCAAACTTTCACTTTACAACGCGCTTTGCGAATCAGTCATCAATTACGGTCTAAGTAGCTACGGGAGAACTTATCCAACGTATCTCAGCCGAATACATAACCTCCAAATGCGAATCCTCAAACACGTTGTCTCGAGAAATGTGCTCGACTCATATAAAAATGAAGAAAAAGGAGTTTTCAAACACTGTAAAATATTGCCCGTATCAGAAAAAGTTAATAAATGTCTTCTAGTCGAGCACTTTTTTCGAGATGACTTAAAAAAACGAGTAGAGCATGAAGTACAGACCCGAGCGGTAACGCAAGTCCGGCTCTGTACAACAAGAGCAAACAACGTATACGGCGAGAGAACGTTGAGGTATTTGCTACCGCGGCTAATAAATGGTCTACCAAATCACATATTAGATTGCCTAACGCCAACCAATATAAACAGCAAACTAAAAAACTACTTTTATATGCATTTGTCGCGCTCCTAAACAAGATTGTTATGGTTACATGAATATATACCACAGCGGTTTGCTAATGTAACTAAAAAAAAAAAGGTAAAAATTAATTTAGATCAATAAATAAAAATTAAATTTTATTATATACAGATAACAACAAAAATTATTCCTAAACTATGGCTTGTTGTCTTTCCTTCAGTAAATGAACATGTCGGCTGTCAAATGGAATGAGCTGAGTAATTTTTGGTACATCAAAGAAAGTTATCTCTATGATACAGTATAATGCTTGAAGGGACTGTTTCGCTTTTTCTAGGGCCTGAAAAAAAAAATTCAAAGTCCATAAAATCTTAAATTTAGAGTGGGCTTAATAATGGCAACATTAATTTTCTATAATCTAAATAATGCCCACACTATGGAAAAAATGCCAGATCTCGGGTTCCCAAAATAATAATTAAATAATAATTTGGTTTTGACTTTTGATTATCAGTTATAAAAGGAATAATACTAACCAGAGTCCGATCATTAGGCAAGACCTTATGAGAAAAGGAATAATATATACACAAAGTGATTTTATTTAAGACAAATACACATTACGGTTATAATCAAAACAAATCCCAAGTCCAGATTTTTATATAGACAACATCTACCCTCATAAAATTTACTTACCGACATAGCCTTCTCTTTCAACTCTGGCTTCTTCGCTATCTCCTTCTTAATATCCGCCATTTCCTGCGGTGTTATCCCCACAAGCTTTGACAGCACATCACTAGTAAACTCTACATCTATCGCCCCGGTGCCATCGACCAAAGTGCATTTCAGACTCCACCCCTCTTTACCCACAGACAACTTTGACAGCAATTTCATTATTTGCCCTTTTATTTGAAACGCTTTCCCCACTTTGTCATAAACACTCAAGTCATTAATTTGTCTTATATAAACGAATGGCTCCGGCGACACTTCAATGGGAAGCTTCTGCATCTCCCGTTCATCCAACTTCAATTCTAATTCTTTCAAATAGTCTTCATCTTCAAACAGATCATCCTCTTCTGGATAGTCATCTGCCGTGTTCAGTTTCAACTTTTTTTCTGGTTGAGAATCAGTGTTATCGCTAAGTCTTTTGTATGGTTTATCACTGTTTACTTCACCAGACATTAGGTCACTGTGACCAGTATATGGTGCTTTAAACATTTCATTACTATGTTGAGTGTTAGTATTTGGACTTTCACTAAATTCTGCTTCTATAGCTGCTAGTTGATCTAAGTCGAAATCATCATCATCATCATGTACTTGGATACTTTTGACTCTCGCAATGGGTCGAGTGGTTTGATCAAATTTTGGCTCATTTGGTGGTGGAACTTGCCTATGTGGGGAAGGTATGTCAGTAATACGTCTACTTATTGTTGCGTTTAAATTTGATTCTGAAATAGATATTCAATGTTTGTTATTTATTTATTCACACTTCGTTGCATTAAAAAAGCAAATAACACAATAAATAAAAATTATAAGGGATGCAACGGACGGCCTTAACGCTAACAAGCGATCTCATCTAGGCAACCCTAGTAAGGGAAAAACTAAATAAATCTGATAAGTAAAGTGCAAGAAGTGCATAACAAAATGTTATATAAAAAAATTTATAAAACCGTAATCTAAAGTAATACAAAGAAATATTTAAAAAAAACTCAAAAGCTAATCTCACTGATTCATGAATGGCGATGCAATACAAAAGAAAAGGAAATACAAGAATTACAAAAGTCACGATTGAGCAGGATAGGATAGTAGGAGGTTAAGAAATGTTTATGCAGAAGAGTTTTAAAAGATAACTGAGAGGTAGCCAATCGTATTATTATTGTTTTAGTTATATATATTTTAATGAACAATTTTTTTAATATTTCTTCATATTGTAACTACTTGCCTCGTAAACTATATTCAGTAAAAAATAAGCAATTTTATATAAATCCGTTTTCAGGATACTTCTCAGGCCATACCTTGAGTGATGGGAAGACCAAGTTTGGTTGAAAGTAGTCCAGCCAACGAATTAGAGACTACTATTTCCTGCACCTCACCACCAAGTAGTTCTACAGAGCTCTCGGTTAGTAACATCATACCACGCCGACATTCTATTGGACCTGTAAGATTTTTATATCCAAACTCAAACTAACTTTATTCATATAGCGTCACTGTAGAATGATAACCTCGTATATCAAAATACATTTATTTTTGAAGTGAAAATTTCTTTAGCGGCGTTGTACACTTTTTTGGAATGGGTAAAAATTTTAAACTCGCGTCAGGACAAATTCGTAAGACGGATGTCTTTTTAAAGGATTATGAACCTTCGTGATATATAGTTACGGTTTTAATTCATTTGTCTCTTTCCTCAGAAACATTAACGCATGTGGAATTGGACCTTAAGTCAATACATCAAGGTTTAATTTTGCGAAACGTCTAAAGCTTTATTATTAACGATTTGGTCAGACTGACGCGAATAAAAAATGGCAATTTAAAAATAGTGAATTTCCGAATTGAATTATTTAATAATAATTTTAATTATTTTGTGTAGGTTTTTTTTGAAGTGAAAACTTCTTTAGCGGCGTTGTACACTTTTTTTTGGAATGGGTAAAAAATGTTAAACTCACGTCAGGACACGTGACCTGATCGAAAATTCGTAAGACGGATGGAGAGTAGACAGCTGGCGCGGCGTATTTAATGTAATATAAATTGTTATGTTTGTGTACAATTGTCCGCAATAAATAAATATTGTATTCTACCATATAAATGATAGTACTTTTATACTGATAATTAAAGCAATTCGTGCAAAATTATTCCCTAATAGACCACAAGCCCATGAACAAAAAATACCTGTGAAATGACCCAACCTGAATTACGCTTAGAAGGCTGTTACTATATCTGAAAATAGCTCTGAGCACTACGCCGTCATTTCTGAGCGGTACATGTGAGTACGTGAGTGAATGGACTTTCTCAGGTACAATGGGGGAATTTCGACTAATTATTAATGTACGGCTTTGTTATAAGTGTATAGATGATTAAAAATAAATGTCGAAAAACCTAGTGCCGTACAAAAGTGATGGTGCCGGAAGTCGGTGCAAATTTTTAATTCGACGACAGTTGCAGAAGCAATATAGGTCATTTATTACTGTACGGCATTTGTGTGATTCCTTTTGGACACATATACAGATACTTTACCCGTAAACGCCGTACATATTCCTAGCGGAGCGGTCGAAAGCCAAGGGTCGCAACATATGTCTGATTAGCATATAGGTGATGATGATATGAAACAACATAAAATTAAATGATCTTGAGAGTACTTCACAAATAGATAACATTTTCCAGCATGCCGTACATTTTTTGTGGAACACATAGGTGTATGGGGTAAATTACTTGCCTCAGAAAAGAGTCATTTTCCGGTGACTTTTATCTGTACGGCAATAACACAGGTTATTAATACTTTAGACAATCTTCAATAAAAGATAAATGCCGTACACTTTCGATAGTCCGCTACCACCGCCTACCAATACAGGGCGTCCCAAAGTTATGGGAAATGAAGGGAAAGTACCTTAAATATCGTAGATAGGGTATTTTACTAATAGAAGACTTTATGTAATTTTTAAAAGTTATTAATTCTGCATTCATAGATTTTTTAAAAATTACTTGCCTCGTCTGGGAATCGAACCGACTTAAATGTAAAAAAAAACACCTCTACTTTTATGATGCCAATCGAAAGAATGGCCAAAACCTAATAACTCTTCTTAAGTAACATAGTATTTTAAAAGAAAGGAACAGCGTGAATATTTTTTAATCAAATTAAAAACATTATCTATCGTATTCGGCCTAAAAAAATCCCCTACGAGTCTGTTACTTTAGAAAAGTTATTAGGTTTTGGCCATTCTTTCGATTGGGATCATAAAAGTAGGGAAGTTTTTTTTTTTAATTTAAGCCGGTTCGATTTCCAGACGAGGCAAGTAGTTTTTAAAAAATCTTTGAATGCAGAATTACTAACTTTTAAAAATAACATAAAGTCTTATTTTAGTAAAATACCCTATCTGCGATATTTAAGGTACTTTCCCTTCATGTCTCATAACTTTGGGACGCCCTGTATTATATTTTTATTTTTGTTAAAAATATTTTTCCTTTACCTCTCTCTGCTGGTACGATAAGGCTGTAAA
This sequence comes from Pieris napi, assembly GCF_905475465.1. Lineage (NCBI taxonomy): Eukaryota > Metazoa > Arthropoda > Insecta > Lepidoptera > Pieridae > Pieris > Pieris napi. The sequence goes on from NC_062255.1 coordinate 9,687,511, forward strand.
TATACTTTACAGCCTTATGGTAGTATACTCAGATATGTACAGTTATTAATGACCTTAAGGGACACCTCAAACGTCGTCGAAGTTTTTATCAGCTGTAAAGAATAATCTGGAGTAAAATGTACGGCATCTGGTTTTTTTTGTTTATTTATATTTGTTACATATAAAATAACAATAATCTTTGAAAATATTACTCCCCATATTACTCTAGGAGCATTTGAAAAGTCATCTAAATTTCGGAAATTTCATATATTTTTTATCATAATATTTTTATTTGTTACCATTTATTATGAACGGCTATAATGTACATAGGTAATATTTAGTAACATTATGTAAAAAAACAAGTTGCCGTACATTATTCTCTGATCTTACAGCAGTAAGAACTTGGTAAATCCTGAAATTTCGATAAATATTTAATTACACAAATATTAACTATAATATTTGGACGGCATAATTATAAAACATTATTGTCCGTGTTAAATAATATTTTGAACATGTTGCCGTACATTTTACAATGACCTTAGGGTATATGGGTGTAGGGGTAGGTTTCCGACCCTTGGCTTTCGACCGCTCCGCTGGAAATATGTACGGCGTTGACGGGTAAAGTATCTGTATATGTGTCCAAAAGGAATCACACAAATGCCGTACAGTAATAAATGATATATTGCTTCTGCAACTGTCGTCGAATTAAAAATTTGCACCGACTTCCGGCACCATCACTTTTGTACGGCACTAGGTTTTTCGACATTTATTTTTAATCATCTATACACTTATAACAAAGCCGTACATTAATAATTAGTCGAAATTCCCCCATTGTACCTGAGAAAGTCCATTCACTCACGTACTCACATGTACCGCTCAGAAATGACGGCGTAGTGCTCAGAGCTATTTTCAGATATAGTAACAGCCTTCTAAGCGTAATTCAGGTTGGGTCATTTCACAGGTATTTTTTGTTCATGGGCTTGTGGTCTATAACCATTCCAAAATATCAAAAATGCTCAATGTTAATATTCAAGTTTTCACTTCTGCCGGCAATCCCGGAGTGCAACCGGTCGCTTTTTTTATTCTTAGAATTATATGTCATTTAACTGGTATAATCATGAAGTAAGGACTTATTTATATTAATAAATAAAAAAAGTGTGTGTGTACAAAGTACACATGTCAGAAGTGAAACTTCAGTGGCAAACTAATCTTGAAGTGTTGTTCAAATTTATACAAATCTAAAAGTTTAAATTTCCGATACTTAGAGGGACGGAAAAAGGAAGATATGTTAGGAATTTAATGAACTTAATTGTCATTAAAATATTAAGTGTCGAATAATGAATAATAAATAATAAATAATGTGACGGTAAATTTTTTTCCAACGCCGATAAAGAAGTTTGACTTCAAAAAGGAACATGGCGCGTAACCGAAAAACGTGACGCGTACGGCGTAACGAAAAAATGTTACACTAAATTTTTTCCAACCCCGATAAAGAAGTTTCACTTCAAAAATAAGTCCTTTTTACCGTCTAAAACTATGGACACATAAATATATTTACGAACATTGACGAAATGAAACATTTTTTCGTTTCCTGTAATGTTTGGTTTTCTGGATATACAAGGTTATCATTCTACAGCGACAATAGGTAACTACACAACACTACATATGAACCTCAACAGAATATACGTTAAATTGATTCTAAATTTACATTTAGATACATACTACCAGTATGCAAGACAAGTCGAACTATTTCCGAACCGTTACGACTTAGGGCTTTTTCACACGTACCTACCACAACCACACGACTTCGCAACGACAAAATGCTGTCAAGCAGTGGTTACGTGTGAATAGTGTCGCTGCAGCTTTTTGTAGTTGCGTTATGATACCGACAAAATGTCTCGGAAACACTTTCCGCAATGAAAGCCGGAGTTGACTGACCAAACTCATGGAATTTAAAGAGGAACGCAGAATGAATGAACCGGGGGAGGGGAAAGTGGCGGGTGCGCAATGTCGTTGCGTCTACGCAACGTCATGTTTGCGATGTGGTCGGCCACTGGCCAGTATTTCGCAGTGCCGCTGGTGGTCGCGTTGTGGTTGCGATGTGGTCGGTACCACACACGCGGTCGATACCGACTGCAAAATGTGGTACGTATGAATAGTCCTATTCATTTTCAATACAAAATATAGTGTAGTGTGGTTGTGGTCGTGGTACGTGTGAAGAAGCCCTTAGGCGTAGTGTACCACCACTACCTTAAGGCTGCTGCCTCGAATTTCGCGGGCAGCGGGGCGGCGGCGGCCGCGGCGCGGGAGCGGCAGGATATTATGCGTACAATCAAATGGACCGGTTCTCGAAAACAGCGGCGCGGCAGCGGCGCGGGCGCGGGTAACGAGCGGCGCAATCCAGTCAAGCGGTGACCGCCCGCGTTGCGCGTATGCATTGTAGTATAGTGCTGTACATATTTTTTGTGACGTATCAAAATGACCTCGGACGTGCAAGAGCAAATTATTTCAGAAATCTTTGAAAGGAGACCCATATGGAACTATATTTTTACATATAACATATTTTTGCCCACAATAAATCGAGCGTTAGGAATAAATTTGAATCAAAAAGATGTTGTCGCCGTTTTTTAGACATTTCGTTCGCGAATAAAAACAAATATCTCGACTACACAACCACGAACACAACACTACACCGCTATAGTGCCGCGCGATCTGCCCGCTGGTTTCGAGAACAGGTATGCGTTGGCCGCCTCGCTCCCGCGCCGCAGCCGCTGCCGCCCCGCTGCCCGCGAAATTCGAGGCCGCAGCCTAAAGGCCGGTTTCGCACTTGGATATGGTATCCATTGGCGGCGCTAAACATGGCGGAATGGAATGGTCTTAAGATCATCTTTGGAAAAACAAAAAACAAAGTCGATCGCCTAAATAACAACACTCCAGAAATCACATCTGCTGCAAACTGTGATGTCGTTGGTGTATTGATGAGATCAGACAAGGTATGGCTGTCGCGTGGTTGCCAATGGATAAGCATAAAAACAACAGGAACATTACACGAACTACAATAGTCCGAATGTCTTTTCCTTTTGACTTTCTTTCGACTACGAAATTTGAGCCATCGTATTTCCTATCATTCTTCACGCCGCTGAGACTAAAAGAGAGATCGAGAAGAAGACTATAGACGCTTTTGAATGAAAAGCTTGATATGAATTCTTGTGATATCATGGACCCAATTTAGACCCAACCAATATTGATGAGTTAAGCAGCGTTCATGTTCCAATGTTCAGTCAAATCCTCTTCCTTTGGTTGGGAAAATAATCTATAGAAGGACTGGTGAGTCAGGGAAGGGTGAAAGGGACAAAAGCAGGAGCTGAACTGATCAAATTAAACCAACCTCTCTATAAAAGCACAAGACAGCTATCTGTCATGATTGCCACAGGGTTGTCACAAATAGTTACTCTAAAAGTATCAAACACGACCACTCACTTCGAGCTTCTGAAAGGAAATAAGCTGGCTGGATTAGCCAGGACATACCTTTTACAAGAACCTTGCAGCCAGGTGTTATGTCACAGCTTAAATTTCTCATAGGTCTATACTCTATTCCTGTAACATCCTGAACTCCATCTGTCATGTAAAGCTTTATCATTCTGAAAATCAATTAAATAGTTTTAAAGAATATTTTATACAAAATTACGAGCTGATGTTTGAATTGCATAAAATTGCCTATAGAAGCCTCAATTGATATGTGCCTAGGTATATCAACAACAAAGAATTGCATGTAATATTCACTTTTCTTTCTTCTAAATTACAATATCATCTTTATGATGTAGTTGTTTTATGGATAGTAATGATGATTTAAATTATTATTATTGATAACTAGTACATATTATTTATCAATTAGTAAAATCCTGAGATAATGCATTAATTGTTAACAATAACTTGCCAAAACGGATAAAAAACACCACTACATTAAGCACTTTGGTCAAAGTTAGTACATTTCTGCAACAGATTCTATAGAGTTAGAGATTTTTAGGATTATTCTTGGCAAGTATATGATGACATTCATCAACTTCATAAATATTACCTGTGATTAGAAACTTTTTCTTCAAATTTCGTTGTTGCATCAATGTTTTCAGTGTTAACTTTCTGTAATTTTAAATATTGTTGATAAGCAGGTGTACCTGAAATTTTTAGGGTATAGAGTGAAAACTTAAATGGGTTTATTAGGTATATCCATAGAATCTTGTTATTTTTAATCATAATACCTATATCAATAACTGCATTAATTTGCAATATAAATCTGCCATTCAATGTTGTTTGGTGTTGATCTTTAAGATTTCCAGGAAGTGAGCCAGGACATATATCTTTCAAATCATTCAAGAGCCATTGCTCTTTTGCTAAGTTCTTGATTTCTGTCTCAGTATGGCTGTTGTCTTCAATTAAAAACTCAACACATCTGAAACGAATAAGATAGATATAAGCTATATATAGGTTTTAGACTTTTACTTAATACAATATTTAGATCATCTAAATAGCTTACCCTGATAGCCATTCATTATCAACTAACATATGATTAGAGGCTAAAAACGCTCTAACAATGTTGATGGTACAGTTTAAAGACATTTTATTCGGGTGACAGTAATTCTAAAAAAAAATATTATATGTTTTAAATATATTATCTAATCTTAAATAAAAATTCATATTTTATTATTTTCCCTCTATTTATCTTATAAATCATGGCGAATGTCGATTGTCGATTCAATTGTTTACATGTTAATTGTCAAAAGTCTAATTGATTATTTACTTATTACTGTAAGAATTATTATCGAATATGTTATATGATTAATGACAACGATTAAAACATAAACCTTTTGCAGTTCCGTAAATTTAGAAATTTATATAATAAATACTCCGTTTAAGTTACTGCAAGATTCATCATTTTCAAACCACCTATTAAAATAGATTTTAGCATAAATACTAAAATCATTATGTTAACTCTATGGGTTACATTTATTATTTACTCTGTACTAGGCTATCATTTGGCGGCTGACAATGTTTTTGTGAGTCCTTAAATAGCAACATTATTATTTTGTGAACGCAAAAAAAGAGCTTGCCGAATTTTATTTCAACTCCCTCGTAAATACCGTAGGCTTATTGACAACAAAAAGAACCACAGAAAACATTGTAATTTAAATGTTTAATTTTAAATAAGTGTTGTTTAACCGGAGCCAGTATTTGTGATTAACACAGTGGAGGAAAAAATATGAAGAGACGAAATGCCGAATCTGGCAAAATGCGGCGCCCAATAAAGCGCACAAAAATACCCGAAGGAATGTATGGAAAGTAAGTGTTTGGGTTTTTTCAGGTTTATGGAGTGTAACAGCTTTTTAAATATATATTTGTATCTTGAATAATATTGTCATTTCATAAAGTAAACCATAGCATCATGCAGGAGGTTTAAAAATGTGTGGGTTGTTGAAACCATCTGGTGGTCGCGGCGCTCATGTTCTTACTTGTATGATGACAAAAAATAAAAAAGATCAAACAAAAACGTGGGAACCTTTCCTTTCTACTTATTCAATTCACTGGAGACTTTTACAATGTTATTCTATTTCTGTACTAAGTATTTTAGTCTTATTTGTAGTAAAACAACATTTTGATTATTTATTTTGCATTGAATATGTAGAATATATAACAATAATTTTTAAATACTGTACAAACCATAGATTTATATGATAATGTTGATGTTTTTTAATTTAATGAAAGAGTATCCTTTCAGTATCTAAGATAAATTAAAAAATACTTATTTATGGGTATGTTGTTTATAATAAAATATAACTTTTTAAATAATTTATTCTTTTTACAGTTCTGTATCATATGTAAAGTTCATAATGGCATGGGCATTTATTGTTGTGGTCGACTACATCGTGGAATTTAGATTTGAGTTTCTGTATCTATTTTGGATATTGATCGTGGCTTTGTACGACTCATTTAAATTTCAGGGCCTTGTAAGTACTAGGTTTTATTTTAACTCTTTATGTTTTTCAAATAAAATAATAATGTGTTTTGGTAGTATCATTCAAAGTATATTTATTAATATTTTATATAAAATTAATCATTGACAGATCTTTTCTAAGTAAATGGATATTAGTATATAAAAAGAAAGTCGAACTACACACTTGTAAGTTCTACTGCCTTAACATTGGGCAATTTTTTTTCAACTTGAGATTACCGAAACCACAATCTTATAATAATATATTAATCATTTTGTTTCAGGTATGCACTATTATATTCCTATGCATGGTTCTGATATCAGATATGATATTTTTTTTCGTGATACCAATGCAGTATTTATATTTTGTAGCTGGTACTTATGTATGGATTCAATATGTATGGAGCGCAGGTTAGTATGATTACAATTATTTAAGATATTTAATGTTGTTTAGACAGTTTTATATTATAACTATATACGTTTTTAATATAGACAAAGTTTTCATCAAATAACATAATCATTTACATACTATATAGCTGGCAAATCAAAATGAATATTAACCAGTTTGTGTGTGTGGTTTTTCGTGTTTAACTCATCAAAATGCAGAATGGAGGTAGCTGAAAGTGTGAAATTGGCTACCGAAGACTCCATGAGGGTGGGTACCCAGGCCCCGTGACAGTGAATGCTACTGGTCAAAGTAAGAAATATGTACAACAAGCCTTCCATCCAAGCCTGTTTATAAGACAGAGAAGCGTATCGGTTGGGAGTTTACTGCCTACCAGAAATGAGGAGAAGGAACCACAAAGCTCTCAAGAAGTAGCCTGCGATACCAACTTGTCTGAATGGCAAACGGCTCCAGTAAATAGAAAGCCGAATAAAAAAAGGAAACTCTCAAATCAGTCCCCCGAAGGTGTAGCTACTTCGAATATGTTCGATGGTCTAACTCTCGTTGAAGAACCTACTCAAACTAAAGGAAAGAAGCCCAGCAATCCACCTCCAATCATACTATATGGAGTCCAAGATGTCAATAAACTGACAGAATTTCTTGAATCTGCAACTGAAAGAACCACATTCAAGTTTAAGATAGTAACCAAAACACAAATAGGAATTATTAGTGAAGACATAGATGTTTACAAAAAACTTATTACAGCTGTAAGAGAGAAGGGTCTCATTGGTCATACATTCAACCGAAAAGAAGACAGAAATTACAGACTGGTAGTAAGAAACTTGCACCACACTACTCCACTTCATGTTATAAAAGCTGAATTTGAGAAAACGGGAAACATAGTAGTTGGAGAGATTATCAATGCCAGATTTGGGCCTGACAAAAAACCTACCTCAACTTTCTTTTTAAACCTGCAACCTCAGCATATAAAGCAGCCAAGGAAATCAGACATATTTTCCACCAAATTGTTACTATAGAAGACCCGAAAAAGAGGACCACTATAGTTCAGTGTCAAAGATGCCAGCAGTATGGTCACACCAAAAACTACTGCTTGAGACCAGGTCGATGCCTCAAATGCGCAGAATCACACTTAACCAAAGATTGTCCTAAAGCTGTCTACACACCAGGTGAACCCGGCGGCTTTAGAAGTTGCGAGCCTGACAATTTTCCCGGCGGCACGACAGTCGCGACATGCAGTGTACACAATAATTAGTGATTGCCAAGTGCTTGCTAGTGACTTGTTAATTTTTTTTATTTTTCTCTCCACTTCATTAACGGATTCCATAATGTTTAGTCGATAAAAATCACTGACACGTCACTATTTCTTAAAAAACGGTGGGCAACCGGTGGTGAAGAGCGGAGAGGGGCGTGCCTCGAGGTAGATCGCGCGGGCGCAAGCCGCCGGAACATCGTTAAAACCAAGGCCGCCGGCCGTGCCCGCCGGGTGCGTGCCGGCGGGCCGGCGCGGCGGCTTCGGTGTGTAGACAGCTTAAAGTGGACTGCAGTACCCCAAAATGTGCCCTATGTCTCGGCCCTCACCCTGCGAATTATAAATGTTGCGAGGTATATAAAGAAATTCTAGCCAGAAAAACACAGCGTTCGTCTCTAAGTGCAAGAAAACCTGCTACGTCACGCTCTCCCAATAGTGGTATAAGCACAAACCCCCAACCTACAAACCGACCCACGAACCCACCCACAATAAATACGCCTAAGAGATATAATGAATATTATATATGGCATCACCACCAATAAAGCATGGCGGTCCCCATGTCTGGTGTTCTCCTACCGTTTCCCTTAAATAGTTTACCACTATGTTATATAACAAAAACCTTAGCCACAGCAATGCTTGGCCGGTCTACTGATTCAATGTGATTGCAGGCAGCTTTCTTTAACATTTATTCATAATAAAATGATCTCTTTTGTCAATGTTCTTTTCAAAATTTATATATTTCAAAACAATTTGGGCACTCATTGGGTCGAGCCTGGTTTTGCTTGCTAATTATTATTTTATTTTTAGTCGGCGAAAGAGGGCTGTGTGTACAAACTGTAGCATTATGCTGTCTCGTGATATACACAGAAAGCAGTTTAAAAAATAAAACGAGTCTTCCTGAAGTGTGTCGGCCGCTCGCTGCACATTGTATTGGTTATCCTGCTATGACCTTCGGGTTTGGAATTAAGGTATTTTTAACTAATAATGTCTTAACTGAAATTAAATATGCTGATTGATTAATATTATAGTATCGGATATTTGGAAAAACATACTTTTATATATCATATTAATGATTATAAGAGTAGCGGAAAGTTTCTTGCCAGTTCTTACCTGCTCTACGCTTTGACTTGCGAACTGGTAGAAAATGTAAATTTACAATTAATTTAACTTCTATTTTGACGTTCATAAGTGTACTTGTTTACCTATATGAATAAAGATATTTTGAGTTTGAGTTTAATAATAGTATAATTATCAAAATCTGGTAGTGTTTTTTTTGTATTTGTATTTAAAAAGTTTAAAAGATCTTATAGATTAATAACACTTATTTATTTCAATAAATAAATAGGAGACATTAATCCAAGCGAAACATATTGATGCAGAAGATTTTCTCATTTACATTTTAAACACTAATTATTAGTATGGCGTTATTGGTCAATGGCTGGTTTGTTTGAATATTTAGATAGGGTTGCCAAAAATATATAGGTGTGCGTGAGGCGAGGACCATATTATAAAAAAAATCTACGCTAGGTTAGGAGGTAAAAAAACATTGAAATTAGCACAGAAGAAACAAAGTTAAAAACGAAATGATATGAAAGCAAATAAGGGAAGAAAAAAAACGTGTGTGTACTTCTGTACACGCATTAGAAGTTATACTTCTTTGGCGGAATAATTTTCTTCGAGCATTTTTCTTGTCCATTTTAATGGTCACTTCCATTCAAAACGATATAATATGTACTTATCATGATATTTTACAATAAACACTATGTTTTTTATCACATTGGAATGGGTTTTCTCGTATGGAAATCATTATTTTGGTTTAAATAAACGCGACTCTGAAAAACTACGCCATGACAGACATGAGATAATGCAACTTGTCGATAAAACAGAACCACCGCCAACTAGCGGCCCAGACTTTTTACCGACGTTTGATGAGAGTGTCGGTTTTTTGTGACGGTGTGCGAGTGTCGGTTTTGTGTGACTGTGTCCGCGCGCATCGTAAAAAAATACTCTCATAATTTTTCCCTAAAACGCCAAAAGTAGTATAACTTCAATAACCTCTTAAGCTTTTAAACACTTCTATTGAAATTAGCACAGAAGAAACGACGTTAAAAACGAAATGAGATGAAAGCAAATAAGAGAAGAAAACAATGAATTGATTAAAAGATGGGTAAATCGTATTGGCGCGTACAGCTTCCACGTTTGATGGTTAATTTCGCACTTTCTCCACCCACTGCGCCCGTGTCGTAACATAGCGGAAAAGTGGAGTGGTATTATTGTTCGCCACAAATATATAAACTTATGAATTAATAGTCTGATTCAAGATTTTGTGAAGGAGTTCTATTCGCTGTCTGTTTCTTTCTGCCTGGTATCGATTTCCGAGTCGGTATGACTGAATACTTTCTTTCAGGCATATATCAATCAGAGATTCCGGCTACGGCGGCAGCGGCAAGTACGTGCTGCAAACGAGTTTTACTTCCAATTACTTAGGGACGCACTCCCGGAGAGTGCGCTAGAACAGGTGAGTGTATAATTAGTTCCGTTAAGCCTTTCTCGATAAATTAACATCAAAATGATTTTTTATGACTATAATATTAATTAACATTATTATTTTATATATTAACTAGTGGACCCGACAGACGTTGTCCTGCATGATATTTCAAGCAATTAGTAAAGCAAAGTATGAAAGTACCGACTGCAGCGCCATCTGGCGGGCTGATTTGTGAATCTAAACCATTCCCAGATCCCCTTGAACACACACAATAAATTTCATCAAAATCGGTCCAGTCGTTTGAGAGAAGTTCAGTGACATACACACTCACAGAAGAGAGAGAGAGTGTCCATGGGCTGCATCACTTAACACCAGGTGGCCTCCTGCCCGTTTGCTCCATGTTCTATAAAGAGTTCCTAGTGGCTTGAACGTGCGACTCCACCACCTGCACCAATGAGTTTCATGGACTTGGAACACTCCCATGCAAGGTGTGTGCTTGGTCCCGTGGTGGTGACCCCTCTGGTGGTGGTTTATTTTTTAGCACATTGCTGATACAGGGCGATACTGGGGCGAGCTAACAGCCGTGGGGGCTACAGCGTTAGATGACATGGTCTCTACTCGCTGTGCGCAGTCGAATTCGTGGTCGTGTGGTAGACAAGAAGTGATGCTCGAATTCGATCCTGGGGTCGTGTCCGGAGGTCCTCACGTCCTGTAGTCGGGGCCAAAGAGTAGTATCGACTTGGCACTGGTGTCATAGTCGGTAATAAGCTCTGCCTTCTTGTCTCTTTGGGGCCATCCATAAAGTACGTCACACGAATTTTAGGACTTTTGAACCCCTCACATTTTTATAACCCCCCCCCCCCCCCCCTCTTGATGTGACGTCACACGTTTTTAAAATTTATGTATGTATTTAAAAATAATCGTTGTAATAACAACTTTAAACAATTCGTATAAGGTTGATTTTGCAATAATATATGCTTGTAACTTATAGAAAGAGACAGAAATAGTGTTTCGGGACACTTTCGAGCGTTACTTTTATTCGAGACTGCATCTTGGGTTTTTTGTATATCAATGGTTTTAGTATTTAAAATTTTAACATGTGACGTCACAAAAGTATTGACCCCCCCATGCCCCTTGTCACACGATGTCACACTTCGGTGATACCCTCCCTCCCCATTAACGTGTGACGTACTTTATGGATGGCCCCTTTTCAGCGAAAAAGAAACCTTCCTATACTACAACATGCTTATAAAATAATGGCTAGTTCCAATTACTTAGTATTCAACCCTTCATTCATCTAGAATCAACAGGGAAGTAAAGAAGACCGTAATGTGAACGGTCCAGAGTTCGTGTCCAGTCCAGAAACGAGACACATGAACGGGTCGGTCAAGAAGCGGTTTAAAGAGAACGGCGTTTGTCATAGCGATCCAGTAAGTTTGAATTTTTTTTGACGTGATAACGTCTTTAAAATCGTTTTAGTCGGGTGACATGTTCAGAAACTTGTGTCACACCAAAACCTCACGAGCGCGATCGCAGGTATAACGAGAGAGAGACGGACCGATCTCCCTTCTCATCTCGAGCGCTGCCAGTCATTCCGTGAATGTATGAAGAAAAATGTATATCATAGTCGAATAAGTAAACTTGTCATTTTACACCAGAAATTTATCATCAAAAGTGTGAATAAAACGATAGATGTAATTTAAAATTTGAAAAAATTGTTATCTTCATTAATTCCTTACTTCCCAAAAACTTATATCACCAATAAGACGTTATCACGTAAACATCTCGATCGTAAACCTACTTTACAAACAACCAATATTTGCAAATACAGAAATTTTTTTGCTGCAGATAGAATATTTAAAAAAATTCATTTCCATTTTTTCCTATATTTATGAAAATTTATTATTATTATTATTATTAAGTCTTTATTGCTGAGTAAGTATATAAACACCCGTTTTGGTAATCAGCGTGTCTTGTGACACATAGGCTCTTTTCCGATGTTAGCTCTTGTTGTCCAAGTCGTGCCTCCTATTCTCTTTATATCGTCTGGCCATCTCTTGCTCTGTCTCCCTCTATTCCTTTTTCCATCGCGTGGTTGCCATTCTGTAATTATTTTTGTCCATTTCAACCAGACGATTATTTATTGTAACACAGTATTTATTGTTAAATTAAACTTTTTAAATATTTAAAGCTGTTGACCAATGACTTTATTAACAGATAGAGAAGCCAACAGCGCACAAAGACAAGCAAGGTCTCAACGGTGTACACACGCACACCAATGGATGCGCGAAGGGGCCCGGTGCGCCCCCAGACGACAGGCAAGAGCCGAAAGGTAAAAAAGAATTCTAAATTAACATTTATCAGTATTTAAATAATGAATTAGAATAGTACTAATTTTGTGCTACTAAATATAACAAAATATATCTCTTAATTTGTTAATTGGTAGTAAATGTAAATTTAATATTGACGTTCAAATAATTTTTGATAGTGATAGTTAAATACAAGTATTATTTTTAGCTATTATTATATCTTATTTTGTATATAGATTAGAGGATATTAGCTCTATCCCTTAATCGCCATGTTTTCTATTCAATAGTAATTATAAAGTTCAGTACTAACTAATGAGCTATTTGACAAGATTAAAATACATTTCTGGGATTATTATTTCTTAGTGAGTATAGAACCCGTATAAATTGTTATGTTTAATTCTGTAAGTAAGCTTTAAAAAATTTAGATCCATAATTTCATGATGCCGCCAAGATTCTCTATCCAAGATGGCGTCGCACCTATACTTATACCATGCCTGTGAAATGTAAAGAAACGTTATTTTTTCATGTTAATTGTCAATTTAAAACTACACATATATTCGAATCATAAACATTCTCCGACGAAATTAAACTACAAGGTTCGACAGACGAAGGCATTCTTAATCCTTTTTGCAAGGACCTTTTCAGACCTTTCAAAGTCCACCCAGAACCAGACTTTTTAATGATTTCGTTCGTATTATAATGTTGTGTAAACCATTTTTAATATTCCCGTTACATTTTCGCAGGTGGTACAAATTCGAAAAAGAGTGAAAAGAAAGAGGCTTACTCCAGAGAAGAGAAGAAGAAACACAAAAATAGAGATAAGGATAGCATTGATAGTCATAAGAGTACAGAACACTGTAAGTATACATTATCATTCAATAGCTAATACTTAAGGGGAAAGATTTTTATTTTTTCTATAATAAACTCAAAAATATTGCGCCGAATTCATTCTTTAGAATTCTTCATTCATTCTCTAGAATTCTTTATTCATAAGTAAAATAGGCTTCTTTACAAAATTAATGCTGCTAATAACTTACTAATTTCCGACAGTTTTTATAGCTTTTTAAAAATGGCTTGCTCAAAAACATTTTAAAAAAAATATTTAAAATTTTTGGTTGGACATTTTTCTGGCAACACTTGCTGTATGTATGAATGTTTTCTGTATATGTATAAAGATATATACTTTTAAAACATTAAGAGTTAATCAATATAATATTATATGTTATATCTAATGTATAAGAACCAAATTTTCTTTTTTCTCCAAGACTTACTGTTTCTCTTGGTAATTATGATATTGTATTAAATACAAATTTTGTGTTTATTAGAACTAATGATTTATAAGAATTTAATAGTTTCAAATACCAAAACTTTCGATGAATTGCAATTCCTCTTTGTCTATTATTGTTGAAATTAATAAATTATTATGTGTTTATTTTTTTCAGCAAAAGAACAAAATAACATAGTAAAAGATAAAGAATTAGAAATAAATACAAAAGAATGTGGGAAAACTATTAGAGATAGTAGTAGTAATAAAGATAAAGAACGAGAGAACAGAGAACGGGAACGAGAAAGGGAGAATAGAGAAATCAGGGAAAAGGAGAAGGAGAGGGAGCACAGAGAAAGAGAAAAAGAAAAGGAGAGACGGGACAAAGAAGATGTGAGTATTTTTTTTTTGTAAAATTCTACATGTCTATTATAGAACCTAAAAAAAAAACATTTTAAAGTTAAGTTATATTTTTGATCAAGAATTAATTTTATTTTTCTTAAATCCAGATTGGCTGTGTGTACTCAACACTCACACATAGATGTAGATAATGTGATTAAGTCAAATTAATCTATATTTTCTAAAGATTCAAAAATTTACGATTTCACTAGAGTGTATTGCCAGTTCTGGTTCTTTTAAATAAGAATTAATGATATTTTGATTAAACATAAAACATTTTGATCTCTTTTTTCCAGCGACTAACCCGCGAACACACAGAAGAGTTGAAGCGCGTGAAAGCGGAGCTGTCAGCGGCGCGCTCCAGCGAAGCGGAAGCGCGGAGAGCGTTAACCGCGGCCGCAGCCAACGAACGGCAGAGACGGACTGAGCACACGCAGCTTAAACATGCGCATGCGGCGCTGCAGCACAAGTTAGTTTAAACTTTGTCCTTTTTCAGCATGAACGTAAATCTTATACCGCTAGAAGTTTAGCAATCATAATGGCTAGTCTTGTTAAATATAGCTTTTTTAATACAAATTATTTATCCTTAATGAGCTTCGGCCTGGGTATCTGTGGCTAGGGTCCGCAGATATCCAAGAACTGTGTCAGTCCTTTGGGAGCTTTCAAGTATTACGTAACGAACTTTGGAGGGGGGGGGTCCTTTTGTAAAACGTTACGATGCAAGGCGGGGATTGTTAATATTATTTTAGACTATCCAGTACTTTACATCAAGAGTCACTAGGTGGTCACGAAACGTTTTTCTATACTTGAGTACTGAAAAACGTTACGGTGCGTTACAGGGGGAGAGTCAATGATCTCTAAAAATTGCGTGACGTAATACTTGAACGCTCCCTCACCTGGGTGCTTTAAATAATAGAGGATTTTATTTTCTATATGAAAAAATATAAAATAATCCTGCGCTATGTTTATAATTCTAAAGAGAGTGCCCGCATCTGGCTTTACTCTCGGAGCGTAACTCTTACGATTAGGTAATGGCTACGCTTGTAAAACTAAGAAAATCTGAGTGACCAAAATGTGCAGCCTTGGCTGGTACTATAATTCATAAAACATCCAAAATTATACTTGACACACTTAGGTCAGAATTTTACCGGCATAAATTAAAATCTAATTCTAATTTAGATAAAATACATTTCAGAATGTCAACGTGGCGTAACAACGAACGAGCGGCGCAGGAGCGACGACTCAGCGAAGAACGACGCGCACAGACTCATTGCAAACACTCGAGGTAAACTCTACGTTTAGCGTTAAACAATAAAAAATAATTATACACCCTTACAGGCAAACACAAATAGGTACAATAATTGTGTCACAAAAAATATTTTTTTAAACATACTTTGTGTATGCCATAGACTCATTAACTACCAACCAAGTAGTTAATGAGTGAAAGGTAAGGTAAGGTAATGAATAAAATTAATATTAAGGTTCACAGATTTTTTTTATTATTATTATTACTATGTAGGTTAAGAATAAATTGTATGTTTGTGTGTATGAAATAACGAATTATACGCGTTTTAAAATAAATTTCCGGCTCGAAGGACCAATACTTGAATGAAATATTGCAGTGGCGAATGCGACGACGAGTGGTGTAAATCTCGACTAAGCTCACAAGAAGCGGAGACTGCGTCTCTACGGCGTGAGCTGCAGAGGGCGAGAGAGAGGGCCGACCGACTTCAGAGGGATTTGGCCCTCGCCACTGAACAGGTTGGTAGAAAATATCGTCGCATATATACACATATATGTCGCAGATTCTCCGCGATTAATAATTACAAAATTGGTGTCACTACCGTCGTCCGACATTATTACTTAATATTTAAACACAGTCAGTGCGCACGTCCGGCGCAGGCGCCGATCTGAAAGCAACTGAAGCACTTCACGACCTACGCACTACTGACAATTGACACATTGACATTTTACAACCTGTAAGATGTCTATGATATTGCGTGGTGTTGCCATTGTAATAAAACAAATTACATCGTGTTCTATTATAACCTAACCTAATCTATCACACTTTGGAATTCCTTGAACTTTTCATCCTAAAATGGCTAAGCGTTTGAAGATGAAATAAAACTTGGAGATTAAAGAGAGTGCCGGACCTTCTTCTTGCCCGCTTAAGTCTCTTGATTTCAGTACTGACAGTAAATGTAAAACTTTAATAATGTTCAGAAACAAATTATTTTTTTACTAAGGTCCGAACACTAGAAGTGCGTCAAGAGGAAGCCGAAGCGAACGCGAGCGCGTGCTCGCGAACGAACGCAAACGCCGCTAGTGCGTGGCAGGCCTTACAGGAGAGGGCGGCACATCTGGAGAGGTCTCTGTCTGCCGAGACCCGGGTCAAGTTGGACCTCTTGTCCGCCCTGGGTGACGCCAAGAGGCATATGCACATACAGGAAGGTGAGTGGGTCTGATCGCGATCAACTCAAAACCTACTGATTTATTTACGTTCTTTTTGCTGGTAATTTATTTATTTAAATAAATTTAATACAAACACAATTACAAATGTAACGGAACACAAATTGATCACTCTTGATGATTGATTTCTCCGTCCACCGAAGCGTCGACATTCATTACAATATTATAAAAATTGGTTGTTAACCATAATTGGCATCATGCGTGGGCATGGGCAAAAAAAAGAGTGGCGCAGAGTTTATTGCCAGTTCTTCTCTTCCGTTCTACGACTTTGATTTGAGAACTGGCAGTAAATGTAAAATTAGAAGAATTTAGCATAATTAATATGTATTTCTTTATTGACGTTCATATAGACACAGATTATATTTGATATTTCTGTTAGTCGGTTTTTCATGTAGCTCATTTTGCTTTTCTGCTATAATCTTGTGTTTCAAAAAATTACTCGAGTTTCTTTTTTTTAAGTGTTATATATATAGCGTATTGGAACTATCCTGTTTACTACGAACTATAATGACGTAATTGTCAAAAAAAAATACGTAATTTAGCACTCTAGCGACCTTCTAGCTATTTCCTATATGGCAAGTATCAAACATTTACATCGCCCCAAATTCTCTTTCAGGTCACATATCGCGACAAGAGAAAGAGATAGAGGAGCTGAAAGCCCAAATGTTGGCAGTGATGCCCACGGAGTTCGTCACACCAGTGTCAGCCGGGTCAGTTTCGAAGTTGCGGCTCTCGGACGGGTCACCGTTGGACCCCAACGCCTGTGTGTACACGCCCAAACAATTATGCTCCGATGCTTAAATGTCAGACATATTTCTGTGTTTGTTTTTATGCGCAATAACTTTTCATACATTTCTGTTGATAATTTTGATCCATAAATGTCTTAGCACCGATCTTTAAGGTACTAAAAGTCGCATCTCAAGACACAATGTCATGTGTCAAGTGTCAAACTTCGTATAGAAAAAAAGGGATTGACAGCTCTTTAAACTAGATTCGTCCAAGTGGTGGTGGTGGTACCTCGAGTTTAATTCGTTCCGTAACATCGTATCTCAATTCCATTAATGAAATGAAATGCCATTAATCTGTTCCAGCACCCAAAACACTACCTCATTTGTTTTTGAATAAGAAAATTATTTCACGCTTTAATTCAATAGACATCATCTTCGGACCCATGGTTATAAAAATAATTGTGATAATGTCCTTAGTTTATTGTGAAGTGTGCGGTCCCTCGTACCTCAAAGCTTGCTCTCATCTCAAAGCAAAATATCGCTCGTATCTGAAAACACTCTTATATCGAGGTACAATACGGGTATTCCTATACGCCAAAACGATTTTGACAGCTCAAACGCACCCTTGTATAGTCTACTTCAGTAATTCTTTTCGTTCGTCTAACTACGTTCCTGCTTTTGTTTGGCTCCAAAGACTATGGAAGTTCAAAATATTCATACAAATTTGTTGCTAAGTGTATTAATTTTGGTGAGTTCATTGAAATTTCGTAAAAAGCAATATTTTTTTGTAATTTTTAGATGCAGGCGTCGCCATATATTTTGACAGGTCTTTTTAAAAATTTGTCTTAAATAAGATTTTTATTGCGTGTAAAAACAGACAGACATGTAAAATTAAATCTTGCTAAATGACCTTTAATATGGAATTGGTCATTGGATTGGCTTGAACATATTTTTGTGAATGTGATTCCAATGATTAATTTTAATCATATAGTTATATCAGTTTAATTACATATAATAGATCTTCTTAAATTGATAAAACTATTGAAAGTTGCTCAGAATTGACGTTTAAAGGGTTAGACACCGAAGCCAAGAAGAAATTCTTTTAAAATGTATTTTTTAAGATTTCCCATTTTGAGAATAAATTAGGTAAAGAATTCAAAAGTCTTAATAACTCATATTTATTCGCAATTAAGTCGTTAAAAAATTTGTGGACAAGGAAGTTAAAAATAAATACAGAATCTTTTCAAAGAGTTGTTTTGTCTATTAACCGTTGACAATTATTCTTTCTAAAACTGTCATAAATGTTACATTACATCAATGTGTCAATGTCAAGGTCGGATCCGTAGATTTGAATTTGGAACCCGAATTACTCATTCTATATTTGAAACTTTACGGAAAATTGAATTTCAAATTTTTGAACACCTAATGAAATTTGAATATCGAACCTGAATGACGTGTTTATTTTATAATTTTGAATATCGAACACTTTTCTAATTTTAAAAATACTTTTTATTTGAAGTTCCTTGGCTTCGATGCGACCCGTTCGAGCTTCGACCGCCTCAGAAACTTGTATGGGTTCATTGATCTCAATTTTTTTCACTTCCATACATCGCTGAGGTTTTCTGTTTTATTTATATCCATCATATTTTCACCTATGAGATTATGGGCTAATTCGAATACTTTAATTCATAATAACAGAGCTGGTTTCAGATATGGTCCGAATATCTGGCATTAAATTTAAGTACATGTACGTATTAATGTGCGCTAGTCACCTTTTTTTATTCAGTCCTTTCATTCGCTTCGAATGTGATAGTACAAAATGATCTGATTTGTGTGTTAAGCGGCGTAGCGTCAGTCAAGCACTCGTTGACTTCTATTTGCTATGTTTCATGTGTGTTTGTCTAACATTCTCGGAATCTATATTCGACATAATTTATATGTATGTAGTATATTCCAACTGGGAATTGTCCAAGTATCGTAATCGGTTTAGTTGTTTTTGAGATATACATTTAGAGATTTGAGAGACAATTTGAATTATAAAAAAGATGAATGCGCCAATATCTCGTTTCTTTACAGTTTAAATGTAATTCAATTATTGTTGGTGTATCATTTGGTGACGTCATATTTTTTGACTAATCACAATTAAACGAAACGCTCCAATGTTCATTCAACAACTAGATACTCTTCATTATTTCATGCTTTTTCTCTTCCTGAAAGCAATCATTTCAACATAGCGATATTTCATTTAACTCTTTCCATTTCTATTTCATTTCCTCAAACTAAATCTTACGTCAAGTCTTCTTACACTGTTTTAACTGATGCTGTTTTTCCTTTTTCTGCCAATTTTTTAACGCTAAATTGATAGAATGTACATTTATAAACACGTGCGTATGATTGTGATTGGTCGAACGGTCATATCACGTCAACGCGAAATCTGGCTAACTGGTACTTTATAGATGACTTTTAGTTAATTAATAGCCTAGCCTTTTAACTAAATAGCGCCGTTTAACTAGCGGCCTGAAAGAT
This sequence comes from Pieris napi, assembly GCF_905475465.1. Classification (NCBI taxonomy): domain Eukaryota; kingdom Metazoa; phylum Arthropoda; class Insecta; order Lepidoptera; family Pieridae; genus Pieris; species Pieris napi. Next base: position 9,707,314 of record NC_062255.1, read on the forward strand.
TTACAGCCGTAGCATTCGTACGATAGAGTCATTATTTGGCAGACATAGAAAAGATGAAACATATGACATAAAAAAATATTTCTTTTAAAATTAAATTGCTTAAGTCAAATTCACATTATTATTGTACTAGCTGTTTTTCATGAAACTTTGGGAAACACCATCAAAGTTGTGGTTTGCAGACGCCATAATGACAGTGGCACTAAATTTCAATTAACAGTCTAGGCAAGTAATGAAACGTCATCGATCCAAGTCATTTGTCTAGCTGTTAGATCAACTGGCTGTATAACTTTCAGGCCGCTAGTTAAACGGCGATGTTTAGTTAAGAGGCTGTTGATTGAACGGCTGATTAAGCTAGTTGGCTGCGACATAAACATCACAAATAGAAGGCAGCGAGCAATGTTTCGTATAAGTCATAGTATAGTACAAATTTGTTTAACTCTTTAGAGTATGAAATTTTCATATTTGAGATTGTTTTGTGTTCGTTGACGTTTATAGACGTAACTGAAGCTGGTAGCTGACGGCTTAGCGGATAAAACCTAGCAATGGAAACTAGATCGGCACAAATTTGCTTTAAAACCCGAGAGAAAAGAGATTTTACATTAGATTAAAAAAGGGTGCGTGTACTTATCGCGCGTAAGAAGTTATACTTCTTTGGCTTTCTTTATTTTTTTTAAATATTAAATAATTAATAACAAATATTTAAGGTTAATAATTTAATAATATTTCATATTTAGTATATTATTAAATTATTAATTAAAATTACTAATAATAATTATTTTATTATATTATTCATTCAATTTAATAACTACGTATGTTTCATAACCTCATAACCTTTTAACTAAGTAACAATAGGTCTCTGTGAAAAAGCATTGCTAAATTTCTTTGAAAAAATAATAAAAACTCCTTTACTTGTTTAAAAGGTAAATGTTCATTCAAAATTCTTGGCATAGCTAACTTCACGCATATTCTATTTCTTTTTACTTGAAGATTGTCTTATTCCCATCTCGCTCGCGCACGCTGATAGTTTTGTGTCACGGTGCGCGCGCATCGTAAAATTTCACTCTCATCAATTTTTCATAACGCGCCTAAAGAAGTATAACTTCAAAAATTGTTTTTCGTCTGCAAATCGATTTTCAATTGTTTTAAATTTGTATTTTAATTGTATCTCTCGTTGTACATTTACTTATCTAGGTTTGAGATGCTAAACCGTCAGCACGTACGTACGTACGCGTTCGTAACCGAATCGTTAAAACGAGCTTCTCCTTCAAGATAATATAAATTTTTGATAGGCATTTTTGTAAACCTAGATCCTTAGAAGAAATCTACATACGTTGTTTAATGGGCTTGATTATTAAATTTACTCAGTGTTGCCAGCTGACTTAAAATTTGTCCTGTTCGTTCCATTGAGTTCATTGGAAAAACAAATATTGCTCTATATTTATATACATTAAACGATAGTAATAGATAAATGGTAATTGCCCTGAATCTTCAGTGGCCTTTATTTCTTTAACTTAAGGTTCATTTTACAGAAATGTCTACTTGTATACAGTACCAGGCCATTTATATGTCGCATCGTGCTTTAGAAAGAGATACTCGCTTTGTAGAGCGTCATCTCTGTCACATGAACACTAACAGTCCGGTAGCTATTAGGAGACAGAGACGGCGCTATACGAAGCCGAAGCTAGCCGAGTATCTCTTTCACGCACGATGCTACTTATAATGGCCGGGTACTGCAACATATGTCTACATTGTAAAATGCACCTTAAAATCAAGAAATAAAGACTAAATTGAAAGTAATTAAGAATACATATATATTTCTTTTAAATTTAAAAATTTATCTTGATGGGACGCTACGCTAAATTTAAGTATTAGCACAGCATGACAGAGTTTTTTTTATTAATCAAGGTAAATATTTTTGGGGATTATTTGATTTTTGATTTGTCAGGACTCTGGTGTGTAACGGATTGTTATAGCGCCATCTAGTGGCGTTTTTAAAATTAAAAGTACCTGATATTTCATGACGCCTTGAAAATTTTACACATGACTCGAACGTTTAGTTTTTAAGTTTCGATTGGTTGTTTAAGTTATATTTTTGCCAATTGCGTAGTTTTAATGTCGACACAATTTTAGTTTTTTGACAAAATGTGTCAAGCCTAATGTCTTAAAGCAGTGTCTTTTAATTGTATGTGAATTTAAAAAAAAGTATTGGTGAATTCTTAACACAAATTTAAGTAAATTACATTTTTGTCGGATTTTAACACACAATTTTACAATTATATTATTTAAATAAATAAACAAATATAATATTTGTAAAACTGTGAACTACTTCAAATGTAGGATTATAATGTTCTAACATTGAATACTATTTTTAGTTGCATCCAATATAAATGAATACTGTTTTAAGACTAAAAATTGGTTTTCTGCATTTTTGTTTCATTTATTATTGACTGCAGTGAATGTATGTATTTGGAACTTTGTGTTTCTATGGCACTTACAAACTTCGCAAGAACTTCATTGAAGATTGAGATTGTAGTAGAAATCCACCATAATACTATCCATCATATTCACAAAATCGAATAGCGTTACAAAATCCTAACCATATCTTTGTCTCTTTCTGTCAAATTGTCTGTACCTAATGATAGAAAGAGATAGATGAGTTAAAGTAGTCTTTATGAATAAGGTTTACTGTGGCCATATATATGTAAAATACTCCAGAAGTCTACCTGAACCCCAAGTCATAGTTTAAGCTTCCAAAATTATCTTCCAGTTGTGTTTTGCATTTATAAAGTAGACTTGTGTCTGTGTTGTGAGTTTTAGGAAATTAGTATTTGTTTAGCATCTTCCAAATTGTATTTGTTCATAAATTTTAATGATGTTGTTTTTAACTAATGTATAACTCATGCGGTTACTAGTCGGTTAAGCTAGTAACAGGATTTATATAAAGCCATGTTCGCTGAATTCTTAACTTTGAATGTATAATATAAAAATTCTATAAAAGGCCGAATTTATTTTTGTATTGTATGAATTGTCCACAATATGTATAAATAAGGTGTTTGGTAGACTGCAGTAAATTGGCAAAGATTAACTTCTTATGTTAAGTTCTTTAATAAGTTAAACAGACTATTGTATGCCCCCTATACTCTAAAGTAGCCCCGAGAAATTGTGACTTCTGCTCTAGTCTTGACTCTCGCCAATTACATATAACGACAGATTGTGTCATAAATTGGCTTTAATATAAGTTTAGAAATATTTTTTACATCAGTGCACTGCCCTCCCAAAACAATCATTTTGATTTTATTTTAAGTACTTAAATTAGTTTTTAAGTTTGTTTCGAAAGCGGAATCGAAGCCAGCATAGACACTATATTTTTTCATGAATTGACCTGAGCGCGGAAAAAGGAATACATAGTGATTAGATCTTCACTGTGAAGTAAGCGGTATGTTTGTTGTATGTAACAGCAATAAAAAATCAGACCTGCATATTTTGTTTTATTTACTGAGCCAACACATTTTACAAAACTGAAAAAACTAAATTAGCTTAATAAAAACTGAAATCTATAAATCTTCATTTCCAGAATATTTCTTGTACAAACAACCAAATCAAAAAAGAATTTATCTATACAACAAAGTTGAAACATATTGAAAACATATAATTAGTCAATATAATCATTATTTGTAATTAAATCATGCACTTATTGAAAATTAAAATATGTGCTACTAATGTAAGCATAAATCAGGCACAGAACAGCTGCCAAATAAGTTCATAGTTAAATTAAGCTACATTCTTCCAAGTTATTCGGAACATTTCAATTTAAGTACTAATTGGCACATATTGTTAATCATAAATAACATTTCAGTATAAGCATGGTCTTCTAGTATTTAAGAAATCAGGGAAGAAAAGATAAAATGTACTAAAAATGTAACATTAAAAAATATTCTAGCCAGTAGTTATATTTTGTGTAATTATAAAAATTGTCCTTAAAATAACAAACCCCACTGTGGGATGCCTCACACTAAAGAGATTTTGATTATCATTTATCTTAAATATAGAATTTTAATTATAACAGAAAACAATAATTTTCTTAAATTCATTTTTAAAATTGCACTACATGGCAATAAGATAATTTAATTCCAGAGTGCTTTTCACCATTCAGCCTACAAGAGATATCTTCTTTACAGATCTAACTAGATTTTCAGTAAAAAGGCTATAATCCCATAGCTTATTTTACCATTGTTAAATATTAATCCAGTTAATTCTAAATTATCTGACTAGTCATTTATATCAGATACCCTTGCCTCATTAACTAAACTATGTATTTCTAGCTGCAATCTTAGAGCTTTGTGCAAGTCAATAGTTCTTAGTTGTGTTGCAATATATTTACCAAAAATATCAAACTCATCCTCTTTTGTGCAGTCAGTTTGACTTTCTGAAATTGATTTAGTATGTTTGTATTTTTTCTTTTTGGTTTTCTTAGGCGGATTGGATGTTTCTGATTCTTCTCTGTTAGAATCCTCTGGTCTAGGAGAGTCACAATAATTATCAGTGTCTGGTATTAAAGGATCTGGGTCTATTTCCTCTTTCAGATTTTCTTGTACTTGGTTAACCCAGATCTGACTTGAAGAATCCACTTCCTGAGCTTGTTGTATCTAAAAATAAAAAGTTTATTTTAAAAGTTATTCCTACTACGATTTGAAAATTGAAAAAAATTGTTCAAGCTACTCACGCTTGAATTACGTTTCACGTAAGTATGTTTTAAACATCGATCCATCTCATCAAACCAGACCAGCGAAGGTTTATAAATGTATTCTGGACTCGATTTCTGTAAGACTTTATTTACTTCCTGCATGTATGTAGATCTTAGATTCTTGATTTTTATCTTAATTTCTGTTGTCGATAAATAAATTTTTGTGTATGCATTGAATTCTTCAGACAGAGAGGCGTAGGCTTTTTCCCTACGTTGTTTTAATTTATAATCGGCATGATTGGTATTCCACAAACACTCATTTTTTAAATACATTCTTACGAAGTCCTGGGTAGTTTTTTCACTCCAACGCATTGTGCTATCGCAGACTTATCTACTTCTTTTAAATTAATAAAACATTTTCGCTCCTTTCGTTATTTTTATTTTTATTTCAATTTGTAATGGGGCATCCACACGCTGGCTGTTTGTCACAAACACCGCAAACAGCAAACGAAGTCCCAAACACCAACCACAATCACCCAACACAAACAGCCATCCACATGCTTGGCGAACGTTCATAACATTCCGAATCGGCAAACATGGCGGACGACGAGCTTGTGGCAGCTATTACGTTCGGGTTGACATCTTTTTATTATAAATTAAAGCAAGAGAAAGAAAAAAAAGAAGAAAGCAAAGACGATGGTGGATGATTAAAATACATAGAAATCGTACAAGGTACTGCTTTAGACTTTATTATTTGGGCTTTAATTGAAAAAGTGTAGCAAGTAAATACGTCCGCCTCCCGCAAGCTCGCGCGCATACTGATCGCTGCCAAACGTGTGGATACGTAGCAAACTGTTTGCCAAACATCCTTTGATCTGGCAACTAAAACCGACACCGATGCCGAACACTGCCCAACACAAACACAAACAGGCAAACAACGACAAACACCCATCCACACGTCCGTGTTTGCTGTTTGCTGTTGGCTGTTTGCCATTGTTTGTCAAGCGTGTGGATGGGGCTTAACAACTAAACTAACTGTCAAGTGTCAACTGTCACAAATTGAGAAAATCAATAAAAATAACTGTCTTATGTCTGATGAGTGGTACTATCATCTGCCAAAGTCAAACACTTGCTTGTCCCTGGTGGGACTGGGGACACGAGCTGCATGATGCATTCATCAGCATTGATAAAACCTTACTGGAGAGAGGTGGGCCAAGTTCATAGAACAACTGTTTAGGTAGGTTATGAATAATGAGAAATTTTGGAGACTGATTGCCGATCTTCAATTCGGAGGTACCACAAGGGAGAAAACTGTATGTCCAGGTTGTAGGTATCCGTTTAATCTCCCCGAACCGCGAACTAGCACGCCAATGCGCTACGTTGCCGTTTTGAACTTTGAGTTTAATTGTGAAAGAATTTGCAATTTATCGACTAGTTTTACCTCAATTTGTTTGCATGGGTAAATAAGGTTTTACAATTTAATAACTACCTTGCTTCAGCTTCCGGTCACGTTCTTCTGTCTATATGAACGATGAATGACTGAACTAGAGAAATAGAAAAACCTGTATAGCGAACCCATACACTTGTGTCAGAAAACAGGATTCTAACGGGTAAGAGGCTCACCTGATATTAAGTGATACCGCATGTGATAGCCCATGGACACTCGCAGTGCCAGAAGTTTCGCTAGTTCATTGCCGGCCTTTTAATTTTTTGTTTACACACAAATTCTATTGTTTTCAACTCCACACAATATATTTATCCCAACTTAATTCTAGTACTTTATTTAGTATTTTATATATTTGTATATTTTCTAGCCTCAGCCATTGTTTGCCCAAGAATGGTAATTATCTTAAAATAAAAAACCCTGACTTTTTGATTTGTTTTATTCGTAAATTTATTCCATTACACTCCTCAGACAAAATAACGGATCTGGCTCGTACCTACACTTTTGAGAAGCAATTTTATAAAAATACCAATTTATATCCCGCCTTTATCATCGTTCAAAAATGTTCTACGAATCGTTTATGTAAAATAAAATTATTATTAATTTTATAAAACAAACAATATTTACCAAATTAATGCGTTCTGAAATCAAAATATCGATTTGTTTTATTCATTCACAAGTACCTAACGTGTTATATTACGTAAATTATCCGTATTTCAGAGATTTCGAAAATCCTCATACATTTATGCACAAGTTTCGCGTTGGTTGTTTGCGAAGAAACAACAACTCTGATGTATTTAAACAGCTACTTGTGTAAACGCTATTACCACGCTTTTAGCGTCAACTGTAGTCTATATTCAAAAGGTATATTAAAGAACTAGTTAATGTAATGTAATTGATAAACTTGTATATATTTAAAATATATATTTTGTCAGGGAATGCTCCGATTATCAGGAAATGTTCGAAATAATTGACCGATCATTTTTATTGTTGCTTTGGCTAATAATTGAGATCCTTTTATTTATTTTAAGAATCATAATTTAATTTGTTTTGTTATTATTTAATTGTTTCATAATTAAGAATCATTATTAAAAGAATAAAAGTACGAATATTGTAACCACCAATCAGAGCCGCCATCCAGACGCCATCTTGACTTTGGACAGTCCGTTCAGGGAACGCAGGGTAGTTCTGATGAGTATGCAGTGGAACATTGTGGTGATGAGACGTTGGTTCGAGTTGGGTCTATGTGATTACGATTGATATGCTAGACCGGGCACATGACAAGAGATAGCAGGTTGAAATGGACAAAAATAATTACTGAATGGCAACCACGCGATGGAAAAAGGAAAAGAGGAAGACAGAGCAAGAGATGCGCAGACGATATAAAGAGAATAGAAGGCACAACTTGGACAAGAAGAGCTAATATCAGAAAATAATAGAAACAGCTGGAGGAGGCCTATGTGTCACAGGACACGCTGACTACCTAAAACGGGTCAAGTGACGTATTAGATTAAGTTTGATTCATGTATTAGAATTAAGTTTTTTATGTAACTTAAATAAGTGTTATTATATTGTACTGGGTGTCAGCAATAAAGGCTTAATAATAATAATAAGATTATGATTAAAAGTGAGAAGCTTAAAGTGTTATTTCTAATGTTAATAGGTATCAATCTAAATTAAATACTGTACGATAATTATTCGTGTCTTTTGTGCTCGCACTTTACCCACATTACGCTAATCATGATTTTCATATCGATGAACTGACGATATATTTCACCGACATATGTATAATATATATAATATATATGCATTACAAGTATTTGTTGCGTTATGACATGTGTTCTCACCGCAAACCAGCCTTAACTGAAGCGCACTGAGCGTTAAACATATTCCACTAGCTGCTTTAAAAGTTCTGTATATTTCTTTATAATTTCAAATTCGTGCCAGACTGGATTAAATTGTTTATATTATATTTTATAATAATCAGTGGTATTCCTTATAAAAGCAGTATTGGCCTAGTGACAACAGCGTGCGGTTCTCATCCCTGAGTTCGTAGGTTCGATCCCCGACTATGCACCAATGGACTTTCTTTCTATGTGCGATTTGAATAACGGTGAAGGCTGAACGGCTTGCTTTAGACCCTAAAAGTGTGTCAGGCACAGGAGGCTGATCTATGAGGAGGCTATGTTTTACGAGAATTTGCATTAAATTTAAAAATCTCTCTTAATAAAAAGGATTTCACAATCTAAGTTAAATTATATGTAGGTTATATGGTTATAAGGCAAAGCTTGAATCTTGGTTTTGCTTCATGGCATTAATAACAAATTAATCATTTGTGTACAGCCGCTGTCAAACGCAGCTTTGATAGTTATTTATCGAGTTGACATCAAACAAATATCGTATTAGAGATTAATAGGCGTAGCTAAATTATAAAGCTTTTTGTTGTTAACGTTTATCTATGGTATATTAGCAGGAATAAAATTTCAGAAACTATTTATTATACACAGTAAACAGGATATTTAGATACAATAAAATGCACTGGCTCCCACTCTAAGATTCCCTGTATTGTGGGCAGCCAGTCTCTTCCTTTTGACATGAAAACAGTATTTTACTATATGATTTCTACACATTTATATTTAAACTATTTTTGCAAAATAAGAATATTTTCAGTCTCAGCATATGACAGGTTAACAAGATATTGTTTGAGTTTTTAGTAAATGTATGTTCCTATATCAAATGTGTCTATGCCTATGTCTGTTGTAGGCTTTTCGATTATCGAGTATTGTTTTGACATACGCCATTTACTCATGCTTTGTTCGAGCAAGTGCTAATGTATAATATGTTACCTAGAAATTTATTTGTACGTAGGATTCTAAACGAGAGATAAATTATTGTATTATTTTACGCCCAAATTTTCGCAAATTGATAAACTTACCGAACTCACGCGTAAAATAATAAGTAAGCGATTTGTGATGACAGAGGGATCAAAAATAACTTTACTTGAAATGGCCCAATGGGAAGAAAGAAGAGAGTTCGCCCACCAGAAAGCTGGGAAGATTGGAAAAAGTAGCGAAGATTAGAAACAACTGGAAGAATCAGAAGTCGTGTACTTTAAAGAGCGGTTCGAATCGTCGACCACCAATCCCTTTCCGAGCAGCTTGATCCCGTGGAGTAGAGATGTGGGGTCACTCTGCATCTTCTACCGCATTTACCATGGAGAGTGTTCAGAGTTGTTCGGATTAATACCTGCAGCTGAGTTTCATCATCGGACGTCGAGGCGAAATACGAAATTCCCCCGTATCACCTCGACGTCCGTCATTCCACAACTGCGCGTTTTTTAAGGCAGTTTTACCGCGCACCACCACTAGAACCAGCTGCCCTCTGAAATATTTCCGAACCAATTCGACTTAGGGTCCTTCAAGAAAAGAGCGTACCAATTCTTAAAATTCCGGCAATGCAAGCCCACTAGTATTGATAGTGTCCATGGGCGCTGGTATCACTTATCAGATGAGCCTCTTGCCCGTTTACTCTCTGTAAAAAAATACAATAATAATATAAAATTAATGTAATCCTTATTATAGTATTTGAATAGAGGCTTTTTTTTATTTTTAACATTTAACCTAAAAAAAATCAATGGCGCTACAATCTTTTTAGTTCTCGGCCTCAGATTTTTGTATCGGTATCATGATCATTTGGTAATCTAATAGGCAAGTAGGTGATCAGCCTTCTGTGCCTGACGCACGCCGTTGACTTTTTGGGTCTAAGCCGGTTTCCTCACGATGTTTTCCTTCACCGTTCGAGCGAATGTTAAATGCGCACATAGAAAGAAAGTCCATTGGTGCACAGCCGGGGATCGAACCTACGACCTCAGGGATGAGAGTCGCACGCTGAAGCCACTAGGCCAACTGCTCCTTAGCATCATTTAACCTAAAGCTGAACAAAAATTAGTTACGTCGCGGTGTTTTCGAAGAACATATCTGTCTATATGATACAAAGAGACAGGAGCACAAAGAAATATAGAAAAGTTGGGAGCTGGTGTCACTGCAGTATTCGTCCGTGTCGCTTTTTGATAGCACAAAGTGTTGTAGGGGGAACGACGCAAACCGCTTTTACAGATGTTGTGAACGCTTTAAAAACTTTTTTAAAATAAATACTTCTTTTGGCGCGTTAGGGAAAAATTATGAGGGTAAATTTTTACAAATATGACCAATTTATTTGTACACTTATGAAAATGAAATCAAATCTCTCTTATTTACTTATATTTACTGCCAGTTCTCTAATTAAGACGAGAAGAACTAGCAAGAAACGCTCCGTCACTTCTTTTGATCGCCAAATGTTTAGTTGTTTTGAATTATACGTATATATGTCGTTCAACGAGTTCACGTATTAACTACACGTATCGCTCACAACAATTCATTCTTTTTTTATTATTATTATGTAGCCAACAGCAAAAATATAAATCAAATGTTTACAAATAAATTCCATTAACATTTTGTACATTACTCCTCTAGATCTTTGTTATATTAAAAACGTTTCTTTTATTTAAGCCCTAATTTAAGTGAATTATTTTTAAAATTAAACCGTAGGTAAACGAATTTTGGGTTAATTTTGTAGTTTAAATTCTAAGTTGTTACAAACTGTTTGCCGCCCCTGCCTTTAGGGCACGATTTACGGATCGAAGGATACAAATAATGAGGACCTGGATCTAGGTTTAGGCGTGAGCTTTAGACTACATCCCATGTTTCCTATTTTGTTAAAACAAAATGACAATTTTAAGCTTTGAATGTATGAATTTAGGCAAACTCTGCATTCATAAAAAGCTACGCAATTACCTTTTATTAAATGTCAATTTGTTTTTCGATGTAGTCTTTGACCTTTCTAATATACTATCTATCTATATATATAAAAGAAAGTCGTGTTTGTTACAACACTTATAACTCGAGAACGGCTGGACCGATTGCCATGGTTTTTGATATGTTGGATTTGTTTCCGTCCCGAATAGCAGAATAATAAATAAAATGTCGGATAAGTTATCGAATAACAATAAATAAATTAATTAATTTTACGAATGCAAAAACCATATGGTGCCATCTGTTGACAAAACTACGCATCATTTTACGTCGAATTCGTGTCAGTTTCGATCTTGAGGTGAATGAGGAGATGCATAACCATGCTTCGATCCTGAACAAAAGATGTTGGATATCAGAAAGTGCTTAACATGCAGTATCGCCATATTGATGCTAGAGAGAAGATGCCTAATGTGTAAAACTGCCATTCTTCAGTAATAAAACATTTCTGTACTTGCAAAAAAGTTGTATTAATGTAATACTTAACATTAATGAAATCCTAAAATAAGTTAAATTAAAGTAACAACGATATTATAAGGTTGTAGGGCGAAACGAAGTTAGCCAGGTCAGCTAGTAATAATATAATAATAGCTTCACTTTTTTTAAACGTTAATGTTTTTCTAAAAAGGAAGCTCTATGATCCCCGATTATCTTCGAATCAAATTGATTTGAAAGATTACCAAACATTTTACGATTTTTTACTTTAAAAACTAATAAAGTCTCCTTCATAGTAAAAATCCGCAGTTATGAAACGATGCCTACAGAAGAAGAACGTACAGATGTATCACAACATCTAAAAGAAGGAGATGCGCCATCGTTTTCATAAGAAAAGCAGGGCAGGCCAGTAAAAGTACTGGCAAATGCACACTTCTTGCATACCAGAAAGGATAGCGGAAGACTTCCTTCTCCAGGGCTTAAAAAAAGGGTGCATGTACTTATGTACGCGCGTTAGAAGTTATACTTCTTTGGCATTATCAAAAATAGTTTTGATTGCATGCAAATTCGACGACACATTGGTCTAGTGGTTAGTACCCCTGACTGCGAATCCATGGGTCCCGGGTTCGAACCCCGGCTGAGACGAACATCGATGTGATGAGCATTTGGTGTTGTGCTTAGGTCTTGGGTGTTTAAATATGTATTTATATCTATCTATCTATAATATGTATATATATCCGTTGCCTAGTACCCATAACACAAGCTTCACCAGCTTAGCATGGGACTCGGTCAATTGGTGTGAATTGTCTTTAAAAAAAAAAAATTAATTACAATTAAATAATCAAAGACTGGACAGGGAGTCATTATGGTCAATAAAGTTCAGTTTACATTTGAAAAATTAAATAAATAAATATTTATTATTATTTTCTTACATTAAATGTAACATAAATTTTATTATTATTCGAATGTTGTTTTTAAATTATGTCCAATGCCGTAGCATCTTCCGTGGGCAACTTCATTCTGTTAATTTTGTGTCACGGTGCGCGCGCATCGTAAAATTTACTCTTATATCTCAATTTTTCATAACGTGCCTAAAGAAGTATAACTTCCAAAATTTAGACACAGCCGTCAAATATATCTGGAAGAATATGAAACCACTTAATACGTTCATTCTTTCATTTCACCATCAGGAAAACACACAAAAATTTATTAAATCAAATCCATACTATTACTTGTACACAATTTTTTTGTATGTAACCGCTTTGTTGTAAATATAATTAAATAGTACAATTAATTGATTATAATGGACATGGATACATTACATTTCTAATCCTTTTAAGTTTCAAAACTCATTAAAGATAACGATAATGCTCACCAGATGTCGACAGATCGTTACAATTCAGACTTGAAATTATCATAAAATTGCAACATTCGCCTTTCATTTTCTTTTCGAGATTATTGTCTGAAAGACATGTATCCTATAATCAAATGTTTGTTTGGGAGCATAATATTTAAATAAAAATACATTATCTGATATAAAAAGTTTCCAAAATCAATAATTTAAGTCAGAGGACGATGTTCATTTCATTTAATAATCAATTCAAGAATTTTAGTATATAGTTTTATATACAATAGATTTTCTTTTGAAATTAAACTTCTTCGGCGCATGAGAGTAAAATTTTTACGGAACGAAGATGTGCAGCGTTTTTGACGAAGAAAAGGGAGAGAGCGATTGAGACCTATTGAGAGAGAGAGAGAGAGAAGGGTGAATTACCTTATAGAAAATTTCGTAAAGAGAATTTATGAAATATTAGGTACTTTATATTTTATGCAAAATAATTTATTGAAATCTCAAATGACGAATTGTAAACTAAAATGCCACGTGTTTTCATTATCGAAGAAATAAATTTAAAATATTAAATTTATATTTTGTATTCTTTTCGACACTTTTAATATTTAAATGACAATTAAATTCATTAATTTCTTAAAAAATCTTCCTTTTTCCCTCCCTCTAAGTCTCGGAAATCTAAAGATTTAGATTTGTATAAATATGAACAAGAGTTAAAAATTAGTTTGAAAAAAAATATATATAAAGCATTTTGTGAATTGTAAAAGAACACGGATCACGTCGCAAGTACATAATATCATCGAAATACAATTTTTCCTTTTTCATGAAAATAAGTACCGGTAATCCATCTTTGAGGGTCTTATCATAATATGATTGGTAAAATCAAACAGCACAAATCATAACTGCGAAAATAAACCTTTCTTTGCTCAGTAAATATTGGCTTAGATATATCAGATAAATCGGATTTTCTTTCACAAGAGTTGTGGGTATACTAGGAAAATCTCTGCATTAACTGTTATAGCATCCACCGCCACGTGGTTGATGAGGGTTGGAACTCGTATGGGGTGCCACAAAATCAAAAGAAATTTTCAGGAAATAAATTATTTGTATAGGTATGGAGGACCTTCAATACGGGCGTAAGCAAAATTATTGCTGCTTTTAATTATATTTTAAGATAGCAGATTGCACGAAATGCATTTTCGAAGATTCCTACAAAAAATTAATACGGTTATGTATTATTTTTGAGAGCTTTTCTTACATTTGCTGACAAGAGGGGGGGGGGGGGGGGGGGGGGATAAAGTGCAGTAAATCTGCTTACGTAATACTTGAACAGCCCCCTACTGAAGACTCAACTCTGAGGTCGTGATTCCAAATCCCGGCTTAGTACTTATAAATTCTTCAATTAATTCTTGCTCGTACGTATCACTAAAAAATACCAACATGTTAGACCCAAAAACTTAGGGATCGAAAAACTATCAAATTATAGATATTGAGGCCAAAAGCGAGCGATCTAGTATTTTAAATAATAAATACGAAAGTATTTTACCTAGATAGCTATCTTAATTGCATTGACCACTTATTTTGTGATAGCTCAGGTAATTTTGCTTTTATGTATAAGTGAGCAATTTACGTCAATTAGTTAAGTAAAATTACGTTTAATAGTTCTAATAGCAATTATATTTCCTGTCGTAGTAAAGTGTAAGTGTAGTGATAAAAATTAATTTTGTATAAAGTTTTGTAAAAATTGTTTCTCTGGGCATATTGCTTGTTGGACCAATTCATTTTTTTTTATCACGATCCTCACCATATCATGACTTGGTTCCCTCGCTATAGCAGTGACTCTACAATGTTTGCTTGTGCAGGTGTGGACTTTTTTTATGCCACAATGCGCAGCCATGCCATCTCTGGTAAGCGGGGGACCCTAAGTACATGCTGGCGATAATAGCGGGAAGGCTGGATTCCCTTTACATGGGTCATTGCAGTGGACTGCATGTGCCTATTTATGATTTAACTAGCTGCCCCCGCGAACTTCGTTTCTCCTTAATGTGATTTTACTTAGCCTACCTTTTTAGTTCATACCAACATGGAACATTTTGCTATGCCATCCCAGAGACTATTCGCTTTTCCGGAATGAAATATTTTTAGGTTGTTCTGTGATTTTTTCTCTATAAACCAAATAAAAAATAGGAGGAGTTGAAAATTAAGGGTTGTATGTATTTTTGGGGTGGACACCCCTTATCACTTAGGGGTTTGAAAGATAGATAGTTCCCGATTCTCAGACTTACTGAATATGCATAAAAAAATTCATTGGGAACGAATTTTGTCATTTTACAGTAATAAATGCCACTATACAGTCTTGGCTTAGTGGCTTCAGCGTGTGACTCTCACCCCTGAGGTCGTAAAAAAAGACTTTCTACGTGCGTATTAAATTCGCTCGAACGGTGAAGGAAAACATCGTGATGAAACCGGCTTGCCTTCGACCCAAAAAAGGCACAGGAGGCTGATCACCTACTTGCTTATAAGATTAACAAATGATCATGAAACAGATACAGAAATCTGAGGCCCAGACCTAAAAAGGTTGTAGGCCACTGATTTATTTATTTAAAGTAATAAATAAATTTGACAATTGACTTTGACGTAAGGGTTAGCTAGATTAATAATAGATTCTACTGTTACAGAATCCATAGACATTTTTGGATTTCCGTTTGACTTCAATTGAAAAACAATAGGCTGGCGCTCTTTTATTAACCGACACCGAAAAAAGAAGGACATGTTTGAATTGTCCCTTTCAAATATGTGTAACTGTATATAGGTTAGTCCACTAATTTCTCAGAAAAATAAAATTCTCAAATGGCCGGAAAAGCATGGTATTGAGAGTGTCCATAGGTTTAGCATTAGGTATGCCTCATGCCCCTTTGCCTCTTCTTCTAAAAAAAAACTAAACAATATATTATGTACATATATGGATCCTTTAAGGGTATTTTCCAACTCAGCAAGTTTTATAAAAATCGTTTCAGTCAATTCTGGGATGTGGGTACTGGGTAACCAAGCATTTCCGTGTATAATATAGAATATCAGTTATCAAACTGTAATTATTTTCATTTGACATCTGTCAATAAACCGCCATCAGACATGTTGTTGTTGTTGATATTGTTAAGGAATGAACAAAGTTCAAGTGAACTGTTAAAAACTGTCAAGTAACTGTAAAGTCAATAGTCAATCGTCAAATTCATTTATGAGTTTATATGACAGACATGTTACATAACTTCGCTCATACCTACAAACTTAGAAAATAAACAAATTTAACATAAAAACATTTTTATTCGGTGAAATAGCTTATAATCTTAATTGTGTTGCACATACAATCAGTCCGATGATGTTATTTATTTATTTACAGCCCAATGGCCAAATTTAGACTAAAAACAATAACTTTTTAATATGATAATAAGTCCGTCCGTCCGTCCGTCATCCGGCCACTAAGGATGTATAGATAGATATGATTAGACTCCTTCGAGAATCCTTTTTTTAAGTTGAAAGAGCAGCACCATACTTCCTCCACATAATCTTAACTTATGACGTGCTTCAGAAGCTGTGATTTGGGATTTTATATTGTGAAATCTATGTGTAAATAATATATTATTTAATATTTAAGAGTAGATTGTAAGGTTGTGTAGAAAGAATAAGAAGATTGAATAACTGACATTAGACATTGAAAACTCAAAATGGCCACTCCGCCGGCCGACAGATTTAGTGTTTTTTGCGAATTCTGCAGCACTATCAAAACGGTTCTCCTATTGGTTTTATCGAATAACTCCCATTTGCAATCATACACTGCGCTCTCAAACGTCTCGCTCGCATTTATGATTTTCTGTCCCAAATAACAGTTCATAAAGATTTGGGCGAATGCAAACGGTATTTCCAAATACGTGTGCTTTATACCGCCGAGCAAGGCTGCGATTAACCCGGCCATAAGGAATAGAAACTCTAACGCCATACTAACACGGAGAACGCCCTCGATTTGCTTTAGCAAGGTTATATTTTCGTTATGAAGTTTTATAATGACTGTCATTCGTTCGGATATGAAGTTGTTTAAAGCGCTGGATCTTGATTCAATGTCGATATGTTCCGTTTCTTTTTCGGCGTCATTCCATACGTTCAGTAGCTCTTCGCTAAGTGACAGTATTTGCGCTTCGGTGTACCCTAATAGCATTACCATGAAGGCGGTACAGTTGGCAACATAGTAGGTGGCACTTGATATTGTGATGGTTATTATTACAGTTGCGATTTCGTAGTTCGGCGATTCTATCATTGGCTCTAAACCTAAAGAAAGACATATATAATTTAAAATTCACCACATCATATATTATGCTATATCTACAGTATATGTTGTTAGCTATTTTTTGTGGTAAACATAAATGTTACAAACATTAAGAATAAAAATAATACATTTGTATATAGTTGGTAGTGTTTATTCTGTTACATTCGAATAATCCCTGGATTATGGCGGGGAATAGTCGAAAATTATTTGTTTAATTTATAAGTTTCGTGTACTGAGGCGTTTGAAACAGTTGAATACCAGTTAACTATGTTCTTGGATTTATTTCTTGTAGCGGCCTGTCCTGACTTATATACGCGAAATATATACGTATATGATACACAGGTATAATGGAGAATTATAATGTCAAAATAGAAATCTTTTCTCTTTATCATATAAGTATAGAGACAGCTAATATACTGGCACGTGATACGAACCGTTTCACTAATCAAAAGCGAATGAAACACGCCACCGTTCGTCTTTTGTTTTTTCTCAAACCCCTGATTTTCGCCTGCATTCTCTTTGATGTCTGGACGTTATTGTAATCCATAGTATATATTTTTATCATACACACTACACAGATTTGTGTCAACACAGAAGACACTTCAAGAAAATATCATTTGGGCAGACAATTAATTGACGTCACTTTTGTACTACGAAACTTCACATTATTATCTACACATACCATAGAGGATATAATTATCATCGGGAAAGTGTCGTCCGGGTAAGAAGAAGGGTGTGAAACAGTGAATTTCAGCAATTATGACCAAAGTTAGCCATATTGTGGTGCCACGCTTCTTGACAGTCCGCAGGTGCCTTTGAATGTTCTGATGAAGCCGGCTTCCAGGATCAATTTGGGCGTCACACCGAAGATACCGTTCTACCACATTTGCTATTAATTTTCTGAAAAATATTTTCTTGTATCGAATTTTGTAGAGATTTGTAATTTCCGTTAACATCCGTTCAAGATGTTTCATTAAAAACTATGAACATTGAATCTATAAATTGTGTAGTTTTATTTCATATGTATTCCAATTCAAATTCAAAAATCATTTATTCACGTAGGTAACACAATGTACACTTGTGATTCGTCATTAAAGAAATAAATATTAATGCTTCTAATTTTACATTTACTGCCAGTTCTCAAATCAAGGGCGTAGAACGGAAGAGAAGAACTGGCAATAAACTCTCCGCCACTCTTTTTAATCGCCATGTTTTTTTTTTTTTTTTTTTACACAACGTTTGTAAGGAGCTGCAACCATTACACCATGTTCCACATGACATTTTAAGTAATTAATAATAATAACATAATAACATAAATACCATTTATATAAAATATTTTCGAAGCGATTCTATTAGTTTTTTTAATTATTATAGTTCAATTACTAAACAATTAGTAATAATAATAAAAACTTTATTCATGACAAAAGGGTTGTGACCAACTTCATTTATATTAGGTATGTATGTATATAATGTACTAGGGAGTCCCTGTGTTGTGGGTAACTAGATAACAATTATTATTACGTGGGACTTGGTACACGTTTTTTTAAAAGTCATTTTAGTCTTACAACTAAGCCTCTTATAATTGACACTTATAATTTTATTGGAAGATTAAAATGATTATTTGTCCTATGCTTCCTTAAATCATTAATTTATTAATATTTATATTCATTTATTAATATATTACTTACACTATAATAACATATAAGTTAATGAAAGAATCTGAGTACGGTTGTCTATCTAGTAATTTAACCGTCGATATTGACCTGTTCACCTCAAGTGAGGTGTCGGCAAGGAGAGCTCTGACATCTAAGTTCCTCGGTGGAATGAATAGTGTATCATTACTTTTATAAGTGTATAAGTTATACTCTCATCCCTGAAGTCGTAGGTTCGTGCCCTGGCGGTGCACCAAGGGACGAAAACATCGAGAGGAAACCGACATGTCTTAGACCCAAAAAGTCAACGGCGTGTGTCAGGCACTGGAGGCTGATCACCTACTTGCCTATTAGATTTAAAAATGATCATGAAACAGATTCAGAAATCTGAGGCTCAGACCTAAAGAGGTTGTAGCGCCACTGATTTATTTTTTATTTATTTTATAAGTTTATACTTCCTTAACTTATTTTAGTTAGTTTGTTGCTTTCTTTGATAGATATAGATAGTTTTTAAATGATTTTATTGTTACCAATCCATTTAATTATTAAGTATCATGTAAAGATTTGTTTAATGGCGTAAAAATACATAACTTTATATTCAGTAATTTAGTTAGTACATCTTTCTCAATAAATAAAGAAAATAACTTACCGGTGTATAATCATAAATAATAATTTAATAGGACAAGTTTCAGTAAAAGCTCCTATTGAGAACATTATAATTGTGCCGATAAAATCGCCCGTCGCCGGATAATGGACGAACACATACCAAGCCACAGAAACCACATACACGTAGTAATAACAGATTAGACCAATTATTGTTAGGATATAGGATATCACAGATATCGCTGAAATAAGAGATAGAATCATTAAATTCTGTTTAGTTAAAGTCAAATATAATTGTATTATACAGTAAACTAGCTGACCGGGCAAACGTCGTTTTGCAATGTATATCATTTATAATAAAAAATAGGGGTTGATCGTACAGGGATGAAAATTAAGGGTTGTATGTATTTTTGTATGTTGTATCATAAAAAAAATAGAAATTAAAAATTTTGTCTAAAAAATAAAAAAATAATTTAGGGGTGGACTACCCCTAACATTTAGGGGGATGAAAAATAGATGTTGGCCGATTCTCATAGATACCGGATAAGCACAAAAAATTTCATCAAAATCGGTCAAGCCGTTTCGGAGGAGTATGGCAACGAAAACTGTGACACGAGAATTTTATATATTAGATAATAAACATGAAATACAATATTCAAAGACCGAGTGCAACAGCCTTATCCTATATATCTTTACATATGTGTGTGTGTGTATATATATGTCGCAGCCAACTATCTTAATTAGCCGTTCAACTAGCAGACCCGACAGACCTTGTCGTGTATGATATTTCAAGCGATTAGGATATTAAACAAAGTATGAAACTACTGATTCTGGGCTGATTTATGAATCTAAACAAAAAAAAATTCATTAAAATCGGTCCAGCAGTTTAAGAGCAGTTCAGTAACCTACACGTACAGTAGAATTATATACATATATAAAAATGTAAAGAGCCAAGAGTAAGTATTAATCGTAAACATACAAGTATTATAAATAAGTTGCCCCGCGAACTTCGCTTCACCTTAATATGATTTTATACCTGAGAACTAAATAAAACTAAATGCTTTAATTTTATTTCTCTATAAAAACCTTTATCAAAGTCCAACGAATACATAAAAATACTCGTATTGGTCCGGCCGTCCTTGAGTTTTGCGTCTAGCAACATATTATATTTTGGGATTCATTTTATTTATATAGATATAAGGTAACGCCCTACGACATTATAAAACACGACGTTATTCGTGTTTTTAAGTTAAGATATCGTTTAGATATTTTATCTAATGATTAACTTAAATGCTACTATTTTATTATTATAAATTAGTAGTAGCCAAATATTACGCTCTGATTTCGGAGGAATTTCGAGCACAGTATGAGTTGAAATAATATATATTTTATATCGTACGCCGCCATAAGGCGTCACTAACGGCCAAAACCAATATGCAATCTCAATCCAATTTTAGCTGTCATAGACTGACAATTCAATCCATTTCTAAAGAAAAGCATGCCAATATTCAATACATGGACTGAGATACCAATCTAATTATTCAACCAATCGTTCAGAGGGCGGATAAGAGATTGAAGATTGCCCTCTGTATGAAAATGAATGTTTACTCATGCCAACAACCTATCTGTCCATTTTGACAGTGCTTCGATTGGCCAAATCAATCTCGGATTGCTATCGGTGAAACTCGTATGATTTGGGTTTGGGATTGCGACCTAACTTAATATTCATTGGGAAAATTTATTCATCTTCGTCATCTTCCAGTTCTAGTGATAGTGATTTGGAAGTTTAAATGCAATTATCCGATTGGGATAGTAATTCTGAAGCTGGAAGAAGACAACGTACTTCTGTGCGAAGACATAAGAAGACAAGAATTTATTATATCCAGGGCCTGAATGACGCCGAATTCACATTTAACAAAAGAAGCTTTGGAGACACTTTTACACAAAGTGATGTCTATCATATATGACTTCTTGCAGGTTTCATCTTTTCATCAACTTTTGTAAAAAAAAAAAAATATTAGCTACAACCAAAAATATTTGTTAGGTACTATAGATACTACCTACTAAATCCACTTCAAAACCTCAAGACTCCAGCAGAACATCTTTATAACGAATCTCAAATACGAAGCAGAAATGTGGTGGAAAGGACATAATATGGTGTTTGGAAAAAATCGGTTCCCCAAAATCGGTTTGTCAAAAAAGGTTTTGCTTCAAGTATCTCGTGTACAAGCCGTGATAGTGGCATGTGCAGTGTTGCACAATATTGCTATTGATATGCGAGATGAACATTTTGAACTACTGCAACAAGTAGATGAACAAGCTGATGATATTGATCAAAGCGCAATTGACAACGTGGGAAATGCAAGTGTGCGAAGTAATCTTATAAGTGATTATTTTGCTTTATTACTATAATATTTTATAAATTACAACATTTTTGAGATAAATTAAATAAAAATTCAATGCTTTTATTTAAATAAAAATACAAATTTTTAATACAATACATCCTCGCTCCAGGCACAAAATCTATTATTTTTCTAATTTATTTAAAAATATATTTTTTTCTATGGCCCATAATTATCTTTTATGCTCTCTTTCTTCCTCTTCAAATGCCCATTGCTTTCTCTTATTTAGAAGCTTTTCCTTTCAATTGACTTTCATTTCCTTCGACAGACAACAATATCATGTCTTTGACTTTTTCCTCGATAGAGATCGGGGTAAGAGGAGTAGCAGCACTAGGGCCACCTCCTGTACGATATGTTTCAGCATGTATCAAGGCAGACTTTTTTCTTGTAGCCCTCTTTAAGCTTTAGCACTGCGAAAGTTTACCCCACTTGTGCTATTAAACAGCGCCTCCAGCGTCTTCCAGCACTGCTCTTTCTCCTGCCAGGTGACTGAGTCACTCTTTTTATTTTCTAATATATTTTTATGGTCAGCAACAAGCGAAGTTAGAAGGTCAACTTCTTCCCGGCTGAAATTGACGCTTCTTTCACGTTTTTGCGTAGACATTTTTTTAAGTTAAAGAACCAACCTCGAATCATAAAAACAAGATACACAAACTACTCAGAGAAAATTTATATTTGTAATAATATGTACTAAAATACTCAATAACCTAACAAACAAAAATACCATATGAAAATGACAGCCCGTTTCGTTACAAGTAATATTAAATGACCAACAAAAAGGTTGAGGTTCTATGTTTTTCTATAGAATTCTGTAACTTTATTTGTTCGTAACAAAAAAACAAACAAAACGTTGCATAGCTATTTGCTACTTTATCCATACATTGTGAAACAGACCCTATTAGTCTTACTTATTTTATTTCGTTCCAAAAACAGCAAACTTTTGGTATGCTTGAACACAACATATTGCATTGAACGAAACGCGGTCGAGAGGCAAGGATCACGCAAAAGATTGCTGTCAATCTTTTGTCAAATAAACAATCGGATAGCAGAAATGTTTATTGGCATGCAGATTGGAGATCGGTCTTTAGATATGAATCAGTCCAAGATTGGTTATAATCATAGATTGAGGATACATTATTAATTTTGGCCGTAAAACGACATCTATAGGAGCATCTTTTAACACTGCATCATGAAATAAAATAAAAATGTTTTTTTAATTATAAGTATGCATTACAATGTGTAAGATTTGGGAATCCTTTTAAGTAAAAAAAATCCTGTGTCAGAGTTCCCAACTCTTTCATAATAAACTTAGTACTTAATTCTATAATATATTTTTTTATTACAATATTGAATTTTTTAAAACTGTTTATAACAATTTCTTACTAACAACCATGAACCAGCATTACGTTAGTGTGTGGATGAATCTGAGTGAATCAGTAAGTGTAATGTGTAACTACATGGTAGGTCTCAGTAGCATCTCCAAGTCTGCGGAAACATATATAATCCATTGATTAAGTAAGTAATCTGTTGCTAACATTTTACGAGTACAAAAAGTCTATGATTTGGAACTTTACACTTACGTTTAGTATTTCTTTTATCAATATTAACAGTCAACGCTCTCAAAAAGAAATTAACATTTCCTACCATCGTATTAAGATCACATTTATTTATACTATACGACAGAAAATGCCGTAAAACACGTTTGAATACACCTCTATTCATTTTACAGGTAATTGTAAGAATGGTGTCGATAATTCGTCTGAAATAGCGAACAAATTATAAGCGATTAACCACTTACAACACCTCAGGTGACGGTCAGTTAATGTCTATGTAGTTTGTAATAAAGAGCGTAGAGAAGTAGATAATGTTACTTTATTCTTTTTGAAGTGATACTTCTTTAGGCGCATGAGGGTAAAATGTTTACGGATGAAACGCTATAATAATAATATTAGCGCCACGAAGATATGCAGCGTTTTTGTCGAAGAAAAGGGAGAGAGGGATTGAGACCGATTGAGAGGGAGTGAGAAAGGGCGAACGTAGCATGGAGCGAGAGTAGGGAGCAAGCAAGTAAGAAAGATCGAGAGAGAGAGAGTGAGATAGAGTGAAAGTTGTGGAAAGACGAATGTCGAGGTGATACAGGTGGTGTTTCGTATTCTGCCTTATATATCTTTGTTTACTAATTCAACTATCTAAATCTCATTAAATCAACAATTTAGATTTTTTACTTTGACTTTATTATAAGATAAACGTATATTCATGCAATACGATTTTCTTCGGTTTCTACACAGTTTAACACGGTTGTTACAGATAAATAATATATGGGTTGATCAACTTTAATTTGTACGACGGCAACCTTACCCTGTCCTTGACCGATAATAAAATATGTGTTTAAATTGTATATTCTCATTCATATTGACATTAACCATTAAAAGTGCTCTTATTTTTTTGCAATTCATCTGTTGTTGATTTTTTGTCCAAATGACAAAAAACTTTTTTCATTAATTATAGATTTTCCCCGACTTGCTTTGTTGTTACAAAACTTAAAAAAAAATAAAAGGACACAATTAGCCAACCTAAATCATTAATATATACCTAATCCCAATCTAACATTGTAAGCAGCGACTGTACGATAAGGAAAATGTATGAATCGCACTAGAATAAGGAGAATCATCCAAAAATCCTTTAAGTTATATTAGCACCGTTTATTCCTTAGGGTTTTATTTAAGGCTATAATTTAAATGTAGATGAGCCGGCCGGAGCCCGCATTAGTATAATTTTAGCATAAATCGTTGAAATGTTTTAATTTCCACAATTACTTTGTGATTTTGATGGACCGCTCATATTAAACAAATTTACGAAATCTGATTTTGGGTCAATTTTCTTAATAATGATAGCAAGTACCCATTTTGTAACTATGCTTGGATATTTTGATTTGCGGAAAACAATAACTGGTTCCTGAAGAAAAAGGTTCGATATGATATAGGGATATTGTTGCGTGTTGTTACCATGAGAATGTAAGTGTGTGCTCCTATTTCACCACGCCTTCTGCTGATAGGGAAATCTTTATTTTTATTATTAATTACTTAAGATGTCATGTGGAACATGGTGTAATGGTTGCAGCTCCTTACAAACTTTGTGTAAAACAAAAACTTGACGATTAAAAAGAGTTGCGGAGAGTTTATTGCCAGTTCTTCTCGTCCGTTCTACGACTTGAGTACAGGCAGTGAATGTAAAATTAGAAGCATTTAATATGTATTTCTTTATTGACGTTCATAATTGTACATTGTGTTACCTAAATCATTAACTTTGACAGTTGACTTTGATAAAATTAAACATATAAGCAGATGTTTAACGATACGACAGCTATATTATTATATGTAAACATCTTAAATAAGGTAAAAGTTGTTTGTGAAAGAAGTGAAAAGGCATTTTTAATACATCACAAAATAAATATACCATTTTTGGTTTATTATTTTTATTATTAATAAATAAATCAGTGGCGCTACAACATTATTAGGTCTGGGCCTCAAATCTGTTTCATGATCATTTGTCATTCTAGTAGTACCTGATCAGCCTTCTGTGTCTGACAGACGCCGTCGACTTTTGGGTCTAAGCCAAGTTTACTCACGATGTTTTCCTTTACCGTTTGAAATTTGTTTGGTGCACAGCCGGGGATCGAACCTATGACAGGGATGTGAGTCGCACACTGAACTAGGCCAACACTGCTCTTACTACGACTATTGTTACTACTAATATTAAATTATTACTACAACTAATTATATGATTAGTGCTAGTACAATTAAAGTTTACTTCAAAGTTGATTGTAGAGTAGTGTAGAAAGAGTAACTTGACTTAATAACAGACATTAAACATTGAAAGCTCAATATTGCCACGCCCCCAGCGGACAACGTTAGCGTCTTCTGCGAATTCTGGAAAACTATTAGAACAGTTTTCATATTTTCTGTATCAAAATTCTCCCATCTACATCCATACACCGCCGTCTCGAAAGTTTCACTTGCGTCAATAATCTTCTGCCCTAAATAGCAGTTCATAAATAGCTGGGCGAATGCAAACGGTATCTCCATATATGTGTTTTCTACCCCACCCAATAAAGCCGCTATCAAACCAGCCATGAGAACCAGAAATTCAAGAGCCATGCTCACTCTGAGCACTTGTTCCAGCTGTTTCAAAAGATCTATGTTCTCGTTGTGTAGTTTGATTATATACTTTAAACGCTGTCGAACAAAATTGTTCATCACTTCTGTTTTTGTTCCATTTTCAAACTGGCTGAAGTGAGCTGCGTCATCCCATAGACAAAGCAGTTCTTCGCTTAAGGCTAACAGTTGGGCCTCTGTGTATCCAAAGAGGATGATCATGAGGGCGGTACAGTTCGCGAGGCTGTTGGTTGCAGTTGGAATTGCGAAGCAGTACATTACTTGTGCTATTTCGTAGTTGGGTGACTCTCTTATTGGTTCTAGACCTGAAAGTTCACATTTAACCCTAATTGCTATTCTATCAGGTAACCAAATTTATGCATGCAGAGTTCATTATGACCTTGGTAATAACTTTTCACAGCTGAAATGTTATATACCACTGGTGCTAAAAATAAAATAAAAAACTATGTTTATTATGGAACATAAGATACATGTATCACTTATTCCACGTCATTAAATTTCAATTTGTAGGCATCCCTACTCATCGGCAAAGAAGACAGAGGGTGTAGGCCGAGAGAAAAAGCCGGGGTAAAAAACTCTCGGTACTCTTTTAAAATATCAAATCATCAAATAACACTTATTTTAAAACAAATATCGCAAATTAATTAGAGGTAGCCTGTCTAGCACTAGTCCCAGGCCCTTTTATCAACTAGATAATCGTTGACTTTATAGTAAGCCTTTTTACACAGCTTTTCTTTAATACATTTACAAATCCTTTTAGGTCCAGGCCTCAGATTATGTATCTAATTCGTGATAATTTATGCTGAAAGGCAAGAAGGATCAGCCTTCTATGCCTGGCACACGCCGTCGCATGTATATTGTGAAAACTACATTGAAAAATCTTCTTGATCGGTATCGCTGTCGCTATTGTGAGTGCCTGACAGAATCAGTCATGTGACATTTCATTAAGTGCTATAAATAAAAATAAATCAGTGGCGCTACAACCTTTTTAGGTGTGAGCCTCAGATTTCTGTAACTCTTTCATAATAATTTTATTGTCAATCTAATAGGCAAGTAGGTGTTCAGTCCCCTGTGCCTGATACACGCCGACTCTTTGGTTCTAGCTGGTTTCCTCACGATGTTTTACTTCACCGTTCGAGCTAATGTTAAAATTAAGAAAGTCTACTGGTGCACAGCCGAGGATCAAACCTACCACCTCAGGAATGAGAGTCGTACGCTTAAGCCAGGCCAACACTCCTACCAGCTTACCGTAAATAATAAGTCTGTTCTCCGCAAACTGCTTCCCCGGTAAAAAGAAAGGCAAGATCAGGTACGCATATGCATTAACCACCAAACCCAGCCAAATTAATGTTGCCCTCTTCTTCACTGTTTTTAAATGTTTCACGATGTTGTTTGCTAGACGACTACCAGGTTCCACTTGAGTACTGCAGACCCGATATCTCTCTACCACTTCTCTTAACACTTTTCTGTATAGGAGAAAAATAAGAAAGATTTTATGGTTTTTTAAAGTAAAATCTTTAGAGTAACCGTTCGAATTGACTATAATATGACTGATATATTGAAAGTTAACTTAGCTATGAGAATAATAGGCCATTCCTACTAATTCCAATAAAGCGGTTTACAGCCTTACGATTCTGTAACTCACTTTTTGAACTCACACAGCGGTTTTCGCATCGGCGGTCGCTCTCAAATCAGTCGTGAAGCAGTAATTTTATGCTAACGAGGCGAAAACCGCTGTGTAAGTTCGAAAAGTGAGTAACAGAATCGCAAGGTTGATATGTTATTGATGCTTTTTTTACTATATATCTGCCGTTCTGTTTTATAATATAGCAAACAGATGAAAAATAATATGTGTTCGTTTAAAACGTTATTAAAAGCGATTAAATTATAGCGGTGGAAGATTCTTAAATGTATAATTTTTTGCTGTTTCTGGACACTTAACCTGAAAATTGGACACTGGAAGAAGGTTTCACTGTATGTTTCATGATAACGAACTATTTTAATTTCCTTTGGTAACCAGGAAAATATATAAGTATTTATATACCTATTTATGACCATAAACAGCAGACGAATGCCACAGGATTCAGTGTAAGCTCCAACGGAGAAGACGATGACTGAACCCAGAAAGTATCCAGAATGACGGTAGCGGACAAACGCACACCAGATCATTGAAAAGAAGTAGATGTAGTAGTAGCAAAGAAACCCCAATATTGTGAACGCGTAGGTGATTAGTGGTATCGCTGTAAAAAAAAAATATTTTATATATTCCCTCAAATATCATACATGTTAAAACGTGGACAATCAAACACTTATGAAATATGCCCGAGTCAGTTTAAGAATTAATCAGTTGATTCTTCTTTGTTTAAAAAAAATATTTAAATCTCTCAGACTTATCAAAAAATATCAAAAATATCTGGGCCTCAGATTTCTGCATCTTTTCCATGATATGTCAATTTTATAGGCAAGTAGCTGATCAGAATCCTGCGCCTGACACACGCCGTAGACTTTTTGGGTCTAAGTCAAGCCGGTTTCCTCACGATGTTTTCTTTCACATTCATCGAATCGCACGCTGAAGCCACTAGTCCAAAAATTGGACTACTACTCTAAGAATTGACACATATAGAAAGTCGACTATAGTAAAATGATTAATTTCAAACTCAAACTCAAAATATCTTTAATCATATTCGCAAGTCAAGGGCGTAGAGCGGGTAAGAAGAACTGGCAAGAAACTTTCCGCCACTCTTTTTAATCGCCAAGTATTGAGTCATATAAATTGTTTGAACTGGAGCAAATCAATCCCAAGGATAAGGATTATTTAAATATTCGTCAAATTTATAAAAAGCTTTACTGATTAATTTACGTTTAACGAGGGCGTTGAATTTATTTAGTGATAATTCTCTAATTTGGCTTGGGAGTTTGTTGTAAAAACGAATCCAATTTCCATATAAGAAGTGGTTTATCTTCTGAAGCCTGGTTGGTCGTACGCTTATATTAGTTCTAATACGAGTATTATACTGGTAAAAGTCACCATTTGTTTTAAAATCGTTTATATTTTTTTGTACATACAACAAGGCTTCAAGAATATATTGACCAGATAGTGTTTTAATATTTAATTCATTAAACTTATTCCGTAGCCCGCTTCTCAACACAAATATGGATTGAACCTCTGCAGCAGGACCCCACAATACAATACCGTAAACACAACACAATACATAACGCTGTGAAAGTAGCTATGATACACAATTTTAGCCATTTCTAAACTGTTTCAAGAAACTAAAAGTCCAGCCATGCGATGCCGGACAGTCCAATATCGCCGTGAACAGCATTCAAACTTCTTAGCTACTTACGTTTCTTATTCCTGATGTCAATGTTGAGAGTGACAGTTCTCAAGAGGAGACTCACATTTGTCAGCATTTCTTCAAGCTCGCAATGTCCAAGGCCGTACTTGCGAAAGGATTCCCAAAATGTTAATAATCTTCTTTTAACATTCATTGCTTGGCCTAAAAATAAATTTATTACACTAATATATTATGTAGATACATGGTGCTCACATGTTTACAAATATTGCTAACTATAGATTTTACATTATTCTCTATAAAAAAAGAAATAATTATTATAACAGCTACGACAAAATTTATTTCTTTTTAATAAATTCAAATTCAAATTCAAAAATCATTTATTCACGTAGGTAAAACAATGTACACTTGTGATGCGTCATTAAAGAAATACATATTAATGCTTCTAATTTTACATTTACTGCCAGTTCTCAAATCAAGGGCGTAGAACGGAAGAGAAGAACTGGCAATAAACTCTCCGCCACTCTTTTTAATCGCCATGTTTTTTTTTTTTTTACACAATGTTTGTAAGGAGATGCAACCATTACACCATGTTCCACATGACATCTTAAGTAATTAATAATAGAAGATAAAAGCAAAATATATAAATCTATATACAGTCAAAACCGGTTATAACGACATTGAAGGGACCGTATAGTTGCCGACGTTATATCCGATAGTCGTTATAAGCAATGTCATATATTATATACACACAAGTATAGTTCATATGTATGTACAATACATACAAGTTATATTATCATAGTTATCTATCT
This sequence comes from Pieris napi, assembly GCF_905475465.1. Classification (NCBI taxonomy): domain Eukaryota; kingdom Metazoa; phylum Arthropoda; class Insecta; order Lepidoptera; family Pieridae; genus Pieris; species Pieris napi. The sequence goes on from NC_062255.1 coordinate 9,737,330, forward strand.
AGAATAGGTAGGTATGGGTTATAATATGGTATGTTAATATTATAATATGTAAACGAGTCAAAAAAGAAACAAAAATATTTATTACGAAATAATTAGGTACAAAAGTAATCAGTCATTTTGGTCTGTTTTTTTTTAGCCCAGTCTCAAATATTTTTTGCATTTTACGTTTCATACTCCTCAAGGTATGAGTACCTATCACCAGTTTCAAACTGTTCGTTAAAGGCAACAAATTTTTGTAAAATCGTTACAGCGTTAAGAGCCTCCGAAATCGTTATTGGCTGAAACTGTTCGTTGGGAGAAAGTGCTTAGGTAATAATATGCCTAAATATTCATTTAACGCCTCTAAATAAGATTTAAAATCGTTTGTATTGTTTTGTTTTGCTGAGACAAGAAGCGGTTGGTCGCTATAGCCGATGAATATCGATAAAATTTCGTCGTTGTAAGCGATATGTCGCTGTATCCGATGTTGTTATAAGCGGTTTGTTTACTGAATAGTTTACTAGGGATTCGGACGGGACCGTACAATCTGGTTGTAATAACCGATAGGTCGTTGTAAGCGATGTCGTTATAAACGGTTTTGACTGTAACTATATTAGCAACCAGTTGTCTGTTTAATGATCACTTTTCATTCTAATCGGCAAGTAGGTGATCAGTCTCCTGTGCCTGACACACGCCGTCGACTTTTTGGGTCTAAGGCAAGCCGGTTTCCTCACGATGTTTTCCTTCACCGTTCGAACGAATGTTAAATGCGCACATAGAAAGAAAGTCCATTGGTGCACGGGCTGGGATCGAACCTGCGACCTCAGGGATGAGAGTCGCACGCTGAAGCCATTAGGCCAACACTGTTCTGTTTATCTCGAATATAATCCACTAATTCAGTGTTTCCCAACCTCTTTTGTGCCATGCCCCACCTGAGCCTTACTAATATTCTTATAACATACATAATATTTAATTTAAAAAAAAATGTTATGTTAAATTAAAGAAACATAAATTATACCTATCATATTGTTCCACTTTAGGAAGGAATTACTAGGAACTTTTTAACGATACCACAGTAAGTAAAACATATCATGAAAAAGTTAAATTCTGTCTCCAAATAATTTTAATAAATTTACAAATAGCCCCCCTTAACAATCAAATTGCCTACAACAATCTAATTTGCTTGTGTTATCTATATTATATATAAAAATGAAACCCGTTTTCCGTTGTCACGACATAACGTGAAAACGGCCTGACCGATTTGTCTGATTTTATTTATAATATACCTTGAAGTACGAGGATGGTTCTTACGGCGAATTGAGTGACAAAGTCTAAAAACAACACTTTTCTATATTCCCATACAAAATATTCCTAATAATACTTAAAAGTCAGTTTGAACTTTAATACCATAGCATAAAGTTCAAGTGTTAGTAGAGGGGTTCCGGGAAGGTAAATTTTTATTTTTTGACATAATGTATTGTTGTCTTATCAATTTTATCTTACTAGCTAGACCGGTGTCCCGAATAGCAGAATAAGTATTTTAAACAAATAAAGAATCGACTGTTAGGCGGTACGATGTTCGCCAGGCCAGCTAGTTTTTAATTAAAGTCTTAAATTTTCTTTTGCATAGTTTTAATACACGGTATTTTGTTGTAACATTCAATTTGAGAGACGGTTGAGCGATTATTTTTATTTCTAGTATTAATATAAATAAAGGTGGAAATAGTCGAATATATATATATATATAATATATATAATATATATAGTCAATATCGGTTCAATTCAATTATAATCTGGGTCGCTTAGGTAGGAATAACGCCTGGAGCGACTCCTAAATTCCCTTAAGGCTTAAGGGTTTTCACAATTTTTAGCTGATAATTTCATGGGTTTTGCTAATTTAAGTATATCTTCACACTGTGTGCGAAACGCGTAACAGTGATTAACGGTGAATCCATTTGCGTTCCTAGAATCATTTGCTCTAAACAAACAATTGAAATCCATTGCGATTCGGCTTTAGCTTAATACATGTTAAGTGAATAATTGGTATTCAATATTTTATAGCTTATTATGATAATGATAATTATTATCATAGTTATCCGTAGCACCTTGACGTCCGTCGTTCCACGACTGTGTGGAAATCACCACTATGTGGAACCAGCTACCAACTTAACTATTTCCGAACCAATTTGACTAAGGGTCCTTCAAGAAAAGAGCGTAGCAATACTTAAAAGCGAACCTTCTGGCAATGTGAGTGTCAATGGGCGGTATCACCTATCAGGTTAGTTCAGTTAGATGATTCATAAAAAATATATATAAAAAGTTGAGTGTATTGGTGCAACTTAAAGCTAGGTTTGGTTTAAGTGATTCTGTTTATGTATGTTGCCTAATATAACAATTTTTGATCACTAATTTTTTTTTTTGAGTAGTTTTGGCCTAGTGGATGCAGCGTGCGACTCTCATCCATGTGGTCGTAGATTCGATTCCCGGCTTTAATGCACTTTCTGTCTATGTGCGCATTTAACACTGATTTACAATTTTTACTTTACAATTCCGTAAAGTGTATTTTAAATTAATTTACATTAAAATGTGGTCCAAAAAAGATTGCATCTATTAGATAATATACAATTACCGACACAATTACCACATATGTATAACCGAAAACAAAATTAGTTTTTCCATTTTAGTTCTCTGTAGGTATCTGTTCTAAGTTTCCCATTACGTTAAAAAAATTAAAACTTTTTCTAATTACTTTCTATTTAATACTATAAAATTATGTTGTGTAAACATTAATTGTAATCAAAAGTCAAAGTTGTTTAGTAAACAAACAGCAATAGATTTGATTAATGATAAAACTTCGTAAGGAGTAATTCATCTCTTTGATTCCAATGAACATTGCCTGTTCTAATAAAATGTATTTCTCATAGAATTTTGGATGTTTTTTAAAATTTTAATTAATATTAGCTGTCTCCGCCAACATCGATACGTTGATGTTTTTTAATTACTAAGTAAAACTTAATTTTTAAATTGTTTTCTATAATAACCTGAAACCTCGTTGGTCTAGCCGTCTTTGAGTTTTACGCTTGGCAACATATTTTGCGATTCATATCTATTTATTAAATATTAATATAAAATTTCATTTCTTTATATATGTTATATATGTATAAAATTAAAAGATCGAATTTAAAGAAAAACATTATGTATATTAAGGATGAAATTCGGTTATTGGTTTCATTTATTTATGAGTTCTAAAAAAACATGCATGATTAAACAAGAAAATATTTAATTATTATTGCTAAGTAGATTAAGAATATTGTAAAAACTGTATATTTGTGTGTTGAAAATAAATACTTTATTATGCCAATAGAAACTTTAAAACTTAAACCTCATTAAGAGATATATAAAAACATTACAGCAAGTCGGAAGATTGTTATGAAAAATATCAATAATTAAATTGTAGGAACATGCACAGACTAGCAGCCCACTCAGCCAAGAGATAATTTTATTACACATTTTATTTTACAATTGATTTCGTGAAAATAAACAACAAGATGGAAAAGTAGAGAGACGCAATAAGGCAATATTTCAGTTGTAGCAATTCCAACTGTGGATAAAATTGGATGTGTCCATACACTATTTATTGCCGGGTCTAACGAAGGGCGGAATGGTTAAGAGATTAAGGTGACCGCTTGAGGCAAAAAGCCGTTTGATTGTTACTTGCCTCAGCCCTTAGGGTCTCTTGATTTTTATTTCTGTATATGTTTTATACTATTGCATATATTTTATCGCGGGCTTTAAGCGCGGCGACCGAATCAAGAAATTCCGTAACGAAAATAAAAACCTAACACACGGTGACGTAATATAGGTGCGGCCAATACACGTTAGAGAGGGACAGAACGCATACTGCGTATTCACTTCTCTCTGGCGAGATCGGTGACGTAGCGAAAGCGCGGCTGGTGCAGCCGGTACGCGTTAGAGTGAGACAGACTATATAGGCGAGATTGAAATAATATCAAGGAAAAAAAATACTGAAGAAATAAAAAATAAATAAATAATTATAATTGAATAAGTTGATAAAAAAATGTTATGCAATAGCTTAACCGCGGCAGGCAAACGTGCAGGATACTCACCTGATGTTAAGTGATACCGCCGCCCATGGACACTCACATTGCCAGATGCTCGCAAGTGCGTTGCCGGCCTTTCAAGAATTAGTACGCTCTTTTCTGGAAGGACCCTAAGTCGAATTGGTTTGGAAATACTTCAGTGGGCAGCTGGTTCCACCTACCGCTATCGGAATTTGCCTAGTTGAATATGATATTCCTCTTTCTGTTTACGGTACATGGTACAAAAGGTATTAATATGTGGGGTTATGGGTACATAACGGTTAACAGTTATTTTATTTATTTTTTATACTAACTTTGTAATCTAAGACTAATTAAAAATAAAAATAAATAAATCTTTTATTTGCAAAGATAGTGGTACATTCAGATTTGAGGATTGCAAAAACCCGCACTCGGCCATATAATTATCATAATGTCATAATAATAAGATACAATCAGTGTATCCAAACATTTTTTGTGCCATGCCCCACCTTAGCCTTACTAAAATTCTTGTCCTCCCCCCATTCAACATACATAACTTTTAATTAAAAAAAAATATGTTAAAATAAATAAACATTAATGACACATATCATATTTTTCCTTTTTAGGAAGGAATTACTAGGAACTTGTTAACGATACACAGTAAGTAAAACATATTATGAAAAAAAAAAATTCAATTGGCCCCCTGTGGGGCGTGGGCCTTACGTTGGGTAACACTGGTCTAAATACTCTCTCACCTTGCCTTTAAAAATGTACACTGCCTATACAGTAAAGTCTTTTAAAATTAATTTATCATTGGAATGAAAGTGACCTGTTAATTATCAATTCAACTACCGTCCACAAAATTTCCGAATGTACTAACGTAAAATTCTTAGTAATTGTTTTCTCTGTGAGAACTATAATATACGAAAGGTACATTGAGATCAAAGAAGCACGACAAAGGGAAATTAACGATGAATAATTTCCTACACAATAATTGTTTCGATCAATTTAGGGAATATCTTTTGTATTATTAAATTTCCCCCTTTAAATAACATACAACTGGGGCGTGGTATGGCGTTATTGATTTAAATTATTGTTATCAGTTTATAAAGGAACTGAATGGGAGAAATTATATGACTTTTTAATGAAATTGTTTTAATGCTGTGCTAAAAGAGACAGGTTAATACTTTTGTACGAGCCAAGGCTGTACATTTTGCTCGCTCAGGCTTTCTTAGTTTTTTAAGCGTGGCGATTACCTAAATCGTCGGAGTTAAAGCACTTTCTTCAGCATTATAAGCAAAGCATCAATGCATGTATCATTTTAATAATAAGCATAAATATTTTGCACTTGCTACGTACGTATCTACTGACATACCTCTGTCACTTCATTCACTTTCATGACAATCATGCGTGCTCATCGTTAATGGGTACCTCTAAATTGTCCCTATTCTGGTACCTCCTGGATTTGGTCCAGATATGTCCAAGGTTTATCCATCTCGACTTCACTAATTTTGTTATATGAACTCATGAAGGAACTAATCATTATATTGTTTGTAAAATGTACCTTTATAACAAGTAATAGTTAGGAATTACAATTCACATTACAATGTATTTATCGTACATTTGAAATAAAATTCACTCTTGTATTTCGTAACTTTATAACAAACGTCCGCTAATATAATAATACTAGCTGATCCGGCCGGCAAACGTCGTTTTGCCATGTTTATCATTTTTAATAAAAAATAGAGGTTGATCGTAGAAGGGTGAAAATTAGGGGTTGTATGTATTTTTTAATGCTGTATCATAAAAAAATAATAATAAAAAAAATTATATAAAAATTATAAAAAAATTTAGGGGTGGACTACCCTTAAAATTTAGGGGGATGAAAAATAGATGTTGTCCGATTCTCAGACCTACCCAATATGCACACAAAATTTCATGAGAATCGGTCAAGCCGTTTCGGAGGAGTTTAACCACAAACATCGCGACACAAGAATTTTATATATTAGATTTTTACAATATCGTATTGTTCATCTGTATATTGTTTAACTGTACTGTCGTTTAAAAAGTGTTCATCTATTTGTAGCGACGCTAATATCCCGCTGGCTTGCCTTTTGACTTCGTAATTGCCTCCCAGCGGATATTGGGAGGCGACAATTTCTCAACACAGAAAAATATCCCTCTTAGTACTTTTCAATATACTTGATTAAAAAGTCTATGTTAAGCCAATTTATTTTGTGGAACTTCGGACCTTGATAACGAAGTTTGTATGATTTTTTGGGCTAAATATAATGTCCGGAAAAAATACAACTTTATTTCGACTAATTTCTAACTAGTTGACTGTTTTGTTTTGTTTTTCTTTCCTTATTTAAAACGTTAAATTTGTTTGGTAGGTTAAAAAAATTTAAATACGATTTTAAGATTTGAGAAATGCGGGTTTCCTCTCGATGTTTTCCTTCAACGAGCGAGTGTTACACATAGGTAGAAAGTTCATTTGCTCACGGGATCGAACCTACGACCTCAGTGATGAGGTCACTGACCTGACCTCACTGAAGCCACTAGGCCAACACTGCTCTTTGAATTAAAAGATTCTTTTACTTAAGACGATAATAAAATGAAGACGTTGGCTACTGAATAATGTCTCCGACACTATCGAAATATGTTTGTAGGGTGAGTTCACAGTAGTAGATTATGTATTTAATGTTTTTTTTTTTTGACATCGTATTGGCTTAGAACTGTAAGGGGAATATATGTATTTTTGTAACCGTGTAAAAATGTATTGACGTATTGAAGTAAACGTTGAAAATCTTTTAGGAATTAATACTCACTGGTGAAAATAAACATCGCTGGAAAACAGACATTTCATAAATTTTCCGTTCCGGCAAGTGTCAGGCACAGAAGGCTGATCATCTACTTGTATATAAAATAAAAATCAAATAAATAGATGCATTCTGAAAGCGTTATGACGATGGATTATTAAATTTAAAAATTCAAAGGCCTCTGCTTTTAAAAGGCCTAAACATATACTCGTATAACATTTCAACAAACAACGTTACTTAATTCCAACTGCCGTGCAAGTGTACTAACTTAAGTTATAACTTCTAAGTTTAAGTAATAACGCAAAGTACGAGAGTTGTAAATCAAATTGTAGCAAAAGTTAATTTTAATTCATTCTGAGAGGTGCTTTTGATGAAAAATTTTATAAGTTTATAACGAGTTCAGTCTATACGACACTTACTTTGTGTTCTATTAAAAGAGTTGTTCAGAATAATAAGTCGGTCTTAGATTATTTTTAGAACAAGCTTTAAAGGCTGCGAATTCGCTTTGTGCATCGCACGGCGGATATTTTAAAATATTATATTCTCAGACCTCAAGAGAATGCTCGCTGGACAGAAAGCGCTGATAGAGAGGTAATCGCCGAAAGAGGAAACTGAAGCCTATTTTGAGACTGACAAATTGTATGACCGCTATAACCGTTGTATTGCTCTCGGAGGAATTTGAATTATTAAATTCTATAAAAAAAAAGTGTGTGAAAAAAGGTATTTAATACATTGAAAGTCTTATTATAACGCATTGTCTGGTTAAATAGAGTTTATTAAAATAGCACAACACAATAATTTCTACATAATTAAAGAAATGGATATTTTTTTATTTTAGCATGCAACTTATAGTGATATTTACTATTTAAATCACGTCCATTGGTTGGAGTTCAGTAGATATGTGAGTTACAAGAGGCTTATGACAGATATAAATATATGATACAAATATTCTTGTAGAAACATTGTCTAAATATCGTACAAATACAGTAGTCCAAGAGCCCAGGGCCGCCAGACGTTACTTATTTTCTGAGTAACAAAATGTATCGTACAGAGTAGTGTTAGTGTATACTCTGAAGGTATACATACCTGCTAGCTTGGACCGGTGGCCAATTTACAGGTACCAGGTGCTAAAGGTACATAAAAATATCGTTCACTTTTCTTAAAGTATGAGTGATAACTTTTGTATATATTTTATACAATTTTATTAGAAATTTAAAATTAACATTGCCAGACAGTTTTCGTCGGCGGTTATTTCCGCCAGACGCTTTAAAGTTTGCGAAGAAATAACCCAAGTTTACTTACAGTCTGAGTCTTGATTTTCATACATGATATTTTGAAAACTATTTCAACAATATTTGCAAACAGCCAGACAAATTGTAGGGGCCAAATATCCCCAGACATATTTAAAATCTCACCGTGAGTATGAGCGCGCACATAATGGTTTGACCATGATTCTTTTCTACTACCAACATTTAATTAGATTTTACCCAATATTTAATTAGAGGAGGTGGTACCGGTCATGGCGCAACACGTGGCCCAGGTACAACTTTCCGTTGTTCAATGTTCTGCATAAGTTTTTTCGACGTTCCAACTCGAGTGAGAACTAACAACTTAATAATCATTTTGTATAAGCTTTTTTTAATTATGTATGACCAGTTACAGTAATATTTTATATACTAAGACAAGTTAAGACGGGATTAGCTGCGATGAAAAGCAATGACTTGGCTCAATATTATTGGAAAAGTTTGAAAGGTGAGTTTCCAAACCTACAGATACTAGAGGAGATTATGGAATTTATATGTTTTAAAATAAAATTAATTTCTTTTGAAGTGAATTTTGAAACTCCTTTAGACACATGAGGGGTTTAAACTTGGTGTCAGGTAACTACACCATAGAATATATACATTTAAATTCCTAATAATCTACAAATTAAGTACAAAACAAACGAAACGAAAACATTACAACAAACCGAGAGAAATTTTACATTCTTATATCTTAGGTCAAAATTTTATTCTAATAATTAATTTTATTTATTGTTTCCCAGTTTAATCAATTTAAACATGTTATTTATGGATTATTTTTACGAATGTTACAAAAAAGTATATTATTAGTATGCTCGTATCACTTTTAGGTAATTAGATAATGCTTCATTTAAGACGAAAATATTTGCTATAAGAATAGTATAGTACTTATCTCAATGTTAATTTATTACATAAGTTTTTTTAACCATCTGGATTCAGCTTCTTGGCTTTTATCAGATTTTATGACAAGATGCAAATCCAATAATTTGTTTACCCGTAACGCTAACTATCAAACTGTGGCAAGTATATACATATATATTATATTATAACATAAGTGAAATATAATAAATATATTTCTCTTCCATTTAAGATATATTTGTGTTAAATTTCTTCAGCCCTTGGGATCATTTTCATCTGAGCGCTGTTTATTTATGAACTATTCAACTTTGTAAGTTGCAACCGCCAATTACAATTCGCTATAACTTAGTAGTTCATTAAGTTGAGTTTCTAACGTCCGTACTATTAGTCTAGTCGACAAGTTGAAAATGGAACAAAATAGAGATACTACTCCTAAAATTATGTGCGATAGCTCATTGGATCCGGAATAACGTCTAGAAAAATGTGCTAAAAGCGTGTATTAGCACATAAAAAATTGCATAAGTTATAGACCATTAAAGATGAAAAAATAATGGCATTTAGTTTTTTGCCAATATTTAATAAACTATTAATATTTAAGAAATTTCAAATAAAGATTCTGAAAGAGGAGGAAATTTCCAACAAAAAACTCCTGACTCCCGGAACTCTATCTCCATTATTTATAATGTTAATTTAACGCTAAAAATAGGTCTGCGGGTGACATTTTTAGGATTCGCGCGTGGCGTCAAAAGCGACTACGGCACATTAATTAATTTATTTAAGGTATTGAATATTTTTTTTTAAATTTGAAAAAATTATGGTGTGTTCTGAACACTATAATTAATTTATTCCCGTTGAAAATTTTACTTAAAGTTAATTTTTCAACAAGTTAAATAATTGTTAACTAACGAAATTTTCTCGAACAACCGTCTTAATTGTAAGTGAAAAAAAATGTTTAAATAATGGTCGTAAAAATATTTCGCTTCGTAGAGCCTTTCTTACATACATACTTAACAAGATCGTACCATAAAAGTTAAAAAAATATTTATACTTTGTTTATAACAATTTTTTTACTTAAACAAAAACTTAAAAATCCATGTAATGATGTTAAAAAAAAAATTTTTTTTCTCAATCACCATATAATCGTTTTTTTATTAATACAACATATTTATTGATTTGCAAAAAAAAAAAATTCCCGCCATTTGTTGATAATTTTTTTTTAAACAAATTGATTAAATCAATATTTTTTAAAAAATTTTTAACACAACTTTATTACATTAAAATTTTTATGATTTAAAAAAAAAAACTTTCCTTAATAACAATTTTTAATTGTTTATAATCGTTTTTTTTAATTTTCTATTGTTTAAATAATGAGTTAAGAAATTTTTTTTTTCCTAAAAATCATAATTGACAGTCTTCTATAAAGTAACAGAAAAAAAAAAAATTTTTTATCAACAATTCTATTGTTTATTAACTTACCAATTTGTTATAAACAAATATTCAACTTTTGTTTATTTTTTTTCTAAAACTTCTAAAATTAACAAAAACAACCATATATAACAAAGTATAGAAAAAATTTTTTTGTAAATTTTTTGATTATCATGAATATTACTTTTATTTAAAATTAAAAAAAATTTTTTCTATACTTTGTTATATATGGTTGTTTTTGTTAATTTTAGAAGTTTTAGAAAAAAAATAAACAAAAGTTGAATATTTGTTTATAACAAATTGGTGAGTTAATAAACAATAGAATTGTTGATTAAAAAAAATTTTTTTTCTGTTACTTTATAGAAGACTGTCAATTATGATTTTTAGGAAAAAAAAATTTCTTAACTAATTATTTAAACAATAGAAAATTAAAAAAAACTATTATAAACAATTAAAAATTGTTATGAAGGAAATTTTTTTTTTTTTTAAATCATAAAATTTTTAATGTAATAAAGTTGTGTTAAAATTTTTTTTAAAAATATTGATTTAATCAATTTGTTTAAAAAAAAATTATCAACAAATGGCGGGAATTTTTTTTTTTGCAAATTAATAAATATCTTGTATTAATAAAAACACGATTATATGATGATTGAGAAAAAAAAAAATTTTTTTAATATCATTAAATGGATTTTTAAGTTTTTGTTTAAGTAAAAAAATTGTTATAAACAAAATATAAATATTTTTTTAACTTTTATGGTACGATCTTGTTAAGTATGTATGTAAGAAAGGCTCTACGAAGCGAAATATTTTTACGACCATTATTTAAACATTTTTTTTCACTTACAATTAAGACGGTCGTTCGAGAAAATTTCGTTAGTTAACAATTATTTAACTTGTTGAAAAATTAACTTTAAGTAAAATTTTCAACGGGAATAAATTAATTATAGTGTTCAGAACACACCATAATTTTTTCAAATTTAAAAAAAAATATTCAATACCTTAAATAAATTAATTAATGTGCCGTAGTCGCTTTTGACGCCACGCGCGAATCCTAAAAATGTCACCCGCAGACCTATTTTCAGCGTTAAATTAACATTATAAATAATGGAGATAGAGTTCCGGGAGTCAGGAGTTTTTTGTTGGAAATTTCCTCCTCTTTCAGAATCTTTATTTGAAATTTCTTAAATATTAATAGTTTATTAAATATTGGCAAAAAACTAAATGCCATTATTTTTTCATCTTTAATGGTCTATAACTTTTGCAATTTTTTATGTGCTAATACACGCTTTTAGCACATTTTTCTAGACGTCATTCCGGATCCAATGAGCTATCGCACATAATTTTAGGAGTAGTATCTCTATTTTGTTCCATTTTCAACTTGTCGACTAGACTATATATTTAAATTAACAGCAGATGACATAGTATATTTTATTTATCTTTGAACCAATCGGTAAAGGTACATTTAAAACGTCCACACTACATGTGAATATTAGAGTTAAAAATTAAAAAATACAAAATATGTAATACACGAATCTTGCTCTAATGGTGCTGTTGTTAAAAGTATAACGTAAGAAACAAAAACCTTGTTTTCAGCCACATTAGCTAACATTTATTTTTTCGTATTCTTAAATTTGATTTCTAATTAACAAGTTCTAATGATAATTGCTGCGCAGATTTTAATGCTACTCAGAGTAGTAGCGGTTGTGTGAAAATCAAACTGTGAATGAAAAGGAAAAAAAATGGGACAATGTGGACGTAATAAATTTTCTTATTCCTTGTGCAAAAACCAACCTAGGAGTTCTCGGCACCTCACTTTCGAATTCTTCGCGATTTTAACGGATTGAACGGTGCTTATCCGGAACTGGATATATTCGGTAGTAGGCTGATCGGTTTTAGGGAAAGCATTGTTGGGTGCCTATCTTGAACCTAATTCGCTGTTTTGCTGATTAATTTATTTTTTCTTTTTTACCAAAAAAATCTGGTAACTCTTTTTGTTTTTTCTTGTATATATTTTAATTGTTTTTTTTGTAACACTTATGTTTACTTCAATTGTCATACATTTTAGATGGAAGATTTTGTAAAATATGCAGTAGATTTAGTACTATGTATCATGTGGTAAACTATAATAATAAGTATTGTACTAATACACAGTACATAGATAACCTCATCAACATTATAAAACAGTTTGTGTGTATTTCGGGAATAACTAGTTCGATTTATAACAAAGGGTCGGATAGTCCATTTATTGAGGTTAAGACCAACATTACCACAGAATTAATGGCACTTCAAGGTAGTTGTTTTTGAAAATATACAAGCAGTCAGCAGATTAAAATTATCTATTTTCAGATGTGGGACTGGGGGACTCACGGTCCTATGCAGAGGTGTAACTAAGAACACCTCAGCTCTTCACGTCCCTAAATTGGCCCTTCTCTAGGTTAGTCTAGAGGTCAGCTGATGACGTGTAATTAATAGTAATATGTTAATTAGCGTTATGGAATACGACAGTTTTGATATATGACGTGTTGAGTGTTTGCACTGTACTAATTGTTCCAGACTAATTAAGCGTAGTTGAAGCGTAGACAGAAGTCATTAGTTAAGCTAATATTGCTTTGTGATGTGATTATTTTTATATGAAGTCGTTTAATATGAGTTTGTTGGCATTTCGTCTCATCTAGTACGCACTACTATTTGGAAACTGGAAGTTTTCAAAATTTATTTTATAATAAATTCATTAGAATTAAAATCTTCCAAAGAAACTGTACTGTAATATTTTAGACTACTATTAATATTTATTATTTAATAAAACCTTCATAATAATTTATAAAAACCGATAAAACTTAAATAAGTTTAAAAAGTTTGGTCCTTTAGTTCTGCTGGCAGCATTTCCTGGCTGTATTGCGATACTTATTCGTTGAGCGAGGAAAGCACCAGCTCTGGGGTCACAGGTGCTATCTACCAGGCGCCAACTTAGAATAATTTTTGACGTTTGACAGTGAATTATATTACGTTATATTATCTTATATCTATTTTAGAAGACACCATGTTACCTCTCCAGACACCTTTATATTCGGTTTACTAATACAGACCATATTAAAAAGTCACCATGATGTAAACTGTAAAATCTATAGTTGCAATTTTAGTAAATATGTGAGCACCATGTATCTACATAATAATTTAGTAATCTGCTGCATTGTTTTTATAACACCATGCGTCTATTTTATTTTAATATAGTAGTATTTGTTCTAGGTCATGGTCTTCACAAATCAATGTATACAAAATGTTGTAAAAACTTTTTTAAAAGAGTAAGTATTGCGATTCTTGCCCATTCTTCTCCATATGAAACTACATGAAGGGCAACTAGTAATTTTCTTTTTAAATATTTTTAACTTGTTATTTTGACTTTCAAAAGTGCCTTTTTAATAAGCCTAATTGAAATAAATGATTTGACTTTAACTTCAACTTTGATAACTTGAAAATGTTGTTTATTAAAATAAAGTAAAATATATTAAAAATTTAAATAAATAAATATATACACAAAAGCGCTATACTTATAACCAGATCCATGCAATTTCGTCACAATCGAGTAGCACGCAATATCGCAGCACACAACTGGGAGGGAATTCCTCGATTGAAGAGGTCGATTCGATCGGTCGAAGATTATGTAGAAATATAAAAAGACAAAAGACAATAATAATAATAGCAAACAATTAACACAAGTTGATATGTATCATCTATTTTTAATAAGTTACAACCAAAATTTGATAACGTACTAGGTTGAGTAAAATTGTCACTAACTGCGATTAAAATATATCTGATATAAATAAAAAAAAATATGATACGGTCTATAATCACCATTTTTTTAAACAAAATAAAGTAGTTCCAACTTGCTAAAACCCTAGTCTTCACACTAAGTAAAATGACTATGTTATATAAAAAATAAAAAAATAATTTTCAACTAAAATGTAACATCCATTATCTTGTTCTTAAAATCAGTGTAACGGTAACGAGTCGTTAAAATTCATTGATCGTTATAAAGGCTAAGGGCGTGTCAGGCATTATATATTTACTGTTATTGCTTACCGCTCTTAGTTTTAACGACTCAGCTATTTCAGGTAGAATATACATTTGGAAATATATTTTTCTAAATATTTATAAAATGCATCTCACGATATCTATGGACACGCTCTTATAAGCACAAGAACTAAATCAGTGTAATTGCATTATTTGACTATACATTTAAGCTTATTAATTTAAAAAAAAGTAAAGATATATGGGGTATGTCAACAGTCATTTTAAATTCCGTTATTAATTAATGTAATAAGCTCTGAATTGTTTATAATTTTTAACAGATGTATCGATTGTGGAGTATTTCCGGACGAAATGAAATTAAGTAAGATTACACCGTTGTTCAAGGCAGGTAGTGAGTCTGATCCGTCAAACTTCAGACCTGTTTCCGTGCTCCCTGCGTTGAGCAAAGTTTTTGAAAAGATAATGCTAGACCAGCTTTCTTTACATTTTAATAAAAATAAACTCTTACATAATAAACAGTATGGTTTCACTAAGGGTCGCTCCACAATCGATGCCGGTGTGAAGTTGATTTCGGACATATTTAACGCCTGGGAAGAATCATATGATGGAGTCGGCGTCTTTTGTGACCTGTCAAAGGCCTTTGACTGTGTTCATCCTGATATACTCGTTGGAAAGCTTCAACACTATGGCGTTGATGGCAAAGCTTCCAGCCTGATGAATTCATATTTAAAGGGAAGGATCCAAAGAGTTCATGTCAATGGAGTAACCTCAAGCAATGGGCGTCCCCCAAGGATCGATTCTCGGGCCTTTCTTATTTCTGATTTACATAAATGACCTCCCATTCTTTGTCAACGAAGTTCATGAGATGGTATTGTTTGTTGATGACACTTCACTTCTATTTAAAGTGAATAGGAATAACGTATTATTGGACGATGTAAACAATTCTATCTCTCGTATAGTTAACTGGTTTAATGTAAATAACTTACTGCTTAATGAGAATAAAACAAAAGGTATTAGATTTATAACTACTAGCGTAAAGCGAGATATTGGTAACCTGAAAATTAAGGACAGTGAACTAAACTTTGTTGACAAAACTGTTTTTCTAGGCATAGCAATAGATAGTAAACTCCAATGGGGCCCACACATAGAGACTCTTTCGAATAGGCTGAGCTCTGCAGCATATGCAGTAAAGAAAATCCGACTGTTTACTGATGAGGACACGGCTAAAATTGTGTATCATAGCTACTTTCATAGCGTTATGTCGTACGGTATTTTACTGTGGGGTGCTGCTGCAGAGGTTCAATCCATATTTGTGCTGCAGAAGCGGGCTTTTCGGGGTATTTGTTGTGTTTCTCCGAGGGAGTCGGTACGGAATAAGTTTAAGGAATTAAATATTATGACACTATCTGGTCAATATATTCTTGAAGCCTTGTTGTATGTCCAAAAAAATATAAACGATTTTAAAACAAATGGTGACTTTCACCAGTATAATACGCGAAATAGAACTAATTTGAGTGTACGACCAACCAGGCTTCAAAAGATAAACCACTCCTTATATGGAAATTGTATTCGTTTTTACAACATACTCCCAAGCGAAATTAGAGAATTATCACTAAATAAATTCAAAGCCCTCATTAAACGAAAACTAATCAACAAAGCTTTTTATAAATTTGAGGACTACTTAAATGATCCTAATCCTTGGGATTGAATTGCTCCAGTTCAAACAATTTGTATGACAATACTTGGCGATTAAAAAGAGTGGCGGAAAGTTTCTTGCCAGTTCTTCTTACCCGCTCTACGCCCTTGACTTGCGAACTGGTAGTAAATGTAAATTTATGATTAATTTAACTTGACGATTCAAAAGTGTACTTGGTTACCCACTTGAATAAAGATATTTTGAGTTTGAGTTTTGAATTTGAGTTTATCTAAGCACGTAATTTTTTTAGGAGCTCCATACATAGCGAGAAGAAAGCGAATTCCGTTGGTGATAACTTCTTGTGGAGTTGAATTACTCTTTTTAAAAACTCCAGCACACTGAACTAAATTTTGTTTTTCAAACATTTTAAAAATAGTTGTTTTACCTCTCCTGAAAAATGCAGATGTTGAATCACAACCAGTTATTGCATGTAAAAATAGTGAAAATAAAGGACTGGGTTTTTTTTACCCGAAATTTTCATACTTTATATGTGTAAGTCACACTGACCGATAGAACGATATGTTTGCTTGTATTACGGCTTCAGTGGTGTATTGTATATACATTATACATATTATGACGATTGCAACTCTTTCAACTTTTTGAATCGTGATATCTCAAAAACGGTGGCTCTTAGGAAAAAAAGTATTTAGACATTTTTTATAGATAATTATCTGATCTACAATTTTTGTGTACACTAAATTTATGATAAAACTTACCATTTTGCTGAAAATCGCGAAAAACCCATTTTTGTGATCTTTGGCCCGGAGTAAATTTTTTTGCACGTGCCGGATCGATGAGAACTTTTCACATTTCCTTTATAATAGTGTATTGAGCAAACCTACCAATATTCAGCCAAGTGCGAATTATTGTAACCTTACCCCTATTTTTTAGTCTAATTTGACCGGATTATAAAGTTTATACACTGTATAATGTTTCCTATATCATTTTCTTTCACGTTAAATCTTATGAATTTATGTATTTCTTTTTAATGTCGCTTTTTCATTACATCGACTATTACTTTAGTTTTTACCAAAATTAAAGTCCAATACAATTGAACTTAAAAATGCAAATTGAAAATTACAATAAAAAAAATAATTTAAAGAAAAGTCTTTTACTCCAATTAAATAGTGAAAAAAAAAAGTCTAATTAACATATTATTAATTACAAAAACTTTTTTAATCATTATAGGTTTTTATTTTTATCTTTTATTATAATTATTAATAGTTAATATTAATAATTAAAATTACATTCGGCTCATTATCTTGAAACCAAAATTTTTGAAGGTTTCACTTCTACCATATGTGAATTGCCATAATATGTGTATTTTTTATTATTACTACTATAAAGGACGCTGGATTGTTATTAAGAAAATAATTCTCAATTTTAACAATGACTTTGTAAGTGACGTTATAAGCTTTTAACGAGATGTGAGTTAAACAGGCCCTCAACAAATAAAGCCCGAACTATATATTACAATCCCAGAACAAATAGAATTTAATTGTTTTTGTTCTATTACAACGCGATTTTAATATAAAGTTATATAGTTACGCTTCATTGCGATTTTAATTAAAATCTCCGTGGCATCATGGCTGATCATTGGGAGGTTATTCATTCGATTTTGAGCAAAATATTAATTATTTTTTTCTCATTTGTATCATATTATATATATCGACGTGCCGATTATAAGATAAAGCAGTGGCGCTACAACCTTTTTAGTTTGGCCCACAGATTTCTGTATCTGTTTCATGTTTGTCAATCTAATAGGCATGATGATCTTCCGTGCCTGACACACGCCGTCGACTTTTTTTGGGTCTAAGGCAACCCGGATCCCTCATTATGTTTTCCTTCACGGTTCGAGTGAAGGTTAAATGCGCGCATAGAAAGAATTTCCATTTGTGTACAGGCATCGAACGACGACCTCAGGGATGAGAGGCGCACGCTGAAGCGACTAGGCCAACACTGCTCTGTGCTTATAAACCTTAAACAATGTAAGACGCAGATTTGAGTGCTCTTCCCCCCAAAAAGCTTAAATAAATCTAAATATATTTTACCTATATGTAAAAAAAACTATACTACTTTATCTTAAAACTAAACTTAAAGTGAAATATCGAAGCGACCGCAACAAGCGAGAATCGTTGCATTGTCTTCTATAAAATTATTCCGGCCAAGTTAACCGAAGCTTTTAGGCAAATCGGCTTCTGGACATAGGATAGGGCAATGGTGTGTGAAATTGGACAATTCTCTGAGCATCCAGGGCAAACTGGACGACCAAATTGGCCATAGAGCAATTTTGTATTCAAAACCTATTCGGGGGACGCTACAAGATGGTCTTTAGAGTTGAATTTTCAGAATTAATTGCCAAATTATCCGGATAAAGGTATTATTTTAAGAGACAATTGTGCACCTTGAATACCAAATGTGTTTTAGTTTTAAGGTTCATTGTTGTATGTTAACTAAACTTTTTGAATTAATCTTTTGAATTTAATATCTGATTATGTAGTAAACATTGTGTGTACACAAAAACATTCAAAACAGTACAGATCCAAAATACAGAAGTTTGAGAACTTAAAACATGAAAAACAAAGGTACAAAGAAAATTTAAAAAGGCTTTTTTTTTCTTTCACATACCTATTATATAACTGACCGGTGACCCCAGAGCTGGTGCTTTCCTCGCTCAACGAATATGTATCGTAATACAACGAAGAAATGCTGCCAGCGTTAAAGGTATCAAACTTTTTAAATTTCTTTTTATTAATAATTAATTATTTTTTAACTATTGTATTTATGATTGTTATGCTTTGGTTTTAATAAACTATACAGAAATATATTTATATAACTGATACTTTAAGGTATATATAAAATGGAATACGAATAGAGCTTTTAAGCTCTCGTTGGTTCCCTTTGATCTGATATTTGGTGTAGCACGTTTCCAACATCAAATTTAGCTGTAAATCGAAATCAACGGACGTACTTACGTAGTCAACGTCCATCATAGTCAGCGTTCAATATAACTTAATTTCTAATTTGTATCCTCCATCTATATCAGCGCTCAATAATAATGCTCTATATATTTATACGTATTTGACTAATCACAGTGATAGCTGCATGATTATAACATGAAAGTAATTAGCCTGGCCTGGAATTAAATAGATAGCGGGGAAAGATTGGAAAATAGTAGCAAAGTTAAAAGATAAGAGATAGAATTTGGAGAAAGCCTTTGTAGGAGGTCGTGTACCTAGTAGGTATTTATAGGTTATTTATAGGTATGTATATTAAATATATATAAATAAAAAATAAATCAATGGGCCTACAACCGTTTTTAGACCTCAGATTTCTGTATCTGTTTCATGATTATTTGTCAATATAATAGGCAAGTAGGTGATCAGCCTTCTGTGCCTGACACACGCCTGACTTTTTCGGTGTAAGGCAAGCCGGTTTCCTCACGATGTTTTCCTTCACCGTTCGAGGGAATATTAAGTGCGCACATAGAAAGAAAGTCCATTGGTGTACAGCCGGGGATCGAACCTACGACCTCAGAGATGAGAGTCGCGCGCTGAAGCCAACTGCCAACGCTGCTCAAAATTTTTATATATATACTAGCAGACCGGCCAAGCGTGGCTGTGGCTAAGGTTTTTGTTATATTACAAAGTAGCGAACTATTCAAGGGAAACGGTAGGAGAACACCAGTCATGGGGACCACCATGCTTTTTTGGTGTTTATGCCATTAAATTGTAGCTTATGTGAAACGTTGGTACTTTCAACACAGCGCCATCTGTTAGAATTGTGACTATCAAATAATAAACAAATATTTTGCAATAAAATAATATTGCGGGTATAATTTGAGATGTGCTGCTATCCTAACTTTTAAGTTAGATCAAACTGCATACGGTGTGCAAATTTGATTGATATCGGTTCGGTAGTTTAGGAGTCCATAGCGGACAAACAACATGACACGTAATTTTTATATATTAAGTTATATCTATATCAACATAATATTATCCGACATAAAAATTTATTAAATATCGATATGTATGAATACATTTAAGTATGCCACAACCAACGTCTAGATAAATGGCAGTATCTCTCCTTCACTCCATGAGCAAACCTATTGTGCTTGGAAAAAACCATATACACAAAGAGGTCGACCTCATTGTTGTTTAAAAAACCAGTGGGGCTACAACCTTTTTTATGTTTCCAAGAGAGATTATGGCACATATATGGATATGGATTATGGATTATATATACTGACCTATGTCAGGGATATTTTAATATTTGACGGTGCTGCGAGATACACGGAAAAACTGGCGCGCCACTCATCCGACAATATTCTTTAAATATTTACAAGTAGGAGGCCTCCCGCGAATCCCGTTTCACCGTATTTCCTGTTAATACGTTTCACGAATTTGATATATTTTTCGCAGAAACAGCTACCTGGAGGTCTTTACAGTGTTTGCTAACAGCAAAAACTCTTGGCCTTAGATGTGTGCTGTTTTGTCATCTGATTTTTCTAAGAGAGATCAAACTTCTGTGAAGAGAAGGTAGAAGAAGCCGGTTTCCTCACTATGTTTTCCTTGTACCGTACGTACACAGTTCATTTCGGTCGTCCGGGATTTGAACCTACAACCGCAGGCAGGCGATTCGTACGCTCCAACACTGCCAACACTGCTATCATATGATAAACTTATGATTGTAAGAAATTAATTAGAAATACATTGTACACTCTTTATAACGTCATTCTCTATAACGGAAAACTCACAATAAAGTAAAAATGAGTTAAATTTGTTTGGTTTAACACAATCCCCCAATATTAATTCACTCTTTATAACGCAACTGCCGTTCTCCGATGAAAATATTTCTTCGTAATCGAAGAAATATTTTCATATTTAGACATCTGCAACATACTTAAGTGTAATTGTATTTATAATGAGCTTACAAAACTAACCTTTTGAGGTGCCAAAATTTCTAAGAAAGACACCTGAGGTCATAAACAGCCTTCTAGCCTTTGTTATTGTTAATTGTTTTTTACGCCGACTTTGTCTCTCGGCCTACACCCTCTTTGCCGATGAGTAGGGATGCCTACAAATTCAAATTTAATGACGTGGAAAAAGTGATACATGTATCTAATGTTCCATAATAAACATATTTTATTTTGCATTAACACTTGTGCCATTATTCTTAGATTATATTGCCTGTCATAACAAAACACGTCAGGCAAAGTTAACAGAATATATTAGTCCATTGAAATGTTACATTTTTTAGGCCTAACCTTGCGTTTTTTAGAGGACGCAATTTTATTTTTTTGATGTGTAGGGGGGATCAGTGTAAAGCTAAAACCAAGTTTGTGGGGTCGCCACCCTTGTCCCACGGCCGCCATCTTGGAAAAAGGGGTCCAAAAACGACGTTTTTGGCTATATCTCCTAAACTATCCATCCTACATTTAACTTGTAAAGACACATTTTGTAGCAAATCGCTGTGCCTACAATTATGTTTATGTAACTTTTTATCATAAATCCAAAGTTTAAAAAGTTATAAGTAAAAAAAGTGAAAATATTTTCTATTTCTAAAGTTGACTAGGTGCGTCAATGCTCATGACAAGCCGATCAAAACAGCAGTTTTACCTTACTTTTAAGATCTCTCGTTTATTTTAAACAAATTTTCCAAATATATTTTTTTTTATTTTTTTTTTATTCCTACAATTTTACTTATTGGTATTCCTAGTAGGCCTATTCCACAGACAACTTGCTGATATGGTAATCTTCGACATAATTATATTATCAATCAGTTATTAGAATGGTAGCTAGCTATCACTTTTTTATTTATAACTTTTTGAATTTTGGATTTATGATAAAAAGTTACATGGACATAATCGTAGACACAGCGATTTGCTACAAAATGTGTCTTTGCAAGTTTTATGTACGATGGATAGTTCAGGAGATATAGCCAAAAACATGGTTTTTGGACCCGTTTATCCAAGATGGCGGCCGGGGGACAAGCACGCCAACCCCACAAACTTGGAGTTAAGCTTGTATTGACCCCCCCTACATTTTCCATAAATAAAATTGCGTCCTCTAAAAAACGCAACCCCAAATGTAACTTTTCAATAGACTAATGTATTTAGAATAATTTAACTATTGATTGTAATAAAATTCGAAATTATTGTAATCGGTTAAATTTGGTTACTTTTTTCTCTTCACTCCGCATAACGGTAACTTCGGTCCCTTGAAATTCGTTATAAAGGGTGTACACTGTACATATATATATCCAGTGTGTACAGCCCCAATTCTTCGTTTTAGTTTGATTCCACTCTACATTATTTCGGGGGCTTATTTGTAAGATTTGGTTTAAGCTGCTTGAAGACCGAACTCATTAGGTAACTAAATACGGCTTTGTGTTTTGTCAGACGGGTGTGATTAATATCATGGATTTTCTATGTGTGAGGCTTTCAGGATAATCTTTATTGTTGTGGTATAGTTTGGTTTTGTGTGTCAAATAATGAGAAGTATATAAAAGTTCTGTAACTTTTCTTTAAACACAGAAGAACTGAAAATGTAAGTAAATTAACTACTATTTCAGGTAATCACTTCCAGATTATGTTTAAATTTTCTGATGCGGTTATTTATAAAGGAAATTTATTCAAGACCTGCCAAATGTTGTTGACATACGTCTATATTTGAACCTTTAAAAAATCTAATTGAAAATCTAAACCATTCTCAAATGAAACACAAAATTTCATCATTCAACCGTTTAGGCGGATTTTCATTAGAAACTCACACACTGAAGATTTATTTAATTTACACTTCGTTGCAGTAATACAGTACAATTAAAATGTAAGAAAAAGAAGTACAACTGTCGGCCTTACCGCTTTCGAGCGATCTCTTCCAGGCAACTACTATTTTTTACGGAAACCTAAGTGAACCAGAATACTCTTGCTAATCTACTTCTTTATTATTTATTTTTATTGACGATATTTATGATTTTCCTGTGCCTGATTTTCTTTATTTAATTATTATTGTTAGTAATGTTTCTAATTTTAAAGCTTACGGTAAAACCAGCATAAATATGCTTTAACTATGTAGATAGGCAAAAACCCATTAGTTTTCGCCAGGGTTTGAATCTACGACCTTATTATATATTATATACCTTATTATACCGGAAATTGCACTTACCTTTTCGGTCCAAAATGTTTTGTGGTCACGACTTAACCACGCTGGTGTTACAGTGTGATAGAACACAAAGTCATTAAAATTAACAATATAACGAATCAATTAATAAATTAATTATTACCGGCATTATTTGCATCGACAATGCATGAAGCAATTTCGTTAATCACATTAGATTTGATGATGTTTAGAAATTCACGATTTTTTTTGTTTGTTTGTATATTTATGTATAGTAAATAAAACCTTTATTCATTTACGGTTATGTAAAATAAAAGAATGTCATTCACTCATTTGAGATTATTTAATTAGAAAAAAACACACATTTGTATGTTCTATTTAGCAGCCATTGCAATAAGCATACTTTTGACCAATATATAGAATAATTAATCGTGTATTTGCAAAGAAAGTGGTACATTCAGATTGATAAACAAAAACAACGCACAATCAGCCATATAAAAATAGACATGCAAATGTCATATTAATTATCATGATGTCATAATAATAAGAATAGTTAATTCAACGGCTCTGCTCCATCTTTTGGGAAGCTCCCTCTACCTCTTTTCTTTTGGATACCATTCTAATACACTATTGTCAATGTTTGTTCGTGTCATGTGCCTTTCTGTTTTATTATTTATTTTTTAGAATGCCATTTACTTTTGTCTATAAAATATAATACATATGTATTTTTTTAGTGAATATTAACCATATGTACTTGTAATGTTATATGTATGTGTCCCACACATTACTGTCACTATTACAACTTTATAAGCGTTTGTTTCGGGAAGTGAACACGAGCTAACCAATAAGCCGTGGCGGAATAAAAAGCGAATTTTAATTATATTTAATATAATCAAAAATAAATAAAATAATACATTCTGAAAAACCGGCTTAGAAATCGACAGTTGTTAGTTGCATTTGTTTATTTTGTTACGAGAGCGCTAGGACTATGGATCATGAAGTTTCAAAAACTAAATTTAACAATTTGTATTATGCTTTTTTATTTGTATTTTTTTTTGGAAATAAAAGGCTTTATTATTATACTTTTACGCATGATTTCTTATATGTATCGATTAAAGGATTTGCACTGTCAAATGAAAGCTTATCTAGCGAGCCGCAAAAGCTTCATTAGAGTTTAATCGCAGTGTGTGCACTGCTACGTGAGTCTACATTATTGCTACGACTGGCAAACATTAGGAGCATGTAGTCATACACATGCTCCACACGTAAGTAATATCGTAGTAAGTTTTTTGATTTAAAGCAGAAATACAATACATTTAATTACTCGAACACCACCGTAATTTGTATTAGGAATATTCTGAGCAGGTTGGCCTATTAATTGAATCGTCCTCCTTGCACCCTTGTGTCCTGTGTTTGGATTATAAATGGAATTTTCTTTCTATGTGCACATTTAAAATACGCTTGTACGGTATAGGATATGGTGCGGAACACACCTTAGATCTAAAAATCGAAGGTGTGTGTCAGGCACAGGCGGCCACTTACCAACTTGGCGATTAGGGAAAATCTTTAAAAAGCGACTTGGTGTATTTTGGAAAAAAAATATTATTTAATTAGTGATTATTTGCGTGAGACACTGCAGTTGATATAAATTTAATAACACATGATATGTACGATACAAATAATATAAGAACTGACCAATTCATATGACTAATAATGTAAAATTTCTTGAGACAAATTTGCGCGTTATTGTGTGTGGCAGAATATGCGAACTTACGATTGTACCACTTAACACATTTTTGTACCATATTCTTGCAATAACTTATTATTAATAAAAAAATTATCACGAAACAGATACCTACATAAATCAGTAACGTCATAATTTTGTTTTTGACATTCATAAATGTACATTGTGTTGCCTATATGAATGAATAATGTTGACTTTTGACTTTTTGACTTTTGAAGAATATTAAAATAAAATAAATATAATATCTCGTGCCAAATATGCTTGTGATTCCTGCTATAACACTAGGCAGCTACGATCTTTCTAAAGATATTTTATTTAAACAATATTGGAAAAATACAGCTTTGTAATTAAGAATATCCACGAACAGCTGTGCAGACACGTTGAAAGTACTGTAACATCTGTTAAAGAAATGTGAAGCTAGTTTCAAACGCGACATCATTAGCGTCGTAATATTTGTCGTTACTAAACTCTAGATGCGATATGTGCTTATATTGTCGATATTATTCCCGATGGCAAGGTGCCGGCTTAAGCGTGCGACTCTCAGCCTAAAGGTCATGCGTTTTAGTCACGGCTGTGCAGCATAGGACGCTTATACGGTAAAGGAAAACATCATGAGTAAACCGGCCTTAAGCCGAAAAGTCCACGGCGTGTGTCAGGCACGGAAGGCCTGTCAGCTACTTGCCTAAAGAAACAAATGGTCAGGAAATAGAAACAGAAATCTGAGATCAATTAATTTTGTAGCGTCACTGGTTTTTTAATATTTGTAAAAAGAATAATTATAATATATAAGTTTGAAGAGCTTCGATGAAAAGTTTTTCAGCTCAGAGCTTATCACTAAGTACTTGAGGTTAACAAAATAATAAATTAGTAACATGACAAAACCAGGTTACAATGGATTCATTTTCCTATCAAAATCACTAAACTAGTTTTGGAAATTCATAAAAAAATAACATTTTATTTGTAATACGTAAAAAAAGGAAAAAAGAAGCATACTTATTTTCCTGACAGTGAAGCTGTTTGGCGATATCCTTCACATAATAAAAATACAATAGAGAAGAGAAGGCAGCGCACTTGCGAGCCTTCTGGCAATGTGAGTGTCCTTAGGCGGCGGTATCAATTCCATCAGGTGAGCCTCCAGCCCGTTTGCCTCCTATTACATAAAAAAAGTCCCACAAACCAAACGAGGCATGGAAAACACATTTTTATAATTATCATGTTTTTAGTCAAGTAAATGATCAGCCTGCTTTACCTCACACAAACCGTTGACTTGAAAGTTTAATCACAATTTTTCCGCCAGCGGATGAGTTAAAGTTATTTGACAATAGTTTGAAGAAATTATTAGTGCAACAACAGGGTTTAAACGCATCATTTTATGATTAAAATTTCTCTTATAATCTCATTGAACATTATCTGTCAAAGCCCCAAAAAAATACGATTAAACGCAACGCAAAAATGCTAATAATATTCCTAATTGGGAGATGCTTAATGCTATATTTTATCTACAGAGCCATAAGACGGTAAAAAAATTCACAAAACAAAATTTGATGACTACATTATTTGAAACTAATTTACCTCAATAAAGAAAACGGCCCAAGAGTCTCTTGGGCCGTGTGGTTCAAGTGCACAGGCGCTAATTAAAGATTAAGATAGTACCAGTGACCCCAGAGCTGGTGCTTGCCTCGCTCAACGAATTAGTATCGCAATACAGCGAGGAACCGTCAGCATTAAAGATACAGTGCCATAGGGACCAAACTTTTGACCAAAAAAGTGTGTTTTAATTTCTTATTCATTAATTTTTAATTATTATTATAACTATGTAGGTTAAGAATATTGTAAATACTGTATGTTGGAAATTTATACCAGATATTTACCGGGCTAATTCTAAAGCTACTTCCACAACCCATTTCACGGTTCACACAAAAGAGATCTTAACAATTAAAAACAAAACCAATCAACCCCTTCTAAAGCTTTGAAACTATATACTGGGTCTGATATTCCCCCGGGCTTTCAATCGAGCTTTTCCGAGCGTTGAACCAACATACAATCAAAGAGGTTTCAGCTCTTTGTGTCTTTGATCCTTGTAAGCGGGATATTTTATAACACATCTATTGTATAATGTTTACATAGAGTTAATTTGACTACGATTTAATTTAGCTTCGGTTTTGTTGTTTTAAGGGAACCCGGGCAAAATTTAATTAAATGTGGTGTTACCGAAGAATGCTGAGGAAAAGCTGGGTCTATAGAGTCACGAACAAAGAAGTTCTTTGGCGCGCCAAACGACCCCGAGAACTCACTTTGACCATTAAAAAGAAGATAAGTCAATTGAGACATGTTCTTCGACACGAACAGTACCGAATTCTTCAAGTCATCATGATGGGCAATGTTGAGAGGAATATTTTCCCGCAGGCCAAAGGAAGAAGTCGTGGCTCAGCAATATCAGAGAATGGACGTGAGTGGCCAGCGTAGAAAAGCTAATACGTAAGCTTGGCGAAGAATAAGTAGAAGTATGACGAGCTGACCGCCAACCTCGAGCAGTGGAGAGGCACTACAAGAAGAAGAAGGGTAAAATTATCTTAACGTGCGAATCTCATCATTGAGGTTCCCCGGCAGTGCACTAATGTACTATCTAAGTGCACATTTAACATTCGCTGATGTTGCCGCTGATGACTATATAACAATAAGATTAACAAATAATCTTAATACAGATACAGAAATCTGAGGCCCAGACTTAAAAAGGTTGTAGCGCCACTGATGTATTTTTATTTATTTAATTATTTCATTTGTAATTTTACCTCTACATACTCTCTTCTTTAGTGGACTCTTTTTAAATGAAACTAATAAAAATTAGAATGAACAATAAGCTTGATTGATAGAATTTCTAAAACAATACAACCTTCGTTACAATAGTATGAATATTAATTTGAAAATCATTGTACTACCATTGTTGAATTTTCAAGTATCTATTCTCTGTGGCTTTTTAAAAGCCTTAACGAAATATACAATAAATATTTTTTACGTAACACAAGTTACATAAACCGTTAAACATATAGAAACGGAAAGTATTCTTATTGTGCAACAGTAGTTTAACTATAAAGTTTATATAAAAATTATTATGTTAGTTATGTATACAAAAGATTTTCTTGTCTTTTCCATAATTTTTAAAAACTTAAACTTATTTTTTAAAAATTGCGACTTTCAAATGCCAACTATAATGACGGTGTTTTCCTTCACCGTTCGAGCGAATGTTAAATAACATAAAGCACATAGAAAGCACATAGAAAGAAAGCATCGAACCTACGACCTCAGGGATGAGAGTCGCACGCTGAAGCCACAAGGCCAACACTGCTTTTATATTTAAATAGGTCTTTGAAATATTTTATTGAAAATTCTACAAAAATTGTCGTGGTTTTATGTATTAATTTTTTGAATTTTAAATAATTTTCGGTTAAGAATTTCGAACAATTTCAGAATAATTCGAAATATATAATATATATCGTGTCAAGAAATCATCTTGAGAGAAATGTAATGTTTCTATTGAGACAGTTTTTATTCATTTCTTCCGACAGTAAAATAAAAAGGACATTAGTACAGGTGCACTGAATGTGTTTTTCTTACAAATTCCGGGAATTAATCATACTTTATGGAGAAAAGGAATACAGTTTTATAGTTGAATGTAAAAAACTATCTCTTTAAGATTATAGCGAAGAAAATTTA
Source organism: Pieris napi (assembly GCF_905475465.1). Classification (NCBI taxonomy): domain Eukaryota; kingdom Metazoa; phylum Arthropoda; class Insecta; order Lepidoptera; family Pieridae; genus Pieris; species Pieris napi. The sequence goes on from NC_062255.1 coordinate 9,766,092, forward strand.
TGTAAGCTGCCCAGATAGCTGAGAGATGTCCTTCTGCAATAGGAGACGGTTATTTTTTTTTTAAATATAACACAGGGCAAACGGGCAGGAGGCTCACCTGATGTTAAGTGGACTTATGGGCACTCAATGCTAGAGGGCTCACGAGTGCGTTGCCGGCGTTCAATTTTTATTTTTACTTAAAAATCTTCTTGTTCTAGAAAAAATCCGATGATGATTTTTAATGCATTTTAATAGATTTTGACAATTCTCTATCAAATCTGTAACGATACTATTCAACATAATAATGTTCAGAACTTTTATGGTTTATAAAAGCACAAGAATAACCGAGGGGTATACTTAAATTCAAGTGCCTATATTTGGTAAAAATATAATAAATCAGTGGTGCAACAACCTTTTTTTTTAGGTATGATGTATTGATATGTCAATCTAATAGGCAAGTAGGTCATCCACATACACTACTGTTAAGGCATCTCACTAAGGCCCCTTAGGCCTTGGCACTGGAGAAGAGCCGGATTGTTTTCTTTCCACGTAACAACTTTACCAGATACATCGTAATGGTCTAAGATCCCGCTATACAACGACCTTCACCGAGATGCTTATTTAATGAAAATTATTTTATATATAATTTAATATGTCAATAAATATAATCCATATGGGTTGCCTAGCAAATTTCAGTCCAGAGTATTTTTAATTAATTTAAAAAAAAAATATTTTTTTAAACATTTCACCGGTAGGATTATTAGATAAATTCTATACCAATCGCAAGTATGAAGCCCATAGAATATGCAAAAGTTAGGTTGTTTTTAATCAATTAATTATTTATGTGTATATTTTTTATGTGACACTAAAGTATATATACATCTTTAGTATAAAAGAAGGTTATAGTGATACATATATAATACTACCCTGATTAAAAATATTGATTGAAAAAAGTTCAAAAAATTTACTACATGCAAATTATAAAAAAAAATTTTTTTTTTAAATATTAATTAAACATACTCTGGACTGAAATTTTCTAGGCAACCCATATGGATTATATTTATTAACATATTTAATTAAATATAAAATAAGTTTCATTAAATAAGCATCTCGGTGAAGGTCGTTGTATAGCGGGATCTTATACTATAAGGGCATTCTCTACGCACTCTTAGTTCGTTGTAGCCCAGAGAACCTATAATTAATAAAATTGGATACACAAGTATATTCTACAATACAGGTGCCCGATGAAATTCATTTATTTATTTCGTTACATTTATACAAAAACAAATAACATCATACATAAAATTACAAGGGATGCAACGGGCGGCTTTATCGCTAACAAGCGATCTATTCCTGGCAACCCAGGCAAAACTAAAAAAGAAATATGATGGGTAAAGTCCAAGAAGTGCATAACCAAATCTTATAAAAACATTAAACAATTGTAACCAAAAATAATACAAAAAGATTAATAAAACAAACTAAAAACTAAAAAGATAATATCACGGATTCATGAATGGCGGTGTGGCTAAAGAAAAGGAAATACAACAATTGCAAAAGTCACGATTGAGTAGGAAAGGATATGGGTATTGATATTCATGTTGAATTAAATGAAACAAATTAAGAATAATTTATATTTTTTATTATTTACACCTCTAATCACATTCGTCTTACACAAATTACTCTAAACAGTATATCAAAAGTTAGGTTACAAGTACTAATTGAGATATTGTTAAGAGCAATCAATTACCTAATACACTAATAATCACAATCCTTGTCTGAGCAGAGTTGACATAAAGTCAAAATGTCAACCCCCATACACAGTATTAAAATACGAAATATTTTCTGATTGATTGTACAATTATTGAGAAATTTTCCGTTACGCTATATATAAAAAGGAAGGAAAAAATATTTTTTATTTTTTACTGAAATCTATAATATTTTATATGTTTTCAAATCACATTAATATCTCGTATTTACGTAACACTGTGATTACTCAGCGAAAAGAAATAAGGGTAACTATCAATAAATTGTGGAAAATAAATTTCATTATATATAAATTCTTTAGACAGTCTAGGACCCGACAAACATTGAACTGTAGTTAAAATGCTCACTGATGTGACATATATCTCTTTATACGTATATCTTGAGTAAAATCGCATATATTAACTGTGACAAAAACATAGGTTCTTATTTGACATTCGAAAATTAAAATTGTATTAACATATATAATTATTAGGGAATGAGCCCAGTTGTCGTAAATAAACTACAGGACTTTTGACGAGACAACGTCTAATAAATCGATCAAAAAAGAGTAAATCATTGTCCTGTTACGCTCTGTTCCGTTACGCTCATTGTACGCTTGCGCCGCATCTATCTCTCTTCTACTCGATTGGCCTATGCGTTTTATTAATAAAAGTATACAATCATTTTATCAATGATTTGTTATGTTTGTCACGTTAAACTATCGTCCGATAACCGACTTTACAGAAAACCATTTTTTTCTTAGCATAGATTCGGGTCTTAATCTAGGCCTACAACTACGGAATGTCTGTATTTACATATAGGCCGAACTTATCCTACTACATATTGTTCGAAGGCACATGTTTTAAGAAATACTAATTTTAAAAACTATTATCTACAATTTAAACGTTCATCAGAACGCGTTTGAGATGAACTAACTGTGCAAACATATTAATGCAAACTCGAAACGATCAATGACATTTGTTGATGTTTGTGCGAATTTCAAATCAGAGAAACGCTTGCAAATTTGGGTAATTATCAGTTATGTGTTGAAATCACTAAATTCAAATAACCGTTTTGAGGTTAGGTAGAACCAACTTAGTCGCCTATTTGAAATATTAGGCTTTTGGAAGTTTTTAGCTACCACTAATACCCATTACACTGCTAATATTGCTTTCATATTGCATATATACAGCTTTAAGTATATCTTTTTTGGTTATAATCACATTTAACTATGGAAAATATATTGCATCTAAGCTCCGCCCAGACCACTAGTGGATTTTTAACATTGACACTACATCGAACTACTTCAAAATGCAGTACATTGTAGCTATAACAACATTCTGAAGTACGAAAACAGCACTAAAAGTCCAAATGCGGGTACTTCACCACGCGCGACGTCACGGTATATAAGCGGGTACTTTGCCCGTCGCCGCTCAGTTCTCCGGTGCCACGCGCGACGAAAGCCGCGGCGATCGGAGCGGAGAGCGGCGAACCTCGGGCTATTTCAGTCTTTTGAAGCCGGCCCCGTCTTGCCCCAGCTTCAATTCCTCATACAAAGTAGGATCTACTTCTCGTGCTGCTGGTGTTGCCGTGCTAGGGTTCTGTAATGTTTCTTGTCTCCATGCTGTGCTATTTGACACACTATTGGCGACTCCATTCCCTCCGTTCGCATTACCGTTAGGCACCGTACCCTGCGACAAAAGTTTCACGTGAAACGACTTAAAGTTATTTCACACTTTAAAATTGAATTTTACTGAATTGCAAGTTTTCAATGGCTTAGAAAATCTCGAGTTTATGCGATGAAAGAGTTTATTTGTGTGAATAACTCACATTTACGATAGTGTCCGGATTTGGTTCTCTCAAGTAGCTTGGGTTTTCAAAGGCGACTCCACCTTGAGCTTTAAGCCTTAGATTCTGTGAAATGAAGAATAGACGATTAATAACGTGAAATTAATTGCTAATACGATATTAGCAAGTGTTTAATTTTTAATATTATTATACGTTTAAATCTAAAAAGGGAAGAATTAAGACATTATATACGATATTGCGCACTATATATCGTATTCAACCTTTTGTAGTTCAAATTTATCTGAAGTATAGATACATGAACATTCGTAAATGGCATTGGGTTTTATAGATTAATAACAGAGGCTTACAACTATTTACACTTAAATAAAGTTATGCCTTTGGAACGTGTTTTATTTTGAAGTAATGGTAAATACATTTTAGGTGTGAAACGTCCCTAGTTCTGTTTTATTAATTTATGTACAAGAACTTATACAAACTCAGAACTAACTTAGTGCCACGGCAGAGTTCGGTAAGCTTCAGGGAACTAGTTTTAAAAGGTTTTTTGTGAAAACTAAAATAAAAAATACCCGTGGCGCTACAACCTTTTTTTGGGTGTTTCAAATTTTTGTATCTTTTTCATGATCAATCAATCTAATAGACAGGTAGGTGATCAGCCTCCTGTGCCTGACACACGCCGTCGACTTTTTGGGTCTAAGACATGTCGGTTTTCTCACGATGTATTCCTTCACCGTTCGAGCGAATGTTAAATGCGCTCATAGAAAGAGAGTCTATTGGTGCACAGCCGGGGCTGTGCGAACCCCGACCTCGAACCAACGACCTCAAGGATGAGAGCCGCACACTTTTTGAAAAAACTATTTAAATAAAAACATGCAATCTTAATTTGAGTAATACTCGTTTACTAAAATCTACTTCTATAAATAATTTAAATTCGGCCATAATCTAAAGAAACACGAATTTCACCCAGTAATTCTTATTATGAGACTCACCTTTCTATGTTTGTAATAGAATCCACCAGCCAACAGGATAGCTGCGACCAAAATACAAGCAACTGCCACTCCTACCGCGGAGGCTGTGCTGGAACCAGTGACTGGAGCCGCTGCCGCACCGGTCTCTTGTCCCGCCGTCGTGAACATTATAGATTGACTAAGCGATGAAGTTCCTGGAGACAAGGATGATAAATGTCAACCTTAATAAAACTCTATCTATACTAATATTATAAAGAGGAAAGATTTGCATGTAAGTATGTTTGTTACGAATTGGCTAAAAAGTACTAGACCGATTTTTTAAATTCTTTCACCATTCGAATGCTACATTATCACTGATTAATATAGGCTATTTTCATTGCAAGAAAAAATAAAAAAAAAAAAAAAAAAATTTAAAATTTATTTATTTATTTATTTTCTCACAAAAACTTAAACTTAGGACATAAGGAAGTGACAGTTATATTATACTTCTGTTTATGAAAAAAGCAAGTCTGTGTGAGACTGATGCCTGCTAAAGGTAATAGTACCTGTGTTACAGGTCATCAGGCCTCCACCACTTCGGATCGACAGAAGATACAATACAATACAATACAATACATTACATTACAATACATTACATTACAATATATAGAGGAAACCACATAGGGTATGTGTGTAGGTGTAAATTAAGTGTATGTGTGTGGGTGTGAGTCTGTGTATGTTTTATATTTTATTGCTTAAGTGTTAGTCTATTAAAGCTAAAACTATTATACTAAAAATTTATTCCCTATTATTAACAAAGATTAGAATCAACTTTAAACTCAACTATTTAATTATTGTCAGCATTTTTTCTGTTTCCTCATAGTTGAGGTCCAGTAGCCACAGTGCAACCGTCTTCTTGCACTCGTGTTTAGTTAGGGGATATGTGGAAACGCATGAGTTGACCTTATTATACAAGTAATCCCCCAAAAAACAGAAGAATTTCTGGGCAAAACTTGTGCGAAAGGGCTTCGAAGTGATCACTATGCCTTTTCTACGCTTGTTATCTTTAAGGTGTTGGTCATAATTGATAAGTGAGTGCTTGCGTAAAATTGTGGCAAGAATGAACAATTGACGCACAGAGAGTACCTTCCAATGTCTGTATACCTCTGTGGTGGGACAAATGAAGGGAAGGGAGGCACTAACCTTGAGTATTGCCCTCTGAGCTCTCTCCACTTTCAGAAGGTGGGTTTTTGCTGAGCCACCCCAAGTGGAGATGCAATAGCTCAGAATGGATTGACCTAGCGACAGGTAGACAGTTTTTATAATTGTGTTATTAGCAATGTGCCTCAAAATTTTGAATACATATATCAGTTTTCTAATTCTACCTGCCAGTAGGTCAATATGAGCCTGGAAATTTAGATAGGTATCTAGTATGACTCCCAAGTACTTCACTGTGCCTGCGGAGTTGAGCTTTGGACACCCGCAGTGCTCCCCGGTCAGACATGAACCAGCATGTGACACAAGTACCAGACCAGAAGGAATGTCGCGCCTGGACATTGCGAAGGTCATGAATTTGGTCTTTTCGGTATTAAGGGCCAGAGAACTGCGATGTAGCCAATCCGATACCAAATTCAGACCCCGCTGAGCATGTCGAAAGGCCTGAAACCAATCTTGACCATGGAACACTAAGGCTGCGTCATCAGCAAAGGCAACAATTTTTCCATTTCTTAGGTTCATCCCACATAATTCATTAATGTAAATGAGGAACAATGTGGGCCCAAGAACGCTGCCCTGCGGCACACCAAAGGTGACTGGTAACTCGGTGCTAGTCCACTCTCCCACCCTGACAACTTGCGTGCGTTCAGACATGTAACTCGTAAAGAGTTGGTGAGGCATACCCCTGATGCCCAACCTCTCCATTCTGTGCAAGAGGATTTCTACCGAAACAGTGTCAAACGCCTTGCACAAGTCAATGAACACACCAATCACTTTTTCCCTCCTGTCCATATTCCTAACAATAAAATCTGTCACGCTATGAACTGCGTCATCTGTAGACCTACCGAAACGAAAACCATATTGGGAGTCTGAAATAATATTGTGTTTGTCGAGGAAATCAACCAATCGCCTGTTCAATAATCGTTCCAAGATTTTGGACAGGATGGGAAGTAAAGAGATAGGCCTATAGTTGTCTACAAGGCTTCTGTCACCTCCCTTGTAGATAGGCGTTATTAGAGCTTTCTTGTAGATTTCCGGAAACACACCTGTTTCCATGGAGAGGTTGCATATGTAAGTGATGGGTGGTACCAAAACTTTGGCATGTTGTTTAAGAAGCCGGCCAGATATCATGTCGTTACCAACAGCACATTTATCGCGCAGATTCATCACCAAGCTCTCTACTTCTGATTTGTCAGTGGGCAAGAGGACAAGAGAATTACTTAATGGGGGTGGTGTAGTGGTCGCATAGGAGCGATTACAATTATAATTACCAAGCCCAGCAGCAATGTTTTTCCCCACATTTGCAAGGAATGAATTTACACTGTTTACTTTTTCTTGTGGATTACAATTTTTCATAAGTTCTGTAGATGATGATCTAGGTTTTTTGTATTGAGTAATATTATTGATGGTCTCCCAGAGTTTCCTACTATTTTTATTATGTTTGTTAATTTCATCCCTTTCATATGCACGCCTAGCCTTTTTTAATAACGAATTACAAAATTTTCTGTATCTTTTATATGTCACTGCTAAAATTTCGTCAGCTGGGTTCTTTTTAGTTTTTTTGTGAAGGTTATCCCTGTTACGCATACATCTGAGGAGCCCAGGTGTAACCCAGGGTTTAATAATTCTTTTACGTCTGGGTACAACTATCTCTTTGGTGTTATCGGTAATAGCTTTTGTCAATAAGTCACTAAATAACCTAGCTACCTCATTCACATTTTTCAGACAATACAAATGCGAAAAATCCAGTCCCTGAATCGCTAAATCTAAGCCAGCAAGGTTGATACTGTTTTTATATTGAAGGGGAGTTAGAGGATAGTCCTTTTCGATCTTTAAGAGGAGTGCAACACTGTTATGATCGGTTATGGAAGATTGAATTATAAGGCAGTGTGCTTCATTATCTGATTTAACCATAATATGGTCCAAACATGTTCGGTTGTGGGTAGGAACGTTATACCCGGGGTGGATGTTATACTCTGCAAGTAGATTCAGATAGTCCCATGAGCGCTGGTCACTTGTCCCTTGTGCAATGTCAATATTTATGTCACCTATAATAATTATGTTTTTATAAGATTTTAATTTGTTTAAAAGTAGGGTTAATGAATTAATAAAAATTAATGGCTCTCTATATCCCGGTGGACGATAGATAGAAATGATGACAGTAGAGGGATCAAATTTAATTACTAAACAGTTAGCGTCATAAAATTCTTGGGGTTCCTCGATGAGTGGACTAGAACCTTTCCTATAATAGACTATGACTCCTTCATTTTGTGTTAAGTTATTTATAGTGGCAGCGTAGTTGTATCCTTGTATATTTGGTATAGATTTAGTAGACGGAAGCCAGCATTCGGTCAAAACGAGTAAATCCCAGGACATATTAATTCGCATTACTAGAGTGATAAAACTATTAATATTACAGGGTAAACTTCTTATATTTTGCGACAGGATTGATAAGGATTTGCTAGTACTTTTGATCACATTTTGACATTCCTCAGGATCACAGATTGAAAATTGAATATTTTTGTATGAATCTAGGTCGTTATATAAAAGGTTACTATCGTTGATTTGTCTATACACTGTGATTTAATTGGGTCGGACTGTGCACACAAATAGGACGAGAATGTAAGTTAAGTTTATTGGTACTTAGGATATAGTATTTTGCGATAGTTCTAGCTTGCATAATAGGTATACTAGACTGAATATAGTTGAGTGAGTAGTGTATGAGTAACAATATATGTGTAGTAGTTTTTAAAAATATAGGTTTATCGTATCTGAGGAGTGGTTCAGTATAGGATATTTGTTTGTAGAACGTGTTAAACTTTGTGTAGAATTTAAAAAAAGTGAGGAATTTAAATATAAACAAGAACATTAAAAAACATAAAACTACAATTAACACCAGTCATGCTTTGCGATAAGGATCCCAACTAAAATTATTATAATGTTACCCAAAGCTACCAAAAGCTTGCCATCGCTCGGTACATTGATACTTAAAATACTTAAATACGAGATTTAATATTACCCTTAAACATAACTGTTTGCCTAAAACATAACAATCATGAAGAGAAAAAAAAATATATCGACTCAAATTTGAAAAACTAAAACAAAGTTGATTCCAAAGTGTGAAGAGATCAACTATGGATATCCAGTTGAGAGTAGTTTTGGCCAAAACGTGTTCTACTGAAAGGAGGGACAAATGGCCTGTATCTAGACGGTAAACGAAATTTTAATTTTGTTAAAAGTTTGGGGCAATCAACCTTATTCTTAAATATCTTAAGTACTCTTGCCTGGTTCCAGATGTTGGCAACTCTTTTTTCGAGTTGCCACTGGAGAAAAGTAAGAGCCACATTAATTATTGCAGGTGCAGGATTTTCTATAACTACACAATTCACACTCACCAACATCGTTTGCAGCTTTGACTACACACTCATACTTGACGTCATCATTAAGGCCAGTGAGTACCACACTTGTCTCACTAGTGTCCAACTTCTCAGGTACTTTGGCACCATACGCTCGCCAGAATACCCGGTACAAGTAGACTGTTTGCGGGTTCTTGATCGGTGCGTCCCAACTGTATTTAAAGGGTATTTGTAAGTTTGTGTGAATGAGATTTTTGCTCAGTAGAATATTGTCATAAGCTGGAACTGATCAGTGTTTGTACTGTATTTAATATTAAACACGTAAATACTTGTGTAATTTTATATATTAAGTACAGTTAACTTGAATCTTGGAATTATACTTTGAATTACTTAAAACCCTAGTAATTTTAGGATATTTACATACACACACACATGCACCCAACACTCACTCATGCACTCATGCGTCTTGAAAACAAATATATTAAAAAAACCATGTAATTAAATTAATTATTTATCTACATATGTACATATTTTTTATGGAATTTACTTTTAAGTTTGTTGCTAGAAACCCTGACACAGGTATTTTTTTACATAAAAGGATTCCAAAATCTTACATAAGATTACAATAAATTGTTGTCAAATGAATAAACATATTTTTATTATTTTATTTTTTTAAGATTATTTATTTTAGATTATTTTCCGCATCACAAAGTAGTCATTTTTAAAGAGCATTTACTTTTGCTCACCTGATATTAACACGCCTATACGCAGAAGACGTGTGTATAAGGCCTTTATGTATTGATGCATTTACCTTAATAGAACAGAGTGTGGTGTCGGTGCAACATGAGCTTTCAAATTCCTTGGTGGACCTGGTAGTCTGGCTCCAGAGTCCCGGAAGCAGGCCAATGCGCGACGAGCGTGTTGCAATGCGCAGGAGCGTGAAACTGGCCCTCCTCGACATAGCTCCAAGCAATTTCTTGGAACGCCCCATGAGGCGCAGCAGCTACGGTGATCTAATGACATATATAATAAATATAAATATTCAACAAAGAGCGGTTCAAATCGACGACGACCAGTTACGTTCCGAGCTTGATCGGCTTGATCCCTTGGCGTTGCGTAGAGATGTGGGGTCTCTTTCTTCATTTTCTACTAAACTTACGAGTACCATGGAGAGTCTTCAGAAGAGTGCGATTAATATATATTAAATTTGCAGCTGCCTACGGTAGTATTTCCGAACCAATTCGCCATAGGGTTCTTCATGAAAAGAGCCTAACAATTCCTAAAAACCCTGCAACGCAATCGCAAGCCTTCTGGCCATGAAAGTGTCCATGGGCGACGGAACCATTTAACATCAGATGAGCCTCCGGCCCGTTTATCCCCTGTTATATATATAAATAAACAACATTTAGCGAACTTCTATAAAGATTTCTTTATGATAAAACTAGAATTATTTAACCACTGCAGAGAATCACAAAGCGAACGTAACTTGTGCGAATACATAGACGAAAACCTGCTTAATACGATTTTATATATTTCTCTATATTATGTAAGGCCTTAAAAATAAAATATTGTTTTAATGCTAAAGCGTTTTTAATAAGAAATTTACTAAAAATATAAATATTTACAACATGTTTAGTCAAAGTACTTTAATATTGAGAGTCGGGGAATTAAAAGTAATAATACTAAATCAAAACCGTCAATATTGCAGGGATTCAGAACAGTATACTTCAATCCAAAGAACGAAAGAGGAAAATAAATTTTCCTAAATTTCCGTTGAATGTAAATTCAAAAATTGTATATCATTCCAATCTATAATAATAAATTGTTCAAGAAAAATCGCTACTCCACAATTCTACAACACAATTTAAAGTATTCATAAAAGTAAGGAAAATGCTAGAATTTCTGTGAAATATCAATAAGTTCACGAATGCGACACTTGTTCAAATACAAATTCAGTTTGCGTCTTTCCGAATTGTCCACGCTATCGGGAAATAGTCACGTTTCAAAAGTCAACCGCTGATCAGTGATTCAGTAAGAATTTCATTTTGGAATTCAAGTTTTTCGACAATAGATATGTGCGAAACCATTACAATTTACTTAACTTTATTTCTGCTCTCAAACATCGCACATGTTACAAGAAAGACAATCAGGTAATTATGAATATATGATTTAGAAAGGATATACATGTGTGAAATCATGAGAACTTAGGTAAGTTAAGCCAATAAATAATATTTATTTTACTCTATATCTTATAAAACATTTACATATGTATTCTTTTTATGTACTTTCAGTTTGCAGCGGGAAAACTGGCAATGCCCGAGAAAATAATTACTTTCTTCTTACGTCAATATAAGATTCAAGGAGACGTTTTAGTATGATTTATACAAGTGATTTCTATCTGTGGACCTTTGGTATAGCGATTTGACATGAAGCTAAGTTAACATACTTGTCTCTGGATATCTGACCTTTGTGGTGGGATTCTGTGAGATAAAAGTTCTTACCAGAGCCATCGGCAGCGCATTTCATCAACTTGTCAAAATCATTGATGCACTCGGGACGGTCCATGATGTTGTCCATGTCAAGGTGGAAGCTGCAGGCATCTATGCATGACGACGACACGTTCATCTACAAAAAGGCATTTAAATCTATATATATAAAAATGAAACCCGTTTTCCGTTGTCACGACATAACATGAAAACGGCTTGACCGATTTGTCTGATTTTTTTTTATAACATTCCTTGAAGTACGAGGATGGTTCTTACGGAGATAAAAATTAAAAAAAATTGAATGAAAAAGTCTAAAAACAACACTTTTCTATGTTCCCATACAAAATATTCGTAATAATACTTAAAAGTCAATTTGAACTTTAATACCATAACATAAAGTTTAAATGTTAGTGGAGGGGTTCCGGGAAGGTAAATTTTTATTTTTTGACATAATGTTTTTGTAGTATTATCAACTTTCTTTTTTTTATCTCACTAGCTAGACCGGTGTCCCGAATAGCAGAATAAGTATACACGGGTATAAATATGAAAGTGGTATTATACAGTTTTCTTTTAATGTAATTTTTGTTTCAGGTACACTGCCACAAGGACAGTGTTTACATCTTATACTTATGTTAATTTTTGTTGGCACCCTATTTAGGTATTTGAGTTTAAGATTTGTGTATGTATGTGTTATGTGTTCCGTGTTCATTTTTTTAATAAGCAAGGTGGTTTTTTTTACTCAACCCATACCATCGACTTTTTGGGTCAAAGACAAGCCGGCTTCTTCACGATGTTTTCTTTCACCTCGAGTGTTTAATGCGCACACATTGCTGCAGAACGGGGATCGAAACTACAACCTAACAGCAATGAGAGGGACTGGGACCAGTGCTAGACAGGCTACTTCTAATTAATTTGCGATATTTGTTTTAAAATAGGTGTTGTTTGATGATTTGCAATTTTAAAAGAGTACCAAGAGTTTTTTACGCCGGCTTTTTCTCTCGGCCTACACCCTCTGTCTTCTTTGCCGATGTGTAGGAATGCCTACAAATTCAAATTTAATGACGTGGAATAAGTGATACCTGTATCTTATGTTCCATAATAAACATATTTTATTTTATTTTTATTTTATAGACACGCTAAAGCCACAAATTTTTTTATCTATTGGGTGTTTTAAATGAATAATTTTCCAGACAAATTTAAAGTGGGCAACTAAAATAAAAGTTTAAAAATTTACCTAAAAACTCATTTACGTGCGTACCAAGTTCAAAGAAAGCTAATCATTATGAGAGCAAACGTTCACAATTTACAATATTGAAGTTAATTTTCAAAATTCTCGAATAAACTCTTTGAAATTTCAACGTCAGCTCAAAGTATTTCAACTTTTAACTCGCGAAACAATTTCAATGGCAATTTCAAAGTATCAAAGTAAATTGTCGACTCTGATAAAAGAAAGGATTAGAAAACAGAGTGAAAACGATGCTCAGTTATATATTTATTAAAAAATAAATTCGTATACTGTCAATACAGAGCAAGAGCAGTGTTGGAGTAGTGGCTTCAGCGTGCGACTCTCATCTCTGAGGTCTTAGGTTCGATCCCGGCTGTGCACCAATGGACTCTCATTCTATATGCGCATATAACATTCGCTCGATCGGTGAAGGAAAACATCGTGAGGAAACCGGCTTGCCTTAGACCCAAAAAGTCGGCGGCGTATGTCAGAAGGCTGATCACCTACTTGCCTATTAGGTTGACATATCATGAAACACGTACAGAAATCTGAGGCCCAGAGCTAAAAATAGATTGTAGCGCAACAATTTTTTTTTATTTTTGTCAATGATATGAATAATTTCTATAAATAGCAGTCTTAATTTGTGTCAAATTAACTGTAATTCTTTTTCTTGTACCAATGTATCAGTGAACTGTGTTTTTATAAATAAATAAATAGTTTGATGGTAATGTATAACTTCGTGACGGTATAACACAAAAATTCACAACTTATAGTTGCTACTTAACGTTAAATTCGACTCCCGTATATTACAATATGATTTAGGTTCCCACATCGAATTAGTTTGGGAACTCACTTCACCAAGCGTATGGGCGATGACGCGTCTTTAGGCAATCTAACGGCTGAGCGATTTGCTTTCCACATACGTTTAAGTTACGCCATGCTGGCAACATTATCGCTTACATATATACAGTGATAATTAAAACAAATATGACCCATTAAAGGTGTTAATTGTCCTAAACCATATTTCAACTCTGCCTGCCTTTTGCCCAAAATACTTCTTGCCCTTACGTTGGTCATTGAAATGGACTGTATCTGCCCTTTTAATATTTTGAATAAATAACTTAAAGGTAACCTACTAATATTGGGACAATTTTGTAACTAACTCATTAATTCCTTGTTGTTCCCACGAGAATGTAAGTGCGTGCTCCTATTTTACCATGCCTCCTGCTAATATCGGACAAATCTTTGTTTTTAATTTATTTTATAATTAATAATTAACTATTAATTACTTAGGTTGTCATGTGGAACATGGTGTAATTTGCAGCTCCTTACAAACATTTTGTAAACTAAAAAACTTGGCGATTAAAAAGAGTGGTGGAGAGTTTATTGCCAGTTCTTCTCTTCCGTTCTACGCCCTTGATTTGAGTACTGGCAGTAAATGTATAATTAGAAGAATTTAATATATATTTCTTTTTTGACGGTCATGAGTGTACATTGTGTTACCTATATATGAATAAATGATTTTGATTTTGAATAACCATATGGATTTATGATTCTCTGTGAATAAATAAATTATTAGTATTATTATAACAAGGTGCCTAATCCGCTGTTTTGCTGGCATTTTTTTTCTGTTAAAACTAAAACAAAATTTAACAAATATTTAGATTAGATAAAAAAAGCAGAGATTTAATTTGCGTTTAACGAGAACTCGGTGTAACTTTTATTATAAGAGGTCAGGAGGAGAGTCAGGTTCATCTTACCTCAGCACAGCACTCTGTAACATTATGGTGTGGCATGGTTGACCTAAGTCTCACTGAGACTGGTCTCAAAGTCTTCCCGAAGGCGTTCTCAGCATGACAGAAGTAGTCACCCTCGTCTGCTTCGCTTATCTTCTTGATTATGAGCCTCATTGTGTACTTGGTTTGTTCCTGGTAAGAATTATTACTTAATTAATAAAAAGTCTTATGTCCTAAAAAGTTACAGTTATATTAATTTAAGTTTGTGTGCGAAAGCCCTTTTAAGGTAAATACTTCCTCCAATAATGACCAGCTGTCCCCTGATTGGGACCTTATGGACTACCCAGTCTGTTACTAACGTTTAATAACATAAAAAGTAAGATGAAAAACTATTTTTATATGCATTTGTCGCGTTTATAAACAAGACTGCTATGGTTATATTTATCCTTACATTTATAAACATTTATTATGATTTTAATATATTATTCCCTAAAATAAATGAATTAAAAAATGGATGGATTAACATCTAGGAAGTGACAATGCGTGGCCATATTATTATCGTTAAACGCGGATAATTCATTGATACATATATTTTTAAACCAGTCTTAGAGGTTGAGTTAAAGTTCAAACTGCAAAATATTATCCATAAAAATATCCAATTCTTTAACCGAAAATTGAAGCAAATTAATAAAACCAAAATATTTCTATTAAAATGAACAATGAATAAAGATGAGACTGAAGAAAATTTTCCAATATTCTGATATCGGATAGACTAAGCCTTACCGATAGTACCATAATTAAATATTTTCGTTCGGAAATTGAAATATTATCAAATTTATATTTTATTTTTATCAAATGGATAATATTAACTTGACTTCGTGTATGCGGTGATGTTATTTCGACTATGTATTTACGTGTTGTTCCCACGAGAATGTAAGTGCGTGCTCCTATTTCACCATGCCTGCTGCCGATACAGGACAAATCTTTGTTTTTAATTTAGTTCATTATAATAATTAACTATTAATTACTTAAGTTGTCATGTGGAACATGGTGTAATGGTTGCAGCTCCTTACAAACATTGTGTAAAATTTTAAAGACTGTCCGCCACTATTTTTAATTTAGAGATTTAATAACATTAATTAAAAACAAAGACTTATCCTCTATCAGCAGGAGGCATGGTGAAATAGGAACACGCACTTAATTTCTCGTGAGAACAACACGCAAACACGAAAATAGTCGAAGTAACTAACATCACCGCATACACGAATTCAAGTACGACCAGTCACCACAAGTAGCACCCGTTCACGAGTATGACGCATGGCCAGCCATTGGCCCCCTCGCCATATTTTAGGGAGAGAGACAACCCGTTTGATCCAGGGCATATTATAGCATATCAGTATAAAACTCTTAAAAATTCGTTCTTTAGATCAAAAGATAGATAACAAACCTCTGGATCAGCCAATAGTTGAATGCTGTAGTTGGGACCATCGATGACTGGGGTTCTTCCGTTGGGGTCCCTCCAGAAAGCTATAGTTGGCTTAGGAAGAGCTTCTACTCGACACTCCAGGATAACAGCATCTCCAGCTGCCGCCATTGTTATTCCAGACGCCTGGATTGTAGGTACATCTGTGAAAAAGTTTTTAATGTTTTTTTTTCAATGAAAACACGACGAAGGCGACGTTTAATTGTGATAGGCCAAATGTAAAGTCGAATCGCGTCATGTGGGTCAAAGATGCTGTCAATCAAAATTTAAGTAAGCCCCAGCATTCACTTTTCGCTATATATTTGTATACCTATCATATTAATTTTATTTTATTTAAAATTAAAAAAAAATCTATATTAGAAATTTATTCATTTAAATACAACTTTATTTATTACATACTTGACGGTCCAGCAATCCTAAATATTAAATATCATATTATAGTAGTTATATATGGTATAATTGTTGGTTGTCAACTTGATGTAGTAGTCTAGTTATGTAAATAAATTTGCGTTTATATCCGTCAAAGATATAAACACAATATTTCATTATTTTATGATTTTTTATTTTAATTTTATAATAAACTAGCTGGCCTGGCGAACATCGTACCGCCTAACAGCCGATTCTTTATTTGTTTAAAATACTTATTCTGCTATTCGGGACACCGGTCTATAAAAAAAATTGATAAGACAACAAATACATTATGTCAAAAAATAAAAATGTACCTTCCAGGAACCCCTCCACTAATACTTGAATTTTATGCGATGGTATTAAAGTTCAAATTGACTTTTAAGTATTATTACGAATATTATGTATGGGAATATAGAAAAGTGTTGTTTTTAGACTTTTTCACTCAATTATTTAAATTTTTCTTTCGTAAGAACCATCCTCGTACTTCTATATTTATAATATACCTTATATTATAAAAAAAATCAGACAAATCGGTCAAGCCGTTTTCATGTTATGTCGTGACAACGGAAAACGGGTTTCATTTTTATATATATAGATTATATGAGAGAAATATTTGAAAGCTGAAAGTATGCAGTTATCGGACTTACGTGAAATATTGATCTTGCGAGACGCTTGCATGGGCGTGCCGTAGCCATTGTCCCCATAGCACGATATCTGGTCCATGTCTCGCGTCACGTTATGAATCACAGTCACCATATGACGTGTCATCTCTTGACGGACGAGCCGACCTAAATAACAGGGAATACATTTTTTTAAACAATTTATTATGACATGAAACACTATCCGAAATTGACGACCTACTGATAATTTTACTAATTATTTATTTATTAGTAATCTTACAGCTACCATACATATTAAAACAAAACACTTAGGAAATATACAAAGATTACATTGATAAACAATATATATGAAACAGATAACATAAGTACTGTACATTAATAGACGAAGGTATTTAAAAAATGAAAGAAAACTGAAAATATAATAAAATTTAGATTCATATGCAATATCTTATGACTGAATTATAAAGTAAACATCTGCCTGTTTTAATGGTATTTAACTCCAAGACAGTTAATTAGCCATTTATGCCCGACAAGTCGATTTTGGTAAGTCGATATATAAGAGTTTCATTTCATTCTAAAAAGAAAAAGTTTGCCGCGCACAACCGCGTTGTAAAACCAGCTGCCCACTGAAGTATTTCCGAACCAATTCGACTTAGGGTCCTTCAAGAAAAGAGCGTATCAATTCTTAAAAGGCCAACGCACTTGCGATCCCTCTGGCATGTTCCTCCTGCACATTTTCCCCTGTTA
Organism: Pieris napi; assembly: GCF_905475465.1. Lineage (NCBI taxonomy): Eukaryota > Metazoa > Arthropoda > Insecta > Lepidoptera > Pieridae > Pieris > Pieris napi. The sequence goes on from NC_062255.1 coordinate 9,783,843, forward strand.
TATAATTTAAAATAAAATTTTTCTATAATTGTTACAAACTATTAGGTGAAAGTAAGTAATTCTGAAATTGTGCTTATAGACATTTCCTATCTACTATGTCAGGCCATAGTTTTAGGTTTAATTAAATACTCGTAAATTTCTGCAATTCATATTTTGTTTAAAATTTTTCCTTTTAGTATAATTTTACAATACGCTACAGAAATTGCGCAACACAAATAGCTCTTAAGTCTTAACAGAGGAATCGCTTTTAAGATAAATTACAATTTCATTGTCACAAAATATAGTTAAATATATAAAGGTTTTAATTAGAATCGCGTTAATTAGAAGCTTTGAGAGGTCCTAAAATGTTCACGAAACAGTTAACGATAGCTTAGACGAACGTCTAGCTTTGTCGCTATAAAATGTTACGTATAAAATTTTTTTTTTTTTTAATTTCATAGAACAGGGGCTCATCTGATGTTAAGTGATAGTAGTGAGTGTCCATGGACATTCTCAATATCAGAGGGCTCGCGAGTACGTTGTCGGCCTTTTCTTCTTTTAAAGTCGAATATGGAAATACGTCAGTGGGCGGCTGGTTCCATATAGTGATGGTGCGCGGCCTAAACTGCTTTAAAAAACTCTCAGTTGTGGAAGGGACGTCGCGGTGATACAGGTGAAATTTCGTATTCTGCCTCGTAAGATGATGAAACTCAGCTGCGGGTATTAATCCGATCAACTTCTTTGAAATAAGAATTTGATCATTAGGTGAAAACGTCGTTTTCATAAAGATATCTAAGATATAACGCCCACGTGAATCGAAAACTCTCGCTCACGCAATGAGCAATAATTATGAAGATCTTGTGACAATTATACTAAATTAACAACATAATAAATTAAGTCTACTTGACGCCTCCATTAAAACAAAATTAACTAAAACACAAAGTCCAAATTCCTATTATGATACACTGTTTAACGTGACGTAGTTTGAAATTACCTGATATGTATAATGATATGGTAGGCGTCGGTGTCCCCATGGCAATACACAGAATGGTCATGCTGGAGCCTTCCACCACTAGATTTACGGGGTTGATTGTTGGGGGCTGTAAAACAAGTGAACATTACAAAAAGTTTAACCTCTGACAGCTTATAACCGCCCGTCATTTTAATAATAATAATTTATTGCAAGAATATGGTACAAAAATGTGTAAGATGGTACAATCGTAAGTTCGCATATTCGCCACAGACAATAACGCGCAAATTTGTCTCACGGAATTTTACATTATTGGTCATATGAATTGGTCAGTTCTTATACTATTTGTATCGTACATCTCATATCAAACTTTATTAAATTTTTATCAACTACAGTGTCGCACGCAAATAATCATTTATTGAATAATACATTTTTTCCAAAAGTAATACACCAAGTCGATTTTTAAACACTAGTCGAAAGATCTTATAATTATTTTGGTAAATTATTGTAAACCTTAATTGCCATACATAAGGTGTTTAAGTATTTTAAGTTTTCATTAAGTTTATAAATTCAATTGGAAGCTTAAATCTCCTGCCCCTTAACTCAGTTAAGTACTAAAGCAATCAACTCTCAACGATAAGAGATAATTAATATCATGAATAAGGGAAAGATTAAGAGTGAACAAAAAAATATCAGTTGCGCTACATACTTTCTAGCTCTGGGTCTCAGATTTCTGTTTCATAATATGTCAATCTAATAGGCAAGTAGGTGATCAGTCGCCTGTGCCAAACACACGCCGCTTTTTGATCTAAGGGAAGTCGGTTTCCTCACAATGTTTTCGCCGTTCAAGTGAATGTTAAATGCGCATATAGAAAGAGAGTCCATTGGTGCACAGCCGGGGATCGAACCTACGATCTCAGGGATGAGATTCGCACGCTGAAGCCACTAGGCCAACACAGCTAGAAGCGAACAAGTAGCGCTCATTATCACTGTTATATCGCTTGCCAAAAAGTTATGGCATGTAAAATAAGTTCACACGAAACCTTAACTCTGAACCCATGCTTAAACATACACAGTTCTGCATTTTTGTCTCTATATAAAAATCATTTTTTTTAATATTGAAAGTTGATAGTTATAAGTTCTTTTGTCTGTTATACATATTAACCGTCTTTAAAGCTCGCTAAAGTCTTTCAATCTTAGGCTGAATAACTTAAATAATATTTGTTTATACAAAGTGACATAATGAGGACAAAAGTCACTATTTGGGGCTTATAATACATTATTACTGCATTATTGCCTCAATATACTGGAGAGTTTCTTGCGAGTTCTTCTACGTTTACGGCCTTTATGAGAATGGAATAGTATTTATCGGTAACAAATTAATTAATAAATTATTGATTTTAATATTTATTTATATAATTATTTGATTTGCAGTATTCCCACAATTACTATAATGTCAATCCCATAATTAATAAAAGCCAAAAATGAACTACAAATTTAAACAAAAACACCGTCAAGAAATATTAAATTAAAAACAAATAACAAAATCCAAGGTTTTTGTTTGTTTTAAGTTACTTGTTCTGTCCAAATATAAAATTGATTGGTTATAGTTGCCATTGACATATAACGATTATTAGATATAAAATAAGTATACAGCTTATATAACTTGAGCCATTCGAGCGCTATCTAGTTCATTAATTATTACATTAAGTTAATATCTTAAAACCACTGACACGCGCCAATGAGCAATTATTTCATTAAAACCCTCGTTATTACTTACCGCGTATATTAATGAGCTTTATATTAAGCTTAAATTGGCTTAATTTTTCTAGATTGTAGACATTATACAGAATTATTATATTACAAAAAAGCTTTATCATTGGATTATTCTGTCAGTTAACGTGAGTTTTTGCTCACGTAGGTTCGATCCCTGGCTGTGCACCAATGGACTTTCTTTGTGTGCATTTAAAATTCGCTTGAACGGTGTAAACATCGTGATGAAACCAACTTCCCTTAGATCAAAAAAGCAGCGTGTGTCAGGCACAGGAGGCTGATCACTTACATGCCTATTAGATTGACATATCATGAAACAAATACAGAAATCTAAGGCCTAGAACTAAAAAGGTTGTAGCGCCACTGATTTATTATAATCAAATCATTTTTGTAAATCAAATCAATGTCTAATTTGTGAACACCACGAGGCATAAATTATGTATTGATTTCTGACGCTCTCAATGGAAATGGCCGCGAAAGCTTATTTAATTCCCAAACAATTTTATAAGTATTGCGATGTCGCAAAAGACTTTCATTCTTTTATTTTGTGTTAGAAAAATAAAGATATTTTTATGAAAGTACTAGCTGACCGGGCAAACGTCGTTTTGCCATGTGTATCATTTATAATAAAAAAATAGGGGTTGATCGTAGAGGGGTGAAAGTTAGGGGTTGTATGTATTTTTTAATGCTGTATCATAAAAAAATAGAAAATAAAAACTTTGTCTAAAAAATAAAATAAAAAATTTAGGGGTGGACTGGACTACCCCTAACATTTAGGGGGATGAATGTTGGCCGATTCTCATAGATACCGGATAAGCATAAAAAATTTCATCAAAATCGGTCAAGCCGTTTCGGAGGAGTATGGCAACGAAAACTGTGACACGAGAATTTTATATATTAGATTTTATCCAAAATTAAATAAATGCGTAGTCTATATGAATAGTGTCTATGGATTTTAATGAATAAATACGGGCTCCTGGTCTTTTAGCCCTGAATTAGGTTGTTCTAATCTTTAAGTACATACCTCAACAAATGCTGGATAAGCTGGATCAGTCCAGGCCAGTAAAGTCTCAGAAGGCAGCGAGTTTCCTGCCACGGCATGGGCCGTCACCCAGACGACATACTGCGTATTTGGTGTCAATTTCTCAAGCGTATGCGCAGGAACAGTGGTTGATATTATCGTTACGTTGCTCGTACCCAGTTGTGATGGTGATTTGAAGAAGAGCCTGGTGAAATAAAAAGTATTGTATGAAAAAGGGGAAGAACTACGAAACAGTGGGACCTAGGAGTTTTGCTTGATTGTGATTGGTCAATAGAGTCTGACACGATCAGTCGATCTATATCAATGGCACTACCTTCTAGGTCTGGGCCTCAGACTCTTCTATCTGTTCCGTGATAATTTCTAATAGGTAAGTAGGTGATCAACATTCTGTGCCTGACACACGCTGTCGACTTTTTGGGTCTAAGGCAAGCTGGTTTCCTCACGATATTTTCCTTCACTGTCCGAGCGAGTGTTAAATGTTACATAGAAAGAAAGTCCATTGGTGCACAGCCAGGGATCGAACCTACGACTTCAGGAATGAGAGTTGCAAGTTAAAACCACTAGGCAAACACTGCTCCTCCCTCTCTTACGTTTTATATTACTTTTGTTCAATTTTCTGACCTCCTTGATAACGTTTATATATGAGAATATTTAGACATATAGAGATTACCAGATTGAGTTGAAAGATTGAATAAATCGTTTATTTGCAAAGGAAGTGGTACATTCAGATTGACTAATTATAAAAAAACGCACAATCAGCCAAATAATAGGCATGAAAATGTCATATTAATTATCATGTAATATTATGAACAGTTAAGTTATTTATAATTATTGTCAAAACTTATGGTAAATACTCTCCCACGCTATAAAGGCATCTTGTCTTTAAACATTTAAGTAAGTATTTATAGTTCTTTTTGTTCGCAGTTACTAAATTCAATTTTATTTTGAGAGGTATTTAACTGTATATAGTCTGTACTAGGTATAATTAACACATTATATGCTATATTTTAGTTTATGTCCCCCCTTGGATGTCTGGCTGACTAGACGTGTTTTACGGCTACACCTTATAAAATTATTTTAAAAATATTTTTAAATTTAATATATTCAAAAATAAGTGATTCGAGTACTAGGCGCACATAACTCCCGAGGATACTCAAGACAAGCTTCGTGCACTGCGAGGCGACTGACGGCTCTCCCACCAAGCTCGGAGGCCACTCAAGTAACGCAGCATAAGAGTGAGTGAGATAATTATATTTGGCGCATCTCGTCGTTACGCATCCCGCAATTCGAGTGGCTAATTAGCAGTAACGCCCACCTGCGTACGAGCAAGTTAAAGGAGGCGTGGCTAGTACTGGGCCCAATAGTGATTTATTAATTATACCATAAGATTAATAGTAAATCGCACATCACTTTAAGTGTTGTCGCCTTTATATTTTTGCACTGACACGGATAGCTTCTTCTGTTTGCGATCACAAAATGATTAGAAGTCCATGTAAACAAGATGTACAGTATGGCTCCGCTCCAAACTTAAACTTAAGTGATACTAGCACTATTGATGACAACATTACTCAACGTTCGAAGCGAAGGCGGTGCGAATGTGGTGGAGTTTCGGAAGAGTCAAAAATCGATAAATTCTTAAACACGATTAATATGTGGCGACAGGAAACTGATGAGAAATTGTCAGAAATAAAAACGTACGTGCAGGATGTTGTGCGACAAAACACAGAAATTCTGGCTTCGCAGAGTGAAACAGAAAAATCTATAGAATTTTTGTCGCAAAAGTATGATGACTTGCTGTTACAATTGAGTTCACATCAAAAACAAACACAATCTTTCCTTGAGCGTGTATCTAAGGTTGAAGACACAACAGAGGATATGGACCGTCGTTCTAGGCTGAGCTCCCTGGAAATTCGTAACATCCGGCTGGCAAACAGAACTCTGTCTCAGGATGAGCAGATATCTGTTGTCACTCGGCTTTTCAAGGAGATATCGGTGGAAGTCTCGTTGTCTGAGATATTTGATATCCGCCGTGTCCCGTCAAAGTCTGATAGTATCACTCTGGTATGCACCCTGAATTCAGTTATTACGAGGGGAAGAATTCTGAAGGCTTTCAAAGAACATAACAGAGGCAGTAACAAACTCAACTCCACCATCGTCGGTGGTCCGCAACATCCGATTTACATCGCCGAGCATCTGACGGCACAGGCACGCCGCCTATACTATCTAGCTCGAGAATACGCCAAGACGGAAAAATATAAGTATTGCTGGACTTCCGGAGGCCGAGTGCTGCTGAGGCAGGCAGACCACACCAAACTCATTGTTGTTACTAATGAAAGTCAGCTGGTTGGCCCCCAGCCAAAAAACTAGATCCTTGCGACGTATTTCCGTCTTTGTTTATGATTAGATTTAGTTTTTTAATTACTATGATATTAGTACTAGGTAAAATCATTGTTTGTAACTGTGCTATAGTGCCGACGCGCCTTTACATATGTATTATATTATATTTTATATTTCCTCATATAATATACCTATATAATTTAGCATTTCTGATAGTATTTGGTTCCTTAGGCTCAATTTTCAAATATTATTCTAGAGTTGTTACTCACGTAATTAATTTCATACCTCTTTATTCACACACAAATATTGTAGACACTTTTCTCTTATACATAATCTATGACTATCTCACTGATATATACTATTTAAATTGTACTCTAATTCCAATGCGTGCATATATCCTTAAGTTTAGTAAACCTGTGCTTGCACTCATTGACCTTACACTGCTATTCCCATTTAATAACTGTATTGTGCTAGCAAATTGGTTACTTTTAGTTACTCAAGGCTTCAAAATTCGATCGTAATAATAGACAATTATTAAACAACATCGATAATCTATCGGTTGCTTCAAGCCATTGCTGTGATCCACATGAAGTCCGAAACTATTTACCTAAACATAATAAAGTCCTAAATATTATAACGCAAAATATTCGGAGCTTATCGGCAAATTTCGCGAACTTTGAAATTTTACTTACAAATTTTCATACTATCCCGGATATTATCATTCTCACTGAATGTTTTCTAGAAAGCAACCCGGTAATACCAACCATAAAAGGTTTCTCCAGCATCTCTTCCTGTAACCCAGTTAATAAAAATGACGGAGTCCTGGTTTACTATAAAAATTGTATTACAGGCATCTCAATTGAAGAACCCTCTGTAGCAGAAGCCAGCGTTCTCTTAATTAAACTTAATATTGATACTGCAATTTTAGGTATTTATCGACCAAGTGCTTTCAAAAATAAAACGAACTTTATTAACTCTCTAAATACCTTGCTAGAATCTCTTAAAAGTTTCAAAAATATAATAATCTTAGGTGACATAAATATTGATATTACTCCAGAGAATCTTAACCAAGAAGCTGAAGATTATCTCAACATGTTGGTTTACCATGGGCTTCTCCCAACTCATACCTTCCCTACTCGTTTTCCTTCTTCTACGTGTCTTGATCACGGTATTCTTAAATCACCTCTTACTGCTCTTACTCTTGTCATCAATTCTTCAATCACTGATCATAGTTCAGTAGTAATGTCCTTAGATATAAAGGAACGCTACTCTGCTCCTACTCGATCTATCAAAAAAGTGGATCATGATAGCCTCTCACAGTCTCTCCTGAATACAGATTTTTCATCTGTTCTCAATAACACTGACTGTGAAGAAGCAACCAACAATTTGATAGAAATTCTTCAATCAGTTATCTCTATGCACACCTCCGTAATGACTCGCTCTCACCGCACTAAAATCATCAAGCCATGGATGACCCCAGGCTTACTTAAATGTATACGTAATAGAGATAGAATGCATTACAAACTAAAAAAGCAACCTGAAAATGATATTCTGCGTAAAACATACTACAGATACCGGAACTTCTGTAATAGTCTACTGAAGAAATTAAAAAAGAATTATGAAAAAGGTCTACTACTAAATGCAGGAACTAACACCAAAAAACTTTGGACAGCTATAAAAGACGTTAGTAATCTTAATAAAAAACATGATAGACCAAGTGACCTCCTAAAATGTAGAGCGAATCCAAAAGACTCAACAAACCATGTTAACTCTCACTTTGTGGGTATCGGAAAATCGCTTGCCTTAAATATACAATCCAATCATCAACACGACTCTCCACCTCCATTACGGCCAAATCCTCCTTTTCCTCTCCAATCATTCGTCATGCTCGACACTTCTATTGAAGAAGTCGAAATCACTATAAATTCCTTGAAAGAAAGCTGTGCTGCAGGTTGGGACAACATCACGTCTGCCATACTTAAACGCAACCTTAAAACATTAGCTACACCAATCGCCCATGTATGTAACTTAAGTATGCGTACGGGAATCTTCCCATCCGCTTTTAAAAAGGCAATAGTGCATCCCATTTTCAAATCCGGCAACCGTGGCAGTGTCGACAACTATCGCCCCATCTCTATTCTGTCAGCACTGTCCAAGATCCTTGAACGCCTAATAAACAAACGTCTCGTTAGTTATCTGGAAGATAAACAATTACTTTCTCCGAACCAATTCGGTTTCAGAGCTAAAAGATCTTCATCGGATGCCATCCATGAATTAACCGATCACATAGTTAGGAACTTGGACAGCCATAGGAAGTGTCTGGGCATATTCTTAGACCTCGCGAAGGCATTCGACACTGTCTCGGCCCAAATCCTTCTACAGAAACTGGAAGCGCTTGGAGTGAGAGGAGTTCAACTTTCCTTATTTAAAAGTTACCTCAGCGGTCGGAGTCAATGTGTAGTGGTAGATGGCCATGTCAGCTCTTACCTCCCAGTGGAATTCGGAGTCCCCCAGGGCAGCATTCTTGGTCCTACGCTGTTCCTAGTGTACATGAATGATCTGTGTTCCCTGAAAATACCTAATTGCAAATTGGTCTCTTACGCCGACGATACTGCTCTTGTTTTCTCTGCAAAAAGCTGGAGGGAAGCTTTCTCTTATGCACAGACCGGATTTGATATCGTTTCGTGTTGGCTGCGCCAAAATTTATTAACTCTTAATATAGAGAAAACTTGCTATCTTACCTTCTCCATATATACTCCTCCCATAGCCTTACTCCCGTATTCCTTAACTGCCCATACACATTCTTCTGTTCCTTCTGTTCCATGCTCTTGCGCTACATTGAAGAGAGGTTGTACGGTTAAGTATCTTGGCATCACACTAGATAGTCGACTCACGTTTCAGGCCCATCTTATGAATATGTGTGGTAGAGTCCGCAAACTCATGTTTATCTTTAAGAAAATTCGTCATGTTGCCGAGCCTCATATAGTCAGAATGATGTATTTAGCATTATGTCAATCTGTTTTATTATATGCTATCACCACTTGGGGTGGTGCAGCCAAAACCCATCTGCTGTCCCTGGAACGTGCCCAGAGGGCTCTTCTAAAAGTTTGCTTATTCAAACCCATTCTTTTCCCTACTTTCACCCTCTATCAGGAAGCTCAGATACTTACTGTACGTCAACTGTTCATCCTAAACACAGCCCTCAAACAGCATCACGAACATAAACCTAGTCCTACTTCCTCTCGATCTGCTCGCCGCCCACCCCCTGTTCACCTTCCTTCTCTCTACACTGCCTTTTCCCACCGCTTCTACTGTTACCTCGGCCCTTTTATTTACAACAAACTAAATCGCAAGCTGAATATTCACTTACTCTTATCCTTCAGTTGTAAAAAGAAGGTCACTGCCTACATACAAGGTCTCAACTATGATGAGACTGAAAACTTAATCCAACCAATGGTCTAACTTACAATTTATAGCTTATTTTTGATTTACTATTTATTTTTATAACTTATTTATGTACTGTTATCTATTTATCTAAGTACTAATATATATATATTTATCTAAGTACTAATATATATATATATATATAATAATATATATAATAATTGGCACGGATGTTATATCGGCGCGATTGCACACCTACATATTTTAATTAGGTACCTCTTTTCTCCATGTTACATCTGTAAAATGTCCTTATTAATAATTTACTCTTGTTACTGGTTACTTTTTACACCATGTGGGGAGAGGCTGGTGGTCTGAGATACAAGCCCTGCTTAGTTCAGTCACCAGTCTCTCACAATCTTATAATGTTTCCTTGCGACAATATATCTGTTTCTTAATATTTAGTTAATATCAATGTAAGATTGTGGAGAAAAATAAAGATTTTTATTTTTTTTTTTTTTTATTATGTTAAGTTTAGTTATTTATTTCAATGTATATAAGAACCGTAGCATTAAACTTAAAATTAATTTGAATAATGAAAAACCTTATTAAGACTATATTTAAATAAAGTTGTAGATTTTATTAACACATTTTACATCGAAATATTCAATATTTTATTTCAAATCAAATTTGAAGAGAAATTGAGATGACTGTTAATGTTTGATCAAAGTTGTACCAACTTTAATCAGTACCTACCGCAGGGTTTTCCAAGTTTCTAATTAAATTAGTTCAAATGTTATTACAGGTATGTGATGTGAGGCATGCATCACATACCTGTAATGCAGAATCTTGGCTAGAAGTGCCTGAGAAGTGCATCGCATAATGTATGTATGAATCGGTTATTTTGAGTAAATTTGGAGAAAGAAAATACCGTATGAATTTAGTATAATTTTCGACGTTTTACAAATGAAGTCTAATGCAATCAATTCAAAATAATATATTGTCATGATTTTTCGATAAACTAACCCAGGTTAAGACAAACTTGTGACAGAAAAAAGAGCTTTGTGAGACAACAAATTACATTTAACATTCGAATCATATCACTGAGTCACTGATTATAAATAAATACTTAAGAAAAACATTCTGCAATTAAATTAAAATCCTTTTCTTATTTATTTTAATCAAAATAATATTAAACAACTAATAAAATGTATAAAAGTAGAGAAAGTATTTAAGATTATAAAACGAAAATTACTTTTTTAATTCCATTCAATAAAAAGTTTAAGACACCTTCAACCGTTAAAACTGATATTACAAGAGCGAAAAATGTTTTATGAATGTATAAACTCGGCGAAGAATTTAACGATGTCAATAAAATGTGAAAAATTGTTTAATTACTTTAACTCTAACTTGGTTATGGCATCTTCTTTTAACCAATTTCGTAAAAAAGAGTTTCAAAGTATAGATTTATTGTACAAACTTGATTAAACTGTTATTTGAGTAACAGTACTAAAACTAGTAAAAAAGTGCTCATTAAGTAACAGTACTAAAAACTAGTAAAAAAGTACTCATTAAGTAACAGTACTAAAAACAAGTAAAAATGTACTCATTAAGTAACAGTACTAAAAAGTAATAAAAAGTACTCATTAAGTAATAGTACTAAACTAGTAAAAAAATATTAACATAGCAACAGTACTATAAACAAGTAAACAAGTACTAATTAAGTAACAGTACTAAAAACTAGTAAAAAAGTACTCATTAAATAACAGTACTAAACTAATAAAAAAATATTAACATAGCAACAGTACTATAAACAAGTACTAATTAAGTAACAGTACTAAAAACTGTCAGTAAAACAAAAAAAAACATTATTGCTTTATCTAAAATAAACGTCTCAATATAACTCAAAGATCAAAATCCTCAAAGAACCTATTACTCCGCGTTTAACAGATACTTACGTGTAAGTTATTTTCTCATCAGGTTGCGAGAAGAGTGGTGGCTGCCAGCTCAATGTGAGCCAGGTTGCTGAATGAGAAGACACGGAGAGAGAGTGAGGTGGAGATGGAATTCCGGTCACCTCCTTATTCACAACATCTGTGTAAGAGAGTTAAATATACTACTTGGTTTTCTGCATAGTTTAATTTATATATTTTTTATAGAGCAAACGGGTAGGTTGGTCACCTGATGTTAAGTAAGTGTAAATTGATAATTATATTGTGGAAATATAAAATTCAGAGATAGGGGCCTGATGACCTGTACACTTACTTTTAACAGGTATCAGTCCCAGTAACAGGTACTCTTACTTTTAACAGGTTTCAGTCCCACACAAAAAAACATTTCCTTCTAAATAACTGTTGCTTTAATTTGTGCACTATGTATGTAAGTTTTTGTGGAAAATAAAGATAGTTTAGTTTAGAGATAGGCCTAGGAAATTGGTGATATAGCATCCATGCCCCGGATAAGCGTCCTGTCCTTGATATTCTGGTGATTCAGATGCTCATCACTGACATAAGAGGTGCGGACAGACTGGATCTTGTCTTGGGAGACATTACAGTGAAGGATGTAAAAAAATTTTTTTTTTCAGTTAACTTTATTTCTGTAGTAATCTAGTTAACTATTTTGTTTTTTTTTTCTTTTAAACTTTAAATTTGTTTTCGTGTATGTATGTACTTTTTGTTATGACTCAGTATGACTTTGCTGTGCAATGGAAGCCTGGTTATCCATATCACACGATCTTACCTAGCTTGGAAATATAATCGTATTATTTGTTTCAAATGTTATATGGTAGAAAAATAAAGAAGTTTATATGATGATGATAATTATTATTATTATTAATATTATTATTATTAATATTATCATTATCCTTATTATTATACCTTCAGTGATGTTCAGCAACAGCATACTAGATGGTAATGATGTTCCATATTCGTTGGCTGCTACCACGAACAAATGATAAGTGGAGTTTACTTCCAGACCTTCCAGACGTACTTTTGTGTCGTTAACTTGCATTTGCTAGAAAATGAATACAATAAATTAATTTCTTTTAAAATTCTTGTCAAGCCAATCTTTTATAAACCATCTGTCATCGTGTTTATCATAAACGTATACGTTTATTTTCAATAATAACAAATAACATATATATTTTATGTTTTAAACAAAATAACCACACATTGTTATGTTTCGCGTTGCCCGGACATACAACGACCACTGTTCAAGCTGTCTCGGAATATGCTTTAAAGGAGTATTAAGAATATCCATAGCGCTAATGCTGCAGCATGAGCATACCATACATACACACTCTCAAGTACGTATACCCTCACTTACACGCCATCACACAAAACACTCGAATTAGGTATTACTTAGTCAAATGTATTGAATATTTTTTATTGTTTTTTCTTGTTGTAAATGTTTGATCCTTTTTGTGTTACGTATAATTGTTTTTTGTTATATACAATTTAAGTTAGATAAACAAAATAAATAAATATGCCAGTAACAAAAGCTTTATAACACAATTCTAGCTCATGCGATTGTCATTCTAAAATTAAAAGTAGATTCAATAGCAAGCGAAACAATAGTCGTACGAACGTAACAAAAAGGAAAAGTTACATTCGAAAGATCCAGCTTATATTTCCATTGTGAAGACTCTGTCCATCTAGTTTCAATTGCCCGATCTTTGTCGGTTGCAATAAAGGTCTAACGTAAAATTCACGCCATATTGCGCCATACTTCTAAGAATCAATCGCGTTTTTAATATGTGGAAGCTCTCACTCAACTCTCCTATCTAGTTCATGGCTTAGGTTACATTAATACTATCTATCTATACTAATATTATAAAGAGGAAAGGTTTGATTTTTTGTTTGTTTGAAATGAATAGGCTCCGAAACTACTGGACCGATTATAAAAATACTTTCACCGTTGGCAAGCTACACTATTCCCGAGTGACATAGGCTATTAGCCTATGGGGAGGTGTTATGTGGTCCCCACTATATTATTTACCTAATTATTATTTCTTTGCCTTGTATAAGTTTAACCATTTGTTTATGTAGTGATAAGTTATAGTTAATTACCTAATGACATTGTTTGTTCCCCTAATGTATCCCTACTCCTACCCAAACCTTTAAGTACCAAATCCCGATCCTTTCAAGGGCACTTCTATTCCATATTCCAACTCCAACGTTAGTTTATTGTAAACATAATTTTAAATAAAGTTTGTTAGTTTTAAAAAACAAGTTTTAGTCACTGCCTCATAACTTAAAGGATACTTACAAAAACTTGAATAATAATCTAACCCAAGGTGTAAAAAAATAAACAAAAAACTTCCTTCAATCGTGTGCGCTGCGAAAACTATTAATGTTAGAACAAAATGATGGATTACAATTTTTCGGGACACATCACTATTTATAAAAAATGCCGGGACAGCATGTCTCTATCTTTTATAGTTACGTCACAATAAGCGTCCTTTTATTAATTTTTTTTTATTAAAATACCACCGCTAGAAAAGGCTCTTTATTCGTACCTAGGTATTGATCCTTATCAAAATAATTACCAACGTTTCACATAAGCTACAATTTAATGGCATAACCACCAAAAAAGCATGGTGGATTGGTGTTCTCCTGCCTTTTCTCTAGAATAGTTTACTACTATGTAATATAACAAAAATCTTAGCCACAGCAACGCTTGGCCGAGTCTACTAGTATTATATATTTTACCACGGCTGAATAGACATTGTTGTGCACAAAATAGCTAAAGTAGTAACCAATCTGACCCTTTTCATCACAGCGTCAAACACTTTGACAGAAAGAGACGAAAGAGTGTGATTATACATATTTGTTTTCTCAATAACAATATAATTAGCTCACTGATGTTTGGAACATATTGACGGAATAAATACTTACTCGAAACCCGGTGATGAATCATTTAATTTATATAGATGATGTTTTAAATAAAATTCATTAGTAGCATTAAGTTAGGTGGTTACAACTTCTGTATCGTACTAAAAACTGTGAAGCATTTAGAATAAACCAGTGGCAGTACAACCTTTTTTTTAGGTCTGTTTCATGATTATTTGCCAATCTAATAGGCAAGTAAGTGATCAGCTTCCTGTGCCAAGGATGAGAATCGCACGCTGAAGCACAACTGGTGTTTTTTACGCGTATTATATATTTTTGAATATACAGCTGATACTTTCCGCCGGAGCCGAAGTTATAAGCTAGTTGAAAATCTTTTAGCCAAAATCTACCTTTTACTTAATTATAAAGAGTAACTTTTATTTTATCATAAATATTTTTTATACATACACTGTCCAATTGCAGTGTATTGAAGTAGTAGGGTTGTGAATTGTTGTCAACTTTCTGCCAATGTACCACGTAGTAGGTCGCATTGGCTCCGTCTTGTGGTGGTGTCCAGTCCAGGAAGAGTTTGTCATGGGAAACCACCGCGTGGAGTTCCCTGGGCGGGCCGGGTAGATTACCAGTTCCTGGTGATAATTTTAACCGATAAAAAATGCTATATTCGACACATTTGTATACGATTTCTCATTATTTAGATGTAAAGGGAGTTTTATCAAACCTAAAAATAAGGTAAAACAAATATTGTCTCACGTCAATACTAGGAAAGCTTCTTAAAGTAAAGAGCTTAAATACAATGGTCTTATGAAAACAAACATTTTGTTTTATTTAATTAAGAATGCAACATTATTTTCCATGTCTATTAATTTTAATAAAGAGGTATTTAGTTAGTTATGATATTTCAAAAGTATACCTTCTTCAAAGCATTGCACAATATTTCCAATATATGAAACGCAGGTGTTGACGCCACCACGATATGCACCTGCGCAGACGCCACGACAAGATGGCGGAACACCGCGTCGTGCACAACACGCTTCGTGATTCCGACCTAGAAAAGATTTGCTTTAGCGCTAACACCAATTACAAGGAATATAATCATAGTGTTGGTGTAAAAACATACTTTTAGTGTGAGTGGTTTGTTGTGCTACTCAATCAAACGGTTACGCGGTCAAAACCCGGCCGTGCTGTTAATTTCATTCTATATACGCAACAACTTTCTCATTTGGTAAAAAAATATCAAGGAAACAAACCCCAAAATGTGGGGCAAAGACCAAGAGTTTTACTTGATTATTTTCGAGTCGTGTAAGTTCTCAAAGCTATATGGGATCATATCAACTGTATGTATTATATTTAAGTGAAAACACACCTCCAGCGCCACAGCGAAGTAATTTGTGGAACTCCTGTGCACAGAGCGGTGCAAGCTTCCTCAAATCGGACATCTTGGCATCGTATGAACAGAGAGACATGCAGACAGAAGCTACTTGGACTTTCGCGCAGCACTGTGTCACATTGTACGCGTTTGCTACTTCCACTTCTTCTTCTATAGCCTGTACATAGATTAAAATAGAATATTTAAAAAAAAATATCATGAAAATTTGACGGCTCATTGGTTAAATATGTATTTATATGTGTTAGGTCTATCTATGTATAATATGTATGTATATCCGTTGCCTAGTACCCATAACACAAGCTTCACCAGCTTAGCATGGGACTATTGGTCCTACAATTGGTGTGAATTGTCATCATAAAAAAAACTATCGCAAAAATCGATTAAATGACTGATCGTTGGGTCGGGTCTGATAAGTTGGTCTTTTTTCCCAAACATTTACATTCTGAGTAATCGAACGTGACTTGCGCTTTTAATTTGGGTAAAATATGGTTCTTGAGGTTTTAAAGCGGGTTGCATCTTAATGAAGCTTAATTACTTAGAATGTTATCACTAAATTGAGTCAATTGGCATTGTCAGCGCTACCTGCCGCTATCAATTGTATTTCCAAACGGTGACAGTATCAATTTTTTTGGATTTTATATGTGAGCTTACTTAGAATCAAGTTCAAATACTTAAGTAGCTATATTTGGTAATATTATTTTATTTGTGTATGAAATTGGACCAATGTCCAAAATCCAATCCATGAAAGCATATTCAATAATACTCACAATACTCTGAGTCCTAAATATCAGCCTTGGTGATGCCTCACCCAATCCGTGTTCGTTGACAGCTTCGACATAAATCTCATAATCTGTGTTTGATTCCAAATCTTCTAAGATGTAAGGTGACTGGACCTACAAATATAAAAAATTGTAAATTCACGTAATTCTAGTTGTTCGCACTAATTGCCGAAACGCACTATTTTGAAGCTAAAGATAAATCGTACTATTACAATGGTAACGATATTGAATAATTAAATTTAATACGATAAGAAAACTTATCAGCCAATCCAATAAAAGCTGAAAAGATGTATTTTTGGTTACAAGTAAATTGAAACAACACATCTATAATATTACATTAATTATAATTTACTTATATTATGAGTAATGTAGTTCGTGGAGGAAGGTGTGCTCTTTCAAAAGGGGGAGTCCTCGACAATCTTAAACTGACTAGATAGCCAGAAGGCCCCATTTGGGTAATGTCTAGAAGTTGTATATATGCTCAGTGAAAGTTAAAGAAGGTATGACACTTTGTCAGCGCGATTCAGGGTACGACATCATAGTACGACATCATTGTACGACATCATAGTACGACATCATTGTACGACATCATCGTACAGATTGTTGTTAATTATACAATGAATGAACGTAAATGATACGTAGTCGTTTATTAAGTCTTCTCTACTAATGAAATCGATAAAAACAGCAAATCTTACCGCATCTATCGTCCTATAATCGTCTTCCAGTTGTAAAGCTTTGAAGTGTATGTTATAAAACTGTACAGTATCCGCCAACGCCGCGGGGGCAGACCAATGAACAACTGCGTAATCAGTGTCGATGTTTGTAAGGTGCAGTTTGGTTGGGGGGCCTGGGAGGACTCCGTAGCCTTGCAGGAGGCAGTTGGTGTAGCCAGACATGAAGCGAAGACATCTGAATAAATTCGGGTTTATTTGGTGCTTATTCCTTGCCGATTTTAATATTATGTGTATTTAATTTGAGTCAATTATTGAATTTATCAATGTAATCGTATATAACGTGTGTTGCATGTGACACTGTAGTTGATATAAATTTAATAACGTATGATATGATATGTACGATACAAATATAAGAATTGACCAATTCATATGACTTATAATGTAAAATGTAAAATTCCTTTAAAGACAATTTGCGCGTGTGTGGCAGAATATGCGAACTTACGATTGTACCACCTTACACATATTTGTATCATATTCTTGCAATAAATTATTATTATTGTGACGGAATAAATACTCGCGATCCGTAAAGTTCGAAAATCCTTACTAGTAGTTTCAATGTATTTTTGTTGGTACAAGAGATACAAATAATATAATTTAAATTACTGTAATATCAATCAAAAGTACAAGCAGTACGTAACCAGAGCTTGATATATTTAGTAGTGGGCTAATCAATATTAAAATAGCATTATAAAGTGCCTATCTGATGCCTAATCCGCATTGTTAAGCAAAAAATTACTAGTAACATCTAAATTGTAAGCGTAATATTTTAATTTTTAATTTTATTGTTACATTTATGGTAAACTTAATATTGTCATATATTTTAAAATAACAACTTAACATGTACTGTAGATATAGCATTATGTATGATGTAGTGTACATAAATAAATAAATAAACTTCATGTTTTTATTATAATATTGACGTGTGATTAGTGGGCTTAGTCCGACATAATTGATTCATTTCTTTGCTTCCTGCAGTGTACTCATATATTGAATTGTGTTGTAATGTAATATTGATGTGGAAGCGTGTTAAATTTGTGATGTCATATTTTCTGGTATTTTTTTAGGCGTACACATTGTTTTAGACGTATAAATAAATAGTTATGGAGCTTTCTAAGCACAGTTTAGATTAAAAAAAAAACTTACTTAAAGTGGTTAAAATCCAGATTAGTAATATTTCCACTACACAAGGCGAGACAGGCGTCGGGGAGACCCCGAGAACGGCAGCATGGTGTGTGGTCCATGCCATTCGCAAGACACCCGAAAGTGACTCCAGCCCATGGGGCACAGATCATCAAATCTGTCACCTGTAACTGATGATTAGAATAGCTCTGCTGGTGATGAGTGCGTTAGCCACAAATGATGTGCGGAGATGATAGGTGATGTTAACACAAACATATAACAAAGATGCGGTGTATTGTTGTACTAAATATGTCAATTTTTTTTTACTGTTTCAAAAATTTGTTTTAATTAAATTAAGTTTTGAACGGTCTTATTTACCAACTAAAAAGTTTAGTTATTAATTGAAGAAAAAATCAATGCCGCTACAACTTTTTTAGGTCTGGGCCTCAGATTTCTGTTTCTGTTTCATGATCATTTGGTAATCTAATAGGCAAGTAGGTGATCAACCTCCTGTGACACACGCCGTCGACTTTTTGGGTCTTAGGCAAGCCGGTTTTCTCACGATGTCTTCCTTCACCGTTCGAGCGAATGTAAATGCGCACATAGAAAGAAAGTCCATTTGTGCACAGCCGGGGATTGAATCTACGACCTCAGTGATGAGAGTCGCACGCTGAAGCCACTAGGCCAACACTACTCATAATATAAATCGAAGAAAGTGTTTATAATTATAGAGTAGTAGCGCTACTACCCACAGGCACTAGGCCTACACTATTCAAATGATTGATAAATTCGCGTTTATATCATATTATATTAAAGAAGTTTATAATGTAGCTATCCATAATACTTAATAGTGAATTATACATTTAAAACTTTTTAAAAATAAACAATACGCTTTCAGGCTGTGTTAAAGAATAATAGACGACTTTTCAACAAAAATAGTGCTACGATTCGCCATATTAATTAATAAAACATGTAACCGTCAAATTGCAGCCAATTTAAAAATAAAACATTATCCAGCTGTCCACGGCAGTCCCTTCCGGAAGCAAGAATTAAAATTTTAAAACGATTTTCGTTGTTGAGTTTTACTCAAATGAAACGAAAATTTACGATACTGTTTATGTATGAAATATAAATAATTTAGTGTATTCTCATTTTTAATTAAATTTTATTCATATTAACATTTATTTTCATTGTATTGTCACTTATAAACATTGTTTAAAAAATTACAGTTAATTTATTAATTAAGAGACCGTCTTCTTTTACTTTAATAAATAAAATAAATTAATTCGTAATAAACAACTGTAAGGAGTTAAAAAAAACGTATGTGAATTGTATACAGCTTACGGAGTCGATGAAAATTGTCTGCATTTGAGGGAAATAATTTTCGACATGTTTTCTAGAAACGTCATGTTTTTTTAGGCTCAAACTTTTAAAAGATATTTTAGTTTTCTAAACTTTCTCTTTTCATTTTTAATTATTATTATAAAATAAATATATACTCTTTCTGTGCTTTTCAAATTAACTAAAAGTTTATATATTTTATTTCAATGTTATATTAAGAAATTAACCCACGCCACTTAATATTTGTCATTGTCATAAAAGCATTTGTTTGAATAAAAATGTATCAACATTTAACCCACAGAAAAATAAACAACACATTTTCGTTTACCGCCCATAAAAAGCATAGACCTTTACTATAATAATAATTGATACTAAAACATTTACGTCGTTCAATTGACGAAATAAGTCATGAAAACTTTTATTGACCATTAAAAATATGTTAGAGAATTAAATAGTATTTGACTATAAAAAATATAACTATTTCAACTATTGAAAGTGTAATTACTTGTGTGCTAAGAATAAAAGTGCCCAATTCCCATAAATATATGAATATATATATATATATATATCCTGTACTCACAAATACAATATTTAAAAAATATTTTATCTAGTGTAAAAATAAGTCTAATGACAGATTTCCTAATTATAGTTTTATAACTATTATATTATTTTTAATTTTAAAGAATTTTGATTAAAAAAACTCATAACAGCACAACTCTGCTAATAAATTATTGAAATAATTGTAAACACATTCTTAATTTCTCGATAGAAAACGATAGTTGTTAATAGTTCGTAATAAAGTCTGAGTTGGGCTGTCAGAATTTATAAGTAACAATAGAAAATCCGAAAAAACTGTGAATTTCCTTTTGGAAATAACTTTTCATTAGTCAATCTTCACACCAGGTCAAATAGATTTATAAACTTACACCTATCTCAAAGGTCTTGGTGGGGTCGCAGAGTTTGTCAACGCAGCCATAATGGTTCATGCCGGCTGCCAGACAACAGCTTTTAACGTCTGGAAGTTTCGGAGCTGCTGCTACTGCTGTTGGCTTCATTTTGCCAGGTGTTAGAGTTAAAGACCTTAAAAACAAAATGTACGATTGAATATGTTTATTTCTTGAGAAAAACATTTAGCGACACAAATTAAAGAAAAATCTACATCCATTTTTTGTAATGACATGTAAAACAGGTTATATATTATAATCCTTATTAGTTTAGTTCATGCGCTATATATAATATATATATACTCTATGATGAATAGAGTTATAATTCGATATCTGGGAATAAGCTAACTTTTTTTCTGCTCATTACAAAATCAACAGGCTAGATCGAACATATAGAAGTGTTGACACACGTGTAACATTGGCTTGCAGCCAATTGGGTTACCGGCCTCTATACTTTTTCATAAAAATAAATAAATCAGTGGCGCTACAACCTTTTTAGGTCTGGGCCTCAGATTTCTGTATCTGTTTCATGATCATTTGTCTATATAATAGGCAAGTAGGTGATCAGCCTGTACTTGATACACGCCGCTGACTTTTTGGGTCTAAGGCAAGCCTTACGATGTTTTCCTTCACCGCTCGAGCGAATACGCACATAGACAGAAAGTCTATTGGTGCGCAGCCGGGGATCGAACCTACGACCTCAGTGATGAGAAATGAATTAAAAAGAGTGGCGGAGAGTTTATTGCCAGTTATTCTCTTCCGTTCTACGCCCTTGATTTGAGAACTGGCAGTAAATGTAAAATTAGAAGCATTTCATATATATTTTTTTTGACGTTCATAATGTACATTGTGTTACCTATATGAATAAATGATTTTGACTTTTGAGAGTCACACGCTGAATCCACTAGGCCAACACTGCTTTACTTTTTATACCTATTTTTGTTCTTACCTCACACTATAACTCGGCAGACTCGATCCATGGATATTATACGACGTTACAGTTATTTCATACATTGTAAAGGGCAGCAAATCGTTTAACGCTAAAAAGTTCTTCTCTTTAGACACTTTGATGACCGTGAATGTCCCCATTTTCATTGTATTATTTTGCATTGAGCTCTCTGAGGGGTCTATTAAGTGGACATCAAATGATCTTAATGTCGTAACATTGACAACATATTCCGTGACCGTGTCTGTGTTCTCTGTTGGTGGACTCCAGGAGACGTTCAGCTGCTTCTCGCTTATTGGCTCAACTTCGACGTCTTCTGGTGGGCTTGGGAGGAGTTCTGGGAAACCAAATATTTATGTTATGTAACTAAACACAGTAGCTGTTAAGCAAAGCTAAAACATGTCGCTTTTGTCCGGGAAGAAATTCGGAAAGCACAATTACGACTGACTTAATTTTCTCATTTTTGACTTCCTTGGATGATGTATAACTGTAATTATTTTTTGGAATTTTTGAAAACATTTTATTATAAAAAACAAGAGGGTGTATTTATTTTAAGGAAATCATTTTGTGCACAATGTTAGAAATACTCGTTTACCTAATTTCACTTTCCCGAAATATTGACAACCATAAATGTATGTACCTACCATAACTTATGAAACGGGACTTTATTTTTAGATAAAAACTTATCTAAAAATAAAAAGACAAAAACTTTATTGATGACTGAAATAGGTTGTGACAAAATTCATCTATCGCTAGTCACCACACACGGGAGTCCCTAGATGGTGTTGTGGGTAACTAGATAACAATTATTCTGTGGTACATGGTACAGTTTTTTTTAAGAAAAAGTAGTTTTAGTGTTACATCTAATCAAACATATATATATAATGTATAAGATAGTAAGTATTCGTGAATATATGAGTGTGAGAGTTGTTATAAGCGTGCGCTGTGTCTTTGTGTTTTTGGAACCTCAGAATTATGCCAATTTCTAAAACGTATTTTATTAGCCCTGTATGTATCTGTTTTAATATTTTGTTGTAATAAAAACGGCTTAAAATCGAAAAGATTTATTCACCTTTAAATATCAAAGAGAATTGACGAATTCGTAGACGATTTTAATAAAACCTTACCAATTCCTTCTACAATACAGGCAAGAGTCCTCTCCATATAGGATGCGCAAGAGTAGTGCGTTTTAATATTATCGGTAACAGGCGTGAACTCTCCACGACACACGTCCTGGCAGATATCTGGTACTTTCTCCTGGATACAGCATGGTACGTGATTTCTCCCGTCTGCCATACATCTAAAAATAATAAATGTGTTTATGTGTTACAGTACAGGCATTTAGGCACACACAACTTTGATCTGCAAACGACGTTGAAAAAATCATAAAATAGGTAAGATTTTTACACGTGGAGCAAGACTTCTGGCAAGGCCTCCTTTTAAAACAAAATATCTGGCGATTTCAAAGGTTTTCCTGTGAATTCTAGATTTGGGATTGACGATAAATGAAACTTTTGTATTTTTTTTCTGATTTACATAAATATATATAAATACTAGCTGATCCGGCAAACGGTCGTTTTGCCATGTATACCATTTATAATAAAAAATAGGGGTTGATCGTAGAGGGGTGAAAATTAGGGGTCGTATGTATTTTTTAATGCTGTATCATAAAAAATAGAAATTAAAAATTTTGTCTAAAAACTAAAAAAAAAAAATTTAGGGTGGACTACCCCTAACATTTAGGGGGATGAAAAATAGATGTTGGCTGATTCTCATAGATACCGGATAAGCACAAAAAATTTCATCAAAATCGGTCAAGCCGTTTCGGAGGAGTATGGCAACGAAAACTGTGACACGAGAATTTTATATATTAGATATATATAATACTGTATAAAAATGTAATATTTCGTTCTTTTCAAATTGTTTGTACTTATTATTTAACCGTCACTTCAGACACTCTAACATATTAATAATCGTTTAACTTACTTGACAATAGATGGGAAGTCAGGTTGACAGGTTTCCGGATCCTGTCCGGTTCCTTCTAGAATCGTCTGGATGCTGCAGAATCCTAGACAGCCCCGGGACACATTCGCGTTGACGCAACAATCTGTGTAATTGTGTGCTAAAGCCACTGTCGAGAGAGTTGGATTGTTTGCTGAGTATTGGTCTGTTGTGTTTTGAGCTTCCGGAGGTGTAAGGCCTCGTGAAATAACTGGAAAAGAGAAAATAAATAGAAAATTGAAATATGCATGGTTCAAAGCTGTGTAAACAATTGCGCATTCTTCGTTTCTTCTTTCTCCTTTTAATTCTTAAATATCGGTATTACATAGGCTATATATGTTGATATCTCTCATTTTCTTTGATTATTGTTATTTTGTGTGTGTATTTTTGTTTGTAATAAATGATATGTCTATGTCTATATTCAATTGAAAAATATATAAAAAACGTAGTGAACCCGACAGACGTTGTTCTGCATCATACTTTAAGCGATTAGGATATTAAACAAAGTATGTAAGTACCGACTTCAGCTTCACCCAAACGCATACAAAAAATAATCATTCAAATAGGTCCATCCGTTTAAAAGGAGTTTAGTGACATACACACGTACAGTAGAAATATAAAACTGTGTAATTTATATTAAGTCTTGGTCGGGCGGTTTCTCCACATAAATTAAGCCCGTTGAGTAGAATGAAACTTAAAATATTTATTAAATATTATTACTTTACAGAATCCAAATAATAACAAGCAGTTTAAATGTATTGTAAAGTTGTATTAAACGATATAGTCATCTATGTATATCTACTACAGATCCTGGTCCCCGGAAAAGTCTATATTTTAAATTAATTTTTAAAATTAATATTTTAAATAATTATATAACATATATAACAAAACCTTCATAGCCATAAATATAAAGTTTGACGATACCTGAAAGTCTGTGGAAACTTCTCACGGGAGGCTGTGTGTTCAGTTCACACGTGTACAGACCCGCGTCGGAGGACTTCGCTGATTTTATCACAAGCGCCCAAACGTCTCCACCTTTGCGTATACCGGGACCTTGTAGGGGCTCATCCGCTATTAAAGTTAAAGTATTGTTAAAAATCTGCTCATTCAAAATAATTTGCTCAGATTGGATCCGTTTCATTGATAATTTTTATTTTTATTCACAAGTAGGTGATCAGCCTTATGTGCCTAAGCATGTCTTGGATTAAGATGTCCTTATGATATTTGTCTTGACTGACGGTTAATCGCGCACATACAAAGAAGAATCCTTTGGTCCACAGCCGTTATTCAAACACACGAGGGAGTTGGCTAATTAAATATACTGGGTTTTTTAACTAGCTAAGACTTACATCTAACAGATATCGTTTTATGGTATATTTGGAAGGATAGAGATCCTGCTTACTCTAAAAAAACACTTGCCAGCGATTAATAGAAATAACATTATAACACCAGTTTGGTTTCTTGAATAAAAGAGTAAAGCAGCAGGGAGTGTACTCATGCGAAGCTCCGTAGGTGTTTTTCTGTGGGTTCTGGGTTTCGTTTCCTGGTCGCACAATCACAAATAAAGACTAATAAAGGTTACAAGAAATTTATAAACACTACCACAAGGACGGTTTGGTGGCCGTCGATATACAATTTTAAACGTAAATAATAAGTCCTGAGTACATACTTCCGTTTCGATATATCCTTAACAAGAAGAAAGGCACATTGTCAGTCGTAAGGATATGGAGAAATTATATTAGGTTGGGAACAATAAGAGAGGTTGGACTGATAACCTTCTGATACCTTGCCTTACAATAGTCACAAGACGCACAAAACACTCACTACAAAATTATAAAATTGAGGAAGTAACTATGTACTAACAAATAAAGCCAAATAGGAAATCAAAAAATAAAAAATGTGACGATCGGACGATGTTTTAGATCACCCTCATAAAAATGTATGAAACTAAAATTATGTATTTCAAATAGACTCAGTGTTTGAAATAGTCTTACAGTCATCGTGCAGAACATTGATCCTGTCGTCTCTCGTGACCCTGACTCCACCAGCAGTCAGAAGCATTGAATCCCTGGCGCGCCTCCAAAGCACTGGTTTCCCCCTGGCACCAAGTACCACGCAGGTGAGAAGAGCATCCTCCCCACTCTTCACAGCCACAGTACCAGCTGGTGCCTTCATCCAGGCTTCTCCGGGGTCCTCATCATCCGAACTTGATGCTGTCGCGCTTCCTACTGATTCTTTGGTATCTGTAAATAATAAAGAATGAATAAATTGATGATGAGTTGAATGAAATTTTATTGAAAACGTTGAATAGGCATTGAGGGTTGTGTAAAAAAAAAAAAAAAACATGGCGATTAAAAAGAGTGGCGGAGAGTTTATTGCCAGTTCTTCTCTTCCGTTCTACGCCCTTGATTTGAGAACTGGCAGTAAATGTAAAATTAGAAGCATTAATATTTATTTCTTTAATGACGAATCACAAGTGTACATTGTGTTACCTACGTGAATAAATGATTTTTGAATTTGAATTTGGGTTTGTTAAATATTGAGTAACAGTTATATTTTAGTATAATGTACAAATATATAAAATATTACTTTTTTTAACTAATTTTTTTATTAAAAATACACTTTGTAAAGAAGCATATTACAAATTAGAGGCTTATATTCAAGATAAAAATTCTGCTGGTCCTGCTCCATAGGACCATTATACTAGACAAATTTTTGAAAAAGGAAGAAGCTATGGCGTAGCTCACACACTGTTAGACTGTATGTTAATTTTTATAAAGAATAATGTAAAATCTATAGTTGCAATATTTGTAAATATGTGAGTACATAATGATTTAGTTATCTGCTGCTTAATTTTTTATAACACCATGCGCATATTTATTTATTCTAGGTACATGGTCTTTACATATAATTAGCAAATTAATGTATACAAAATATTGTAAAAACTACATAATATTGTATTTTAAAAGAGTAAATATGGAGTTTCGTGCCTATTTTTTAACCTTTTAGAAGGGGCAACTAAAGACATGTTTTTTTAAATATTTTTAACTTGTAGTTTTGACTTTTAAAAGTGCCTGTTTAATAATCCTAATAGAAATAATTGACTTTGACTTAATTTGTTATGTACTTCCATATAACAGAAGTCTATAATTTAGAAGTCATAAAATCCTATACAAAACCTATTCGCTATTGAAAATTATAGAAACACGTGCCAGCGCTATTAAATATAATAACCCAGCCTTGAATTACGGCCATCAAACGTAACTATCTCGTGGGGAATCAGTTGGTAATTAGTATTCGGGGATCGGTATTCAAAAATAGTTTTGAACTCGAAAAGCCTGGGGATTTGGGCGACCTCCGCTAAGGTTTGTTCCCAACGGCTCCTCCCGAATATAAATGCGAGATTACTATGTGGTGCCTTTGATAGCGATAATATAACCCATATTGTCTATGACTATGGTTATATTTATCTGATTAGTCTTTTTTAAGTAAAGTACTCTTTAGTCTTTCGAATTGCGTTTGCGTCATGACAAGAGCGTGAGTATTTTTGTGTTTATTTTAAAGAATACTTTATATCATATATATTGAAACAATGGCGCTGCCATTGTTAAAGTGTTATAAAGATTTGCCAATATTACTATGTAGTTCCAAAAATTAACGACTATTTGCTAGTATGTAGTAATAGTAATTTCATAGTCATTATTATTAATGTCACAGAAATGGCGTTAGTATCACCTGCCAGTGTCATTATAATTTAATTTTAAAAAAAAATATGTTTACTATGGAACATAAGATACATGTATCACTTATTTCACGTCATTAAATTTGAATTTATCAAAAAATAACTTAATATTTGAATAACATCAAAGTCAAATTAGTTCAAAACCGTTAATACTAGTGGTTTATTTGACTTGTCAATATTAGATCTATAAATTAATGACTATTTGATAGTCTATAGTAATAGTAATTTCAATGTCACTATTATTATATTAAAAAGTAAACTCTGATGTCAAAATTAGATGCAATGCCTACGTTATTATCTTCTATAATTTATCTGCAGATCTTGTTTTTGTAAAATTCAGGTCGAGCTTTCTCGTTATTATGCCTAGTTCTTCTTTCCCGTCCACTCTTTTCCCGTCGATTGTCTTTGTCATTCCTTTTCGTTTATCCTATCTTACTCCAAATACCTTCTTTCTTTGCTAGGCACTTTGTTCATATAATAGTATACAATGTTATATTGTATTAAAGTCACCTTCATTTAAGCTAGCTAGTCTTGATTATTAAAGAAGATATTTTTCAACATTTTGTCTATAAAACCAACCTGCCTTCGACATTGCTTTGATGTCCTTATTTTATCTATAAAACCGAAAGCTTATATTAACCATTCCCTATTTGTCCTGATAAATTGCATTCCTACGTAGGCGCGTAGCTAATAAATATACTGGGAGGCAATCCTCTTTAACCTGTTAAGGGAGTGAAGAAAATATTTTTTTTTGAGTCATTGCGTCTAAAGAGGAGGCTTTCGTTTGTATGAAGGGTGCTTAAATATAAATATCGCCTGTAGTTCGACTCCGCGCGGGCATTTAGATTCAACACGCGGCGTGGCGTCGGGATAAAGAAATGAAGGCAAATTGAGCGACCCCACACATATTCTTACAATGAATCAATCTGTATGATAACAGCTGCCTCAATATCTTATGACTTTATCTAAATATAACATACCATTGTGCGCTCTAATACATAGACGTAAGGGCGAATATTGCGTGAAGTAATTTTTCTGATTGATTTAGAAGCTCTGCTATCTTTTTGATATGATTTTGAATGCCGACTAGATTTGGTAGAGTTTTCTTTATATCGCTTAAAGCTTTGCTTTTTATTGCTAATATATATAAGAAAGTTACTTTAGAAATGTTTAGTTACTTTACAGTTTAGAAGTAAATTTGGTAATCGTAGCTAACTTTCATGTACAAGAAATTCTTGCAATAATATTTAATATAAAATAGTCCTATTCTAAACTAATGACACTACCAGAATTGTTTAAGCAGCCAAATCTCGTGTTATTTATAACATTGTTTTGTTTTGGCCGAGATAATGCTTATAATATATAAAAAAGGTAATGTTGTCTTGAATCAAAAAAAAGAAGTATACAACAAAAACCAAACGCTAAAATCCACACTAAAATATTAACGCTACAATATGCAATGCATCCACTAAAATTTGGTGTCCATGCGCTGCGATGACTGCCTTTTTTGTGCGTCCCATAGGCCACTTTGACTATAAAGAAACTATCACTTGTTAAAGTGATCGGTATATTTCACAAAACATAGGCCCACAACTCCGTCGAAACGTGGCGTCAATTTTGATCAACCCATGCCGGTTTCTACACTACCTAAGCTAAGGCTCAGCCAGGATTGGAACACATAACCTTAGCATCCACAAGGCCAACACTGAGATAAGACGTGACCCAAAAATAATTCCAACTTGGCTAATATAAGTTTAACCCATATAGACCTTGCTCATTTTGTTCGCGCCCTCATTGTGAAGTCTCTCAAAACTACAATGCTTCGGAAGACAAAAGACGTCTCTTCATTTGCGTCACAATATTACGGAATCGTAAGATCTAGATACTTCTAAGGTGAAAAGTTTGTCAAGAGAATTTATAATTATACTGAATGCATTTGAATGTATTTTGAAATCTGCTCTTTTGGAATTAACGAACACTGTACATCAGTTGCCTAAATGTATTCTATTGTTTCTTAGTGTATTATGACGAAGTCTTATATACAACCTTTTTGTTCTATTGTTTTATGAAAAATATATATTATTTGTGGGCCTGGGTATCCGAATATGTCAGTGTAATAAAAATAAGGATTCTAAGAATCGATCAGACTAAGACTAGCACTTGCCATCAACGGTGGTGTGTCCTACTCCAAGCATTGGATCCTTTAATAATGACAAAAAGAAAATGCGGTACGGTAGGTATACCGTCTAATGTTAGTGCGAACGCGACAGCGGTTAATTCCAACCACTCATCCTTGTAAAAGTCCATCCGGTTTGTGTGTTAAAGTCAAAATCGACAATCGTAATCCTTCTTTGACTGAAACCGATTTAGCGCAAACAGATTACATACAAACGAAACTAAATTAGTTTTACAGAATAGCCATAATGTCTCAATTTTATACTTAAAATTGTTTTTGCCCGCTAACGCCCTATGTGTTAAGTTACTACTGTAATTATAATAATAATTAAGCCACATTAGCCTTGAAACATTCATTTATCTTTACATAAGATACACACACTTCTCAAGGACCTCATATACCTAGAGTTTAGGCCTCCTCCTACTGGCTCCATCTCTCTCTATCTTGAGCATTTTTCTCCTAATCTTCCCCTCTAGCTCGTCAGCCCATCACTCTTTCTTTTCTCTGGTGGTCCTTTCCACCTTATTTGTCTATCTGCCATTGTTCTTGCAAGTGGTGTGTGGATAAACGAAAAAAATCCGATTCTTTTACCGATCATATCCACACTCCAAGAGAGGATGACCAGAAGTGGAGAACGAATTAGAACTAAAATTATAATTCGCTCTTCGACTGGTAACCGAACCCGATGTCCAGGCAATAATAATCTCAAAGAATCCATTGTAAAGCATAATAAACCTAACCTCTTAAATGAAATAAGTAAACAATTTCTGAATAATTTTTGAATAAAAATATTCTGTGAGATCGCCCGCACCTGATCAAGATTATTGTGTTTCCGAAATTACTTTGAAACTTCGAAATTTTTGCGGAAAAATATAAAAGTTTTCAAGAAGAACATCTTAAGTACTGTTTGTACATACTTTTGTTATCAATAATTTTAAAGGCTTAATTTTTGTAAATATTTTCTTGAGTATCTGTTTTCAAAAATTGAGTTGGGAATGACTTATTATTTGACTTTTAAGATGTTGTTTATCCTGATTCCGTAATTCAAATAATAAAAAAGGACATTTCTGCACCTGTCTATTTGTTTATTGTTTAAGGATAAATTGAACCCAGGTTCTCCAGATTATATGCCTAGTGCGTTAACTATTGCTAGCTACTAGGGCTATTTAGCCCTTAACTTAAAAAATATATGTCTTAACCCCATAAATCACCTCCACGTAGTTCTTGCATATATCGACCAGACAAGCGGCGGTGGATTTTATACATATCTGATGAGAGTAAATTTTGATAAGAGCTCAAGAGAAAAAAACAAAAATTGCACAGATATCAAAACATGTAATCAACTTGAACTTAATTTATCGAGGCTAGCTTTTCATCATTGAAGAGTTTAATGTGAAACTTCTTTAGGCGCATGAGGGTAAAATTTTTAGGAAAGTCACGAATATGTGCAGCATTTTGTGAGTACAGCAGAGAGAGTGAGAAAGGGCGAATGTAGCATGAAGCAACACGCTATTGGTTGATGTATTCGTTTAGTAGTTACCTCATACATATTAGAACTTTAGATGGCAATTCTGTCGCATAACGTCTTGTGCAGTAAACGCAGATTTTTAAACAGTGTGAATATAAATATACATGGAGTGATTTCATGACAATTAAACCTCTTTCGCCTTTTTTAGGTTAGTATTATTTTGTATTCAAATAGGTGCCTATTTTATCTATTTAATTTACAGCTACACCTATAATAATAATCAATGTGCTTGTGCACATAATACCTAAAAGCCCAAACGGAATACACATATACACATTTAAAGAAACACACAATATATAACAAACTAGCAAACCCGGCGAACTCCGTTTCGCCACCAGATGGCTTCGTTTTATGTATCATTTCGTTTGGTGATTAAAAGATGAAGAAAAATTTTTTTTTTGAAAATTTTCCCACTTTTCTGTTGATACTTTTCCCGAATTTTCTTGCTATAAACCTCACGGAGCCCGAGACCTTTCCAACGAATGCAAAATCGTGGAAATGGGTTCGTGCGTTCTGGAGTTATACCGTCAGGAAGGAAAACCCGACTTATTTTTATATAGTAGATATTGTATTAAAAACAATTATTATATTATAAATATAATCCAGTGGTGCTACAATATGGTTTCTTACCCTCAGATAGCGCCCGTTTCTTTAATAATTTTTATATAGACAAGTGATCAGACTAGAATGCTTGACAATTGTAAATTGGCTTTGGTATTTGGCTTCAATTGCACATTGATTAAGAAATCTATTTGTGTATAGTCCTGATTGCCTTACATTATGACCACAAGTAATATTAAACAAATTTTTCATATTATACGAATTCAATTTTTCGAGTACTCATATTCAAATGGAAATATGTAGTAAGGTAAGCTTATGAAATACATCTTTGAGGTAATATTTTCTCCCAATTTAACATATTTATAAGCATTAAGTGCGGCTCCATTATAAGGGTCACATCAAAGTAGTCCTAAAACCCGGTAGCATTAACTTAAATACATAGGATATATTTTACGGATCGGTCATTTGAACAGCCCTTAGTTTATTAGCTGCGCGGAAAGTTAATTGGTTTAAAAAACTTAAGATGAGATCTCTAAGGAAAATCATATTTCGTGTAGTCATCTGTAAGTCAAACAAAATATTTATTTATTCCCCAAACATTTTATATGATAATTTAAAAAGAAAACGTGTGTATGTGTGTAAATCTTTTTAAAAATGTATTCTACGTTTTTAGAAAAAACTACACTAACAATAGAAAAACTAAAATGTACTATAGCTAACTTCAGGGTGTCGGCTTTTGTGACGGTGTGCGCGCACATCGTAAAAATTTACTCTTATCATTTTTCCCTAACGCGCCAAAAGAAGTGTAACTTCAATAATTTTGCTACACAAAAGAAGTCTAAGACAGTTCATTTATTTACTAAAGAGGTACCAATATAATATTTTTTCTCCATTAAAATAAGCTTTTAAAAAAATACAACTTTCCACTTTAAAAAAAATATATTGTCTCCATTCAACTACGCGTTTCCTTCCCAATAATATAAAATAAATGCAATTTTGAAGACAGGGAGAATAAATCTCGCATTTGTAAGCTTTAATAAGTTTCATTATACTCTGAATGCATGGTATAAAAAAGACATTACTTGCGGTATCTTGATTTTATTTTATTTGCTAGGATTTCATAGTTTAACTTTAGAAACGTATCATCCGAGATAGATAGACACATAGCTTCTTCATTTCTGACATTTGGGAGTCACGCTTACCGCTTTTAAATATCACCCTAAGAGAGAGGAGGCTTATGGCCTATGTTAAGTTATAACGCAGCCCATGGGCGGTGATTTTGAAACTCCGTGCTATGTACTAATGTCCATACAAAACTTCTATTAAACTCAAAATAACTTTATTCACATAGGTAACCAAGTACACTTCAGAACGTCAACAGAAAAGATGTTAAATAGATTCTAAATTTACCTACAGTTAATCATACTAAAAATACCATTAAACGCTTCTATTATAAGAGAAAGGAAGAAAAACTTTATTATACATAATAATAAATAAGTATCCTGTATATTTAGGTAAAATAAAGTGCACACTACGATTTTCTTCCATTTGACATGTTAACTGTACTTGACATTATTAAAAAACGTACTTAATTCGATAAAGAATATTTTACCACGTTTAATAAGGACAAAACAATAATTAGGTCGTACCTAGTTTATAAATAATAAAACCCACTTCCGACTTTGATTTTGTTCCCTTTGGAGTAGAGATTTTTGGGTTGTGGAGTTCAAGTGCACGGCTAATTAAAGATTTAAGTTGGCGCCTGGTACCGGTGACTCCACAGCTGGTGGTGCTTTCCTCGCTCAACGAATTAGTATCGCAATACAGCGAGGAAACCCCAGCGTTAAAGGTACACTGCCACAGGGACCAAACTTTTTTAAATAATTTAAATTTTCTATTTATCAATTTTTAATTATTATTATTACTATGTAGGTTAATAATATTGTAAATTTGTTTGTTGGAAATAAATATAGAACTGAAACCCATATGGGCCTCTGCTTTAGATTTATATATATATATATATTTTAAAGTAAATAACACTCTTCTGTGCTGTCATTTAATCTAAGACGCTTTCTCATTTCTCTCTTTCTCTCACCGTACGTGTGTTTAGTGCACGAGATTCGAATGTACGACCATTTGTGAAATACCTACTTATAAAACTACATTGGTCAATTCTTCCTCCTGCCCTGACATTAAATAATTTATCTCCGCAACCTTAGTCATCAAAATAGTTGCTCTTGTCAAATGGACTTCATCAGAGTGGTTCCTCATCGGAAATAAGCTAAAGGGGAATGAAAGGGCTAATGGGTAAGGGAAGTAAGCTGACAGTTTCAAATGGCTTCATATAATTTAGATTTTCCAGATGGTAATAAAAAGAGAAATGAAACTGAATATAATAAAATCACACTACAGCCTTTTCAGGTCTGGACCTTAGATTTCTTTATCTGTGCTGTAATCATTTCTAATAGGCAAGTAGGTGATCAACCTACTATTTTTTTTGGTCCAAGGCATGCTGGTTTCTCACGTTGTTTTCCTTCACCGTTCGTGCGATTGTTACACATAGAAAGAAAGTCCATTGGTGCACCGCCGGGCATCGAACCTACGACCTCAGGGATGAGAGTCGCAGGTCAAGTCAAGTCATTTCATTTATTTCAATTAGACCACCTAAAATGGCACTTATGATCGTCAAATAAAGTATAAAGATGATTCTAGTTGCACCTTCCAAAAGGTAGTTTCGTGTGGAGAAGAATGGACAAGAAACTCCACACTTACTCTTTTAAAATAGGCTAAAGCCACTAGGCCAACACTGCTCTTGAAACTAAATACCTACCTGTCAATATATCAATACGTCTACAAATAATGAGTGGATCTCAAACACGAATGAACCGATTTGATGAAACTTAGACCATATAATTGTATGGAAAGACAAATATAAGTATGTACCTACTTAAGAAATTTAGAACAAGTGCTTGGCCGAGCTGTATTCCCAAATGTTACCCAACACATTCAGGTCACTGATGACTTTTTTAAATTAGGTAAAAGTACTAAGAGATAAGGATACGCATAAAATTTCGTTAATATGGTTATAAAGCTTTATATATTATATAATACGCGCTACAACCTCCCTTGGCCCCATATTCTTTCTTTGCCTGAAGCACAATATCTTTTTGTGTCTAAAGCCGGTTGCCTCACGTTGTTTTCCTTCACCGAAGCGACTATAAATGCGCACGTAAAAATTGGTGCACAGCCGAGGTATGAACCTATGACCTCAGACGCACGCTCAAGCTACTAAGCTAACAATACTTATATAGAAGTACCTTTTAGATTGAATGTTTAATTTACTCCTAGACTCCACATTTGAGCAGCAATAACATGTACAAAATATGTGGGTGTATGTAATGTACTCAAGTAATAACTATTTCAAGTAAATTAATCACCAACATACAATTTACATATAGCCTAGAAGCTGAATGTTTAGTTTCTGAGAATGATTAAATTCATTTCTCAAAGGAAACTTTGTCATAATATCTAAAAATATCCAAGAAGCTTTCTCTCAGATTCGGCCGCAACGCAAGTTCAATAGCCCATTGAGAAATTTAATCTTCGCTATGGATATTGATTGCTATGTATCGTTTGATGTTATTAAGATTATTTGTTAAATAAGTGAGGACTAAATGTTTGTTAGTAAACGAATTCCTTTATTCCCTTGTTACAGTCATTAAAAATTATTGCATCGACACACCAACTTCAACACGCACACACTTCGTTTGTTGGCAATCAAAAATATATATTGCTTATTATACATTATAAAAGTAGGTATTAATTAGGTAACGTGAGCAGTGTTGTCCTAGTCAGTGTGCAAATTTCATTTCTGAGGTCGTAGGTTTGATCCCCGGCTGTGCACCAATGGACTTTGTTACTATGTGCGTATTTTACATTCGCTCGGACGGTGAAGGAAAACATCGTGAGGATATCGGCTTGCCTTAGACCGAACGCCGACGGCGTGTCAGGCACAGAAGGCAGATCACCTACTTGCCTATTAGATTAAGAAATGGTCATCAAACAGATACAGAAATCTGACGTCCAGACCTAAAAAGGTTGTAACGCTACTGATTATTTGTTAATATTAATTAGGTGATGAAAAATGTTTGGTAACTATTTTTAATGTATTTATGGTGTATTTCAATATACCACTCTACCAGACTCAGACTAAAACGCATATATAGTCTGTCTCACTTTAACGCGTACCGGCTGAACCGGCCGCGCTCACGCTACGTCACCGATCTCGTCAGAGATATGGGAATGCGCAGTATGTGTTCTGTCCCACTCTAACGCGTCTTTGCCGCACCTATAATACGTCATCGTGTGTTAGGTTTTTTTCGTTACGAAATTTCTTGATTCGGTCGCCGCGCTCAAAGCCCGCGATAAAATATAAGCAATAGCTTAAAAATAATTTAGTATTTCATATGTTATCAAGGAAATTCTTTGACCAAATTAACATAAAGCACCTATAAGCTAACTAAGACTCAACTATTTAAGTCGATCGTCAACACGTACTCAGTGTAAGTTGGAAGCGCGCCACGGCTCTTATAACGGTTTTAACCCTACACTTAACTAGAACGTAGCGTGAAACTTTAGCTTCGACTCATAATGAATTTCTCTAGTCATTCCAAGTGTTAAATGAAATAGTTTTCCGTTGGCGCTTACGGTTAAAAGTTTGTTATGAAGTTAGTACTCATATATGCAGGTGAGATGTTCAAAGCGGAGAAAT
Organism: Pieris napi; assembly: GCF_905475465.1. NCBI lineage: Eukaryota > Metazoa > Arthropoda > Insecta > Lepidoptera > Pieridae > Pieris > Pieris napi. Next base: position 9,820,204 of record NC_062255.1, read on the forward strand.
AATTTATAAAATAAAGTTAAGTTTTTCGCTGCCGGCCGTAGATTTTTTATACAACGCAATATATTTTAATGCGGTTTTCTAAATGTGATAATTTCACATTTAGAAAACCGTTGTGTTATTAATTATTAATAACGCATATTTAACATTCGCTCAAACGGTTACGGAAAATAGTGTGAGGAAACCTTGCCTTATACCCAAAAAGTCAACAGCGTGTGTCAGGCGTAGAAGGATCCGGTACTTGCTCATTAGATTGAAAAATTATCATGAAACAGTTACAGATCTGAGGCCTAGACTTAAAAAGGTTGTAGCGCTACTGGTGTTTTTTTCCAAAATGTGAATGAAGAGGAGATTTCTATTGTTATATATACCTAATATCGTATCCGACAGAGGTTGTCCTGCGGAAACCTTTTTCCGTAAACGTCAAAATAATTTTGACTACTCACGCTGGGAATCGAACCTAGAGCGTTTGGTTACGCGCCACTATCAGTTAAGATATCCGAGACTCGTACCTGAAAAACTAGCTGCTTATTTGCAGTATAGATAAATAACCTAGCTACAGATTTCAGCGCCATCTGCTGGGCTGATGTATGAATCTAAACCATCCAGGGCACCACCCAAACGCAAAAAAAAAAATCATTCAAATGTCCAGTTTTATAAAAGTTCGTAAGTAGTTTATTAAAGTTCAAAACATCATATTATTAACAATTTTCTTAACTAATAGCAATAACTAAGCTTAAAATATAATAACTATAATATATTATTAAAAGGAGTCCCTTTAGGCAAGGTTCCGAAGATACAACTAACTAAAATAATAATAATAACATTGCAATATGTTATCGTCAAGGACACACATTGATTAAAAATATAAAACTCGTAAATACATTATTACAACCCTTCGACATCTCTTGGACTGTAAACGCTAAAGAGGTTTTAAGTGTCGCGTATCGTGGAGCAAGTAATGCGTTAGTTAAGTAATATCCAGTAAATTACAACGCCCGTGCCTGACAAACACGCAATGTCAGCGTTATAGCTGGATGGAGTTTAGATTAAAATTCCTTTGCTATCTAATGAGCGACCCTACTATTTTGAACTTAATGAGAAAGTATACGAGTAGAGTATTTCAGCTTTAAAAATGTTCAAAGAAGTTCATCATCCGACGACAGAATACAAAATACCATCCGTATCACCTCGACGTTCCACAACTGAGCGTTAGGCATTTTTTGCCACTATGTGAAACCAGGATTTAAGAAAAAAGCGTATCAATTCATAATAGGCTGGCAACGCACTTGCGAGTCTTCTGGTAATGTGTCCATGGGCGGTGGAATCACTTAACTTTAGGTGGTAGGCGTTTGCCCTGTGTTAAGACGACAGACGACATAAGCCGCAGAGTCAAGTTTTAGCCCTTTGTATTCCTTAGACCCTTAGACTTAAAAAGTTAAGAACCCTTACTTCTACTTGCCTTTAAAGAATTCAGAAAACAGACACAAACTATTTGTTTACCTAGCGCGAAAAATGCGGGTCAACAATTATTGATTATTTTATTAGTTTCGTCTGGTTTACAAGGATTAGAACCATTCCATCTCGCGTCTACCGAGTATGATCGTGTACTAAGCCCGTCGCTCAATATTTCCATTAATCATGCTCTATATTGATGAATTGTTTACCTGAGCCAGCGCTGATGCATATATCGGTTTCATAAGTTCAATAGATCATTAGGTAGATAAATATCTGTGGTGCAAACGGAATTTTACTTCGTATCCCTATGGAATATACGTTGCTGTTATGAATTACTTTTATATTTATTTATTTCGTAATCCTACAGAGAAGACGAGATATAAACAAAGATGGATTACATAATTTTTACAAAAAGGTTCCAACATTTACAAAAAGAAAAAACTAATAAAAATTATTCTATACATTTAACTAAATCGGCTATGTGGTGTGTAGTTAAAGTGAGAATGTGTTTGGGTTGTGCTCATGATGCAGGTTTCAATGCTACGGATATTTTTACTACTGCTTTAAATCATATTATTCCGCGATAGCTTTAACCAGTCAAGACTTAAATATTTGTTGTTATATATTATATTATAAAGTTTCTAATTTATAACTATCTAACACTTCCATTAATAATGGTTATATTGCAATAAATTTACATAACACCTTATATATTATCTACTTGAACCTTCCTTGTAAATTAATCTATCTATTAGTTTAATCTGTGCCGTTGTAGTTGTGCTTATCGCGAATAGACAAACAGACGTAGCGGAGGGTGACTCAAACTCAAACTCAAACTCAAAATATCTTTATTCAAGTAGGTAACTAAGTACACTTTTGAATAGTCAAGTTAAATTAATCGTAAATTTACATTTACTACCAGTTCGCAAGTCAAGGGCGTAGAGCGGGTAAGAAGAACTGGCAAGAAACTTTCCGCCACTCTTTTTAATCGCCAAGTATTGTCATACAAATTGTTTGAACTGGAGCAATTCAATCCCAAGGATTAGGATCATTTAAGTAGTCCTCAAATTTATAAAAAGCTTTGTTGATTAATTTTCGTTTAACGAGGACTTTGAATTTATTTAGTGATAATTCTCTAATTGCGCTTGGGAGTTTGTTGTAAAAACGTTGTTTTATAATATATGAGAAATATATATAAATCATGTCTTATATTTGTTAATTGTAAAGCCAATAAACGAGCCATGGTTGGAAAGACTTTATTTTGTTGACTTTACTTTATTACTAATGAAAATAGAGACAAATTGACAATGAACGGACGTACGAAAATATGCAAAAAATTGCGTACATAGAAAAATTCAAATGCTATACATTTTTACAAGAACGTTTGTATTTTAGATAACTTTACAATTTCATAGTAACTTTGTGCAAAAATAGCTGCCCGTAACCATCGTAGCTTCACGTAACTACAGCATTATTTGCTACGGCGTAGCAACTTTGTAGTAGCCGTAAAATGGCTACGCGTTAGGTAGAATGGAAAGTTTTCTATCCGTGTATTACTGAAAGCTTTATTTATATTGACATTTAATATTTAAAAAGATGAAATATAGCTTTTATATAGACATATAAATGTCTGAGTGACTTCAAAATTACCCTCGCCGTCTTGCATGACACTTTTTTGCGTACTTAACTGTAAGTCAAAAGTTTTCTGGAAAGGATAGCTTTTAAGCGATAAGATCTGTGGCTTTCCGGAAACTACTGAACGCCTCACGTAACATGTAATTATAAACATAGTTGTTACAAATATAAAAGCTAGATCCTAAACGATTTAATTTCTTTCATTTCAACGAGTTTGTAATATGTTTATACCTGGTTCGCCACAAATAATTATATCCGCTACGATGCATTTAATCAAAGTTTTATTAAATTTAAGCTGTATTTACCCATTTTGTTCAACATAACAAAACCACTGAAGGGTATTATTTTACAGATTACAATTGAAATTACTTATTTTAAAACAAATAATACTTCGGGAATTTTTTCACGCAATACTCCACTAACTGCCCGACATTTAAATCTATTAATTACTTTATAGTTTATTTATATAATAAGTTTAAGTTAAGAAAATTGTAAATACTGTATATTTGATTGTTATATAACTAAAATGTGTTTATTCATTATAAGTAGAAATACATATCAAAGAAGACTGAAATACCGTGATACTGTTGAAATTTTATTATATAATTAGCTATTGAAGATTAAGTAGTAATTTTTAAGTATTGTAATGAATGTCGACGCTACTATGGACGGAGAAATTGGGACTAAATTGGTTCCACCGTCAGACATATATCAGTTGTTTTAATAAGTTTCCTGTGCTTAATTTCATTAGTGTTTTTATTTTTGTCCAGCAATATGTCGAAAACTAAGTTCTTCTTTCTCTTCGATCCCCGAAGTGTGTATTTCGATGGGTGTCTAAGCGCTAATTTTAAACTATAAATATTAAAAAAAAAACATATTGTATTTGATTTATTATAATTGAAGTAAATTATAATGTTAGTGCGGATCTCATGTACGAAATATTACACCGTCAAGATTTCTTACATCTCGGTGAATGCTCTCTTCAAAGCGGACTAGCGAATTTGCAGAGACACACCGCAGGACGTCAACTGATATGGCTCTCACTTCTGTCGTTATTTGGAGAGGTATCATAAACTCTTTTATAAAGGTGTTTAATAAGATGTAAAGTAGATTTCATTTTTTAAATTAATCCAGCCTTGCATATGATGAATATTTACTAAATGGCTACAGTAATCATTGACTCTTAATAACTCTTAAATCGCTGTTAAAATACAAGATCAAAAGAACCGAAATCTTTGTTTAACTTGGCGTCATAAACTAATTAAAATAAATGATCAGCGGAATAAAGTTTCTTATAAAATGTCCTCGTTAAAGTTATTTTGATGGAAACTTGAGCAAAGTTTTCACATTTAATTAAACGCTTTCAATATGTCAAGATGGCAAGATTTAATATTAGTAGAAAGTCGTTTGATCGCGATAAGAAATGAAAAATTCTTTCCCAGTGATGTGTGGCTTTTTATTTTCGCTCACTCATTGTTACTACACACGCGTTCTATAAATGGAAAATATCTCAAACGAGCTTTAATATATTGATAAGTTTTAAAAGACCTATGTTTTCGCTTGCGCTTTGGTTTTTTTATAAACTTGTCAACGTTATCTATAAAACATGCTGTTACAAATACATTGTACTGGTAAATGTTGTTAAATCGATTTATTACAAACATATAAATATACAGTATTTACAATATTCTAAACCTACATAGTAATAATAATTAATCTGAAGTTGAAGTTTGGTCCCTGTGGCAGTGTACTTTTTTACCGTTGAGGAAAGCACCAGCTCTGGGGTCACCGGTGCTATCATATTATCATACTATTGTACTATTTATTAACCTTAACTTCACCACGTCACTGTCATATCTTTTAGAAATTGAAGGAAAGCGAAAAACGTGGCCTCGACTTTTGAGTTTTGAGTGATCATAGGAAGTATCCTATTTCAGTTCAGTAGAACTTGTTACTAGATTTATAGCTTAATTTTCTGAAGAGAATAGCTTTAACATTGTACAGGTATATTTCATATAACGCCGAAATCCACAAAAACGAACTTTCGTTAGTGCTATAGCGAGAAAGACTACCACGGTCTGAGATCACAAATTAGGGAATAAGCCAGCTAACTGTAGATAACTTTAAATTTTAAACACTATGGAATTAAATGTATTGTTTAAAGTAATATTATTTAAGATGTAAGCGTCACTTATTTTACTTATAAAAAATATTTACTAAGATGATCTTATTGACATAAATGATTGGTCTTATAGTTGACAGCTGCTTCTTCCAGACAATCCATCGAAAAGAAAACGCTGACAGATATTTTATTATAAACCAGAATAATTTATATATATCAACGGTCGTACGGTGAGTAAAAACATCGTGAGAAAACCAATATGCCGTAGAAACAAAACCTTACGACGTGTGGCAGGCACAGAATGCTTACCTAATTGGTTTTGAAGTAACGAAATGATGGCGAAACATATACAGAAATTTTTTTTTTTGATAAAAGCTTGCCACCGCTCGGCACACTGCTACATTGGTATAAGATCCAAAATATACAATTTTTAAACAAAGCAATGAAAATTACAAAAACTTAACGAAAATCGATTTAAAACTGTGGATTAAAAAGTAACAAAAAAAAATAAAATTTTAATTTAAAGCAGCTGTGGCTAACCAGACCCATCTCGTTTATCAGAATGAACCCAAGAACATAAAAAAAATCTAATTGAATTCCACAGATGTTCGTCAGACACGATGTCCGTATGTCAAATGATTACAAGTAATAAAATGACCACGTATTTTCCTCTAACAGAACTAGAATTTATCTCGATAGCTTTCTATTAGAGACTATTTCTTCAAGTAATACATTTCGTTGATTTGTTGGCATTTCAACGTAAACTTTTCTAATAAGTTCTTTCATTTTCTTTCTTATATGTATAATATCTGTGTCATTTTCATTAATCATTAGGTAATCCTGGGTAATCAATGGGAAAGATTTTACAAGCAATACAGCAGTATAATTCAAATTAAAACAATATTTAAGTCCTGGATAGTCGATTTATCGAGGAACACACCGCCCAAATTATGTTGGTGAAAGCAGTTCTGCTTAGAATTGTTAAAGCAATATCAAATTTTTTAGGAACGTTCTTTGACTAGACTTCCGTGTCTACCTTTGACCGGAAAGCGTAACGCGTAATGAGATGGTTTATATCTCAGTAATAGTATATATGTAATTATATTATATACAACCAGAGTAAATTAACTAGTTCCTTTTGGAATAGAGACTCTTGGGCCGTGGTTTCAAGTGCACAGGTGCTAATTAAAGATTTAAGTTGGCGCCTGGTATCTGAGGCCCAGACCCAAAAAGGTTGTAGCGCCACTGATTTTCTTTCTTTAAATTGACAAAGTGTAATAAATATTTGTTCATTATTGTGGGAATAATTAAGTAAGAATTAATGTTGAACGAAATCATTAACGTTAACTAATATTATAATTAAGCCATTTATACAAAGTGTTATTTTGCAGATTATGCGGGATATAGCACTGTTGTGTTAATGTATAAAAAGGCAGTGGTTCTACAACGTTTTGATATCTGGGCCTCATATTTTTGTATCTGTTTCATGAATTTTTGTCAATCTAATAGGCAAGTAGGCTTTTTGGATGAGCCATGTTGGTTTCCTCACGATGTTTTTCCTTCACCGTTCGAGCGAATGTTAAATGCACACCTAGAAAGAAAGTCCATAGTTACACTGCCGGGGATCGAACCTACCTGAGGAAGTCATTCGCTAAAACCAACACTGCCTATTGTTTATTAGAATGCCAATTTTATGATTTGGCATTCTAATAAACAATAAATTACAAGCTCCCACCTTTTCAGAATGCCAAATCATAAAATGTCTGCTTCACGACTGATTTCAGAGCGACCGCCGATGCGAAAACCGCTGTGTGAGTTCGAAAAGTGAGTTACAGAATCGCAGGGCTGCTCTTGTCTTAATACCCATATATAAACTTCTGATATTTGTACCCAGTCATAGCACAGGATGGGAAAGTTATAAATAATTCAACCACGAAATGTCTTCTGTCAATACTATACTGAAACTTTAGTTTTTCCACTCCAATCTGTGGCCGAATCCATTAAGCGTATTTGCGGATTGTCGGAAAATGATATATATCTAACATTTTCACTGACTCTTTCGAATTTTTAACTAAATTTCGATGCGGACTTTTAATTTATAAATGTGGTATATTCACAGACAAACTTGCGAAATACGATTTCACAAATAACCATTAGTTAGTCAAGGAAGGGTTTCGCGTGCGTGTACGGTCTCTGGGTCATCGGGGTGCTTTTAATAGGATTTTTTACTTTATATTAATCACTCTCGTACAACAATAGAATATAAGGAATGGAATGTTAATTGCTATGTAACGAATGAATGCAATGCAACTGTTAAAGAGAGTGCCTACGTTTGGAGTCCCTCGGGGCGTTACTCCGACGATTTAGAAAATCACACTTATAAAACTAAGAAAGCCTGAGTAAGCAAAATGTACTATATAATAAGCCTTGGCTCGTACAGTGCATTTATAAACACCGTACATAACATAAGTTTTATTTAGTTTGAGTTTTTTCAATTTTCGTTACCGAGTTACCATGAACTGTTGAAAAGGATTTGTAGCTGAATACCGCTCATAAAAAGGATTTGATTTATGAGAAAATACCTAAATGTCTAATATTATTGATATAATTCATCCTTTTCATTATATACAAATTTATAAAAGCTATTTTATTGCTCAGAGAATACGTTCCTAAATATCAATACTTAGTGAATTTTGCTAAGAAGAGACAGTACGATAGCCTTTTCTTCTGATAAACCATTGATAACATATACTTATATTTGCAATCTTATATCACCATAAACATCCTTCCCTTGTTTGATATAACATCACAGATAAACATCAAATTAATCTCGATGTCAGACGAAAACAACGCCATAAAAACCATAAAATTATTTAATATTTAGGCATCTTTATAAAACTTTGGAATTACCGCTTACGCAATGACTGAACTGAATTAATCTTTAAAACTTCATTATAGCGAAACTTGCGTCATTTTCCACATCAGAACACTCATTAGGAGAGCGTTAACTAAAAGTCATTCTTTTAAGTGTGATCTCAGGGCTTGGACTGTGTCATGAGCGCAGCGAGAAGCTATTAATTTAAGCTATTGTATTTTATTAGTAATATGCTACCAAAGAGCTTTGGTATATAACACTTGGGTTTAGTTTAGCAACTATAAAGTAAAGTCTGTAATTACAAGTTCTCAAATAATTTCTGAAACTTAAACTTATGTTTTTTTTATAGCAATCGAGCCTACGAGACACTCAAAAAGGGCAGTAATTTTAGTTGGTGCGTTGCCAACCTTTAAGGGAGGAGTGCAATTTTATTACAACAGTTGGAGGTCGTATCTCTCAGGGTAGACCCCCTCTGGGAGTCGATTCCACAGTTCGCTAGTTAGCAAAAAGTTTTTTATCTATTTGACATAGCACTGGGTAGTTTTATAGAAATACTGATACTAATATAAATTTTGACTTTAAGTTAATTAAAACATTATGTTCTAATCTGTTTTGTATACGTCCTATATAATATCAAATATTATGTATCGATTAGCCGCCATTTTGGATTGAGACTTCCACTGGCCTAAAGGATGACGCAATAACAGTTTTAACTAGACATAATGCTGGTTCTTTTTCTACTAACCCGACTGGACACTATGACTTGTCATCAATTTAACATTATGTCTATACCGCGTTAATAGCTATCGAAAGTAATTATAACTTTATAGGCCAAATCGCTAAACGCTTCATTTGTGCCAGCGTCTTTAGGTCTAATGGGCCATCGAGCTGTTCTCGGGCAATTTGACAATTACTCAGGGTCAGATATTGGTGTCATTTGTAGGTCTTAAAGATATAATTACAAAGGACGGATCTTATGGATTATCCCTTTAGTAAGTTATTATTATCCTTTGAATTGGATGACTAGAAATTGGACCTGGTACTTTAGTTTGCCAAAGAAATTATTTTATTTGTTATACTTACGTAAAACGTGGACATAAAAATAAATCAATTCTCGTCTTGAGAATTATCACTTCAGGATTCATATAAATAGCGGTATAAAATGGTGTTAAATAATAGTAATTATAGAAAAAGCGCTGTGGAACTTTCTGCTCCTCAGCATAATGCTGATCCAGGGCCAATTACAACCACAGTACACACACATTGCACACTGGAAGCGAACCGAATGGCAAAAGGGAATTTTTAATTTTAATTTTATTATATTATTTTTTCTTTGAGTATTGTTATTTTGTGTGTTTTTGTGGGTGTGTTTTCGTATGTAATAAATGTTATGTCTATGTCTAAAAATATATGTAAACAAATTGATTCCTTTTGATATTTATTTATTTTTTAAGAAGAAAAGTGGATAAATAATGTGGGGTATTGATGATGAACGAAAACGCCTTGTGGCTTCAGCGTACGACTATCATCCCTAAGGTCGTAGGTTTGATCCCAGGCTGTACACCAATGAACTTTCTTTCTATGTTCATTTAACATTAGCTCGAACGGTGAAGGAAACATCGTGAGGAAACCGGCTTGCCTTAGACCAAAAAAGTCGACGGCGTGTGTCAGGCACTGGAGGCTGATCACCTACTAGCCTATTAGATTTACATATCATGAAACAGATACAGAAATCTTAGGCCCAGACCTAAAATGGTAGCGCCTCTGATTATTGTTTTAATTATTTAAGTGAATAAAAAGTCGTATCCTACAAACACTAATAAAGGACAATACCTCTTAAAACGCGGTAGTCATTAAAAATTCTTTTTCATTCAAAGCTTTTATCACTAATCGCTTGAATTGAGTAAAAGCCCGTTGGGGATCAATTAGACAGCTAATAATGCTTGAGGACAAAGTTTTAGAAAAATGTATTTTGTATTTCCGGACTGCTAACGGCTCTAGTTGGATGAACGTTTTATTTATTTATTTACACTTTATTACCTTATACAAAACATATCTACATATAAAAAAATAAAAAAAAGGGTTACGTAAGTAATAAGGCAACGGGCGGCATTATCGCTAACAAACGATTTCTTCCAGGCAACCCTAATATGGAACAATAAACAAAGAAACACCTACAGAGGGTAAAGTACAAGAAGTGCATAAATAATAAAATAAAAAGTAAAAATCATTTGAAGCCCCCTAAAGGAGACTGTATATCTTACGAACCTTTACATGACATTAAGTCTTTTGTGCCTGATACAAGATCTGTTTTAAAAGCCCCATAAAGAGACAGAATACTCTTTCCAGTCTGAGCTTGATTTTAGTCAGTTTTCTCACAATTATTACCACCGTACGAGCTACTTTATTGTTTATATTTAAAGGCCAGCACTTGCGAGCCCTCTGGCAATTTGAGTGTCTATGGGCGATAGTATCACTTAACATCAGGTGACCTGCTGCCCGTTTGCCCGATTTCCCCCCTGTTATATATTTAAAAAAAATAGGTGTACAGCCAGGATTCAAAGACACGATATTGGATTAACTTTTTTTTAAACTTTCTTACTCATCTCTTTCATTAGTATTCAATAGTATGGAATAAATGGTTATATCTGTTAAATAACACAATTCTCCATGTACAAGGGGGCTTATATAATACATTGCCACGTAATATTGTACTTTAAGAACGTTGTAATAAGACAATAGTTATTTGAAATTGTAGCTGATATCTTCTTCTCTTAAGAATCGTGTTTATTTTCTCTTATCCTCTAAAAAGATCTTACCTTCTGACTGGGCAAAAGTAGAGAGCGCCAGAAGCGCAATGCTGAGCACTAACGCTTTCATCTGAAACAAAAAGTTGGTATTTTAGACAACTTTTCTGTATGTTTGGGTAATGTTTTCACTCAAAAGCTCATTATTTTGCAACATAGTAATGTTCCCCCGAATAATTCGAGCAGTAGTGTTTAACGTCAGATTTTGTATTGTTAAACCTTTGTGTAAAAACCTAGAATGTTCATACTATATCATTCTTGGAACATGAACCAAATTGGCTCATCATGAGTTTCGTTATTGAAGCATTTTATGTTCATTCCCACGATACTGTTTACTCTCCCCTTAAATTAAAGAAATATTGGAATAAAGTTCACGAAGGGACAATATAATATATCCACAATATTCAGATAGTTGCGTATTTTAGATATAAAACATGAATGTCAGTAAAATAGGATTGACATAATATATATTGTTGTCCGGTGACCCCAGAGCTGGTGCTTTCATTGCTCAACGAATAAGTATCGAATTCGAGCGAGGAAATACGGCCAGCATTAATGGTACACTGCCACAGGGACCAAACTTTTTAAATTTATTTTAATTTTAATTTTATATTTATCAATTTTTAATTATTTAGGGTAAGAAATTATCAATACTGAAAATTTGATATTTATTTTGTATACATTGTACTACTTTCATAAAATAATATATTAAGTTAACATGTAACACTACATTCATTTTTTAGGCGGTACGAAGTTCGCCGGCTCACCTAGTACATATAACAAAAACTAATTTCTGTGTAGTAATTATTATGTGATAGACAACAGAATAACCACTTAACAAAGTTCACATTCCACTCAACATAAAATTATTATTACTGAAACATTTTCACTTCAAAGCTAAAACACCTAGTAGGCTATATACAAAGCTCGTAAAATGTTATAAAAGCCTCTGAACACGTGTTTCGCAGTTATGACGCGTAAGCTCTTAAATTGCTTTGTATTGGGATTACGTGGATCGTTGCGACGTATTTAAACGTTTTTATTTTTACCAGGTATCGCTTATGATTTCCATTCATAACACTGTATCGGTTGCTGGTATGTTAAAAAATTCAACCATTGAAATAGCATTACATAATGTGTGATAAATGTTTATTTTCAGTAGGAATAAAGACAAAACATTTAGTTTTTTATTTAATAATAGATATTTAGAGTCTTTAATTAACAGTTAAGATAAAGTTAAACGGATTAGTAAAGATGCCAACCAAATGAATGAAAGCAACCAAAGAGGAGGAATATTAGCTGTTAGACTCTGGAGCCGAGTGGTTAGGTATAGGTTTACAACGAACGATATAGGTTAACAATATTGTAAATACTCTCTCTCAAACACTCAAAACTCAAAATAACTTTATTCAAATAGGTAAACAAGTACACTGATGAACGTCAAAAAAGAAGTTAAATTAATTGTAAATTTACATTTACTACCAGTTCGCAAGTCAAGGGTGTAGAGCGGGCAAGAAGAACTGGCAAGAAACTTTCCGCCACTCTTTTTAATCGCTAAGTTTTGAGTCATACCAATTGTTTGAACTGGAGCAAATCAATCCCAAGTATTAGGATCATTTAAATATTGGTCAAATTTATAAAAAGCTTTATTAATTAATTTACGTCTAACGAGGGCTTTGAATTTCTCTAATTTAGAAAATTCTCTAATTTCGCTTGGGAGTTTGTTGTAAAGTATATATTAAACTAACGTTCTTATTATATATTAAATTAGTATTATAATGCTTAGTTTACTTGTTTATAGTAACAAATGTATAATTCAGGTAAACACTTGAATAAACTTTAACTAATTTGAAAACTTTGATGTAACACTTAAGCCGCTTTGCTGTGGTCTCCATCCAATTACTTATTAAATTGTGTCAAATATAAACAGACTTAAAGTCCTTCCTCAAAATGTCCAGTGCCCAGTTGCCTCCAGCAATTAATTACCGCAAAAATATCTTAATGACGCAGACAGTCCTGGTAAACGTTTCTCCATATAAGTATTATTAAAGCTTTTAAAAAATTTCGGTCAGGGGTAGAAGGGTGAAAATTAAGGCTTTTATTTAAATACAAATCTTAATAAATAGATGTTACTCTAAAGTATGTATGGTTACAATTTTTTCTTTGATATTTCTTTTCTAAGCCTCTCTAAAGGTAGCTCTCATTTTTTATTTTTGGGCACCCATTAGTGGTTTATTTTGTGTTTCTGTAGCTGACATTAATTTTTATTGCTAAAAGAATGGAAAATAAAACTAATTGTCTGGTATCACGCTATAACATGTGGGGACTGAAAAAGGGCAGATGCCGAGAGGAAAAGCTAGTCTTGCAAATTTTCTCCTACTTTTAATATTTTCATAAGCCAAAGTTACAAGTGTTCTGCCGGATATTTTTTCTATACATTATCATAATGCTATTGGTTGATAAAAAAGGTATTTGCATAAATGGGAAAACGTATTATTTTCAACCATTTCCCATTAATTATTACAAAGAAAAGTATCTTGTATAAAAGAGAAATTTCGCGACAGTAACGCGTAATATGATTTGTATTTTGCACGTTTATTTCACATATTTCTGATATTATATGAAATGGAATATTAGGAGGATCAATGTTTCAGTCTGCTGGATTTGACCTGAATTTTTAATTGAATTTCATTGTTTTCGATGGTTTATACGAGTAACAAATTCAATTTCTGAAAATATGATATATATTTATAAAATTTTTGTGTATCAGTCTGCTTTAATATGGCGTATAAATTGTTATTGATTATTTAGCCTTAGAAATACAGATTTCAAATATCTAGGATATTTATAAGTAATATACGTATAATATATTGAATATAGTCAAAACATTAATCATTTATTATAAATTGCAGAACTTTTGCAGAACTAACAAACTTTTTAGTGTGCTTTTAGCTTGACTTAGACTGTTTTTTTTTACAATTGAACGCTTTTTCATGGTATATTAGACAAACTTAAGTTAAAGCAATTACGTAGGTGTTTAGATAACATCAATGCAATTCTTAATTTGAAATTGTGTGCTGTTTACTTTTTAAGAGATGGAAGTAACTAATTTTCATACAAAATAATGTCAATAACGAAACAAGCTGTTTTCATCAATATTTTTCTTTAAATATATAAAGAGTTTCATTCAAGTTTTCTGCCTGAAACAGCGGCTTCGACCGCTGGTCGCCTCGCTGGGCCTCCCCCAGGGCAACCTGATTAATTTCTCCAGTTCTACCAGGTCGTTGTTGCACCAGGTACCATGGCGAGCCATGAGCCTGCGCGGTAAATGTGCGCCCTACACACCACCGGACTTGACACCCCCGGACATGACCCCAGGACCGAGTCGACCGTTGCTCCTCGGTCCTCAAAATCACTACCTAAGGACACCAGCTGCGCGCTGGGATCGAACCATCAGCGTTCTGTAGGCCTCATCAAGGGGTAAAAAGCCGTACCGCCCTGTATTAGCGGGGCGCGAGCCAAGACACCACCCGAAGGGGCCTAAACACCCCACTCGCGAGGACGCAACATGAGCAACAATCAAGTGTTCTGCCTCTAAAGTGAAGGGAAAAATGAAGAACAAAATACTACCTTTGGAATGCTACAATAAGCTTTCTTGTTCCTTCTTTATGTTTAAAGAGAGATAAATAAAATACGAAACATTTCTATAAAAAGTACTCGATATGAAGGAAATTATTGTTGCAAATAATATGACTGTGCCAGTTGTGTGTGCCGGGAATACACATATAACTACGCTTGTGAATAATTCTCAGTTTGACATGAAAGTGAACAACATTTTGTACATACCTAACCTGACCACAAACTTATTATCAGTAAATAGCTGTGGTACATTATTAGCCTAGTACATAATTTATCCACTAGATGGCGTTAGTAAGAAGTAGACTTTATTTTGATATTATTAAACATATTTTAACATCTATACCTCATTAATTTAAACAAAGTTGGTATTTTATTTGTCTTGGCGCTTTGGACCAAGTTATGATAGCTTTCATTCGAAATAGCGATGCTTTATACAAAGCACGTTCAATGGATCTAGATTCTAGACTAAGTTTTGAAACTATCCATAATTTTAAACTGATTTACAACAATCAAGTTGGCTATTCAACCTTCGCTTAGTTCAAGCAACAAATCGAAACTTAGATTGAAAAGCTTATAGGATATAAAATATAATTTACGATTTCATATAATATTTCCAAGATCTTAGATCGTTAAAGGTTTAGAAAATAAGCAGTTTGAGAGCTGAATGTATTTTTCATACTGTTAAGGAAAACATTATTATCCAACACGTCATTTATAAAGCAATAAAAATAAGGATACAGAAAACTGAGGATGGACGAAGGGTTGTCCTAATTTATTAATTATACCAATGAGCTCACAAAGCTTATTGGGCTTTCTTTTAATAAAAATTTAATTTAATATCTGGCTAATTTTTTTTATGTTACAGGAGGCAAACTGGCAGGAGGCTCACCTGATACTAACTGATACAGTCGCCCATGGACACTGGCACAGTCAGAAGGTTTGCAAGCGCACTGCCGGCCATTTAACCTAACCTAGAGACCATAGAGACGTGTTGGCCTGAAGTCGGAAGACATCGCTTTCCGGATGGTATTTTGTATTCCGCCTTCACGTCCGATGATGAAACTCAGCTTCAGGTATTAGTCCGAACAACTCCTCTGAACACTCTCCACGGCAATTGCCGTAAAGGACGCAGATAGACTCCACATCTCTACGCAACGCCAAGTCGCAGGGAAAGTGACTGGTTGTTGACGATTCGAATCGCTCTTCGTTCGTTGAATACAAAGCAACCGTGGATGGTGAAGTCGGCTAATCGGAGCTGGACCAAATCCAGGAGCTACTGAAGAAGGGACAAGTTAAAAGTTCCCATAACCAAGCATGCATGGTGCATGTCAAGTAGATAAAGCCCCTCTTGGGTATGTTAGGACCGTAGCATTCAAAGATACGTGCTCTCTGCCTACCCCAAAAAAAGGCGTGATAATATAAATAAATATCGTAATATTACATCTATATCGAACAGCTTTCCAAACCAAAGATTGTGTTTCCTTTTTTAGTTTTTACGTAAGCTTCTTTAATCTTTTTCGAACTTTTAACGTCACATCCAAAGCTCACACAGTCATTCTTATTAAAATTTCACCCAAACAGACGGTGCAATTTATTATTAGAGCGAAATTGGAAAATTTAAGGAAAAGGATTCATGCTTTTTATGCTGACCCCACACTTATGTCCCAGGGTTGACGCGACTATTTTTATTGGTAAAACGTCAGTAACATTTGCATTCCTCTTTCTACCTTACATGGATAAATCATAATTTTCGCAACATACTACTAATTGAGTATAAGATTCATGTTCAAAAATGTAAATAATTATAATAGAAAAATAAGAGGCATGGGTTTAAAAAAACCAGTGCCTTCAGGTCTGAGCCTCAGATTTCTGTATCTGTTTCGTGGTCATTTGTTTTAGTTTGCTGATCAGCCTTCTGTGCCCTTCTTTTTCGGTCTTCTTCTGCGCTTCTAAACAATGACTTGGTGCTTTGACAAAAACATTGTCTTAAGTTTTTCAACCAAGACGTGCGTATGCGGTCTATCGTCTAGGCGAGAATCGCATGCTGAAGTCAATACTGTTCACGCCTACCTACCATGAGATACTTTAATACAAACTTGTTAAAGTACTTTGTAAACACACACACACTCAAGACTTAACAGACTCAATTTAAATTTTTAGTTATGGCGCTTATAAGAGTTAGTATACCGTTGTAATGTTCGTAATCTCTAAATCCCATCTCTTATTATTAAAAGCTAATAATAAACTAGCGTAAAATACAAGATTTTCATACACCCCTGCGCTTCTGTAATTCACTTTTCGAACTCACACAACGGTTTTCGCATCGGCGGTCGCTCTCAAATCAGTCGTGAAGCAGTCATTTTATGATTTGGCATTCTGATAAACAATGAACTACAAGCCTTTTCATCGCAAGGCAGAAGCCATAGTTTGCAAAGTATCGAATACTTAGTTTATTCACTTAACAAGCTTTAATCGCCTTTAAAAATATTTTCTACATCTTCAACATGTGGGTCAAATAAAGGTTTTAGAGGTAGCCCTAAGCCAGTGCCGGTGTGATTACGAAGCCCACCCGTTTTCATGAATAATAAACATTCTCATATCACTTGTACGGGTTTACTCGCGTTTTTAGCTTAAACAACGATTCGTATTTAATTTGGAAACGTGCAGGTACGACTGAATGTTACTTTTTATGGTATTGAGTATATAGAGCTGTTTTGGCGTAGTCTTCGGCGAGCGTCATTGGGACGTATTACGTAAGCACTATGGAAGGGGGGGGGGGGGTCTTTGATGTTTTGATGTTTAGGTACTATTATTTTTGAGAGCTTTGCTTACTTTTGCTGACAAGAGGAACACTGCTAGCTGGTCCGGACCCGTACCTGGCACGTTATACTGTTATAACTATATAACAAATAAACATGTTCTAATCTGATACTTAATAAACGAATAATAATAATTTTATTTATAAGTAACCAATATATAACATATATTTTTGGTATACACCCGTATATATATACGAGGTATATTTGGTATATACCTCGTAGATTTCATCACAGACGAGAGTACTGTGCCAACGGAGAATAATTTATGTTCAATACGCAACTCAAATAACATTTTCAAATAGAGAATTCGATAAAGTTTCTTCAATACGGCTAGGAGAGGTTATGAATTACATTATTTTATTAAACCTTTATATATAATCATTTGTTTTAGTTACATAAACTAACTTAATCTAATTCATCAGATGTGCCGGTTTTGGTGATCAGCGTGTCCTGGAACACATAGGCCTCTTCCACCTGCTTATTTTCTTTTCTAATGTAAGCCCTTGTCCAAGTTGTGCCACCTACTCTTTATATCCTATTGCCTTATTTTATTTATAATTAGTGTGTGTTAAAAAGAAATGTTTCATTAGAAAGAAAAAAAATATGTATGTAGCAAGAATGCAACAATGTGTCTAATGGGGACACAAAATCAAACTAGAAACATAAAAAAAATATAAAAAAATACCCATCCTATAATTAATATAAGTATATTTCTTATTTCTAATCTATTGAGGAGTTATTAACCTCTATAGAACATCTAGAAACATACTTTAATAAAATCATTTTAATCTTTTGCGTTTAATATAGGCTACAACAATTTGAATAACTCTACTCTAAAATACTTTATTTTATTTGATTATCTATGTATGAATATTTAAATGTGAGAGCAAGTTATTTAAAATTAGAAATGTATTACGTACGTAGACCTCCAATGAAGGGGTAGGTTACTAAGCTAGCCAAATGCGGGTTCTTGAAAGAATTACGTCATCATCATACGATTTTTGGTCCAATAGTTCCATTTGTCTCATACTGCTCGCTAGCTACCACATACAAGTAAAATTTTATACAAGCATAATATGTGGTCTGTTGAATTATCTGGTATGAATGGATAGAAAATCTGTCAAATTCCGGACAGAGCAACTCTTAATAAAACTTGGAAGCTTTTGATTTTCAGCTGAATTCTAAATTAGGTCGCAAATTATAACAGTAGCTCACAAAGAACGGATCCCTTACTACCGTAATTTTACACAAAATAACAGTGGTATATGCCATGTTGACAACATACCCCAATGTGTCCTTGTTTGATTTTGAAATAATATATAATAATAATAATTTATTGCAAGAATATGGTACAAAAATGTGTCAGGTATATTATTATCTTTAAAACTAAGGGTATAAAAACAAAAGAAATAGTGACCTTTCAGTGCAAACACTTATCCCAACACGCACAAACTATATAAAATGATAGTTGCTGACCAAAATAATTAAATAATAAAAAAATATATAAATAAAACATAAAATAAAATAAAATCAAAATATGTTTATTATGGAATATAAGATACAGGTATCACTTATTCCACGTCATTAAATGTGAATCGGTAGACATCCCTACTCATCGGCAAGTAGGCATCCCTACTCGAAGACAGAGGGTGTAGGCCGAGAGCAAATCATTAAACAACACTTATTTTAAAACAAATATCGCAAATTAATTAGAAGTAGCCTGTCTAGCACTAGCCCCAGGCCTTTTTATCAACTAGATAATCGTTTAATTTATAGTAAACCTTTTTACACTTATCTTTAATACATTTCTTAAATTTATTAAAAGGCAGAAATAAAAGAGAAATACAAAAAATATATGTACAAAACGCGTACTGAGTTGATCCAGTCTAACACTGTAATACAAGAATTACTTATAATGGCAGTCGGCTGAGTCAAATCATTAGCTATTGTTACCAAATCGCGATGTCTATTTCGAAAAGTCTATCGTAACAGCCTATACGACTCTCTGCGGGACATAAGTGTCTCCCATAAATTAGTACGACTGGTTCAACGCAGTCTGCATTTCCTGCTGCAGGTCAAGTGAACCGTACATAGGGATTAAAACCAGGCACTCTATAATATAATTCATCTAAATGTCTATGACTTTTTAAAATACGAATTAAAAAAAGTGCGTGCGTACAAAATACACAATAAGTGAAACTTCTTTGGCAAACTAAATTTTAACTCTTGTTTATAAATCTGAAACTTTAGATTTCCGAGACTTAGAGGGAGGGAAGAATGAAGATATGTTAGGGATTTAATGAATTTAATTGTCATTAAAATATTAAGTATCGAAAAGTAATAAAAATTATAAATTTATTTTTTAATTAATTTCTTAGATAATAAAAAACACGCGGCATTTTAATTTACAATTCGTCATTTGAGATTTCAATAAATTTTGCATAAAGTATAAAATACTAATATTTCATAAATTCTCTTTACGAAATTTTAATTTTAAAAATATAATTTCTATAAGGTAGTTCGCCCTTCTCACTCTCTCTCAATCGTTCTCCATCGCACTATCCCTTTTCTTCGACAAAAACGCTGCACATCTTCGTGACGCTAATATTATTATTATTGCGTTTCATTCGTTAAAAATTTTACCCTCATGCGGCTAAGAAAATTGTTCATAATTCAAAATAATTGCCATCATCAAGATGTTTGCGTAATAAATTCGAGGGATTACAAGTGGCAAGGTAATAAGTACCCACTTTAATCACACTTAAAAATATGAGAAAAAATGAAACAATTCAGCAGTTTTGCAGCCTTAATCAAACATCCTGTTTTGAATAATTAAAACAATGGCGACGCGAAGCCTCCTCGAAAAACAAATGAGATGAACAATGTGTTAAAATATTTTTCAGAATTTTCTCCCGACTTTTGTTTGAATTGTGGCTGCTATTTCGTCGTTTATTAACATTTGGTCTTATTTTAACTTTGAAGGTTCTATTCGCATTGACTTGTAAGACATGATTAGTCGTATTCTTTTATTAGTAACGAAACACACAAAATAATAATAATCGTCAAAAAAGAATGATAACAAAAAATTATGGAAAAAAAAAAGGAATAAGGTAGGTACATTTAAAGACTAAAGTGTGTAATGCGTGCTTGTTGTGGTTGTAACTGGCCCTGGCTCAGCATTCACTATGCCTACTGCTGATAGAGGAAATCTTTGTTTTTTTTTATTTTATTAACTATTATATACTTATTTATTATACATAATCTGTAATAAAATAAGTGTATAACAGTGTGGTGGAAACACATACTGGAGACAGTTTAGATGTCATGTGGAATATGGTGTAATGGTTGCAGCTTCTTACAAACATTGTGTAAAACATAAAACTTGGCGATTAAAAAGAGTGGCGGAGACTTTATTGCCAATTCTTCTTGTCCGTTCTACGCCCTTGATTTGAGAACTGGCAGTAAATGTAAAATTAGAAGTATTTAACATTCAATATGTATTTCTTTACTGACGTTAATAAGTGTACCTAAATGAATAAATGATTTTGACTTTGACTTTGATTTTAATCTTATACTTGGCACAATTATGAAGTATGATTAAAATCGTACATCATAGATTTCGTATTAAAAATAAAAATAACGAACGCAATATGAATAATACAAATTATAATTCGCTAAACTATACATTTAAAGGGTTCTATTCTAAATTTAGTGTAAAATATTCCAAGCCTCTTCGAGTTAAACTTGCCCTGTCAAACTATTATTTGATAGTGTATTATTCTAGTACAGTCCGACGCTTGAGGCAGTTTCAATTAACATTGTAACTCATGTTAGACGATGTATGCGACTAGCTTAAACTTGTTATCACAGAGTATGAATAAATTAATATTTGGCATTCTATAACGTTACTTCAGGGCCAATATTATTGAGTAGATAAATAAATAAAAATATTTTCAACCTTCAAGCCAAGCTTATTCTCGGTCACAAATTTTCACAATTTTTTTTATGCATGTATTTTCCCATGTTATTCTAACGTTCCACTTGTTTTCTTAAATCATCTCACAGCAAATTACACAACTGGCAGCAGGAATCACTAACTTCCTTTTTCACTTGCCAATAGTAGTATATGAAAGATAAAGAACAAAATAATAGTTATAGACTACAGAATAATGATTCGAAGTCGAAGTCTATAGTAACGAACGAGTAATTGATTTTTCTATATTCCCTGTATAGAGTTTATACCAAGTGCATTATCTTAATACGATACATTACTAGAATTGGACGTGTGGAAGTTTTTGCATTTGGTCAAATGTCATGAAAAGCATGGTTTCCTGGTTGCAGGTGCTAACAAACATTGTGTGATAAAAGAAAACTTGGCGATTTAAAAGAGAGACAGAGAGTCTCATCCTCTCGTCCATTGCCATTGATTTGAGAACTGGCAGTACTTGAAAAATTAGAAGGTTTAATTTTTTACTGACGACTGTGTTACCACAATGTTAAAGTGAAGCAATGTTATAAAAAAGAAATGTTATTTTAATTGAAATAGTCGAATTTAAAAATACTTAACAAAACTAATGTTGTTAGTTAACCATTGTTACGTCGGTTTTAGGCGTAGCGACATCTAAAAAGCGACGTAACAATGGTTACCAAAGTTATTCCGATCGATAAGGCTATATACAACTTCTCGATTAGTTAATGGTCCTTCGATCCGGAAAGTGGTTAGATTTGTCAAGTAAAGGTCAAAGAGCCGCACTTTCTTCATAAGGCCAAAAATATGTATATCCATCACGTCATCTACAATATACAGTTTACAACATAAATAGTAAATTAAAAACTACTTTTATATGCATTTGTCGCGCTCCTAAACAAGACTGCTATGGTTACATTAAAACAAACCACAGCGGTTTTCTAATGTTACATATTGTGCTTTTTTTATATCATTTTGTAAAATAAAGAAAAAAAAATATAGTTGCATCAAAAATGATATATGAAGCAAATACATCTCATGAACTTGGAAGTACGATAAGAGGTTAGATTTATTTCTATCAAGATATAAATAATTCAGGCTTGTGGAAACAGATATGATATACGAATCGTATAAATTATTTACGAAACCAGATCCTGACAGGTCGTTGTTTTTATTTGATTTGTGTTTTCTATTTATATCAAAGCTTTTACTCCACTGTGGGGATATGTTAGTTTACTGTTATGGGAATAATTACGCTATTGGAAAAATTGTGCTGTAACACAAATATACGAAATTCCGCCTGTATCAACTCGACGTCCGTCGTTCCACAACGGAGCGTTTTTAAAGGCAGTTTTTAGCACGCACCACTATTATGTGGAACCAGCTGCTCACTGAAGTATTTCCGAACCCATTTGAATTATAGACCAGTTATATACCAATTCTTAAAAGGCCAGCAACGCACTCACAAGCCCTCTGGCATTGAGAGTGTAGTTGGCAGTATCACTTAACATCAGATGAGCCTCCTTCACGTTTGTACCCTGTTCTATGATAATAATAGTGTCAACATTTTAACATTGTCATGAGTTTTCAAGACCCTTATTTCAAGTAATTTCTTCGTGAAAACCAAAACTTAGTGATTAAAATTACGTAAGAAGGGCGTAAAAATGTACCTACCTAAATGGGGCATGGAGCGGGTATAATAACTGCAATTAAACATGTTTTACTTTGGTGCTTTTCCAATTATTAAAGATCGACAGTCAATCACCAAAATCTCTCCTTGCTCATTACAAATAAAACAGTTGTTCCATTATTAAATGTACAATAAAATTTAATAATAATAAAAATCTAGTGGCGATACAATCCTATATGAAGTTGGCATCAGATTGCATCCATTTCATTTCATTTCATTTAAACCTACATTAGGTGGTCAGTACTGCCAGACACATGTCGTCCTATTTAGATTTGTCTAATGTGACTACTGAAGGCAATAGTCCAAACTATCAGCAGTTTTGGACTAGTGACTTCCGCGTGCGACTGCCGTAGGTTCGATACCTGTGCACCAATGGACTTTCTGTCTAAGTGCGCAACACTAACTCGTACGGTGAAGGAAAACATCGTGACCCATGCCTTAAAACAAAAGTCGACGGCATGTGTATAAAATGTATAATTAGAAATTACCTTTGTCAGGAGGGTTTAATACCCTTGTCCTAAGCAAGCGCTAGCTTTCCGATGGCATACGAAATCTGAAACAATTTCAATTAATATTAAAACTTGTCAGAAACGCTTTCTTTGTTATATTTCAATGGAATATAAATTAAATAAGTATTTATTTATGTCAAACCAAGGTTTTTTAGTTATAATTCTACAGTTATCTATGTTGTTTAAGCTAGATTATAGTAACAGTTGAATAGGATCTGCTCTGCACGGTATAAAGAGAATAGAAGACACAACTTATACCAGAAGAGCTAACATTAGAAGAGAAGGGTAGCAGCTGGAAGAGGCATATTATATGTAACAGACCACGCTGATCACCAAAACCGGCACATCTGATGTATTATATTAAGTTAGGTTATGTAACTAAACCAAATGTAAATATAATACTGGGTGTCAGCAATAAAGGCTTAATAATAATACTCAGTTATAGTCTGACTTAAAATAGTGTAAACTTTGTCGTTTTAATTTTTAGCAAATTTTGAGTCTATAAGATGGGTTCAAACAATTTAGTCTCTATTTTTCAATTGACACTTATATTTTTAAAAACTTATTACGCATAAAAAAGTGTTTAAGCATAATGATTTAATAATTACTAGCGGACCCGGCGAAGTTACCGTCAATCAGTAAATGTTATTACAGATTAACTGAACTTAAAATACGATTTTGTGAAAGTAATTAATACAAAACAAATATTAAGTTGACTACTGTATTAAGAAATTTTACACAAATGGAAATAAGCGTCTGTCAACCAATTACTATAATATTTGACAACCAATATGTGAGTTTAGCTATTAGTTTTTAATATTTTTTTGTATTAATTTAGACGAAATTAATAATTCTATATTTTTTTCAGTGTGCCTTGTAATTATATTTTTGTTGATTTGGTTATGCACTTCTTGCACATTACACATATCTTTTTTTAGTAGTTTCCTTACTAAGGTTAACTTGTTAGCGTTAAGGCCGCTCTTTGCATCCCTTATAACTTTTGTGTTATTCGTTTTTTTATAGTAACATGGTATAAGTAAATAAACAAAATATAAGTTAATCCAAAAGGGATTCAAATCCCGGCATTAAAATACGCCATTATACGAATATTGATATATCTTGTCGAATCGAAACCTTTATTTAAATACATTATTTAACTTGCCAGTGTGTTTAAAATTAACATATAGCATAGAGGTACGGTAAAAGGACGTCTTAAAATTAAAGGAACGATATATCAGTGTCAGTCGATTCCCACTGGTAATGCTACTACGTTATACAATTGATAACTTATCCCACCGACAGTTTACACATTAGCTTAACCTAGTTTTTAAAACTGTTTTCAGTTCAGTTTTATTTATTCATATTTGTTTCGTTAATGAGCGATTTGTTTCTGGCAACCAGTATTGGGAGAGACTCAGAAAGAGTAAATTTATCTAAAAACTACATATTTTTGTATTTAATATATACTTACATACATTTTCCAAGACTTCTTACTTACACTATTAATTTTTACTACTATTATTATTATTTCTCTTTGCTTATGAGCCGCAAACTTACTGTTGTGGTCTCTGGAAGAATGACCAGCGCTACATAATACTCCACAGCATAATTCTGAGACCAGGGCCAGTTACACCCACAACACATTCCTTAAAATGTTGTTTTTCACTCTTTTTTTATTATTATTCTTATTTTTTTGTGTTTCTGTGTGTGTGATCCGTTAGTAATAAATTTTATGTTTGCTATGTGTTTCGTAATCCTAACAATTAATATTTAACCAAAACAATTATACTTAAGATATATATGGAATACATAATATACAAAAACGTTCAAACATTTACAAAAGGAAAAAATAAATAAAAAATATTCAATACATTTTACTGGGTAGGACCTAATTTGGCTGTGTTGTGTAAAAGTGAGTGTATGTACATTGTACGTGAGGGTGAGTATGTGGGGTGCGCTCATGATGCATGTCATTAAGCGCTATGGATATTCTTAATACGCCTTTAAAGTATATTCCACAAAAGCTTGAAAGTTAAAAAGTTGTAGGAGATTTTTAAAGATTATTAAGGAGCTCGCGTTTTATATAATAAATCAAAAGAGGGTTCTCAAATGTCACTCGAAAGGTTGATTGTAGAGTTTACGAGTTTTTATTTACCTATCACCCAAATTGCTTCGCTAGGAATCGAACAAACCCGGCCTACGCAAAGTGTTTTAAACCATTAAGCCATAGCGATTATGACACTAGTAATTAGTTTTATTTAATTTAAATCGAAAGCTGTACATTTAAAGTGTCGTCTGTATTTTATTTTTGGAGGAATTGTCTACGACCGACCCTCGCGTTAATTATGCATAAAAGCCTGAAAGTTTGGCTTAGGCACATTTGTAGGCATTTTATTTTCGGATAGTATACTATATGAAATAGAGGTCAAAGTGGATATTATTAGCTTAAAAGTTACTGAATTATATCAATTATTGCAATTATTATTGTACTTCTATACATATATTGTAGTTGAACTAAATGTGACGGTAAAAGCATATATACGTATATACTTAATTCAGAATTGGAAATATATGTCTGCCAAGTCTAGTAATATATGTAAATTAAAGTATTGCTTGAACATATACCAAGAACCAAAAACGTTGTTAGATTTTTTCAGGTCAGACAAAAATATATGGTTGTCAGATAAAATTAATCTTTTTTCTACTGTAAGCACGCAGTAAAAATATTTTAAGCGGACTTTGTAATAAAAATAATATTAAATTTATGTATAATCTGTTCTTGTGTTCTGAAACCCCTTGTGAGCAAAAGGAGGCTGAAAAGTTTGTTAATACTATTTCGTTATTCATATAAATGTTGGTACACAACTGAAAAGTTGTATCTTATTTACATATAATTACAAATTATTAAATAATTTTTTTTCCGCCTGCATTATTAAAAAGTATAGTCTATATAGATGAAATATAACGCCTAAAGGAATAAAATATCTAATATATCGCTCATATCTAACACCGGTCTTTATTTATGTAATTTTTATAGAGTGTATGTGAATTCATTTAAAAAAAATTCAAGAAAACCCCAAACATATCCGTATCCATAAAATGAAACAGGTAGTGAAATAAATTGTAATAAAACCCTTTTCACGGTCTCCGAGACCTCTGGGACTAGTGTTATCACCGAAATAGAAATGTAACTGCCTGAAAATTCATTTTCTCGCTGTACGGTGATTTTTATCCCAACTTAAATTACCCATTTATGAAGGTCTCAAGGAATTTACAGAGAAATATATTGTAGTGTTGGAACTTTTGACGCCTACCGTAGCTGAATATTGTTTTTATTTTTAACGAAATCACTATCCATAGTACTAAGCTCATACAAAAAAAGATGATATAATATTATATGTATTATACATAAGATACCCAATATCGTTACTTTGAACTCACTCTGTCACCAAAAAATCTAAATCAAAATTCATTTATTCAGTTGAATCAATTGTCAACTCTACCGCCTGTTTGGGATCGCGACCAGCACACAAGGAGAATGGCAAGAACCTCGGGATAGTTTTTTTTTGATCGTCTTAAGTTATTTACAATTCTTAATGCTTATATTAGTTACAGTTAAATTAATTAGCTGAAGCATATTATTTTTAATTCCAAGCTTCCTTATCTTCGAAGTAATCCGATATTTTATAATATGCTTTCTTAGAGAGCTTCTGTTTGATAATTTTCTTACATTTACTATTTGACAAGTTTACCACATCACTTGGTAGTTTATTATAGAAGCATACAGTATGACCTTTGAATGATTTATTAACTATATGGATCCTAGTTGTGGGAACAGGGAGTTTGTTCTTATTTCTAGTGTTATAATATAACACCTAAAAGATGGCGATAGTGTGGGAGATCGGGGATCTCTGCAACAGACTGGTTCTGGCCCTTGGTATCGCAAACAACCTTGGTCTTCGCCGTCGCACATATCCCATAGGTACAAAGAAACCGAGTTCTTGAAGAACACTTGGGTTGCTCAATAATTATAGAATATTACTAGAAGTAAGATGAGAGATTTAAGTAAATTTAAAGTCTCCGTAATGGTGTATGGGCAAAGACATTTTATTATACCTTCCTAATAACAATTATTTAAGGCTTTATGTGGTGTTACTTGTTTCAAAGCATGAAATGACGATGAGCCAATTGGGGTAACGGGGTAACAACTAACTAAAAACGAATTCGTAATAAAGAATACTGAAATAAAGTTATTCGACAAAAAGTATTTTCGTAATTTATATTTACAAGACAAACGGAAAATATGAAACAAACACGTTTGGCTGTGGTAAAACTTTTCCATACAGAAATTGTAACGTCGCGTTGTCAATAGTTGGCAACTTTTCGTCACATTTATGATACCTGCCGAAAGGAAATGTTTCTTTGAAAAAAAGGCTCGCTCACAATAAAAACCTCAAAGGAAATCTTAGAATACGACGAACGATGTAGAAATTATCATGACTATAATATTTTCGTAAATACTTTATATCTCTCTAATCCATCCTTATGCGATATTGTTAATCTACTGGTTGAGCGTGCATTTAACAACCTCGTGCATTCTAAATTCGAATTTTCCTTTCTATGGAACAAAATAATGTTAGTTTGAGTTACAATATTAGGTTCGGTTTAATTATTTTACTTCATTAAACATATAAGATATAATCAAATACAATTTCAGAGTGTTGCCTGATGGATGGCCTGGAATTTAGCAAGTTGTTGCTGTCCTTATTTATTATAAGGATTATAAGGAACAATTGTTATTGAGACTTACAATTAAAAGAAGCCACTTATAGACATCAGGTGCATGATTGTACGACACTATAAGAATACGAACCATTAGGCGCGTATGGCTTCCTTCTTGCTAATGAAATGGCAAGAAACCGATGCGGAGACTCAAATGGTTGTTGAGTCACTATTGTTTTTAAATTGTCTTAATAATAATATTTAAAAAATTAGTGGCGCTACAACCTTTTGAGCCTGGGCCTCAGATTTCTGTATCTGTTTCACGATCATTCGTAAATCTAATAGACAAGTAGGTGATCAGTCTTCTGTGACACACGCCATCGACTTTTAGTGTATAAGGCAAATCGGTTTCCTCACGATGCTTTCCTTCATCATTCGAACGAATGTTAAACGCAAACATAGACATAAAGTCCATTGGTGCACAGCCGGGGATCCAACCTTCGACCTCAGGTACGATAACCGCACGGCTTAGCCTAAACTGCTCACTTAAAATAATTAGTTAAATATAAATCTTCTTGTTATTTACAAAATTGCTATATTTCGAAAAAAAGAATTATTTCGATAAAATTCAGTGTGAACAAAGCTCAATAGATGTTATAAAAGTTGTGAAAAGTTCACCTTACACAGAACCAGTGGGGTGTAAATGTAATCCGTTGGGGAAACGCCAGCCGATCGGGGTATATGTTATCTATTTCTTACATAATAGCCTCAGAAACCGAACTGAGGCAATATTTTGCAGGTTAACGTTTATATTAAATTACCTAAAGAAACCTTACACTTGAGGCTGTACTGCCTTTAACATTATCACTATTAATTCCTTGGTCACTTAATAAAGTGGTGGTAATTCTTGTGCCATAAAATACCGGCTCTCGACTGGTTTTTATGATTAGTATTATGATTTTTTCTAATAAATTGTCTCTGCACAAAGTCATCATTTGTCATTACGATCTAGCCTAACTTAAGACTAATAAGAAATTAAAAACTAACCTAATTTACTAAAAAGGAAATTTAACATAAGATAGTGTCCTATAACTTACAGTCTCTTAAGGGGAAAACTCTGTTCTTGTGTACTATTTTTTTCCAGATAGCACAGTTTAGCACTAACTCACTAATTCAAATGGATTTATTCTTTTCAATATTCTCACAAGGCCCATGGTTTCAAGAAGTTGAATAGCCTCGACATTCACGTGTTTGTGGAGCGTTTGTTCGTGGGCTCCAGCAATCGTTTTGGTTATTATTATGATATGAACTTTACTCAAAATAGGTTTATTCATATAGGTAACCTAGTACACTTATGAACGTCAACAGAAATTGGTTCTAAATTTACATTTACTACCAGTTCGCAAGGGCGTAGAGTAAGCAAATAACTCTCCGCCACTCTTTGTTTTGGCTATTAGGTTAAGTTTCATACTAAAAGTGAACGTTAGAAACCCCAAGTCCCATTACCTCACGGGGCATGGAGTACTGCCGGATTAGTTTCCTTTCCATGTTGCTAGTGTTTCATGGTGTAATGGTTGCAGCTCCTTACAAACGTTGTTTAAAACAAAAACTTGGCGATTAAAAAGAGTGGCGGTAATTTTATTGCCAGTTCTTCTCTTCCGTTCTACGCCCTTGATTTGAGAACTGGCAATAAACGAAAACTTAAAAGCATTTAATGTATATTTAAATTTTTTGACGTTCATAAGTGTACATTGTGTACCTATAAATGAATAAACAGGGGGGATAAGGGCACGAGGCTTATCTGATGTTAAGTAATACTGCCCATTGACATGCGTTGCTGGCCTTTTAAGAATTGGTACGCTCTTTTCTTGAAGGACCCTAGGTCGAATTGGTTCGGAAATACCTCACAGGGTAGTTGGTTCCACATGTGCGGCAAAAACTGCCTTAAAAATACTCAGTTGTGGAACGACGGACGCCGATGTATGGATGGTATTGTGTATTCTACCTTGAAACTCAGCTGCAGGTATTAGTCCGAACAACTCCTCTGAACACTCTCCATAGCAAATGCGGTAGAAGATGCAGAAAATGTGTAAGTATTGTTTTTTTGTGTGTGGCGTAAATGTAAATAGCTACCGCATTGGAGTAATCTGTAATCGTAGCTTATAGTATAGCGTATAGCGGATTACGTGCTTGTAATAATCACATCGTATCAAAGTAGTTAAGAGTAGGCGACGTAAGCGCCTGCACTGACGAAGGGTCCATAGAAATGACGATGGCATGTGCAAGAGTCACGACACCGCCGATAACGGGAGCGTTATGTGAACAGTGCTTCCTAATTAGTCTCAGTTAAAAGTCAAAAATCATTTATTTATATAGGTAACACAATGTACAGTTATGATCGTCAAAAAAGAAATGTACATTAGATGCTTCTAATTTTACATTTATTTTACACTAGTTCTTAAATCAGGGGCGTAGAACGGAAGAGAAGAACTGGCAATAAACTGAATTTGTAAGTTAATTTGTTTACTGCATCTATAATTCTAGCTTATTATGTTAAATAAATAAATAAACATTACTTAACGTGCTTCTTGATACTGATACTACGGACCACTAAGCTTTTATTTTTTAATTTAAATAATAACTAATAATAATTAATAAAAAATCAATAAATCGCTTTTACAGCTTCGGCTGAAGAGTTTTTTATTATTTATCTTTCCGCTTGTTTTCAATTGCAACGCAATCATAGGCAATTGACATTCGATTGACATTGATTGATTCGTTCATTGCGATCGGAATATGAATTTTCGTATGCAACTGACGTCAATGAAAACTAAATGCAGAATTTAATAAATCGGTAAATTTTCGTCTTCTATGTAGAAAATACAGATAATTAAATAATAAATTAGTGAACCCACAACCTTTTTAGGTCTAGGCCTCAGATTTAAGTATACGTTTTATGATCATTTATCAATCTAATAGGCAATTAGGTAATCCGTCACGCCGTCGACTTTTTGGGTCTAAGGCGTGCCAGTTTCCTTCACCGCTCGAGCAAATGTTAAATGCGCACATAGAAAATCCATTGGTGCACAGCCGGGGATCGAACCTACAACCTCAGTCCGGGATGAGAGTCGCACGCTGAAGCCACTAGGCCAACACTGAACTGCTGAACTGAACTGAGATACTAATTTAAATCAGTCCAATCACGCTGTCTCTGTTTCTGATAGACACTACTTGAGAGAATGGAAAGAATATTTTATTTAAACTGTTACTTAGTTAAAAGATGAATCGAAGGTTGTTATATATTCAATTTATACACAATTTTCTGGCTACAATCGTATCCAAAGACGAAAGCCAATCTTTTGTTGCGTTAATTTATTTGAAAAATAATACCAGAGAGATAAGGACATATAACAGTTATTTAATAAGCAATAAAACTTCTCGTAAACTACATTTGATAAGGGCAGACTAGCTACTATAAATTTTATAAAAGATTTTTCTAAATGATAACCTATATCTGTGCGATACGCTGAGAACTTATTCTTTAGAAAAAACCTCTACTCTTTATTGGCATGAAAAAGCGTGGGAAATACTTAATTGTTTAAAAGCCTCAGTATCTTCTTAGTTTCTTTTATCGTTTTCTTAAACATTTGCCTTCTATTAAGAAGAAAAGATAAAACTGATATGTCGTACAAAAATACTAATGAAGAAAACTACGACGCTTAAATGTTGGTATACATTAATTTAATTCTAAATACATAACAATATTGTGCGACATTAACAAAGATTACTGGGGCGTAACATTGCTTGTCAATTGTCAAACCATTAGCTCGCTGTCAAAGATGTTGGTATTAAGTTGGTATTAACAAAATCTTGTGCAACTGACAAGTCACATTAAGCCTATATAATACGGGAGGCTGTAGGGATATTGTCTAATATATTGTAATTAACTTTAAGATCGTCTTACGTACGGTTCGTATATTGTAATTAATACGCCTAGTTGTTTGTAATTAATCTGCAAATAATTTAATTTTTAAACACTAATACTATTATTTTTAAACTAGGTTTAGTAAGGCTTTTGCAAATGCTACAATTACATTTTCTGAATTCGAGTTCGTTCGTGAACTTTCTAACATAATGCGCTGCGAAGTTTGTAAAACAAAAAACGCTTTATTAATTTAGATACCATGTTCAGAATTTAGTTCGAGTTTTCCAATGTTAACATTTCATTTTATAAAGAATTTTGCAAATGCTTTTCTTACTTGTGCATTAGAATCCCAAAAAAAATATTAAAAAATTGAAAATTAAAACAAATTTAAAAAGTTTAGTCTACGTAGGTTTAGAGAATTAAGAACTGTGTTGGCCTAGTGACAACTCAGCGTGAAACTCTAATCCCTGAGGTCGTAGGTTGGATACCCTGGCTCTTCACCCATGGACTATATTTTTATGTACGCATTTAACATTCGCTCGAACAGTGAAATAAAACATCGTGAGGAAACCTGCTTGCCTTAGACCCGTAAAGTCAGGCACTGGAGGCTGATCACCTACTTGCCTATTAGATTGACAAATTATGAAACAGATACATAAATCTGAGGCCCAGACCTAAAAAGGTTGTAACGCAGCTGATTTATTTTATTTTTATGTAGGTTAAGACTGTCAATTACAACTGAAATCTGGACTGAAAATCTATCAAAAGTTAACGTGATATAAACATTTTGAAGTTAAAAATTAAATTATATTTCGTGTAAGTCTCGATTCAACTTAACCTAGATGTTGAGTGACACGATAACAAATACAGAATATAGTTATGTGAATACTTACAAATTATTTCTATTAATATATTAATATTTTACGACGTCTGTGGCTATGTGTGTACGTTACCATGGTTACAATGTTATTATATAATTTATAAAATCTCATTCGGTAATATTCTAATTATGAAATGAAATACAGACTTTTAGAAAATTAAAAAATTAAATTAAAGCATTATTCTCCTAACAAAACAATGCTTTAAAATATTTTTTAAATTATTAAAGTACAATGTGTCCCGACCAAGGAGGTTTCAATTCAATTTAAGAACACATAATCTGTGGTGAGCGCGCTGGTTCCGGGCCAATAGACCAATAACAGACGTTTTCCATTGACGCTATTTCGTACATACCAATTTGAGTAATATTTTGTTGGGTAAAACTTTAGTAGCAAAAATGTCAAGCAACACCGACGATACCGATGAAAATTTAACTCGACGAATAGTCTTTTGCCAGAAAAATCAAGAAAAGCGTACGACAAAAGTTACCAAGACTTTATGACTTGGAAACCTATAGCCATGAGATTAAATAAAGTAGTGTATGCAAGAACATATAATTAGGTATTAAAACACTCGTGTAATCTGAATTGTAGCTCGCGAATTTATGAAATATTAGTATTTCATATTTTATGTAAAATAATTTATTGAAATCTCAAACGAATTGTTCAACAGACGAATTGTAAATAACAACGCCACGTGTTTTTTTTAGCGAAGAAATAAATATAAAAAGTTAATTTTTAACACTTAATATTTTAATGACAATTAAATTGTTATTTATTTATAGTACCTGTACAGTGTGTAAATCATATACTAGTACATGATCATCTATTGGGGCTTTTACCTTAGTAATAATTAATTTACAAAGAAGTTTCATTTCTGACATGTGTACTGTATACGCACGTACTTTTTTTATTAGTTGTCAATACTCCATCCCATTGATTTATAACCACTCCAAACTCAGTATCACTTTATGATTGTATAAAAATCAGACCCTTTTCAATTCAGAATAAACGTAGCTGAGGTGAGGTTAAAACATTCAAGTGCTGTCAAAGGTTATATAAAGGGACACTTTTATAAAGGTAGAATCACAAACACTTATTTCATCCCTTCGGTAAAACGATGAGCTTTATTTTAAGAGGCTGTGACGGATAGGGTAGGTTTGATTGTCGTTTTGTATATATAATTTTTATTAGTGGGTTTATGTTAAGAGTTGGGTAAGAAGTTTTTTTAAAGAGGAAAAATAATTGTTTATTATATTAGTAAATTGTGCGCGGCGGTATTACTTAACATCAGGTGAGCCTCCTGTCAGTGCCCCCTGTTCTTATAAAAAAAATACAGGTTTGTGTTGTGGTGGGCAGCTGCCAAGCTGTGGTCGGTGCCGGGTCGTAGGTTCGTTCCCCGGTTATGCACTAATAGACATTATGTCTAGGCATTTAACACTAGCTCGTTCGGAAAACATCGTGCATTGGAGGCCCAAACAGTTGAAAGGTTTATCACCTACTTGCCTATTATAAATTATCACGGTTAAAATAAGAGATGCAGACCGAAACGATTGTAGCTAAAAAATGCCAACAAGTAGAAGGAAGACAATAATATTAAACGAAAATATCTTATACTAGTAGACTCGGCCAAGCGTTGCTGTGGCTAAGATTTTTGTTATATTACATAGTAGTAAACTATTCAAGAGAAAAGGCAGGAGAATCCACCATGCTTTTTTGGTGGTTATGCCATTAAATGGTAGTTTATGTGAAACATTGGTAATTATTTTGATAAGGATCAATACCTAGGTACGAATAAAGAGCCTTTTCTAGCGGTGGTATTTTAATAAAAAAAATTAATAAAAGGACGCTTATTGTGACGTAACTATAAAAGATAGAGACATGCTGTCGCGACAATTTTTATAGATAGTGATGTGTCCTAAAAAATGTAATACATCATTTTGTTCTATCATTAATATTTTTCGCAGCGCACACGATTGAAGGAAGTTTTTTGTTTATTTTTTTACACTTAGGGTTAGATTATTCAAGTTTTAGTAAGCATCCCTAATTTTTTTGAAAATGAAACATGCTTATGTCACTCGGGAATAGTGTAGCTTGCCAACAGTGAAAGAATTTTTGAAATCGGTCCAGTAGTTTCGGAGCCTATTCATTTCAAACAAACAAAAAATCAAACCTTTCCTCTTTATAATATTAGTATAGAAAACTAATAAACTACCTAGATCTAGTATCAGAGCAAAATTACCTAGATACAGTTCATAACACTTATTTACAAAGCATTCTAAGTAGACAATGATCACAATCCAGCCCAGATATATATCCACAATCCAATCTATTCTGTCACGCATACATCGCTTGATATATTACAGCTTCAAAGCTAAAGTCTAATACGAAGAGCAATGAAGTACGTAGCAAATTGATATACCCATTTTACCCCTACGTGTGAGCAGACTTAATCCGTACAAGAGAATTCAATTTGGTATATAAAAGATTCTTTATTACGTCATTTTGAATGCTATTGCTAAAAATCTCGGAGAGTTTCTGTCCCGTGTGTGTTATATGCTTCATAATCTATTTATTGAGCTTTTATGCAGCTTTTAAGCTCAGCTTTAAATTTATAAGGTTTAATAGCCTAGAAAATTTGTTTATGAAAGCGACAGTGTACTTTAAAAATACAGTACGAAAGTTTTTAAAAGGAATTATAAAAATAATGACAAGGTTTTGGTTTCTTTAGGTTTTTATATTTACGTAAAACACATTAAAAATAAACCTTTTTTAATATATAAAAAAGCTTAATTACTTTTTTTCAATAAATATAAGTATTTATTACTTTTTTTCTGTCGTTGTGTGCTACTTGTGTAGACACGGTAGCCCCGTCTCACCTCCCTCAGACAAGCACGCGGAAAATAATAACTGGCTCAAATATCTTTTCTCCGGCTTGGATTTTGTTCCCTTTGAAGTAGACTCTTGAGCCGTGAGGTTCAAGTGCACAGGCGCGCTAATTAAAGATTTAAGTTGGGCCCTGGTAGATAGTACCGATGTCCTCAGAGCTGATGCTCTCCTCGCTCAACGAATAAGTATCGCAATACAGCGAGGAAATACCAGCGTTAAACGTACACAGCCTGATAGATAAAATTGACTGATCAAACCTTTTAAATTTGTTTTAATTTTATATTTATTATTTTGATTATTATTATTACTTTGTAAGTTAAGAATATTGTAAATTTTTATATTTGTGTGTTGGAAAATAAAAAACTATTTTTACCAAAGGGTTTTAAAAAGTAAAATATATTACGTGAAAAACAATATTACTTATCCTACAATCCTGATACAAAAATACAGGTATAAAAAGTAAAGTGGTTTACATGGTGTACTCTTCGTATAATAGTTTTTATGAGAGGAAGCGGACGGAATTTCTTTGTCCCGCGTTTTATACCTACGCTTACGAATATCAGTCTACGTTTTATCGTAGGCCGTAGCAAATTTCCGTAGACATTTTATTTTTAAAATTCACTTTGAAATGTACGAATTTTCAAATTTTAAAGGAAATCCTTTTTACGATGACTTAATCTTAATGAACGCTTTTCATGAAGTTATGAATGAATCCAAAAAGCCTTTGCAACTAACGAACGGGAATATTACTTTTATGGTGTGCATGTATTTAAAAAAATATAGGCTTATAAAACCTTTAATTTAGGGATGGGGATAGGGATATCAGCTAAATACCAATATGTAATATGTAAATGTAACTTTACAATTAATTTAACTTGACAATTCAAAAGTGTACTTGGTTACCCACTTGAATAAAGATATTTTGAGTTTGAGTTTGAGTTTACCAGGTCATACTCCGGTGGAAGATACAGCCTTGCGATTCTGTAACTTACTTTTCGAACTCACACAGCGGTTTCCGCAGCCGCGGCGGTCGAGGTCAAATCAGTCGTGAAGCATTCAATTTATGATTTGGTATTCTGATAAGGAGGGAGCTGATTTATTGTTTATCAGAATGCCAAATCGTAAAATGACTGAAAAGTGAGTTACATAATCGCAAGGCAGGTCTAAATTCTGTACTCAAGGACCCGCCACTCACCTCCCCACTCTTTGTAAACCATAATGGACAAATACAGAAAAGTAACGTCTTATAGAACATAGATTGTCGGCCTTTAAGTCGGGAAGGAATCCCAAGATTTAAAATCAGCAGAATTTTCTAAATTCTGTCTGCAAAAACCAACGTAGGAATTCAGGAACCTCTCATTCGAATTTAAATAACACCTATCCAGAGCTTGATATATTCCGTAGTGGGCTGATCAATTCAATATAAAACATTGTTAAGTGCCTATCTGATACCTAAAATTTAACATAATTATCATGTATTTTTGAATAATAGCTTGTAACATATACTGTAGACAAAGCATTATATATGATGAAGTGAACTTAAATAAATAAACAATCTGATAAGTCGCACAGTTAGACACAAGCGTACGTTTTTAACTTGACCGACTCTGGTTATATGTTTAAATATATATAACCACTGTAGCCTGTATAAATTAAGTTGAGGTAAATAGGCGATACGTTTGCAAGACGTAAGAGTGAAGAGGGTTCACATTTGGCAGTGACACGGTTCGCCGTCCGTAATGAGATGTTTAATTGCTTATAAATTAAAATACTAAGTTTACCAAAAGCTGAAATGATATTATTTAGAATAATTATATAGCAGTGTTGGCCTAGTGGCTTCAAAGTGCGACTCTCATCCCTGAGGTCGTAGGTTCGATCCCCGCTATACATCAATGGACTTTCTGTCTATGTGCGGATATAACATTCGTTCGAACGGTGAAGGAAAACATCGTGAAGAAAATGGGTTGCCTTTAGACTCAAAAGGTCGACGGCGTGTGTCAGGCGTGATCACCTGATTGACTATTAGATTGACAAATGATCATGAAACAGATACAGAAATCTGAGACCCAGGTGAAAGAATGTAACTTGTGCACATATAAAGTTCATTAGTGCATAGCCGGGGATCGAACCTACGATCTCAGGGATGAGAGTCGCACGCTGAATCCACTAGACCAACACTAGCAATATTTAATAATACTTCGTACTTTAATAAGCCCCTAAGTACGACTATATGACTTATTAAACAATTGTCAAAATTAATTATTTCGCAGAAAGCTTCTTTTGTGTTGAAAAATCATATAATATCCGCACTAAAACTAGCGAGTAATAAATGTGAAGAACGGGAACAATGAAATGCAATTTTGAACAGTTTTTCGCCTAAAGTGAGTTCTGATGAGATTTTATGATGAAATTTAAGCGTACATATACGAAGTTGTGATTTTCTTTTGATAATTTTAATAACATTTTAGAAACTAAAGTGGAAACTTTATCATTTTTGACTTCAACATTTATTTATCTATTTCTCAACATCGAGCTGTTGTCTTACTTACTTTGGTGACTTTTGTCGAATTACGACAAAAGGCGATTAAGTATCGCAATACAACGAGGAAATACCAGCATTTAAGGTACACTGCCACAGACACCATTTTTTTTTAAATTTTGGATTGATTAATTAATATTACTATGGAAGTTAACAATATTGTAAATACTGTGTATTTGTGTGTTGTAAATAAATGTAATATATAAAATTCTCGTGTCGCGGGGTTTGTAGTTAAACTCCTCCGAAACGGCTTGACCGATTCTTATGAAATTTTGTTTGCATATTGGGTATGTCTGAGAATCGGACAACATCTATTTTTCATCCACCAAAAGTTTTTTTTTTTAATTTATAGATATTTTTTTTTTATGATACAGCATTAAAAAATACATACAACCCCTATTTGTTATTATAAATGATATACATGGCAAAACGACGTTTGCCGGATCAGCTAGTATCTTATAAAATTTATACAAATTATTGAAGTTGTACTTCTTTAGGCGCGTTATGAAAAATTGATGAGAGTGAAATTTTACGATTGCGCGCGCACCTATGACACAAAATTGGCAGTGTGATATAGCGTGCGCGAGCGAGATGGGAATAAGACAAACTACAAGTAAAAAGAAATAGAATATGCGTGAAGCTAACTTCACGCATATTCTAGCTTAGCAGCTTAACAAGAATTTTGAATGACCATGACAATTGACATCTGACAATGACATTTACCTTTTAAACAAATATAGGAGTTTTAATTATTGTTTAAAATTAATAATTATATACCTAGTTATTTTCATTATACAAAATATTTGTGAAATAATATAAAATATTTGTGAAAAAACTGTGCTAACCTTCCTGAGTGCTTCAATACAATTGAGGTTAACTATCCGTATGTATTATCGAGTATTATTGTTGATTAAAACTGAAACATGAACCATTATTCATTGCTTTTGTTTATTGCGTTTGTTACAGCAACTTTTTAGAAATATTCTACGACCCTATATATCAATAATTGAGAACAAAGATTTAAGCACGAATACTAATAAGGAGAAAATGAAGGCTTGGAGCGATATAACAGAGAAGTAAACATTTTAATAAGTACCTGCATCTCAAAAAAATGACCACATTATTTAATCAAAACATCAGATTTAATCTAGCAAATATAAGGACAAGAGACAAAAAACAATTGATGAATCAGTGGAAGTGCACTAAATTGAATACAAAAAAAGAGTTGTCATCTTATCGCCGTGAAACATCAAAAACTGGAGGTGGAACAAAGCCACCATCACCTTCTCGAGACACAATGGTTTGAAGTAGATTTCAATGAATTTGATTGTGATGGTGTCGAGGTAGGAATGTTAATTATAAATATGATGTATGGTGATGTTCAAGGTTCAACCTTTCAAGCATAGGCATATGCTTACAACATTACTTTATTCCCCTACAGGGTAGTTAGAGATATTGTAATACTTCAAAACATCCATGTTGCACTTCTAGTACCGAAACTCTGTCCTGCCAGAAGTGAGCCCATTCCTACTTATGATGGACAGTGGGTATAATACACCTTAATACCTGAGTGCGAACCACTCACCATGATACTTAAATTAATAGATGTTATTTATATATTTCAGGTTATTACAAATAAAATCATTTTGGAAACAATTGATATCCCAAAAGCAAATAAAGCCAACAATGACAAGGTAATAAATCAGTTTTGACATAACTTGAATACTAAAAAAGCCAAACAAAGGTGTGCACAACAGTGACAACATAACTTAACAATTTCATTATTTTGTAGGATTAAAGAAAGTTTAAAGAAAATCATGTCGAACTGAACAACAAGAATCCCCAAACAACTCCAAAGAAACCTACAAGGAAGACACCGGTATTATATTTAAATTATCTCTATCTCTAAATAGAATAAAAGAAAGTTGCTATCCAGGTCTGTAGCATGTGCTACAAATTATATTATTAACACATTTATATAATTATATTAATATAAATGTGTTAAAAAATTTATAATATGAATAATAAAAAATTTTAAGTTTTGCATGGACAGAGCTTAAATTAATATTCTCTTATTTGTTGCAGAAAGCAAGTAGTTTTGGAGAAGCCTCGTAGATGCACAACCAAGTAATGATTAATTTAAAATTACAAACCGAAATTCTGATGAAGACATTAGAGTCACTTAAAAATAAATAGTATAATGAAATAAAAATGTTTTAAAGATAAATAGTGTTTTATTTGTTTAATGTAAGAGAATAATAATAAATATTTATTTAATTAATTTTTCAAATGTAAACTGAACTTTATTGACTTTAATGACTCCTTTTCCAGTCTTTGATTATTTAATTGTAATTAATTATTTGCATGCAATCAAAAACTATTTTTAATAATGCCAAAGAAGTATAACTTCTTACGCGCGTACATAAGTACACGCACCCTTTTTTTTTTATTACAGGTCAATGTGTTAGATAGTTAGTTAGTCTATTCGGTTATTTTT
Source organism: Pieris napi (assembly GCF_905475465.1). NCBI lineage: Eukaryota > Metazoa > Arthropoda > Insecta > Lepidoptera > Pieridae > Pieris > Pieris napi. The sequence goes on from NC_062255.1 coordinate 9,861,172, forward strand.
TTATGTATGCAATGCCCGTTCCGCCGTTACATTATATACTTTGGAGGCTAACAGTTAGCTCATAAGGATGATATTTGATTCAAGTACAGACTGAATGCAAGTAAATTTAAATCTTTAACAACCCGATGGAAAAGTTTGCGACTTAACAAAATTACTCCCATTTTAACAGCAATGAGTTTGACAAAGTACTTTGAGGCGGAAAACTTTTGAAAACAATCGAGTTGAAACATATATTTCCTGAAAGCACGAGTAATGCAACCGAAGGCTGGCGTCGCGCCAAAAGCCTCATTTTATTGTTTTGACACTCAATTCGCATGTTATATACGTCGTTAGACAATTCTCTAACTGTGACAAACTGTTCAATTTAAATCAATCGTTTCTTTTTCGCTACGATTTATGGAATAATCTGGAGGAGGGGACCGTGAAGGGTACTGAAGGAAGCTAGAATATAGGATAACTATAATTCTAAATTTCACCAACATCACCTTGATGGCTGGAAGTCTTTCACAGTCCGTTTCACAAGGTATTTTCTTTTGCGAACTAGCGAATTGTGGTATCGACTCCCGGTGGGGCTCTTCCCTGAGAGATACGACCTCCAAATGTTCAAAATTCGAGTATTCTCAAAGGCAACGCACTCACTAAAAATGGGTGTCTATGGGCTGCGATAACTACCCTTTCTGGGCGTCCCGAAGGCTGGTTTGCGGATGGCAATAATATATATAAGTATATAAAAAAAAAACAATCAAAAGAAAAAAAAATTATACAAATGTAAAATAATCTAAGATGTATATTATAATTTGTTTTTGTCATGATTGGAAATAAAACGGGCTTTATTATTATTAATGTGGAATGTGAGAAACTTTGTTTTTGTACTGGAACTGTCACGTGAGACTAGAAATGCTGTTCATCAATCACAATCAAAGGAAACGCGCCATTTGAATGATGGGTAATATTATGTATAATATAAATGATAATAATTCGGATAATAGAGATTTTTTTTAAAGATAATATTTACAAATAATTATAAATTAAAAATATAGCGAAAATTGATTTCGCCATATATACAAAGAACATTATGTACTAACTAAGATTATATAGATAATAATTTGCGAATCGTTTATTAAAATATATAACAATAAAAAATATTAAAACAACAGTATTTAAAATTTTCTTATCCTACATAGTAATAATAAAAATAATTAAAAATTAATAAAAAGATTATTATTATATTATTAATATAATTTTTAGCTACCTCGGGACAAAGGATTAATCTAGCTATTCAAAGGGGGAACGCTGTCAGTATCTTCGAAACTTTGTTTAAAGGGACTCCTTTTAATAATATATTTTAGTAATTAAATTTTAATGTTAATAAAATGTATATCTTTTTATTTTATAATTACTGATAAAGTCGCATGTGCAATATAGTAGATTGTTTTCCAAGGGAAATATTATTGAAGCGAAAATTCATTGAAACTAATGTGGAACGAAGGATATATATATACCAACATCTCGAGGAAAATAACTGATGAAGTAGAAAAACGTTTATTTATTTACCAACAGTACCGAACAACAAGAAAAGAAAGAATGCGAATCGCGAGTTTTACCTTTACACAAACTTCTTTTTCGATCTGGTCCACGTGAAGATAATTTTTGTCCGCCAGTAACGTTTTGATACAATATTCGTAATCGATCTCTTTGGTGATTGAAATATTTACTAACACCACGTCCACGTTCCGAATTCAATATTTAATCTACGACCGAAACAAAAAATTTCAAATATAAACAACGTGCACAAAATAAAGATATTTTTATTCTATGAAATAAGAAAGAAAAATAAATATTCAACTATTGCTACGTAACAATAAAAAAGTATGAATAGCAAATGCGCGGGAAGCACTATTCGAAATTTGAATTTCAAACGGCACAACAGGAATCGACGCTGATGGAAAAAAGATGGCCGCCATTGAAACGAAAAAACAAAAGAATTCTTATCCCGAATAGCCAGCTATAAAAGGATTCTAACAATGACTAGGGGCGAAATGGACGTCTGTAATCAGGAGTATGCTGAAAACAATAAGAAGATTTACGTATTGAAGTCTGGCTAAAGTTATTTGCAGTTTAAAGTTCGAATTTAGGTCAACGGAGTTTTATGGAACAAATGCTAGTTAATGTTGTTGTTCCTGTTGTAAATAGTGATACGACTGGTTCAGTTTAACGTTGGTTATAAAGGTATTATTTCACCATAGAATTAAGGCTAGGAATAAAAATATATCTTTTTGGGTATATAGCGGAGTGAATGAAAATATTCTTAGGATAATAATTTTATATTTAATTTCTATACAGTATGTTATCTCTGTTTATTTCCTAATAAATAGTTAAAAAAAGCTTCAATACCCTATTAAAAAGAAGGTTTTTTTTGTTATATAATAGTGGTTGCGTTGCCGGCCTTTGAGGGAGAAATACACTCTAACTCTCACTTTGAATAGTTGGAAGTCGTATCTCTCAGGGAAGACCCGGGAGTCAATTCACGATTTTGTAGTGATAGTTAAAAATTACTTGTCATTATTGCCGTAAAAATACACCTCGTGGTATAATTTATTGAAAATGATTATAATTTTTATATTTCATTAAATTATTAAATTTTAGTATTTCAATTAAATTCGTCAAAGAACCGAAATAAATCTATGTTTATATTCCTTTAAAATGTCGTAATAACGTCTACAAAGAAAGTATTTGAAGGTTCAACAAATATTAGCTGAGGCCAAACAGAACTCTGCGGGTCATCAATATTTTATTCCGACCTCATTTGACATTGTTTTGTTCTTTTGGTTTTGTGGATCAAACCTTATATTATATTTTATTATATGGGCTTGTGAATGGGGCATGGGGCCGACACATCTGTGTTCATTACAAAGCTAATACTGTATTTTAAGCGCGACATAGCATTTGAAAAATGCTGTATTCAAAGACAGAATGGAATGAAAGAATTGAATTCTTCATATTTATTAATCGCTTGATGTGATAAAACCAACATATATATATGGTAACATATTAAGTTAATGCACAAATGTGATACTTGTTATAAAGATTTCTGAAGGCTTTGTTTATGTGTAGAAGATGATATAATGCGTTATATTATTTTCTACATTACATAGATAACGATGTTAGAACTACATGTACTGTGTTCTGTGAAGTAATAGATAATATAAACAACAGTTTAAAGTTAGTAAGTTTTATTACCAAGCCTATTTTAGCAGTTTTTTTACAAATTAACACTTATGCTAGCCGAGGGGCCGCATAATATCAGTCTCATGCTGACAAAACCTGAACCATTTTTTTATGGTAAAGGGGAAAACGACCAGGAAACTTACCTGATGTTAAGTGATGGACACTCACATTGCCAGAAGGCTTGCAAGTGTGTTACCGACCTTTTAAGAGTTGGCACGCTCTTTTCTTAAAAGACCCAAAGTCGAATTGGTTCGGAAATACTTCAGTGGGCAACTGTGCATAATGGTAGTGCACAGCAAAAACTGCCTTAAGAAACGCTCAGTTGTAGAACGACAGTCGATTTGATACGGATGTTATTATGTATTCTGCCTTGAAGTCCGATAATGAAACTCAGCTGCAGGTATCAGTAATAATAACTTTTAACTAAATAAACTTTATTTCTAAATAGTTAGATTTCCGTGGAAAATTAGATTACCTAGGATTTGCAGTTCCACCTTGAGTTTTCCCAACAATATTTAACCAATTCAAAACCTTGACAAACACACTTAATATCTCCCTCTCTCTCTATCTATTGATGACAATCCATGCATTTGTGTTTAAGTGTATCGCGTATATTCAGACACAACAGGTCTTTGTTTTAATATTTTGTAATAGTTTTTTTAATAAATATCATGTACAACATTCTCGACCTATTTATATGTATTATGTTCCAAAAAATCCTTCCTTATAAATAAACTCTAGTAAGACGGAGTCTTAACTTGAATTAATCTTAATTAAATCTAATCATGGACCCTTCCCAGTTACGAACAACGTATCGAATACAAAATCTTCTAAAGTAAAGTAATAAAGTCCCGTATCAGTTCATTGGGACATGAGGTATACTTTTATGCTAAGAAAGGATAATTATTCGAAAATAAAAAGCGTTGCTACAAATATTTACTGCTGATAAAGAACTAATCTTTGTTTATTATTAATTAACTATTAATAACTTGAAGAAGTCATGTGGAACATGGTGTAATGGTTGCAGCTCCTTACAAACATTGTGTAAAACAAAAACTTGGCGATTAAAAAGAGTAGCGGAGAGCTTATTGCCAGTTCTTCTCGTCCGTTCTACGCCCTTGATTTGAGAACTGGCAGTAAATGAAAAATTAGATGCATTTAATATGTATTTCTTTATTGATGTTCAAAAGTTTACATTGTGTGACCAAAATGAATAAATGATTTTGAATTTTGTTTGGCCTTAGATTTCTGTATCTGTTTTGCGATAACCTTATTTTCGTAACTCGGACCTGGCCAGGTAATCAGCCTTCTGTACCACTGCCGTAGATTATTAGATCTAAGGCGGTTTCCTCATGTACCTTAACTGTTAATTGGACGGACTCAGAAGACAGTCTCATACGCCAACACTGTTCGTATACATTTTGGTATGAAACTGTTATTTTTCGTCAAAAGTCCAGGTTCGTACTACGAGTCGTATTATTAGAAGCGTATTTAACAGCTGTTATATAGAATGTTCTACTTCGTCAATTACAAGCGATAATTAGTGATAAAAATATTATCTGTGTTGGGCATTTGCCGGGTATCAAACCATATGTCCATAAAGCTTGTATCAAGACATGAATAAAAGTTTTTATTTTAGACCAAATTCGAACTTCACTTAGGCAATGTTTATGAAGCTCAAAACCCTTTAAATGAAGCTCAAAACTTATCCACTAATAAATAAATAAAATAAATCAGTGACGCTACAACCTTTTTAAGTCTGGGCCTCAGATTTCTGTATCTGTTTCATGATCATTTGTTAATCTAATAGGCAAGCAGGTGATCAGCCTCCTGAGCCTGACGCACGCCGTCGACTTTTTGGGTCTATGGCAAGCTGGTTTCCTAACGATGTTTTCCTTCACCGTTCGAGCGACTGTTAAATGCGCACATAGAAAGAAAGTCCATTGGTGCAGCGCCGGGGATTGAATCTACGACCTCAGGGATGAGAGTCACTAATAAAAGTTATTATAATTTATTAAAATAGGCCATTAAAACTCGTAAAATTAGCAACTCTTTAACGCCTCTTTGTTCTGCACTGTCACGAGGTCGTTACCGTAAAGGGCAGCAATGGGCCGCATTAGTATGCCACAACGGCAAGGCCGACCGCATTGCATTTGTAAGCGATACTTAGATTCGCTATTGTCTACCTCTCAACACGAACCATAAGCTATAATGATTATTAACTAAAATAATGCTTTTAGTTTAATCTCTATATATATATAAAATTCTCGTGTCACAATGTTCGTTCCCATACACCTCCGAAACGTCTCGACCGATTCTTATGAAAATTTTTATGCATATTCAGTAAGTCAGAGAATCGGCTACTATTTCTATTTCAAACCCCTAAGTGATAAGGGATGTCCACCTCAAATTTGGATTTTTTTGATAAAATTTTATTTTTTTTTACTAAAAATACATCAATCATTTTCATCCCTCTACGATCAAACCTATTTTTTATTATAGTAGATAATATTAGGTCCTTACATATGAAATTGGCGTTTTACGTTTTGGCCACTTTGACCTCAAATATCTCCTCTTTGGGTAAGAATTCCAAATTAAAATTTGTACAGCTATTTACTCATGTATTTGTGCTTCGATGACCGTCATTCATTTGTTTTTTCCTTCTGTTTTTTCTGTTTGCGTCACTCATTTTACAAAATGGAAAACTTAAAGTATCGCATTATTTACGAGTACGAGTTCCGCCGTGGCACTAGTGCTGCGGAAACGACTCGAAGGGTGAATGATGTGTATGGTGGTCATGTTGCAAAAGAAAACACAGTTAGTTTTTGGTTCCAACGTTTTCGTTCTGGAAATTTCGACCAGCAGAACAAGCCCCGTGGACGGCCTGAGACCCAAGTTGATATTGAAGTATTGAAGGCTATTGTGGAAGCGGATCCATCGCAAACCACGTCCGAGTTAGCTGCAGGCTGCATTTTAATTCACTTGAAGCAAATTGGGAAGATTAAAAAGCTTGAAAGATGGGTACCTCACGAATTGACTGAAGCAAACCGGCAGACGCGCGTCGACTGCTGCGTTACATTACTGAACCGGCACAAGAAGGTATTTTAAACCGAATCATTACATGTGATGAAAAATGGATTCTTTACGATAATCGGAAGCGCTCAGCGCAATGGTTGTATCCTGGCCAGCCAGCCAAATCCTGCCCCAAGCGAAAATTAAACCCAAAAAAGTTACTTGTAAGCGTTTGGTGGACAAGTGCCGGTATTGTTCATTGCAGTTTTTTCAAATCTGGCCAGACTATTACGGCTGATGTCTATTGTCAGCAATTGCAAACCATGATGGAAAAGCTAGCGGCTAAACAACCTAGGTTGGTCAATCGCTCCACGCCACTGCTACTTCACGACAACGCTAGACCACACACTGCACAACAGACGGCTACCAAATTAGAAGAGCTTCAATTAGAATGTCTAAGATATCCTCCGTACTCCCCGGACCTTGCTCCAACAGATTACCATTTTTTTCGAAATTTGGATAACTTCTTGCAAGGGAAAAAATTTAACTCTGATGGGGCAGTCCAAATCGCCTTCACAGATTCTATTGATTCCCGTCCGACTGGTTTTTTTAGTAAAGGGATCAATGAACTACCTATGAGATGGCAAAAGTGCATAGAAAACAATGGTTCATACTTTGATTAATTAAATATATTATATTTAAAAATATTCGACTTTTTGTTCCTCCCATACAAAACGCCAATTTCATATGTAAGGACCTAATATATATTACCAAATTGGATATGTTTTTGATTCATTATTGTTCGGACTAGGGTTTTTTTGAGATCACTCATATCTCATATTGAAAGTAAAGCAAAATGAAGAAAGTTTTGTGCTGTCGTCACTTGACTCCGAGTCCAAGTTCTCTTTTGTTACATATGGTCAATTGTTCTGTACGGCTGTAAAGCTTGGACAATAAAAGAACCAGCCGGCGCTTAGAACCATTTGGTATTATTGTCGCATGCTTCGTATAGGCTGGATTGATTGATGAAAACTATTGAAAAGATATAAGACGTCCTAAACGCTATCGTTATAAGAAAATATAGATAGAGTATCAATACTGCGTTTTGCGACCAGAGATGGCTGAATTAACTCAGTGAGATTTTATTCCTACCATGCTTACAATAAAATGTTTCGTAGAAAATAACTGAAATTATGCAAACATGAGTGATACTTTAAAAATCTAACATTTGTTAACAATACTTTTATTAAAGAAGATTTATTTAAGGAAAATATCTCGCGCTCAGCGCAGGGATTTGTTTTAATGGTTAAGGAATTACTTAATGCAAAGTAAGGCAGTAATCTTTGCTTAATATATATTAATAAACTAAAGTACATAAAATACCAAAAAACCATTAAGTTAATGTTAAATTCCCGATAAACTAAAGAGTTTAAAAAAAATACAGAAAACGAAATAACTCGTGATTAGTTATCTGACCGGATGTGCATTTTGATAACACTTTTGTCCGAGTGATATTTTTTACTCGTCTTTAAGAAATTAACTATACCTGACTATAAGGGACTTCAACTAAATCTCTTATGTCCCCTAAATGGGAGAGACCACGCCCGAAGTGATGCTTCATTGTGTTCAGTCTGCAGCGGTGAATTCCAAGGACCTAATAGTTTTTATAATATACCGAATTATATCAAAAAATCAGAGATGTTCTGTTTCGGGTAGGAAAATAAACTCCATTTTCCCGAGATATAAACTTTTAGTTTATTAGCCCAAACGCTGCGGTAAGCACCCAATAAGTAAGGTCTCATGTGAACGAAATTTATAGTTTAGAAACCAGAAATAAACCTCTAAAAGCAAGTATTTACGAGCGACATTAAATTCTCGACAACAACGCAATTTAACATTCGGGAGATCAATTAATTTTGGCGGTTATAAATATCTGTGCTGTTTGGAAAATAATTGGATTTTTATGTTTTCAAAAAAGACAAAGCGATACAGTAGTTAATTTTGTTATTCCCGAATAGAAAATTTACATTTTTATTTCAAAATTTTCCAAATATTTTATGAAAGAAACCATTATTTATTTAGAAACTATGCTATATTCTACGGGCTCACCAGATGTTGCCCATGGACACTCAACGCCAGGGGGCTCGCGAGTGCGTTGCCGGCCTTTTAAGATCTGATACGCTCTTTTCTTGAAGGTCCATAAGTCGAATTGGTGCGGAAATACTTCAGGGGGCAGCTGGTTCCACATAGTTGTGGAACGACGGACGTCGAGGTATTACGGGTGGAATTTCGTATTCTGCCTCGACGTCCGATGATGTAGCTCAGCTGCAGGTATTAATCCGAACAACTCCTCTGAACATTCTCCATCGTAAATTCGGTAGAAGATGCAGTGTGACCCCACATCTCTACGCTAAGGGATCAAGCCGCTCGGTAAGGGATTGGTCGACCAATCCTTTATGGCGAATAAAACACATTTAAAGACTTTAATCGGAGAACTTTTTAACCAATAATCATTATTTAAACATCTGAATTATAGTTATACCTTCGATATCCAAAATAATTCCCCAGTTCGTAAATAAAACTAAAAATCCGATACAAAATTTTAATGATTAAGGATAACCAGAAATGTAACCTTTGCGGTCAACGCTCCTCGATTTCGTCAATAAACATAAGACTTTATTGAAACTAGTTTTAGAAATGTTTTTATTATTAGTTTTGTTAGACAACAGAGGATTATTAAAAACAATTTTATCTAAACATACAAATAATTAATGTAAATCTTTAAAAAAAACTTCTTTGCCGTAACAAGATAAAAAAAAATTCAATATTTTTTATCTTTCGCCTTATTCTACGTTTGTAGAAAAAACGACACTAACAATTGAAAAAATTTACTTAATTCTTCCCTAACGCGCCAAAAGACTAACTTTAAAAAATCTAAAATGTTGACTATAGCTAACTTCAGGGTGTCGGTTTTTTGTGACTGAGCGCGCGCATAGTAAAAATTAAGTCCCATGGCAGAGTACCCTTAATGTTGGATCCACGTCGTATGGCAATGCTATACGCAGAGTAAGAAACCTAATTATTCTGAAGTCACAGGGACCAATCCCCAAATATATGCCAAAGGGAGAAAATGTTGATATTATAAAAAGAAAGACTCCACTCCACTTGTATGTTAGATTTATGAATATTCGCATACCTGTAAGGCAAAGCACAAAAACATATTTTCAATTTTGTCGGACATCGAAAACGATAACGCTAATTTAAAATATAAATAAAATAATACAAGACTAACAAAAGACGTAATTGTTGTATTAATGAAAAAAAAGTTCAATGTCAACCACTGTGGCAACATTTAAAATTTAGAAAAAGACGTTTCACATAAGGAATGAATGAATGTTTGAAAAAAAATGAATGTTTTTTTCTATGTACGCAATGCACTTGCTCCTACGGCAAAGAAAATTATCGCGCTATTAGGCGTAAAAAACATACAGGTCTAAAGTGCTACTGGATATATATATTATTATTAAAGCCATCGAAATTCTTTGGCATATCTTAAATTAGTTCAATCATCTTAGATAGATGTCAACGCCCCAAAGCTAATAAAAACAGAATTTGCAATGCAAAATTAGTATCAGCATAAATTATAGCAATAAAATCGATAGCGTGTGGATCATCTTGAATTAAATTAGTTTTATCCTTAACGAACACCGACCTGTATTGATATGATACTTTTGTTTACTCTTTATGAGGGTTCTGAACCTTTGAATGTTATTAAGACTATTTTTCAGGTCCATACGTAAAGGTTTCTTACGAAAATATTTTAATAAAGACATATTTTTGTTGTGTATTTATTGATTTTTATTTTATTGATATTTATACTTGTGACGGACCCCCTACTCGCTGCATCGATCTAATGGCCCTTACAGGCCTACAAAAAAAGAGTGGCGGAGAGTTTATTACCAGTTCTTCTCTTCCGTTCTACGCCCTAGACGTGTCTACAAACTATTTCTAATACTATACGACATAAATAGACCTTTTGTCAGTTCACTCAACGGACAATTAAAAACGTTAATCTATGAAGTTCATTAATTATTTCCATACATGTCATATCTATAGAAATAAAAATGTATTACAAAATATGTTGCTAAGCGCAAAAGTCGAAGACAGAGCAAGACGAGTAATTTTTTTTCAATTTATTTACCTTGACCTCTGAGGAAGGTTTTTATGGAGGAAAATATTTAAAAACTACAAATATTTATCCAGAACAAAAACTAAGTAGGTACTTATTATACTTAGATTTTTGTTCCGGAAAAGCAAACAGTCTCTATGATAGCATAGCAAAATGCTTCTTAGATCGGTATGTAGCTACTACTAAAAAGGTAGGCTAAGTGATTAAATCATATTAGGACGAAACGAAGTTAGCGGGGCAACTAGTGAATTAGTAAATTAAATATATCATCCCAGATCCAACAAATCAATCACAAACAACTGCCTTAAAGAATGCCTTCAACTAAGAAAATGTCAAATCCTTTTTATCCTATATTCGTAAAACTAGCAAAGTATTAACCCGACAAAATGAAACCTAATTCAATGTAAGGAAATTAATGGAATTTTATAATCCATCCGTTGTTTTTGTCGAATTTCTTTGCGAACGTTTTAATTAAAAGTCTAGGTGCAGCAAAAAGCACATTCGTCAAGGCTCGCTTGCTTTAAAACACCTTTTTATTTCCGCGAAAATTTCTCACAACCAAACGATTTTACGTTTTAATAGTTTTACGGATGATCGGTTTTCCTTTGAATGGGAAATGCTGGAAAAACGTTGTTAAAGCGTAAGTTCATTTATATACGCCAATTATTTAGGTTTAATTTATGTAATACTTTCGGGGAAGTAAATGAAATAGAAGGAAAATATAATGAGGTGTTATACGTGTTTTTGTTATAAATTGTCTGCACATTTAACATTACAATCTAGCGTAACTTAAGGCTCTTTTACTAAAAAGGATATTTAACTTAGGAAAGTGTCCAATAAGTCTACTAAAAGTCTCCATTAAGGAAGACAGTCTGATCTTGTGTGTATTTGGTTCCACTTACTTAAGGTATTACGCAGTTTTTTTTTATATGTTTAGCATATGTTTTTTAATCATTTATATTTATAGTTTGAGACAACGACATGCCGGTTTCCTCACAATAAAACCGTAGGAGCAAGGATTCATTGCGCACATAGTGTTGGCTCAACCCAAAGATAGTAGATTTTTTTAATAAATATAACTGACGTTTTATTTAATTACAATATAAAGAGTTTGTTGGTCTGTGGAAAAAGACGCGAGTTTTGACTTGTTGCTTAAATTTGTTTTTATTAGACTATTTTCGGATATTAATTAGGAATTAGATTAAAATAATTGTTTTGAAGAACATTTATGAAATAACAAACTCCAAATGTTATTTCTATATTTCAGGTAATTGACTAATTATTCATTTCTTGTCTTCACATATATTTAGTTTTTGGTTAATTAGTTTTAAGATTTATTGTTTATAAAACTAAAACAAGTGGCGCTACAACCTTTTTAGGTCTGATTCTCAGATTTCTGTATCTACTTCATGTTAATTAGTCAATCTAATAGGCAAGTAGGTGATCAACCTCTGTGCTTGACACGTCGACATTTTGCGTCTAAGGCAAGCTGGTTTCCTCGCGATGTTTTCCTTCACCATGCGCACGCACAAAGTCCATTAGTTCGTTGCCTGGGATCGAACCTACGACCTCAAGGACGAGTCGCACGCTGATGCCACTAGGCCAACACTATTCTTAAAAACCTAAGGTTAGAATATAATAATAATTATACATACATATATGTGTTATACAACATTATATATACAAAATCGCAATAAAGCCCTTGTACTCGTGCAACTAATAACAATCAATATTGCATGTGACCTTAGATTATCTCAGATGAAATCGTCTTTAATGGATATCAATTTACATTATATTTACATATCTATATGAAATCTCTGGCGCGTTAACTTTTAATTAATATAATGTTTACCTTATATAATGTATTTTTTCATAATGGACACATAATTTTAAGATCTTGATTTAATGTTAAAATAGATCCAATAATGTGTATTTGTATTAAAAATCCTTAACACTTAATCCCTAAGCTAAGACTTTACACAAATATTTAACCTAGACATATTTTATAATATATCTGCGACATAGCACAGTGGTTATATAATCTGCTAAACTAGAGCTACAGTAATGCAAACAAATTTTCACTTTCACTTCGTCCGTCGTTCCACAACTGAGCGTTTCTTAAGGCAGTCTTTGCCGCGCACAACCATTATGTGGGACCAGCTTCCCACCGATGTATTTCCGTACCAATCTGACTTCAAATAAAGAGCGTACCAATTCTTAAGAGACCGGCAACGCTCGCGGGCCCTTTGACATTGAGAGTGTCCATGGGCATGTCATGTATCATCAGGATAGCCTCCCGCCCGTTTGCCCCCTGTTCTATTAAGATTCATAAGCTGATACGTTCTTTACGGTAAACAGATGTTCTTGTTAAATACATTTTTATACCAACCTCTCTCAACGCAATTAATCAAATCTCTCATTAGTATTATTCTTAGTTTTGCACCGTGACGGACCTGTCATTGAATCGTAATAACACGGAAGACGATGCCACCTGCATGAGAATCAATTTGTTATTAATACTAATTGTAATAAACAATGGATGTCTTGATTGAGTGTCGGAAGTGTTTCTATATCGTTTCATATACCTTGAGAATTTTAACTCGAAATTATAATACCCGAAATTGTTTATTTTGTTGGAAGGGATAAATTGTTTTTATATCTATTTATTTATAAGCTTGCCAACGCTCGGCATGCTGATTAGTTTGTACAAGAAAAACAAAATACAATATTTAATGTGACAACCACTTATAGTTAAACATAACATACACGAACAGATAAAAAAAACGTGTGTGTTCTTCTGTACACGCGTTAGAAGTTATACTTTTTTGGCGTAACAAGATAAAAATCTTTTTTAAAAATATTATCTTCGAAAAATATTATCGAAAAAACGACACTAACAATAGAAAAAAGGTATTCAATACATTGAAAGTTTTATTATAACGCATTATCTGGTTAAATAAAGTTTATTTAAATATCACAAAAAATATTTCTGCATAATTACAGAAATTGACATTTTTTATTTCAAAATGTTGACTATACTAACTTCAGGGTGTCTGTGTTTTGTGACGGCGTGCGGGTGTCGGTTTTTTGTGAAGGTGTGCGCGCGCATCGTAAAAAACGCAACTATGTATAACCAGACCTAGCTAGTTTATCAGAATGCTCAATCTGGATAACAGTGACTTTTCGGCTACCATTGCAACTACTAACCCTAAGAACTAACCACAATTTCATTCTCCGGAAATCGAAACTGCTACAAGCTATATATGCAACGCTATAGAAGTGTGACCAGTGTTGGCCTAGCGGCTTCAGCATGCTTCTCATCCCTGAGGTCGTAGGTTAGATCCCTGGCTGTCCATCAATGAACATTCTTTCTATTATATATATTTGCGCTTTTAACATTCGCTCGAACGGTGAAGCAAAACATCGTGAGAAAACCGTCTTAGACCAAAAACGTCGATGGCGTGTCAGGCACAGGAGGCTGATCATCTACTTGCATATTAGATTGACAAATGATTAGGAAATCTACTGATGGATGTGTGACAATTAATATTAACTAACTTAATAAATCACCTACTTATCACAAGATTACCAGGTATTAAATGGGGTTTAAGGACGCGAGATGAGGAATTATTGGCTAATTAGTAAAGAAGACCATCGTAGGGAACTGCCTAATAACAAAAGTTGTACTGTTCACCATGTCTTTAAAAAATATCATGGTAATCAATCCGGGGTTTTAGTGCCATCAATTTTTGAAGTAAAAGCGTTAGAATGGTGTCGTTAAAACCTCTGAAACACGCAGAAAAATACTCGTGGACTAGCTACTTGTGTTGACTATGTATTTGCGTTTTGTTCCCACGAGAATGTAAGTGCATGCTCCTATTTTACCATGCCTCCTGCTGATAGAGGACAAATCTTTGTTTTTTATTATTATTAATTACTTAAGATGTCATGTGGAACATGGTGTAATGGTTGCAGCTCCTTACAAACGTTGTGTAAAACAAAAAACTTGGCGATTAAAAAGAGTGGCGCAGAGTTTATTGCCAGTTCTTCTCTTCCGTTCTACGCCCTTGATTTGAGAACTGGCAGTAAATGTAAAATTAGAAGCATTTCATTTTCTTGTTCATAAGTGTACATTGTGTTACCAATTTGAATAAATGATTTTGAATAACATGGAATATCTCAACGAAATAACTTGCTAAAATATCATTAATAATGATAAATGAATTTCCGGCTCGTTAATGATCAAGTCGACTGAATAAAATATGATCTTAGCAATAAGATTCATTTGTAGCTAATTTTGTTAACTAGGCGAAAACTTGTTATATTGAGTTATGCGGGCTTTTATGAAGAAAAGCTTTAATGAGAAGTAGCTTACTTAATTGCTAGTCTAGATCCTAACAGGTCTTCAATAATGAGGGTCTCCGAAAATAATAAGCAGCAACATCAATATCTTCGAAAGAAGAGCGTGATCTTGTCGATTAGATTTTTTTATAGAACAGGGAGAACAGACTCACTTGATGTTAAGTGATACCGCCGCCCATGGACATGGATGCCAGAGGGCTCGCGATTGCGTTGCCGGCCTTTTTTTAATTTCCTAACATATTAAAAATCAAGATGTGAACATTACCTTAGTGATTTACATTACGATTATAATCAACATACCGTATTGTGCTTAAATTGAAAAAGTTAGAGAGAGATATGAGGGTGTAGTCATAACAAGTTATATTTGTTTTTAATTATATAACAAACGGGCAGGAGGATAAAGCTATGTGTTAGTCCATAGATACATTGCCAGAGGTCTCGCAAGTGAGTGGCCGGCCTTTTAAGAATTAAATTAAATTTGTTTTGTTTTAAAACGAGGTAGCCATCACCAATTGGTGGGCACATCAATTAATACTTTTAATTTACTTAAATATGTTAGAATATACTAAGTATCATATATAACATACAAGGTATATGCTATGATAAACTAACATTATAGAAAAATAATAATTTTGTAGCCCGGACATACAACGAGCATTATAAAAGCCTTGACTTGTTTAAGCTATCACGGAATATTATTGAAAGAAGTAGCAAGAATATCCATAGAGCTAAATCACCTGCATCATGAGCATGATCTTTCACACCATCACACAGCACAGCTGAATTAGGTATTACGTATTTAATCATTTTTATGTTTATGTAATCTAAAATGTTTGAACCTTTTTGATTATAATTTATATTTAATCTTTGGCGATATGTTTAGTATAACTGTTTTTTGTTGTATATAATTTGTATTTGTAGAATTAGGAAATAAATAAATAAATAGATTTTATCAGAGTTTCGGACTGTTTCCCACAAGCGAAGCTGGATAAAACAAGTGAATAAAACGAATATTAGCAACGAAACCTTTGTAGGTTGACCATCGTAAAAGGCACGATAAAATTTACAACCTATATGATATATTGTTGGTTTTATCGTCCATTTACAACGTTTTGACGAACCTTGGACATCTCATTCATATTTAACTTTGTAGTTTATATAGCTTCCAAGCGTGCAGTTAAGATAATATATGATTTTGTAATTTTTGGGATTTGGGATTGAGGTAACAATATTTATTTTTAAAAATTTTTTTTTTTTTTTTTTTTTTTTTTTATATAATAGGGGGGCAAACGAGCTTGCGGGACGACCAAAAAGGGTAGTCCACGCAGCCCATAGACACCCATTTTAGTGGGTGCGTTGCCGGCCTTTGAGGGAGGAGTAGGCTCGTTTTTTAAAAATTTGGAGGTCGTATCTCTGAGGGAAGACCCCCCCCGGGAGCCGATTCCACAGTTCGCTAGTTCGCAAAAGAAAATGCCTAGTGAAGCGGACCGTGGAAGACCTCCAACCATCAAGATGATGCTGGTGAAATTTAGAGGTCGTTCGGCTCGTACGGTGTTGAAAAGAGGCAGGAGGGATCAACCCAAACAATTCTTCAGAACACTCTCCGTAATAAATTTTGTAAAAAACGCAAAGAGACGCAATGTCTCTGCGTAGCGATAGAGAATCAAGCCGATCAGTAAGACATTGGAGATTGACAATTCGACAAGCCCTTCGCTGAATTTGGTCAAAAGGAAGAAGCTGGTATTTGGGAGCACCGGCCCAGAGATGCGAGCAGTATTCCATATGAGGTCGTACTTGAGCTTTGTAGAGCTGCATACGTTGCACCTCAGTGAAATACTGCTTAGCCCTACCCAAAACACCCAGCTTTTTGGAAGCCAGTTTGGCTTTTTCTTCCAGATGACTGCGAAATTGGACTTCTTTCGAAATGCCAACCCCAAGGATACTGAGGCTGTGTGACGAACTAAGGAGAGCGCCTTCAAATTGGGGAGATACGACAAAAGGATCTTTCTTGGCAGAAAACGAACAAACCTGAGTCTTTGTAGGATTAAACTTAACAAGGTTGTTACTACCCCACACAGAAACCTTCTCCAGAATCGACTCAATTTCGAGAACAAGTATGTTGCGACTCTCATCGACTTCAGATCGAGACATGTTCGGATGGCCGGAATATAATGTGTCGATGGTACTGTCGTCTGCATAGCAATGGATGTTGTCGATATTCAACAGGTCATTGATATGCAGAACGAACAGGGTCGGCGAAAGGACACAACCTTGCGGAACGCCTGCATTGATGGGTCTAGGATTGGAACACGCTCCGTCAACTAGGACTTTAATGCTACGTCCTACAAGAAAATTTGCCAGCCATCGGCATAAGCCATCGGGCAAACCGTATGACGGTAGTTTCGAAAGAAGCGCCCTGTGCCAAACCCTATCAAAGGCCTTAGCTATATCCAAGCTAGCGGCCAATGCCTCTCCCTTACTTTCCACAACTTCGGCCCATCTATGAGTTAGATAGGCAAGAAGATCACCAGCCGAGCGGCCACGGCGAAAGCCATACTGACGATCACTAATTAGCTGGTGCTCCTCCAGATATCGCAAGAGCTGCCTATTGATGATAGACTCCATTACCTTTGAAAATAAAGAAGTGATTGCGATAGGTCTGTAGCTGGATGGTTCAGAGCGGTCACCTTTTTTGGGAATGGGATGAACATGCGCAGTCTTCCATGAGCTTGGAACTACGCCCGAGGAGTACGAGAGTCGAAAGAGCCGTGTAAGCACCGGAGTCAGCTCAGAAGCACAGGTCTTGAGAACGATCGAGGGAAGGCCGTCAGGACCACTTGACTTGTGGGTATCAAGGGAGATTAAGGCCCTCCGCACACCAATCTGTTCGAATCGAACTTCAGGCATAGAAAACCCGCAATGCGGAATAGTGGGCGGTAAGGTCCCTGAGTCATTGAGCGTGGAGTTAGAAGCAAAGAGAGAGCAAAGGAGCTCTGCTTTCTCTTTCGCCGAGTGAGCCATCGAGTCATCCTCCTTTCGCAAGGATGGTAAAGAGGGCTGACAAAAGTTTCCCTGAGTTGCCTTCGCCAATGACCAAAAGGCTCGAGTTCCAGAGGGCAATTTCGCGAGCTTTTCACCAATTCTGCCAATATGTTCCGATTTTGCTTTAAAAATTTCTCGTTTAAGGGTTCGGGTAGCTGCGTTAAATTTCTTTTTATGGAGAGCTACATCGGGATCCTTTATGGCCATTGCGTGAGCCCAGATTTTATAGTACTCTAGCTTAAGACGGGAAGCCTCTTTGCAAGAGTGGCCAAACCATGGCCGAGATTTACCACGAATGGGGACCATAGAGTATTTATTAAAGACATACAATCATAAGTCTATATAGTTGTTATCAGTTAATATTCAGTTCAGTTAATAGTCAATATTGTCCTAAATATTATATTAGGAGGTTAGCTTAGAGCAGGGGTCTCCAAACTTTCCAGCCTTAGGGCCATACTGATTACTCCAGTAAGTTCCGAGGGCCAAAACCATATGTCATTGCTTCTTATAAGTTATGTTTTTATCACAATAACAATAAGCCTACAACAATGTTATGAGTAGTTAGCCCATGACCATATCAATGTCATATTAGTAATTATTCAACATAAAATTAGAATACTTCAGTAAACTAAGTTTAATTTGCTATAAAAAATATGTTTTGCTATAAATCTAAAAGGAGTTTTCAAGTATGCTAGCTGTCCGCGGGCTGGACAAAATCTGTCCGTGGGCCAGATGTGGC
The DNA here is from genome assembly GCF_905475465.1 of Pieris napi. Classification (NCBI taxonomy): domain Eukaryota; kingdom Metazoa; phylum Arthropoda; class Insecta; order Lepidoptera; family Pieridae; genus Pieris; species Pieris napi. The sequence continues at coordinate 9,879,744 of NC_062255.1, forward strand.
CCTCGGGCCGTAGTTTGGAGACCCCTGGCTTAGAGCATCGTTTCCCAAGGACAACATAATAAATACCAACTATTAATAATTATGTATTACTTAACTTTTTGGCATTTTCGTGGATCGCGACATATAAATGGTTGAGAAACAAAGTTTTAGAGTGTAAATCTTTAAACTAAAAAGGGCTCATGCAGACCATTGCCCACATAATCCAGTCTTCCCTCGATTACAGCCAGCATGGTGTTTTGAACCATGCACCACCTAATATTATGCATCACCTGATAATGATGTTGTCTAGTAATGTTATTATAGAGAAAAATATTGTTATTGTTTTGTGACTAAAAGGAATTGGAGAGACACACACATATTCAAAAAACACAGTTTTAATTAAATCGTTTTAATTCAGGGACACGTGTTTTTCTTTTCAACCATGCGTAAACACAAACAAAGACAAAAATAAATTGAAAAATATTTTAAGGTAGAGCCGTGATTCGACAATTTTACCAGAATTAAATTGATTTTTATTGATTTAATTACAAAATTATCCCCGTATAGACTTAAATCCGATAATGTTTTAAATATATTAAAAAAGGTACTTGACTTTTTACATATTAACTATTACGAAACGGATCTTTAAACAATATCAAATACTACCAATTAAAATTAAAACGATATTTAGAATACACACAGCACAGTCGAATTAATTAAATTAAATTAATTTTTTGATTTCATAAATATTTGATCCTTTTGTATATATTCCTTTTATATAGTATAATTGTTTTTTGTTGTATATAATATATGGTAGCTTAGGATTACGAAATAAATAAATCTTTTCAGGTTTTAAAACGCTTTAAAACAACGTTAATTAATTTATACAACATATACAAACCTAGGTATAGATATAGAAAACAAATTAGCATTACCTATTTAAAGGCTTTAGAGGACATAACCGGTTGGTTCATCTTGCCGTTTCTAGTTCAATATCACAATTTAAACGCATATTTTGACCTTTACTTATATTCATTAATAAGGACAAAAAATGCGTGACTTTTAGTACAAGGATTATGATTTTTTGCCTTTATTGCGTCTTGAATGTGAATAGTTCCTAGACTAGTGTTTTTATTTAATCTTGCGTTTGAGATAGTTTGACAGTTCTGCATTGATAATAATCTGTAGCTATTAATTGCGATGTTCTTTTGTCGATGTTATGATGAGATTGGGCAGTACAAACTAAACGTTGGAAGTTCCAGAGTACTGATGTTGTATCAAAAATACTCATTATAAGACCCATTGAGTTATAGATTATATTTTGTTGTAAAGGGGTTTTTTATAATTAGCTTTTAGATGAACCAATAAAATTTAAATTGACCAATAAAGATTCTGAAACAGACTTAATAGCCAATAAAGGTTTTCGTTAATGCCACAACAAATAAATTAATATTAATTATTATGAGAACAACGGTACAACTCAGCGACATTTAATGTAAATGAAAAACCGAATTCAAATATTTACAAATGGCGTAACTGACTCTTAATGAACGACTCTGAGTGCCTAAATAAAGGTCAAATTAAAAAAAAAACTAAAGAAACGAATACATAATTTTTATCAATAAACAAAATTATTCTTAACTATTTATAAAGCGAATACAACAAAACATCACAAAATACTTCATTGTAAGATAATTACTAAACCTGATTTCCCAATAATGTCAAGTTCACATGAAACAGGTTTTAATTGAGTGGCAATATGGCATCTATGCATTCTATTGACCCTGCCTTCACACGAAAACAAATGCGCGGGAAAATGACCACTGACATCCGTGACATTTTAATGACAGTTGACATTAATTACAAAGATTATTGTTTCTCAAACAAAGGAAGATTAAATTCGCATGTTATGGGCGAATAGAAAAATTTACTTATTAACTATTTTTCTACCTAGTTTGGAGGATCCTACAAAGTGTTTAAAAATGTTTGACTTTCAGTTGGGGCGGCCGAAGAGCAGGCAGAAAATAATAAACGGCACAAATATAAGAGTCTTTCCTCCAACTTCGATTTTGTTCCCTTTGGAGTCGACTCTTTGGACGTGGAGTTCAAGTGCACAGGCGCTTATTAAAGATTTAAGTTGGCGCCTAGTAGATAGTACCGGTGACCCCAGATCTGGTACTTTCCTGGCTCAACAAATAAGTATCGCAATACAGCGAGGAAATGCTGCCAGCGTTAAAGGTACACTGCCATAAGGACCAAACTTTTAAATTTGTTTTGATTTTCTTTTTAATAATGTTTATTATAACTTTGAATAAAATTGTAAACACTGTATACTTGATTGTAAATATGAAATATGTATGACTTTGAGTACGAACTGTGATGTTTTAATAAATGCCGCAGAGGCAAGAAAAAACCTGCATTTATATGATTCTGACATTCCTTTCTTGCTTATGATTTCTATTCTACACAACCTATACTAAGAACATCCTCAATGTAGTCCAGTTTCATACAACTAATCTTCCAGCCCCACCTTACACTCGCCTGGTTAAAGTCAAACCAATCGTCAACAGAAAGATGACCTCCACAATAATATATAATTTAAATCTTAATCTGTAGAATAAACAAAAGAATTGTTCGCATGCCGGAACGTCGTTAAGTATAAATTAATTATATACAAAATACATAGAACGCAATATACTTTGTTATTCATAAATCAGCGTTTTATTATGCAACTCCTTAAGTAATCACGTCATATTTGAAATTTTATTGCTGTATATACAGGTTTACCTATTAGGAAATTTTAAGTATTTATAAAAAATACTCAAAGCGTTGCCGTTAGGTTATATATTAGGTATATGTTATCGACTTTATATATAATTAATACTTCTTTCTATGTGCGCATTAAATACTCGCTAGTAGGGTGAAGGAAAACATCGTGACACTCAAAAACATCGAAGCGTCTCATGCCAGGTTGATCGTACGTAAAGAAAATGGCCATTAGAACAGGTGCATAAATATGGAGGTGGTTCCAACTTTCATAGAAGTACAAATGCTGTCTTTTCAATTTAAATTAGGGTCCAACACCGGTCTGTATATTCCAAAAGCGTTATTACAATCCCAACATCAATGCTGAGTCTTTGAACTGTGCGATTTCAAGAACATTAGCGGAAGGAACTACGTCGATTTAATTACCATTGAAATTACAGTGTACCAACGCTAAATTGCGGTGAAGAAATTGCCGTTTCGGGTTGGTAGGCACAGATCACTTGCCTATATTCTAAACGTTACGCTTATCTAGTAAATGGACAATGCTCGTTCAAGTGCATCATATCCTATATAGGTCAATCGTGTCTGCAATTGGACAAAGCTATATATATATATTCAATAACATACCATAAACAATAAGGAAGTCCAAGGTGAAGGTTGCATATTATCAGAGTTTGGAATATGTTACATAATATGTTGCATTGTTCGCGTGATTCTCATTATATTTCTTATTACGAGGTTTAAAGGTTATTTAAAGAATCTTCTGTATTTTCTTTTGTTTAATTTTTGGCTATATATAACAAATTTTTAAGAAAAATACTTACAATAAGAAGAATAGAGGTGACTCTTGAAAATCTGTAAAGAAAAACATAATTCAGTTAGTTAATTTATCCAAAAATAGAGATCAGCCTTGCGATTCTGTAACTCACTTTTCGAACTCTCACCTCAAACATAAAACTACAAGCTCCCTCCTTATCAGAATGCCAAATCGTAAAATGACTGCTTTACGACTGATTTGAGCGCGACCGCCGCTGTGAGAGTTCGAAAAGTGAGTTACAGAATCGCAAGGCTGCCATAGATAATCCCAAAAGGTACAATTATCAATAGTCAAGGTCCAATGCAATCTATGGCACGTGATATGATTATTTATAAATGATAGGTATCGATGACGTATGAAGGTTTTTGCGCAGTAATATTTATGATTATGGATTCTATACGATTGTAGAGCAGTGTTGGCTACAGCGTGCGACTCTAATCCCTTAGGTCGTAGGTTCGATCCCCGGCTATGCACCAATGGAATTTCTTTCTATGTGCATATTTAACATTAAACAGAAACCGGCTTGCCTTAGACCCATTCGACGGCGAATCAGGCACAGGAGACTGATCACCTACTTACTTATTAGATTGACATATCATGAAACTGATACAGAAATCTGAGGCCCAGATCTAAAAAGGTTGTGGCGCCACTGATTTTAGGAAGGAAGAAAATGATTTTTTTTTAAATTCCATTATTGACATGTTCATTTATACTGATTGATTATAAAAGGATTTGTTGGCAGGTAGATTAATGATAGAATATAATTCATCACAATCCTAAATTCAGTTCGTCAGTCTTTCTATCAAATTCTATGTACGCTGTGTTGATAGTTTAGTACTTCAACTGTTCAACTGAGTACTAGGGTGACATCATGCTACTCAAGAAAAGTATTGTTCGCCGAGTCGTTTTAGAAACCTTGCTGTTTTCATTCCTTTGCTATTATTGTTATTTTCTGTATTCCTACATAATTATGTATTTACAGTGTATATTTGCGGATGCTTGGACCCATGCGACTTCTTCAATACAAAGAGTCCCCTAGTGAGATCTGTGCTGCGATATGGGCTACTAGATTGTGAGGAATTGAAAGATCTGGTTAGTACTGCGCCTTCTTAACTTCTCATGTCATTTTCACACATGTTTATACTTTCTATAACATATTCATAAGTATCTGATTATCCTTGTAACATGTGTGATGTTTGAGAGCAAAAATAAAATAAATAAATAAAAAGTATACTAGTATTCAGTCAGGATCATTTTAACTTTGTCCCCTTTTAGAACAGCGTAACACAATTTTAAAGAAAGTGCCGATACAGTACTCTCAGTTAAAAGGGTGCAATTTGGTTTGTATTAATAAGTAGTAGAGTGATCATAGTTAACAGTATAGCCAATCGCTAATAAAGAATCAAAGTCGCATTTATATTCGCCCGGAATCGAAGCGAATCTTAGCAGAGGTCGCCGAAATCCTAAAACACTTTAGTTACTAAACATAACTTTAAAACATGTATTTACATCCATTTGTTAAGAGTACTCGCAACGATTTAATAATGTAATGTAATATGTAACTACTATGTAAAATTCTACCTTTTAAATATGCAAGACAATGTGCGCAAATATGCGAAGTTTATATTGTACCACCATATTTAAAACATAGATTTTCAAGAAAAAATAGATTATTTTTATGTTCAGTGGCAAATTGCTTACTATATAATAAAACAGTATGAGAAATTTGCTTTCACATACATTTTAAGTTAAGACATAAAACGCTCATGTATAGATATCGTATGGTACCGCTACAACAAACAAAAAATATGAAGACAACTTAGAAGGTAGATAGATAGATAATGAAACAGATGGTATTTGGCAAAGAGTGGCACAATGCAGAGAAGAAAGGCAAGCTTTGGATGAGGCCTTTGTCAAAAAAGGGCACACAGATACCTAAAAGAAATTGAAAATGGAAATAGAAACGTGTTTAAATGTAAAACTATCTGAATTAAAAGGCTATTATTATTATTACAGTATGGTAAAAATATAATTTAGTTTAATAACACAAATAACTGTTTTATTTGAAAGGATTATAAATATGTTTTTATTAATTTGCCTCCTTGAAGAACGCCAGTAAGAATGATTGGTATTTGAGGATGAGGTTACAAATCAGATTGCGGAATTCATAGTTGGATGTTGTCCAATGTCGATGACACTTACGGACATTGGCAGGTGAGCACTTCCGAGTTGTCAGACAACCAAAGACAACGTTTAATTAGCATCTATAGTTTGTGAAAAGGTTATATTGCGATGTTTGTATTCCTCAGTTTTATTGAATAAATTACAGTTTTAAAAATGATAAAATAAAAGGCATCCTAGGTATATTGAGAATAAAGAAATACATGTAGGTACATGTATTTCAGTGTAACAAATTAAATTCTATGAGCGAATTGTAATTATTAAATACAATACAATTGTAATTATAATTATTACTATGTAGGTTAAGAATATTATAAATACTGTATATTTGTATAAGTTTAAAGCATTATTTATTATATACAAGGAAGATCTTAATTATCAGATTTTTATTATTACAGTAAAATTATATTTTACAATTTTTTATTAAATGTCGACTTTATGCTATCAATATTCAATGTTCAATAAGTTTAGTACCTTTTCGGTATTTCGTACGTTAAGTGTACTATTAATTGGACCAATAAATAAAATAATACAACGATATTTGTGTATATGGCAATCACTAAGTGTGATTGAACTTTGAGGTAGTTTTAAGTCAACGAATTCCCGCCATTTCATTGTTCCATTATAACATTCCCTTCCGGTGTATAAGGTCAAGGTGTAACTGTGCTCATTATATTCTATATTTTCTATTTACCTTCACATTTACCATATTTAGGTACATAATAGGACATAAATCATAATTGTGATGTACACATTACAATGCTAAAGATGTCAACATATAACACACATCTAACATATAAGAATGGCTTATAGTATATTATATTAAATAGAACTGTGTAGTATATATACATTTAAATTTCTTTTCGGAAAAGTAGTGGTTATCTCTTTTCTCAATTTTCAAAATAGGCTTTTACCTCTAATCCCGAATTTATATCAGAATATCCCAGAACCCAAGTTTAAATGCATAGTGGCTTATATAAAGTTATCCTCAAAATATACATATAGTAGATTCAATTCTATTGAAATGAAACATAAAAATGGATTTACATAAGCCCGGCATCGAATCTATTTGCACATCCAATTTTATACTAAAGAAAATGCCACCATTTTGTATCTGGTACCACGATCGTAAATGTGCCCTGGCGGAAAAATATAAAAATATTATTGTCGATGGATAGAAACCACTCCTAGGGGTTTTATATTATCGAAGTTTATTGGGCGTTTATGTAGCTTTCCTTTGCTGCTAAAATATGACGAGTTCTTGGTAAATTTCCTACATTTTCATGGTATATTTATTACATACGTCTTTAAACATAGTTTATTAACTTTGTATATGTTATATGATACATTTTTGTTTTATCTTAATGTATTTGTGATAACAAATACAATGTATTGCCAATTTTTAGCTACAAAACGTGTTGTTAGTGCTTTTAAACCTGTTTAATTTGAATATTTCTTAATTGTGAATATATAAACACTATGATCAAAGGTGTAAATAAAACAAATGATCTTATATATAAAATTCTCGTGTCACAATGTTAGTTACCATACTCCTCCGAAACGGCTTGATCGATTTTTATCAAATTTTATATGCATATTCAGTAGGTCTGAGAATCGGCTACCATCTATTTTTCATACTCCTAAGTGATTAGAGTTGTCCACCCCTAACATTTGATTTTTATTTTCTAGACATTTTTTTTTTGTTTTTATTTTTTTATCATACAGCATACAAAAATACATACAATCCCTAATTTTCACCCCTCTACGTTCAACCCCTATTTTTATTATATAGTTAGTACGCTCTTTTATTGAACTAAAAAATGTTTCCTAGAAATAATATACATGGCAAAACAACGTTTGTCAGCTAGTTTATGTACAAAAATAATAAAACAACAAACGAACGATATCGAGATTTTTGTATCATAAAAAGAGTCAATAAAATAAACATTAATATAAAATAACATCAATTTAAAAAATGTACCAGGGAAGCAGAAAACATAATGGGCAATTAATTCGTTTTATGAGTTATTTGTTGGCATTCGAGCGTATTTTATTTGGCAAAGAGGAACACGAAACTTTTCCCATTCACAACTTCAGAACTTAATAAAATTTAATTTTTAAAACACTAGTGAATTTTTCGTGTTATACCAGTGTGGGAAACTCGTATTATCAAATTAATTCGATAAATTGGACATACGTGGTCTGCACACATTGGTTTTACTTAGGGTTATCTTGATCTTAGCCTTTTAATTGATAATAGTGTTTTCTTTTTTCAATATCGTAATTATTTTTGGGTACAATTTAAGTATGCCATTTATTGTATAACAAATACAAGAGTCATTTGCATAGTACAAGTTTCTCGTTTAGAACTTTTAAAACAAATAGACTTAATATGAAATAAAATAAAATCCTTTTCCTTTTATGCCATCTGTACGCTTTGGTTTATTTGACTACGGTAGAGTAGAAAATACAGACAGATAAAGTGTCATAAGAAACTGAACCATTGGAACATCTCAGGCACATAAAACAAAGTTAACTGTTAGAATAATTTCAATTTCAATAGAGAAGACCATAAAATTGTCAAACACCTGGGATCCAATAATATCCAAATTAAAATCTCAAGATAAACAATCCGCGAAAATAGAGGACACCGTGAGCCATTTCTGCCAAACCCTCCATCTTTTAGTCACTACCAACTCCGGGGAAAAAATACAGATAATGCAAATTTTTCTACAGCTGTGACACTTTGTGACATTCAACACCTTTTGTCTTTAGCCACCGTGTCCACGCACGCTGTAAAGCACGCGAAACTATGTTAGAATAATATCAAATGAAAACATTAGACGAAAAAAAAGATTACATACAATACAGGTTGACTAAAATTACATGTTTTTACTAGAAACAAAACAAGCTTACGTCTGATTATGCATACATAAATAAATTCATTATAAAGAGTTAGACTAACAAAATTATTCAAGCAAAGGATTTTAGTTTCAAACATTTTATAACACTAAGCCTATACTGTTCGTAGAGACAGTAAACATTGCTCTGAAGCAAATATTGATCTGGTTTCAAACACTCTAAACCGTTCCTTGCCACTATTACTTTCAGGAATATTGAGCTACTCCTTTGGTGTGAAATTGTATTCTGTATTTGATACAGGTTTTTAGTCTACTGTAACTTCTTAGTCAATGTAAGTATATATTTAATCAAAATTAATTATATATATTGGTCAATATTAATTTAAAAAGTCTAAATTTTCATTTACTCCCAAATGAAGGGCTAAAGCGGGCAGGAAGAAGAAGATTTTTTCAAACGCCAAGTTGCAACTGCAACTATTACACCATGCTTCACTTGACATATGGTAAAAAAATGTCACAATACTTATTATTATAGTGATAGAATTATACGCCGAGTTTTTTTATAGAATAGGGGAGCAAACGCGTAGGAGGCTCAACTGACGTTAAGTGATACCGAACATCGATACTCTCAATGCCAGAGGGCTTGCGAGTGCGTTGCCCGCCTTTTAAGAATTCGTACGCTCTTTTATTCAAGGACCCTAAGTCAAATTGATTCGGAAATATTTCAGTGGGCATCTGGTTCCATATAGTGGTGGTACGCGACAAAAACTGCCTTAAGAAATGTTTAGTTATGGAACGACGGACGTCGAGGTGATACAGATGGAATTTCGTATTCTGCCCCGATGATGAAACTCAGCTGCAGGTATCCGAACAATTTTTAATGGTTATTTAATAAATGTGTACTGTTTTATATTAAAACGAATTATACAAACACGGTATAATAGTTTATAAAAGAAATGTTTAAGGAATAGGTGAAAACATATTATGTTTACATTTCTGCGTCTAACAAGCCTGGATATTTACTATCAATGCATCTTGCTTAATTTTTAAAATATCAGCGATAACATTATAAAATTCAAAGTCGTTCAATGGCAATATATTCATGTAGGAAATGTTTGCTTTCAAATATACTTTGAGAGGGAAATATACTTTTCGTAATACATGAATACATTGGAAATGTTAATATATTGGGAAAATTTAGCTAACATTTTGGGATTACATAATATTTGTGGAACATTCAGATAATATAATATTAAAATAAATACTATTCTAAGATGTATAAAGCGTAATAGCCTAGATAACTGGATGTATATAGATATTCCACATATTTAATTGTATATGTTTTGCCTTTGCGAGTGCGTACCTATTTCATATAAGATGTAATCTACTAAATTATTATAATTTATAGGACAGAGTAGAAATGGGGAAGAAACTCAGGTATAATTAAGAGATGGCATGGACACTTTCAATGCTAAAAGAGTCACGAGTGCCTTGCCGGCTTTTTAAGAATTAGTACGCTATTGATTATAAGTCGAATTGGCTCGGAAATAATTCAGTGGCTCTCTTCTCAGTCGTATTCTTCATTGCTGAAGGTCGCGTCACTGTAAGGTGTGCTATATCTCCACTGATCGGTCTATAGCTTCCCTTAGCGCAGCTGTAATGGGAAGACCCATGAGAATCGTTGACTTGGTCACACCAGCGGGTTGGCGATCTGCCCCGCCTTTTGTCTTCCACACTGCGACAGCATGTCCTGGTTTGCGACGGGCGATATGACCAAAGCTAGAACACTTCTATAGCTTGTTGTTGAGAGTCTTGTACGAACTCTGAGTTGATCCAAGATTGATTAGTTACTTTTTTTTGGGGTCCATGGTATGCGAAGCATCTTTCTCTAACACCACATCTCCTGTCAATCTTTTCCCGTCTTCAGCTCGAATTTTGCATAACTTCGATCCGTAGAGGAATATAGATAAAAATTCAGTTGGTAGCAGTGTATTATAAAATCCGGTGTATAACATAGCAGTCGCAAATACTACTCGTTATAAATAATATCAAATAGTTATCTGTCAGTGACCACGATTGCTGAAACGCGACTTACAAAATTGAATGAATGAATTCTCTAACCGCGTGAACGAGGCATTATACACAAAATCACTAAACGAATTTAACTTTGTCACTAACGCTCAACAGAAGAAAGTATCCAATGTTAACCAGCTTTTCACGGGGAAAATTGCACGTCAGAATTTCCACATCAACGAATGTTAAAGCGTATATAATTAGCGAATAATCCTTCCGGCTGTTTGAACAAAAAATTAACGTATTCCATGCGAGCAGAGTAAGCGGATATTAATGAGCTTAAAATATTTGACTTTTTAAATCCGCACAAAAGCACAAAAGTTTGTTGTATACTCTCCTAAAATAGAGTAATCTAATTAATGTTTATAGACACATTTAGGTGGTGAATTTATATTTTTGGACACTTATTTTATGATTTTCCCCCCTCAACCTTCACTATTCTTTCAGCAACCCCCACTTTTAATAGCGATATTACTAATGTAATAAATTTTTCATGGCAACAAAAATTATAATTACTAGCGTAAAATATATGATCAATGTTGGCCTGTACTATAGCTGTTGAAATATATGAATAAATACAAGAACAAGGCGAGTGTGCCAAAAGATCGCTTTTGCGATGAATATCGATTCAAAATGATCGGAATTTAATATAGCTCTAGCGAATAAATTAAATTTAAAGGATGTAACTGGTCTCCAATGTATCTGTCATTAACTAGATTTCCTTATACTCTGTGATTATTAGAAATGTGCTGAAACTGAGAGGAAATACACTGATATTGTAGGTTATTTTTTAAGTGCGTGCTTATTGCCTTATTGTCATTTTTATAATACTTATAAATATCCGTGTGGCATTTGTATATAGTATGTGTGTATGTGCTATGTACTTAATATAATAATTTGTATATCATTTTTGGTTTTATTCAAAATTACAAATTAAGAAAATAATTAATACTGGGCACAAATTCGTTATGGGGGCGTTACGAGGAAAGTTTTTATTTGTGTTAATCCAGACAATAATTTCAGTCCGTGAATCCGTAAAGATTGGGTACGAAGGCTGTATTAGCTTATATACCAAGTCACGTACTATACGTGTATATATAGGCCAGTTCTCTAACGATACTCTAATTATTTATACATACTTTTATTACTTATGGATGCCGTTTCTTTAAAGTTTATCGGAAAAGGCTTACATTTCCTTTACTCTGTTGCGACCAACCATCCGTGAAATGCAAAATTAAAAATCAACTTCAGTATTCACGTGTATTTAAACCTTTTTACGTAAAATGGTAATTATTTTGGCTATGCGGCATTGATATTAAGTTACAATAATTAATATCGACGGGATTAACGCTTGCTTTAATTATTACGTCAGTAACAAAGGTTTTTTTTTGCGTAATAGTTTTTTTATTATATAGTAAAAATGCTTGTTATTAATAATAGTATTGTGTATACAAAGCTTCTTTAAATAATTACGTCTGTTTTATTTATGATTAAATTTTAAAAGGATGCTGATAATCAGCTGATAATCAACCTTTAACGTGTGGGACAATATTAAGACCATAAGTTTTGACAACAATTATAACTTAAGAACAGTTGTTTTTACCATTATGACATGATGATAATTAATATGACATTTATATGATTATTTAATATGCATTGTGTGGTATTCTAATTAATCAATCTGTATTTACCTCTTTCTATGCAAATACACGATTCATTATTAATAAAATTAAGTCGTTTGAAATAAAATAATGGCTTACTTTACACAGAATAAGTTTTCTAGTATTCGTCCGACGAATATTATTTTTTTTTTGACATGGGGGCAAACGAGACTATGGGACGCCCAAAAAGAGCAGTCGTCGCTGCCCATGGATACCTAATTTAGTAGGTGCGTTGCCAGTCTTTGAGGAATGACTGTGTTTTTTTAAACAATTGAAGGTTGTTTAATTAAAATTATTAGTTGATTATCTTTATTTATTTATTTATTTAAAAATACATACACTTAAGTACTAAGCCCATACGATAATGTCGAAAAAAATTTGATATATATTTAAAATATAAGATACACAATATAAAGATGTCTATAGCATTTAGTAAGCTAGCGAAGATCTGTGCAACATACAGGTTCTGACCAAGAACCACTATACCAGATACCAAGTATCCCGAACAGCCTTGGTCTTTGCCGTCGCACATATCCCCTAAGTAAAAAACCGAGTTCTTGCAATACTTGGTATGCTCACCACACCCTGCAAGGCTTTAAGTATATAGAAGTCAACTGTAACTGTTTATAACAGTAAAGTATTGTATCAAATCATTAGTCCTGGGCCTAAAAATCCTGTTTGAAAGCTACCACTCTACGCTACACGCCTTAAGCAAGATCATCATCACATTTTTTTTTTTATATAATAGGGGGCAAACGAGCTTGCGGGACGACCAAAAAAGGCAGTCTACGCAGCCCATAGACACCCATTTTTAGTGGGTGCGTTGCCGGCCTTTGAGGGAGGAGTAGACTCGCTTTTTGAACATTTGGAGGTCGTATCTCTGAGGGAAGACCCCCCCGGGAGCCGATTCCACAGTTCGCTATTTTTCAGCATTTGCATGATGTACAAGAGTATTTATGGCTAAAATCTCAACTTGGAGCCCTCAAAATTCTATGACTGCGCAATGCGGCTCTATTTCATAGGCTGAAGCCGAGCAAATAACTCGGAGTCAACAGAGCGCCTCCAAAACAGCTTGAATCGCATGAATAATCCACAATTCGACGATTTACGGCGTTCCGTAATCCGCAAGTCGACGCGCAGCGTGTATTATTCACTAGCACTGCCTTGAGTGAGTCTGTACACCTGGGGGAATTCTATAACCATTTTGTGGTAGTGTTTAATTGCCTAGTAGTTTAGTACCCACATACATAGTTCCTATATAAATTGGGTAATTTTTTGTTATATTTTTTTATACCTTCGTTATAAAAAAATATAACAATTTTTTTAAAAAAAAAACATAATTAAATGTAAAGGAGGCAACTGGCGGCCTTATCACTTTCGAGCGATCTCTTCCAGGCAACCACTGTGAGAAAGAAAAAGAATTGTTTTCAATTAGAAAAGGTAAGGTAAAATAAGTATATGTTAAGAAATAAAATAAATCAATGGCGCTACACCCTTTTTAGATCTGGGCGTCAGATTTCTGTATCTGTTTCATGGTGATTTGTCCATCTAATAGGCAAGTAGGTGATCAGCTTGTGCCTGACACAAGCCGTCGACTCTTTGAGTCTAAGGCAAGCCGGTTGCCTCACGATCTTTTCCTACACCGTTTAGATAGACAGAAAGGAATCCGGGGATCAAACCTACGATGGAATCAGAGTCGCACGCTGAAGCCACTGGCAACACTGCTATATGTTAATATACCTTCATATTATGAAGTTCTATATGGTCATAATGTCAGTATTTCTAGTGCTGTTCATTTCCCAAACTATTTACTAAATAACAATTATGTATAACAAAATACCTTTCCTAACTATAATCCTAAAAACACCGCCAGCGCATATAAGGGAACTAACGTGCCGGGAACTACCACATCTTTATGTATCTCGTAAATATGATTTTTACGAACATAATACTATTTGTTAATTTAAAATTATAATATATATTTTAATAGGGAGTTTTATACAAAAATAGTGTACAGTAATTTTAAAGCTATTAAAGGTAATAAAATAAATGTGTAACGATTTATTGTATGTTATTAGGCTAGCAACACGAAATATCACGTAATAGGCGCGCACGCAGTGTCGGAAGCGACGTCACGTGCGATACACTTTCTTGGGTGTGGTTTTTGTTACAGGAGGATGGCGATAACTGTTTTACATTAATCCGATATTCGACTTATAAAAATATAATTATTGTTTTTATTACCGGTAAACCCAGAGCTGGTGCTTCTTTCGCTCCACGAATAAGTATCGCAATACAGCGAGGAAATGCCAGAGTTAAAGGTACACTGCCACAGGGACCAACATTTAAAAAAAAAATTAATTTATAAATGATTATTATTATTGCGAACCAATGTGAGTGTCTATGGGTGGCGGTATCACTTAACATCACCTGAGCCTCCTGCTCGTTGGCCCCATGTTGTATAAAAAACCAAGGCAACAGATGTTACAATAAAAATATATAAACTTAATTTGAAATTGGCGGGGCATATGGCAAGAGGAACAGAAAAGAGGAGCAAAAAAGTACTGAAACGGTGCCCAAGGTACCGCAAGTCAAGGGCGTAGAGCGGGTAAGAAGAACTGGCAAGAAACTTTCCGCCACTCTTCTTACTTAGAAGATGGATAGACCAAATTAAAGAACTGGCAGTAGGTACATGGCAAAGAGGAATGGTGAAATTTGGAGGCGGCTTTGCCAAAAAAGGGCACACATATATTAAAGAAGATAGAAAAGTGTTTTAATGTAAAAGTATTAGAATTAATAGGCTATTATTATAATATAACAAGCACTAGCTTGTACTCTTTTTTTACGCAGGAAAAATATGCATTGACACAGGAGACAAGAGGTGACAAGAGGTGTCACAAGTTGGATATCTAGTGGCTAGGTTAATTGCTATAGACATGAATTTTTGATTAACATTGTTCATGCGTTTAGATTTTATACCACACGTTCTCGCACGCAACCGTTATGTAAAAACCATGCAATCTTTGTCTCATGTCTGCATATGCAATTAACTGAGTAATGCGATCACTGACCCATTGTTTGATTGCCTATTTCTATGTACAAATTTCTTGATTCATATTCTACTTATTGCTGGCATTTAGAATTTCAAATCGGTTATAGTTTCTGAGTTTTTTTGTTAAACCAATTTTTCTTAATAACCATAACCAAAATAAAAATCCTCGGAGCAGTGAAGTGCGAAAACTGAGTCTACATACATACATGTAGTAATCAAAAGGAAAGCTTATAAATATGCATAGCGAGAGCATAACAAGTCCCAACCCTTTTTTTTAATTTCTATATTAATATAAATATTTTTTAAGTATTTTAAGTTCCCGTATTCTAGTATCTTAGTATTTTACTGCATGGCTTTTAATGAGTTTAAATTAGTGAACCAAGATTTAATGTGTAACAATTCGACTTAGGGTCCTTTAAGAAAAGAGCGTACCAATTCTTAAAAGGCCGGCAACGCACTTGCGAGCCCTATGGCATTGAGTGTCCATGAGTTTTTTTTTATCACTTAACATCAGATGAACCTACTGCCCGTTTGTTTGTTCTTTGTAAAAAACACAATTACTAATTTATACAAATAACACTTTACGAACCAACATTATTTCAGTATCGACGTTTTATTCGTTAAGGACTCTGCAAAATTTGATTACTATTTATTTAGCTTAAACCTATTTGTGTTTTAACTAATTGTCTTAACCGCGGAAACCGCATTGAGGCAGGGTTTTCTTGTATTAGTTTCCTTGAAGCAGAGTTTACTCGAGCATGCCTCTCAGGTTGGAGGTCGTGTTTCGAATCACCTGTACATAGATTTTTCTTTCTATATCTGTAATTGCTCCCGTGAAGTAATGGTGGAGAAATGCCGTAGACCAAAAAGCGTATCACAGAGGGCAAATCATATTTTTTTTAATTTCCAGGTTGTAGCGCCATTGTTTATTTTTTTTTTGTATTTCCTGATTTCTACGAGAGTCTTCTTTATAGATGATATCGATACCTCCTAAGTATACTGAGTCAACTGACATTTTAGTAATTTTACAGGAGAGCCATTTTAAGGCAAATTGTTTATATTTTAATGAAATCAAACTAATTCGGAATAAATTAAATGTTTTTTTAATAAAGATTGAAAGCTCTTTCTTTGGTATAACATGATTTTGCTGAATTTTGTTTATAAATGATATTTTATGTACATGACTCATTATACACGGGCGGGACTCAATAGTAAAATGGTTTAACTACCAGTTATATTCATGTACGTTGTACATGAAAATCCATGGCTTACTCGAGAATATTACGAAATATGATAATCATATTATTAATATCATACTACTTTTGGTTATTTTCGATTTTTTTTGTCCCTCTTAATAATAAAATGTTTAAATTACATCACTTGACTCATTATACTAGGAAAGTACTTACCTATGTTAGTAGTTAAAACCTCAACGTATACTGGACTAATATAATTAATCGAGGCTTTTTAACTCATTTTAGGTATTTCGAATACCTCACGAAATTAATAAAGGTTAGGAAGAAGTAGTCTCATTAACAAAACAACACATTTAAAGAATCACGATGTATTTTTCGTTTATACTAAGTAGGACCCTTTTTTGTAGCATGTGGTATTATTAAAGTTTCTTGAACAGTAACAAACATCAATAAAAATAATAGAAACTAAAAATGGTAACTTACGTTAAACAATATTAATAAAAATAATAGATATGAATAATATAAATATCTAAAAATCTAGGAAATTCTAACGCTCAAAAAATTGCTATAAGGTTAAACAAAATAAATAAAAATATTAAAGGTTGAACGAATCAAAAATCAGTCTGAATCACTATCTTCTGCTCCATTAGAGTTATTTAGATAGATAGATAGATCCATCATTAGTAGTTGTCCAGTTGTTTATAAGTTTTGACTTTGATTTAAATGATAAATGATTTATTTCTGTAAGTAGGTTTTTACAAACACTTTTACACGTCAAACATATTTTTTTTAAAACTAGATGAGATTTGAAGTCCTTTATTAAACCCTGAGACACTTCAATAACTGTGTATGTATCTAAAAGCTGTATATCATTGATCAGGCATATAAAGCTTTTTATCTTTGTCTGTCTTTCAATTAAAGCGTGCATACTGTCGCCTTCACTTTGTGAATGACCCACTATTAGAAAGCGATGGCTAAATAGCTATACTACACTTTAAACTACCTAACATATACATTAAGAAATAAATCCTATTTCTATTTTGACCTTCACCACCCGTATCTTCTATAAACTTAAAATGATAGCTGGAAATTTCAATTGCACCTCTCTTTGCTGTCTGTTGATACCATCAAAAGCAATCACCTTGGCGAGATCCCAGAATTAATATCGTGAAATTATACAAATAATGTTTCCGTTTATAATAAAAAGTACTCACGCTTCCGTGAGGTACATACATTAAGACACTTTTGAAGATCAGATGCTGATGTAAGGATTTCATCATTTTGTAACGCTGATTTTTTATCTTTTGTTTTCATCTTTCTAGATTTCTCTTTTTTTGTAAATGCTCTTCATGCTTTTCTTTATCTGCCTTCAGAACTTGCTTGTTATTTTCATAAATGTGACATTGTTCACAAATATCTTTTTTGGGTTTATAAAACCTATATATAGATATTGTCTCACGGTAGTCCATAAACCATTCGATTCATGAACAGTTTTGGGAAGGATAAAAAGCCTTCCAGATAATGTTTACTTGATTTTTGGCGAGTGTAATGTGACAGGAGAAAATGCTTCAACGTGATCTATAACACTGTGAACGTTATCGGATGGATTATATGTTCATCCAAAGACCACGCTGATCTGATTTAATAAATCCATTACCTTTATCGGACTTTTCTAAATCTGTATAAGCAAAATCAAAACTAATAGAAAGGGTTCTCAAGAACATAGTTTTGCAAACCGATATTTTTGTGGTCTTAATAATATTATCTCCTTCACTGCTTTTTGTATCGACAATATTTTTTCTCTTTTTTTCCAGCTTTTACAAAATATCTTGCCAAAAAACCCATTGTCTTCGGTGGTCCAATAATCCAAAACATTCTGTTAATTTCTCACTGCATTTTTTCCGACAAGTTGAGGGGCAAGAAGTTTTCATAATTCTCGTAGCATGTACTCTTCCGTTTCTACTGACATATTCCAATCCTCTATTAAGCTTATATTTCCTCTCCTTATCCTTACGTTTTTTATGAAAACTCTTAGCCTTTCTTTATCTTTTTTCGCAATGGAAATGCGCTTTTGGCGTTATTGGACGATGAGTATGTGATGTCATTAATGTCAGAAATTAACAGGAGATGAGTCAAAAGAATTATACGGCGATGGTACTGGAGTAATATCACAATAATTTTCTATAATGCTATTCTGGATGGGCGAATTACCTGGAGTGTTCTCTATGACTGATGGCGATCGATCTCCTTTTTGAGTTCAGTTATCAACATTCGATACCCAAGGCGAAGAGCAAAGAATATAATCTAGGTATAATATGTAAGCATTAGAAGGGATATTCTGCGATACTTCCTTGCTATCATTCTAATCAATATCATCAAGTATTGATAGCTCCTCTTCCATAAAATTTGCATCCTGTGGCAATGGAGACTCTAAAACAAACAACAATTAAAAACACAAGAATTCATATTTTTATATTTAACGTGCCAATATTAAGTTATAAAATTTATAACACATAAAAAAATATATTATACCACAATTAAAACAAATATATCAAAAATTGAATTAGTACATTATTATAGCCAGATAAATCAAGTGTCTTCTTTATAAAGTTTGTTCGTTGTAAACAGGTGTAAATATAGTTGTATCAGTATACGGCGTACTAAGCAACGTGTAACAATTATCAAACAAAAATGGCAAAATCACACTATATGTAACATAAATAAAGTATATCAATGTAACTTACCATATTCATCCCTGTTTTGGAGGTTTTCCCATCCCTATCACCGATTCCTGAGATATTGCTAATTGTATCATTAGTATTATTGAGAAAATTAAAAAAAATTCGCGCCCTCGCCGTCATTTATCGTATACTGAGCCATAATATACTTGTATCAATGCGTCCCTCCTCACGCCCCGCGAATACTGATACAATGTTATTTGGATCAGTATACAATGTACGATTTTAACTGATGTTGAAATTGATTTAGTATTCGTGAAATTATCTCGGTAATTATAGGTCTTTTAAAAAAAAAAATAACACTAACATTAAGATCATGGTTTATTATGTACTTTTGTATAAAAAAAACAAAATACCTAAATTTGTTAGATGACTCAGTATACTTAGGAGGTATCGATATACTGTTATTAATTTTAAAAAAATGTTTATTAGTATAAGATAGGTACTTATTCCACATCATTAAATTTGAATAGGTAGACATCCCTACTCATCGGCAAAGGCAGAGGGTGTAGGCCGACAGAAAACGACGGCGTAAAAACTCTTTGTACTCTTTTAAAGTAGTATCATCATATAAAATGACCATGGCAAACATCACTTATTTTAAAACAAATATCGGAAATTAATTAGATATGGGATTGGAGCGCCATTGTTTTTTTTTTTTTAAATTTCCTGATTTCTAAGCAAGTCTACTTTATCGATGACCTATATACTGTTATCAATTGCGTCTAAAAGTCTAAGACATTCCAGCGATATTTCTTCACAGAATAATAAAAAAAAAGATTGTGCACGGCCTTCAATCCGCACGTTTTCAGGGTTGAAAGTCGCCAATCAGTGGGCTTATATTGCTAAAGTGAAGTAAACTTTAATCAAAAGTATGAGAAACTAGACTTTTAGCTGAATAGGTTGGGTGTGCCCAGCAATATCGTAATTACTTCCGGTTCACGAATTTTCTATTCAATGGAACGCGGTGAAAAGCTAATTACGGTTTGAGGCTAAAAATATACGAAATTCATATACTAGATGAAATTCTAAGGTCTAAATTATGTGTTTAATTATTGTATATTATCTTATTAAATTGTCTCTGAAAAAAGATTTTGTACGTGGGAAAAAGAATCATAGAATAAATATACAACATATACCTACATGATACATGGTATGTATTGTTTTCCTCGCTTATCGAATAAGCATCGCAATACAGCGAGGAAATGCTGCCAGCGTTAAAGGTACACTGCCAAAGAGACCAAACTTTTTAAATTTGTTTTAATTTTCTTTTTAATTATTTTTATTATTACTTGTATGACAAAGCAATCCATATGGGTACTATCCTCAATAGCGAATTAAGAATTTCTGGCCAGATCTCTTGATCTTGACAGTAAATTTTTTTTTTTTTACGTACATACGTTTATGCAATTTTATATTATTACATAATTATACTATAAAGCCTATTGAAACATAAAGCAATCATTATCAACTCCGACATTATCTTCAGTAAAAAGATTTTCTTGCTAGCTCTCATCCATTCTACCTTGATTTGAGAACTGGCAGTATTTTTTTTACGTCCATAAGTTTATTGTAACTATATGTATAAAATTTAGATGTAATTTAAAGTTAAATGAAATTTTGCATTATATTCCAAATTCCGATAAAATCCCTTGATACGTTGACCTAAAAATAAGAATTCCCGTTTGATCCCTCGCGTAAATACATTATTTAATAATGAGTATCTTTGTGCTAAGGAAAATTGTTTCGTCAGCAATTTCCTTCAAAAAGAATAAATTGTGGGTAACTTTGAAATATGCAACATCACCATATTGTTAGCGGGAAAGGGGAGAATTCTTTAATAAATGGGATGTTTGTAAAGGCAAAGGGAAATAAGTATACAAAATGGGTTAACTTTATATTGTAAAGCTGCTCGTAGTTATGATAATTGCAATCTAAACCCCGCAACTTACTGTCAATAGAGTTGAAGGTTTTAAAAAACATTTCAGATCATTTATCTGTGGAAATTCTTTATTTTGATTCTATTAAGAATTCGACTAATCTATATATAATCTATATAGTTAATATAAATTAGTTTTTTTTAATTAAGGGTTTATGATGTATAGATAATAGATATTTTTGATGGGAAACTGTAGCAAGACTCCGTATTAATCAAATAGTCATACATTGTCCAAATTTTAAAATATGCAAATAAAAAATCTTATTTATAAAATAAAAAAATATATATTAGCTTTTGACACTTAAACGATTTAATGAAATTGATGAAAACCTAAAAATTTAATCGAGGTAAAATGCAGGTTGAGCGATAATAAAGCAGCAAAGAGGTGTTAATGAGCAGAACGGGTTTTCTATAAAATTCTATTAATGATTACCGAGCTCAACAGAGAAAGCACTAAGAGAATATGAAGCTGGTTAAAGAAAAAGTTCAGTTCTTTAAAGCAGATACTAAAAAACTGAACTAAATAGTGGCTGGAAAATAGTAGACTATTTCTAAAATAAATTTACAAAAATTTGGGCATGTTTGCGACGACAGTGTTTGGCATATTCGCTACAATGAAGAACTTTATAACATCATTGACAACGCCAACATCGTCCAATTCATAAAATGCAACAGGCTCAAATGGTTGCAACATGTGCACGGAATGGCGGACGACAGAACCCAAAGGTCCTTACTGAACTCACAACCTGGTGGCAAGAGAAAACCCGGTAGACCGAGGCTTGATGGGATGGAGTTGTCAAGGACCTCGATACAATGCAATGGCGAAATATACTTAAGGAGCACAAAGGGCTTTAATTATTTTGATGATGATGAAAATCTCTAGATATATAAAATTCTCGTGTCACAATGTTCTTTCTCATACTCCTCCGAAACGGCTCGACCGATTCTTATGAAATTTTTTATGCATAGTCAGTAAGTCTGAGAATCGGCTACTATCTTTCAAACCCCTAAGTGATAAGGGGTGTCCACTCCAGTTTTTTTTTTGGATAATTTTTATTTTTATGATACAACATATTACAATTTATTATAGTAGATAGTTATTTTTATTGAACTAAAAAAATGTTTCCTTGACCATGGCACATGGCAAACCGTTTGCCGGGTCAGCTAGTAAATTTATTAAGTTTGGTCCCTATGGCAGTGTACCTTTGATGCTGGAATCGTTTCCTCACTGTATTGCGATTCTTAATCGTTAAGCTGCTCTGGGGTCACCAGGCGCTTACTTAAATCTTTAATTAGCGCCTGTGTAGTTGAACGCCACGGCCCAAGGGTCTAGTCCAAAGGGAACAAAACCAAAGTTGGAGGAAAGACTCTTATATTTGAGTCGTTTATTATTTTATATATAACCTGCTTTGCGGGTGCGACTGTTTATAAACATTGAGTAAACCTTATTTAAAAAAACAGACGCAATTTGGACCAGGTTTAAAAAAGCTATATTTTTGATATCTAAGAAATGAAGTATGTATCGTTTGATTTCTAAAGTAAATTTACTCGAATGAATAAGTTTATTAATATAATACATAACTTTGTGAATTAACGTGACAAAATATTCTTTAACTAATTGAGGATTATAGTGCGTTTAAAAGTATTATAATGTCCGCATAATATAAAATAATAATATAAATATAATCCAGAATGTATGTATTCGTACAAAATACAGTACTAAATTATATCTCAGAGTACTTAATGAACATTTAATAAAGCTAAATAAATAATTGAGGATGTCTTGATTTACCACTTTATTCAATTATTAACTAGATTAATATTGCTCTAGAATGTGGAATTGGATCTTGGATAATGTGAAAACACAATGAACGAAAGATGTTTTATATTTGCGACCCATCAAATTGTGCGACCCAGCAATTGTTGCTTTACCATACTAATCGATTGCTCTGTCTCGCTAATTCCACATTCGTCACAATATACAGCACCGTTTGGTAGAATTATTCTCTATAAGGAAAATACATCATTTCTTTATGTAAAACTAGCGGCTTTTCTCGCGACGGCTAGAAATTTATTGTCTAAATATATTTCCTCTGTATAAAAATATATAGATACAGAAATAATATAGTGAGTAGTGGGACGCAGGTTTCTCCTTAGACAAAGGACGGCAATTCTGTTACGCTACAGTGAGACACGGGACACATGAATTACTGTTCCTTCACTGTGCATCGGACACGCTGTTTAAAATTTATATGCAGATAAGTGAGGAAACTGGCTTGCGTCATCCCAATGACGTATAGGCATAGAAACCACACCACTAGGAACCTAAAGAATTATCAAAGAAAGATGCCATGGTCGATAATCGCCAGTGAAATATTTTTCAAATAATTATTTGACTAGAAAAAGCTTACAATATAAAGACGAAATCCTAAAAATTGTCTCATTTGTGGTAAAAAGTAATTTTAGTCAACCTGTATATTAATGCGGTGTAGGAGGCTTAACTGAGCTTAGTGGTAGGAGACTAGTAGTAATAGCGCTCTGTGGCGCCTCCACTCGGTCCAGCAGTTGCTACTGCTGTTTAAAGCCAGCAATTGGAGAGAGGTGGCACAGGTGGAGCGCTGGAAGTTCTCATTTCGGAGGCCAGAACACTTATTGGGTCGCAGAGCCAGCGGTGTGAGTGCCAGTGAGTGTAATGTGAGAGTGAAAAATGGAAAGAAGCATCTTAGAATAAAAAAGATTCACAAAATACGAAACGAACAGATCAGGGCAAAAACTAATCACATGCAAGCCATATTGCAAGGTGTAGCAAAGATGGACCGCTGAAGTTACCCACTCCAGGAAAGAGAAACGTGAGAAGTTGACGACATCTTAAAGGTGTCTAGGGAGAAATGGATGGACAAAGCAAAGAACAGATTCAAATGGTTCCGGAGAACTTTACCCAGGGGGGAGGGGCAGGTAAAGGCCTCCTTTTACTGCGAAATACGAATTATGGAAATCACAAGTAATAAGTATATAACAAATTAACACCCACTTGATGCGTAAATTGTATAGTATGGAATTAAAGTGGCTTTATTATAAACTAGCTGGCCTGGCGAACATCGTACCGCCTAACAGTCGATTCTTTATTTGTTTAAAATACTTCTGCTTCTGCTATTCGGGACACCTTCCCGGAAGCCCTACACTCACACTTGAACTTTATGCTATGGTATTAAAGCTCAAATTGACTTTTAAGTATTATTACGAATATTTTGTATGGGAATATAGAAAAGTGTTGTTTTTAGACTTTTTCATTCAATTTTTT
The DNA here is from genome assembly GCF_905475465.1 of Pieris napi. NCBI lineage: Eukaryota > Metazoa > Arthropoda > Insecta > Lepidoptera > Pieridae > Pieris > Pieris napi. The sequence goes on from NC_062255.1 coordinate 9,904,308, forward strand.
TTAATTTTTCTCCGTAAGAACCATCCTCGTACTTCAAGGTATATTATAAAAAAAAATCAGACAAATCGATCTAGCCGTTTTCATGTTATGTCGTGACAACGGAAAACGGGTTTCATTTTTATATATATAGATATTATAAAAGAATAGAAATTAAGTAAATAATGATTTCCTTGTAATTTTTTATTATTTTCTTCATAAAAACTGTTAACTGTGTTTTAATCTGTATTTAATTTTTACTACATCGTGGAATACAAAAACCAAATAAACACATCGCAGATTATATCTGTTAAATGAGATTCAAGAAAATTACAGGGTTCCATATTGTTCCCCAGATTCAACTTTGAATATTTCAACTTTGATTCCCCAGTTTTAATCTGTTCCCATTAAAATGGGTTCCTCGTGGGAGTACCCGAACGATATCATTCAAATGATCGAAATCTCTGTAATTGTGTCAATAATCTCTATTATTTAATAACTTTTTAAATGTAAGTAAACAGTCTCAAGCTATTTATAATATACGAGAAAGGTTCTACGCGTTTTGAAAATAAATATACTCGTATATGTCGTATTATCTAAATCGAATAATGGTCGTATAATGGCGAAGTAAAGTTGTGTTTGAAATCATTTGTTTTTTAATTTTATATTGTTTTTTATTCCGTAACTTCTCTTAAAAAGACGAACAGAGATGATTTTTTATAAACAGTAGTGATCAGCTTCCTAGCCCACACCTAGCGAATAAATATTTTTATGAAATAAACTGTGATTATCATCGTCTAAACGCAACATACGCTCTCAACAGTTTAGATGTCATAAAAAAATAGCGTGAAAAATATCTAATGTCCAAAATCCAAGGTAGGTGATTAGCCTCCTGTGCCTGACACACACCGTTGACTGGGTATAAGGAAAGCCGGTTTCCTCACGGTGTTTTCCTTCACCTTTGAGCGAATTTTAATTGCGCACATAGACAGAAAGTACATTGGTACACAGCCGGGAATCAAACCTACGACCTCAAGGATAAAAATCGCACGCTGAAGCTACTAGGCCAACACTGCTCTACATACATATCCAAAAACATGTCAAAATTGTGAAACTAGAATTAGCAGGGTGTTTTGAATGTCATAGCAAAAGACAAAAGCTTATATGAAGTGAATCCACTTCCGAGACTAATTTTAATTAGCACTCTCTATAGAAGTTGCCGAGAGCTTCGCAAATGCTTAGTTCTTCAATTTACTATTTAATTATTAAACCTTATTACCGGCTGAGGAGCGCGTTTGAGATTCTTGTATATTCCTAAATTTAAATTGCTAACTTTAACACTCTTTCATCAGCCTTTTTATTAATGCAATGTCTCTTAATTGAGACATTAAACGATCTAGCTTAGACTAAGATTAATAAGCAATTAACTCTAAACCTATTTACTAATAAGAATTCGTCCAAAACATCTTCCAGGCGAATACACTATATTCTTGAGATTTGTTCTTACTACATTAATATGCACCACCACAGAATATTTATTAAAAAATACCAATTTAAAGGTCACAAAGATTTTAAAATTTTAGAAAGAAATTGAAACAAATAAGTAACATTGTTCTATTTAAAATGTTAAAAATGATTATGTATGATTTAACATACAATTCAATGCCAGAAACATTAATATAAAGAATGATTAATTTATAATTGCTTAAAAATAGAAGAAAGTATGATGTCACAAGTTTTACACATATATTAATTAGAACATTAAAATTACAAATTACTACTACTAAATCTCTACTTAAAACTAATTTGGGGGCTCATGGTCTATCTGACCACGGCTGAAGGAATCAAAACGTCAAGTTACCTGAGTAATGAAAGCTATTTACAAAAGCTTGCCAACGCTCGGCACACTGATACATTAAGAAAAATAAAGTACAAGATTTAATGTGACAAGCACTTATAGGCAAACATAACATACACGAACAGATAAATTATAAAAACTAAAGGAAAATTGATTTCAAAGTATGAAGGGAGCGATGGATATCCAGACCTAGCTCGTCTATTACAATTTCAATCTATATAACGCCTAAACGCGTTCTTCTGCAAGGTGGGACAAATGGCCTGTGGTATCTAGCGGGTACACGAAAATTAAAAACTTGGGTTCTTAAATATTTTAAACCCAAACAATTAATTTTCTGCGATTCTCTAATGACAACTTCTTAAAGTACTCTAGTCTGGCTTTTCAAATTTCACCACTGGTTTTATGTTGATTTTACCTTTAAAAAATTTTTCACAATGGAATAATACAAAATTATTAAAGCAACAAATTTCTGAAGAATGAGCAGTCATTTGCACGTCTTCAAAGAAATTAAATTCCACGGAAGCCATTTTTAATTACAGGAAACTCTTGAACGTATTAACAATTAGGGGCCGTACACTGAATTAAAATTCTAACGGATAACAAATGTTCGATTTTCTTTATATCTTGTTTATTTGTGTTTCTCCAACTTAAATGATCCTCGAACAGTCTAATCACTGACTGTCCTGAAGGCCCAGTGGCTGAGGTCAAGAAGTCGTATATGTCTTTAGCGACCGCAAATAACTTCGTTAGTGCGTTTCAGGGTCATCATCGCAATGATTGTAATGAAATGAAATAGTTTATTCTTGCAAGTAGGACTATATAAATCACTTTTACAATGTCTTCCTAAGCTAGATGAAGTCGACATTTCCTAACTGACTGCCCTGAGAAGAAATGTCGAAACAAACTCGGGGGTCTTAGTCTCTTTTATAGTCCAGATAATACAATAATATATTAATAAATTGTTGTAAACAAATGCAGAGTATTTACTGGACTGGTCTTTGGAAGAAAGAACCAGACCGATCTGAGCAAGCCTGTGCCAGCAGACGGCAAGCATGACATATGGCATACCATGTTTTTAATTAAAAAGTTAAAAATAGGGGTTGATCGTAGTGGGGTGAAAAGTAAAAAAATATAAACAAAAATTTGTATCTAAAAAGTTAAAATTACAATTTAGGGGACCACCCTTAACATTTAGAGGGATGAAATAGGTGGTGTCCGCTTCTCAGACTAACTGAATATGCATAAAAATTGTCATAAGAATCGGTCGAGCCGTTTCGAACATTGTGACACGAAAATTTATATATTAGATTAAGTTAGTATTTAAGTTGTAAACGTAAAATCTGTGCAAAGTATAATCGTAGATTTTTAAGTGACATCTTCCATTGAGGCAATGTTATAGTTTTTTCATAGAAAATAGTATTTTTTCTGTTTGTAACTAATTACTTTGAAATAGTACTAAGTGTTACTGAATTTTCAGTGGTCAGTCTCGCAAAAACTCTTGAAATATTTGTAGAAGTTCAGGGAAGGTTTATATATTGAAATATAAATAATAAAAGTAAAAAAAGACTAAAAACAATAAAAACTGTACTTAGCTGGAAAATATTTGATATTTAATCTTTTTAAAAATAAAAAAGTTTAATTTCGTTGTTAAATATTTAAAGATGCCTTTGGGGAATTTGTGTTTCAATCTGTATGCGATCCGATCTCTTTCATCTGTTTTTAAAAAAAATATCATCTAGTATAATTAAATTAATTAAATAAAAAACTAATTTTTAGAACAAAAGAAACGATATTTTTTTTAAATTTATAACGAAGTCTGTAAAAGGTCCCTTAAATATACATTATTATTTGATAATAATAACGACAAGTTAAAAGAAAACTCAAACCATTAAATTATTGATAGAACCTTAATTTTCCGGGCGCAATATTTGTAATTAAATTTTCTCCTCGACCATTTAATTACTCGGTAACATTTCCTGTATTTCAGTTCCAGTTCAAACGAAGTGGAAAAAGGTGAAAATTGGAAGAAAATTCTAGGAAAATCGCTCTCCATCTATATACCATTCCTATATCATACATTATATAATTTGTTATTTACTTTAATATATATTAATTTTCTATATTCACGTACTATCATAGTTTAATAGCGAAATTTACTTTAACAATTATAAGTTTATATCTTTAATAATACTCATGTTTTTTTAAAAAAAATCCATAAAAGTTATTTGACCTTGTTATTTTATTTTACTTTCCTTAATAATAGAGCCCTTCATAATCGAGCCTCTGACCACGATTGCTGTACTGGAATCAAGTTAATTTTAAATATGTTTTTTATATAGAACAGGGAGCAAACGGGCAGGATCAATTGGTGTTAAGTGATACCTCCCCTCCGTCCATGGGCACTCTCATTATTAAGAATTCGTACGCTCTTTTCTTCTTTTTTTAGGTCAACCTAAGTCAAATTGGTCTGAAATAATATTTTATTGAGTACTAGCTGGCCTGGCGAACATCGTACCGCCTAACAGTCGATTCTTTATTTTTTTAAATATTTATTCTGCTATTCGGGACACCGGTCTAGCTAGTAAGATAAAAAAAAGAAAGTTGATAATACAACAAATACATTATGTCAAAAATAAAAATTTACCTTCCCGAAACCCCTCCACTAACACTTTAACTTTATGATATGGTATTAAAGTTCAAATTTGCTTTTAAGTATCATTACGAATATTTTGTATGGGAATATAGAAAAGTGTTGTTTTTAGACTTTTTCACTCATTTTTTTTTTAATTTTTCTCTCCGTAAGAACCATCCTCGTACTTCAAGGTATATTATAAAAAAGAATTGGCCAAATTGGTCCAGGAGTTGTTGAGTTATGCGCTTACCAACACATTTTGCGATTCATTTTTATATTATAGATTTTGTAAAATATCGTCATAAATCTTAAATTTGATTTCCAAACGTTAAATCTCAACAATATATTGCACTAATTAGTCTTGGAAGCTGTGAAATTTCATCTCTCTAACCGATCATACCACGGCTAATGGAGAAATGGATATATGAAGATACAGTTTTGGATGAAATTTAATACGATTTATGAGAAATTGAAGATGAGAAATATTGGTAAGTTAATTTAAAATTATCTATGTATTAGAGCAGTGTTGGCCTAGTTGGTTCAGCGTGTGACTCTCCCTGAGGTCGTAAGTTCGATCCCCGGCTGTGCACTAATGTACTTTCTTTCTATGTGCGCATTTAACATTCGCTTGAACGGTGGAGGAAAACATCGTGAGAAAACCGGTGTGCCTAAGACCCAAAAAGTCGAGGGCGTGCGTTAGGCACAGAAGGCTGATCTCCTACTTGCCTATTAGATTAACAAATGATCATGAAAAAGATACAGCAATCTGAGGCCAGACCTAAAATGGTTGTAGGTTGATTTTTTAGCGCAATTTTAAACATTTTCTATGGATTAGATTCGAGGCTTAGGGCGATTTATGACTCCCAAATGTCAAAGTCCAGTACATTTTTGACAGTTGACACCTGGTAGATAGTACCGGTGACCTCAGAGGTGGTGCTTTCCTCGACGAATAAGTATCGCAATACAGCAGGGAAACGCTTGCATTAAAGGTACACTGCCACAGGTACCAAACTTTTTAAATTTTCTATTATATATTTATTATTTTGGATATTGTAAATACAATATATTTAATACTTTATATCAAAGTCCATAAATAAAGTGACTTAATAAAAATTACGAACGTAAAGCTGATAAGAAATATTATTTTTTCTTTCAATAAGGTTCTATTAAAAATGTTCATATAAAAATCCAACCAAAAACATTTCTCCCCATTTCTCGGGTCGGGCAATAACACTAATGTCCAATTTATCAATAGAGCGACAGGTGACGGGATCTGGGCAAATTTAATATACTTTTTGTTGTAACCCTTCGGCTGACGTGGATTACATCGGTAGGGTTGCCACTCAAGATGTATTTAATTTCTACTGCTGTCAGTTTATTGGATTTGCGAATCCGTACAACAAAACTTTTTGCTCGCCTCCAGTGTTGGCAATATTTTTTATATTACTTACCCTTGTTTAAATGTGAAAAACAAAGAACGCTCACGGCTTATAGACGCTTTAGAATATTTAAATGATCTTTTTGTAGCAAGTTATGTCAGACTTAGATTTGCAAAATTGTGAACGCGTTTTAAAATACAAATATTAGTAAAAATCCTCTCAGAATAATGAACTTATAATTTTGTACTAATATTTTTTGTATTGACGTGACGTGCTAAGTGTCTATTTTATACCCAAACGCATTGTTAAGCAATAAATTACTAGTAAAGTCTAAAATAGGAAGTGTAATATATGTATTGTCATTTGAGATAAGATAGCTTGTAACATATACTGTAGATATAGCGTTATATATGATGTGATTAATTTTAATTAATAAATAGAATATTGAATACGGGTTGAATCGAGGATTCAATTTTAATATATAAAATTAAAATAAGTAAATAAATAAAACTTATTTCGTTTATTTCTTTATTAAGTCCAAATGTTAAATTATTTTTCTATGTATGTCTTCTATCAGAATGTCTCCTCAAAAACTGATATTTTTACTGGGAATCGTACCTTGAATCTCCCAGTTAGCATTCATCAACTATGGAAGGATATAAGGATATTTCCAACATTCTTTTTGGTCTAATGGTTAATTCAACAGTAGATAATGTAAAATCTTTAAAATTAAAATACTCTAATATATTACTACGAATAAAATTTTAATAAATGTTTTTATTAAAGAAATATTAAAGCTGAAACGACCAATTGCCATCTGTCCTGCTCATTCGTATGTAAAAAGACGAAGAAAATAAAGACAGACAATGTATTATACTATAATAACCGGTTTTGTATTGAACAATAAAGGAATATCGACAATGGACGCATCCTGTGGGATTGTATTCAGTACAATCGTGTATTAAAAATATGGAGAAGACCTTTGTGTATGTGCCTGTATCATTCATATTATCTAGAAAACATCAGATATATTAATCATATATAAAATGGTAAGAAACCGAAAACTCTCTATTAAAGTAAAAAAACATAAGTATTTAAATAAATCAATGGCGCTACAACCTTTTTAGGTCTGGGCCTCAGATTTCTGTATCTGTTTCATGATGATTTGGTAATCTAATAGGCAAGTAGGTGATCAGCCTTCTGTGCCTGATGTACGCCGTTGACTTTTTGGGTCTAAGGTTCGGTTCCTCACGATGTTTTCCTTCACCGTTCGAGCGAATGTTACACATAGAAAGTCCATTGGTGCACAGCCGGGGATCGAACCTATGACCTCAGGGATGAGAGTCGTACGCTGAAGCCACTAGGCCAACACTGCTCACTAATATTAAAATATACATATAATAATTATTAACACATAAAAAATTTCGTCGGAAAACGAACCCCAGAGTCACAAGTGTAATAAAAGTATTACAGTTCAAGTTTAACGAGGTCATTTTCCTGGTGACACCAAAATTGTAACCGATTTTCACTTTATGAATGGATCAATAATGTTCTGTGGAATAGACGCAAAATTGGTTCCGGCCCATATCGAAACACGGTGTCATTATAAAAACGAGTCTAAATGCGCATTACAGAAAGTTTGGTGCACAGGCGGGAATTGAACCTACGACCTCAGATATGGGTCGCTCTTTAAAGCCATCGTTGCTGCTGTCAGGTACAGAAGGTTGATCACCTACTTGCTTTTTAAAACAAAATGACCAAACAGATACAGTAACCTGAGACCTTAAAGATTGTACCACTACTGTTTGTTTATCTCATACCTCATCACGGGACTTCAATTACAATTAATAGACACTTTTCTATAGAACATCGCATAAAGATTTCAATATTCATAAACAGGGCCGGATTTAGGACGGAGGTCTCGGGGCTATAAAGTAGTGGAAGCCCCCTGTCCAAATTATTATCCAAAAAAAACGTAATTTTTTTTATCGAGTATTTCAATCAATAATTTATTGCGAAACCAATCGGATATTTTAGTATTTAACTAATATATAAAGAAATAAATACATAATAATTCTTTTAATATTTAAGAATAATATAATCATGTTTGCACAAAGGTAAATCAGCGAAAAACAATATCAAAAGAAAAGTTGTTTACTAGTCTATTGTTGGGGCACCTCTTTTGTGGAGCTCCCGACGCTGTAGTCCCGGTTACCCTAAATCCGGCCCTGTTAATACACCAAAAGGAGGGCTGCTCAAAGTTTTAGCGGCGTCATGTCTTAGCAATTTTTGTTCGCCCCTTTGATGTTATTTTAACAGCGAGGTCAACAAAGGCAGATAATTTATAAATTTTTATTCACGCCTATTTACCAAAGGAGTAGAGACTTGCTATCTCTCTTTATTTCTTAACTCCTCTAGGAACTATAAATAAAAAATATAAGATACCATCCGTATCACCTCGACGTCCGTCGTTCCACAAAGCGTTTCTTAAGGCTGTTTTTGTCGTAACCACCACTATGTGGAACCAGCTGCCCACCGAAGTATTTCCGAACCAATTCGACTTAGTGTCCTCCAAGAAACGTACCAATTCTTAAAAGGCCGGCAATACACTTGCGAGCCTTTTGGCAATGTGTCTGGCAAGGTATTTCAGATGTTACTTGAAACTTTTTTTTTTATGAAAGGTAATGATCTAAGCTGTTTATAAATATAATATCTTAGTTAGTTAACAGAAACATTTTAGCTTAACATAACATATTGTTCATTTCAAATAATATCTAGTTCAAATAATGTCTAAGACGTGAAGTGCAGATGGTCGGAATTGAGTCCAGGGTCGAGTACTAAATATAGCCATGGAGAATTGTCAGTAACAGTACAGACGCTCTCGAGTTGACGTAAGTAATAGGTCCTAATCGTAATCTATAATTCAGATTCCGAGCAATATTATACAAAATATAGTTTTTATTACCGAGAGTTTTTTTACACCGGCTTTTTCTCTCGGCCTATACCCTCTGTCTTCTTTGCCGATGAGTAGGAATGTCTACCGATACAAATTTAATGACGTGGAATAAGTGATACCTCTATCTTATATTCCATAATAAACATATTTTATTATTTATTTTATTTTATTGATAATACACACAAACGCGAACTCATAAACAGATACGTATGCACAGATGCATCAATATTTTACAAGGTTTGGCCGTTCATAGTTCTTTGCTAATTATTATACATGTGGCTTAGTAATTTTAGATTTTTCAAAAAGGTATCTAAATATAAAAAAATAACATAGGAGTAACATATTTATTTGCGTATGGCGTATGTATTTATTTATTTTCTATATATTTGAATTATAAATATCCAGCGTTCAAAGCTAGAAAAGGCTAGTAATAAGTATTTTTAATTGTGTTAGATTCGAATATTAGTACAGATAAATAATTATAATTTAATTATAAAAAGTGCCATTATGTCTTTATTATAGACTAATAATAAAACTATGTTAATTAATAAAGAATATATAATTTTAACTATAAGATTTAAATGATTCGTTCCACAAAGCGCATTCTTTATTCCTCAACCTTTCTATAGAGACTGTTTATACAACAATAACACAAAAGGAATAAAGAATCGTATGGACATTAAAATAACATATAATGAAAGGCATTCTTAACATATCTTAAGTATGTTCTCACAAAAATCTTATCCAGAATATGAGATAACATTCTTCGGACATATAATTACTAAAATAATTAGTGTTCGCAGACAAGACATAATGAATATTATATATTATTACTCTAACTCCAAATTACTGGAATGTCATTACACATTTTGGTGTGGTCAAGCAGTCGTCCATTTTGAATGGCGATCTTTCGCTCAGAATCTTATCTATTACTATATACGGCGTTAACGAAATAAGTGTAGTTATCAAATTTATGTGAAAGAAATGTAAGACTTTTCATTTTTTAACTGCGTTTTTAAAAAACGTTATAAAAAAGTTTTGATAAGCCAATAGAATCATTTAGAATATAATTAAAATTACCTGTTAGCCCCTCCTGGCTTTTCAGGGCTGCAAATATTTATCAAATATATAGAAAATAAATGCCCAAGCCAGAAAATAAATGTTATTCAGAAGATATATATAGACTATAGATAATGTAGCATGCTTATGTTGAAGTATTTTTTTTTAATCAATCGGTTTCAGAGTTTATTTACAAACATACAATGGAAATACGGTTTTCATTTAAAATATGTCTCACATAACTCAAAGCTTAAATTTGCGTAATAAAAAGTTGGTACAGTTCTTAAACTTACCAACTTAATTAAATCTAAACCGTCTAATATTGTTCAAATTATTTTATTAATAAACAATAAGTAATTAACGAAGATTATGTCTCTACTATTGCAAGTGCATTGTAGACAGGAAATTCTAATTAGCAAATCGTGTTGTCTGTCGGATTGCGTGTAACTACATCACACTGTCCTGTGTTTCGATAATGCTCGCATAAATTACTATAAAAAGATATTATAGAGGATAATTTAGAATACAATTTAATGATTGGTTATATGTCTTTCTTCTTATATTTTCTTTTTCTTTCATAAGTGTACATTGTGTAACCTATATGAATACTTAAATGATTTTGACTTGACTTATATTTCATCTCCTTTGGAAGGTAGGCGATCTACATGGCTACTTTCTCAACCATAATTATATAATAATTTCTACTTCAGGTCATCAGTATATATATTATATACATTGTTCTCTATGCTTTTTATATCTTACACGACATTAAAATTATATAAATTGTAATAAAAATTATTATACTGTACATATTGGTTATCATAACAATCAATTATATACAAGATTCTTTACCTACATAGTAGTAATAAAAATAATTAATAAAAAGAAAATTAAAACAAATTTAAAAAGTTTGGTCTCTGTGGCATTGTACCTTTAACTGGAATACTGTACATTATTTTTATACGACCGAGTAGGATTCCGTGACATAGACGCAAATGATGATTTGCGGAGTGAGCCAAGGGATTCCTCAGAGGACAAAGACATCCTCATCCGATCCAGGGTTCGGACCCAAAGATGCAATAAACTATAACTGAAGGTTTAAATGCCTACGAAAAACTTAGCTTTAAAATTAAAAACTTAGAACATTTATGGACCTTTATGTAAAGGAAGTAGGTGCATAGGTCTACGAAGATCGAAATAGTTGTTTGTCGACTGTACCATTCATCAGAGTCCAATACAACTGAGCTAACAAGATAAAACTTGCGTCTCAAAGCGGTCCATTGTCATGACAGGCCCTAATTTAAGTGACTGATAAACTATCTAAGAAGATTTTGAATGACATGGTTGTTTTATGCATAATAGAGAAATACTATTAAAATACAAATATAGCTATAGTTGATATTCTTAACATAAAACACTATTTGGTGTCGTTAATTTCTCTTTAAATCCCTCCTCCTTATGCGACAAGATACACAAAATTCTTCCATGTGCCTCGTACGAGCTCGAATTACGTGCATAATTCGCCAATGTTTCGGGTTTTATCTAACTATGACATCAATTATGAGGATATTGATATTTTCCACCTCACCATAGAAGATGTGAGAAAGTATTTGAAGAGGCGGGAAGACTCTGATTTTGTTTAAGCAGTAATTTGAAATATTAAGTATTATTTGTTATTTCAAATTTTAAATTTCAGTTTTCTTTAGTTTTTTTTTAACATATTTTTGTCTAATGTACCTACTTGTTTTCTGTTTCGTATATTTTGTGTATCTATGTAATCTGTTTTGGCTTTCTGTATTGTCAAAGTGTTTTGTTTTATAATATGTATCTTAGCTGTAAGATTACTTATAATTAAATAATATAATAAAAAAATAAATGCACACAATTGTCAGTCGTAAATATTGAAAAGAGTTTTGGAACAATAATAGAGGTAAGACTGATGAAGACTTTGCATTTAAAACAGTTTACAATACGTACTAACACTATAAAATTATATAAATTCAGGATTTTAAATTTAGAATTTAGGAATATTACAAAAAGATAATTAAAATATAAACGTCTAGCATAACCCGAGCGAAACAGAGAAGTGAATCATCAATGTGTCGATCGCCCGAGTTAAAATATTATAGATCACAATATATTAAAAATACGATATTTAAATTACGACAAGACTCAGAAGCATATATATATGTAATATGTATATTTATTCCTGCAGGTAACATAATTTGTACACTTTTTTTTCCTTTCTTGGCCTGCACGGTTTGTGCGTCAGCCATGCAAAAAAGTTAGGAAGTGCGTTATTAGGTAGATTTATTTTATTGGAAATTGGAGCGGAATTTGGAAAAGGATCAGATAGATTTAGTATAATAAGTAAGTACATAAACAGTTATAATTTTATATTGTTATGAAAAATTAAACTGGCTAAAATTCTATATACATCAATATTTATATAAAAGGACAAAAATTGAAGTAGGAAAAGGAATTTTAATGGTAAAAGCGAGGAAATAAAAGATTTGTACACTTATGAACGTTAGTAAAAAATATTGCTTGACAATTGACTCTAATCAATTACGTAGAACGAGAGCTGTCAATAATGCCTGCCTAAGTTTTTTTTACAAAAGTTATTTTACATATTGTCTTTGGTTTGGGAGAAGAAACATTTTAATAAAACTCTTTTAAAAATACCGAATTTATTACATTTGAAATTGTCTGTTTCGGATTACGAATCTTAAAGCATTCAAACGTCGAGCTGTTTCTGTAATAAATTCGTGTTTTAGTTATATTTATGTACATCTACGGCACAGTAATAATGTTTAATACATGGAAGAATTTACATTCATAATCTTTATAAGATTAGGAAGGGTTGATCGCACATCATACTTGAATTGAGGTTACGTAACTTGAGCCAAATCAGCTTACCCAATGGGGACACTTAACCGACTTCCGTTAGGTATTTTGTATTACTCGGGTATCGGAAATAACTTTCATTATTTAAAATAATTATGCCTCTAAATTTTAAGAGACCCAATAAAATGTTTAGATAATCTTCTCATTGATCAACTGACATAACGATAATAGATTGTTTAGGTGTATTATCTGTTCAATAATTTGTTTATGATATATAGCATCTGTGTTGTCTATTCTTTTAGTACGTTATGGCTGAGTAATGGCGATAGTTTCGAATAATAATTGTGTAACAATTTTGTATGTATTAAAAATTATTAAAGGCAATAAATGTTTAATTTATACATATAATAATATTAAGAGACGGAACGTAAAAATTAAAACAATCGATGAATTTTGACAATTCGTTAGTGTTAAAGAGAGACAAGATGGCGGACTTCGATCAGCTGTTAGGCTTTATTTGTTAAAATGTAATAGCTAAGGCAATGATTATATTTATTTGTGCTGACTGAGTGGGCAGGCTTAACTGGTGGACTGATGACTTGATAGAAATAGCAGGAAAGGACTGGAGGAAGAGGCCGTCACGGAAGAAGAGTTCATATCCAATACTAACAACATTTGAAAACAAATGGAACTTAGTATTGTCTTTGATTAACATAACTTATGTTCATTTGAGTAAAACACTATTTTGACCGGATTGAAGTTATGTATTATTATAAATTTACAACTATTTAACATAATTTTAAATTTATCCGACGTTTCGCGTGCTTTACAGCGTGCGTGGTCACGGTGACTGAAGACAAAAGATGTTGAATGTCAAAAAAGTATCACAGCTGCATAGAAAGCAAAATATTCGTAATAATATTTAAAGGCAATTTGAACTTTAATACCATATCATAAAGTTCAAGTGTTAGTGGAGGGGTTCCGGGAAGGTAATTTTTTATTTTTTGACATAATATATTTGTTGTATTATCAACTTTCTTTTTTTAAATCTTACTAGCTAGACCGGTGTCCCGAATAGCAGAATAAGTATTTAAAAAAAATAAAGAATCGACTGTTAGGCGGTACGATGTTCGCCAGGCCAGCTAGTTGTTAATAAATAAATAAAAACACATGTAGCTCAAATGGATTTACGAAAATTATATATTTACAAAAGATTCACAAGTAATTGGGCAACATCATACAAAAGTGTTCGTTTCTATAACAAAATGACAATAGTCGATCAATCTGCAAAAAACAAATAATTTGCTTCAAAACAATTCCGAAACGAATCGACTTCGCCATTTTTCATTCCTACTTACGAGAGGTAGTTATTTCTTGGGTGTTGGTACGAGATATAAACTTACAGAGGACAATTTAAATGCCTTAAAATTATTGTCATAGGGTTATCAAGTGGCGCTAAAGCCCTTCACCTTGGTATCAGATTTCTGTATTTCTAACACGTTTCTCTATACGCCACCTGATCCGCTGTACCTGCCTCAAGCCATTATATTTTGAAAATAAAATAAATCATTGGCGCTACAACCTCTTTAGGTCTTGGCCTCAGATTTCTGAATCTGTTTCATGATCAATTTTAAAACTAATAGGCAAGTAGGTGATCAGCCTCCTGTGCACACGCCGTCGACATTTTGGGTATAAGACATGTCGGTTTCCTCACGATGTTTTCCTTCACCGTTCGAGCAAATGTTAAATGCGCACATAGAAAAAATGTCCACTGGTGCACAGCCAGGGATCGAACCTACGACCTCGGGTATGAGAGTCGCACGCTGAAGCCACTAGGCCAACACTGCTATTTTGCAAATATAACATAAAAACTTCTTATCCATAGCTTGATATTTTCGGTAGTGGTCAATTAAAAAAAATATTTTTCAATTTGTGGATTACATATTTAAGCAAAAATTACCAGTAAAAACTAAAATTGCAAGTGCAGTATTTTTAATTTTTGTAAAATTTATGTTCAAAATAATTGTCATTTTGAATAGATAGATTGATTACTATAGAAAATTATACATATGATGTGTTGTACATAAATAAAGACTTGTGTCTATTTATCGTCTTGAATCGCTTATTACTTAAACCACAGACTCGTTACAGAAAAAACGGACCTATTCATTTTAATTTGTCCTCGGGAGGATTTGTGTCCTGTTGAGTCTAAGGCTGATTTATTGCGAGACCTCGAGTACTTGCAAATTTCACTTGCTTCTATTCTGAATGACGTCATTACTCATACATTCTTCAAAACATTTGCGTTATTTTGTCCTAATTTTTATCTTCAAAAGGCGAACAATCTTTACAAAATATACAGTTCGTTTAATCAATTCCATTCGTTTCGATTCTTCTATACTTAATCAACGATTCAACCACATAAACCTGGTAAACACATACGTTTACATAATATGTATGACTATAGCATGCATCAATGAAATTCTAATTTTCTAAAGATGAGACAAGACGGTAAAAAAATATTTATTCAATAATTCATTGTATTAAGATAGATATAAATTAATATCTGTTATTATATCTTATATTATACATATATTGTTTTTGTGTGTATTTTATATTGTAGTTACTTAAAGTATTTATTTTCACACAAATAAAGGTACAGTGCCACAGGTACTATACTTTTAAAGTTTTAATTTTCTCTTTCATTTAATTATTATTATGTAGGTTAACAATATTGTATAGTTAATTCACTCCAATATTCAGGCATAAATTGGCAGTTAAAAAGGTTAATATAATGCTTATAACAAAAAAAATCGTCTTCCTAAACCGTAATATTTCGTGTAATTTCGAAATATACATAATTAACATTGCAACAGCAACTACAACCTTGATGTTTTTGTGGCGAGCTAAGTATACTGGAGTCATCTGCATTACGTCACTCTTTATTATTAACAATTTTAGGGGAAAATCAGAACGGTGATTAACGAATCGTGGCCAAATAATGCGTGACCAAGAACGCTTTCACTGTAGTTTATAGTTTACTATTGGCTGGACAAGCTGGTATTGGTAGGGTGGATGGTAGGAGAAGTCGGGGTCGACCGCCTACCTGTTGGTCTGACCAAAAAAAGATAATTATTCTCAATATCCCTAAAGCCCTGAGACAATCTGAGCATGTGGTGGAGAGGCAGCAACGAATCGGTTAGGGCTTTTCAAGACAGGCATTGCCATGTGGAACATGGTGTAATGGTTGCAGCTCCTTACAAACATTGTGTGAAACAAAAAACTTAACGATCAAAAAGAGTGGCGGAGAGTTAATTGCCAGTACTTCTCGTCCGTTTTACACCCTTGATTACTGGCAGTAAATGTAAATTTAGAAGCATTTAATATGTATTTATTGACGTTCGTAAATGTACAATGTGTTACCTAAATGAATAAATGATTTTAAATTATGCACGACCGTCAGTAATGAAGACTATGAAGAAGAAGAATTGCTGGTGACTACGACTTCGACTATAGAATTTTAAGAACCGAAACTAGGATCAGTCTTTTTTTTAACGTTAGGAAATGCTGTTAAATTGTATGCATTTTGCTCAATGCATACTTTTCGCCTCTCTTCCAACGATTTGATACAGGTAACTCCTTAAGTATTCATGACCAGAGAGAACCTGAACGAGAGAATAAGAAAGCGATTTACTTTTTTCTTTAGTGAAAGCCTACCACACACAACTGTTAACTCCGAGCAAAAACATCTAGTCAAAATTCGTTTATTACTATAGAATCCTTTAAAAGCATGTAAGTTTATAGGCCGTTTACTATATTATACTATTTATCACTGAGATAAACAGAACTAAAACTAATAGACAATAGAGAACGATAACTTTTATTCCTTTGCGTATATGGTATATGTATATGTTATGTTAAATTCAGCATTTATTCCCCATTATTAAGATAAAATTAGTAGTAAAGTCTAAAATTGGAAGTGTAATATATTTATTGTATTTTCTTGTAACATTTATGTTTACCATATGTATTTTAGAATAAATATTTAATAAATAAATAAAGCAATTTGATTAATCTTAATATGTATATAAAAATTACGTGTCACGTTGTTTGTCCGCTATGGACTCCTAAACTACCGAACCGATTTCAATCAAATTTGCACACCGTGTGTAGTTTGATCCAACTTAAAAGATAGGATAGCTTAGCTTACATCTCAAATTATATCCGCAATATTATTTGATAGTCACAATTCTAACAGATGGCGCTGTGTTGAAAGTACCAACGTTTCACATAAGCTACAATTTAATGACATAACCACCAAAAAAGCATGGTGGTCCCCATGACTGGTGTTCACCTACCGTTTCCCTTGAACAGTTTGCTACTATGTAATATAACAATAACCTTAGCCACAGCAACGCTTGGCCGGTCTGCTAGTTTTAAATAAAACAAAGAACCATAACAACACTATTAAACACTCATAGGAAATACTGCGCTATATTACACAATTTGAGTAATTGCGAATTGAATTGAATACTTACGAAAATATATACAATTCCGTCAATTTCTAGGTTAATTCTAGGTCAGTGAAATGTGAAAACGTATTCACGCTTGAGTACGTGAAACAACCTGCGAAACAGAGGTCGAATGAATTAACAGTCGTAACATTTCAATGAGGTTTGGATTCTCAAGAGGGATTTCAAATTCAGAATCTTGGACGGATGGTTGAAAAGGATTTCTCTAGTGGAACTACATGTTGCGCCCTTCTACTTAGTGAAAGTGATCCTCACGTTTTTGTGTAAGTTCGAGGTAGCAATCCCAAGTTCGAGCTGATTAATACCGACCGATCGAGCTTCTGGTTCATATCGACCTTGGGATCTGGTTTCTATTGCTATTCAGAATAAATACTTCTGGTCTATCAACACGAATGAACGCGTCCACACTTAATTATGATGCGACTAGCGATATAAGTCGTCCAGGAAAGCACACTCATAAATTTTCTTAAAGACCTGATATCGAAACAATCATTTTATTCTATAAATACCTAGGATTGATCACATCCCATCCACAACTAGCTTTCTAGTATCGAGAGAATCGAGAAAAGCAATATTTTTTTACCTATTCACCAATAAGAGCAGGTTTGTCCTAGTGGCTTGAAGAAGTCTCTCATCTAGAGGTCGTACGTTCGAACCCCAGCTTTCCTGACACTTCTTTTTTTTTCTTTATCAATAACCATATTATTTTAGTCAATTCATATACTACAATGAATACACCTAAAGGAATCTTCTTCTGCTGAAATCACTCTCTATTGGTGACCTGTACTGTCAGACATTTAAGAGATTATCGTTTTCATACAGAAACGCGGCGGGAAACTTCATTTTATAATAAATAAGGATATGTGTACCAACATTAGCCAGCAGATCAAGCGACGCAAGTGGAAATGGATTTACCCAAGAGATTTCAATTTTATCTCCAGCAGCTTGTTTGGAAACCGCAAGGAAAGACGTGGCCGTCCCAAGAAAACCATCGTACAGTTGCAGATGAGGCAAAGAGAGTCGGAAAGACTTGGAGCACGGTGAAGTACGAGACCGAACGCGATGGAGACTCACTGTACCCTCTGCCCCATCATTATAGGACATTAAGTCATGTCAAAAGTAAGTCAAGGATATGTCTGTCAAAACAAGACTACCTTTTGTCAGATTATCTATACGAAATCAGTTAAATTAAATCTATCTTCAAAACTGAAATATTTCATCTAAATCAGCGACACGAGCAAATTAATAATAAATTAATACTAATTAATAACGGATTGATGTAAGCTGATGAATTGTTGTGCTCACTGCAATGAATTCTCCATTAGACAATGTTTAATTGAACAGCCAATTACCGGGCCGGTTATGATAATGTTGACATACAGAAACTATATTCATAGATATTATGTCGCCCTCGTACGAACAATGTTTATTATATATTATATTCAACTTCATTGTATGTGATACAGTTTTAAGTATTTAAAATAAGAATTGAACATATTTTAATTAGACATAATTATATTATTTTATACACACATAGCTTTTAATTCTTATTTATTAATATCTTCACGCCTTTTTCCTGAAGTGACCACGAAACTCTTGCTACGGTCCAGATGTACCGCTCTCGCATTCACCATGCATGTTCATCGGTTTTGGGTACTTCTGACTTGTCCCTTTTCTAGTACGTCCTGCTTACCCAAGCAACGCTTACCCAACCCGACCTAGGTATTCACGGCCTTGAATATTGTGCTCGTTAACTTGAGAAATAGCACGATCATGATTTGAGTCTATTAAGTATTAAACAATCAAGAGATCCATCAATATCTAACTCTTTGTGATCAAACAAAAAATGCAGTGGTGACGCAATCTTGTCCGTGACCCGCAGTAAACACACGGTCAAACTTAAAGGTCGCCCAGCTCACGAAATTATGACCCCTATTCCTGCGTGATATGGTTCAATGTTGCGTTTAACAATTGTTTTAATATTTGCTAGTAAATATTACGCTTTCAATGCAAGCAGACCTTTAGTTTGTCCCTTTAGAATACATTAATATTGTCGTAACCTAAATAACAGCTGAACAAACATTTGTGTTAGTTAAAATTACATTTCTTTATATAAATGCGCAATATCGTTCTAGACAAATTAAATACTAATTAGTTATTGACCTAATATTCACCGCTTAATAATTTAGAATTATACGTTATTGTTATTCATATCGGAAGGAATTGCGTAGATTTCGCGGTTTCTTAATTGTTTCATCGCTATAACAAATGACAATTTAATTGATTCAATGAATTTGCAATATATTTAATTTATATTTATTTAAATGTTGACATATCTGTTATTTCATGGTTCATTTAAAAAATTCAAATCCAAAATCATTTATTCATTTAGGTAACACAATGTACACTTATGAACGTCAATAAAGAAATACATATTAAATTCTTATAATTTTACATTTACTGTCAGTTTTCAAATCAACGGCGTAGAACGGACTATAAAAACTGGCAATAAACTCTCCGCCACTCTTAATCGCCAAGTTTTTGTTTTACAAAATGTCTGTAAGGAGCTGCAACCATTATACCATGTTCCATATGACATCTTTAAAACTTTATAAAGAAATTATATGTAAGCGTCTATCTACGTGAATATTATATGTACTTAATTCGTTTAATATCGTATTTATTTGCTTTTTAAATATGTTCATCATTACATACGTAATTTGAATTCAACTAATGAAATCTTACACTATGACATTTACGTATTAAATGCACATAGAAAATAAAATGGACAAATCTATTAAAAAATTCTTTAAGCTCTTTACCGCGTAATCGGTAGGTAACAATGCGAGTAAAGAAGCAGCTCTCATTAACCTCAATGAGGTGCCTTTTCCACCCTCCTCTGTAATCTATACACTTCTTTACATTCTACATTGTATACTACCTATAGCTATTTCTATTCTCTATGGTATGCGACAATCAGTCAGTTAATTTTAATTTCTTAAAGTGATTTATAATCTACACGATATACTCTACTATCTAATCTCTTTTCCCATTCGGTTCGTTTCAAGTGTGTAATGCGTGTGTGCTGTGGTTGTTATTGGCCCTGGCTCAGCATTATGCTGAGGAGCAGAATGTTCCACAGCGCTGGTCATTCTGCCAGAGACCACAGCAGCTAGTTTGCGCCTCATTCGCAAAAAACGAAACAAAAGGAATGTAATAAATAATTAGTAGAAAAAAAAGTTACCAGTGTACGTAATGGAGTCTTGTGTAGAAGTGTAACAATAATTGTTAAGAAGTAGATAAATATATATTTTTTTTATATTATAGATTCTAGCAAGACGTCTGCTACTCTGTGTCAAATGTATTCGATTGAACTATACCACAGCCAGTAGTGTAACAAAAAATGTATTGTTTGGTTAAAAAAACAACGCACTCGTGAAAGTGTGACGCTTCCTCCGTAGACGTAATATCGACAAAACATTTCCTCTTTTACCGCTAATTATATTTATATAGACCACTATTGCAATTTTATATAAGTTATACATTTTATGATATATATAATTATTTGACAGCAGCGTTCAATGATCAGCGAGGAGCTGAGGTCGTAATTTCAACCAATGGACTATTTATTTCCGCATCTAAAAGTCGCTCGTACGGTGAAGGAATCGTGAGAAAATCATGTCTCAAATTCAAAAATTTCTGACAAGTGACGATCAATTCGAGTTAGGGTCCTTCAAGAAAAGAGCGTATCAATTCATAAAACACCGGCAACGAACTTGTCTGGCATTGTGAGTGTCCATTTATCACAAATATCATGTGGAACATGGTTTAATGGTTGCAGCTCCGTTTACAAACGTTGTGTAAAAAAAACATGGCGATTAAAAAGAGTGGCGGAGAGTTTATTGCCAGTTCTTCTCTTCCGTTCTACGCCCTTGATTTGAGAACTGGCACTGAATGTAAAATTAGAAGCACTAATATGTATTTCTTTACTGACAAGTCATAAGTGTACAATGTGTTACCTATATGATTTAATGATTTTTGAATTTTTTTTTGAATGTGCCAGAAGGCTGATCACTTGTCTATGAAATAAAAATGATCAAAGATACGGATGCAAGGCCAAGAACCATTTGGGTACTGGATTAAAATTTTAATAAATTATCGGAACAAATGCCAGTTCTAAGACACACATTTAAGAAATTAACAAAGATTTTCATTACTAGTTAGGATTTAACTATGATTTCACAGTGCTGATAATCAGCTTTTTGCAAGCCGACCTTGAGTGGGTCTGACGGCAAAAACTGTAGTTTTTGTTCCTACCAGCTCAACCTGACATTGAAATAGTTACACTGTGAATAATACAGCCATTGACTATAATTATTTATAAACATTATCATAATAAAAATGTATGAGTACTTATTATTGCAATTTAAACCTCTATCTACTTTATATGTATCTATTTTATTGCTATATGGCGTCTTTTGAGTTTGTTTTGCCGTAATAGAACTCAGGATTTCCCAGGATGAAATCGCGAACCATTAAGCCCCGGGGAGGCCAATGGCTGTGATCTTGTATTGTAATAGGTACAATAATATATTTTATACAATAAAATAATTGCAGGTTCATTTCAAATATAATTTGTAAATTAGTATTGGATGTATTTCCAAACCAATTCGACATAGGGTCCTTCAAGAAAAGAGCGTACCAATTTTTAAAAGGCCGGCTACGCACTTAGGAGCCTTCTGGCAATGTGAGTAGGTATCCATGGGCGACGGTATCACTTAACATCATCACGTTTGCCTCCTATCACATAAAAAAATAACAATTGAAAATATGTGACTTACAACGAATTAAAAAAAGCACTAAAATCAATTAAGAAAGATTGGTCCCTATACAAGTCCCCTTGTCTGTGTGTTTACAATATTAAATACGCGATTTGTCTATGAAATATCAAAGTACAGTTAAAAAAGGTTTTCTACCTTTGGAAACCTAATCCGTTTTTGTCACGTTCTCCACATTTACGATTGTTTACCGCGAATTGAATTAATAATAAATTCTCTTTGACCTTTTATCAAATCCCTTTAAAGTATATTTTGGACACGCAGCTCAGTTTATAATAAATATTTTCTGAACTTCCTCGCTTACTTCTGGGTTAGTACTATATTAAGGTTAATTAGTAGTGGTAATCATTTCAAGGTCCGGCCTATAATCGATTGTATGAACAAAAATTTTATTAATAAACGAACTAAAAAGAAAACTAGAAAGTATTAATAGATATCACTACTGTTTAATAATGTATTTTATTTTTAATTGGGCAATTTAACGTTATTTTTAATGACTGGGGGCAAACTGTCAGGAGGCTCATCTGATGTTAAGTAACCACCCATGGATACTCTCGATGCCAGAGGGCTCGCGAGTTACCGGCCTTTTAAGAATTGATTCGCTCTTGAAGGACCCTAAGTCGAATTGGTTCGGGAATTGTGGGAAGCTGGTTCCACATAGTGGTGTCATCAAACTTTTTTAGCAAACCGGTAAATGTTCGGGCTTTTCAGCTTACCTAACTATTTAGTTAAATAATATATATATATATTTTGTAGATTTGAAACGAAGAAACTCAAAATAAGTGGGCAGATTTCAAAAAATCATTATGTATTTATATTTCGCTTAATATTTCTTGGTAGATGGTTTTTCTTGTGTGATATGTTGCTTCGTTTTTCTCATGTTTTTATTCTTAATAAGAATAAATTTCTATGTAATTCCTGAGTACCACAGGCAATATTTATTTCCAAAATATTTACAAATTCGGAGCCAGTCCTAAATAACAGACATTTTATTTATATTTAAGGGGCTTAATTGATATAATCTCACTATAAATGAAGTTTTGAGCTTTCCTTTTGTGAAGGCGAAGGCTAAGGGTCAAGGTTTAGTGCACTCACAACAATTGCACCGCATAATCGCGACTCAACAGAAGTGCAGACATTACACTCATTTGCAAGTGAGTGGGCTAAACATAAAGGACAGCATTTAGTTTTCATCATGGCCGCTTTTGATGCTATTTCTTATTTTCTTCTATAAAGATAATGATAAAAAATGATAAATTGAAAATGAAACAAATTTAAAATAATAATAAAACAAAATTCAGAAGGAAAATCCATACACGTTATATTAATCTGGTTTGATGTTCCAACGAAGGTTTTTACTTTTTATAGAATATAAAATATAGCAATTACTTGAATAAAATTAAGAATTTTTACGCAAAATATTGCTTGAATTTACCTAAATAAAAGTAGCTAGCAGGCTTCTTTAATTCAATAGACGGACAATTGTTTAGTTGCACGAATCTTTGACATGTACTAATTATTCATTTAAAATTAAGTGCCCGAACCTCAATATATATTATTGACGTATGAGATTAGCGCCTCGTTTATAAATTTTACAGAGTCAAGACTTACCGCTAAGTTAGGATTACGGGATCTTTCGTACGTTATCGTATTGAATTTACGTAAACTTAAGTAAGTGTCGTCTCTGAATCTATAACTATAAGAGACCTTAGCTTACGATTTTACCTTACAAAGTAACTTATGTATTCGTAATAAATGTCCCCTCAATAACACGTGTAAACCACATTCATTTAAAAGCAATTCAATAGCTGTAATTATAATGTTGAAGTAAATAGATAAGGAATAAAATAACCTCTTTCATTAGGTGTTAGCAGTGTCGCACGAGTCGCACGCTGAAGCCACTAGGCCATAGTGGCTTCAGCGTGCGACTCTCATACCTAAGGTCGTAGGTTCGATTCCCGGCTGCGCACTAAATACTAATGAACATTCTTTTTAAGTGTGCATTGATAGAACGGTGAAGAAAAACATCGTGAGGTAACCTTCTTGCCTTGGACCCAAAAAAGTCGACAGCGTGTGTCTGGCACAGGAGGCTGATCACCTACTTGCCTATTAGATTTCTGAATCTGTTTCATGGTCTAAGGCCAAAACCAAAAAAGGTTGTAGCGCCACAGATTTTTTTTCTTTCTTTAGGTGCCCCTCTATATATACAACCTCTAAATACATACATTTACTCGTATAAACCTTTCTACATGCCTGTCGGTCCCCTTTTCGCTGATATTTGGAGTTTGACTCGTATATGACAATGAATTTTGACTTACGGAAGTAATAGTTCTCGATAACTCTCGACCCTGAAGGGTTAGTGCTGGTTTCCTCAAGATATTCTCTACTTATAAGCATGTATACCTATTACCAGTTCACATCCAAGGCTTGTTACCTGTGGTCAATGGTTGACACAACCAAGTGAATAGACCAACGAGTCTTTTTCGTATTTATTGACTGTCGTTATTATATTATCAGAATTATTTATAGAAATTGACAGGAAATTCAATGAATCGTCTATTTACGAACAATAAGAAAATATAACACCTAGTACAATAGCGCATTGATTAATAAACAATATTGTTTGTAAACTTATTGTATTTTCTTTATTTTCCAATTTTCTATTATACGTAACATTTTTTACGTGAAATCCTAATCCTAAATGGTATCAAAATCGTTGGTGGTTTCAAGATTCCTTCCTACTTACATTATATAGATAATTAATATTAGGTTTAATCCTAACAACGTTAATTAAGCTTCATCTACATACGCTATTGTGATTAAAACACCACTCCTCCAATCGGTAACTTAAAACTATGTACTTCAGTCTTTAAGAGCACTAAATTTCCTAGCTATTCTTTAGATATATAACTAGCTGCCCCCGCGAACTTAGTATTTCCTTAATGCCTAGCCTACCTTTTTAGTCCATACCAACGTGGAACAATTTGCTATGCTACCCCAGAGACTGTTCGGTTTTCTGGAGTGAAAACTTCTTAGGGTTTTCCATGATTTTTCTCTATATAAACCTTAGAGTTCAAGATATAAGTTCTTAACTAACAAATAAAATATAGGAGTTGATCGTAGAGGGTAGTATGTATTTTTGTATGCTGTATAATAAAAAAACAAAACAAAAAGTTTTGTGCTAAAAATAATTTTTTTTTGGGGTGGACACCCCTTTTCACTTAGGGGTTTGAAAGATAGTAACCGATTCTCTGACTTAAAAAATTTCATAAGAATCGGTCGAGCCGTTTCGGAGCAGTATGAGAACGAACATTGCGACACGAGAATTATATATATTAGATTACTATCTACCATTACATATATGTTAATGGACTTCAACTTCTATAAGTCTAATATTGTAATTAATGTGGCACTTTGTTAATACGTATGTATGTACAGAAAAAAAAAGGCCAACACTGGTCTATGTATATAATACTATATACCTACTGTGTGAGAGACACATATATATATTAGCGAAATACATATATTGCGTCGTAATTAGAACAACTACTAACAAACAAAGCGAACCTTGTTAAATTTTAAAGCTATATTTACTTTCAATATAATAATTATTATATTACGAATATGTATATTTGTAACACTCGAACTTAAAAGGTAATAATTTTCATTAATATAATTAAATCATTATTAATAAACATTTTGATAATCTGCCCACACAGCGTACACGAGAATTATAATTTATATTGAGAATATATTTTTTTTAATCAAAATGAATATTATAAATATTATATTAAAAAAATGTTTTTATTTTGTAAATAGTGTTTAAAAGCCTTTCTGGGTCTATAGAAAGAGGAAAAAAAAAGTTTTTAAAATTCCCTATAACAGAGATTTAAAAAAATCACATCACATTTCTGAAATAAGGAAATGAGCAGTTAAGTCAGCTGACCGCCTACAATCTAAGAAATGCATGAAAACAATTGAATAATTGTGCATTACATTGCATTATTTTTGGACCGAATAAATAATAAAATCAATTATTAAATTAAAACAAAACAGATAAATTAAATTATCCAACACAGATCACAAAAAATACAGCAAAATAGATCTATGCCATGATAAAAATCTAATTAATAAATGTTACGAACCTCTTTGACTGGCGCACAAAATCCTTGCACTGCACAGATAAAATAAAAAAAATAAAAACACAAATTCGAATTTCAAACACACGCGGCGCGAATTCGAATGTTTCTACCTACCGGACGTGTGCGCGCAACAGCCGACGCCTGACAACTGACTGAGAGGCAATCTAACCGATTTTTCCAACTGGGAAAAACAAGGCATTTGTTTATTGATACATCAATTTGCCTCATAAGCATTTAGTAACAGGTTCTTACGTACTCATAAATAAATAATATAGTTTGCAGTCCCGTCAAAGAGTCATCAAGAAATCTTTATAGGGCCGAAGTTCTAGGGAGATTAAACCGGATATTTGACACAATATTTTTCTGATTACTTTTGAATAGGTTAATATTAGGATTTTTTTATAGAACAGGAGGCAAACCGGCAGGGACTCACTGATGTTAAGTGATACCGCCGCCCATGGACACTCTCAATGCCAGTGGGCTCGCGAGTGCGTCGCCGGCCTTTTAAGAATTGGTTGGATTGGCCGTTAATAGTATGAGGTAGCCTGGTGTAACAATAGTTTTGGATTTTAAATCCTAAGATATTCAAATCATGAAAAGCGTATACACGGCCCTAAAATCAGTGGCGTGATCGGGGCATTGGTGGTGGGGATGAAATCGAAAAAATGAAATCTTACATGGAAAAAAATAGTTTGCTGAAAATAGGACTTTTTTAAGGGAACACCCTTACTTCTTATTTTACCAATACATCACTGGTCATAGGTAGGTATATGTAACCGTAAAATTGTAAAAACCGTTAGATTGTAATCTATCTCGCGAGATTGTAAACTGTCGAAAGATTGTCAACTCAACATACTGCTTGCAATTTAACGTATTATTATTCGGTAGTTATATGAAATTGTTGGGAAGTAAAATTAATCTGTAATTGACCAAAGAAGTTTGAATGATAACTAAGTTAGTGTAGTACAATCTACCGAATACCGATAACCGATAACCGATAGATTACAATCTAACGGTTTTTACAATTTTACGTTAACATATACATATATGCTGCCAATGTATACCCATGCATGTATGCCAATGCCATACCCAGGGGATGGTAGGCAGGAAGAACGTAATGAAGCTCGTAAGAACTCGTTTTTTTCCAGTCAAGGGAAATAATTTCCACCGTAATTACCACTCATTAACTGCGCATATAGAAAATACATTCCAGTTTCGCAGCATCTAGACGAACGCGTCTCCTACGAACGAACAGCTTAATTGAAAAACGTATTTTATTTTGACTTGCAGTCATAGCGCTTGGACGTTCATGCTTAAAAAATCCAGTTGAGATGCTTTCCTAAATTCAATAGCATTTTTTTGTACCACGACCTCCTATAAACTGAAACGTATTAGAAACGAAAGAACGACAACTTTGTTTGTGGGAAGTTTTGAAATTTAACTGTCAAACTTGCTTCGATGATCCTATAATAGTAAATCTAATATATAAAATTCTCGTGTCACAAAGTTCGTTCCCATAGTCCTCCGAAACGGCTCGACCGGTTCTCATGAATTTTTCATGCATATTCATTAAGTCTGAGAATCGGCTACTATCTATCTTTCAAACCCCTAAGTGATAAGGGGTGCCCTAAAATTTTTTTTTATTTCTTAGAAAAAAATTTTTATTTTTATTTTTTTATGATACAACATACAATATATACATACAACCCTTAATTGTCACCCCTCTTCGATCAACGCCTATTTTTTATTATAGTATATAGTTATTTTTATTAAACTAAAAAATGTTTCCTATACATGGCAAAACGACGTTTTCCGGGTCAGCTAGTAAAATCTATCAATTATTTGACCTATTCTTTGGATATATTTTAAACATAAAATTGCTATGCATGTCATTTGTAGGTTGTCAATAGGCTCGCAATAAGATCTCTTGGTACGCCCCCCTTGTTTCTGAAAAACCTAATATAGCGAGTGACATTAAATTTGTTTGTCAAAGGAAGCGTACTCAAGTCGTCACTTAGCTCAATTCTCACATCTCCGGCCTTGCTGCGAGGCTGTATCTCAGGTCAGCTCATTGTCATCCATTGTTAATAACAATATACAATATTAAGCGTTGGCTACTTACATATTTTAATATTTTTACATGGTAATTTTAAACGCTAATTAAATACTGCTGTCGCCTTCATGGGTTGTTAATGATACTGTTTACCTAGTGGTTTAAGCATACTATCAAATAATGAACTTACTTTTGTTTTCTGTTTCATATACATCAAGTCAAGGGCGTAGAGCGGGCAAGAAGAACTGGCAAGAAACTCTCTGCCGCTCTTTTCATATATTGTTTATGTATGTAATCTGTTTTATTTTATAATATGTATGTTAGTTTAGCTGTTAGATTAATAATAAATAAAAACATCGATCATGCATGTATGAAAAAATACATAGACGCTACAACCTTCATATTCATCATTTGTGTTTTCTCATAGTCAAATAATTTATGTGCCCGTACACACATCGACATTTGGGTAAGGTATGGTTCCCTAAAGACGTATATTACTAGTACGAGCGGTTGTTAATGCAAGAAAGTCCATTAGTGCACAGCTAGGTATCGAACCTACGACCACAGGGATAGGCAAACACTGCTCCATGTACATAATTAATAATTTCGTACAATTAATTTAATTTAATTATAAAAATTGACAGAGCGTAAAGGAAGCTAATCACCTCCTGTTACTAAATTAACACTTTATTCTAGCCTACATTGACTTATTCTTTAATATTATTTTATCATTTGAACGGTTGATTAAAACCTGCTAACCTGCCTGTGTAGAGCCCCGTCTGATCCTCAAGAAAAAAGGCACTCACTTCCCAATATATATATGTATATTTATATCTGAAGTCTATGTATTGGTGGTGTAACCGTTTCCTGTGGTGGAGTGGTTCGTTGTAGGAATACTATATCACTTTATTATTACTATTATCAGACTTCTATTTTATTATTATTATACTCTGTACTATTATTATTTATTACTTACTGAATTACTCTTGCGTGAACTAATGAAGCAAATAAGATTTGAAATTCTGAAAATCCTTTTATATTAAATGTATTCCATAAACGCTTGCATATATCGTTATGAAGGCACCGTTATTTACACGTTTTGAATAATTGATTGCCACATTTGTTCTAACTTTATTTTTGTTATTTCTTTAAAACATTTTCATTCCTTGTGCTTCACAACCCCAAGGTCGTTTGCGATAATGTTCTGTATCTGTGAAAAATAGAACCGATTAAACTCAAATCCCAAATATGTAACAAGATTTATATTTCCGTACGTACGAACGTATTTAAATTTAGTACATTTGTTACGATAATACGTATAGTGATACACTCTTACTCTGACCGGGGCATAACCCAGTAGGCAGAAAAAGAAGAGAACGCCTAACATAAACTTGGGAAGACAAAATAAAAAAGAGCGGGGAATTATTGGAAAATAGTAGCAAAGATGAGAGACAAGTGAATGAATTTGGCGGCCTTCCTTCGGAGGCCGTTATCGATTTTAATGTAACTTAAATAGTACGCGTTTGAAAGTTATTTTTATTTTATTTACACTCGAAAACTACAGGAAAGATTTGATTATTGCTACACTATCCCTCAGTAACATAGGATATGCCTGTGTAACTTCGTGCCCAAGGAATACTTTAAACATACAGCCAAGGGCTATTTCTGAACAATGGAAATTAATTAATTGCTTTATGGGGATCTGGATGATTGGACTTCGGGGCTATCGGCAGTTCTCGTTCCCTATGGTATATATCTAAAATATATTTGAAACGTTGTTACTGTTTCTGTAGTGACAAAAACAATAAATAATACTTCGTGAGTACAATGGCTACCAAATAGAATTCATTGGAGACCCAATTAGCAGATAGTATAGTGTAGCACAAAGCCTCTTCTGTCTTGGAATACATTTATGTATTTTCTATACTATTGTTACAAGTAATAATAAGTATTAAGCCGGCTTCTAATACCGATCAATATTATTTATACCTAAAAGGTATTCTAGATTTCAAGTAGTTTCAGAGAAATTTGTTCAGAAATATTACGAAATTTATCGTTCTTGGAAAACTACATTTATCATCAAATAATAAACAGTATTTACAATTTTCTTAATCTACATCGTGATATTACAATTAATTAAAAGTCAATTAAAACAAATTTTAAAATTTTGGTCCCTGTGGCATTTCCTCGCTGTATTGCAATACTTATTCGTTAAGCGGGAAAAGCACCAGCTCTGGGGTCCGGTACCATCTACCAGGCGCAAACTTAAATCTTTTTTTTCTTTCCTTTTTTTTATTGTATACATAATCAGAAATAAATAAGAAGTTTATAACAGCGTGGTGGAAACACAAACGGAACACAGTTTTTCTGTTCCCTAGGACGTCACAGTAAATGTAAAATTAGAAGCATTTAATATGTATTTCTTTATTGACGTGTATAAGTGTACATTGTGTTAGCTAAATTAATAAATGACTTTGACTATCGACAAATAATATAACCTTATTCCTAAAATATCAAATACAAGTCAGATTGATGACCTCCTTTTTTGAATTGATTTATTTAACGAAACGATTGTGTCGTCGGTCTATGAATGATGCATAACTTGCGAAACCATGATTTCGTCTTTGATCCCGCACACATCTTTTTTAGTTTTAACCTCAAGGCTAAATAGAGTACATGCTTTTAGCTGATGTCTCTTTTCTTCTTCATAGTCATGAGAAATCCTAACCGATACGTAGACTTGCTGCCTCCACACCACTATATCCTCAGCTTGTCTCGAGGCATTAGGTATGTTGAGACTATTAATTGTCTTAATTTGGTCAGACCAACGGATCTCCTGCCCATCTTCTCCTGCCATCACTCCTTCCTATCATTACCAGCTTGTCGAGAATATACGGTTCTCTCTTAGTAATATGGCCAAAGTGGCTAAGCACTCGTTTATATTGTGGTAATCTTTAGTTGAGAATAGGCTTATTGGCTCTTTAGCAGTCCATGCTATTCGCAACATTCTCCTCCAACATCACATCTCAAATTACTCTATCTTTGGATACCAAAGCTCTGACGATCCTGCTCTTGCTTTAGATGATGTACTAGGTGACAGTTTCTTTGTAACTAATTATTCATGATAGCATCGCTGATCATCCTGCCTTTTCTCCCTTTTCCACAAGAAAATGCTTGCCGTAAAGTTTTTCCATAGCTGAGCGTTTCTTAAGGGAGTTTTTGCCTGCCCACCACCACTATGTGGAACCAGATGCCCAATGAAGTATTTCCGAACCTTCAACTTAGGGCCCTTCAAGAAAATAGCGTACCAACGGCAACACTTGCGAGCCTTCTGGCAATGTCAGTGTCCATGGGCGGCAGTATCACGTATGATCAGATGAGCCTGCCCGTTTGCCTACTGATACATTTAAAAAAATGCGACTCTAGTTGAAATCCTACACTAAATCCTCTGGTATTTAGTTAATCTTTTAAAATCTCATAATACGAGCTACGAGTCATTGATTATGTAACATTTTACATTTCTTAATTTGATTTATAACATCAAAATAGTCTTTTAAAAAATATAAGGTAAAAATGAAAGAAAATCGGTCTTCAATTAACAAATAACGAAAGATACAAAGAATGGAATATAGAATCTCCATTTTTGAAAAGACCGTGATAATTTGTAACGCACTTGTGTATTGCGCAGTAATATTCGTTGTGAATTTTTAAAGATATATACAACCTCTAAAGTCGTAAGTGCTGGCTGGTGACATGAAAAAGAAACAAAGGACGCCATGATTGTTGGCGGGAAAATGTTACAATATCTCAATGTCAGGAGCTGGAAAAATGGCTGGAGTCGCGTTTTTCTATATATTTTTGTCACACAAGATTGTGGAAATTTCTACAGAATAATATACGTAAGACGAGACAGCATGATCTTTATTTTTTATTACAGATACAAACTGGTAGGAGGCTCACCTGATGTTATGTCATGATTGCCGCCCATGGACACTGAATACCAGAGGCCCTTCTTAATTTTGGCCAACTAGACTTATTCTGATATGTATCTTTAATGGCCTTTTGAATTGGTTAAACGCGCTAACGAATTTAGACAGTAATTGATTAAATAATTGCATACCCTAATACTTAATAGATTTCTACAAATAATTTGTACGCGGCTTTGGCAAGATAAGCAAACTAGCTCTACGAGTATTGTGTGTGTTTGAGTTTTTTTAATGAAAAGCTACTATGGAGAGAGTTATTTATTTATTTTTAAATTAAGATACAGGTGCTATAAGCATAATATAGTTGTTTAATCGTCATAGTTTTGGTAGATTTTATTAGTCTATGTTAAAAAATTGAATCTATAGCTCAGATAGTCTATATTTCAGATAGTTACCGCTAGCACACTAACAGTTCTCTCATTTATGTTAATAACCCTAAGGTTACCTAACAATATGGTAATGACCTATCCTCAGGGTTGAAAGAGTGCTGTCACCTTACCATAATCGTAATAAGGTCTAATATTCGATTAATCGCTGAACCGTGACGTGAGATGTGTCGACTCGATTGTTCAAGTGCCGTAACGATTATCGATTTCACTTTACGATTTCCACACAAAACTACTGTTACGGGTTTAGAATTGCTTATGAAGGCAATTTTGACGTTCGTTCATTTACAATTTATGGTAATATACGTAAATTTTGTTTTCTGAAACAATTACTAGTACAATGCGTTTGTCAATAGATGGCGCTAAAACTTGTAACACCCAACCTGTTTGTATTTAGGCTAAAACGTGAAACGAAATGCAGTAATATCATTAGGGTCGATTCGACCAAACATCAATTTATACACGAGTAACTATACCAAGAATAATCTATTCCATGATTTTAATCTCGAGTAAATCCATAGTCGTTTGTCCACGTAATCGATAGTATAATTGTGCTAGGAATAACAATACGCGAATAGCAAGAGAATGGTGAACGAAAATAAAACTTAGCAAATAAATGTTGTTCTACAACGGGACAGTGTAAGAGCATACATCATGTCAACTCGATTTTGCCGTATTATTTGAAATTAAACTTTGAAAAAAACTTGAAATTAAAACACAGAATACATATATGTGAAATGACAGAAATCAGCTGATTGGACTGACTGACGCCATTAAATTATTCTAGGAATAGCTGTTATTCCGTGCGAAACGGCGGTATACTAGCAATTCCCGAATAAGCCCACTATTCTTAGAATTTGTAGTTGGTAAAACGTAAAATTGATTTACTCTCGATTAACTGACGATTTATTCTAAGATTAAGATTTACTCTTGTTTGGTCGAATCGACCCTTAGTGGTACAAAGGGTAAAATTAGTCCACTGAAGACATTCGCGCGTCCTAGCAAATATGCTATTTTGATGCAGTGTTAAAAATTGTTAAGAGGGAAAGTTAGTAAAAAACATGCGTGTGTACTTATGTACACGCGTTAGAAGATATACTTCTTTGGCGTAACAAAAATTAATAAAAACTAAATCACTAGAGTTGAGAAAGTGTTCCTTATTTCATTGTATCCAGGTTTTATCTAATCAAAATTGCATCAAATGTTTTTGTGAACGGTGAAAACGTTGTTTGAATATTAAACAACTGTTACAACTACGGAATTTGCATATATTCTAATCTTTATGTCACTTTGACATAACTCCTACGTGATGACAATTTACGCTATCTAATAAAAATGGCGCCTTGAACACATAAAACAATTGTAAGGATATAGATATTTTTAAGAATATATTTAAATATTATTATATTAATTACGTGAATTCTACATATACAGGGTGGCCAAAAAGTCGTGGATCAAACGCAAATAGGGGATAGATGAGGTCATCAGCGGCAAAAAATTGTTCTATGGGAGGTCTCTAAGGTCAACCCCTGCAGAGTTATGATTGATT
Source organism: Pieris napi (assembly GCF_905475465.1). NCBI lineage: Eukaryota > Metazoa > Arthropoda > Insecta > Lepidoptera > Pieridae > Pieris > Pieris napi. The sequence continues at coordinate 9,938,501 of NC_062255.1, forward strand.
TTGGTTTTTATATGAAAATTGACTTTTTTTGACTAATTCTTCTTAAAATTCTAAAATATCTACATCCTGTATCATTTTCATAATATCCACTAGATTGGTACTGATGAGTTCTTGCGTAAGACATACTATTTATAGTTGTTTATTGAGTGTATTGAAGATAATATTAAGTTATACGATATACATTTTTTTTTCAAATCAAAACTTTTTGTTTATTTCGGACCGCACTGTGAAAAAAAATTAATCTACCGAAAAGTGACCCTGTATTACAACTTTTGGCGCATTTAATATGGATTCTGAAAAGGTATTACACATGGCCATGAGTCGCTCTAATATCTTTCTAGGACGAAAAAACAACAACGATTCGGACTTATGATAGATTATTTACCTACCTGTGACCAGTACTGTGTGAATCGGACTAGATTCAAAAAATTGGACTGATGGCTTGAGGGTTACGTAGAAATTTGATTAGACGGTGCAGATTAAGTATTATGGTCAAAGTCAGGAATTTTGAGCACATTGAGAAATAATTGTTTTAATACAATTATTATTTCACAATCGTTGTTTGTAATTCTCCCTAGAAAGATATTAGAGCGACTCATGGCCACGTGTAATACCTTTCCAGAATCCCTATTAAATGCGCCAAAAGTTGTAATACAGGGTCACTTTTCGGTAGATTAATTTTTTTTCACAGTGGGGTCCGAAATAAACAAAAAGTTTTGATTTGTAAAAAATTTATATCATATTACTTAATATTATCTTCAATACACTCAATAAACAACTATAAATAGTATGTCTAACGCAAGAAATCATCAGTACCAATCTAGTGGATATAATGAAAAAGATACAGGATGTAGAATTTTTTCGAATTTTAATAAAAATTAGTAAAAAAAGTCAATTTTCATATAAAAACCAAAATCAATCATAACTCTGCAGGGGTTGACCTTAGAGACCTCCCGTAGAACAATTTTTTGCCGCTGATGACCTCATCTATCCCCTATTTGCGTTTGATCCACGACTTTTTGGCCACCCTGTATAAATATAACTTTATTTATAAATTTACCTCCTCTAACACTAGTAGTAATAAAACAATATAATACGTCAAATAGATTAAAGAATAGATCAGAAATATTAATTAATCATTAATTTATAAATTGATAACCACAAAATCGATTCATGAAAGTAGTATCTCTTAAAAAAATTAAATACAAATAACCATAAAAACTCAAGAACTTACTTATTATCATTTTTCTAAGGTCTTTTGCCCCTAATCAAAGCTTTACAGAATCTTAACTGTTTTAAGTTTCGAGTTTTACGATTTATATTTTCTAGATACAAGAAAACCGTCACCAATTTTAGGATTTTAAATCATTCCAAAACAAAAATTCTATAATATTTTATTCACAACAAAAGCGACAGTAAGACATACTCGTAAGTATATACAAAGAAAACTCCTGATAAGGAGTAATTATAATAATGTTATTATTATATTAAGTAATTAATAATAATAACATTAGCATGGTGTAATGGTTGCAGCTCCTTACAAACGTTGTGTAAAGAAAAGAAAATGGCGATTAAAAAGAGTGGCGGAGAGTTTATTGCCAGTTCTTCTCTTACGTTCTACGCCCTTGATTTGAGAACTGGCAGTAAATGTAAAATTAGAAGCATTAATATATATTTCTTTATCGACGAGTCATAAGTGTACATAATGTTACCTATATGATTAAATAATTTTTTACTTTTTTTACTTTTTAGAATAAAGTAGGTCGACAAAAAATAAATTTAAACATTTATTAAGCTGTGTTCATATGCATTTTATGAATTGAAATTTGTTAAATACTTTCTTAATACTTCTTCTAAACATACAAAACGCAATTCAAATAAAATGTTTTTATTTCGTGAATTAATTCCTCGAAAGCCTACTTCGTGCCTACGAATGAATGAAAGGAATTATTGTTAGGTACTTGTTCTTAATTAAGGCCGTGTTTAAGTTAATAAATTAATTTTAAGATTGTGAATATTAAATAAACATTAATGTGTACAGATAAACTTAGCCCTTGCTCATACGTAAAGGGGATTTAAGGGGATACATTTTGAAAAAAATTGTATATGACCTTATTAGACCTTTATTTATTACTAGCTGGCCTGGCGAACATCGTACCGCCTAACAGTAAGTTGATAATACAACAAATACATTATGTCAAAAAATAAAAAATTACCTTCCCGCAACCCCTCCACTAACACTTGAACTTTATGATATGGTATTAAAGTTCAAATTGCCATTAAATATTATTACGAATATTTTGTATGGGAATATAGAAAAGTGTTGTGTTTAGACTTTTTCACTCAATTAATTAAAAATTTAAACCCGTTTTCATGTTATGTCGTGACAACGGAAAACGGGTTTCATTTTTATATATATAGATTATAACAAAAGTCTGCCAACGCTCGGTACACTGATACATTGGTACATAAGAAAAATAAAATACAATATTTGCACAAACACTCATGGGCAAAGATAACCAACACGAAAAGTAAAAGGAATTAAATTATAAAAACTAAAGGAAAATAGATTTCAAAGTGTGAGGGAAGCAACTATGGATATCCAGACCTACGTTTATTCACTCAATCTGGACATCGCGGTGAGTTTTGGCCAAAACGCGTTCTTCTGAAAGGGTCAAGTGGGATGGTGGGATGCCTGGTGTATTTAGACAGTACACGAAATTTTGTGTAGTTAAATATTCATTAAAAGAAAATTAAAACAAATTTAAAAGTTTGGTCCCTGTGGCAGTGTACCTTTAACGCTGGCAGCATTTCTTCGCTGTAATTTTTAATTATTTTTATTCTTATTATGTAGGTTAAGAAAATTGTAAATACTGTGTGTTTATGATTACCAATAAAATGGTGTTTAGTTAAAAGGTTTTATATAAGAATTCATTTTCAACAAGAAAGCCAACAATCAATCAGCAGTATAATATATTAAAATAACCTAACTTTTGGAATAACTCACCACACACTAGTTAAACATACTCTTAATCAACGAAAGGATTAAATTATCCATATAATCCTTTCTATAGTAAACAATACTTCTTAAATTTTAAACAAAAATTAAGGCTTAATCCAAAACTCCGATGGCCTTGTTTTGCTATTGTTTTTTACACATTCACAACGACATCGTTGACGAATAAGTAATAAAAATTAAATGATCAATCACAAGGTTTTTTTTTGATAAAAATATTAATACTGTTGATCTATAAATGACGGAGTACTGTGGTAACATTAACAGTCATCACCGAGAAGCTTGTTTTTGGAGAAAATCCTTTTAATATAATGAATAGAATATATCATTCAGAATTCGTTATTGGCATCAATCTTAAGTAACGTCAAGGCTAATGTGTAAATGTATTCTTTAATGAGGTTAGGAAAACCTTTTTCTTTAATGGCGTATAGACAACTTACTTTATTGAATCACGTATCGTAATATTTGAACTACGAATAATGAGTTACACAGAGCATCAAAGAGAAAAACGTTATGATATTACAGCTCAAACAAAAAAAACATAACAAAAGTGTTATATATAACGACAGAAAAAATTTGCTCATAGCCTGATTAGGGCTGATTGCAAATAACCGCAGAAAAAACATATATTTTACGATGGAAAATTAAAACAAATTTTAAAAGTTTGGTCCCCGTGGCATTGTACCTTTAATGCTGGTACTATCTACCAACTTAAATCTTTAATTAGCGCCTATGCAATTGAACCCCACGGCCCAAGAGTCTTTACTCCAAAGGGAACAAAATCAAAGTTGGATATGATCAATACGAAACATTTTTTAAACGAGTACCATACTTAGTACTTATTGTTTAAAATAGAACTTCATTGTTGCAAAAAAAGATAATTCTAACACAACTGTTTGGGCACAGTTTTTTTTTATACCCTATAACTTTGACGTTAAGAAATTCACAGATTAGATCGCGCATAACCAATGAAAACTCCTTGGTAATACAAATTTATTATTCTTTATTTATACAATCGTTTTGACGTCCAGTATCGAATATTAGGACACGAAATCTTTTTATATTGCTTTATTTGCATGATTTCATATTAAAACCGTTACGCACAAGCATTTCCAACCATAAATATCGCATTCTGTACAGTTGGGAAATAATTTAGTATGTATGCGAGCAAAATTACAAAGCGTTTTTTAATACAAACTTTTTAGTTACAACTGGTGACTCAAATGAACTATAGTATATTATTTTTAAAACTATTATATATATGTCAACTTTTTAAATGAATAAAACTTTAAAATAGTAAATTTGCACCTTTCATTTTTGCACCATTGTTCCGCGTCATTCGTGTTTATAAATATCATTGTTATGATTGTCTAACAGGTTACGTAATTTCATTGCATATCTAATTGTTTTCATCTACAATACGTTTTTAACCGAAAATTTAAATAAAACATGACGTATATGATACAATTACGTTACGAACAAATTACGTTTATAATGAAAGTAATCATCTTGACAAAAAAACGTGTGTGTACTTATGTACACGCGTTAGAAGTTATACTTCTTTGGCGTAACAAGATAAAAATCTTTTCAAGAATTTTATTCTACGTTTGTAGAAAAAACGACACTAACAATAGAAAAAACTAAAATGTTGACTACAGCTAACTTCAGGGTGTCGGTTTCTTGTGACGGTGTGTGCGCGCATCAAAAAAATTAACTCTCATCATTTATCCCTAACGCGCCAAAAGAAGTATAACTTCAAAAAAGTCATCACCACCGTCTTGTCATTAAATACGTTTAAACAAGATTTTTTTAAATCTGGCATTTGTTAAAATTCTCTGAACATCAAGACGATATTTCCGGCGTAGATGTCGCCCGGGTCCAAGGGAGACGCGAAGCCCACCAGACCAGCTTAAGCTAATAAAGTCCCTTTTTAGGAAAGGTGAGATTTGACACTCCCCTAGCTTCTCGGCCACAGATCTTCCTGATCGACGTGTCTGGTAGGCTCCTAAAGGGGTAATAAAAAAAAATTAAATACTGTTTAAGGGTAAAGTAAAATGTTAATTAGTAATCATAATACAATCAAATATACAGTATTTACAATGTTCTTAACTTACATAGTAATAATAAAAATTAAAAAAAAAAAAAAAGTTTGGTCCCTTGGAAGTGTACCTTAACGCTGGCAGTATTTCCTCGCTGTACTGCGATACTTATTGCTTGAGCGAGGAAAGCACAGCTCAGTGATCACCGGTACTTAAATCAAACGCCAACTTAAATCTTTAATTAGCCCCACGGCCCAAGAGTCTCTACTCCAAAGGGAACAAAATCGCAGTTGGAGGAAAGACTTATATTTGAGCCGTTTATTATATTATGTACTTATCATATAGGTGAGTTCTAATAACGTCTAAATATGCCATACTTCGAGAGCAAAGCCACTGTAAAATGCAAAATTTCCAAACACCAAACCTACATACTCATCGGGTGAGTTGAAAATTAAATTTAGAACACAAAAAGCTTTCGGGGTTTTTCACGTTCCCGTCTAACTGAAATTGACGTCCTTATTCGACCGTGGCGCCGACAAATTGATCATTTCTCTTAAAATTATTCCCGTATACGCTGTGTGCACACGTTATTGTAGCAAACTTCTTCTGTCCGTCTTGATTGGTGATAAATTTCTAAACATAACAAGATGAACGCGAACAAAACGCATTTAATTGTCTCAATCCTAAAATTTTAGTTCACTGCATTACGGGTTGTTTTGATTCATCATTGGATAGGCCCACTAACTGCAGGCCTATAGAGTTCGTTTTGAATTATCAATGCATGTATCTGAATCTCAAAACTGTATCATATCAATAAACTAACAGTTAAATACACAACTAAGATTTAATGATGGGTTAGTTACGTGTTAAATATGTTTGTATAAAATAAAATAATTATATAATATTATTTACATGCTTTTCCTAGTAAATTAGCGTAACGTAAGTTTTACGTACAAAGTGAAAAAAATTGTACACTAGATTGTCTTCCCCTTAATAGAGACTGTAAGTAGTGTTATTGGACACTTTCTTATGTTAATCCTTTATAGTAAATTAGGTTACATATATATTACTTATTAGTCTTGAGTTAGGATCTTAATGTTAAGTGATATCTTAATGTGCAGAGAATTTAAGAAAAAATTGTAGCGTTTTATGTAATCATAATAATCCAGTGACTATAACTCTGCACTCTTGACATTGCATCAATTTCGATATATTATAGTGCCTTGACGATGTTCTCCTCGATCATAACAGTTATGTTTTTTTTATTTTTGCTTTCAAAATCACACGTGTTACAAGGCGGACAATTATACTTATGAATATATGTTATAGAAAGTATATACAAGTGTGAAAATAACATGATAATTTAGATGATGCAGCGCTAACCAGATCCATGCAACTTTACTTCACAACTCACAATCGAGTAGCCCGCAATATCTCACACAACTCACGACGGGACTCTTTGTATTGAAAAAGTCGCATGGGTCCGCCAACATCCGCGAATATACACTGTAAATACATAATTATGTAGGAATAAAGAAAATAATAATAATAGCCAGTAATTAACACAGCAATTAACACTTAGAACAAAAAACAATTGCTGAACATCCGTGTTTCGAACCCACAACCCCAGGGTTGACAGTTGTGTTAAACGTAGGCCAACGATGCGCTTGAGTACAAATTTTTTTGGTAAATATATTATTCAGTATTGGACAATGTTTAAGAATTACATAATTGTTTTGTTTTAACAATTTGCGGTCATCCAAGGTTTTGCAAATTTACTGTAGAGGTCAAATTAATGTGACTCTACCGTTCAAATTAATCGAATTAACTGTGCAGTAAATAACTAGTTTTTGTGAATTTAACTACAGTTTAAATACAATTCATATTTCAATTATAGTTCTAGGTGAAATAATGAACGTTATATGCTGACTGCAAAAAGTTAAAATAATGAATTGCTTGATGCATACTGAATAATTATTTAATTGCGAGTCTATTAATAAAGAAAAACAATAAAAAAAACTATTTGTTAGTGCTTATTGTTAGTTTTTTTAATTAACTTCTTAGGTTTGTTGTTTGTTTCGCGTGTAATTTCTTTATTGGTTAGGCAGTCTTGTCACATAATTATGCATTTGTATAAGGTGAAAACAGGTGAGGTTTTTTTATTTTCAGGAACACACGCTTTAAAACATCAAAGGTATAAAAATAATAACACAATTAAACTTGCCGTATTCTTATAATCATTTTAAAATTTCTTCTACCATTGTCATTTGTTGATGAAGGTTTTTTGCTTAAGTACCTATTAGTTGTCATGGTAATATGCGTGTATATGTAATGTCTCTGCGTTCGAACGAATTCTTAAGTAGATATAATAGTTAATTTGTGTATTATAATCTCAGACTCAGAAACATCGAATTTAATAATTGAAATTCTATATCTATAACGTATAGCATTATATTTAATGTAATAGCACAATGTATGCAAGCACTTATAGGCAAACAACAAAAAAATAATTACAAAAACTTAAGGAAAATTCATTTTAAAGTGTAAGGGGAGCAACTATGGAGACCTAGCTCGTTTATCAGAATGCTCAATCTGGACATCGGTGAGTTTTGAAAGGAGCAGGGGCGAATCTACTTAAGGGCTTTATGGGCTACAGCCCAGGGCCCCAAGTCCCTGAAAACAATAGGCGATATTTTGAATTAAACAAAATATCTGAAATCAAAAAAAAACAATAATAAGGTTGGTATCCCTGAGATCAATGAACCCATGTGCGATGCGCGTCTAACGAACGAAACTGGGAATTCCCCGTCGCTTGTTTTCGGTCGGTGTATTTTTCGCGTGTCTATTACGGGCTTCCCCGTCCAGAGCCCCACAAATTTACGATCCGCCCATGGAAAGGAGGGACAAATGATCTCTGGATGTCTGGGTTATCTAGAGCGTACTCGAAATCAAATTTAGTTGAACAATCAACCTGACTCTTAAATATCTTAACCGCAACCGATATATCTAAATAAAGACTATATTCGTTTGAACATTAAAACAGTTTTTCCTCGTCTGTAATGGTTTCAGACTTACATAATATAAACTAAGAGATAATTATCCGAGGCGATGGCACTACCCGGCACTTCGCATCAAAGGCGTCAATTACGTTTCTTTTAATACAAAACAATTTTCCGTTAGGTATTTTTGCGCGGCTATAGTATAAACAGTTTAAGTTCTGTGGTGATCTTTATGGCTCAGATTTCTTTATCTGTTTCAAATCAAATCAAAATCATTTATTCGTATAGGTAACACAATATACACTAATGAACATCAAAAAAGTAATACATATTAAATGCTTCTAATTTTACATTTACAGCCAGTTCTCAAATCAAGGGTATAGAACGGAAGAGACCATCTGGCAAAAAACACTCCGCCAATCTTTTTAATCGCCAAGTTTTTGTTTTACACAATGTTTGGAAGAAGCTGCAACCATTACACCATGTTCCACATGAGATCTTAAGTAATTAATAATAATAAAATAAATTAAAAACAAATATTTGTCCTCTATCAGCAGTAGGCATGGTGAAATACGCGATCATTTGTTTTTGGTTCATATAAAAACTTTTTGAAGTGAAAACTTTTTTTTGTCACATGCTTAACAGATTTTGATTTATAGTATTCCTTTCAACTTGACAAGTACCATCGCCAGTATTCTAGACATAATCAAAATGAAACTTGAGGATTGTGTCTAAAAGTTTTGGTCGGACCTTGGAAACGAAATATTGTATCTTTAAACTAATTCGTGGTAATTAGCAATTTTTTATAAAAGAACGTAATTTTAAATCATAAGTAGCTGTTGCATCAGGTAATGTCTATTATAAGACGCTTGTGTACAGGTAAGAACAAAATTGTTTTTATATATTAGGTTGATCTGATGGAAATATCAATAAACTATCGAATAATTTATTTCCAACACACATATTTACAATATTCTTAATAATAATTAAACATTTATAAATAGAAAATTAAAACAAATTTAAAAAGTTTGGTCCCAGCGTCACCTTTGATGCTGGCTTTTCCTTGCTGTATTGCGATGCTTAATCGTTGAGCGAGGACAGCACCAGCTCTGGGGTCATCTAAAATAAACTTTATTTCATCAGGACTGGTATCCTACTGCAACCTAAAGGGAGGAGCCTCGACCGGAGTTACTTCATCAAAGACATATGTAACATAAAATTTAATATATTTATTTCTTCAATAAGGAAACATGACAGACACATCTCAAATACTAATTAATACTAATACTTATTCAACAAAAGTCCCACGAAATTTAGTTTAATACATCTACTTATTTACAATTATTCTTATTTTTAACTTTTAATTTAATTTTATTTATTATACACCGTTACACACGAATTACTCACACTTCTAACTTTAATATTATTATTAATATTTTTCTACTTGGTATTTTTATTATTTATTTTATTTTATTAGAGGCGCAAACTAGCTGCTGTGGTCTCTGGCAGAATGACCAGCGCTGTGCAACTTTTTGCTCACAAACCTGTGTGAACCACAGTACACACACATTGCACACTGGATGCGAACCGGATGGCAAAAGAATTTTTTTTAATTTTAATTTTAATTTTTTATTGTTTTTTGATGTCTTATTTTATTTTATTTTTTCTTTAAGTACTGTTATTTTGTGTGTTTATGTGTGTGTGTTTTCGTTTGTAATAAATGTTATGTCTATGTCTATGTCTAAATACAAGATATAAAAAAATATACAAGTTACGATTACAGAAGTGTTTTTGAATTGTTTCACAGATTTCAAAGAAATAGCAGGAGAAACTAAAGACACATTGAAACATAACAGATACCGAATGCAAACACTCGCTATAGACGACAAATCTTATTCAAGTAAAGGAAAAATGAATATAATAAACATACAAAAAAAATCGTTTTCTTCGGTAATAAAATGGCATTGATCTTTCTCCGAGGACGGATTCGATTCCTATCGCAATAAATCAGAGAGAGTAGAGAGCGTACGAATGCTTCAAAGGTCGGTAATGCACTTATGACCCTTCTGGCAATTTTCATGGGCGGTATAACCTCCAGACCGTCTGCCCCCTGTAAAAAAAACATAGATGACACGCTGAAATACTTAGGGACTGAAACACTAACCTATTTGAGTTTCTACTTAGCCATCCAGGCAGAACTCATCTCTACTTACACCAACTTTTCTCATAGCAACAAATCGAACAACTTTTCCACACACCTGTACCCACGTGACGAACACAAGGTCGACATCAAGCAGGCAGAACAATCACGGCTATTTAATATGCAAAAATAAATCAAAACATCAAGCAATTACCGACCTTATCGTGTGCATATAAATACATTATTCGTATACATATATAATAGATATTAATCTCAAAGCATACTTCATAATGATCACGATACTATGTGCGTGATTGAAAATTGATTTTGTTTACGATTATATCATATTAAATCCTAAACGTTGTTTTGACATTGAACTGAATTGAAAATAATTCTTCTATTGGTACCTCTTCATTACTGGAGAGGCCGATGGCCGAGAATACCAGATGCAGAAACTCTTCCGTAGTCGCAACACCTCTAACGAAGCTATGATTCTTTCCTTCTACCAACACTCGTTTACCCTGGATTTTACCCATTATAATTGAAGGTAACGGTCATAGCGTAACACGTGGCCTATGTACGCAAGTTTCTGTTGTTTAATTGTTTTTATATGGGCAAACGGGCTGGAGGCTCGCCTGCTAAGTAATACCGCCGCTTTTTCCACCAAGCAAATTGGTTGATGTTTAGAACTTTCTCGATAGAGATCTTCTGGATCCCGCCTATACGATGTGAATAGTATAAATAAAATATCTCCACATTTCCATCATTAAGTCTACTTGGCATAGATCGTCTCGTAATATTGTCTATTGGCTATTAGTCACCAACTAAAAACTAACTAGACTCAAATCTTATTTATAAAGCTTTCACTAAGTTACTCTTCAAAAGGGAGTTATTTTAGATATTCTAGATCTTTTTCTTTTTTCGTTATTCCTAAAGTAATTTTATGTAAAACATTTCTCATGTAATGTTCGAAATTCACCGCTATACGAAAATCTTTTATTTTGCAACTTTCCAATTCCATAACTATATTTAATGGGTTTTTAATGTTCAAAGTACCACAATAACGTTATAATCATTACAATTATATGCTTTTAATTATAATGCAGTTAAAATTTAGACATTTCGAAATGTTCGAATCGTACGAGTTAAATCAAAACAACAGAAAACGTATTAATACAAAATATTAACTAAGAACCTAATATTACATATAAACAAAAAAAGAAAGCATTAAACCTTTTTATAACAAATATATATTGTGTATTCAGCCAGTGATCCCAGTTGTTATCCATAGTCAAAAATGTTTTTTTTTAACATACGGTAATCGCGCTAAGACACGAATATTATCTAGACATGCCGGTTTCCATAATGAAAATTCAAGTCGTACAAGTGTTACATACCAATCATCTTTGCAATTCCCTAATCATATTCCAACTATAATTGATAAACCACAAATATTCACTAATGTACTGATTGCATGATTGCAGCATGTTATATACTTGACAAGGTTAGGTCAATAAAATTATTGCATCCTAAAAGTGTTGTTTAATTACTCAGAGATTAATTTATATAGCAGTGTTGGCTTAGTAGCTTCAGCGACTCTCATTCCGTAGTCGTAAAAGTCAAAAGTCAAAAAGCATTTATTCATACAACACAATGTGCACTTATGAACGTCAAAAAAGGAAAAAAAAAACTATTTTTTCTAAAAATAAAAACAATAACTAACCCTAAAATATAATAACTAAAATATATTATTAAAATGAGCCCCTTTAGGCAAGGTTCCGAAGATACTGGCAGCGTTCCCCCTTTGAATAGCTAGACTAATTCTTTGTCCGAGGTAGCGAGGTAGCGAGGTAGCCAGCTCTTCGGTCTCCTGTGATGTCGACTAACTTTTGATATTACCTTAAAAAGCGTTATAGCGCTAGGACCTCACGAAATATACATAAAATGCTTCTAATTTTACATTTACTGCCAGTTCTCAAATCAAGGGCGTAGAACGGAAGAGAAGAACTGGCAATAAACTCTCCGCCACTCTTTTTTTGTAGGTTCCATCCCTGGCTGTGGACTTTATTGATCGTTTAAAACTCATGGAAATATTATGAGATAACCGGCATACATTAAACGCGAAGTATTGACGGCCTATGTCGTGTAGTTTTAAACCATTTCATTGCAAATTTGCAAACATACAATCAAAACGCATGTTGGTCTTTTGAGTAGGACAAGCCGGTTTCTTTATAAGAAAGCCGGGATTCGAATACCCAAACTTAGGAATACAAAAAGGTCAATACAAAATATATATTTTTAATCGGTACATAATTATGACGTTTTATGTCTCATCTCTTCGTGATCACGCGCACTCCTGCGCATAATTGCATAACGCAGTAATACATCTCAGTATAATTATTCAACTGAAACACGAATTATATAATAATCTAACTATATGAAGCGTGATTACTCCGTAAAATCAACAGGGATCCCAATTTCAGTACCACGTAATTCCAAGTTTCGACATATTAAACTATATAAAACTAACAAACATACATGACGTCATATATTTATTTAAGAATCTAAAAAGTCCTTAATCATAAGAGATATATTACAAAAAAAAGGGTGCGTGTACTTATGTACGCGCGTAAGAAGTTATACTTCTTTGGCATTATTAAAAATAGTTTTTGATTTCATGCAAATAATTAATTACAATTAAATAATCAAAGACTGGAAAAGGAGTCATTATAGTCAATAAAGTTAAGTTTACATTTGAAAAATTAAATAAATAAATTTTTTTTATTATTTTCTTACATTAAGTGTAACATAAATTCTATTATTATTCGAATGTTGATTTTAAATTATGTCGAATGCCGTAGCTTCTTCCGTGGGCAACTTCATTCTGTTAATTTTGTGTCACGGTGCGCGCGCATCGTAAAATTTCACTCTCATGAATTTTTCATAACGCGCCTAAAGAAGTATAACTTCAAAAAGTTTGGAGCAGAGACTTGGGCCTAGGTTTAGGTGCACTGACACTTATTAAAGATTTAACTCAAACTCAAAATAACTTAATTCATATACATAACCAAGTACACTTATGAACGTCAACAGAAAATATGTTAAATTGATTCTAAATTTACATTTACTACCAGTTCGCAAGTCAAGAGCGTAGAGCGGGCAAGAAAGTCAAAGTCAAAGTCAAAGGCATTTTATTTTACAAAATGTTTGTAAGGAGCTGCAACCATTACACCATGTTCCGCATGACAACATAAGTAATTAATAGTTAATTAATAATAAAAAGCAAAGATTTGTCCTCTATCAGCAGCATGGTGAAATAGGAGCACGCACTCACATTTCCGTGGGAAATACTCATACTTAGTAAAACTATAAAAACGTGGACCTCTGATAACAGGTATGCCTACCAAAAGTATCATCTAGTTTGACAGGTCGTTTCCATACAAATTGGGAATTAAAAAGGCTTTTGTCTCAGGATGTGCACATTTTAATCCTATTAACGTAGCACCACAAAATAAGTGTTATCGTGACGGCATGCACTAGAGGCGGTTGTCATGACAACGTAATACAAACAAACCTCTTAATCCCGATATTAATGCATGGTACAATTGTTTATGGTATAATAAAAATAATGTACGAAGTGTGAATTTTAGTTTTTTTTTAAATTTTTAAGCAATCGAATCTTCCATACATACTTAAACGGTAACTCACTATGTAATAATAATAATTATTGCATGTTGTTAATTAGTTAGCCCAAGATTAGACTTTTTCGATAGATTTTTTTTTCTTTTTCAGTTTCTGCTACAATGAGTTTTTATCGAGGGAAATAAAATACCCTTACACACGTACAGCTATAGCTTTTGACACTTGTGTATTTATTATTGCGTAACATATTATATATAAAGAAATACAATAAAACAGATTAAGAAATAAAAGAAAGTACAGAAAAATACTAAGGGGTTTAGTGCTTGAAGGGCTACACCACAGTGAATTCCTCACAAAAAAACACTACAAACTGAGAGAAAATAAGAACGTTTTTATATTTTACTACTACGGTCTACTACTACTACTACTACTACGGTCGTTACCTGAAAGAGATTGCTTTAAAGCTGTCCAGACTAATGCCTAACTCTACAGTAGTGCTAACGCAACGAAGTGTCAAAAAAAACCTACAACACAATTATTTTGATATTATTATGTACAGTTTAGCTTAAGATTCTAATTATAACTTTAAGAATAAAATTATAAAAAACACATTTTTAAAATTACTGCAAAGTGCGTTAAAACTCTGGTTTCTTAAAACTAGCAAGTTTCGTCAAATTACGTATATCACAATGTCCGATATTAGTGTCAAAAACATAATAAAATCTATTAAATATTTTAAAATAAATACCTATCTACCATTGTTACTATACTATGTTCTACAAAATTGCATGGCGCGTCGCTCTATGGCGTGTAGCTTGTTTATGTGCCAATTATTCGCAAGTTTGTTTTTATTGAAGGCTGATTTATTGTTTCCCATAATGTAAAATCTGGGACACGCCGGACCATCCTAAATTTATTGTTCTTCAAGTTTAAACTACACTTAAACTTCGGGTGATGTTGTTTTATTGCGATTTTTGAAATATGAACGGAAATATTTGTGAGAGCTCTTTGTAATATGTTCCATTTAGTTTATGGAAAATGTCCATATGAATTATACTCTATTACAGAGTCACTATAAAGTACTAAAGAAGTTGGTTTAACTGTCAGATCTACTATACCATAGACAAAGACACAAATTTACTAAACATAAGCGGTCTTATAGACATAGATTGTGCTGGGTTTGTTGACATTATCTGGGTCTGGGTTTTTTCATGATCAGTTGTCAATCTAATAGGCAAGTAGGTGATCAGCCTCCTGTACCTGACACACGCCGTCGACTTTTTGGGTTTACAAGCCGGTTTCCTCGCGATGTTTTAATTTACCATGTATTTAAAATTACTGCAAAGTGCGTTTAAACTCTGCGTTTGTATCGGCATGTCTTACACCCAAAAATCGTTTCGAACGCCTCTAACTTTGCTATAAAGAAACATTTTTTATAAAATACTTCATAAAACTGAGCCGAAATTTTCAGTTTATTATAATCTGTGAATACTGTCTTCTAGTGTAGTATTTTCTTTATCTGTGACTAAACCCCCTAATAACAGTAGTGTATGTAGAAAGTCGAAAACTAAATTTGTATGAAAATGACAGTTCATGTCGTCAAATTTCCTACAAATTTAGTTTTCGACTTTTTACATACACTTGTTATGTTAAGACATCTTGATTAAGCCCCCTTATAAATTAATACCTGAGAATCGGGGTTTAATAAGATTTCGTATATGAACATGAACACAATGAGCTATCATGAATATTTGAGAATGGCAATCAAAATTGTCTGTTAAATATTTCATTGAAACGGGCTTATGTAAATCACTGATGTAATCTGCGATCAGGCTTATCTATATGTACTAGTTATTAATTTACTGACCACAGAGTATACACTCTGTGACTGTAAAATGTAGTAGGTACTGTAATTTTCATAGACAAATACAGTAGATTGGTTTATTCAAAGACAATATGTTATATTGCTCTTAATCTAATAATTGATTCGGTAAATATATGTTAGAATTCTTAATTATTTTTAAATATTTCGCATGTGGTTTTTTTATAGAAATACTTTTCCTTGGTTATATCATAATATAGAATTAAATTAAAACTGGTTATAATTAATAATACAATGTACACTGGCATATGCGATGTTTAATTTCTTAATATATAATGGAATATGGCTGTTTGCCTCAAAGCTTTGACATCTGTCAGATATGGGTTTTTCCCGCGACTAGTGCAAGGGCATCTTCTGCAAGATTCGGACATCAGCTTGGTGGGAGACAGTTGCCCAAGGAGACGGGAGCTCATTGGAAAGAATGAAGTGCGAAGTAATCTGATTTTGATTTTGCTTTTCCGCGCTTTTAATTGTCATTGGCTACGGCGATCATCCAGATCCGATAGAATATGTCGGGGCCTCCTACGGGCCTTTAGAATCCACTTGTAAACATTATATCAAAACTACGATATACTTAACAGCTTTGCTTTAATAACTAAATATACCGAATCTAATTATGACGCACGTCATTTAAAATCACGTGAATTTATTCAAGTTCTTATACGAAACAATTAAAAACATTTTTTAAATCAAAACAACAGATATCTGGTCTGTGCTCCAAATACCTCTAAAGGAATTCTCTCTATGGCTTCTAGCAAACGCGAGATTATGGATCCATGTTAGCATCGTTGAGACACGTCCGATGATTAATAACTTAATATTCAAAACACATGGAATTCCATTCAAACACCTGTTAGATAAACGGTGCCAGGAAACTTCTAATAACTGAGGAATGTATACAACCTTTACGCAGTGATTGATATACATAATATACACACGAGGCCTCTATAGAATGATTGCTTGACCGGAAAAGAGTCCTGGCAAAAAAATGTTTTAGGCTATTTATTAAGAAACAATCAGATACATAATTTATATACAGTAAGAATTTTAAGTTATTTAAGAATATTCAATTAAAAATAAACAAAATGTATTTTATTTTATTGGTACGCGACCTAGAACTTACTTAAGTAAATGATAATGATGTGTTTGGACAAATTAATTAGCGATAATGGTTACGTAAAAAATCTTTATTGATAATTTTTCGACAGATGACAGAAAGAATCCATATTTTGTTTTTTGAAGTTATACTTCTTTTGGCGCGTTAAGAACGGTGAGAAAAATTTTACGATGCGCGCGCACATCGTCACAAAAAACCAACACCCTGAAGTTAAAAAACTTTATTTAACTAGATACTTAATGCGTTAATAAAACTTTCAATGTATTAAATACCTTTTTTCTATTATAAGTGTCTTTTTTCTACAAACGTAGAATAAAAATTTTGAAAAGGCTTTTCTTGTTACGCCAAAGAAGTATAACTTCTAACGCGTGTGCATAAGTAGTAAGTACACACACATGTTTTTTTTTTGAATGGGACTGCCCATGAACACCTTGCCGACGTTTCAGGGAATGGAACGCTCTTTTCCTGAAGGCCCCTATGTCGTATCGGTTTGGATCGACCTCTTCTAGCAGCTGGTTCCTCACAGAGATAGTACGCAACACACATACGTACTTTATACGAATATGATTACTATAGGTTGTTAAAAGAAATTATTTTTACGGAATTTGGCAATGTTCCTCTAAAAACAATATAAAATTGTTGTATTGCTACACCCAATGCTTAAAATAACTAAATAATTATTTTAGAGGGTTTTCGTTTTTGAGTTATGTCAAAAATTACTAGATATTGAATTTTCTTATTATTATTCACTACATAAATAAAAATGCTATAGAACTTTAAATTACGGTGTTTTAAAATGACGAAGTCATCGCTCGCGACATAGCACGACGCTTTCTGTGCGCCTTTCATAATTTATTGAGCAAACTGGAAAGATGATGTTTTTGCTCGTGACATAATTAATTTGTTTTAACACTGTTTGTACATAACTAACTTACTCTAAATTTTCCCGCTAAATGATTGTTATTCTTTGAGAAATAAAGTATTTTTGAACCGAATTTTTAATTATAAATATCACTATGTAAGTTAAGAATATTATAAATAGAGTACATTTGTGTGTTGGAAAAATTCTCATTACAGTTATTAGTTACACTTTAATGTTTAAAAGTAGGTACACAAATTCTAAATCATTTTCTACCCTTATCTTAAAAGGTTTCCGGTAAGTTATCAGAAATAACACTGTCAATCCAATGTTCATAACACAAGCGTAGCTGTACCAAAACAGAGGAAATTATTTCAGGTTCGGATAACCGCTGCTGTGATTCGTGGCTAAGAACGTCTTCTATTTTATTAATAGATATTTCATTTAAATTAAATTGATTTCAAAATAAATTTACGAGATATATTTACACGCGGTTGTATGGATCGTACCCATTTTAACCGGTTATGTACCAACTTTGTTTGGGTATGGATACAGCAAGGTAAGAATTGCTACCACACTATATTTTTTTTATCTACTTAGGGTATATGATGCGGAAATGTTGGAGAGACTGGGGCTGATAGTGCCAAATAATCACACTCGGTGTGGTGAGCGGTCGCAAAAACAGTGCCGCGAGCGAGTACAATATCTCAGGGAAGCACCATTTACGCGCGTCTTGCGCTCCCTGAATACTATTGCATTTGATCAAATAATTTATAGAAATACATATTTTTAATTGCACTCTGAATTCACAACTATACATTGTTTATAATTTGTTATAAAAAGATTTAGGTTTTATGATTTTCTTGTTTGGTTTATCTGTAATATTAAATTCTTAGGTTACCTTTTGTATTATAAATTTATATGTTTAATTAGGATTAAGTTAATATAGGAATAGAAAATAATGAAATAAATAAATTTTTACAGTATTATTATGTTCAATAAATGTGTCTGTCTCTATCTTGTATTACTTTTATATGTGTAAAAAAATTGCTAAGAACTTGATACAAAATAATATCACCAGACGATATCAACAAATAAATTGCTACAAAAATTCTGTAAAATGTAATAACTACGAAAATAGCTTACCGCTCGGAGTTATCCATTAAGATGCGACGAAGCGAGAACCATACGATATGAGATGTATCCGAACAGACAGACGAGGGGTTTTGGCTTTAATAAGAAAATATAAACATTATTTTTAAACATATTTCCGGTTCTGTAATATATCTCCCACTAGATTCCATACAGATTATTATTAATTATAAAGATGCAACAGTTTTGCAGCATGCGGCGACACCAGGTGGTTTGGCATACCATGTAATATAATCCCAGAAGATTGAAGTACATATATATGATATATGTTAATAAAGTCTCTTCTATATTAAGGAGAGGTAAAAGTTAATTTATAAAAACATAAAGATTATTCTTATTACAAAATTGTTGATGGGACATTAATATTTTGAATTTAACCAGCATATATAAATTACCTTGAGCACATGGGCCAAGATCGGGCTGCTTACCTGAACCTGCCTGGTGTTTGGAGACCAGTAGCAGGCAGGCTAGATACCGCGGGATCGACAAAGTGGAGGAGGAACTGGTGCAGCTGGAGCTACCTCCCCCCTACCCCCAGCTGCACCAGTTCGGGAAAATTCTTATTTCGGAGGACAAGACATAATTTTGATTTACACAGCATATATAAATTAATATGACTTGAATGAAAAGAAATTGAATGACACCCTCTACCTCGACACTTGGCATGGGCGTCAACAAGAGGTTCCTACTGTCGCACTTGGTGGCTATCACTAGCGTGAATATGTGAATTGTAAACCAATTTTTATGATACTATTGTAATAAATGTCGACGCTTCGGTGGACGGAAAAATTGTATTCCATCGTCACTTACATTTTTGTTTGTTTAAATAAATAAAAATAAAATAATTCAAGAGAATCTGGCTTTTTCATGCAATTTTGCAATCAATTATCATTTATTCATATAGGCTTGAACTTCTATTAAGTGAATTTAATGATTACCTACTTCCAATTCTCAAATCGAAATGAAAAGACCAGAAGATATATATTATATAGGCCGGCAACGCAGTCACCAGCCCTCTGGCATTGAGAGTGTCACTTAACAGCCTTCTGCCCTTATACCTCCTGTTCTTTAAAAAAATAACTGGCAACAATGTCTTCGACATCAGGGATGAGAGTCCCTGAAGCCACTAGGCCAACACGGCTGTTCTATCCTTCTAAATCCCCAAAAAACGTACTTAAACGTACAAAAAAACTTAACGTTTATAAATTAAAACGTTTAGTTATCTCAAACAGAACAAGATGAATCACGGTTGAAATAATTAATATACATAAAGACATTTTAAATTATAAATCATTATACTGTCTTTATTGTCTCGTCTCTTTGTAATTTACAATGAGTTCGAGCAGCCCACAATAAATATAATTTTATGCCAACAGACTCACAAAGGCTACACTCTCGCGGGAAAATTATTTTCTATTTTAATGATGTGGTTTCCACGTTCCAACCGACCATGTAATGTGTGAATACAGAATCAAGTTTGCGATCTTTTTATGTGTATTTCTAAATTTGTAGGTTAGTACGAAATATGAAATCCCTGTAGTTCGTACATAGTCAACATGTGGAAGTGAGAATACGAGTATATTTATATCAAAAATCCGGGCGTACAATATTTTTATGACTTTTGCGATAAAAATTGAATCGTAACATACAATGTTTTTTATTTTACTTTATCCTCACGTAACTGTACGATGGTGTAAGAGAGGCGCTGGACAGAAACCGGTGGAAACAAATAGTCCGCTCCAGGTGCTTCCTTGGTGACCACGACGCTCAGATATGAGCTGTCGATTAAAGAGAGAGAAACTCATACAATATTAATGTGCTCAAATTTGATCCACATCAAAGAGAATTGTGTTCTAAGACTTTTGGTCCTTCGAAAAAAAGATTCCAGCTCCAGTAGCGCTATAGTTTAAATCAGAGTGATTCTCATAGACCACATTCTTCTCAATTTTGCAAATTTCAGTGGGCCCACTTCTACATATCTACCATAGATTGGGAACCTACTTAAAATGTGATGATTAGATGTAACTATAGTTCGTTGTGGCTGAGTCCCAACTTCGAAATAAACAGCATTCAAATAGGAAGTGCGAATTCATTGATTAATTTATGATGCTGTGAGTAGATAGACCAAAAATTAAAGTCACTCAAAAAGTGATTACATCAAACTTTACTCAAAATATTATCTGCCTACATTGATAGGTGAAAAAACAAACATTTAGTTCTTCATTGAAAGTAGATAAATTTTCGTGGACTTACGAATTGAACCCCCATTTTCTGACCCCACCGGTGGACTACTTTGAAAAGCAATAGCGTAAAGCTATATAAGTTTTGGCCGCAGCTTGCATCGCAATATTTACATTCGCCGTATGGGGTTGTTTATATAGAAAGATAAATATTAAATTCACGGCTGTGTTACTATGTATATATAATATATATTTCTCTTAAAAAGCTTATCAATATGTAGGACTCTTTATTCGTATCTTTATTTCGCCCGACTACATCCTGCGCGTCACGTCTAAAGCAACAAAATAATCATTTCCCGGAAGCTATCTTAAATTTCACGTACGCTAACATTTCACTTCATGTAATTATAATTATATAATACTGAGTATTAAATAGCCACTTACTTAGCAAGTAAGACAAAAGACGCTGTCTAAGATTATTCTTATTTTTGACAAAACTTCGTTTGATAAACGCTGTTTTATTTATTGAATAGTCAGTAAGAACAAACTAGAACTGAGAAAGCGCAAGATAAACTCGGAGCCGGACGTCCATATCTTAAAGTTGTACCATCTTTCATTGTTTAGGAATCGACATCCTTTGATAGCTATTTACTAAATTGGGGTCTGTCTTGATCACAATACAAGTTTGTTTTATCTTGTTATAGTTTGAGAACTTCGCTGATTTGTGGATAATAAAATATAATTGGATATCAAATGGAATTTATTTTCATTGTTAAAGAAAACCCTGTTTTATACAATACGTATTACGTACGCAAGAACGGTTAGTTTTACTATTTCTAAAATAGAGGTAGTGATTTTGTTTCTATTTATGATAATAAAGCTTTTTATAAATTTGACGACTTAAGTAGTCGTAATGATCCTAATCCTTGGGATTACTTGCTCCAGTTCAAAAAATTTGTATGACTCAATACTAGGCGATTAAAAAGAGTGGCGGAAAGTTATATCATTTAAATCTATCAATCTAAAATATATAAAATTAAACAAATAAATTAGTGGCTCATCAACGCCGTCGAAGTCAAAGTCAAAGTCAAAAATCATTTATTCATATAGGTAACCCAATATGAACGTCAAAAAAGAAATATACATTAAATGTTTCTAATTTTACGTTTAAGTGTAGAACGGAAGAGAAGAACTGGCAATAAACTCGACTTTTTGGGTCTGAGGCAACTTGCCTTTTTCCCTTGGTGTTCTCACGATCTTTACCTTCGTCGTTCGAGTGAATGTTCAACACGCACATAGAAAGAATGTCCATTGGCGCACAGCTGGGGATCGAACCCACGACCTCAGGGATGAGAATTGCTAAACTGGAGACATTAACGACCACAAATAATTGGCGATACGTTGTATGAGAAAAAGGGAAGATCATTTATTATATATACACTCTACATTCAAAAACCTATTAATAAGAATTATTTTAATATTGGAATATTTCCATCAATTAAGTTGTCATTTCCGCTTTAATTATTTTACTCCAAAAGGAGTTTCCACTGTATTATAATTATAGATGCATTAATATTAACCTTCGATGTACTGCAGTTAAAGTCTTGAGTTCTAACAATGTGAATAGCTTTTAAGAGTTGAACAATTTAAACAATTGAAAAAAAAATAATAATTTTAAAATGTTTAGGAAATTACGGAAGTTCGGTTTAGGCTACTGTGATTTTCAGAGTATGATAAGCAATGTTTCGATACTTCTGAGATTATTACTCATTAATATTGATAAACGAAATACTAAAAGTAAGTAAATGTTTTTCTTAAATTCTATAGCAAAAGTCCCAACTAACGTTTGACCCTATCACAGTAACAAACAAGCGTAAGGACGTTTTGCTTTCTTGGGCCATTATTGTACAATAAACTTAAAATATCTGTTTCGAAATTTGTAAAAAGCCTTGATTATCCAAGAGAACATTTGTTATCCATAACCATTTGAGGTAGACTTTAAATTAAATTCTTTCACGCACGTTTCATTCACACCCTTACACATATTCACACACTCACAACCACTCATAATTTAGTTTTATTGTTACTTTAGTTTAGTCATAGTATGTAGTCAATTCTTTGTATATTTTCTAACCACGATGAAACACTGGTGAACAGTTACCACAGGACGTCTATAACAATTATTATAGGCACCACCCTCTCAGTGAATCAGTAACATATATATATTAGTGGTATATACCAAACTATCGCTTTGTTGTCTTTTAATGTCGAAAAATATTAGCAAAAGGCATACTTTAAGTATGCCACCGATTTGGGGAATATTTTAAAAAATTCATTTAGACTTGAGAAGGTGAATTTTGTGAAGCCGACCCTATTAAACTAAACATAAAGTAGTTATAAATGATACGTTATTTAAACCCATAAAGGTCCATAAAATGTTATAATTCTCGCTAATAATCAACGTTATTAATGTCAAAATAATTGTTAGTAAATCTATAGCTATAATACTACAGCATAACTATCAGCATTTTTTTTTAATGTTTATTACTATTTTAGGATTTCCACTTATATCATTCGTGGTGACTATACTAATTTCAGTGGGTTACTTCTATACATATCTGATTTCTGCTGTATGGTATGTGTTCTGGCGTTGTCAGGAAACTGGAGACAAAATTTCCGCCTTGATCGTATTTTCCCTTGGTGTTGCCAGTGAGATTTCCGCTTTCAAATTGTTGTTCATGTATATTTACAGGTATATATTTAGTATAACAATTAAATGAAAATATTGAGAGTTAATAAACGCATGCGAACATGACTTTAGAAGCCGACGTACTCATAGTTGTCATATTAATTTTAATATATAAACTAAATATGCGAAGACGGCGTAACGCAACGTAATTTAATTGTCATTAACCCTAGAAAGATAACGTGCGCCTCAGAGGCGCCCGCGAAATATATATTTCGCTGCCATTTTGTTACCGACGCGCATACAAGTTTGTGTTTCCGGGCCAATTCAATCCTTGGTCATCACTTCCGAGAGACTACTGCTTCTGTTCGGTAAGTACCACAGTTTTGCTGTTAGAGCGATGCGTTGCGCTCGGGAGGCGCATGTTTATCTTTTGTGTAACTTTCGCCACTTTCATAGTGATTTTGTTTTTATAATTTTTTACCAATATACGGTAAGTTTAAAGGTAGTTTTTTTTTTATTGGTGAATAGTTATTGTAATTAATTGTTTTTAGGAGCGTTTTAGCATCATGGCGAGCAGAAGAGTGTTGGATGAAAGAGGAATTGTTTCTTTATTGAATGAAGAAGATGAAGGCGCAGATGTCGGCAGTGACAGTGAGATCGAGGACCATGTAAGTGAAAACAATGTGCAAAGCGATACTGATGATGAGTACGTAGATGAAGCTATGATTTATGAACATTCGAATGATCCCTCATCGCAGAATGTCTCTGAAAATACTGGACATGACCAACGCCGCCTAATGATGTGATCAGGGGCAAGAATAGGCATGTTTGGGCTACTGCTAAAGGACAAAATAACAGAAGAACGTCTGCGATCAATATAGTTCATTCCAATAGAGGGCCTAGTCGCATGTCTCGAAATATTTTTGAACCACTTACATGCTTTGAGATATTTACAACTGACGAGATTATGCAAGAGAAAGTATTGAGAATATCCTCCCACAAACTAACCGAGAGATGTCTGAAGAAGCTGATGAGGAACCTCCAGCTAGAATTCGACGGTACTGTAGCTTATATACAAAAAAAGAAGAGAATGTCCAAAATGAGTTGCACAATATGTAAAAAGACAGTGTGCGGAGAACATAAAAAAGATGGTTACAACAATTGTCTTTAGCCGTTGATTTTTCCAGTATTTTTTTAAAATTGAGATTGATTATATAATAATTAATTAATTAATAAGAAAAAACACTATAAAAATTACCTATTTTTAAAAATTTCTACCTAAGTACAGAAGACTTCTAATTTTTGTTAAGGGTTTATAAATACCTACAAATATTCATATTTTCAATAAAAATTTATGATAATACTTATGTATTTTATTTACTTATTAATAATTCAACAATTTACAGTAGTGAATGAAATAAAAATAATTGACATTCATTAAAAAAATCTGCTATTAAAATAGTGCGCCTCTCAGGCGCATGTTTATCTTTTCAGTACAAAAAAATAACGTTATCTTTCTAGGGTTAAGTTAAAACAACCTAATTATCTATTCATTCTAGCTTTACACTTGTTCGTGTCTTAGAACCGTTAACTCTTAATTAACGACTTTGAGTACAGGGATACCCTAGTGTAGCAATCAGTCACCTATGACTGTTGAAGTCTTACTTGCCTTATCAGTGTAACATATAATATCCAAACCTAAACATTCGGTTACATGAATTAGCTGTGAAAGCCGTATTCGTATCAGTAATAATTAAGATAACTTCTTTGATAAGTATTGTTTGATACATTGGAAATATATTTTAGTGACTCTATAAGGAACATCGTGGAAGGCTATCTTAATTTAGACGCTAAAACCCGTACGGAAAGCCTGGATAGCAAATTAAAGATTATCAAAAAACGCGCAACTATTTACTGGTGTCTTATAATTTCTAATGGAGTCATGTATGCCTCTAAACCTCTTCTGCTACCAGGACGACATCTGATGGAAGAAAACTTTGATCTTTTCGGTAAGACCGCTTTATTTTTGGTAAAGCTATGATAATTTAAGTATAAATTTATTTTTCACTTTATAGGTTTGGACCCAATACTAGAATCGCCAAATTACGAAATAGCGTTCACATCCTGTGCTCTAGGAATTTTCTACACTTGTTACCTGGCTTCAAGCATCAGCGCGTTCCTTATAGTCATCGCGGGGTACACAGAATCGCAACTCATTGTTCTTAGCGAGGAAATAAAGAATTTATGGGATGATGCCAAGGAACAAATTAACGGAAATGAAGATAGCACTTCATACACAGAAGACGAAACTAAGCGTTTGAATAATATCATTAACGACCGACTTAAAAACATAATCATTACACACAAAACCAACATAGATCTTATGAATGAAGTGAAAAGAGTATTCAGTGGGTCGATTCTGGTAGAGTTTCTTCTTGTAATTACAAGTTTGATTGCTGAATTACTTGGAGGATTGGAGAACACATATTTGGAAATGCCTTACGCGTTGGCACAATTGACTATGGATTGTATAACTGGACAAAAACTGATTGATGCATGTGATGTTTTTAACCGAGCCATTTACGATAGCAAATGGGAAAACTTTGATAGTAAAAATGCCAAAATGGTACTATTGATGTTGCAAAACTCACAAAAGCCATTATCTTTGTCCGCTGGTGGGATGACTACTCTCAGTTTTGTATGTCTTATGTCAATATTAAGAATGATTTATTCGGGATACACCACATTGCGTAGTACAATAAATGAGTAAATAGATAATGTGTTATTACTTTCTAAAATATCGCTTGCCACGGAACAAAGTCGTAAAATCAAAATCTATATTTTTTTTTCAGGATAAATAAAAGAATATAATGCTATTATTACTATGATACTAAGGACATTACTTATACAAATATATATTGTTGTGGGTTCTTCTTGTAAAATAAAACTAAAATTAGCACAGGATATTTATAAATAAACCACAAACGAGTTATCTACCACAATACAATAACTAAAATATACTAAATTAAATCTTATAATTAACTTTAATAAATATGCCAGGCGCCAGGAGGTTTATCTTACCCAATCTACTTTTATGTGATAATGTTTACTACATAAAACAAATTGTTATTTTATTATTCTATAATTGGACACCTAATTTGATGGTATTTCCCAAAGTTAAATAAAACATTTCAAATAACTTCATAACAAAATAAAACTAAATCGTAAATTGGTAATTAATTAAACATAACCCTCACAAAGTTATAACAAAAATTCAAAATTTCATATAACACAAGAAACAAGACATGACGACAAGGAATGTATATTAAAATAATTTATCTAATTAGACTGAAGAGCAAAAGCGTTTTACGATTAATTCACTGTAAAGATAATTACGGACGACACAGTACACATTACAACGAATGTCTAGATGGTAATAATGTATTACCACTCTGCGGAAATTTTATGACGTCCAAAATGACAAAACATTAAACCAGTAGCATAATGCCCGAGTTACACGAGGCTAGTTTTTCAAGCTAGGATAGCAAGCTAGTGTCAGTAAGCTAGCAAGCTAGTAATTCTGGCTTCGTGTAGACAAAACTAGCTTCATTTCTGAGCTCGTAAGCTTGTAAGCTAGTTTATAAGCCAGGATAGTTTTTAATAGGATGGAGTTCTATTTTTTAGGAAAGTAGCGCCCCCCACCACTGGTTTTACTACCCTGGCTTGTGTACTAGCTTCATGTGGCCGGCGAAGCTTGTTTTCAGTTCGCTAGTAAGCAGGAACAACGCATTTTGTTTATTTTATTTAAGATTTTAAGATGCCCAAACTAAGTATGGATTTAAAGTTTGTACTACTGTACCGTGACCCTTCCAAGTTATAAAGATAAATCTAAACGTGATTCAGCACTACTACAGCAGAATATTCAACAAATCAGGCGTCATTCGAAAAATACTCTTATACTCGTAAAAATCTTCATTGCGAAATTCTTCCTATAGTAAAGCAGATGATCAACGTTCATCTCTTCTTAAAATCCACGGTCTTGTCCACACCCGTCTTTGTAACTCTTCTTCTAGTTCGTCTAGTGCGAATTGGCACACTTTTCGAAGTCATTTAGACAAGAACTCATTCAGTTGAATAGTTTTTTTTTTACATGCAGCATATTTTGGACGTGTCAGTGTAACAGTACTAGCTTAAAATAATCCTAGCCTCATGTAAACAGAACTAGCATGTTCCAAGCCAGGTCAGCAAGCCAGGACAGTACTAGCCTGCTATCCTAGCTTGAAAAACTAGTCTCGTGTATCCCGGGCATAAGTGCTTTACGACTTACTTCCCCGGGGCAAGCGATATACAACCTTTGTTAATTGTAATGAATAAGAAAGATTCTTGAAATATTTTAAATGGGATACAGATACAATGTTTTTACTTAATAGTTGCCGTTACTATATTAGCAATCAATTTTAGTAAATACCTTTAATTGGGGTAATTGGAAAATTCAATCGGCATATTACCTAGTAGTTAAGTTTTAATTGTTCATAAATAATTCAAATTTAATAGTAATGAATTTAAATTCCTAAAATGTACTAATGCCGTATGTTTTGTATTGAAATTACCAAGCAGAATAAAAAATACGGCAAAAATATACAATGTATTAGACATTGAGGTAAAATATAAATAATTTAATTATAAACTAAAACACAGTTTCCGGTGAAAAGGACAAAAGTCGAACGAATTACACTCGGAAATTATTGAAATTAAAACCGCAGTCTCGCACTTAAAGGCTTTGAAAAAAGTATATTTTAACCCTTAATACGGCTATAATTATTTTTAATTATATTTCTCTTGTATTTCTTTTAATTTGAAACGATTAGAATGTCAATCATACACGTCTTACATGAATTGGTCGTTTAAATTTTAATATCTAAAAGTGCGCCGATTATTAGTCTCTGTAAATTACAAAGAAATTGCTTTAGTTATAAATACTTCATATGTGTATAATTACGGTTGGCTAGGACGAGAAATAGTTACATATAAAATTATTTTGAGAAACTAAAATGCTTGAGGAATTTAGAATGTTTGGATTAAATCATTGTGAACTCCCAATTATCATTAGCAATATAGCGTTTCTCCTAAGATTAATTATTTTAAACATCGACAATCGGAATACAGAGAGTAAGTAAGGTGCCTTTTTTGTCAATATTAGAAAAATATTATATTTACTTTGGTTTCAAGATAATAAGATGAATATAATTTTAAAATAGAAATTATTAATTTTGATAGAAACTACGTATATAATGATTAAAAGAGTTTTTATAATTCATAATATGTAAATTAGACTTTTTTCACTAAATGTATCTAGTATTAGAGGTTTCTTTAAATTATTTTTTTTATTTCAATTTTAAATTTGAATTTTTAAGCTTAATTTTGATAAAAACTAAATTAATTATAATTTTTTTATGTGATTAATGATATGTAAATAAAATTGATAAACTTCATCTAATTTTATAATTGATGGTTAATTTAAAAAAATTATCTCTTAGTTATCTCACAGTTTTCTTTAATTCAGAAAATGCTCAAATACACACAAATTTAAAGTTTATACCCTGTATAATGCTTTCTATCTCATTTAAAATCACAACGATGCTAAAGAAGTTTTCACTTCCAAAATACTTGTTTCAGAAATACCCACTATATCCTACATTGTAACGATTTTAAGTGGTATTGGATATTTTTACACTTATTTTTTGTCTGTAATATGGTATGTATTCTGGCGTTGTCGAGAGACTGGCGACAAAACAGCTGCTATCATCGTCTTCTCATTGGGTGCTGCCAGTGAGATCGCATTTTATAAGTACATATTTATGATAATTTACAGGTAAGAGAGAAATATTTAATGAGAAAACATAAACTAAATACAACATGCATTTGTTAGAGTTTTTAGAAAAATTGTAGCAAAAACACTTTTTTTATTTGCAGAAACTCCGTGAAAGACATTGTTGACGGATATTTAGCTTTAGATGCACTTATTCTCCCTGGCAGTCGCCTATCTCGGAATATGCACAGGAAACTAAGAATTATTAAAAAACGTGCTTTGATATATTGGATTTTCATAGTCTCCAATGGTATTCTCTACATCTTGAAGCCTATTATACTACCAGGACGACACCTTATGGAAGACAACTTTGATCTAATTGGTAAAAACCAGTTTTCTCTAGTACTAGTACTTCTATGATATGAAGAAATTTTTCAAATAATTTCTTTATACCTACCAATTTACTATTATCGCCAGATAGGTACTGTACGCCATTCAGCTCCAGCTTATATCCATCTAATTCAAATCGTCTTTGCAGGACTGGATCCAATACTAGAATCACCAAACTACGAAATAGCATTTACTGCTACCGTTTTAGGAGTTTTCTTTACAAGCTATTTATCTTCAACAATTAGCGCTTTTCTTATAGTCGTAACTGGCTTTGCCGAATCGCACCTTTTAGCTCTAAGCGAGGAAATAACGAATCTATGGGAAGACGCAAACGCTGAAATTGAAACAGCTTCTGACGTTCACTTAACAGCAGATCAAATTGTATTTTTAAACATTAACAATCGCCTCAGAGAAGTAATAAAGACCCACATAACGATTATTAATATAACGAAACAAATCGAAAAGGTGTTCAGTGGAGCTATTCTGATCGAGTTTATACTCGTAATCACAAGTTTGATTGCTGAATTACTTGGTGGATTGGAGAATACATATTTAGAAATGCCTTTCGCATTGTTTCAACTGACTATGGACTGTATAACTGGACAAAAACTAATAGACGCGTGTGATGTTTTTAGCAGAGCCGTGTATGACAGTAAGTGGGAGAAATTTGATGTAAAAAATGGTAGAATGGTATTGTTAATGTTGCAGAATTCGCAAAAGACGTTAAGTCTATCGGCTGGCGGGATGACTACTCTGAGTTTTGTTTGCCTTATGTCTATGTTGAAAATGATATATTCAACCTATACTACACTACGTAGTACTGTGTAGAGGATTTTTAATCTAAACCATTTTGTTCTGTCATTCTGTGCGCTACAGCTTCTTTGTCATTAGACCTTATTGTCATTAAAACACCTTCATTTTACTAAATTTTTTAATACTTGAACTTCAATTTAAAATTAAACAAATTAGATACTACCTCGTTATTTCCTTTTACAAAAAATATTACATGACCACAATTTGTCTCATTTCACTTACGCGGTTGTATCTTCATAGAACAGTCTTTCAAAGGTCGTAACACAATATCGATCTTAAACTCCATTCTGTTGAAACTTTCGTCGCTAATTATTTCATAACTTCGTATGCAGTGCACCAAAACTGTCTTCAAAAATGCCATTGAGTACTTCTTGCCTGAAGAGTCGTAAGTTTATTTTAGGACGTTAAACCCGAGAACAACGTACCTAATATTTGAAGATACAAACGGGATACATTGAATTAAATGAAATTTTCTTGCAATTATACAAGCTTCAATGCTTCATTATAAAACTAAAGTAAAAAATGTTACTAAATCCTCTAGCTAATGGACATAATGAGTCCTTGGAGTCTTACTAAGGAACTGGTGAACTAACTTCACCCGACGCAGTGCTTTGTGGACGTCTTCTAGTTCAACGCTGTCTCCGAAATGATAGATATTTTTAGGTTCTCAGAACGTATTCGCAGTATTATATAAATTATTATTTTAGGAGGCAAATGGGCAGGAGGCTCACCAGATGTTAAGTGATACCGCGGCTTATGAACACATTGTTAGATGGCACGCAAGTGCGTTGCCGGCCTTTTAAGAATTGGTACGCTCTTTTCTTGAAGGACCCTAATTTGACATGGTTCGGAAATACTGTAGTGGGCAGTTGGTTCGACATAGTGGTGGGGCGCGGCAAAAACTGCCTTAAGAAACGCTCAGATGTGGAACGACGGACGTCAAGGTGATACGGATGGTATTTTTTATTCTGCCTTGACGTCTGGTAATGAAACTCAGCTTCAGGTATTAGTCCGAACACCTCATCTGAACACTCTCCACCTACATAAACCTTTGTTTTATAAATACAAAAAATAATATAACATTTAAAATAGTTATTACCATAATAATGACATCGAATATACAATACCTATACAGGCTCTTTTCCCCGAGCTAAAAGGTAAATGAGAACTTGTGCTGGGGATGTTAGGCGGGAGCCATCTCTCAGGTCTGAACTCGGCGGCATCATCACCCCACGAACGCTTCGACCTTCCCGCACCCCATATGTTTATTATTGCTGTTGTACCTTTTGTTATTGTACAGGAACCTGTGTAACATAAATTCTATTATTATTCGAATGTTGTTTTTAAATTATGTCCAATGCCGTAGCATCTTCCGTGGGCAACAAAGTTAATTTTGTGTCACGGTGCGCGCGCATCGTAAAATTTCACTCTCATCAATTTTTCAAAACGCAAACGCAAATTTTTCTATGTAAGTTATTTCTAGATAACATACGTTCTATAAACTGTTATATTCATAAACGATTTTTGTGCTATCAAATTAAGGCCGTAAACAATGGCCTTTTCTTTCAATGTGCCGGTGAGGGAAAACAGCAAGAGGAAGCCTACACGCCTTAAAGCGTCTACACACGGCCCTTAAATCAGAGGCAATGTCAGGGATGTGGTGTGGGAGCACCCTAGATCGCCTCGTGTGTAGGCAAATCGTGCCCTAATTTTGTTATCCACCCAACCCTAACTCAGAAATTGGTTCGGGTGACCTCACGATTCATCCCCACCACCATTCTCCCGAAATCGCTACTGATTTTAAGGCCGTGTGTAGACGGTAGTCACAACAATCGTGTCATTCACAGAAGGCAGATCACCGACTTGCCTCTTAAGAAATGGCAGATAAAACGTATGTATGTATATAGTCTTGGAGGAAGGGTGTTGTGCTTCTCCAACCAAAAGGGAAGATCCACGAATAACTGACTGCCCAGACATAACAAGAAATTTTAATTGATAATAAAGTAAACGTACTGATCTTTAAGTCATGGTCAGCCATTCGTAATACGGCGACGGCTGGTGGATACAATCTAAGGCTTTCATTGATAACTGCTTCACAGTAGCTTAGCTGAACCAAGTCTTCCTTCTTTATCGGTCTATCGCCAACTGTCCTCATTATCCTGTTAATAAATAACTACGTGGTACTAATAATTTATTTGAATAACTTATTCACACAAAATTTGATTTTGTTTTTGATACCTTTGGAGAAGAGACTCTTGGGCCGTGGGATTCAAAGCACAGGCGCTAATTTAAGATTTAAGTTGGCGGCTGGTAGATAGTACCCGTGGCCGACGAATAAGTATGACAATAAAGCAAAGAAATGCTGCCAGCATTAAAACAGATGTCACAGGGACCAAACTTTTTTCTTTCATTTTCCATTTATCAATTTTTAATTATTGTTATAACTATGTAGGATAATAATATTGTATGTATATTGTGTTGGAAATAAATTATTTGGTAATTATATAAACATTTTTAATGTAAGAATTCAAAGAAACTAAGAAAGCTTGTTTAAAATCTCATTTAAATTAAAAATAAGTTACTAATTTAAAAGCAATACTAGCGAGCAAGTTTTCACATTTTCCCTCTAAAAATACACGAACGAACTTTCCGGTACGACGTAAAATCTTATTCCCTCCCTTCACATTCACTGGGAATGGTGCCTAATCAATTAAGGCCGGGTAATACGAGAGGCAAGATACTGATAATTGGCCATATCAATTGTATGGGAAAAGAATATTACTCTGCGGTATTTTAGCAGCATTTTCCTAAGAAATAAATCCACCCCCATGCCTCGATTGACCATGTCAAGCTGCGCCAGATCTCGCGTAAACTCCAAGTATATGAATGTCTTCTTGCGTACGAGGCGAGTCTCTATAGAGTCCTATAGATAAGGCGCGGTGGCCGATACGGCTTGGAGAACAATACTAAAAAGTCGTGGTTTATAAGTCCAACAGTTATGTCCTAATCCATCCACGGACTAGAAGAAATTAAAAAGAAAATAAATAAGTACCTTTTTTATATAGAACTGATGTTAAGTAATACTCAATGCCAGAGTGCATTGCCGGCCTTAAAAGAACATAAAAAGGATGTACAATCAACACTATATGTGAAGATTTGTAATCTATAATATAAAAATGAATCGCAAAATGTGTTGATAAGCGCACAACTCAACAACGCCTGGACCAATTTGGCCAATTCTTTTTTTATAATAAACCTTGAAGTAAGAGGATGGTTCTTACGAGAGAAAAAAATTTAAAAAAAATTGAGTGTAAAAGTCTAAAAACAACACTTTTCTATATTCCCATACAAAATATTCGTAATAATACTTAAAAGTCAATTTGAACTTTAATACCATATCATAAAGTTCAAGTGTTAGTGGAGGGGTTCCGGGAAGGTAAATTTTTATTTTTTGACATAATGTATTTGTTGTCTTATCAACTTTCTTTTTTTTATCTTACTAGCTAGACCGGTGTCCCTAATAGCAGAATAAGTATTAAAAAAAAATAAAGAATCGACTGTTAGGCGGTACGATGTTCGCCAGGCCAGCTAGTTATATATAAATCTATTTATGTATTGTGCTGTGAATCTTCTGAATAAATAAATAAATAAATGAAATGAGAAAGTGTAACGCCATGATAGTTTATTATTTTAGTTGACGATATTTAGTTGAAGTAATACCTTCTTCATAACACTTAATATAATATAACAACAGTATACTTATACTATTATTTTAAAAAAAATGTATACTATAATTTTTAATTATTTTTAGTAATGAATATGTTTCGTAACTAATTATAAATAATAAGTTATTAAAATATTGTATACTTACTCTTCATACATCTTCTCTTGGACATCCTTCCTACTGCCTATTACGAGAAGAGTATAGAAGAGACTGGTAGCAACCGTCTCCTGTCCAGCCAATATGATGGTTGCGGTTTCCCACAGAATTTGTTCGTCAGTAAGAGTTGGGTCATGTTCCCGGAGCTCCAGTAACTGATCCAATAAGGATTTAAAAGAATCTTTATCTATAAAAAAAAGTTTATGAATGCAATATAGTTTATTGGCCAGCTCGAATCCAATTGAGCATGTCTGGGATGTTCTAAACAGACGAGTAATATCAGTGCAAAATGCTCCACAAAACATCAGGGAGCTAAGAAGAGTAATTTCAGAAGAGTGGGAACGTATTCCTCAAAACGTTATTAAAATCATCATAGAAAGCTTGCCCAGAAGGATTCAAGCTGTGAATTTGAGAAGAGAACGAGTCTCTTTAGGTTGTTCGCATGTTTAACTTTATTTAATAAAAAAAACTTTATTTAATTAAATAAGTAAAAAAAATCTTCTTGTCTTTATTGCCGACCACTTCTTGTTCTTTTATATTTTTATTGCGAATGCCATAATTCAGGCGTATTAATTTTCCACGATTAAAAGTATAGGTTAGTCAGAAAAAAAAATTCTTTTTACTATTATTGTACAGTTAAAAATTATTTTGTTATAATTACCATTATCAATATGAAGGTCGCCGTTTTTTAAAGCGCGTTCTATTTTTTTATTATTCATTATCTGAAAAGAAATCTCCTTACAGTATTTTCGTAGTATGAATATTTAATTAAAAAACAATGTATAAGAGTTAGAACACGACTTGTACATTAATGGATTTTTCTTTTTTTTTATGTAATAGGAGGCGAACGAGCAGGAGGCTCACCTGATGGCCATGGACACTCACATTGCCAGGAGGCCCCAAGTGCGTTGCCAGCCTTTTAAGAATTGGTGCGCTTTTTTCTTGAAGGACCCTAAGTCGTATGGGTTTGGAAATACTTTAGTGGGCAGCTGGTTCCACATAGTGGTGGTGCGTGGCAAAAACTGCCTTAAGAAACGCTCAGTTGTGAAACGACGGACGTCAAGGTGATTTGATTTTAGACCCTTACCGTTTTTGAGACCTTGTGCAGAACATCAACACATTTCAAGAGCTCCTTATACGCTGGCGTCAAACGGTACAGCCAATCAGGGTGCAGCAGTATATTGGTGCCTCTATCCAGAATCAGTTGGAGGGTGCGATGAAAAGCTTTATAGTACTCCTCCGTCACCAGATTTTTGGATTTAGATACCCCAAGACCAACCTCTAAAAATAATGTCTATCGATTTCAAGTCTTTTAGATTTTTTTTTTATAGAACAGGGGGGCAAACGGGCAGGCGGCTCACCTGATGTTAAGTGATACCGCCGCCCATGGACACTCTCAATGCCAGAGGGCTTGCGAGTGCGTTGCCGGCCTTTCAAGAATTGGTACGCTCTTTTCTTGAAGGACCCTAAGTCGAATTGGTTCGGAAATACTTCAGTGGGCAGCTGGTTCCACAAAGTTTTAATGTAACAGGAGGCAAACTGGCACGAGGCTCACCTGATGTTACCGACGCCCATGGCCAGAAGGCTCGCCAGTGTGTTGCCGGCCTTTTAAGAATATTATTAGATAATTTTGCACGATTAAAATAGGACTACATTACAAGTGATTACATTTGGAAATCATGAATTGCCAATAATAAAATTTTTAAAGAAAACATTCATCTACATATATTTTCAAGGACTGAGATTTAACCCTTGGCGAAGTACCCGAACTAAGGGTGGCCTATCTATCCTCTAGGCTGGTCAAACAAAGAGACAGCAGTAGACCAAGTGACTCACGACAAATAGTTTCCAAAGCTGAAAAGCATAAGTATGGCATGGGATCAAAGAAATCGCCGTCCACTTCCCGCACTAATTTTTGAACAAATTTCTGCGCTTGCTCATTGAAAAACACTTGGTATTGATCTACAGCGGGTCCTATAAACGTGCTCGCCATCTTTTTAATGTTCTTCTTCCATATCCAACCTGAAATATATTGTATATTGTTAACAGATACAGAGAATATATTTTTATAATAATTAAATAGCAATAAAAAAGGAATTCTGAATTCTTAAATTCAGTCCTCGCGTCCAGCTCGTCATAAAAAAATAGGCCCGAGTTATGTAACGTAACATTAGTTAGGTAACATATATATTATATATTTTAGTTAATATTATTATTATTTTTGAAGTTATACTTCTTTAGGCGCGTTATGAAAAATTTATGAGAGTGAAATCTTACGATGCGCGCGCACCGTTACACAATATTATCAGTATGAAGTTGCCCACGGAAGATGCTACGGCATTGGACATAATTTAAAAACAACATTCGAATAATAATAGAATTTATGTTACACTTAATGTAAGAGAATAATAATAAATATTTATTTATTGAATTTTTCAAATGTAAACTGAACTTTATTGACTATAATAACTCCTTTTCCAGTCTTTGATTATTTAATTGTAATTAATTATTTGCTTGCAATCAAAAACTATTTTTAATAATGCCAAAGAAGTATAACTTACGCGCGTACATAAGTACACGCACCCTTTTTTTATGTAATAGGAGGCAAACGGGCAGGAGGCTCACCTGATGTTAAGTGATACCGCCGCCCATGGACACTCACAATGCCAGAAGGCTCGCAAGTGCGTTGCCGGCCTTTCAAGAATTGGTACGCTCTTTTCTTGAAGGACCCTAAGTCGAATTGGTTCGGAAATACTTCAGTAGTTAAGAAGCGCAAACCAAATGTTAGCAATTATACTTAAGGCCAATATTAACCTTTAAGTTTTTTCCACACTCATTTATTAGTATATTGAGAATGTTAACGAGAATGTTATATTGCAATATAACAGTCTCGTTTCCGATATATATTTATTTATTTATACAGGAAACAAATGAATGAATGTCTATAAAATAAAAAATAAAACTAACACATTGGATATATCCACGAAAAGTTTCACGCATAAAAAATAAGATACGAAGCAAAACAAAACACAGGTACAACAAAACAAATGTCCAATAGGTTGACTACACTTATATTCTTTATAGGTAACATAAGTGTAACTTAGATTTAAGAAGCCAAGTTAGTGTTTTGTTAGCGTCGCAACCCTAACTTTATGTTCGTTATAAGCAGTTGACACCCATTATAGCTTCAAAAAAGAGATTAATTTAACATTTAAACATCCCTTCAACAACAGCCATCGAACTTAACTCCCGAAAATTTATTATTGTGTCGAACATTCCTTGTATTGAGGAAGACAATAGGTATATCGTTTTTACAACAAACTCCCAAGCGAAATTAGAGAATTATCACTAAATAAATTCAAAGCCCTCGTTAAACGTCAATTAATCAATAAAGCTTTTTTTATAAATTTGACGAATATTTAAATGATCCTAATCCTTGGGATTGATTTGCTCCAGTTCAAACAATTTGTATGACTCAAAACTTAGCGATTAAAAAGAGTGGCGGAAAGTTTCTAGCCAGTTCTTCTTGCCCGCTCTACGCCCTTGACTTGCGAACTGGTAGTAAATGTAAATTTACAATTAATTTAACTTCTTCTTTGACGTTCATAAGTGTAATTGTTTACCTATATGAATATATTTTATTTTGAGTTTGAGTTTATTACGCGACCGAATTAACATATGATAAAACTAGTATTAAGATATAGGTAACTTACCAGGCGCAGTAAATAAGCCATTTCCAAGCCAAGCATTAGCAAATTTGTAATAGTATGGTTTTTCTATGAAGGCGTTTGTCACCAGCCTGATGTCATCGGGGTCACTTAATACTGTAATATGTTTTAATTGTTAAATTTTTGAAGTGAAAGCGCATGGGGGTAAAATTTTTACGGATGAAACGTCACGAAGATGTGCAGCGTTTTTGTCGAAGAAAAGGGAGAGAGCGATAGAGACCGCTTGAGAGAGAGTGAGAACGGGAGGTCGAGAAAAAATACACGCTAATGGTCGTTTAGTACTTACATATTAGAACTTAAGTTGGTAATTCTATCGCATTAAACGTCTTGTGCAGTAAATGCAGATTTTTTATTTATTTATGTTATCAGTAGCACGTATACAGTATGTAAACAGTGTGATTATAGATATACAAATACATATACTGGTACACGATCATCTATTGGGGTTTTTACCTTAGTGATAATTAATTTATAAAGAAGTTTCACTTCTTACATGAGTACTTTGTACGCACGCACTTTTTCTTTAATTCTATTCATTGGTTGGTTTCAAATTAGGAACTTATTTAACTTTGATAGATGTGAATATAGCATATAATGGATAGTTAATAGTAATTGCAACACCGGAAGGTTTTGCATGTTTTTGCGCAATTTATGTCCTAAGTTGTTTTTTATTCAGTTCGATGATTGCAAAGATTGGTTTAAGGCTTCTGTGTTTTTATAGAACAGGGACAAACGGGCAGGGGCTCATCTGATGTTAAGTGGTACATGGACACTCAAATGCCACAGGGCGATTGCGTAGCCTATTAAGAATGGGTACGCTCTTTGCTTGAAGGACCCTAAGTCGAATTGGTTTGAAAATACTTCAGTTTAATTAGGTCACAATATAAAATCAAAATAAATTTTTCATACCTAGAAATATTAAAAAAAAAAATCATGTGTCCAATTCACACGTGGTAGAAGTGAAACCTTCAAAAACAAAGTTTTTATAATTAAAATATGTAAATTAGACCTTTTCTCTATCTTTTCTTTTAAAAAATATATATTTAAATTTTTATTTATAACTTTAATATCAATCTTTAATTTGGTAAAAACTAAAATAATAAAAGTTTGAAATAAATTCACAAGATCCAACGTGGGATTAAATGAGATAGGAAGCATTATACAGTGTATAAACTTTTAATTAAGTTTAGTACGAAGTTTTCACTTCAAAAAGTTTCTATAACTTATGATTTGTAAATAAAATTGATAAATAATCTAATTTTATAATTAAACTACTTACTTGACTTACTTATTTAATTTTCATCAAATCTGTTTTATTTCAGAAAATGTTCAAATACACACTAATTTAAAGTTTATACACTGTATAATGCCTCCTATCTCACTCTCTCCCACGCCAAATCCTATTAATGTATGTGTCTGTCTCTTTTTACTGTCGCTTTCTCACTCTCTCCCACGCCAAATACTATTAATTTATGTGTCTGTCTCTTTTTACTGTCGCTTTTTCCGTTGCATCCGGTTTGAAATCACAACGATTCTAAAGAAGTTTCACTTCAAAACGGTGGCTTTAGTTTTAGGCCTCAGATTTATGTATCTACTAGGTGATCTACTAGGTAGCCGTATATGCCTGACAAAAGCCGTCGATTTTTTGGGTCGAAGGCAAATTTCCATACAATGTTTTCATTTACCGTGAGTGTTAAATCAGAAATAATTCCATCGGTGCCGTAATTCGAACGCACGACCTCAGGGTTGAGAGGCGCACGCTGAAGCCACTAACACATTAAACACTATCTTAATCACTAAAATTTGACGTTAAATACATATTACTCACATAAAATCGGCGTAGGTCCCGCCCAGAACACAAATGGTTTGTTAGCACTTTCACATTTCTTCGTTATGTCTTCAAATGTTAAGAATAGCTCTAAAAATTACCATAGATAAGTTAGGTTGACTTATGAACTTGTGGAGAGGCGGACGCAACCGTTGTCGCGTGTCGGAAAGCGTATAAACCTGTGCTGCTACCACATCCCGCCCAGGGTGATTGGGGTGCCTTGGGGTTTAGTGGGTATGCACAATAGCAAGACTCACATAACCTTCACGCACTAAGGAGTAGCGCCGCAGAAGGGATGCGCAATCCCCAAGTAAATAAAAAATAAATGTGATGTTTCATTTAATTTGTTTGTCAGTCTGTGGAAAAGACTCTTAAATTTCAATTTTTATTCATAGATTTTTCTGTTATAAATATAAACAATACTTACTCCGTGAATTTCCATACAATTTGTAAGCGTTACCCAATAATGGTAGATTCGTATAGGATGGTAAATGAGCGTAGAACTTTCTGGCTCTCCAATGCCAGGTTAAAACACACAAGCATATCATAACAAGTAGACACGCCCAAAGATACATCTATAATTTAATCGTAATACCAGTAGTTTAGTTAATTAAATTCATATAACATACATTTTAAAGCATGAATTATATTACATATTATATTTTGTTAAAAATTCAAACACTCAAATGATTTTTGTTACTGGAACTTCGATTCGCCTTTATATTATTTTTTTACTTAGCCTACCTTTTTAGTGGCTACATACCAACATAAAACAAAACTACATTTTCAATTTTTTCTCTCCATGAAAACCTTCCTCAGAGATCAAAGAATAAATTAAAAAAAGTTTTCTCAAATTGGTCCAGCGGTCTTCGACTTTTGGCCATAGCAACATATTTTGTGATTCCATTTGATTTATATAGAAATTACTACCCCTATAGTTTAATTCCATAGAGGAAACAAAATTGAAACGGGAATAGCGCGTCAATAGTAAAAATAGCGTTTAACAAT
This sequence comes from Pieris napi, assembly GCF_905475465.1. Taxonomy (NCBI): domain Eukaryota; kingdom Metazoa; phylum Arthropoda; class Insecta; order Lepidoptera; family Pieridae; genus Pieris; species Pieris napi. The sequence goes on from NC_062255.1 coordinate 9,979,672, forward strand.
ATAATTAACTAGTCATACTTTATAGGTTACGTGAAACGGTGGAAGTGAAATTGGTTACACTAGTTTTAAAGGGTTTATTAAGTTATAAAGTCTATGCTTCAACTATTAACAGCTCACCGTTTCAAATATATTTCTATTAGGTTCACGACTTTCAACGACAAATGCCGTACAAATACTATATTATACAAGAGTGGTACGGCAAATAAACCTTAATCATAAAGATCTCAGTACAATGAAGTATAATCGTGCACACAATTGTCAACATAATTCTAATAACAGGAGTTTTGAAATTGTTTTGATATTCGGCGAATATCTTACGAATGAAATTTAAATTTCAAAAAAATTTGAAAACAATTTCATGTTTATGAAATCGGTTCTATAAAACGTCTGGCTGAATAAAAAGTCCTATCGTGCTCGCCTTCGTTCGGTTACAATGTAAGAAAAATAAATAAATGTTGTTTAATATTTGTTTTACTTTATTTATTAAACGTTTTACAAAATGGCCGATTATGTTTAAAATGTTACAATTAATGTACAAGACATTAAGAAAAGAGATACATTAGATATTCTTTTATTTAAATAACAAGTGAACGAAACTTTTCCCAAAAATCTATTCAAAATAATTTAATTAAAAATACTAGCGGCCAATTTTTTATAGGCAACTTGGTAGATATGCATTCTCCTAATTATAAATATACATAAAAATTTGGTTATTAGCAAATAACAGATGAGCGCACTAATCCTGCAGCCGGATCTCGTAGTAGGCAAATAACTCAGAGGATGTAGGCCGAGAGAAAAAGCCGGCGTAAAAAACTCTCGGTACTCTTGTAAAATAGCAAATCATATGATGATTTGGATATTTTTTCAAAAAATTGAAAATGAATTGGATTATTGGATCACATGTGATCAGTGTATATTGGGTAATCTGTCGCATTTACGCCACATTCATAAAATAATAACAAATTAGGCATATGCAAAACCTATAGAGTTAACTTTAATAAATAAAAATACTAAATAAACTTCTGTATCAAACATTTAACTTCAGACAATTACTTTTTTGACAACATAAAAGTGAAAAAAAGTCCATTATACTATCATTACGTAGCTAACAAACAAATCACATCATTAAATCAAAATTCAGAGGTGTAATAACGTGAGAAACACAATAACAAACTAGGAAAACCCACAATTTTTGTAATTATAGTAAATTTTCATAACATATAATGTAAAACTGAAATTCAAATTCCAAATAATCTTAATAAAGATTTTTCTATATTAATTTATTATTTTAATTCAGTGAGATCCTTGCGCTCGATGCATGCTGCACAGAGATTTTATATTAGGTTTCAATTTGGTTAGCTTCAGTCATCTTTCCACGTCGTGTTATATCCAGCCGATTTCCATAGGGGGATACCCCTTAACAATCAAATTGCCCCCCTGTGGACCGTGGGCCCCACACTGGAAAACACTGATCTAGAGTTAAAGTACCAACTCTGGCGACATTTCCTCCCAGGAATAAAACATAATATTATCATATACAAAAGTCGTCCGAAGTTACAGCCTCTCGGGTCCCTCATACAATGATTACCAACCTGTAGAATCGTAGTACGGTAAGTAGATGTTTATTTTGGCACCACGACAAGGAGTAAAGGAAATCATAAATTGTTAACTATTTGTGAAATTCAAGTCCAATTTAAACTTTGTAAGCACATGAAAAAAAATTGGCATTTTAGAAAATTCATGACATTACCGCCAAAATTCACAGTTCACTTTTCACATACTCTGTGACCAAGAGAATTTAAATTTCGAAGTAATAATAACATAGAATATTATTAATATTTTGATGTCTAGTCTGTGGTTTACGCAAATACTACACATAAAAAACGTTCTTAACGCATAGAAACGCAAATTTATTACATTATTACATATCTCCTACTAGACACTGACTAAATGTTAATAATTTCGCGTTTAAATCTATAAGTCGTTGTTTTGTCAGTTAAGTATTTATTAAATAAATCTTTTGACCCTACTTACATACTATTTGATATCTACACAAACAAAAAGACAGGCCATTCTTCTATAAACCTCAGACAACTTACCTACTCGTGATCTCGTGTCGCTTAAAAGAGTACCTGAAATTTGTTAAAGCGTGTTGATAGATAATTATATTGTAATAAACTGTAATAATATAATTTTAAGTCTTTATTTTAATGAGATTTTATAACTTTAAGCTGAACAGCTTGTAATTAAAAATGAATGCTACAATGAGTGCGAATAATGTTTCCTGTTTCTTAGGAAGTATACTAGTTTTATCTTCAGTTTTCTTTATCACAAAATAGAGTTCAAAAGCTATATGTAAACTTTAAATCGTATTATTTAATCTTTTACGCAAATTCTATTGTTGCTTTTTGATTTACATCTTAGGATATGTTTCTATATATTAAGTAATTAGTGATAATTGCCTCATCCAATAAAATACTCTGCAGCATAGGATAGGATCTAAAGTTGATAGGCGCGTAGGCAAAGTCCGCGACTTTGTGTTATGTTTGTTCCAGATCTCTTATTTGCGGAGCATATTCGGACCATTACAGATGCGGCATTTAGAAGGTTGGGCATATATATACTCGTATATATATGTATGTATAACATTTACCTATAAAAAGGTACAAAATTTTACAAAAAGGTACCTAATTTGGCTGTGTTGTGTGATGGTGTAAAAGTGAAAGGTACGTGAAGGTGTGTATGTGGGGTATGCTCATGATGCGGGTGTTTTTGCGATATGGATATTCTTAATACTCCTTTAATCATATTCCGCGATAGCTTAAACAACAATCTAATCGATTTACAGAAGCTTAGCTAATAATAACGTCAAATAGATTATATGCCCGGGTAACAGTGTACTCTGTTAAATCACAAACGACAAGTTGACAAATTATTTATAATATATAGCAATTATATTAATTACTACGCGCACGAGGGACGACGTTCGCAAAGTCTACTCTTATTATGCCATTAAAGATAACATAATAATTCGCTTTATTGTGTTAACTTCAAGAAGATTTCCATTATTGTTGAACAATGCGCCAATTCCTAAACACGTGGTAAGGTTCTTCGGCATCAATTCACTTTAACAAGCTGTCTGAAAGAATTTATTAGTTTTTCGTTAGTTTAACCTTTCATTTTATTGATTACGTACTACTATTTCAAAGACAAAGAGACATCGTTAGGAAATCTGCACGTTTATTACCAGAAAAAAAGTGCGTGCACACAAAGTACACATATGAGAACTGAATCTTCTTTGTAAGTTAATTGTTGCGTAGATAATTAAGCTGCCCAATTATTATCAAATCCCATAATTTAATTTTTCTAGTCTTTCTATATTAATGAATGATACTAAGGATTTAAAAACCAGAACTAAAATTAGTTGTTGTTATGTATATAGAAATACCACCATAATTATGGTATCAATTACCAAATAATATAACAAATTCATTATTATCATAATTGGTAAATTATGTCCACATTTTCTAAAATAGCCAAATGGGTCTTAGCAAAAAAGGTCTTGGTTCGGTGCCCTTATAAAAATACAAAAGTAACGAAAAAAAATGGTAATTTAGTTACTTAATAAAATAATAATGATATTGATATGTATTACAAACAAAATCGGTTGGAAAAATTGGTTCAAGTATGAATAATTGCACCACAATATTATACTAGCACATCTTTATCAAAGAAAAATAATCGACAAAAACTCTGAACATCTTCGTGACGTTCCGTAAAAATTGCGCCTCATGCGCCTAAAGAAGTTTCACTTCAAAAAGGAGTATGTCAGGCACCGAAGTGCGACCTTCGCCTATAAAGAAAACTGATCAAGGACAGAGAAATTTGATTTGTTTTACCATGAGACAATGAACGGTATTTACTTATAAAACTACGAATTATCTTTGATTGAATGATCTAGTAAATTCTAGTGTGTACCCATAACTAACATAACTTTATTAAATAAAATAGAATTATTTATATGTATTGTATATTTCAATTATAACTGACAACATCTCAAAATAAAACTCAAAATCAAAATAACTTTATTCATATAATATGTAACCAAGTACACTTATGCAAGTCAACAGAAAAGATGTTAAATTGATTCAAAATTTACATTTACTACCAGTTCGCAAGGCAAGGGCGTAGAGCGGGCAAGAAGAACTGGCAAGAAACTCTCTGCCACTCTTTTTAATCGCCAAGTTTTGTGTCATACAAATTGTTTGAACTGGAGCAAATCAATCCCGGGATTCAAATGAGAGTGAAATGAGTCAAATTTATTTATAGTTTTATTGATATTTTACGTTTAACGAGAGTTTTGAATTTATTCAGTGAGCTTATTTGACTATAGTATAGTATATTATAATATAGACCGGGCGATAGAGGTATGTGAGTATGCAAAATGTGAGTGTCGAATTTCGCCAACGGATTTGAGTTAAGAAAATGTCAAGAAATAATAATGTGGATCTTGCCGGTCCATTTTTTTACCCCCTTTTCTCTTATGCGTAATAAGAATGTATTGAGTACACGATATAAAATCATTTTAGTGATTATTTCTTTAATAATTTATAGTTTGTTCTAATGGTAAAAGTGAGGATGGATTCTTAAATAATGAAAACATAGGTACATTTTTTAAAAGTTATATATGAAAAACCAGCGAATTCAAGCATTAAGTTGTTAAATGTACTTAAAGTAGGTAAAAAATTACTAATTTTAATGTGTTTACTAGTCGCAATTTAAAACATTTTTTTTCGAAGTCTCTATTGTGGGGGCGCCGAGGCTGTAGCCCCATCCGGCTCTGAAAAATATACAAACAAATTATTCTATAATGTGAAAATAACCACAGGAAATTACGTTGCAATACAATCTCAAACATAAATGTGCTGTATGGAATCTACTACATATAATTCGCGTGTGGTATTTAAAATATTTGTAGATGACAATTTTAAGTAACAATGCCGTGACGATGTTGACGTTTTAACTTCTTTCTTGGCAAAATTTGTCCTTGTTGTTTTATATGTACTTTATATACCTTGTCTATGGTAAGATTAATCTATTATTAATTTTAAAAAATAAGAACATAAAATAACAGGTTGAATTAACATTCTTTGGAAGTCGGTTAAAAGAAAATGAAAAGCCAAAGCTGAAGCACACGAACTCGAAGGAACACGACTCGGGTCGACGATCGCACGCTTCACCAGGCTGGTACTGCAATACATATGACTAAAGGTGAGATTTTCAGAATCGAGACCTACTCTGAATAAGACTTTGAGTAGATATAGAGAAATATGACATTAGACATACAATATTTTGAATTTAATGTATTAAAATAACGTAACTGATGTTTAATTATTTAATTGTTTTGCTTCGGACTCACGTAAAAGCCGACCTTGGTCGGCAAGTAGGAATATAGGCTGTAAACTATCATTTATCCATATTGGAATCTATACTAATATATATAAAGATGAAAGATTGTAAAAAATAAACTTAAATGAAGATTATACTATAACCTATCAAATTATAATATAAACCCTCAATGATAAAGGTATCAACTCTAAACAATAGCGCATTTGGACTATCTTCAAGCAGATTACGTTTTCATGGATACAATATTTGCGTAATTAATACAATAATTGATAAACGTTATTATTGTGTAGGTATATATTTCAAAGGCTGTTTGCCTTATTATATTGCCCAATTTCGTAACATCTTCTGAATTCTACACAACCTCTATGATTTTTTACCTAATAATTAGTATTATTCCACAATACCACACTATTTTTAATAATTGAAAACTAATCAGAGTATCCTGATCCTTAAACATAATTTTCTGTAACTGTAATCTGCCTGATGATATTAATTTATACCTAATGGGAAATTATTAATTAACCTGCCTGATGAATGCGGCATACATATTACATACAAAGTACTCTGTGGCAACAGCAAGCTACATACAGCAGCTTTGACAACAATATGAATACTTCAGTAGTGACAACTGACATATTCAAATTTCAAATATAATAATAATAGTATGAAAATTAAAAGAAAACAGTGAATTTAATTTCAAGAAGATCAATATTATAACATATATATAATTGAAGTTCTATAAATTTAACATGCTTTTTATTTATTTCGAGGTATAACATAATAGAACATTCACAATGAACAAGAAACGGAAGACTCATTTATTCGATTTGTATTGGGAAGACATAATAGTGGCAAAAATTATGCCTCTACTTACTATTCAGGAATGTTTTATATTTCGCAGTGTATCACGGACTTGTCTCCAAATTGTCAATATGTATTTTTCTAAGTTAAAGTCTTTGAAACTGATGAAGAAGAGGTTTTCGCCTCACACCTTTAATGTAAGTAGGTTTACATACGTTGTATTGACAACACACTTAATGTATGTTCATTTAATTAAAAACAATTACAGGTATTTGTCACTACATGTTCGAAACTTAAACTGCTCAATTTAAGTAGATGTGATTCAATAACAGATACAGAATTGATACCTATATTACGTAAAAATACTGGATTGATTCATTTAAATTTGAGCCAATGCAAGAACCTGACTGCAAAATGCCTACAACCTGTTATACTATATTGTGATAATTTACAAATTCTGAAGTTAGCAAGGTGTTCTTGGCTCACAACAGGCGCTATTGAAGCCTTAGCTCTTCATAAGAGTAAAATAGAAGATATAGATTTAGCCTATTGTGTTTCAATATCTGAAAGTGGTATATTGATATTCATAAAAAAGTTTCGACAGATAAAGACATTAAATCTGGAGGGTAATAAACAGGTAACAGATAAGTGTTTATACACAATGTCGAAGTATAGTAAATCTCTGAAGCTTCTCAACTTGAGTGGCTGTTGTGATGTCACTGATAAGGGAGTAAGGTAAACTACAAAATATTGATTATTTTTACTACAGTGATGATCTGATGATATTGATTTTATAAAAACACGTTTGTTAATTTCAGAGCTCTAGCTCTCCATTTGCCACAGCTGGAAGGTTTACTTGTGCGAGGATGCACCAAAGTCACAGAAAACAGCCTACAACTCATGCGACCTCGAGTCCATCTTGATCGAAGACCATCGCAAGCAGTGCCGTTACCTATGTATGTGCAAATATAATTGTGGTTGTGTTATTGCTTAATTTAGAATATACTTATCAAGACTTATGTAAATATATGACTATTGTAGGAACTAAATTGTAATAATGTTTTTCCTTTATTATTATTATTACATTTTTTTTTACTAATAGCTCCTGCTTATTACCCAATCCATCTTTCTAAATAGATAAATTATTTAGTAAATAAAATATTTAATGATATTACCATTTTATATAAAAAATATAAATGAATGGGTTAAGTAAGAATTGCCCCTGATGAGAATGTAAGAAACTGTTATTATAATATTTGTTTAAACTTTTATAGGCTGTAAGAGAAGTATTTAAGATCTCAATATTTTTTACATATTTGTTATTAATATATTAGATACATTTATTTTTTGTTTCTTGTAAATATTTAAATAAAATTTTAATACATTATTTTGTTTTTTTTTTGTTCTATAATAGTAGATAATGTAAAACAAGGAATTCATTCATATTGATCAAGACCGAGCGAGCTTTAAGCAAAATCACTCTCGTAGATTTGGTTTGATCTATATTTAAATTAAAAACAATAAATATGTAGGTATTGATCCTTCACTATAATTTCAATTGTTGACTTTAATTCATAACACAATACAAAATAATATTTCCAATACAAAAAAATCATAGTCAGTCACCTCCATCTTTTGTCTAATTTCATTATTATTCAATCGTGACGAACATTATAGAGCCAAAAATTTATTGAATTACATCACATAAGTTTGGCCGAGAGTTTGTTACTAGTGATTGTACTTATATAAATAAAAAGCATTTGGCATTTACTTTATTTCTGTTCCGCGAAACACTGTATAGAAATATACTATGAAATTCTATACATATTTTATAATATAATCAAACCGTCTAGTATATGTTAACTAAACAGACGCTATTTTATGGTTTTATTGCAAATAATACCAATATGATTTATTTTGAATGAATACTTTATAATTTTATATGCCGCCTTTTGGTCTCAATAAAAAGATAAAACAAATCTTTTTATATACACAAACAGCTAATAATAACAATATTTAAAAGTAATAGATGAAAAAAACTCATTCTTATATTTTTTGCTACAATATTACACATATCGTTATCGATATAAAGTTTAAATTAGTTTAATAGTAATAGAGATTACTCTTACAAACAATCTATAATAGCGTCAAGTACTTTTACTCCTAAAACAATCTGATACGGATTAAGCCAAAAGGAGTAAAATAAAACTGCAAAATTTTTCACAAAATTATATTTTGTGTAATAACACCTGCTACAAGGTCTTACGATTTATCATATTTACAATATTTTATATTCTACACATTAGTAACAAATAACATTTAAAACGTAAAGAGCAGATCTTACAAATAATTTACTGTATGGGAGCGCCCCTCGCCGACACTAAGGGTCGATAAACTTAAAATTAAATTGAATGTTAATAACATTTGGCAATAAATAACTAGGATAAAACGAAAAATAACCCTTAAAATGCAAATCGTAAAATTAATATTAGCATACTGTTAAAAAATAAACTAATTATTAGGCCTGTTTTCAATTAAATGGCTCCCTTCATCATTCGCGCCAACGAGAACTTAATACATCACAAGGTAAAAACAACCATAACATTTACACAAGAATCATTGATCCTGTACAGCCTTGTGTTAAGTAAAGCGGTCCATTTACAATATTTTACATCAAAATTAAGCATAGTTTGGGACGAGAAAGAGGCACTTTTATGAACAGATCAGACGATAAATTATTCCTACGCATTCTGTACACATAATGTATGTATATTACATCTCGATGGAAAAACAAAACAGCATATACACATAAAAGAATTTCAAACAATTTTTACATAAAACAGTACATTTTTACGAAATCGATTGCACTCCGCTTTAATTACGCTTAATACTTACTTCTTTGGGAGTTATAAAATATTAATTATGAATTAAGCACGCCCGTAAAGAGTCCGATCGAAGATATCACAGTACACGCGCCGATATCTAAACTGTAAACGGATAAAAATCGCAATGTCATCATACTTTATTGCACTATACATTATGCTACATTCGTCGATACAAAAGTCTTAAAACATTTATTCAGTAATTTTGTACTTTACTCAGCATATTCGTCAGTTTCCTCATGGAGAAATGATCTACATACATATTTCATATGATACAAATGCGGGCGTAGACGTGTAAGATATTTACGAGACATTCGAAACTATTGCAGAATCATATATTAAAAACAACCAATTCTTAGAAAATCACAAGATTTTATTTTAATATCAGTCCTGGCGAATGTCGGTATCGTATACAGCCTACACCCGCACAGCTGCCGTAACAAAGACAACACTGACAAGGCAACTCAAGTGGTGTTAATAGTTTCTTATTTACATGTAAACTACTGTTATTTGTACTATTACTTAAAAATACACTCTTTTTGGTCAATGTCAGTTCCAACCACGAGTATTGTCTCTACGCTGGGCTCGGATCAACCAGTCGCTACCCATAAGCTTATTTGACGCAGTAGGTAACTCTACTCACTGCAATACTTGCTTTAAGTCAGTCGAATACTTATATAGAGTATGGGTAATCAATTAGAAAACCCGGCTATCCGATCACTGCACTATCACTTCCTAAATTTCGGTCGAGGCTACCGACGCATAGTAGAGTTCAACGTTTGCATCGTCAAAGGAGGTGGAGGATTGATGTATCCCGCATATGCATACACATTCGGCTGCTGAGCTCTCGGGTCCGGAGCGGGGTATTGCACACTGGGTTGGACGTTCATCATCTGAACGGGGAGATTATTGAATTGTTGCTGAGGCACTCGGTAGCCGTTGAGGCTGTATTGGTTTAAAAGATGGGTGTTCAAGTTCGGAGACATTCGAGAGCCTGGACCCATCGGGACATGCTGGATTTGGCTGAGGTTGCCTGGAAATGAGAATACATTTTTTAAATACTTAGATGACTTTTTAATTACTAAGATTAAAATTAATTAAAAACAGTACAATTATCACATATTTTAGATGGCCGAATTAATAATAAAATAAAAAATAAATCAGTGGTGCTACAACCTCTTTAGGTCTTGGCCTCAGATTTCTGAATCTGTTTCATGATCATTTTTAAATCTAATAGGCAAGTAGGTGATCAGCCTCCAGTGCCTGACACACGCCGTCCAAGACATGTCGGTTTCCTCACGATGTTTTCCTTCACCGTTCGGTCAAATATTAAATGCGCACATAGAAAATTAATAATACACGGCTAATAATATTTTAGTATAAAACCTCAATCTTTTATTTTAGAATTGAAGTTGCAACTGTAGTATAATTCAACACACAATTATAAAATAAACTGTCACACTTGATTCAACTTGTATATGAAAAATAATCATAACATTACTCACTGGTAGCATTTCTAGTATTCCGCGGAGAGTCTAGTTGGTTATGCGCAGGCGCGTAATACTTGGGTGCGTGGTAGTGCCCGCTGGGAGGAGTTCCCGCCTGTTGTACATACTGCAATTCCAAAAACATAAGAGTTATTATGTTTTCTATATTCAACTTAATTCATGCATAAACACGATCACATCATGTCACAAATTATACATAAAATAAATCAGTTCTCTTCGAAAGAAATTATTAAATTAATTATAATATTATACACAATGTTTATAATTTAGAAAACGATATATGTATATCAAATATGTATTATTAAAAATGGTTATCCACAGCGGTGTCCGTTAAGCCAGTCTACATTTCATTGGTGCTAAGAATATATTTCAAGCGTTTTGATAAATATGCTATTTCGTAAGTAAGTTGTACCTGAGCGGGCGGTGTGTGCGTGTGCGTATGGGTGTGCGTGTGCGGCGGATGCTGCGGCGCATCGGCCATCTGTTGCAGCTTGGCGAGCGAGCAGGAAGGGGCCCAGCCGGCGTGGTACTGCTGCTGTTGCTGCTGGAAGCTGATGTAGCCGCCCTGGTAGCCCGCGCCGCTGCTACCTCCGCCGCTCATCACTCCTGCAAGAGGTATTTACTTACTAATCGAGAATACATTTCAACATATAACGACTATATTAAAGGGACCAGTTTCAATAAACAATTTGCTTGAACTTGCTGTTCCTTGCTTGATTTCGTAAAAATAACATCTAATTAAATTTTTTTGAAATCCAACAGTATCAGATTCAGAATATTTTATTAATTAGAAAAACAACTCAAAATCAACATTTCCAAAATCTTTTTAGATTAATAATAGACTTCATTATATATTATGTGCTAAATCAATGTCATATAAATACCATGTGGTGGCTGGTGGGCTGGAGGTGTGGCCCGATGCCGAGCCGGGGGCGTGGCCGCACTTCGCATCGCCGACTTACTCTCAGCGCTACCACCGCTGCCACTACTCGCTGTGCTGTTCCTGTAAATAGATAAATGTTAAGAATACTTGTACTTAAAAAAATATTTCATTTCATTAATATAATTGAAATTAAATTTAAATCAAGTTAAAAAATAAATATTTTATTCAATTTCCTCCATCACCTCAGATAATTTTTTACTTGATATTAGACTGGTCGCCCACGTAGTCTACAATTAAACCTAAGTAAACATTTAGTACCTGTTTCTGTTATTAATCTTCTGTTGTTTTGCAGGTTGATTGGGCTGACTCATAATTGATGGAATATGTATAGAGTGCGGGTACTGCGGGCTCGGTGCCGGATGCATGTGCATCATAGAGCACGGAGACGCCAGATCGGAACCGATGCTGGTCGGAGACTCCAACCCCAACTGACTGACATCCAGCTCACAGGTTGGATATTGCACGGAATGCACCGAATTGCTGGTAGAGTCTGGTGTATAAACTCCCATTGACTGCAAAGCTGGACTCACCGCTTCGCACAACTCCTCCTTGCTGGTGTCTTTCGGAGACTCCTCCTTCTTGTGCTTGCGATGTTTGTCGATCTCTGTTTTCTCTTGACATGGTCCGTTTTGATTAAAAGGAGTCTTACAACCGGGTGACGTCAACACTTGCGGGCTCTGTTGACGGTATTCAGCGCAACTCGTCGCCACTTCCGGCTGCTTATTCACCTGGCGTTGCATCATTTGTTTCATGTGTTCGTTGTGCGATTGCGACTTTTTAGAATCGCATTGCGTCTGACACGCGGTCGTCGTCTTCGACTGCTTTGATGATTTGCAATCGTTCTTTTGACATTCAGATTTAGACGAAGGCGCCTTTGTCTCTTTGAAGTGCGGCAGCTGCGTCGCATAAATACTCCCGGATAAGGCGCCGTAAGCGATGTTGTGGAAATCTTTTTGATTGAACTTTTGCGGCGACTTTTGCATCTGATCTAAATGCGGCAAATTGAAGGACTGGTACTTATCCAGATAGGGTTTGTCGTTGGTCTTCATGTCTAAGAACCTGTTGTGATCCCACGTACTCTGCAGCCGCGTGGGGTCCCAAGGGGGCCACTGCGCGTACTGAGGCGTATGGTGGTAGTTTGGGATTTGATTCATGGCGTAATCGGCCTTCGGCACTAGTTCATTATCGTATTTAAACTTCGGCAGCATTTTGTTCAAGTCGTTTTGATCCATTTTTAGCTGCGCGGCACAGGTTCTTTCGTGTTTAGCGGAGGCGTTCTTCGTTTCACACTTAGTCGAATTGGATTTCTCTTTCTTGAAGAAGTCTTGCTTCTTCGGTGCCTCGGCCGCTTTAGTTTCCGACTTACTCGTGACGCTGGTCGTGTTTATCACGTTTATTGGGACGGACGTTTCAGGCTTTCTTGGGTTCGCACTTTGCTCTGGAAAAAACATCTTCGGTTCCGGCGTGCTTCTGGGTGTGTCGTTCTTGGACACCTTTTTGTCAGTTTTCTCCAATTTACTATGAGCAGAGTTCACTCTGACGTCGCGTAATTTACTTTTTTCTCTCGGCCGTTGATTGGGATCGCTCTTGTCCTGTGGACCGGCCTGTATTATGTTCGCGGACCCTCCCAGAGCGCTCTGTAAGGGATTACTAGTAAAGTTCGACTCGAGATCCGTTCTCTCCAATCCCAAATTGATAGCGGCGTTAGCGCTTTGACAGCGGGGTAAAAAATTGATGTCTGAAACGTTGGGCACTTTAGGAATGACGGGGTTCACGACCGGCGAGGATATCGGGTGCGGAACTTCAAGTTTCGTGGGAGCCTTGCTGATGACGGGGGTGGAATCGCTCATGCCGGGTAGTACTCGATTCGGTTCACTAGCTTTGATCATAACCTTATCGGTCTGCACGGCCTGAGACTCTTTAGTGACCGGAGGCCTGTGGTTCATGTAAGGATGTTGCGTTGGGTTAATAGGTTGTATGGTCATGGAATTTCCCATTGCGGCTTGGTAGTTTTGCATATTGGCCTCGATTATGCTTCTCGATACGACGTCGTCCTTCCTAGAGTTGAGAGTGTCGGTCCGAAACGTTATCTCACTCTCTTTACTAGTAATCGGGTTGTGAAGTTTGTTACTGATCTCTATAAACGAATCGGTTCTGTGTTCCGGCCTCTTCATGCTGTTGACGATATCTCTGTGAGGATCGAGACTCTGGATGATCGACTCGATCTTATTCGGCGATTTCTTTTCGGCGTGTTTCGAGTCATCCATGGTCTGATGTTGAATGACAGTTTCTTTTCTTACTTCAAATCTTTTCTGGTCATTCGGTTCGTTTTGTAGTTTTTCCGGAGATCTTCTCGGTTTGGGCGATTCGCTGATGACGGATTTGTCGTTTTTCTTTGGAGAGATACCCGTTCGAGGTGAAATGGGAGTGTCCGATTCGCCTTCTACGACTATTGTTTCAATTTGGTGGCTCCTTTGCACGTTAGGAACGATCAGATCTAATGATTTATTTCTATTGGCTTCTTCCGGTCCCTTGGCATCTAAGACAATGTGAGCATTTTCCGTGGTGACGACGGGCATGACCTTCGACGGACTTTCATTTTCCCCGACCGCTTTCGGTTCGGGGTTATTGGTATCCACTGGCACTATATCGTCAGCTTTCGGCGATGGCAATGGGCAGCTTTGACTATTGTTATCGTCCGATTCAGATATCACGATGGTGTCCTTGTCGTCTAGCGGTTTTACTGGAGATTTCATCTCTCCATTTCGTGTTACTTCATTCCGCTGTTCTTCTTCTTTAGCTTTGTCTTCAGCCTCTTTATTACTGATCAACTCGTCGATGTTATCAGGCGTGGCACATTCGCTTTTCTCCGCTTCTGTTTCTTTAATAACCTGATTATTCTCGGCGATCGATTTCGGAGAATCCATATGTATGCTGTCAAGCTCCATGTCACTGGTGTGGTTATCTGTACTGTTCTCCTCGACCGGGTGTGGTGAAGCGGGTTTACTGGCGAGACTCTTCCCATCATCTCGTTCTTCAACATCCATCTCGTCGTCGGCCTCTCCCGATGAGTCTTCAGAACTAGCTTCCGAATTTTTATCCTTTTCCACAACATTTTCATCCATCTTTTCGATTGGCGCCGTCGGAACATCATGCTCTGGTTCAGGACTCTCTTTGGAATCAACTTCGGTGTGTTTGATTTCCTCTTCATCGAGTTTTGTTTTCTTAGCAATGGGAGAGTCCGTTCTTCTCTTGGCCTTATTGAGTCGTTGCCGTTTAGTTTGTCTGCCTCTCCAGGCGAGTTTTCGCTTGGTCTTTACTTTTATCACGGGGGTAGCTCGTTCCAAGCTCTCTTGACTGTCCTGACTGTCTTCAGAAGCGTAGACCGGCATTTTATTAGCTTTGAGATCATTCTCGGTACTCTCGTTCGCTTCGTTTTGTATAACTCTTGACGATCTCCGGGTGACACTCTTGCTGCGTGGCCTTCTAGTGCTCTCTTCTTTTTTGTCTTCATCATTTTCAGAGATTTTTCTATTGGCATCACGTTTACGCTTTCTATTTGCGTCGCCAATAGCCGGGGTTGTTTGATAAGTGCTCTCGCTGTACTTGAGAGGTCTGGTTCTTCTTCTGCCGGAAGAGGTAACTTCCACTGGAGTTTCTGGAACTTTGTCTACATTATTTGTTATTTCCGATTTAAAAGCGGGCATCTCGGGTTCGGTTTCCGTCTGTTCACTTTCAGTTTTCGCATCAGCCTCATCATTCTCCGTGTCCTGATCGGCCGAATTCTCTTCCGGCGATCGGAAGGGATTCACCGTCGGAGCCAATAGCGGCGTCCATCTCAAGCACTCCGGGTCGATTTCCAAGCGCGGTTTGGCTCTCAACTTCTTCATGTGACTGCCGACCCTATTCCAGTCTATGCAGATGCCCAACTTAACCGAATCGCCGTTCGGGACGTGTCTTACGAATCCCAGCAGTTGAAACGTAACCGCAATGTCGTTCATGTGCATCCCCGTACCTAGAGCGACGTCCTCGAACGTGAACGGTTTATTTCTGACCCCGTCTAGATATTCGAGAATAACGGACTTCCAATATGCATGATACGAAACTCTGCCCAAGTCCGAGAGGGGCTTCTCGGGCGTTCCGGGCTGACCTTCCTCTTTCGATAACAGATAACCTGCGACAATAATTAGAAGGTTAGAGCTAGCGCTAATAGAGATTTCAAAATTTCATAGAAATAAAAAGTAATTCCACCACTCACTGAAATGTATCAGGAACCTCCCGTAGCCCTGTCTCTGATACTGCGGCATTGTCATTATACACGAAACGTTATATTTTTGCTGACAGTGCTTCTCTTTAGAGAAATATCCGACGAGATGGCACCCTTTGGTATCGTTCTTCGTCAGCACGTAGAACAGGAAGGGTTCCACGTCATAGTAGAGAGTCTTGTGGTCGAGGAAAAGCTTAGCGAGGAGGCACAGGTTCTGGCAATAGATCTTGTTGGCGTTCCCGTCCACTTCGAAGACGGAAATGTCTCCGCAGCGGTATATCTCCGTGGCGGGAGGATGGCGCCAGAGGCACTTGTCGAGGTGACGCATCAGCACGGCTCGGCTTTTTGCGTATTTAAGGCAAAATTCACACAGGAATAGTTTGGGTAATCTGAAAGATAAATATGGATATCATAAAAAACATGTGAGCACTCATGTACACGCGTTAGAAGTTATACTTCTTTGGCGTAACAAGATAAAAATCTTTTCATAAATTTTATTCTACGTTTGTAGAAAAAGGACACTAACAATAGAAAAAAGTATTTAATACATTGAAAGTTTTATTATAACCCATTATCTAGTTAAATAAAGTTTATTTAAACATCACAAAAAACTAAAATGTTAGCTAACCTCAGGGTGTCGGATTTTGTGACGGTGTGCGCGCGCATCGTAAAAATTTACTCTCATCATTTTTCCTCAACGTGCCAAGAGAAATATAACTTCAACAAGCTTTTGATCATACCATTAAGGATTTAAAGTAATTAGAAATTAACTTCTGAGAAATCTGTACAATTATATTTACGCTAATTATTATATTTATATTTAAGCTTTCGTTCTGTTCTCTGAAGAACATCGCTGACAGTAGTTTTTTACCATTATTTAGTTATATAAAATAATGAAACACGCTTTATATACCTGGCATATTCCTGAGGGAAGGGGCTGGAGTACCAAGTCTCGATCTCCCACTGGCCGAACTCGATAGCGGAAGGGCAGCGGGCGGCAGAACTTCCTTCGCCGTCCGCTCCGCCCGCCGCTCGCGCCGCCGAGAATACTTCCGCGTCCGCTTCCGTCACTCCGGGCGGTAAGCGTTTGCCTTCTGAAACAGCGTTTGAATTGATTTGATTAATTGATTGATCTCATACAAAAAGAAATTGATATCAACTTGAGATTGCAAATGAAATGTTAATTTTGTTAGCGTAAGACAACCACCTTCAGAACAAGTCAAAGACATGCAGTTAAGACCACAAGGACTGAACTAAAATGTTAACAAAATCACACACAATTAAAGTAACATGACGCGCGAGCGAAAGTGCATGTGTGGATACTGCGGACACCAAATTCGAGCGTCCGAACAGAGAAGACGTACAAACTCACCGTCCGAACAGGAATTACCGTAAATTACGAATTATTATCGTTACGAAGTCGTCGAATAAGGGATCGCCCGCACCTCGCCGACCGCGAGACTCGCTCTCCGCAATCGCGAAACTGCGACAGTAAATAAAACAGGAGTATCTCATGAACCGATTCGAGGATCGTAAATATGCAAATACCTTCGTCAGTCTGGGTGGAACGAATCGGGCGCTGAGATACCGCTCTTTATTTACCGCGGCGGAGGCCGGCCATCAATCAGAGCGAGACGGATCCACCAAACACTTTCACCGCGCCGCGAACCGATCTTACCCGTCTGATTGGTGGCCGGCTGCGACGCCAGCGCTACTCCGCGCGACAACTTATCCGCTTCGTCCGTCGCCGGCCCCGTCGCCCTCCGCTTCGAAGCCGCCAGACTCCGCACCAGCGCGCTGGCGCTCATTCGCCCCCGATCCCTCTCCGTCTCGCGCGCTTCGCTACGTCCGTCTCTCTTCAACGACGCCTGGTAGCGTTTGAACGTGCTCCGCGTCTCTTTCAACACCTGTCGGTCTTCGTCGCTCGGCCGAACCTCCCGCCCGCCGACGGCGCGCGATCTGTGCCGCGACTGCGACCTAGACCCGGTGCGGACGGAGTAGAACTCGGAGAGGCCGTCGAATAGAGTCGTCAGTAATCTGTCGCTGCATTTGCTCTGCCTTCTGCGTCGGACGCGGGGAGGATTCGGCTTTTCGGGACTCGGTTGCGGCGTCGGCCGCCGAGACTTCTGCTCCTCGGGGGGCGGGTCTTCTTTCTTTTCCAATAGGCTCTGTTTTTGCGCTTCCGCGGCGAATACCCAGACCGCGGTCGGTTCGGTGGCTAGCCGTTCGAAGACGGTCGGCAGCGGCGGAGGCGACGGTTCGGCGTCGGAGGAAGACGAGGAGTCCTCCTCGGTGACGGGCGATCTTCTCTCGAGACGTACTTCGACCCTCTGGACCCTGGTGACTCTGACGCCGCCCCACTTCGAGTCTTCCCAGCTCTCCCAATCGCTGGAGGATTCCCGGCGGCGTCGCTTGACGAGGTTAAATGCGGAGAAGCGGAAGAACTTTTGTTTTTCCTTAGACATTCTCTGTTCGGACGGAAGGCATGAGGAGGCATTACCGTCGGACTGCGAGTCGTCGCTGTCGCGCCGCTGCGTCTTCGGCTTGCGCTTCTTCGGCGTTCCGCTCACCGCAGATCTGAAAAAGCGTTACTCGTCATGTGAATTATTGTTGCAATGTCTATCTATAAATTCAATTAAGATCAAAACACTTAACCTTAATGTACAAGTTTAGTGTCAATTTGAAAATTATAAGTGCCTCGACGATAAATAAATAAATTTAAGAATTTATTTAATAGAATATAGTTGTGCTGTCAAAAAATTACAAACTAATTGGACTTTAAGCATGAAGAGTCCATACCTGGCGCAGGCGTCGCAGGCATGGGGCGGCCTCGCGCACCGCGGATGGGCCAGAGCGGGGCAGGAGGGGCATCGGGCCGCCCATTCTCCTCGCGCGCCGCACACGCCACAGCGGCCGCACTCGCCGCACGACCAGCGCACGCTCTGAAATTACACCGTGTTCTTACTACACCGGAATACCTCTGAACATGACTCCTCAAAAACAGAAACTTGAAAACTGCCTAATACAGATGAAAGAGTAACAATGTGCAATCAAAAATGACGCAGTTGTTTTAAAAATCTAATTAGAACCTAGAACAGGAATGTCATATAAATAGTTATACTTTTTAGGTATTTATCACATGTACATAATTTTTAAAGAAATTAACTGGTTATGTCATTGTTCAGATTACATCATCTGAACATCAACCAACTGCTGACATGGGTCATGTGTGTTCTAAATCTTAGCAGCCGAAGAGCAATTTTAATTATATATTATTTGAATATTGATCATCTGCTCTGTATCTGGTCTCTTGGTGCAGACATCCTGTACTTATTTATATATTCACTATTGTGTTAGGGTACGTCTGTAGGGCTAAAGGATCCGTAGGGTTGTTAGGTTCTTAAGTCTCACCCTCTCATATATTCAGTCATCTAGTGCAACTTGCTCATACACACATTACATACATTATACACACACATTTTACAGTCCGCTAACTAGCAAGCTGTACAGTCGTTTTAGACCCAATATTGATTAACTTAAACAAGTTCAAGTGGATAAAGAAATGTACCTTGGGAAGTACCTGAATGTGTGACAGTTAAGAACAATATATTAATAGTCTATATAATTTACCTTGATAGTAGTTAAATTAACATATTCCAACAGATTTAGGCATGTTGGATGTGCATATGATTTGCACTGAGTGCAACAGATTAAGGCCTCAGCTGATCCGAGTCTGTTTTTAGCATCAGTCCCCAAACACTCAGTACAAACTGGGACACCACCAATTTGTTTCTGAAATCATTTTATAAAAGATTCATTATTCTATTTTAATACCTATATTTTTATACAGAATATACAATGAAAACTACAAATAATAATAATTCAACAATAATTAATATGAATTCTTATCAAAACAAAAATATATTTTAAAAGCATACATAAAAAAATTCAAAGAGAAATTTCATATTTTTTTAAAGGACAAATATAGAGTGAATTAATTAAAATGTAGTTTTAATAATAACACAGACATAGTGGAATATTATGCTGCCATTATGATGAAATCTAGAATCATATATCCTATTTTATCTTAACTAATAAGAAAATAACAAAATTAAATAAAATAGCTATGTTCAATCAATTTAGAATTTTAAAGTTTAGTTTTAACAGCTTTACATGCTTTTATACAATTAATTTTAAAAATGATGCACAACATTTCAAATAAGTTCACCATATAAATAACAGTTACGATTCTAGACATGAAAACAATTCTTACTTATCACTAACTAATTTTAAAATATATAATTATTAAAATTCTAGACTAAAAGCTAACATTAATAATATGGTTATTGACAACAGCTTACCTTTTCAGATGTTTCCAAATTTTTCTTTTGTTTCTGGCGATCAACACCAGCAGGTCTGTCTGCAACCTGATAGTTTCCAGATGTATTTGTAAGTAGACCTCTGGCTACAGCACGCTTGGCAGTAGCCCGTAGTATAGCACGAACATCTGTATTCTCTTCCACAGACACTTGGAATGCTTGCCTTAGATGTTTCTCAATTGTTTTTAAACTTGAACCATCTCTTTCTCCCAACTCACGAACTGCTTTAGCAAATATGCGGGTTATATCCGCGTCTGCTGCTATCCGCAGTATCTTGTTCTGCACCCCGCATGGATCCTTGTAAGTACTCTGGCCCTTGTTGTATACTTTAAGCACAGCCCCATCCCGCACGGCTCTCTCTAGCCGTTCCGATACAACATCTTCGTGATAGTTGTGGTGCTGTCGTATCGCATGACATATGCGCTCCACACTTGGCCTCTGCTTTTGCGAACGTATCTTATGTATCGCTTCAAGAATCCATCGCTTCCACACTTCTTTTCCAACGTCGTCTGGTTCACTCATTTTTGTCTATATTTATTTGTTACGGCCGTCTGAGTAACGGTACGGTATACTCACTTGAGTTATGTCAACACCCATCGTATTTTGGCGCCCCGAGCGAAATTCCATTTTATAAAATGGAATCTCGCTGGAAGCGGCACGGAATCTTGGCCGCGATACGAGACGCCAAATTACAACATGCGCGCAAGGTGTTCACTCACCGATGACACATCGGGCCTCACAAGCGAGTTTTGGCGGAGCGAGAATCCAATGGCGGCCATCTTGTGACAATCACAAATTACGTATTGAATATTTATCGGCCCGAGACGTAAATAATGCCTCCAAATTTATTTTTAAGTTTTTTAGTTAATACACACACTTCACTGAATAAAACTATATTTGAAAACATTAATTATTGGATATAGTAGAATGCTAGTTTGTTCCGGTTTTTTTTTGTCACAATGCGTCTTTATTTAACAAATAGCACTATTAACATGAACGCGTTGCTTGGTAATAAGAGACTATATTTGGGTGATTTAAACTTTTAAATTCGTCTCGATTACTAAATTCTGCTAATTTATCTCAAAAACATTCACAAAACACCAACAAAAGCTCTTCAAAATGGCTATCAAACCATCAATCAAAATACTTGCTATATGAAAAAACAACTTTGATATCCTGTCGGTGTATTGCCATTTTAATTACACATTCAATATGTCAGATAAAAATTGTTTGTCTATTGTCAGCTACTTTGTTTGCGACTTTTTAAAATCAAGCCCTTAACAAAATCTAACTACAAGCCTTTTTAGCTCATATGTATTCAACAGATATTACAATATTGTCTTGCCTGTTTTTCCACGCAAGCCTTTTGGCCTTTCTTAAACTTTTGTAAAGTTTAAATTTCCATGACTTTTCTAAGTTGATAGTTCTCAAACTCATATGTTTTTAAAATGCGCTGTAAAAGAGTTGGCCTATTTGGTGCATAAAGTTTAATACTCTACATGTTTTTGGTTTTCTTTCAAAATGTATAAATAAAAGTACCTTAAAGCATTTAAAAAAACGACGGGTTGCACTCCGGGAGTGCCGGCAGAAGTGAAAACTTGAATATTAACGTTGTGCATTTTTGATATTTTGGAATGGTTAGGGAATAATTTTGCACGAATTGCTTTAATTATCAGTTTAAATTACTATCATTTACGTGGTAGAATACAATATTTATTTATTGCGCTATCGTACACAAACATGACAATTTATATTACATTAAATACGCCGCGCCAGCTGTCTACTCTCCATCCGTCTTACGAATTTTCGATCAGGTCACGTGTCCTGACGCGAGTTTAACATTTTTTACTCATTCCAAAAAAAGTGTACAACGCCGCTAAAGAAGTTTTCACTTCAAAAATATTTTGATGTAGTTTAAATAATTTTTTATTGTAAATAAACAACAAAATTAGGCTTGCTGTTATATGAATAAAAAAAATGTGTTCGTCTCGGGACGTCCAGCAGAACTGACAACTTAAACTAACTTAATTTGAACTATTTAATTCTGTAATGTTCCGAGGATCATCTTCTGCTTCATTCGTCATATTTTTTATAATCACTTCCTTTTTATAATCCTGTACGGTTCCTGGATCATCAGGGGTTCGAAATAATAGAATAATTTGAATTTACTCTATATTTATCACTCGCGTTATACAATAGAATATGAGCGAAATAATAACTATTATGTTAATTGCTATATAATAAGTGCAATCTCACAAACAGAGAGAGTGCCTACGTCTGGCTATGCTCCCGGGGTGAAACTCCAACGATTTAGTTAATTACGAATGACTGCATAGTAACAGTCGAAGAGAGTGCCTGCGTCGGGCTATACTCTCGGGGCGTGACTCCGACGATGTAGGAAATCGTCATGCTTATAAATGATCAAACTGTACAGCCAGGACACGTACTTACATAAGACAAACATCACGCTTGTAGGTGATTGGAATGTACGAGCCCTGGCACGTACTTACATAGGAAATCATCACGGTTGTAGATGATCGGAATGTACGAGCCCTGACACGTACTTACATAGGGAATAATTAAGCTTATAAAACTAAGGAAGCCTGAGCGAGTAAAATGTACAGCCTTGGCTCGTACATACTCCCCCAGGCAAAAGTGCAAAATGTACAGCCTTGGCTCGTACAAATCCCTTTCAAGAACGGAGATTGTTTGAGGTTATGATATGCTCACTGTCAACAGTAAATGTCTAACGCACTCAAAAAACTGCATAAACAGAGGGCTAACTCTGCGAGTTAGAGTGAGAGAAGAGGAACCTGCCTACCACTGTCGTATAGGTGAGAGAAAGGGAAGCACACTGGCGCCGTAACGCGTTACGTATCGAAGCGGTTTACCCACCCGTTGGACCCGGTTGGTCCCATAAGAAGTTATCACTTCAATACTTGTGAAGTTAATTTCAATTTAAGAAAGCTCATGGTAGACCTTAGGGTAAGGTAGGTAAGAGTCGAGACAGCGCCAAGTTTGACTCCTGTACGTTAAAAACGTGGTGGAATTCGATTCGTAGGCATATTTTGTTGTTGGCCAGATAAAAATTATAAGCATTAAAAAAAAAACTCTTTATTCATATCATCCATAGCTCATAAGTACAAACACTTCAAACTATCTTACAGATCTGGTAACAACTTCTTTTTGATGTAATATTGTGCATTAAATTAAATTCTGTACTGTAATTGTAACTTAGACTTTAAAGGAATCTTAAAGGCCCTTTAAGTAACAGTTTTGACAGTGCTTAAAACTATATTAATTTTTATGGTAACATGCTTTTAGCACAATATTTTATAATTACTTATGTTACCAATTTCTTTTAAATGAAATTAAAAAAAATCCTATCAATATAACATTAGTCTACATTGCTCTATTGTCTCTATGCAAAATAAACTCATGTTGCCAGTTATTTCATTTTCTTTTTTTAGGCAAAAAATTTATTGAATTTATAACAATCAAATGAAAATTAAGTTAAACTTACACAGTAAATAATGATAAACATCCAGACATTTACAACAAAATTCACATATTGCTTTTCATGTATATTGCTGAATATTACGGTATATATATATATATATATATATACTATACAAAATAATTTTAACAACACTAACATTGTTAGGTTGCACTCAAAAATAGATATAGATTTCTTTCAAGTAAAAGTACCTACATTATTGATATTTATTTCGATTAAATAACAATGGTCACATTAACATATCAAAGCGATATTCTTTTAAAAAACTGGTACAATATTACTTTAGATTTCAGTTTATTTTAAAACTTAACATAAATCTTCATTACAGTTCACAAGAATTTAAAGTAATAATGGTACAATCTTATGAACTCTCAATATTTGAAATCTACCCGTTGATATGGAAATTATAGCTATTTTAAGTCACACTTGAGTGGCTTAATAAAATTATTCTTGAAAATCACTTTCACCACTAACAGTGCAGCCCGAATGCTGTATTATATGAGTCGCACTATAAATACCACACTTGACACATGTTTCGTAGGACTTTCCCATAACTAATTGACTTAGAAAACCCCCGGCGAACGCATCCCCGGCGCCATTGGTGTCCACAATTTGTTCCCGGGTCAAATAAATAACTGGTATTAAGGATATTTTGGATCCCTCCACTAAAATCACCGGGTCCTTTCCTTGGGTGATTACTACGACACGTTGTCGGGAATTCAGTTTTGGTAAAGCGGCTGTTTTGAGGGCTAATTGCTGCAAATCCGTTTCAGCTATATTGAAGGCTTGTGCGAATGCTTCTGCTTCCTGAAAATACATTTTTATAAATATGACATTATTTTGTGTTATATGGGGATGGATTGAGTGTTTTTTTTTAAAACCTTTATTAGAAATTTACTTAAGAATTTCTTAAATACTTTTTCACAGTATTTACAGATACATATTTATTTTCTCTTAATTAAAATATTATCAGTATTGTAGTATTGCTCAAAGGTAATGTATATTGTAAAATATCTTAGATTTATTTTCCGCAACATGAATAAAATTTGTGGTCAATGTCCATTTAATATTGATTTTACATTTTTGATGATGACATGTTATTGATTGAACATTAAAAAATCTATAATTAGTCTTAGTCTTATTCAAACTTACTTTGGTTGTAACATATTTACATTTTTAGTCCTTATCACTCTTGTGTCTCTCAAATATAAATTTTACAAGACATAACAATTATAACAAAAAAAAGGTAGATAGAAGAAATAGCTTTAGACCAAAATATTAGAACCTTCAGCCATAATAGAGCATAATGTTTTTATATAAGGAACAAGATTGATAAGAAAAATTTGATTATTATAAAAGAAAATAGTTTTATTAGATTCCAATTGATTTACTTGTTATTGCATGCAATAAATTGTTTGAATGCTGTATTTGGTTAAAACACAACCTTGAGGTTATGCCTTTGAACCTTGGCCTCTTCTATGTATGTTTTAACACTTATTTGTATGGTGATTTTCGAATAGGGTGTGAATGGGCATGGGGTTCACCCGATGTTAAGTGATAACGAATATGGACATTCACACTGCCAGAAGTCTCGCAAATACGTTTTAAAAATCCCTCTAAGAATTAAGAATTGGTACAGATGACATGTGTCATAAGGAAATGCCTATAAGGAAAAATTACCAATGAAACAGACACAAAAATGTCTCTTAGTGAATTACAGAATATCTAAACGTAGATAAAATATAAAAATACTACTTACAGATTCATTACCAAATAAAACATCCACATACGGCATAATTTGTGTTAATGGTTCCTTGTAGAACTGGGAAACAAAAGGTGCGCTCAAATTCATAACGAATGTATGTGAATGCGCATGCGCATGTTGGGCGAGCTGCATAATAGACTCTGGTGATACTGCTACGAAGAAACCCTGCAAATAGAATTAAAAATATAATAAATTTTATTCGTACTATGACGGTACTGATTATTTTAATTTATAATTATTGTGTACTTTTTAATACATTTTATTGTCATCATCGTTTGAAAGCGGTATTTTACTTCTCATATGTCAGTTTAACCAAGCTGTACTGATACTGTATATGTTATATTTTACTCAAAATCAATATCTCCGATAGAAAACAATATCTAATATCTATCTATAAAACTAAATTGAAATTTCATAAAATTATCTTAATCCTGCCGACAGATTTTTTTTTTAAATTATTGCCAAGTTGAATAACTACTAAAAATAAAATATCACTTATTCCACGTTATTAAATTTGAATCTGTAGGCATCCCTAGTTACATATCGCAAATTAATTAGAAGCAGCCTGTATAGCACTAGTCCCAGGCCCGTTTATCAACTAGATAATCGTTAACTTTATCGTAAGCCTTTTTACACAGATTTTTTTTAATAAATTTCTTAAATTTATTTAAAAAGAACTATACTATGGATAAAATCCACCGATAGGATCATCAGACATCTCTAAAAAGATTTAATTATGGCAATATCTTACAGATGCATAGAAGAACTTTGCGCTTTCGATACTCCTCCGACACTCTTCCTTTTCCAAATGATCTGGTGTGAACTTCTGTGCTGCAGCAAGATTAGCACATAATGACCTATGAGTCCCTGTAACTAGTACCGCGCATGTTCCCGTTGGGGCTTCGTCTGTTACTTGGTACCGGACTGTTACTCCTTCAGCCCTGGAAATATTAAAAGTAGGGGATTAGAGTAAAATATCACAAAAGCACAAAAGAGTTAACTAAAGTTACGCTTTGAGTTCAAAGTTACTTTAACGCGAAGGCTTATATTTATAAAATAAATAACAAAGTGTTTATTCAGTACAGTATTATAATGCAAATAATAATGAAACGTGAATAATTACGAGGGGCAATGGCCGGCCTTGTCTAACCCAGGAATATTACACAATATAAAATAGATTAATTTGTTAATTATTTATTATCATACATTGTTTATTATAAAATTTTTGAAGTGAAACTTCTTTAGGCGCACGAGGGTAAAATTTTTACGGATGCAACGCAATAATAATAATATTAGCGTCACGAAGATGTGCAGCGTTTTTGTCGAAGAAAAGGGAGAGAGCGATTGAGGGAGAGTGAGAAAGGGCGAACGTAGAATGAAGCAAATAGCCATGGAGCGAGAGTAGGGAGCAAGCAAGTGAGGAAGATAGAGATAGAGACAGTGAAATAGAGCGAAGAGGAGGTGGGAGAGAGCTATAGTGAGAAAGATTGAGAAAGAAAGGAAAAATTCGAATTGTAGTTACATATTAGAACTTTAGATGGCAATTCTGTCGCATAACGTCTTGTGCAGTAAACAGAGTTTTTTATTTATTTATAGTATCATTAGCACGTATACAGTGTGAATATAGATACACAAATACATGGAGTGATCATAATATACTGGTACATGTTCATTTATTGGGCTTTTACTTTAGTAATAATTTACTAAGAAGTTTCACTTCTGACACGTATACTTTGTAAGCACGCACTTTTTTATGTTAGAAATAGTCGTGTAAAATGTATGTATAAAACAGTCGTTAACGAGTCTAAGATAGTTTTCACTTCATATGGCAATATTACTTATAAGTAAGTTTCAAGATAGGTATTTATTAGATTGATTAAGAGATAATTTATTACGCGTTTTTTCCGAAGAAATACTTTTTTATAGTATTTAATTATTTTCCTCTTACTAATTGACTCGTATTAGTTAATGAATTTGTTCCATATGTCTGTAAATAACCAAAAACAATTGTTCATAAGTTCAGTGGTATCAAAATTTAGCTTTTAATGATATTAAAATAGTTGCTGAGATACTAAGTGTAAGTATATCTTTAGTTAGGTAAAGGGGCGTTATCTTCTTATATACAGATAACTGATAACCTATGTTTTGCAAAATTTCATGAAATGATAAGAGATTGTAGCGTAATTTTTAATTTAATTTCGATAGATTTGCAACGAGACGCCAAACAGACATAACGGGAAAAACAATTATTAAAATATTAACTTCGTTGTCTAAACGTGAATGAATATTCAACAAATCGCGGGCATCGAGATACTGATAGAAAAGCGCCAACAAAGGGTATTTAAATTGCTATTCAATGTGTAACCACTATATTTAATAGGTACAAATTGAATCTAATTGACTCCCATAATAATTATTATTGTAGTACTTTGCTTTATATAACACTCCTATATTTCGAAGGTCATTTCCAAGAACGCCGTACCGGACACGGCGTAAAAGGTACCTCGATATACGAGCGATATTTTGCTTTGAGATGAGAGCAAGATTGACTGATTTGACTTCACACTCACTACACTTGCAGTAGCTCCCACCTCAGACAAGACCTCAGTCCGTTTGCTTGTTTCCCTCGTTTTCGAAGAATTTTTCTTAAGTGGGTAGGCGTTTTTTGCTTTACAACATTATCACATTTATTTTTATAACCATGGGTCCGAAGATGATGTCTAAAGAATTAAAGCGTGAAATCATTTTCTTATCCAAAAACACTTAACAAAAAAAATGTGTGCAATTCACACAGTAGAAGTGAAACCTTCAAAAATTTTGGTTTCAAGGTGATGAGAGGAATTTAATTTTAATTTTTAAGTTTAATATAATTATTAATTTTGATAAAAACTACAAGGATTAAAAACGTTTTTATAATTAATTATATCTCAATTCTAAATGTACCTAGTTTTTATTTCAATTTTAATATTAATATCAATCTTTATTTTTGATAAAAACTAAGTCGATGAAATGAAAAAGCGACAGTAAAAAGAGACAGACACATTAATTTATAAGATTTAACGTGGGAATATCATTTATTCCCACATTCCTATCTCATAGGAAGCATTATACAGTGTAGAAATCGACTTTCAAATCACACTTTTTCACTTCAATAACTGAATTTGTATTTTGGGCGCTGGAACGAATTAATGGCATTTCAATTAATTTCAATGAGGGAAATTGTATGTAATAAGAGCAAGATTACGGAACGAATTAAACTCGTTTGTCGAGGTACCACTGTATTAAACATTTCATATATATAATCTTATCTTAATATATATAAATTACGTGTCACGTTGTTTGTCCGCTATGGACTCCTAAACTACCGAACCGATATCAATCAAATTTGCACACCGTGTGTAGTTTGATCCAACTTAAAAAATAGGATAGCTTACATCTCAATTTATACCCGCAATATTTTTTTATTGCAAAATATTTGTTATTCGCCATCTGTTAGAATTGTGACTATCAAATAATGATAGTCACAATTCTAACAGATGGCGCTGTGTTGAAAGTACCAAGGTTTCAAATAAGCTACAATATAATGGCATAACCACCAAAAAAGCATGGTGGTCCCCATGACTGGTGTTCTCCTACCGTTTCCCTTGATTAGGTTACTACTATGTAATATAACTAAAACCTTAGCCACAGCAACGCTTGGCCGGTCTGCTAGTTGATATATAAATTCCACCAAGATGTAATGGTAGCAGTTCCTTACAAACATTGTGTAAAACAAAATACTTGGCGATTAAAGAGTGGCGGAGAGTTTATTGCCAGTTCATCTCGTCCGTTCTATGCTCTTGATTTGAGAACCGGCAGTAAATGTAATATTAGAAGCATTTAATATGTATTTCTTTATTGACGTTCATAAGTGTACATTGTGTTACCTAAATGAATAAATTATTTTAAAATTTGAATTTGCACAAAATTAATTATAATTTGCGCTCTGACCGACCGATCCCGACCCCTGGGTGTCTAAGAAAGTCTAATTAATGCTTGTTAATTAAAATATTAAATTAAATAGTATATGTTCATGCTATTGTTCATTTTCAATTCGTAATGCAACTATTTTACACAATACAGTATAGCCGTGTTTAATTTATATGCAAAACACCTTATCACCGTAAAAAATTTACACAGTCGAAATGATTGTTTGCGATGAGCGAAATCGTAGAATTAAACAAATACTGAAGTCGATTATATATTACGACGTATTCGTCTCTGAATACTTATTAAAATTCCGTGAAATCATACAACCCTTATAACCCTCTGAGCAGGAGCGATCTACTTAAGGGCTTTTTAGGCTGCAGCCCAGGGCCCCGTGGCTACAAAGGGCCCCAAGACTCCATTATTGCCATAGGCAATATTTTCAAATAAAATAAATATCTGAAATTTAAAAAAACATCCAATCATATGGTATCCCTTAGATCAAAGTGTATTTTTTCGCGTGTGCCTCTATTACGGGGGACTTCCAAGTAATAGGTAAGAGCCCCACAAATTCACGATCCTCTCATGCCTCTTAAGTGTCTTACTGTTGAGTTATAGGCCAAGTACCCAACCTCCGCCTTCAAATCCTAACCGACATACATAGAATCACTAAATAATAATTAAGAGCGCAAATAACGTTATTTATACATCTGTTGACTAATTATTAATTAAATAGACGTCCAATGTGTACAATATCATGATTATCTCTTGACACGACAGTAACATGACACGCCTTGGTCTATGATAAGGCTATTTGAACTGATAAAAACCGTCACATAGATAGTATTGTAATCTAAATGAGGTAATAAAATCATTTTGATAGTAATCCAAACTATGGACAAAGTTGTATTATGCTACTGAAATTATATAAGGGTATAATCTATCTAAAACCTGGAGATAAGATATTTTTATGTAGAAATAACGTGTACTTATGTACACGCGTTAGAAGTTATACTTCTGTGGCGTAACAAGATAAAAATCTTTTCAAAAATTTATTCTACGTTTGTGGAAAAATCTACACTTACAGTAGAAAAAAGGTATTTAATACATTGAAAGTTTTATTATAACGCATTATCTAGTTAAACAAAGTTTATTTAAATATCACAAAAAACTAAAATGTTGACTATAGCTAACTTCAGGGTGTCGATTTTTTATAACGATGTGCGCGCGCATCGTAAAAATTTACTGTCATCCTTTTGCCCTATCGCGCTAAAAGAAGTATAACTTCAATAAAATTTTGTTATGTAATCAATACTTTTACGGTTCGCTATAAAACTAATTGAAATAATACCTACAATTATGTACTTAGTACTAGAAAAAATAAAACATTTATCTCTATCAAACTTGTGTCAGAGATCAAGGTTTAATAATGCAAAAATACTCGAATTGGTCCAGCCGTCATCGAGTATTTCGCTTATCAACATATTTATCAATACCATCCAATCATGTCCACACGTGGAATAAACATACATTTGATCAGAATTGCTATTATGACAATTTCATACACATAAAAATAATTTAAAAACTGACTCATAACACAATTTGCAAGTAAGAACGAAAACACTTTTGAATAATAAGTCTTTAGTCAAGGTTAAAATACAAATAATTTAAAAGACAATAAGAATGCGTAACACTTTTTTTTTTCAAGCAACATAAAATTTACCACATAGACTTGATTTAAGAATTTTAAAAGAAAATTTAGTGATGACTAAGATAAGATTAAATTTTTTTATGATAAAGATTTAATTTTTATTTCTTCTTAGATCTAACATAACACGCGCATTCGTTCTTCTTATATCAATACAATATCTAGTCCAATCAGACACGGACCCTCTTTCCGTTTGACCAATCACAATCAAACGAAACGCGCCATCAGTTGGTCTTTCGATTAACATTCTCTTACGTGTCTGTTAGAAACTGACACAGCAAACAACTTTTTTTTAAAGATAGATTTACTTACTCTGCTCTTTCTCTTAAAATCCGTGCGTAATCGTCGTTGCCCACACAACCAAAGTATGTGCATACATTAGGATTCTTAAGGATCCATTGTGCCACACGTAAGGAATTCTGAACACTACCACCAGCTATGAATTCTGCATTGTGTCTATGGAATTAACAATTTGATTATTTTAAGGCGAGTTTTTAAAAAATTGTTGTAATCAAGTAGCTTAAATCTAACAAATTATAATGCGGTTAAAAATTTCAAGATATTTTGTTTATTTATAAGGATAATTTAAATTTAATAGTTAATGTTGTTGACTAAAGCCATCTTTATAGTCTTACAGTAGGAAAATTCTGTCCGATATTTATTAAATTAACCCTAATATATATTTCAAAGAATATCTTAGTTGCTAAGTGATCCATTTGAATGGCACTCATTCATTCATAAACATTAAGCATAACGGGCACTCTTCCAACTGGCTAGTTGATTTGTTTATTAATAATTCTGGTAACATTTTAAATGACTATTTAAAGTCATATTTAATAATCTATTTAATCTATCTATATTTAAGTAGTTAAGTACTGGTTCTTGTTGCCCTGAAATTGATTATTGGCAAAACAACAATAGTAGAAGTTGCAAGGCATATAGCAGCTATTGTCTCTTCACAAAAGGGGGTGCACTCTTGACTGACAAATCTTGATACACAAGATAGATCTTATATCTTGTTTTTATCATTCAACATTAAAAAGTCAAAAAACCTATTCTATATCTAGGCAATGATAAATAATGTTTACTTTTCCATAAGCTCTTTATAGAGTGGCATATGCTTGTCTTCAGCCATTATGGCTCCATCAGCTTGCAGTTCATATTTCTGAAGAAGGGATTCATCCACAATAGCTGATATATCCAGCAAGGGATTACCAATACCAACTAGCAGGCCTTTTTGACTACAGTCACACCTGAAAAAATATATAGTTATTTGTGTAACCAAATGATTATGATAATAATTACTAGTCCTGAAATATGAAATACTATAAAAGATTTCATGCAAAGAAATAAATAAATACAAAATTCTACTTAGTCTTCTGCAACTTTACTTGGGTAAAAAATATTATTTTGAATTATAATACCTTACACCAGCCTTTGGCTATCTAGCCGCCGTTATATATGTGATTGTTTTTAAACAAATGTTTCACTAGAGGTTATTTCAAAAGAAACATACCCCACATTTTTAAATGAAAAACGTAATAAAATATAGAACAAAAATGAATCGATATCGATTATATATAATAATAATAATCGAGATATAAGCTTATTTTTGAATAAATCTTATTACTCTTTTTATAAGCATTTATCCTGTATTTTTTTTAATTAATGAAATACGCACGCCGCAAATGGTTCTTAATAAGAAAATTAACTCACCTTTTAGCCATTATGTAATAATTATTTAACTAGATTTAAGAAATAATGACTAAAACTGAAAGACACAGTAATTATAAATTAAAAAATTTATTCAATTGCGATTTAATTTGTAACAAAATATTACCGCATGCTATCCAAAGAAAAACGTGTTCACTAACATAAAATAATTCGCAGATTGAAAAAAAACTGAATTTCAAATTGAGTTGAAGTGTGGCGTTTCAAATTCGCTGCTGACAATTGTCAAACTTTAACGTCAATGTCTCTTTAGGTTTAGTCAATTTATTATATCTAGAAGTATAGACTAAGTAAAGCTACTATTATAAACTAAAGGGCGTTGACTGTGCAGGAATGTATTATTTTGTATTTTTAGCTAAATTAATTATTAGTTAAAATTTTCATTAAATCAATAAATATAAACTTTTTGCAAAAGTTAAAAGTAAAAGAATTTTGTCAAAAGATAAAATTAATCTATATTCTATTGTCTTTGGCCAATGACATAACCTCGTACCGGTATAGAATCACGTTTTGAGTTCGACAATCGTGCAGTGAGATTTCAGAATCTTCGAGAAGCGTGAGTTCGAAGTCTTCTGTGAAGGCCATTATTTCATTCCATTTGCAATTTTTTTAAATAAATTAGAAAATGTTGAGGTTGCCGCGTGTACTCCGACAAACTGTTTCAGTGCAAAAAGCACACCATCTTTCTAGATGTTACGCCAAAGATGTGAGATTCGGAGCTGATGTAAGAGCTCTGATGCTCCAGGGAGTGGATATATTAGCCGATGCAGTTGCCGTCACAATGGGTCCAAAAGGGCGAAACGTGATTTTGGAACAATCTTGGGGCTCGCCGAAAATAACCAAAGACGGCGTGACAGTTGCCAAAGGTGTTGAACTTAAGGACAAATTCCAGAACATAGGCGCTAAGTTAGTACAAAATGTTGCTAATAACACTAATGAAGAAGCCGGCGACGGTACAACTACAGCTACAGTACTTGCCAGAGCTATCGCAAAAGAAGGTTTCGAGAAGATTTCCAAAGGAGCGAACCCTATTGAAATTCGTCGAGGTGTTATGTTGGCTGTGGATGCGGTAAAAGACAAACTAAAGAATATGTCAAAACCCGTAACAACCCCCGAGGAGATCGCTCAAGTGGCAACAATCTCAGCTAACGGAGACCTAGCTATTGGGAAGCTCATTGCCGACGCTATGAAAAAAGTTGGAAGAGATGGAGTTATCACAGTAAAAGACGGTAAGACCCTTAATGATGAATTGGAAGTCATAGAAGGCATGAAATTTGATAGAGGTTATATTTCACCATATTTCATCAACTCATCCAAGGGTGCCAAAGTTGAATTTCAGGATGCCCTTGTTTTGTTCTCTGAGAAAAAGATCAGCAATGTTCAAACCATTATCCCTGCCCTAGAATTAGCTAACCAACAGAGGAAGCCTTTGGTAATTGTTGCTGAGGATGTTGATGGTGAGGCACTCTCTACTCTTGTTGTGAACAGACTCAAGATTGGTCTTCAGGTTGCTGCTGTTAAAGCTCCTGGCTTTGGTGACAACAGGAAAGCTACCCTCAGTGACATGGCCATAGCTGCTGGTGGTGTGTTATTTGGTGATGATGCTAACCTAATCAAACTAGAAGATGTTCAGCCTTCTGACCTTGGTCAAGTTGGTGAGGTTATTATTACTAAAGATGACACACTCTTCCTGAAGGGTAAGGGTAAGAAGTCTGATATTGATAGACGAGCAGAGCAAATACGTGATCAGATTCAAGAAACTACCTCTGAATATGAAAAGGAAAAACTTCAAGAGCGTCTTGCTAGGTTGGCATCTGGAGTTGCTGTATTACATGTAGGTGGATCTAGTGAAGTTGAGGTCAATGAGAAAAAAGACAGGGTTAATGATGCACTGAATGCTACTCGTGCTGCAGTTGAAGAAGGTATTGTTCCTGGAGGTGGTTCAGCACTTCTTAGATGTATCCCAATGCTAAATGACCTTAAAACATCAAACTCTGACCAGGCCACTGGTGTTGAAATCATTAAAAAAGCTTTAAGAATGCCATGCATGACCATTGCCCGTAATGCTGGTATTGACGGTTCAGTCGTTGTGGCCAAAGTTGAAGACCTTGGCCCTGAGTTTGGCTATGATGCCTTGAACAATGAGTATGTCAACATGATTGAGAAAGGTATCATTGACCCAACTAAGGTTGTGAGAACAGCATTGACAGATGCTAGTGGTGTAGCATCTCTCTTAACAACAGCGGAGGCTGTTATTTGTGATATTCCACAGGAAAAGGAACCTAACCCTATGGCGGGTATGGGAGGAATGGGTGGTATGGGAGGAATGGGGGGAATGATGTAAACTAAACTGCTTGTAAACTTGCATTTATTATACAAAGAACAATTATCTCTGAGTAAGATTGCAATGTATGTGTTACGCATTTAATATGTGCAGTGAATGAATATATTTTTATGGAGTCTGATTGTGTTAGATTAGAGACGGCTGTCTTAGAATTATTTAGTTTAATGTTTGCTTCAGTGGAGCACAGTGTTATTTTTACAATACATAATGTTACGAAAACTGTATTTTCATTTAATTTAATACATTATGATAGAATACAATCCTTTGCTATTTCATGGCCAAGCATACAAACAATTTTATTATACAATAAATGTGTTTCCCAACAATCAAGGGCAAATTTATTTAAAAGCCTAATAAATAATATATTACTATATAAATAAATAGACTTAACAATGATGGCTAAAATTTAGTAAATTTTAATCAAGATTAAACTAAGTTAATTTAACTCAAATTGGAGTGAATAAATGAAACCTATAAAATAGTTTATCGCCTTATTGAATGAACAAGCATTATTGAGAAGGTCAATGAACTGATTGCTGCTTATATAGTTAGGTTAATTATAGATAGTGTCAATAATTTTTAGAGTATGTATCTATTCTTATAAACTTGAGTCGATAAATAAGACGACAATGCTTCCCTTAAATCGGCCAGCTCGAAGCCCTGACCTCCAACCTATTGAGTATGTTTTGGATGTTCTAAACAGACAAGTAATTTCAGAAGAGTGGGCATGTATTCCTCAAAACGTTACATCGTGGAAAGCAGCCAGATGGATTCCAGCGGTAATTTTGAGAAGATACTCGTTATTAGGCATTTTTTACTTTATTTTATATAAGTTAAAAATTCATCGTCTTTATTTCCTTATTTTATAATTATTTAGATTAAGTCATCTTAATGTTTGTACATCGGTTTTTCAGAATTAAGCAAAAATTTAAAAACAAATTGCCATAATTTATATATTATATTATTCATGTATTAATTTAATTAACTGAAATCGGCCTTAGAACGTAAATTTCCTTAGGTGGCCGTTTTTTTCGCAACAGTTTACTTATTTTCGAAAACATTTTAGGAATAATATTTCCATACACTGCATAGATTTGTTATGTAATAGTACTAATATTTGTTAAGGTACTATGTCAGTATGTTGGATAACTATGTCAAGGCTTAACATTTGATTTTCCTAAATTATATATTCTAATGCTAATGTAACATAGTACCAAAAACCACAAAACAAAATAGAAATCATAGAAGAGATTTATATAGAAATATATTTATTATATTTATAAAACATTTGTCAATAATATCATTAAAACTTATAAAAAAATTTGATCTTCATCTGAATCTCCGGCCCCATATATAAAATGCCTGCGAACAACGTCATCACTAGGAATTGCACTCATATTGCTATTTTTACATGGAGTCACAGGATATCTTACGGGACCCAACCATCGCCTACTGAAGCCAAAATTACGTGGTAAAGCAATGCTTTTTGCTAAATCACTTTTTTCTTCTTTATCCTTTTCAATCTGACAAGATTGTATACATTTCAATGAGGACTTATTAAATGAATCTTCACAACTTTTGTCTAAATAATCATCTGGCAAATTAACTTCAGTTGGAATGCTCAAACTAAGGGGTCTCCGTTTATATTTTTCAAGCACATTACCTCTCCAAGTATTAAACTTCTTTTCATTATTTTTCTCTGGTGTATTACCCTGTGATGAAAGATCTCCCAAATCGGAATCGTCATTTACTCTGATTTCTGAGTAACATTTCTGAAGATTGCTTTTCCGCGGTGTAACTTCTATACTTGAATTATCTTTTATTCTATTTACAACTTTTTCTTTTGTCAATTTTATAAGAGCATATATAGTCTTTAATGCCTCTTCATTCAATAGTTCATCATCAGATAATTCGGCATCCATTGAAGCTATACTTTTTTTTAGGCTTATTTCTTTAGCTTTGCCTTCATTAGCAGATTGATACTCAGTGGTAATGTTTTTGTTCACATTTTGTAGAACTATAAGTTCAACATTTCTAGGAGCAGATTGTAACATTGCTAAAGCCTTATCATATTTTAAATTAAGCAGTGTCTGTCCATTTACTGATATAATTTGGTCTCCTGGTAGAAGTTTCTTACAAGAATCTGCTGCACTATCTGGAGTGATTGATTTTATGTAAACATTCCCATCAGAACCTTCAGCTACTTGGAGACCCAAAGCATTAGTTTGATCTCTTTTTAAAACTGCTGTAACGAAGATCCTTTCACTTTGAACACATTCCATGTTATCTAACTTTTCAAATATTGAACTGTTAATGCATGATTCATTAGGATCATTGTAGTTAAAAGCATCAGGATACACTTTTGGGGATTCTAAGACATATGCTGTTGGGGCTTGAGGCATATTTTGACTGTAAGGTCTTTCTGGTAACAATTTCATACTGTTGACATTACACTGTTGTTTTTGATCTGAACTTAAGTCATCTGAGTCACTTTGTGTAGTGGCAAGATCGCCTTCAGATTTGATAAAGTTATCATAATGGGGAGTTCTGAAAACATTGTTTGATGATTTCATCCCATTGAATACCCTTGTTCCCATCTTAACTCCATGTCTTCTAGGTAAACTGCTTTCAGAAGATGAAAGTCCGTCATTTGAGGAGTTTTCAGGACCATTGGGACTTTGTATCAGGCTATCATCACTGTGTTGGGGTGATAATATTCTCCTTAAAAGCTCTTCAGTGTCAGGCTTTTGATTTTCTTTACCTTGAATTTTTTTTTCACCAAATATGTCAACTTTAAACCTTCTTCGAATTGGCCTTCTTAATCTAACTGGATTCCTTACTGCTAAATTGTAACTGTCTTGATAATTACTTACATCTATTTTATTAGGGCTATCTGGAGTGTATTGGCAGTTTGATTCACCAGTTAAATAATTAATAAAGTCTTCTTTTGCATATAGCTTAAGATATAATCTATGATGTAATGATGCCAACCAGAATATGAAGAAACTTTTATTTTCACTCATTTTCAACTTATATTTTATACCAATCTTAGATAGCCCCGAATATGCATTAGGTATTATATAAAGGCTTTTTTTGTTATGGTAAAAATTGTGTATATGATGCCAAGGCAAACTTTGTAGGACAATTCGATTTGTATTTGTTGATGGAGACTCAATTACTTGATTTGTTCTAGAATATAATGTTATCCCCCGTGTTCCAATGGATAACCATACATCTCTGCAAAAGCCATCTCTCGTAGCCCATACAGCAGAATAGAAATGTGCACCATAGTCACGAAATGTTTGTGCCAAAGTGATATAATTGATCACAGCTCTATTTCTTTCTAAACCTCTTCTTGATTCATGAGCTTTCTTCATTTGTAATTTAACATCAGCCATTTCGTTAGTAATTAGAGATTCAGGCAAATAATGTTCTAAAAGAAAGTAATCAGCAGCTCCATGTTCTCTATAAGAAAATTCACCAAATTCAATGTGTAAAGCATACCCAGCCAACAAAATAAGGTTCTGTATGGTTGAAATCATTTGTCCTTCAACAGTTGCCCTTCGTAGTTGTAAATACACCCTGTACCTCCATTCACCTCCTTGAATATTACTTGCAATATTTTTAGGCAAAAAAAACTTTATTCTTAGAAAAATAGTTATTGATATACATTCTTCATGTAATTTCTGTTTTTTATGGTGTAATTTGTGCCAGGTTTCTGGAGCTATCTTCTTAATTTTGTAGTCATCTGGTAAAAATACAAAATCTCCACCAATAAGGATAGCAATACCAAGCATAAAATGATGTTCATACTTCTCACTTTGAACAAGAGCATCAAATATTTGTCCTGCTGTTATTGTATTTGGATCACATAATACTTCAACTTTTTGACCATTAAGGAGTACAACAGTAATAACTCTTTTGCCACACAGGGCTGATATAGTTAAATCAATATTTTTTGCAGGTTGTGAGGCCCTAACTATAAACTCAGGACCTACACATCCCTCCTTGCCCTTCTGTATATCTGCCTTATATAATCTAGATGCTGCTCTTTGAACAGGTTTTGTTCTTTTAAAATGTAGTGCTTGTTTAGTTTTAGTATATTTGTCTTTATTTAGGCCATTCATGGAGACAGCATTACACTGCATACTGGAGTTTTCAATTTGAGTACTGCTAGCTATATTTAATGAAGAATGGGCATTGCTAAGGCCACCCATTCTTGGTGTGTCAAAAAAATTTGTAATAACTTTTCTCTGGCGGCTTGGCAGCCTACAACTTGGAAAAGGATCTTTGTCATCTGGAGATTTAATGAGACTTATATAGTTTCTAGGTTTGGTACTAACAACCAAGTCTGATTGTAGCTGGTTGTCACCTTCATATGCATGTTGGGCTTTAAAATCATAATCCATGACAGGGCTAACTGTGATGGAAGCTGCTGAGCATGAACTTCTTCCAGAATCCTCATCGCAGTTACGAAGCATTTATCTGAAACCCATATATAAAATTTATAGTAATTTTCACTAGTTAAAAGAAATACAGAAATAAATCTTTTTTCAAACTTTTTAAATGAAAGTAGTTTGAAATTACATTTTACTTATGTACTTTTATTTGAAATAATAATTCTTCAAAACTGAACTATTTAACGAACATTGAAGATATTCTTTATTAATTTATCGGTGATAATTATTTTGATAATAAATCAAATAGCATCTTCAAACTGTAAATCCAAAGCTTTTACACATAAATAATTAGTACTTAGAAGTAACTTACTTGTTTTTGAAAAGAGTTGTAGCAAGACATCAAAAGCAAAGTTTAACAACAATAAAAATATGATTAAATAATGTTAAGTCTTTTTACAAGTATTTAAATTACAAAAAATACACCTGTTTGAATGTTTGGAAATTTAACGCACTTGTTACGTTGTTAATTTGTATGTAGATTGTAGAATGTAGTACCTGTCGGCTGTCGGCTGTCAAAGATGTGACAAAATAATCGATCGATTTTTAATAATCGATTATCTAAATATTAAAAATCGATTTAAATCAGTTTCATTACTTACACTTTTAATTATTTTCTTGTATTTTTTTATTTCTTCTTTTGTTCTAGTTAAATCTTAAGTGATACATTTAAATAAATTTGTATTTCTTACTATACTTAAATATTATTTAGTTCTTTTGTATTAATCGGTATGTTTTATATCTAATTCAATATTATATAAAATAGTATTAATAATTTTGAGTTCAGTTTCTTCACTCTTGAATTTAAAAAAAAAACTTGTTTAGTTTTAAAACGAACGTTGTTGTTTTAGTTATTATTGACTTAGTAAGTTTATTACTGTACAAAAAAATCAACTTTTCGAATAGTTAATAATAAAATCGAGATATTTTTAGTTAATCGCTTTTTTATAATCGATTTATTTTAAAGAGAATACATCGATTATTAAGAATCGATCTTTTCCCCTCCAAGTTCATCCCTAAGTAGTACCTGGGTCACACCCACTGCTAACTTCTCAGTTCTTATTGTTTTCAAACTTGGAGAAAGTAGGTATGCATACAGATGGGCTCTAATATAAAAAATAAATAAATAAAAAATTCCATCATGTTGGCCACACAAAATTGGCACAATAAACTGTAGTTAGTAAGAATTAGCTTGGAATCAAATTAAGGCAATTACATAAACCAAGCCTTTACAAAAAAAAACCTATATACTCATTTGTTAAATTTATCTATTGTACAGCTGTTAACAGGCCCGTTACTGCAGTTTGATAACACAAGTCAACAAAAAAAATATTTTTTTTGAGTCTGTTATTTAGTGAATATTTTCTGATTGTATACATCGAAAAAGAAGCAGAAACTCTATTTATAATAAATAAAGTTTGCTTTTGTACCTTTACACAATGTATATACAATACAATGTAAATAGAGCTCTTTCATAAAAAATAAATTTCGTTGTATTAACTACAAAAGCAAACTTTAATAGATAAAAATATTTTTTCTTTAATTAGTTAGGCATAAGTAATCAAAATCAGAGGTACAGAACGCAGACTCAAAATTCGTGTTGACCCGTGTAATTGATTATAATATGTACGGTACGACTACGGATTTTAAACATATTTATTTTATTTTATTGAGTCAACTGTCAAGTTTTCATTACCCAAAACAGTCAACACTGGGTTATATTCGTTAATCGTTAGTCAGATGTCAATAACTCAATATTCAATCGATTTCAATGTATTGTTAAATGTTATGTACATACTCAAGCTCAAATAAATCTTAACAAAAAACTAAGATGAAATTAAATGTGTTTTTTGAAACCTTTCTACATAATTGAATATTACGTGACGGCGCACGATAAAAGTGTAATAGTGAACTAATTTTGTTTTCAAGCAGTGGAAAGAAACTGATTATGTCTACCTTAATTCAATCATATGAACAACAATATTCAGTTTTAACAGCGGAGATCACGTCTAAAATTGGTCGATTAAAGTTGGGAAATGACGGTAAGTAATTCAACCGTGTTAAAGCTGAGTTTCAACTTGTAGTAACTTCAATCTTTTATATGTTACTGTACATAACAAGCAAATAAGAAATACAAAACTTTGCAAAAGTAATATAATTATAAACATATAAAGCAAAGTTAATGTGCATATGTTTTGTCACACACATGCATTAACTTTAATTAACAAATTAAAGTAATTTAATGCATAAGTGGTTTTGGCATCTTTTATTTGATTTTGCTTTTAAATTACAATATTAACATAGTAATGAAAAACTTAAGCAGCTTATTCTTAAGGACTCACGTTATTCAAGTAAAACTTAAGGCCTTAGTTAGTACTATTAGTTTAAATTAATTTATTTTAATTATTTGCTATTTAATTTTACAGAGTACTGAGACATTAATTTATTGATTTCATTTTATACAAGAACAATCTAGTTTAATTTAATTGTCAAATTAAAATATTATTAATTTTTCAGATAATCCTGACAAATTATCGAGAGAGATACAATCAAGTTTTGAGGAAGCTAATGATTTGGTAAGACATTGTTTTAGAAATTTAGAGACAATGTCATTTTTGTATGTAAAGAGTTGTCAGCAGTGGTACTATATACATATTAATTTATTCTTTGTTTAATTCTTCTTCTGGGATAGCTGAAGTGAATTTTATGTACTGAATTATACGCTAATATAGTCTACTAGTAATATTATTTTTAATATAATTATATATTATATGCAAGTCTGTATATTTAAAATGTTTAAAGCTGGAGCAATTAGAATTGGAGTATCGTGGTTCAGGTGTTGGGTCCAGGGTTGCTGCCTATCGTGCTGAACTGCAGCGTGTTAGAGATGAGTACCGCTCGGTGATTAGCAATTCTGCAGCTTGTAAGTTATTAAGCTTGTTAGTTCATTATTCTTTAACAATTATTATTATACTTTATTGATTGCCTATTGAAGCAAAGAGATTTT
Organism: Pieris napi; assembly: GCF_905475465.1. Lineage (NCBI taxonomy): Eukaryota > Metazoa > Arthropoda > Insecta > Lepidoptera > Pieridae > Pieris > Pieris napi. The sequence continues at coordinate 10,022,356 of NC_062255.1, forward strand.
ATTATTTTTTATTTAGGCCATTGTTTTTTATTGTCCATTATTTTGTAACCAAGGTAAAATTTTCCAAGTATATACATTACAAATACAAAATAAATGTATTACCTATATTTTCTCTCAAATGTGTAGTATTAATATAAATAGAAGATTCATGTTGCCTAATCATTGGTTTTTAAAACAATTTTATTTTTGACCCAGCCAATTGTCTTGAGTGTGATTGTCTTTTTATTTATATTGTTGTTTCACAGACAATATTGATCCTGATGATTACGATGACTGGTCGACAGTTAATGAGCAAAATCAAAAGCTATTGAACAATTCTGAGAGGCTGGAACGGTCTGGCAAAAACCTGACTGAAGGCTATCGTATCATTCTGGAAACAGAACAAATTGGCAATGCAGTTTTGCAGGACTTACATCATCAAAGGGAAACTTTACACAGGACGAGGGCAAGGGTAAGTGTTTTTATAATAACAATAATAATCTTTCATTTGCACTGAATGTGTATATGATTAATGACAATTTTGAAAGCACAATCAAATTTATAAATTTGTACTTTACCTTCCACAATAATCAAATAATCAGAGAGAAAAGAAAAATAAGTCAGAGAAACATATTTCCCATTGACCATATTATAAAAATTAAGTTTTGATACAGTTTAATATGTTGTAACAAAACATATACCTAAAATTAAACCAAATACCTAATACTGAATTAATTTATCATCCATCTAATCTAATATAACCTAACATCTTTATGTTGCAAGACATTTCAAGTAAATAAATAAATTTCTTGCATATAATCTTTTTTGGTTAAGGCTGTACTTCATCCTTGTCCACTGTCCCTCATCTAATCTTGTCATTCCATATATTACATGGTCTCTTACTTGTCATGGATATAAATAAATTTCTAATTAAATATTCCTTTGTATTCTGGTGTATCATTTCCACTTTTCTTTAAATTTTTAAACACCGGATTTTAATCTTTGCTTACCTTAGTAAATTATGCATATTACATATTATATTTTTATTAGCTAACAAATTTTGTTCTAGTTACGAGAAACAGATGCAGACCTAAACCGGTCCACTCGTCTGGTGAAGGGAATGATGATGAGGGCGATACAGCACAAGGTTATATTGGCATCAGTGGTGGGTGTGATGACAGTGTTAGGAGTAATTGGAATATACTTTTACGTCACGTAGCTGCGCATGCCAGGTAAATTCAAAATAAAATATTGTGCATTGTACAGAATCTATAATTCTAAAATAATATTTTCTCAATTTGTTTTACAATAACTTTTATTGATAAAAAGGTGATTTAATAATGAATACAACATATAATAGTTATGTGTCAACTGGCTCTGTGATCTGGCAGTCGGGTTGGTGGGATATATTAATTTATGTAATCACCATCATGGTAAAAAAAATGAAACTACCCTCAGCGAAACAGGCGGAAAAGAAATTGTGCATTTAAGTGTTTGCTTGACAGATCGAAAACTTGTAGGTTAACTTAGTTTATATGTCATATTTGACAGTCGCAGACTAAAAATGCAGGTACAACAAAGTAATTAACAACTTTGATGCAATTATTTTAACAATGTGTGCGGTTCCTGGGTCATCAGGGTGCTTTAATTAATAGAGGATTTTATGTTTACTCTATATTAACAACTCGCGTAAAATAGTATATGCGAAATAAGTATGCTTACTTCTATGAAACAAATGCTAAATTTAATGTAAATGTTGAAAAGAGTGCCTGCGTCTGGCTATACTCTCGGGGCGTAAATCCGAAGGTTTAGGTAATCGCGACGTTTAAAAAACTAAGAAAGCGTGAGTGAGCAAAATGTACAGCCTTGGCTCGTACAACACGTGTTTATTAATAAGCGCCAGTTCTATTTCAAACCTGCAACCGTAGTGTATTATACACGGAATAACTAAATTTTATAACAGCAAAAAAGCAACAATAATCTAGCACCGTCACTCCGCCAGCAGTTATATTCATTGTCTTCTGAGCGCTCGGCAATATTGTCGCAATAATTTTCATATTGTTTGAATCGAAATTTTCCCAATTGCAACTATAAACGCCTTTTTCGAATTTAATCGAAGCATCAATAAGTTTTTGGCCCGCGTATGTTTCTGTAAATACCACTACAAGCGTGTATGTGATTTGTAGATATGTGGTTTCGATTCCTCCCAATAATTCACTTATAATTGCTAATATTGTAGATATAAGAGCAACAGCCTTTGTACCCCGAAATATATCTTCAAATTTTCTAATAATGTTTATGTTTAGTATATGAAAAAGCGCGATTTCCTTCAAGCATTCGTTGATGAAAATGTTCTTGATTTTATTCTTTATGTTGTGGTCGTGGATGGTCAAAGCGTGTGTTTCGTAAAAGATTTCGGCGTGTTCCCACAAGTTTTGTAGCTCTGTAGTGAGAGCTAACAATTGAGCCTCAACGTAGCCAAGTATCACCAATGTGAGGGCTGTGACATTCGCAAAGAAAAGTCCACAGATATAAATGCCAAAGCTCAGTATGACGAATGCAATTTCGTAATTTGGCGATTCGAAGATTGGATCCAGACCTAAAACCGTATAAAATATTTAAAAGTCGAATGAATCGTCAAGGCATTTGTGAGACTTGAAGTGGTAAAGAGTAGTGATCACTCAGATATATAATTTTTTTATAGGGAGGGAAACGTGCCCACGGGACGCACAAAAAAGGTAGTCATTGCAGTCCATGCACACACATTTTAGTAGGTGCGTTGTCGGCCTTTTAGAGAGGAGTATGTTCTTTTTAAAAAATTGGATGTCTCCCAGGGAAGATCCCCCCCCCCCGGGAGTCGATTCAACACTTCGCTAGTACTAGTACTAGCTTTTACTTTTACTGTTGCAGAGTGCATCCAGTTGTACTTTAATTCAATTCTAATTATTATTACTTTTTCTCACCATATATTACTTGTTTGTCCTCCGGTAGATGTCGCCCCGGAATGGCAAATGGGACTAGCGCGTAAAATACTGCGTTCATGAACATAGCGACCCAAACGATTGATGCACGTTTCTTTATGTATCTTAGCTGATTGTGAAGGTTTTTCGAAAACATTGTTCCGGGCTTTACTATTTTGTTGAAGTCTAGACATCTTTGGATGAGGTTTTGAAGTTTTTCCCTACGATTAATGTAGTTTTAATAAGGAAATGTTCTCTTATTCGAGACGATAACTTTGATGCCCGTTTGTTAAATCTTTTTGGACATACGTAACGCTTTTGACTCTGTCTTGTTTCCCAAAATTCGTATTAAAATTTAGAGTAGGTTGCAATAGGTTAACACTCATTAAAACATGCCAAAAACATTTTAATTAGTGAATTAGTGTGCATGTAGTCTTAAGTGCTAAACAATGTTAAGGGAAAAAAATAATTTATATTAAATTCCGAGACTATCCAATCGAACTTACTGAATCTTTATTACTATTAGATACTGAAAACAAAATATATAACTTACTTATAAATCATGATATAAAACATGTTGACGAATGAGAGATGGCTGCACGCTAATATTGAGAACAATATGCATGGGGTGTTAAAATCTCCCGTCACCGGATATTTGACCACGACAAACCAAACCAATGAGACGGCATACGCGTAGTAGTAGCAAATAATGCCCAGGAACCATATAATTATAAATATTTTGTGTATAGCTGTAAAATAACGATCAGTTAATGATTGACACGTGCGCCTTTCAACCCTGAAGGTACGATTCCACCAAAATAGCGTGCGGCACATTTGTTTACAAACATGTTGTGCAAAACAATAGCAGAACGTACTAAGCACGTAGCTCGTTTGGCTTCTGTCTCCACCGGCAATGCTGTATGTAACTTTTGTGCGCACACACTTGTTCGCTGAGAAGTTTCTGCCGACAGTTGCTAATATGGACGGACAGAAAAACGTTGTGGTTTGTAATTTATTCTTCATTATTCGAAAAATTACTTGGTATAGTGTGCGCACAATTAAATGTGTTCGCTTTGGTAGTGCAAGTAAGAATGAGTTCGCGAACAACGAATGTGCGTGTCGATACGAGTCCACTACTAGGGCCGTGTGCGCGAACTTTCCTAAAATATTCGCGCACAATTTGTTATTGCCGCACCGTTCAGCACACTGGTGAAATCGTTCCTTTACACCGTTTGTTTGGTGTGACTGGATCTTTATTTCTATGTGCGCGTTTAACAGGCGCTCGTAGGGTGAAGAAAAACAGCACACCTTCGACATAACAATCAAGGCGTTTATGAGGCAGATCACCCGATTAAGAAAAATATATGATCCCGGAACAGTTACAGAACTGAGGCACTGACCTGAGGTTGTAACAAGTAACAACACTGGTGTTTTTAATGACTTATGAATTTAACGTATAATTTAATGTTTATCATAAATTAAGTTTATTTTTTCTATAGCGTTAAAATTGTTAAAGATTAAAATATTATTTGTTAATTTTGTCCAATTTTTTTTTATTATTATTATGTGTGTGTGAAGTTACACATTTACATATTCGCCTTTTTTGAGCTAAAATTACTTAAATAACTTACGTTGATCGTTGTTCTTATTAATTTTAACGTTAGAGATTCTTAAAAGAAAATCCAGATTTTCCAGCATTGTATTTAAATCGCAATAATTTAAATTAAATTGACGAAATTTCTCCATTTCCGCGTTCAAGGTGTTCAAGCAAATAAAACGTTTACAACAGAATTTGCATGAAACAAATTATAGTCAAAGTACCTATTAATGAAAATCCTTGAAGGTTCTAGTCGTGTCAAACATGAAAAAACGCTTGATTAATTGTTATGGTCGGCACCTAATTGGCAGGATTACTTTATATTCAATGCAGTAAATTATATTTTATGAAGTATGTGTTTCAAGCAATTTATTTTAGTTGCTGTGGACTAATTACAATAAATTGTTGGCTTTGTTTCGTTTCTTATCATAACCGTTATTTGTTTATTTTTTATATAGAACAGGAGGCGGCTCATCTGGTGTTCAGTGATACCGCCCATGGACACTCAATGCCAAAGAGCTCGCGTTGCCGAAAAAAGAATTAGTACGCTCTTTTCTTGAAGGACTCTAAGTCGATTTGGTTCGGAAATACTTTAGTGAGCAACTGGTTCCATATAGTGGTGGTGCGCTGCCGTAAAGTGCCTTAAAATACTTTTATTTGCGGAACGGCTGTCGTCGAGGTGATACGGGTGAAATTTCGTATTCTGCCTCGACGTCCGATGATGAAACCCATAAAATCAAAATCATTGTAGTGAACTATGGTTTAATAGTAAAGACTATCGGAGAATTTAACATTTTGCAGGGTAGTTGCGAATTATAGACTACCGTCTCTGAAAAAAGTTGGAAGTGCTATGAAAAAGTAGTTTGTAATCCGAAATTACAGATGATTAAATTCAGATTTTATTATTTTCAAGTAATAGATATGTATATAACATTCAGTAAATTAAACAACACGATAGATATTTATTTTTAATTATGATACATAAATTTATATGACGGTGGAACACATATTGATCACAATTTCTCCGTCCTAAAATTCGTCGTCGTCGTCGTCGTTCGTCCATAAAATAATAAATGAATACCCGTAGAGTGAATTATGTTATTAAATATTTACTTGATTCTGTAAAACCGATGTAGGTGCAAAGATTAAGTCGGCAATAAACACGAAGATTTTTTTACTTTTTAAAATTAAATAAAGTTCAAATAACCTAATAACGAGTTTCTTCTCAAAATCACAGCTTGAATCCTTTCTACGATGTTTTTAATGACGTTTTGAGGACCCTTCTGAAATAACTCGTCTGTTTAGAACATCCCACACATGCTCAATTGGATTGAGCTCGTATCCCAACTTCTTGCATGTAACCAGAACTGCAGGCGAGGATTGCCGTGTCATGTGGAAATACGACTTCGATTATGTACTAGTGTGCATTTATTGTTCCATTTTCTACGAAAACTAACTCTGTACGGTCCGTAGAATTAATTGCTGCCTAAAACATAACGGGGAATCTGCCATAAGGAGATATTTATTTGAAACACACTTGCGCATAGCGTTCCCGTGGTCTTCGCTGTACTCGCCGGCGTCGGTTCTTCCTGACCGTCCACAGCTTTACAACTTCTACTCCTCTTACTTCTTCTAGGCTCTTCTTCAAGTCCACACTTGACGCTTTACGATTTCGCAACTCCTGACTCACCACAAAGCGGGGATCTCTTGGTCCTATGCATCGTTATATTCCCGAAAAGAGTCTTCTTTTGACCGAACCGGTCTCTTGATACCGTTGCCAAGTCTTCTGGACAGTAAAGATAATTACTTCTCCAACGAATTTATTAAACACGCTAAAAACCCGAAAAAAATGTGGAGTCTAATAAATAAATTGGCTAGTAACAAGCTAAATAAGGATTGCACACCTTCCAAACTTATTATAGACACTAAAGAGTTAACTCAAACAACCGATATTTTTGCTGCTTTTAATACATACTTTTCTACCATAGGGCTAAAACTAGCCAATGAAATACCAACACAATTTCACATTAATTTTACACTAGCACTTCCTCAAAGTCTTAACTCTGAACTATCTAACTTTAATCCATGCACAACACTTGAAATCACTAATATAATAAAAACACTTAACACGAATTGTAGCACTGGAATAGATGGGATCAATACTAAAACAATAAAATGTGTAATTGATCATATTTCTGAATATCTCTCGATCTGCTTTAATAAGCTGCTGCATAAAGGTGAATTTCCGGATTCTCTTAAAAAGGCCAGAGTTGCTCCTATCCATAAATCTGGCCCCAAAACCGAACCCGGCAATTACAGACCAATATCTATTCTACCTACAATATCAAAAATATTAGAAAAGATTATTTACTCACGACTTGACACTTACTTGCAAACTAACAATTTCATTTTTAAACGCCAATATGGTTTTAGATCAAAAAGCAGCACTTTATCAGCCACAGCCGATCTCGTTAGCGACATAAAACAAAATATTGACTCTAAGAAAATGGCGCTGGGTGTCTTTATTGATCTGAAAAAAGCGTTTGACACCGTAAGCCACAACTTATTGCTTAAAAAATTAGAATGCATAGGAATAAAAGATTGTGCACTAAAATTATTCAAATCTTATCTATCAAACAGAACCCAGATAGTAAAAATAGGTAATGCTCAAAGTTCAGAAATACCAATAACATGCGGCGTCCCACAAGGATCTATACTAGGTCCATTGTTATTTTTAATATATATTAACAACATTCACGAACTCGGTTTACACGGCCGAATCACTCTCTACGCTGATGACACCTGCTTATTTTACTTTGGTTCAAATATCCAGACTATGGTTGCTCAAGCTCAATCAGACCTAAATGTTCTATCTTCTTGGTTTCAACAAAATCTTCTAACAATTAATATTTCAAAAACATCTTATGTAATATTCAAGGCAACAAATAAACTCATTCCTATCTTTCAACCGCTTAAAGTTCAAGACGTTGAAATCAATAACAAAAAATGGGAGAAATATCTGGGTCTTAGAATGGATACAAATTTAAAATGGAACTTTCATATATCACACATAATTACCAAACTAAAATCACTTATAGGCAGATTTTGGTCAATATCTAAATGCATTTCGCAATCTGTACGTCATTTGATCTATAATTGTTTAGTCAAGCCACATTTCATATACTTAATTGAAATATGGGGTACAGCATGCAAAAACAAAATTTCTAAAATACAAACACTACAAAATAAATTAATAAAAGCACTATTCAGATACAATTTTTTAACACCTACTAATAAAATCTACCAAGAAACTAAAATTATGACGATTAAACAACTATATGTTTATAGCACCTGTATCCTTATTAAAAAAAAATTCTACATAGTAACTTATCATTTAATAAAATCAAATACACCACTACACGCAATACTCGTCGAGCGAGTTTGCTTATCTTGCCAAAGCCGCGCACAAATTATTTAAAGAGATCTATTAGGTATGAGGGTGTGCAATTGTTTAATCGGTTGCCGTCTAAGGTTCGTAACATTAGCGTGGGCCCACATCCACAGGCCACATCCCACATCAGAATGGGCCCATTAGACTAAAATTGGGTTAACTGATGACGACGTGTATCTCGTTCGTATATACTTAATATTAAATTTCTCATGTAAATAAAAAATAATTTTTGTAATGAGAAATAAAGTTCTTTAAACATTAAAGCGACTCACAATTAGCCGCTCGAACTCTTATCAGTCGTATCAGAAAGTGGTATTTAAATATTAATGTAAAAATAAAGAATTAATTATTTAATATGCAGAATATATGCAAAAGTTTTAAAATTTTACTAATCAGTTAAACAAACCGTTTCAGCAATTCGCCACATTTTTATTTTTCTTTTGTTGATTGCAAAATTTAAATTTGGAACTTAAAAATAACGTAATTATGCCAGGATGCTTCAATGCTACCAATATATCGTCAATCTAATAAAACCCCTTTCTTGAAATATTTATTGAAGAAGAGAAAAAAATGTAAAGTGCCCGTTTATTTTGCAAAAGAGTATATATAAATAAATAATCTATATTTACTTTTAAAAAAAATGACTTAACCTTTTATTACGTAATAAATGTGTGCAAATGTACATTGTAAAATAATCAAACATTAGAAATCAATTTCTGAAAAGGCGATTTACCAAAAAACATTTGCGTGCCTACATTTCCCCGCTACTAGCATGTTCACTGTTGTACTAAACGTATATTATTTCACCATTAACCGCAGTGTATTGTACGTGGAATAGCTGAATCGGAACACTGCGAGCATACACCTAAAGTCCAAAGGCGTAGTACCACCAGCAGTTATTTTCAAAGTCCTCTGTGCGCTGGGTAGCATAAAAAGTATAGTTTTTCTGTTATTGATGTCGAAGTTTTCCCATTTACAATCATACACCGCCCTCTCGAACATCGTTGAAGCGTCCTTCAATTTTTGTCCAGAAATACACTCGATCGATATTAACACAACTGTGAATAACATCTCTAAATATGTGCTCCCGACTCCGCCCAGCAATTCTGAAATTATGCCCAAGACAATGAGTAAAAACTCAATTGCCTTTGTAACATTGAATACATTTTCGTAATATTTTAATGCCTCGATACACTTCACGTGAAAGTAAATTATTTCTTTTAATTTCTCGGTGACGTAAATGTTTTTTATAATTGTTTTGGATCCTGAACTTTTGTAGGAGATAGCGTGCTTTCTGTAGGAATATTCCGCGCTATTCCACACATTCTTGATTTCTTTGCTGAGGGCGATCATTTGCGCTTCAATGTAGCCGAGTATGACTATGTTCATTGCTGTTACATTTGCTAGCGAAAATACGCAAATATACACGCCTAATGCTGTGATAATCATGGCGATTTCGAAGTTGGGGGACTTGAACATAGGTTCCAATCCTGAAAAATGAAAAATAATAGACTGGAGGAAAGAAATTCCGTAACGAAAATAAAACCTAACAAACGATGACGTAATATAGGTAAAAAAATCTATGCAATAGCTTTACCGCGACAGTCCCCGAGTGCCACACGTTTTTTTTTAATTTATTATGTCACCATAAACTAAAGACACATAGTTTTTTCACGATAATAAGGTTTTTGTAAATTCTTCGTCTAAAACCCTGACTTGATTCATAAAACCTCCTTATTTTCGGTTTTTTAATGTATATCTTTTAAATAAATTTTGTTGTAATATAGATACCATAGATTATTTGAAGATCTTCAGGCAGGTGTCTTCCTGGCATTATTATAGGTATCAAGATGTACACCATTCCATCAACGACCATAGTAATCCACACGACCATGGCACGTTTTTTGATGTAGCGTAAATGTGTGTGAATGTTTTTGGAAAAGGTTGTATCCGGCTTAACGAAGTAATTGAATCCTTGAACATTTTCTATTAATCCTTGGACCTTTTTTCTGTAATAAAAAAAATTATTCTTCATCATATAAGAGCACCTAGCCTAGTGACTACGTACACGGGTCGCCTAATATTATGTTGCAATCCAGCGCATCTTAGACCTTAAAATCGATGGCGTGTTTCAGGCTGATCACCTTCTTGCCTATAATGATAGATGATCAAGGAAGTGATATAGACAGACCAAGATCAGTTGTAGCGTGAATTACTTTTTGCTTAGGTTTTATAATATCAAAGATATCATTAAGCCGAAGACATCTTTATTAAATTGTACAGACAAGAAAACAAGTAATTTCGACGTTAAATCAAGTGCATATAGAATTTACACTACGTAATGTTATAATAAAATTAAAGTAATACTTGTAAATAATCATTTGAAACATGGTGATGAACGATGGCTGACTACACGCAGCCAGAGAGAATATAATTGATGCGGCTATCAAGTCTCCTGTTTCTGGACACCGAATGAACACGAACCATATTGTCGAAACGACGTAGGCATGATAGTAGCATACAAGAGAAGTCATCCATAGTAATAGTATTATGATGTTGATGGCTGAAAATAAAGAAAATATTGATAAAATCATAGGATCTTTTGTGCACAAAACAGAAGTTTATTGCGATTTGGAATATAATGGAATAACATTTATTACTAACACACACACGGAAACACACAAAATAATAATAATAATCAAAAAAGAATAACAAAAAAATATAGAAAAAAAGGAATAAGATACATTTTAAGTGTGAAACGTGTGTGTTGTGGCAGTAACTGGCCCTGGCTCAGCATTATGCTGTGGTCTTTCTGCCAGTGACCACAACAGTTAGTATGCGCCTTAGACGCAAAAAAGAAAAAGAATGTGATAATAATAATAGTAAAAATTAACAGTGGAAGTAAAGAAGTCTTGGAAGATTTTTATGTAGAAATAATTAATGCGGCAACAATATTGGTTGATTATGATATTGTTCAATTGTCGAATTCCATTCGTAAGGTTTTCACAGAGTTACATCCATTGCTTTTTATATAAAATGTAGGCTTCAGTTTGATATGACGACGTTCACGGACTGCATTTTTGTGACTTCCACTAGAGTTACATATACATTTTTCAATGAATATATATATCTTATATGATCCAGATTTCCACTTAAAACCGCGTTCAACATTGCGGTGAACCACAATATATTGGTACGACAGTACTAAATTCGACTCCTTTATTTCAAAAATGTTTTGAGTTTGTCTGCGCTAAATCAGAAGTGAATGTTACCTTAAGACTGAAAGTATATTGTTTCTGTAAAAGTAACATTACGTAACCTCTTTCGTATATAAGATGATCTTATTAACTTTTGTTGTGTTTTGATGCTCTCTTGCGAACACTCTTGAAGAAATATCTGGTACGAAATATTGTTTGCGTTGTTATAAACCTTTTTGTTTGTCCTGATTTCTCCAATCTACAACTCTCCTACTGCATAGTAAAAACATCCCACTTCAAGCGCTCATAAAAATTAACTACTTTACTCACGTCGGTCATTGGATTTAACAATTTTAACATTAACAATCCTCAATAAGACATCAACATTTTCGATCATAGTTGGTAAATCGCAGAAATCTAATCGAAATCTACGTATTGCTTCCATTTTTACGTATTTTCCATTCCTTATAATAAAATGAATGTCATTTAACACGACGTGGTTCTTCAAAATGCTACGTTGTGTGCTTTAAGATTGTATCGAACGATTTCATCGTTTCAAAACCAATATTTGTTTCACAGGCTTTACACAGTCGATTTCATAAAATGATAAAATATTGTAACAAGGTTGTACGGTTAGACTTTTCAAAGTTTTAGGCGTTCTAACAAATTATAAAGATTATACTGTTATTCTTTCTGGCTAATGAAAGAAGATAATTGAATTATTTGAAAACTTTCGGATGGCAACACAGAATGTCATTGAAATTCTTAGGTAAGTATGATTTATTGTCTTGATACTTCATACAATTACTCATTTTTAGTTTATATTTTTTCCGAACAGTTAACAGGTATAATAATAGCCTAAACTTTGTTTTATTTGATAGAATATTTCGTTTCTTTCGCAGGATTTGATTATTCCGAATAAAGTTGTGTTTTATAATAAATATAGTTTTAGTTTTCCATGCAATGCTAGTCATTTTAAGTATCAACAGTAAAAGACTAAATACGTTAAGTATTTAATTTCATAGAAATACAGTTACTATCAATGTAAAAAATAATAACATAAAATTAAGTATCAAGTAAGTTTAATCCACAAAATATATCAGGGACTTTTAGGGATACCATACTATTTTTTTTTTAATTTGCCGCGCTTTTTCGTGATCTTCTTTCATGAGCCAGACTCTAGAAGATACTTAAAAATACGTACTAGTGACTGTCAAGCGTGACGGCTATATTATGAAGATTTCGAGGCAGTAGAAACAGTTAGTGTACTGCTCCTGAGTATTGACTCAATAGCAATTTGTGCATACGCTTGTCGTCTCTGCGAGACTAGTGCATGTATAGGCTGACTTTAATTTTTTTTTAATTTTAATGTACTATAATTAGTTTAAACGCGGGAAGCACTGGGTAGATTGCGATGGCGAAGTGTAATTCAGGAGGCTAAGGCCCACAAGAGGCTGTATAATCATTGCTGATGATTATAATAATTAGTTTTAAGTTGCTAACGTGAATGGATCTTTGTAATCAAAAGAAAGAAAATAAATAATATATATATAGATATATATATATTATATCTATCTATCTATATATTATTTATTAGATAGATATAATATATATATATATCTATATATATCAAAATGAAACCCATTTTCCGTTGTCACGACATAACATAAAAACGGCTTGACCGATTTGTCTGATTCTTTTTTTATAATATTCCTTGAAGTACGAGGATCAAGTGTTAGTGGAGGGGTTCCGGGAAGGTAAATTTAATTTTTTGACATAATATATTTGTTGTATTATCAACTTTCTTTTTTTTATCTTACTAGCTAGACCGGTGTCCCGAATAGCAGAAAAAGTATTAAAAAAAAAATAAAGAATCGACTGTTAGGCGGTACGATGTTCGCCAGGCCAGCTAGTATATATATAAAAGTGAATCGTCTCGTCACTATTTCCATACAAATTCGATTCGCATTAGGAGATAACGGCTGTCATACAATTCATTAACACTTCAGGAGTTCAAAAATGTCAAGAAACGAAAAAGTATGATGTTGATAAATAAAAAGCTATATTGTTTATTTTGTTTTACATTCTTACCTCACAGAGTTTAAATAGGCATTTTACTAATATTTTTTTTGTTTATAGGGTCGCCTTGTTTGACTACACATCATCGTACCTGATTCACCAAGCGTTCCGATATTCTGATGAAATGAAATTTATTTGCACTTTATTCAAACACAAACAGGTAGTAAACAAATGTAGAGTTTTGATAAACTAGTCGATAAGTATATGTAATTAAAGGGAAGACATATTATAAATTGTACCAAAGCCATGCTTTATAGTCTGTGCTGTAGACAGACGTGATAAATGACAGCTGGGCTTAAGTGTTGCCAGTGCAATTTTACACGATGGCGTATGGAAAAATAAGATTACCTCGTGTCTACTTTAATGTTTAACTAGCGCATATAAGATATAATTGTGTGATATTTATGTAAATAAAAGTCGTTTAAAATATATTGCAATTATGTTGTATTGCACCTAGTCAGTATTGATTGTAGACATTAGATAGGATATTGCAATTTTTATAAAAATTATTTTTTATTATCATCTATCAAAAAAGGAATATTTATTATTTTGTCCAAGGAATGTATAAAGGTAAGGTTAGGTATCAAAAACCTTAAACCAATTTTAGTTTATAAGATTGTCAAATGTCAAACTTAATTGAAAAATAGTCACTTTGAATAAAGCTTTAGTTGGAATTTTAAACACGCTAAATATAGTGTCTGTTCCACAAATCAGCACTGCGGATAGTTAATATTAATATTGTATCGACTTTAGTATTAATAATATGATACGAGAAATTTAATGCCTGACTGTACTAGTATTTAAATAGAAAAATTTACTGAGAAACGTATATAATAAATTATTGTTCACTGCAACACTGCCTAGTTTTATTTATCCCTTTAATAAAAAATCTTATCTATGCTTTTAATAGTAGCTGAACATTAGCTAATCACCAAGCTTATAAAACTAAAAAAGCTTTAGTGAGCAAAATGTACAGCTTTGGCTCGTACAAGTCGTACATATTCCCCCAGGCAAGTGCAAGATGAATAAATAAATAAAAATAAATCCTTTATTTGCAATGATAGTGGTACAAAATAAAATAAAAACAACAACAAGAAAAGTCCGCACAATCAGCCATACAATAACAGGCATGCAAATGTCATAATAAGAAGTCATTTATGAGTAATTGTTAAACTTATATTCTATATACTCGGTTACGCTGTAAAAGTAATAATAAAAAATATGTAGTCCTTTACAAGATGAATTCATTGTATGCTTATAAGTCTCTAATTTCTGAAATGTGAACACCTTTTTGTCACGGCATTATCACCTCACCATCGCTAACACTAGGACCCATACCGCATAGGCCATTGCACTACCTAACCCCTTGCACTTAACCTTACTGATTTAGGAAGTAGGAGATTAAGAGGAAATCTCATTGAAACCTATAAAATCCTCACCGGTTACTATAATGTTCTAGGAATTAAGAAGCTATTTATTTTAAGTGAAAATACACATTTGAGGGGTAGTTCTTTAAAACTTAAGACTTAATATAACAGAAATTCCCTAAATAACTTTCTCCCAAACCGAGTAGTGGCAAAGTGTAATCAGTGCACCGTGCATCTTTGAACTCCTTTAAAAATAGTTTGGATAGTTTCTCCAAATCTCAAAATACGCGCGCATCGGCTTATTAAGCTGCTAGTGTATAAACATACATAATAATAATAATAATCGGAGTCCGGTCCCTTGAGGCCGCTGTACTGATTCAGCTGCTGTACCCTGACCCTTATATGATTGTAATATCGTATCCACTACCTGTCTTGAGCACGTTCTGACAACTATCATGAGCATAAAAAGTATTGGTGGATGCAACCATGACCTAGGTTAAATATAATTGTTATAAAATGAAACCGTACCTCAGTAATTTGATATCTACATAATATTATTCATTGTTGTCTTTCACAGTAGGTCAATACTCTAGCTAACATAATATATTTTGCTGAACTGGCATTTCATTTATTGTTTATGACTGAACATACGAAACATAGTCTCTGTTTGTATGATAAAGGAATTTTAAGTATAATTTTATATTATATGCTACTTTTTTTCTTTTCCTTTATTATTATTATAATAATATTCCCTTTTACTTAAAATATAGTAATCCACCCATTTCTAGGTGGCTAGGAGAGGTATCTACAATAAATATATTCTTAGGTAAGTACCATTGTACGGTATTTGAAATCGGTTTAATTTGTCTAAATTACGATTACATCTTCAGCCAGTAGAAAAATAAAAATACATTGTGAAATAATAATATATTAGAAATGTTATAATACATAATAAATATAATAATTTGACAACAAATGGTAATTCTTATAATTAAAAGTAATAAAATTAGGTAAGATTTAATTCTGTGTCTGCTTGTGTCTCTTCCACTGTCTGTCCCAAGGAGACTAAACGCATTTTGTACTCGTTTATCTTCATGTCCTGAAAAACAGAAGCCTCTCAATTTAATTCGAAATTTCAATTATATTATCACTATTACGTAGAGGAAATATTATATGAAAACATTGTCTGATAGGTATCATTACTCAATTCGACGAGTCAATTAAACATCCGGCGTTTTTGAAAGAAGACATAGACTACGATAGTTTTCTATGATCTAAGGAGGTCTTGCACTGTTTTATCTCTTTCTGTAAAATCGCGTTTACGCTATTATGAAAAGAAACACGAGTGCTTTAGTCAAAATGGTGTAATAAGACGGCATTTATTTTATATGAATGTTTCATTTTATCCAATTTTTTTTTTTAAGTTACAAAAGCTTGCCAGCGCTCGGCACACTGATACAGTGGTACATAAGAAAAATAATATACAACATTTGTATTTTTTTTTATAGTTGTTATGTGTGACAAGCACATAAAAGCAAACATAACAAACACGAAAAGAAAAATTATAAAAAACTTAATTTAAAAGTGTGAAGTGAGCAACAGTGGATATCCAGACCTAGTTCGTTTGTAAGAATACTCAACCTGAATATCAGTGAGTTTTGGCCAAAACGCGTTCTTCTGAAAGGAGGGGCAAATGGGATGATGGGATGCTTAGAGATGCTTTTTTTTACTAGATAAAAAAAATATTGGTTGTTTGTAAAGTAGGTTTACGATCGAGATGTTTACGTGATAACGTCTTATTGGTGATATAAGTTTTTGGGAAGTAAGGAATTAATGAAGATAACAATTTTTTCAAATTTTAAATTACATCTATCGTTTTATTCACACTTTTGATGATAAATTTCGGGTGTAAAATGACAAGTTTACTTATTCGACTATGATATACATTTTTCTTCATACATTCACGGAATGACTGGCAGCGCTCGAGATGAGACGGGAGATCGGTCCGTCTCTCTCTCGTTATACCTGCGATCGCGCTCGTGAGGTTTTGGTGTGACACAAGTTTCTGAACATGTCACCCGACTTAAACGATTTTAAAGACGTTATCACGTCAAAATGCAAACGATATATCAATTAATTTACTATGATTCTTAAATGACATCATCTTAAAGTGCTTTAGCATGATGAAACCATGTTGGCAACTTCTTTTTTCAGATGAAAGTAGTTGCCAGATTTTTTTTAACGCTCCAGTCGCTTTAAACAAATTCATAATGGTTTTTGAATATTATGTTTATTTGTTGAGAAACGAATAAAAACTAAACACGTAGCTTAAATACAAGCAAGCATTTTAAAATTTTCAATTAATTATTCTTTTGTGGAGCATTAAGAGACATTACATTTCAACACCGAAAAATTTCAAGCCTAAAACTGAAGTCAAACGAAATTCTTGGCCAAAGGAAGTTGTTTATCCAAAACTGAGTCAAGGGGCCTTAGTCAAGATGCCTTAACAGTAGTGTATGTAGAAAGTCGAAAACTTAATTTGTATGTAATTGACAGTTCGTGTCGAAAAGTTTTCATACAAATTTAGTTTTTGACGTTCTACATACACTACTGTTAAGGCATCTTGACTAAGGCCCCGGAACACTATGCTCATCTTTGAAAGTTAGTCTCACCTGATCTGCAAGCAATTCCAACAAATCGTCCTGGTCCTTTTTCAGGTCATCTTGTCCTTGTTTCAACTTCAACAATTCCTCTTCATAATGTTTCTTACCCTCTTCGGATGCCTTTAATTCGGCCGTCAGTCTAGTCACTTCAGAATTTAGGAATTGCAATTTATTTTCATATTCGAGTAATCTGTCTGGATTGGTTGCCTGGCTAGCTTGGGTCTGTTGCCCTGGTGTCGCCTGGCTCGATTGATTTGTCTGGTTGCTCTGGGAGGGCAATTTCGCTGATACTTGGGCTTTGAGAAGCGTGTTCTCGTCTTTGAGGAGAGAGTTTGATGCTATGGAATCGTTTAATTCACTCTGGAATGACAAGTGTAAAAGATAATGTAATAATTTATATGAATAATCAATAAAGTGATTATTTTATGAACTAAAATTGCTAAACAGTGGAAAAAAATATTTTAAATTTTTTTATACGGTATGGTCTGAAACCATACATATAATGTATATTTTTTTTACAAAAATTGTAACTAGTCAAAATATATTTCATGCATATATATACACTTATGCACACGGTAATGTACATAAGTGGCAAAGGTTCAAGTATGGAGCCTTGCGGTACACCTACAGACGATCTCGGTGACGTCGTTCAATTTACATTAAATTTTAAATTCTACCAATCTGATAGTACTTTGCTACTAAAATAAATATATTTGAGTATAATAGTGTAATCAAGATAATATTTTTCCAATGAATTGCTGCAAATGTGATAAGGAGCATGTTGTGATTGCTGCAGCTCTTCACAAACAAAGTTCACCAGATCTGCTAATAAGTCTCACCTGCAACGCGTAATTCTGCTGCATCAAGCCATCTAGCTGCTGC
This sequence comes from Pieris napi, assembly GCF_905475465.1. NCBI lineage: Eukaryota > Metazoa > Arthropoda > Insecta > Lepidoptera > Pieridae > Pieris > Pieris napi. The sequence continues at coordinate 10,040,531 of NC_062255.1, forward strand.
ATCAACTCTTGGAGACGAGCATCCTGTTGCCTGATGAGGCTCTTGTACTGTTCCAGATTGTCTGCGGCAGGCGATTGGCGATCCTCACTCGGGTCTGGCTCTTGCTTCTCAGATATCGAGTTAATGAGGACACCTGGAGAAATTCTTATACTTTACTGACGCTGCTCAAAAACCGTAGCCTGTTGACAATCAGGACAGGACAATACAATACAAAAGCGATCGCGGCAACCTACCAAGACCACGCAGGGAGTTATGTCTTGAATTATGATTCTATTATGTCAATGTTCTGTTTAGTAAAAAAAAATTTAACCCTGAGGTCGAGAGTTCAAACCCGACTCTGCAAATAGAATTTTCTTACTCTATGGGCATGTGCGGTTAAGAACAAATTGTGTAATTAACATCGTTAGAGCGAAAACAGATTATTTGACTTGCCTATAATAAATGAATAATAAAAAATATTGGTTGTTTGTAAAGTAGGTTTACGATCGAGATGTTTACGTGATAACGTCTTATTGGTGATATAAGTTTTTGGGAAGTAAGGAATTAATGAAGATAACAATTTTTTCAAATTTTAAATTACATCTATCGTTTTATTCACACTTTTGATGATAAATTTCGGGTGTAAAATGACAAGTTTACTTATTCGACTATGATATACATTTTTCTTCATACATTCACGGAATGACTGGCAGCGCTCGAGATGAGACGGGAGATCGGTCCGTCTCTCTCTCGTTATACCTGCGATCGCGCTCGTGAGGTTTTGGTGTGACACAAGTTTCTGAACATGTCACCCGACTAAAACGATTTTAAAGACGTTATCACGTCAAAAACGAGGCAAAACTTTTTGACCAAGACAGGTGAGTGTATAAAAAATGAAATAAATTTTGGAAATGCAACAAAACTGTCAACTGTCACTTGAAAAATTCAACATAACACATACCTTCCAAGACCTTGAACAGCCGGCAGAACTCATAATCTATGAGTATTTCTGCTGGTATCTTCACCCTTAACTGTGGATGCTTGGCTGCCTTATTGTACAACTCATGCTTGGACACTTCGCTTAATTTGGCCGTGAAGGTTTCCACTCCTATTCGTTTCACCAATAATTGCTTAAGAGCATCTTTGGTGTAGCTCTCAACTGAATCGTCGTTGAAATGGATACAAATTGCTAACAGGAATGAGGAAAGGCCTGAAATTTTATTTATTTCCTTATTTTCTTAGTTACTTAACGTTACGGGAATAAACATCTGTCAAAGTAGACATGGGGAGAAATTGGCTGTGCCAAAAATCAATCTGGAACTGTTAAGGAAAACACCTTTTGTATGGCAATCAAGGTTTACAATAATTTACCAAAAGTATTAAAAGATCGTCCGACTGGAGTTTTTAAAATCGACTTGGTGTATGACTTTTGGAAAAAATGTATTACTCAATAAATGATTATTTACGTGAGACACTGTAGTTTAGTTGTTAGTTTTGTAACATTTATGTTTACCATCATTGTCATGTATTTTAGCTATTATAGCTTGTAACATATACTGTAGATATAGCATTATATATTATGATGTGGTGAGCTTTAATAAATAAATAAAGCTTTTTTGTAACAACCAACTTAATTTCATTGTAAGTACAGTCGGTGTATGCAAAATTAAAGATTTTTTCCTTCACTCATCAGCAAACAGCCTCGATTCGATGAGTTGTTTCCTTGGTGACCACGACGCTCAGACCGAGGAGAGAGAGTAGCAATGGTCGAAAGCCAGAAACTTTTAATTGTTGAATGACGCACGTTCGCACTAATAAATTTTTATGAGCTCATCTATGAAATTCTTTGTATAATAAATAAAATTGACGTTTTTCATTTTTCCTTATAAGATCCTCTCTAAAATAAAGCACTCGAAATTTCGAGTTTTGTAATAAGTAGTACCACAGTCTGTATTATTTGGGTTACACTATCGCTATTAGAAATTACAGAATAAGAACGTTGACGCGCGATGGCGTCGAGATTTGGCGGGAACAATGACTCGGGCGTGTCAAAGTATAAGTTATTTTTGACATAAAGGAGTCGGACTTACATCTAATTTTGGTCTTACTCTAATTCCATTCAGATAAGAAACAACTTAACCACAGCCCTCACAAATATTTGTACAGCACTACTCTGAGGACAAGATGTTGAGTCTAAACTTAGCACTAAGTATTTGGCATACGGGAGTCCAAGGTAGCGCTTAGTGAATGACTCTGAATAATACCCTAAGAGATGACTCACCTTGCAGCAAGTATTCGTTTTCATCGTGTTCGTTGGAGCAGGTCTGGTTGACCAGATATCCTATTCCTCCTGGAACTTGGAGGAATGCACTCACTGCGGCACTGCAGTGACTCATCCAGTGACAGAGCAGCATTAGCAATGCTACCTGGAAGAAAAACACAATAATTTACTAAACTTAAATTATTAATAAAATAAAGTAGTAGAAGAGATACAGATAGAATGAGTGAGTGACTGAGAATGAGAGAATGAATGAATGAGTGAGAAAAAGGATATTACTAATTTCAAATAAATACTTTAGCTTATAAAATTAAATAAATCAAATATTTTACATTTTTGTGTGATTACAACTTCCTCCATTTAATAATCATTTTAATAAAAGATAAAAATTTAAAATTAAATAATTTAATTATTTAAAATAGAAAATCATAATATTCACCTTTGACTGCAACTTAGTCGTCTGCTGCAATAAGAGAGTACACTGGTGCAAGAGAGACACCGGAGTGCTTCCAACATTTGTCGCCAATAAAACTCTTAGCAATTGCTCTTTCTGTCCTGGATTATCTATCAAAGCATGCATCAAAGCCACTGCTGAGAACCAATTCGATAACACATCGGCTGAGAATAGACCACCGCAAAGTAATTGGCCACTTGTTAAGCTGGATACGTCAGTGGATGATGGTAGTAATGTTTGTACCAAGGATGCTTGGCTGAGTTCATTGTGGTAAAGATAGCATTGGAAGCAGTAGAGGACTGCGCACCTGAAAGATTCATATTTAGGAGCAAATCTTAAAAGACTAATGGTTTTGCTTTGGGAGCGTTCAAGTATTACGTCACGCAATTTTTGGTAATTATTAAACCCCCCCCTCCATGTAACGCGCCGTAACGTTTTTCTGTACCCAATAGTAAAACGTTTCGTGACCACCAAAGTGACTCTTCATACCTAAACGTTACCATTATGTGGTGTAAAGTACTGGAAAGTCGATAATATTGACAATAACGCGTAATTCAATCCCCGCCCCGCATCGTAACGTTTTACAAAATGACCCCCCCCCAAATTCGTTACGTAATACTTGAACGCTCCCTTTTTGCTTTATTTCTGATTTTGTAATCTGTATAAGTTTGTTTTTTCTAATGTCATATTTTCTCTGTCAAAATTCAAAAATCATTTATTCATATAGGTAACAATATATATACACTTATATACAGTATACACTTATGAATGTCAAAAAATAAATATGTATGAAATTATTCTAATTTTACATTTACTGTAGAATGGAAGAGAAGAACTAACAATAAACTCTCCACCAAATTAAGTATATTGTTTGTATCCCTATGAACTAATGAACTTTAATACTACAATATATTGTCTTTATCATATTTATTTATTAGACAATTGCAATTTTACTAAAGGGCTACAAAGGATTTTCTTTTACAACCCCAATTTTGTTATACTTTATTAAAATGGATTAAACCTTTTATTCATTAAGTTAAATTTATGAAAGTACAAAATAACGTGTTATATAAATTTAGTATACCTGAGAGGAAAAGGTTGCTTTTCATTCACCATAGACATAAGCAACACGACTATAGCAGGACGGGGTGGGTTAGAAGGTGCCATAACACTACCAATAAAGTCCTGATTAGTAATGTCACCACGCACTACTTCACCCACAGTATTTATTGTTTCCGTAAGAATATCAGCTGGGACTCCACTTGCCATTAAAATATTACAGAGAGCATCTAAGAATCCAACATTCTTCATAATCTTCTGACAACTGGATATAATTTGTGCCGAGTTACTGGGTGACACTAAGGTACGAACAATCTGAAGCATACAGTGCACATTTGAGACCTTCTGTGGAGACCAGCCAATGTCTTCCAAGTCCTCAGGAGTGTTAAACATTGGAAGCATCTTTTGGATGTAACTCCCCTCTTTGAAGAAGTTAATATTGCTACTATTGTTCTTTAGTAAATTTAACATTAGCAATAAACAGTCTTCTACAATAATTCCACCATCAGAGTATCCTTCACTCGACACAATTTCAAATAATCTATCAAATGCATTTTCAAAAGCCACAATTTTTTGGATATTAGCATTACCTTTAGTAAGCTTTATAAGTAGAAGGAGAGTTTCGTTTCTAATGACCTCTCTAGTGTCTCCCAACAAATCCATCATTTTTGAGACACCCATTGGTTTGACTAGAATAATTTCCTGGATATCTTTAGTTCTGTTTGTTAGAAGAGAAGTGAGTAATTGTACAGTAGAAAACCGAACCCTAAAATCATACTCATCCAATAAGTCCAAAAGTAGCTGGATATTGTGTGGGTCCTTTATAAACATTTCAGTGAATTGTTCTCCAATATTCATTGGAACATGGGGGTTGTCTTCCTCTTCTTCAAACTGTGCGGGTGACATGATGTTGTTAAGAGTGTCAAGAGCATAATTAATAGTCTCATTGTCTGCCCGATCCAGTTCTAAAACCTGTTCAAAAAGGCGTTAATTTTTCTTATAACAGTAAGGAAACCAGGTGCTTTAACTAAAGAGTATTAAATAAACCAATGTGAAATTACTATTGTATTAACAGAAACACAATAATTTAAACCTGCTTCAAAGTATCTATTCCCTGAGCTCCCACTTCAACTCTATACTTTCTTGACATTGCCTTCAAGGCTCGGCATGCATCACGACGATCTTCCAATAATGTTGAATTATTTACTCTATCCACTAATCTTTCCACCTATAATAATAATAAATATAATTTTAGATGATATAAATGTTATCAAGTTTTATATGTTGACCAAATTGTTTAATTGTACATGGTAATTATTAACCAGTATTGTACTTATAAAAACGGAACAGACACATTAGAATAAGCGTTTGAAGAGAGAATTCATATCTGGTTTTAAGTTTTGGAAAAAGAAACGATTTCTGTTTTAATATTAAATAAAGTATAACCTAATAATATCTATTAAAGTAGTAAAATAACTACAATTTTAGAAAATCGTACCGTTTCAGCGCCTGAAGGCAATTGACCGGGCTCTGGAGCACCCAATACAGTTTTTAAACCACTTTTAAAGAAATCCATTTTTAATCGTCTTTCATGTATTTTTTAAAAAAACTATCAAAAATACAAATTCATATTGAATACCATACTTCAACAAATAATATCCTGAAACATTTTGCATTACACGAAAATAGTACACGTCAAAGATTCCTTTAGTTTGACAATTGATTATTAACGTTTGAGATGTCAAAATCAGCTACCAATTTAAGTTTAGAGTCAAATTATCTAGTTAAAATGATACGTGCTGTGCACTCTGTTTATGTATCAGCCTTTGTAATCTGTGTAGTGTGTGGATTAATTATTTACTAATATAATCGTTTGCTTTTCCTATTAGGGATAAGTTAATATAATCATAAATCAATCATTATTTACTTATAACAAAATGGTCTTCAAAAATTAAGTCCGAATTGCTATAGTAAAGTGTGGGTGTTATCGAATTGAAACCATAAAATTTTATAAACATGTCGACAGACTTAGGTGCTAGTTTCAATGAACAATATGTAAATATTAACACGAAGTTGAAGAAGTGCGTATGCGATACCTCAAATCAATACACCAATGTAATGGTTTGTTACTTCTAAAATTTTACTTTTTTCAGGCGTTTTATGCGCCGACCTAATATATCAGAAGCTACGAACGAGTTCATTGGTCTTGCAATCCAGTGTGAGAACTGTGAGCAACCAACTTTTGCTGGGCAAACTTATATTGGTGCGGCAAAATGTGAGGCTTCTGCTGGAAATATTTTAGGAGAAGCTGAAAATTATATTGCAGCTGCAAGACAATTTATGAAAGCTGAAAAAAAGCTAGTCTCACTTAAATTTGATAGTCCAGATAGAGAAAACTTGGAGGTAAGGCAAATATTAATGGAAATTTAAATAAAAACACTTTGTACAAAATATACGATTATGTATGTTTGTTTAAGCTTAGGTCGTGTTTTACAGGCAGCTATTGGATGTTTCTTGCAAGCATTACACAAGTATCCAGAAAAATCTCCACTCCGTGCATCAATACTATTGGAAATCGCTAATGATCTCTTGGAGATAAATCATAAGCTGGAAGCCATAACATATTTTAAACAAGCTTTGGATATAATACAGGATGAAACTATGAAACTGATGTGTATGATTAAGCTTTTTAAAATGCAAATAGACAGTGGTGAGATATGTATAAATTATCCATAGAAGAATTAGAATTTTTCCTGGTAAATGCATTTAATTTGCAAGGTTAAATCATTATGTTTTCAGAGTAATAATAAGATTTGGAGTATAGGATTAGGGGCTATTTTACCTTACCTAAAAAGGCCCCTATATTTTATAATAAGAATTTAAATATTTTTACAGGAAAGCTGGATTTAGCTTTACAAACTGGTAATTCAATAACAGATCTGAAATGTCATGTACCTGAAAGAATATTAGCTGAGTAAGTATAATATGATAATGAAAGCTAGCTACTGTTTCTGTTGTTAATAATTTGAATAAATAATAGATATAAGTAAAACCAATAAAAAAAAAACACTAATTTTAGGATACAAGTAAGTAGAGTACTTTTAGCTCTACATGTGGAAATGAATGATAAGAATAGGACTGATTCTTTGAAAAATCTGTTTACTGACCTGCTTAATGATGATGAAGAAAATGACAGTAAGTATATATAAACATTTACTAATGTTAACTAGTATGATGGCTGGAGACTGTTGACAGTTTGACAATATATAATATTTTTTTCAGCTTTACAATTTAACCCTGATTTAAAATTGAAGCTACAGTCTATTATAATTTCAAGCAACTTGGAGGACCAACAGGCATTAATTGCTATTAGTATGGACACAAAACCATATCTTACCGATCAACAATGGGATTTACTTCAATCATTAATCAGTAAAAAACAAGAAGATTAAATCTATATTTTGCTTATAGTAAATACTAAATAGAATATTGGTATTGATAAAAATATTTAATTACCTTTTTAATACAGTCCACAATGTAAACTTCCCGATACCACTGCTGACTACCTGACGCCACATCTCACAGTTACTTACCTTCAATAAATTAGGTGTAATTCAAAATTCATTGTAATAGAAAAATGTATGCAAATATTTAGTATTCGATTAAAATAATAACTATTATTCTGTACACTAGTTGGTATTTTATAATAAGTATCTAATGTAATCTTTATCTTTATGGAAATGTCTAGTGTTGGTTACTTTGTTGTCATGTTAAATTTTATTCTTTTCTTTCCAGTATGCACAAAATATGTAACAAATTGTGTAAGTGTTGTTCATAACTATTGTTTATTTAAATAAAACTAAGGGTCTCCCAAACGTTTTTATTGTTCCTTTTTTTGTTCATTTTAAATGTACTTTCATATAAGGACTAATTTCAGTCTGATCATCAACTCAGAATAAGTAAACATTCAAATCAAAACATGTGCTCTGTATATTAAGATTTTTTGTCAATACTACTCATATCTCCATCAATAACCAGTGGAACTTCAATAACATTGCCAGTGTTAATATTCTTGTCAATAATAGGATTATTAACTTTAATTTCATTAGCAAAGTTAGTTGCAGTATCCATTACTTTATTTTTCTGAGAATGTATCCACATTTCATCAAATTCATCATCACTTTCAGAGTCCTTGTTGTTGGCCTTTGGCTTTTCATTAGATTTAAGCCAGCAATATTCAAATGGATAGCTGACATTACGATTATCATCCAACGATACTTCAAATCGGGAAGACAATGAGTTGTAAATAGTGTGAACACCTTCAAGCATATTAACATCAACTTCGTCATACCCAGTTATATATTTGAACAATTCATCAACTGTTTTCATATTTCCTACACCTTTCTTCTCAAAGAACTGCAAAAAAAAAACATTTTTTTAAAGTAATATTAAAACTACAAAATACATAGTGCAATCTAATCTAAGAATGAGTAAGACAAAGTCATTATTATGTTACTTACATTGATCATATTACGGCAATCTCTCAAAAGGAACTCCAACCCACTTGGGTGATCAGGCTGTACAGACTGCGAGACGTCAATGAACCAACATTTATTTTCCCACCACAGGATATTGTACTCTGACAGATCTGCATGTACTAAGTGGCCTACATTGTAGAGTTTGTGCATAGAGTCCACAATCTCATTATAAACACTTTCCCATTGATCAGGTTTCAGTATTACATCTCTCAACTTTGGAGCTGGCTTATTATCTTTACCAATAAAAGACATAACAAGAACATGCTTCTTCAAGCACACCATTTCAGGGCAATTAAGCCCTACTTTTTGAATCCTCATCATATTGTGCATTTCTTTCTCTGCCCACATGTGGACTATCTTGCGAGGATTCTGTTTTGAAAAGCGATCCTTAAACCTATAATCAGCTTCAATATATTTGTCTCTTGTTTTGAATTCATTGAGCGTGGTTTTAAAAACTTTAATAGCACACTCTTTAGGAAGTATCATGTCTGGGTAAGATTGGTCACTGTTTGCATGAAGGACCACAGATTCTTTTCCCGTCGATATAACTCCGTTTATATCCTCAAACAGACCATTGTTAATAAGTTTGAAGAGAATTAGTCTTGTTGGTTCATCAAGTCCCATTTCAGCTGTGGCATGACTCTCTTTTCTGTCTAACATCTTATGTTTACGGGCAGTATTCCATCGTGTATGCTCTTTTAGTTGGTTGAACACGTGATTCGGTAATTTCATATCAAAACCAGCTCCATCCCCAGTACATATTTCAGGAGGGAAAGCCATCACTTTGCAGGCATTTCTACGCCCATTAATTACACTATCATGCTTTGTAACCATTTCACCGTCCTTCATAATAAAACCTCTTTTTGGAAGACGTGCAAATTCTTTCTCATTTGTTTCAAATCTGTCCCAATCTTTCTTTTCGATAACATCTTCGTCACCAGATTCAGAATCATATACTAAATGTTCAGGTACCATACGATAATTGTCGAAAGAAACAGAAACCTTGGATTCTCCATTCTTTTTCTTTTCAACTCGTTTTAACTCATCGTCAAACTCTTTGTCGAACTGGCATTGTAAAACTTTCGCAATAATTGCATCCGAATCGCAATACTCCTTTACGTTAGATTCTTCGATCTGTTTTAAGACATCAGGAGACAAATCGGTTGGCTCCGAAGTGGTAATATGGCAATCGGAAATCTGCTCTGCAAATTTCAGCTCCTCTTGTGTTTGCAAGCCTTTGGCATATTCTTCAGACATTATATCAGACAAACTCTGAACATCTGCAGATACTTTTTTCCAGGGATTCGACATATTTAATATAATTTGAATTAGATTAATATAAATTATATATCACAGATAAAATAACTAAAATATCGCACTTAAATATTTTAACTCTTAAAAAATATATTGCACAATACTGAAAATCTTATATCATATATGTAAATAATTGTAATTGGCTGAATCTTGGTCTTTGAATCAGTGTTGCCAACTCCTATACTCTATAGTGTCTATAGAACGTTCATCCTAGGACCAACTTCAAATATCCCTAAAGAATTTGTTGTTAACTCGGTTTGAGAGGTAATTTGATATATTATGATTTTAAAATACATTCAAGTAGTATAAAATAGCTGTTTTTTTAATCATGGAGTATTCTAGGTTTTTTATATTTGAATTACAGCCACGCTTGGAGTTTATATTTGGCTTAATTTGTTGTTTGGGTTCGAGGCTTAATTATTATAGAAGTGTATGGTTTTATATAAAACAATAATTGGTTTTCTTCAATAAAGAACACCTTTAAAAATCCCCCTGGACATCTAGATTGCCCCTAAATTTGAGGGAAAACCCCCAAAAATTCAGGGCATCACTCTATAGATATACTGACACTTGTGCCAATGGACTTTGTATCCGGCTAATAAATAAATTAAAAAAAATATATATATATACTGACACAGATTATTAATGTAAAGTGAAAACCAAATAATGCACGTCATGTTTGTTACTCATGACACTGTACAGACAGAAATGTCAATAAAAAAGAGAAATTTACTTAAATAATATTTAAATTTACTTAAATATAAATTATTTATTATTTTCTTAACCTACATGAATGTCAATTATTTCTAATTAAACTTCGTAGACTAATAACCAGAAAAAAAGGTACGTGTACTTATGTACGCGCGTAATAAGTTATACTTCTTTGGGAATATTAAAAATAGTTTTTGATTGCATGCAAATAAGTAATTACAATCAAATAATCAAAGACTGGAAAAGGAGTCATTATAGTCAATCAAGTTCAGTTTACATTTGAAAAATTAAATAAATAAATATTTATTATCATTCTCTTACATTAAGGTCTACAACGCACTAGCGGCTGGCCGCAATGCGGTGTGCCGCTGCGGCAGGCCGCGGTATATACGGTCTGCCGTAGCGGCATGCCGTATTCCGGCTAACGTCCCTATTGCGGTCTGCCGCAATCGTCACTCGTCAGTGCTTCTTGAAATATTGCGCATGATGGACGTTGAAGAAGTTGCGGCAGTTATTTGTTTATATAATCGTAGAAAATATCGTCAAAAAATCTCTGCATAGTGTCTAGCGCAAGGAACAAGCGATGACTGAGGCGGGTAGGACGTGGTATTTGCGGCTAACCGCGCCGAGTGCGTGGAGGGACGCGGCGCGCCGCATCATTCAACCGGTGCGGCTCGCCGCAGCTCCAGATCAACCGGAGCGGTTGACGGTTGACCGCAAGTCAGTGCGTTGTTATCGTGCGGTTTCATGTAATAATCGATGTGCGGCCCGCCGCAGCGGCACACCGCATTGCGGCCAGCCGCTAGTGCGTTGTAGGTCAAAGTGTAACATAAATTCTATTATTATTCGAATGTTGTTTTTAAATTATGTCCAATGCCGTTGCATCTTCCGTGGCCAACTTCATTCTGTTAATTTTGTGTCACGGTGCGCGCGCATCGTAAAATTTCACTCTCATCAATTTTTCATAACGCGCCTAAAGAAGTTTAACTTCAAAAACACTAAATTTTATACACACTACGACTCTGTTATGTTTCTTAAGTATTCTCTCCTAGAGGCTTCTTAGACCTTAGTATGCAGAGAACCACAGATTAGTTATTTAGGTAGTAATGTCGTTTGGTATTCGTCACGTATTTTGTGAAAACATCGTAATTGATATGAGAAACTGTATCCATCTACACTAGCTATCACGTAAATTATACACCGCTTCTAAAGACGTCTTCCTAGTTTATGCCTATCCGTACAGTGCTATCTCTTTTGCTTCTATACTCGATTGTTGCGGACTCATGCACCTGCCGTGCGATTCTGTTAATCCGTGAGTTCACCTCGCGTAAACAACGCTCCCTTCCATTTTTGGAATCTCATGGTATTTTTTTAAGCAATTTCACATCACGTCTGGACAAGCGGAGGGAGCTTGTAGTTTATTGTTTATCAGAATGCCAAATCGTAAAATGACTACTTCACGACTCAATTGAGCGCGACCGCCGCTGCGCTGTGAGAGTTCGAAAAGTGAGTTACAGAATCGCTTGCGATTTGCTGGTCTCTGAATTTCTGAATTCGCTTTATATTTAGTCTTAGGAAATATGACCATGTGTCTAAATTTTGCAGGCAGCTAGGACAGGATAGGATACCTATTCGACTCAGATCACAGATGTGACGCTGATCTCTTTAAACTTATATACCTAATATGTTTTAATCCCCAAACTCAGGGGTATTATGGGTTAGAGTTAGACAATTCGTTTATTTTTACCTAATTAGGATCTCCGCGGTTAAGTTGTGCAATACGCTCCCCGACTCCATACGATTGGTTACTTCTCTTACCTCTTTTAAAAGTCTTCTACATAAACACTGCTCAATCGTGACTTTTTTAATTAATGTATTTTCTTATTCTATTGCATTGTATCAACGAACCGTGAGATTAAATTTTAGTTTATTTAATTTTAGATTAAGTTTGGTATTTTTATAATTTTTTTTTTCGTTTGGTTATGCACTTCTTGCACTTTACACTTAGTATTTCTTTATTTTTAGTGTTTTTCCTTACAAGGGTTGCCAGGAAGAGATAGCTTATTAGGAATAAGGCCGCCCGGCCCGTTGCATTACTTATAATTTATGTTATTTGTTTTTATTTTAATGTAATTGAAGTAAAAATAAATAAAATAAAAAATATAAAGCACTTACTTGTTGGTTGTGTTGTCTTCTTTAGGTCACCAAGTGTTTAAAATAATCTGTATTTTTTAAGATTATTCAATACAAATATACAAAAATTTAAATATTGGTAAGAAAATAAAACGACTTTACAGTATTCATGAATTGGTTTCTTTTTTATTTTATCACCTTAAATATGTAGTAATTATCCTCAATTTAGATTTATTTAATTACACGAATTTGTAAATTATATGTTCGTAAAATTCTTTCGATAGGTAGTATATTGGTTAGCTTTTAAGTGTTATTCCAATACTGCTCAGAGATACTCAAAAATGGACACACTTCGTAAATTCAATTTAAATTACAGCGATTTATCTACAATGCTCGAAAATCTCGATTTTTTGTTAAGAATCTCCAACGTTAAAATTAATAAGAACAATGATCACCGTGAGTCGCTAAGTACCTATAATTATTAATCATATTAATTAGTAGACATTTAAAACCAAAAACAGAATTTGTTACTTACACAAGAAATTTTTCCAGATTTTATGAAATAATTATTTCTTTTTAGGTTTTTATTTTATGGGCAGTTAATGTAAAGGTTAATGAATTATTTTTTTACAGCTATCAACATAATAATTCGGCTTATATGGATATTGAGCATAATATGCTATTATTATGCGTATGTGTTTTCGATGTTTTGGTTCGTACTGGTCCAGTATCCTCAAACAGAGGATTTCATAACAGCCTGTGTCATGTTTTCTCTTTTAGTATGCAGTCAGCCCTCATTTGTGACAATGTTTTATATAATTATTTATAAGTAAGTATCATACGTAGTTATCACCTTCAATGACTGAGTAAATTGAACGATTAAGGGTATTTTTTAAATAAAAATTAGCACAATATATTATTTTGTATATAACAATTTATTATGCGCCTGTAGTAAATTAATAGCAAAAACGATAGATTTGCATAATCGCGTAAATGTCCCCTACGCAAATATTTATCACTAATGTCTACTCTAGCTCACATCACACATGTTATTATTATAGTATTTTCTCAAGTAGTCAGAGGTGATAAATCTCCTCACCTGTATAACATGTTCGAAATTAGGTACTATTATATAATTCTCACCATAGGAAAAGAGTGCAAAATCTGATCCATAGCTGCCTGCAATTCAACAATCTAGTAAAGCCTGGAACAATATTTTCGAAAAACCTATACAGTCATTTGAAGCACATAAAAAAACGTGCTTCGATCGTGTGGTTGGCCATCACCATAAATGCAGTTTTTTATGGACTGCTGCCATTAGCCATGCCAGGACGACATCTACCAGAGGACAATCAAGTAATATATGGTAGGCAACAACATTGATTTCACTTAAACAGTATAAAACAGATTTCTTAGTGTTTTTACGATTTTTAGGTTTGGAGCCAATGTTTGAATCGCCGAATTTCGAAATTGCGTACGTCGTGATGGGCATTTGCGTATATATCTGCGCTCTTTTCCTAGCTAATGTGACAGCACTTAATTTGGTTATTCTTGGATATGTCGAGGCACAAATGATAACCCTCAGTATTGAGCTTCAAAACTTATGGAAAAACGCCGACTCCTTTTGCAAAACTCATGCACTATCGTATATTCAAGACGATGTTACGAAGAACAAAATTAAGAACATTTTTACGAACGAATGTTTGAAAGATATAGTTCTATTTCATATACATAACGTTAGTATTATTAAAGAGTTTGAAGATGTATTTCGTGTTACAAAAGCCATAGAATTAATGTGCATTATATTTTCAATTGTAACTGAATTGTTAGGTGGCATCGAAAACACTTATCTACAAATGACATGTACGTTTGTGTTGATATTTATAGAAAGTCTAGCTGGACAAAAATTGATGGATGCATCATGTATGTTCGAAAAAGCCGTCTATGATTGCAATTGGGAAAATTTCGATAGGAGTAATATGAAAATTGTGGCGATAATTTTGCCGAGCGCTCAAAAGACTTTGAATATAACGGCTGGCGGTATGACCGTACTGAATTTTACTTGTTTTCTTTCTGTAATAAAATTTAGTTACTCGGTATATAATACTCTACGATTGAAGGTTTGAAAATAATATATGTGTACTAGAAATGTAATAATAAGTACTATTAATCAGCATTTTATATTGGATTTCGAAACTTTTCTTTTGAAAATGTGTATTTAATAATGTCTATGTCCAGTACTAGCAATTTAATAGGCACATTTATAAGGTATAATTAGCAAGAACATTTTCATGCCCACATAATTTAAAATTTCTAAGGCATTTTTTTAAAATACTACTTTAATAAGATAATTATATACTTGTATGTGAAGGTCCTAGGTGGTTCTGTTGATATTTTAGAAATTCCCTGCAATTGGTATTTATTAAATGCTTATTAATAAATATGTAGTTTGTCACAAATATGCATATAAACTTTAAGGGTTCATTCATGTAAATTTTATACATATGGTGCTCTCAGCTACTTGCTTAGTACTTAGGTCATCATAGCCACCAATATGTTTCACTACTTAAGATACATATAATAACAAATAGACAACCTGAATTTCCCTTAAACTATTCTTAGCTACAAATATTACTGATGATGTTTTATTCTATATAGTAATTACAACTATAAAGTGTTAGAAGATTGCTGTTATATCTTTATCATAAAAATATATTTATTTATAAATATAAAAATTCATGTAAAATTATTTTAAATAAAACACTTTAGAGTTTTTACTTATTATAATTTACAGATTCCCTCATTTCGCAGGCTTTTTTCCAACTCTTGCTGTGGCTTGCTGTGCTTTAAGAACCTTAACAATCTTCTGTTCTTCAATGAGGAATGCTCTGACAATGCGTTGCTTTACACATTTGTGACAGAGTACACCACCATATACACGCTTGACTGTTTTTTTGCGGTAGCAAAGTCTGGAACGCTCAGCTGGGCGAGCAGGTTGAATACCTCTGAGTTTGCTTTTGCACTGACCACATCTTGGGATCTTCTTGGGCTTCTTGACATACTGATAAACAAGGCGTCCACCAGGTGTTCGAACTCTGAAAAATATCAAATAATATTATTTTGTAATAGTAATATAAAAAGATTAAGACACTAAGTACCTAAGATGTCTTAATGATAAAATTTGCTTTTAAGGCTCTTTCTATGCTTTCTAACATGACATTATAAGTGCGACACTTAACATAACTAGTTGTATGTTCACATCAATAATGCATATTCTTAGCCCAACAACAAATATGCTTGTATAGGTAACACTAGAAGAGGATTTTTATGTTATCTTGATTAAATTTATATGCTATGAACTAAATAACACTGAGAAACGTAACCACATTACTAATCAAAATTTGTAAACAGTCAGCAGCATTGATACTAAGTCTAAGTCTTAAATCATTAAATAATATAAGATTTTGAACCACTTAAGCATACATAAAAATGTATTCCAACACATTCTATTTTTCTTTATATAATCTTTAGAAACCTTGTACGACTACAAGAATTTGAAGTAAACACTTTAATTTTGAATTTCGTATGGACCACTACGATATCGCGTATGTAGTAAACAACGAATTGTGTAAATTTTATAAGGTAATACAATCGCAGTATTATTAAGGCGACAACTTAGAAAATGAATTAATCGTTGTAGTATTTATTTAGTAATACAAAATCAAGTTCAAAGAATAAGGTTAGAAACAAGGCTTTAGGATACTAGGTTATGTTGTGGTAAACTAGAGTGGTTTATGTTGATTGTTTATGAAAATGCGTTTAGGGTATTAATTTACTTATTCACTACTCGTAATAATCAAATATAATATAAATTTTACTCACATTCTTCTCTGGTTTGATTTGGTATTGTACGACAATCGTCGTCTAAACGTTAGACGCTGTACCATTTTGAAGCTGAAATATGAAAGAAATTATACTAAACACTAGTAAATAAACTTATTTCACCATACGCCGACTATAATTTCATTAAATTTATTGTGATTCCAATAGATTTATTTTATTTTACACACAATACCCGTACCTATTTGACAGCTGATGACAAGAAAAGGAAAACAATTTTCTATATACACCTAATGGCAGCCCTGGCAGTTGTCAGCTGTCAAGTTAATACTGTTGATAAAGTATACGTCATATTTTATTATTATTTTGATAAATCTAACAGTCTATTAATTTATTAATTATTTTATATTAAATTAAAAATAACTATAATTATTAATACCTAGGTACTACTATATTTCATATAACATATTTAAATGAAATAAAATATTAATTTATATATACATACAATTAGTAAAAATAAATCTTATATTAAAGATGAATTTATAAGGTTTCGAAAATAAAAGGTCTATTTTTTACATTAATGACCAACCACATGTATATATTATACTACATCGACGTTATATAAATAATCGCAGCTGTTAAATTTAATTTTTGTTCTTGCAACCCTGAAAAACTTAGTAAGATGGCCGCTTTTGTGTAATGTTTTGTAGTGATTGTGTTTTGAAATAAATTTTCGTGTTTTCATCAAAATTTTAACAAAATGGGTAAGTGTCAGTTTAGTAAATCTAAGATCTAAACTTTTTAAATCAATTGCTATGTCTTATACATATATTTGCAATTTAAAAATAGGGGTTGTAGCAGATGACAAGAATTTTTACCTACCTATCAGATAACAACATGATAGAAATTTATTCTATTTTTATTGCTTTTCTGCTGCTTAGGCGTATATTAGCGACTGTTTCATTAGGGGTTTAAAAATCTGGTGTTATCGCGTACAACCAATCATTGTCTAGAACGAAAACTTGTTGTATTATTAGTTGTTTTAGAAGAGAAAATAATTATTAACAAGAATTTACTGTTGCATATACTTTAGTAAAGTAAATATTAAACCATGCTTCAAATTCAGAGATAAAGTTAAATATGACCTGCATCACACTCTTAAGTTATGAATGAAGACTATATCAGTCTTTTGATAAGACCCAATAAAATAACAAGCATCAACAATTAGTCTTAGGTTTAATGCTTTTTAAATTAATTGCTAGTGCAAAGCAATATAAGATATTTTTTATATTGTAGAATTACAGAGAAATATGTTAATCATAATTAATATGATGTACAGTGGTCGAAATATTGTTTTTTTTTCAAGAACAGTGCCCCTGTTAGATAGACGGAAGGCTCATCTGATGTTAAGTCATGACACTCACAATACCAGAACGCTCGCAACTCTGTTGCCGGTGGTTATATTAATTATTGTGTTCATTTATTATCATTGCCAGTGCAGAGCATTACATAATTATTCATATTGTGTTTGTTAGCAAGTTAAATCATATTTTAGCTTATTTTGCAGTAAGGCAGACATTCATTAGAAGTTTAAAATAAAGTCTATTCACTCTTTCTTTGTAAACTGAGTCAATTATTATTTAAAATATTATATAGCACATTGTTTCTACTAGTCATTTAAAAATATGAATAATGTCAATGCTTATAATTAACCAAAAGTAAATCCGCTGGCACTACAATAAAAAACACAATCATGATCTACTAATGTAATGCAATACTGTACTAATCTGACAATTATGTAGTGTGAAAGATTTGTGTAATAATTTTAAAACAATGTTTATAAAATAGGATGCTATACAATACATTTTGATTACTTAATTAGGGTCAAACCTTTTTTCTCAAAATTATCGCCATAAACTTATAAAGACAAAATATAATTCTATAAATTATCCAAGAATTCATATATTGAAAAATTGCATTAAAGAATATTAATCCAATATTTTTATGATCACTATCAGACATATTATTTTAATGGTAATTATTTCAAACACCGTATTTACGTTCGCAATGATTATAGTGTTTCGTCATAAAACATTTCTGGATATGATTTCCATTTTTTTTTAATTTTATCTAATTAAATCTTATATTGTAAAGCTGAAAAATATGTTTATCGCACAAATCTCAGGAACTACTTGTTTGAAAAAATATTTTCGTGTTTTCTTCTCAACTTATCGAAAAGGATCAAAGTGAACTACGTAAAATATTCATTTTTAAAAGCTTTCGTTGTGTACTGTAAACGGTTAAAAAAAATGCATTCAATCTATAGCTTAAGAGATACTACAGTTATTAAAATAATGTGAGAGATCACGGGGAACAGATTGTATAATAATTATTTGATTTATTCACAAAGTTTAAATTAAAGCCAATACGATAATTATTACGAAAAAAAATGTATTCAAAATTTAATACATGTAACATACATATGTATTTACATCTAGCCTTTTGGTCAGTTTGAAGTATCGTCGATTATGTTTTTGTAGATAACGCGTTTATATCTGTACATAATCGTATTTTATGAAGGTATTAACAAAAATAACACGAATAAAAACGATCGTAACAAATCAGAGGTTCGGAGGGAGTTTTTATGTAGCTGCCATGTTTCATTGGAGGTGTCAGAAATAAGCCTTTATAAGCGTTCAAAGGCGCTTAAGTCGGGCCGGTTCGTGGAAGACTTCGACATTGAGATGGGTCATTTTTAAATAACAATAGCGGTGCACTAGGGTTGAGGGTCATGTTTTGAAATAACGCCTGGCTTTTTCCTTGCTAATATAGTATAATAAATTATACAGTTTCAGTACGTTATAATATATAAACATATGTTACGAGTTCCAAAACGTTTTTTCTATAGGTATTTATACATATATAATAGATGTACATTGTACATATTATATACATACTAGCGGATCCGATAGATGTTGTACTGTATGATATTTCACGCGATTAGGATATAAAACAAAGTATGAAATGACAAATAGAATATTACGTTTATTATACGGAAATCTTTTTTGAAACGTAAAATAATTCGGATGGTTCAGAGAATTGTCCGGCTATCGCCGTAGGAACGCGATAAACTACCGGCCGGATTTTTGTACAGTTTTCACCAATAGTGGGAAAGCTCGCTACAGAACTCATTGTAGTTTAATCAAATTTTTCTGACTGTGTGCTTATAATATTAATTTAGTATATTATGTACCGTACCATAACCGCACTAATACGGCCTTGATATCAAATGAATTCGGTTCACGAATTTTAGCCGAGCGATTTAAAAGTAATTGTTATTAGTATTATTGACATAAACATTAGCGTTGCGTTCATAACTATTTTTAGGCTCAGGAACAAAATGAACGAATGCTTTTCTTATGAATGTGTAACGTTTATGAATGAAGTTAATTGTGTCACTAATGAATAACAATGTTCGCTGTTTACTAGCGTTTATTGTTCAAACGCTTATTCATTTACGTTATTTTTAGCTTTTGTTACTTCATAAAGTATGCTAAAGGAATTTCCTCATTATATGGAAGTTTAAATGTTTTACATTTGGTAAGATTATTGTTGTTACTGTGGAAACCCTTTATAACCTCATTCGCTATAAGGAAAATGTCTCTATAATTAAATTTGTTTGTTGTAACACAAAACCTATACATTATTTCCCTCTTTATAACGCAACAGCCACTCTCTATAACGAAGAAATATTTTCATATTTAGACATCAACAACAATTTTTAAGAAAGACACCTGAGGTCATAAACAGCTTTCTCGCCTTTGTTATTGTTAATTACATTAACACTGAAATTTTGGTCTCAGTTACTAAACGTACCATTGTCACCTATCTATTGTCTATATATAAATTATTGTAATTGGTTAAATTTGGTGTTATTTCTCTACCCTCCATATAACGAAAACTCTTTGTTATAAAAAATTTAAACTGTATTTATAAAATGTTGTATCCAATTAAGTGTTTTAAATTGAATCATATTTTAAAATAAATCACTTGGCTCTAATAATGAAATAGTAAAGTTTAGCGATTCCGCTTTTTTAAAGAAATGATCTTCATTAATAATGATGCGGCAACCCTAATAGATAGGAGCAGAAGGCGGGTCTTTTTCTTATTTTGGAAGACGCGACCAACACCTCATGACAATACGCGTGCCCTTGAGATACGCCATTGTTCGATGAGCTTTGATATTCAACGAGATATTCTGTTCTTCGACAATCTACTAATAAATGTTTGAATTGCACTTAAAGTCTGTTCAATTTATTTCTGCCGGGGAGTCCGAGTAAGAATTTAACTGTAATAGTAGGCTAGCTGGTCTACGAAGGTGGGTCGATATTCCACCTAATATATAAATAAGGTGAAATACTCGTAGTTTTTACAAAATAAATATATTTTATAAAATAAATCAATGTCGTTACAACCTTTTTAGGTCTGTGCCTCAGATTTCTGTATCTGCTTCATGAGCATTTACCAATCTAATAGGCAGGTAGGTGATTAGCCTCCTGTGCCTGACAAACGCCGTCGACTTTTCGGGTCTAAGGCAAGCCGGTTTCCTCAATATGTTTCCTTCACTGTTCGAATGTAAATGCGCACATAGAATGAACCTCCATTGGCGCACAGCCTGGGATCGAACCTATGACTTCAAGGATTTGAGTCGCACGCTGAAGCCACTAGGCCAACACTCACTCATTGATATATTTAATACCTTGCTAAATTTGTTAAGCAATTAAAAATGATTAAACACGAATTTATTTTTATTTAGTATTTTAAAGCATATATTTGACTGAATATTTTAAAAGTATTTAATTAAACATCAAGTGTCCCGACATAACTTACTTAAGGTCCTATGCCCCCCAGATGAGGCAAAGGGCATCCAGTGTACAATACCAGCCCGACGGCTCTGTTAGATCCAGATCGGTCCTATTTAGCAAATAATTTATGTTCTTAACAATTTCTCTTACGTAATTACGACTTCTACTAGCGACCTGTTCTGCCGTCGCACGTTTTCACAAATTTTTGAATTATATATGTCCTATGTACAGTAGCATTGTAATGAGGAAATATATTTTTAAATCTGTCCAGTTTTTGAGGTTGTACGTTACAAACATACAAATATTTCTCCTTCATAAAATGAAACGGAAAGATTATACTTATTAGACGTAAATGGTTCTTGTAATTCAAAAACACCTCTAGTGTAGTTCAACCATACTATACAGATATATCTAGTAATCAATGCTTGCGCCTATAAATTACAAAACACCTCTCATTAGATAGAAACGTGGGTCGATAACGCATCGTCCTACGCCCAAGGTTTATGTTACAACTGTATCTAAAGGCGGTGATAGATTTCTCTACTCTCGTATCAGATGAACCATTTGAATTGTATGTTTCTCTATATATTGTTTCGTATATGAAGTGATTAATTATTTGATGGAACTATTATTGAACGGAAACGCAATTTATACAATATAGTTAATTGTTTGATGGTTGTGTGGACTGAAGTTGTGGGCTGCAGATGTTGGAGAGGAATTCTACATATACTATTATTATAGGTTTCTATGTTTCCTATGAATGAACTCCAAAACAAGCGAACATTGATACTAAGAGTGTTAAGAAAGGTGTATAATTTATTTATTCCTATAGATAACTTAAATTATGTATAACAAAAAAATATACTAAGGATGTAGCCAAAGATGTAATATATAATATATACAAAAAGGTTCAAACATTTACGAAACAGAAATGAAAAATTCAATAAAAAATATTAAATATATTTTACTAAGTAATATCTAATTCGGGTGTGTGGTGGTGTGAAAGAGAGGGTATGTAGGTGACGGTAATTAAATTAACTGAAATATAATAATTAATGTATTGTATGTAAAAATTTAAAAGTTTGTAAGAAATCTTCCAATACACGAAATCGAAATGATACCTACACGTTGCAGTTGAAAATTAGTTATTCTATAATTTTCCCTGTTTAACTATTCAATTAATGATTCTCAAACCCAAAAGATACAGTCATTAAAACTGTAAGATCTTAGTTTTATTAGTTATTTTTATTTAAACATTAATAAGAAATAAAAACTTTAATCGTAAACTGATCTGAGATTTGAAAGGGCTTTGTACTTTAATCTTGTGAAATGCGATCTTAAAAGCTTTCCGAAGCATAATCGAATGATATCATAAAAAGTTTAGTAATTGAGGAAAAAAGCTTCCAGCTTCTATTTTGCGTTTTTGAATTTAAAAAAGGTTAATTCACTGTCTCTGCGCTAAGGGAAAGATTAAAAAACGGGTCTTAGAAGACTCTACTGAAGTAGTAGTAGTCTGTCCCTCTGACTGACTGAAGGTCTTTTAAGAAAAGAGCGTACTAATTCCTAAAAGGCCGGAAACGCACTCGCGAGCTATCTGGCACTGACAGTGTCACGAGTTGCATTACTTAACATCGGGTGAAAACTTGGAATATGTCAAAATCCCATACAATTTGGACTTTGCCCTAAGATGTCCCTTTGATACGCGATCTTTATCGATTAATAAAATTTTATAGTCGTGATACCAAATGCGTGAAACATTTATTATTCGTTATTTAGTTAAATAAAAAATATCCGCCATGAAAATGAAATAGTCCCACAGACACATTAAAGTAGTTTGAGATTGGTCACGGCGAAAATTACACGATTCGTTCACATTAGGTAAGCTGTTTTTATCAGCGCCTGGGATACAATTTATTAGAAAAGATTAAGCTTTATGTTTCTTGTAATTTCACAGAAATTGTGAAGGAAGGAATCCATACAAAGGAATATTTTGGTAGATTAGTAGACGTCTTATGAAATGAATTTAGCTAACGTTACTATAATGTAGCATTTTAATAGTGTCCATTGAATGCCTTGCCGAATACCGAGGGCCCATCTTAAAGGCATGTGGAGGGCTGAGGCTGTTTTTAGTGGGTACGTTCTCGCTAGCTCACTGAATAACAGGGGGCTTTCGGTGTAGACCCAGCCCCATAGACCTCGCGCGGGCCTGTAAGCGTATTTTCATGTCATTAAAAAAAAAGCATTTTAATAGTGGAGTCACATCTAACATTAAACATTGTTGTAGAGACAAACTTTTAAATCTGCTCAGTAGTATTTTCGAAACGAACATACAAAACAAATGGTTAATAGAATACGTTACTCGATATTTTCCCCAAAGACTTTTTATGATATCATTCGATTATGTTTCAGAAAGCTTTTAAGCTAGAATATCACAAGATTAAGTACCCTAAGCTCTTTTCAAATCACTCATCACTGTTTACGATTAATTTAAAAAAAAAATATTTGTATAAAAATTTTTAGTAATGAAATTAAGACTTCATCTTTGGGTTTAATTCAGATAGCCTGGGTTCTATTCAGTTTTTCCTTTAAGATGAGTCACATAACTGAATTTTGCCGCAACGCCCGCGTTTCGTTTTTAGTACATTAATAATAATAATCTGAAATTTAATTCAGTTAACTTATCATTTATCGATTACTTCCATTGTGCAGCAATAGTTTAATTATAAAATGTAAGTCTTATGTAGAAATAATTACGTCTAGTACCTACCTAATATCATTTATTTGTATAATAAATTAAACGGAAAAATTAACATTTACCCACTACCCAAATACAAATGTAAAAAAAAGGTTACTACTTGGCTGAAGACGTTGAGTTATGATGAAACAGAGGATCTAATAACTGTCATTCTGTAACTCACCCACTTCCCCACACATATACACACACCCACGCACGCATACACACACTTAGAGAGAGAGAGACACACACACATACACACACACATACACACACACATACACACACACATACACACACACATACACACACACACACACACATACACACACACACAAACACACACACACACAAACACACACCAAATTTATTTTTAAAACTCCGTTGCACAATGTTTTCTTTAGCACTTAATACTTATTTTCTTCTATTGTAACCTTTGACAATGACATGATTGTACGCGTTCCGGTCCGGTGGTGGAGAGGCTGGTTATCTGTCACTCAGGTCTCCTGTTACAGAGACCAGTCTCTCACATACACTTCCTAATGTTTTAATCTTAGTTTAATCATAAAAACCTTATGTATGTGAGAGAAGAAAATAAAGATTATTATTATTATTATTATTATTAATATGTCAAATGGAAGAGAGTAGCCGCCCACGAAACAGGGAATTCTAGTGTGGGGGCTAGTGCACTTTTTTTAAACCTAAATATCCTTTTTATTATGTAAAATTAAGTTTTTTCTTTTCTATTTAGTAATCGCCAGTTTCTAATTATCGCGTCAATAACTTATCTCTGACAGAAAAGAGAATAGTCAGGAAAAAATGTCCAAGCTCGATTTAGACTGTGTGTCGATTCGCATTACAGTCGACGTCATGATTACGACACCGTACAAACTCGTACGAAAATCACGACTGTTTACATGTCGACGACCCCCACATAAAATACTAAGAACGTATTGTTTTAAATACAGTTTACGATCTAGGGCGTTACCCCTCTAAATCTGGATATTTGTTGTAAAACAATCATTGTTTAAAATACAATATCACATTCCAAATGGATTTCCTTACAATTTCTACGCAAACGTTACTCATGTATTGGGTGTAGTAATTACACGAAAACAAACTCGTATGTGATTGCAAAAACATAAAACTATAATAGTACATTGTAAGGACCTGTTTTGTATTAGATTTTACGCGTTAATTTACTTCAAAATATCTTAATTAGATTCTTATTTTGTTATTCCTTATCATCGTATCCCTAACTTTAATAATAGGGGAGCGAGGGGCTAGTTGTAACAATTTTAACAAATAATTGAATATCATGAAGTGTATTGGCTAAATTACTACCAAATAAAATTTTATCGATACTCTAACTATTAATCTATGAAGTCGAATTGAAATATTATCAAATCTACAGGTAACTATCTCACAATTATGATTTTTTTGAAAAAAGGAAAGTGTTACAACTTACCCCGTGGTTGGGGCTAGTTGTAACATCTGTTGGGGCAAGTAGTAACAACAAAAAAAACAAAAATGTGACACCTTCAATCTTTATTTTTCGCAGATTTTTTAACTTTTCCTTTCCCCTTTCGCTTTTCTTTATCATCTTTTTTTGCTTTTTCTTCATATTCTACTCTCAGAGCTTCTTTTTCAGGCGTATCTGTCAGAATAGGAGACTTCCTTTTGCGTCTGCAAATTATATTTGTTTTTCGTGGTGGCGCCTTTGGTAATGGTCTAATCTTTCATTGGGAAAATTGATTTTGACCAGAGCCACTTGGAGTTGGTTTGTTCGCAGTTTCAATGTGGCGTATATTTCTGTTGTGCTGATATCCACTTCAGGAGCAGAATCTAATAAATAGTTGTGGATGTTCAAGATTCAACGATAAATTTTCACTTTCATTTAGAACATTTTCTGATTGTTCTGTAGGATCTGGACGATCAGTAACATAAGAGGGCGCAAAGTCACTATCTTGGAAAATATAAACATTCAAAGACCAAATACCAGAAGCTTTAAATCCACTGATAATATTTGCAGGGTTCAAGGCAAGTGATAATGACTCCTTCATTACACTTCGGATGTCATAAATTGCCATCGTTTTTCCTGGATTATTCTACATCCATGCAGTCTGTGCTCTGTTCACGTGGTTTTTAAAAGGGCCGTAGACTCCTACAACCATAGGTTGCAAATTGTGGGAGCAATGGGGGGGGAAACGATAACATGATAACATTGTTTTCTTTGGCTTTTTCGACAACTGCAATATTCATACGTGAGCCATGATTATCGAGCAGTAACAGAACTGGCTCTTTTATGGTAGGTTTCGCGTGTTTGATAAAATGATCTATAAAAATCAAGAATTCTTTTTTAGTCATCCACCCTGAAGAATTGCCAGCTCCAATGCAATCTTGAGATCCACCGCGAATCAACATTTCTGAGTATTTAAGCCGGGGAAAAATAAACATCGGTCGTCAGTAACTTACAGCAATCTGGGGGCAAATTGTAACATGTTACAACAAACCCCGAGGTTTTGTTACAACTAGCCCCTAGATATAGTTCTTAATATTTATCACGATAACTATTAAATCAACTTAGTAATCTCGAAAACTGTTACACATCATCATAAATAGTTATATTTTAGCATAAAATAAAATACATAAAACTTCAAAGCTACGAAAATAGTAAAACTAACCAAAAATTTACATAAGTAAAATTATAGGTTACCTGTCAACAATAAAGCGTTTGCACACACCCACTCACTACGCAGTCTCGTGGGACCCTGGCTGTGGTAAAGTGGCGTGGCACGATATAAGTTTAAGATTAGTTAAAAAAAAAACGTGAATAAAATTCAAATTCCTATTGAAAAAGATCTGTTACTATTTACCCCTGTTACAACAAGCCCCGCGCTCCCCTACCTACTAACTGACGTGAGACTGATCTTAAATTAAATTATTATGATTCATGTGCACTTTTTTTTTTTTTTTTCATGTATCCTTTATTAGATTAGTTTTTTTTTGTTTGATTAAGTAATACATGTATTTTTGTACTTTCTGTAATTTAATACATTTTCTTTTTTTTATCATTTCTCACAGTGGTTCCCTGGAAGAGATCGCTCGAAAGCGATAAGGCCGCCTTTCCTTTACATGTAATTATGTTAAATTTTTATATTATAATGCAACAAAGTGTAAATAAATAAATAATCGCCTGTGCTGATTTTGAAGGCTCCTGGATTTTGTTGGCACCCTTGATGCAATTTGGAAATAGAAATTAGTCACTTGATTTAGGTAATTTGATTATTCGAACCGATCATAAAACCTTTTTCTAGTGCATGTTCTTGTATATAGCATTTAATAAAAACATTATACACACTCTTATAAAAAGTTAAACATACTATTTCTTTACATAATGAATATTTATGATTAACTGGAATACAAAGTGTGCAAGATTAAAATCATTGAATGTGGGTGTGCCGTTTTGTTTGTCTATTGTCGTGACTTGTAAATTAGTTTGAAAAAGAAAATAGTTTGATTCGATGTGCAGTATAAAATATTTCTCACAATTTAATAGGCGTTTAGAGAAAAAGCTCCATCGAGACTGCTCCTCTCTTTCAACCGTGTCTATCAAGACTTAGGATTTGTCGCCTTTTAAGCCTATTTATTAGGTCCGCTATGGTTAGTTGCGTGGCAAGCTTATTAGGCTGCATTTCTAGCCTTTTTCTGTATTTCATACTCCAGGTCTTGATCTCCTCTTTAACAGTCCTGATTTTGAGGTGCTCATGAATCTCCGATATTTTTATAAACCACGGACAGTTGGATATTTGTTTTAAGATGTAATTTTGAACCCTCTGTATGATACTTATGTTAGAGTCACACGCCGAATTCCATAGTTGAATCCCGTATATTGTCTAATTAAATATACAAAGTATTTAAAATTATCACCGCTTTTTCGTGAACATTTATGATAAATTACGGTTGCTGTCTGAGCTGCTAATTCCTGGTATTATAAGTATTAGTAGACTGAATTCGTTATGGTGTAGAGTTAATGCATCAACAGTTTTATCGTGTTCCAAGCTTGTGGGATTTACTATTATTTTTCCACATGCGTTTCAATAACAAAGACTAAACCCCGCTCTACGGAAACATGTCATTAGATGAAGCTTAACATCTGACGATTACGAGAAACCTTATAAAAATACCTTTGGATATTTGAGAAGTTTGTTCAACTGGATAGGAATAAATTTTCGGATTATCCGACCATCTCTCGTGATTGTATCCTTAGACATTTGAATATTTTAGGATGTATTTATTTGTACAATAAAGTAATTTATGAGATTGCATTTTTAATGCAATAAATAAATTATCTCTAATAGTAACTCGGCTACGACTTTATAACCGATTAGTTGACAACTGGTGCTGTAAAACAAAAAATTCGGCGTTTAAAAAAAAGAGTGGCGGAGAGTTTATTGCCAGTTCTTCTCGTTCTACGCCCTTGATTTGAGAACTGGCAGTAAATGTAAAATTAAAAGTATTTAATATGTATTTCTTTATTGACGTTCATAAGTGTGCATTGTGTTACCTAAATGAATAAATGATTTTGAATTTCAAATTTGTCAGAAATCATGGGACAGTGAATCACCATTTTAAAGATTCCGATTAGATGTATGGTGAGCTTATTTTAATCTTCTATAATCGATTAACGATTCTGATAGTCAATCTTGGATGCCATGAATCGTGGCGTATTTCGTTCGAGTTGCGGTTGAAAAATGCTTTAGGCTATGTTCAGATGGCAAAAACTTGACGCGCGTTTTCAAATCGCGCGACTAGACATTGTGGTATTTTCATACAACTGTTCACATGAGCGCGCGTCAACGCGCGGTAACGCACGTCAACGCGGCGCTCAGAGAAAAAGTCTCTAGACGCAGGTGATCGCGCGTTGACGCGCGCTTTGATATTATTGTAATGTCCGTTTGCTGTACAGATGAGCACGCGCTTTCATCGCGATCGCATGTAATTTTGTTAATTTTCGTAATTATATTTTGTTCTCGCATTTAAAATGAGTGAAAGAAGATATTGACATAGACTTACTAATCGATGAAGTAGAAAAAAGGTCAGCAAGTTGAAATATAACAAATTATATTATATTTTTTGCTATATTTAAAAAAATATAATATAATTTGTATTTTTTTTTTTCAAAATTGGATGAACCCAATGTGTACGTTTTCTTTTTCTATATTTTTCTTTATAATATAACCACAAAATAATAGCCTCTTCCACGTCCACTTCCATTTTCTACGTTCTACCGAACTAGAGTGACTGACTGAGTACTCTCGCAACGCGCGTTAGCGCTCATCATCTGAACGCTCTTCGAATTCGATCGCGCGTTGACGCGCGTTAACGCGCGTTACATGTGAACATAGCCTTATTCAATCGGCACGCCTATATGCAGAGACATTATAATGAATATGAATATCGAGCGCTTTTATATTGCGTTTGTGCGTGTTAGGAATTGCGAGCAGTTTTTGCCGTCGAACACATCGAGGGCCGACTATTGCCTGCAATTTGTCTGTACGTGAGAGGAGTGATTGCCTCCCTAATTGCAGCTCGCAACTCGCTCACTCCTTGTAATTTTCTCCCCTCGAAATATTTACAACTGTTTGATATTTAAAGCTACGATTATAAATATGATGAAAGCCTATTAGCGGTGCTATGCGATTTCCCGATAAATTATTATAGGACAACTAGCTGCCCCCACGAACTTAGTTTCTCCTTAATGTGATTTTACTTAGCCTACCTTTTTAGTACATACCAACATGGAACATTTAGCTATGCTACCCCAGAGACTTTTCGATTTTCCGGAATGAAAACTTTTTAGGTTTTTCTGTGATTTTTCTCTATATAAACCTCAGAGTTCAAATTAAGTTCTTAACTAATAAATAAAAAATAAGAGTTAATCGCAGAGGGTAGATGAAAATTAAGGGTTGTATGTATTTTTGTATGCTGTATCATAAAAAAATAAAAATTAGTCTAAAAAATAAAAATATTTTTTTGGGATGGACACCCCTTGGCACCTAGGGTTTGAAAGATAGATAGTAGCCTGTTTGGACTTACTGAAAATGCATAAAAAAAATTCATAAGAATCGTTCGAGCCGTTTCCGAGGAGTATGGGAACGAACATTGTGACACGAGAGTTTTATTAGATTATATAGTTCTCGATAGACCCTATTAGGAGATGGAGACTAAAGAGCCGTCGACGCTAAGTTATAAGCGCACTTTGAAACTGTAAGGTATTAATGGTTATCGTAAAGGACTCAATGGCGAATATCGCGGCAAAATATGTCTTTCGTTAACTCGATGGGTTGCTACATATCGTTTTTTGTTGTTCGGGCGTTGCAAACGAAATTATGCCTCGTTCGGCGCCGAACGGCCGCGTCCACTCTTCTTTTTACCTCCGCCGCGTTGGAGTTTATTATTTTTATTTAACACCTGCGCCCAGTAATCTGTATTCGACGATCTCCCGAACGCTTAACTCTTTTTGGGCGTGTTTTTGTGTCGGAACCGAACGATATATTGCGTTGGTGTTTTGTCCGCCCCAAAGTGTCGTTTAATTTTACTTGCTGCTCCGTTGACAATCGATTATCATCGGCCTTGATTAAATTTCTGTTTGAGATGAGAATTTTCGTTTCTGGATTGTTATTGTCGAGTTTTATTTTCTTGGCGCGAATCGCTTGGGACGTTTCCAATTACATATTTTGAGTTTTATTATTTTACTAGATGGCTTAGTAAACAGCTTGAATTTATACGACGTTCTTTTTGTCATTATTTTAACTCCATACAGAATTAGTTCGTACATAATTTATGACACAATGTTCAAGATAAGAGTAGGTTAAGGTATATTTTAATTGGGTGTTGTTCCAAATTTATCTATCCATAAATTAGAAATACGCAGCGTTGAAGGCGACGCTTGGAAGTAATTTGCCACTGGCTCGTGCACGAACGGCCGGCGCCGGCGCAGCTGACCTTGTTATCGCGGGGCACATTCGCGAAAACAAGAGTTAAATAAATTAATTATAAGGAGGTCCTAACTTGGGCGGCGGAATGTCGATTACGGAAATAATATTTTTAGTGTAGCAACAAGTGTTTTAAGTACCGATTCGTAAAACAACTATTCTTTATTATAGTATCTTGTAAGAATAAACTCATAATAGGTACAGAAATGTCTTGTTTTATGAATGTACTGTTTACGATGATAATAAATATTATACTACTTTATCATTATTTTAAATACTCATTAACCCTAAGCCTTTACTTTTTCAAATTTGAGTTTAGTTTCAGTTACTTGTAATTTTTTGTTTTTTTTTTTGTTTATTATTGATGTACTTCTTGTATATCCTCAGAAGGTATTTTTTTATATTAGGGTTTCTTAGGAATAAATCGCTTGTTAACCCTTGTCGTTACCTAATCACTATTTCACATTCACATTTTTATATGTATAGTTAAGATTACTAAGTGTAAATAAATAAATAATCAAATTGAAGAAGCAATCTTCTAAAGTAAGCTAAAGCCAGTACAAACACTGAGACAGATTCTAAGATAAAAAGCCTAGCAAAACAGAATTCCACAGCAGATAGCTCCTAAGAAGATAGATAGAAGGCATTATTCTAGCGGGCTTAGCGGTTGCCGGGTGACCTCTTTCATTAATATAGATACTTTTAGAAAAGAGAAAACACATAAACATTTCTTGTACTCGTTTCTATTTATTGATAGCGAAAATGGCAATTTTTCTAATGTAATTGCGGCCTCAATCCTTATCTCGGTCTGGATTTAATTAATTATTGTAATTTAGTTTTATTATTCTAGACCACGGTGATTACGTGAGTGTCGTATAAACGGATCTTTGGTACTTGTTTCAATTTGTTTTAAAGCTTACGGATTTATACAAGCAATACATTCTGGCATTGTGAGTGTCCATGGGCGGCGGTATCAAATAACATCAGATGAGCCTTCTGCCCCTTTTGACCCCTGTTATATAAAAAAACATTAACACCGTGTTGGGACTGTGTAAGATATAGTAATGAGACAGTGCGATAAATTGTATTCTAGACGATAAGTATTGCCTCGCGTAATAGACAAGGGTGTATCAAACGATATTCGAAATACCTCTCAATACGCGACGATTTTATTATCTATATAACGGGGCAAACGGGCAGTAGGCTCATCTGATGTTAAGTACGTTGTACGAAGGCTCGCAAGTACGTTGCCGGACTTTAACGCGGCGAGTGATTAGCCTCCTGTGCTTGACGCCGTCCACTTTTTGGGTCTAAGACAAGCCGGTTTCCTCACGATGTTTTCCTTTGATTTTGAGAAAATGTTAAAATAGAAAAAAGTCTATTGGTGAGTAGGGTAGCCAACGATCGAACATACGACCTGAGGGATGAAAGTCGCACGCTCAAGACGCTAGACCAACACTGCTCAATACCTAGTTCATATTAAATAGAAATACCCATTGAATAAACAATTTGTTCCTAAAAACCCTAATAGATGGATCAAATTTAATATTTCAAAGTTGCTTCACAATGGGAGCAATAAAAACGAAATGACCATCCGAATTCAGATAAACGGAGCGGCTACTGTTAAATTATAAAATTACGGTTCGAAGGTTTTCGATGCTCTAATGTGAGGGTACGCTGACAATATGAGAAAATTGATCCAGTGATAGATATCATTTGGATTATTATAGTTATTATAATGAAGCTTTTGCTACTATGAAGCTTTTAGGGAACAAAACTTGAATATGCGAGTTATGTGATTAATCACTGATTTAATAGTGACTAGTTGGCGAATGAAGATGGCGACACCAGCCTGTATTCCTTTGTACTTTTTATTATGTTGCGTAGCTTCAGCGTGCGAATCCCGTGCCTGAGATTGTAGATTCTATCCCCGGCTGTGCACCAATGGACTTTCTGTCTATGTGCATTGTGCGCGTTTAACATTCGTACGAAGGAAAACATCGTGAGGGAACCGGCTTGCCTTGGACCCAAAATGTGGACGGCAAGCACAGGAGGCAGATCACCTACTTGCCTATTAGATTGACAAATGATCATGAAGCAAATATAATGCTGAGGTCCCGACCTTTTTTAGACCTATATGTTGTAGCGCCACTGTTTTTTTTTCTGCAAGGAATCAAGCTATATTTTACAATTTACTCTTGGTATGAATTTGTACGAAACAATATTATTTTATTCATATAATTCAATCCTTGTCATTCATATACTTTTTGTACGAATTGTAATTAAACGATTTCATAGATTTTGTTGCAACGCGCACAGTTTTTACAAAGCAATGAGTAGAATGACATTACCATCGCGTTATGGTTACAGACCGCATCTACCTGTGACCGTAGACCCGTAATTGGTATTCCGATCCCGTATCGAATTATAAAATAAAATCTCAGACTAAAAAAATGCGAGTGGCGCCTGCCCCGAGACTCGCCCGTGTCCGTAACTCGAGGTAGTAAGGTACCTTTTTATTAAGTCTATAAATCAAATATGAACGTGTGTGTTTTTACACTAATATACATAATTATCAAAACGAATGATATATGGCCCTTTGCGATTGCTATTTTCCGTATTCATTAGTATCTTGGCGTTTAAAAAAGTTGTGGTGCCATCTTATAAACCATGCATTTAAAGTAAGACTCAGAAACGAGACTTAGTGCCAAGTGTGAATCCCGTATCTCACCATAAAGGCCGATTTACATTATCTTAGTGTTTAGGAGAGTGCTTTAGTACAACTTGAAAGGCAAGTTCTTTAGCTTAGCGTTTACTAAAGCAAGTAGCGTTTACATGTTTCAACTAAAGTACCACCCTAAAGCACTCTCCTAAACACTAAGATAATGTAAATCGGCCTTAAGTCTGACCTGTTAGAGACGTATTGGATATTGTTTAACTTCAAGTTGAGTTGAAAGAAACCCACTCCCAAAACAGTTTCATTAACTAAAAATGTTTTGTCTATTTTCTTCATAGCTTGTTAGAAATAGGCCATTGATAAGATAACAGTGTAATTAGACTGTTTTATTTATTATGAGTAAGAGATACATCAAACTCAAACTCAAAATAACTTTATTCATATAGGTAACCGAGTACACTTATGAACGTCAACAGAATAGATGTTAAATTGATTCTAAATTTACATTTCCTACCAGTTCGCAAGTCAAAGGCGTAGAGCGGACAAGAAGAATTGGCAAGAAACTCTCCGCCACGCTTTAATCGCCAAGTTTTGAGTCATACAAATTGTTTGAACTGGAGCAAATGAATCCCAATGATTTGAATAATTTTAATAATCTTCAAATTTATAAAAAAGCTTTATTGATTAATTTACGTTTAACGAGAGTTTTGAATTTGTTCCGTGATATTTATCTAATTTCGCTTGGGAGTTTGTTTTAAAAACAAATACAACTTCCATAGGAGTGGTTTATCTTCTAAAGCCTATGGAGCCATCCAACGTAACTTTTTTGTTAGGAATTTTAATTGGTTATTATTATTATATGGACTAATCAAATGCCATTAATAAATAGATAAAAGTATTATTTTCCTTATCAAAATAAATTGTTAAGTATATCTGTTTAACTGAAGCCGTTATCCGATGAACAAGAGTTAATTCCGCAAATATATTTAACGTTTGCCCTTAAAACCTAAACTTAATTAGCAGAGTATTAAAGGTGAATTATTCAAGGTATTTGTGCCTTTCGATTTGCCGTGTCGCATTTTAGGGCCACTGACCACAAGTGCCGCGAATTCTTGTGTCAAGTAATTTTAAATATAGGTGAATTTACCGCTTTAAGGAATTTGGTTTCCGTGTTTGAGTGCCGAGTTTTTTTTTTAAATGTTACAGCCGTCGCAGGAAGACTGATTATTCATTAAAATAAAACACTCCTAATTTATTCTTATTCTTCGTAGTCATTACTGAAGGTTTTGCCTGTCTAGCCCTAACCCATACGTCGACTCGATCCCTCCATACTACACCTCAGGTTGTCGTAGAGCACAAGTCTTAATTTGGTCAGATCAACGGATAGGCGATTGACCCCGACTTCTGCTACCACTCCTCCCTACCATTACCAATTTTAACCAGCTGCCCACTGAAGTATTTCCGAACCAATTCGACTTAGAGTCCTTCAAGAAAAGAGCGTACCAATTCTTAAAAGGCCGGCAATGCTTACGCGAGCTCTCCGGCATTAAGAGTGTCCATGGGCGGCGCTATCACTTAACATCAGATGAGCCTCCTGCCCGTTTGGCCCCTGTTCTATAAAAAAAAAGAAAAGAAAATTATCTCCTGGTAATATGGCCAAAGTAGCTAAGCGACTGTTTGTTAAAAAACGGTCAAAATGTCTCTTTGTCGTAAAATTGCTTTTAACTCTATTCAAAGTATCAACATCTAGCATTAGAATTAATGAAGAGAGAGAAGACAATAACAAAACATCTTCCAACAATTGTAACACAAATTTACGGATAAAATTTAATGTATACTTTTATACAAAGTTCATCACGATATTTATCTAATTAATAGCTACCTGCTTCAACATAAAATTTAATTGCCGATTAACTGAGCATCCCAAGCTTGAAGAAACTGCAATCAATTATTACGTTATAAAATTATTGTTTCGCTAATTCGTCGGCAGAATCAAAGGTATTTTAATAAACTTAAGACAATCATACTTCTTTTAAAATTGTTATTATAATATATTGGTTTAATAGCATAGGAAGGAATTGTTCACTTCAGTCCACAGGCCGTAGAAAAAGCCTGTTCTACTAGTCCCAGACCCTTTTATCAACTAGATTATCGTTAACTTTATAGTAAGCCTTTTTACACAGCTTTTCTTTAATACATTTCTTCAATTTTTTACAAGGCAGAGATTAAAGAGCCACTGGGATTTTATTAAAGAAGAGTATCCCTTTTCCCAAAAAAGAATAACTTACTTTAGATAGTCTAGTACGGGGAAATTGCAGCCTGCGTTTGTTCCTAGTATTAACATTGAGCGTATGTTCTATTATAGTAAACTTATCACTATTTTTACAAAAATAAATACAGTCTAACTACACTTTATTAATTGCATGGAACTGTCACGTATCCCCTGGAACCCTTGTTTAAAAGTGTAAAAAATATGATACCTTTTTAATTTTCATAATTATTATAGTCAGTAGGGTAATTACTATACGTGTCGGGTAAATTTTCTATTGTTATAGTTTAAATACATAATTCATTATACCCTACCCATTTTTTGCGTTAATCTAACAGGCATACTGTGTCATTCATTTTTTTCCTAAGGATTAATAATTAAGAACGGTTCAACTGAGCTAAGAATATTAATGCCCGATTAGTTAGTTTAATTTAAACGTAGGGTCTTTGAGCTTCCGGTTAGAGTTGTGGTAAACTTGTATAAATCCTTACTTAACAGCTTAAGTAACCGTTAATTCTTAATTAACGACTTAGTGTACTACTGTAAGCGCCCTTTTTAATTCATGCCCAGATTTAAAACGATTTTGAATATAAATTTTATGATGCAATCATGAATCTTATTTGAATAAGGTGCATTCAATTTGAATGCATAAAACAGCATTTTAAATTCGTGTTGTTCCTAGATCAACTATCTGTGGCCCATTATTTTTTTAAAGTAAAAAAAAAAAGTTTTATATTGGTTTAATGTCAAAGATTATTTTTGTTTTTAATAGGGATAGTTTATCTGTCAGGAAATGGAAATCATGCTATTATTATCACATTCCAAATACAATTTAATTTCACTAAAATAAACTAGATGGCGCTACACGTGAAATGAAACGTTATACGCAAGATGTTTTCATTACATTATGTTTGTTATATATATAACATAGAAAACTCACATATATTATAAGTGACAAATAATTTTACATCTGTTATAAAATTTTGCATTTTACAGCAAGATTATTGAAAATTTAAAAGGCTTAATTCATAAATTCCTTTTCGTAGTACGAACCAGAGTCATTGAAGGTCTCCTTTTTTTCCCTTTTTATCCTTTTAATTATACAGTATTTCTGTATTACTACAACGAAGTGTAAATCAATATAAATAATAAACGAATATAACATTTCGACGAAAGCATACCTATGTATGAGTTATATGAAGGATGCATGAATGTCGTGATTGACGTTAGATCACTTCCAAAGCTACGTGGGTTGCTAATGCCCTCTCGAATACAATATAAATGTATCGATATCACTGGCATGCCACTTTGTGTAGTTTTAATGGAGAATTTGATTTCAAATCTATTTTAATAGCTCAATGCTTTTTGCTTTGTAATATTTGGACCGCATCGGTTTCATCTAATCTTTGCGATTTGCAAGCATGTAATAATAATCACCTGATATGTTTTTTTAATATATATTTCTAGTGGCTAATCTCCTACTAGGTATAACTTATATAAGCAGTGATGGACTAGTGGCTTCAGCGTGCGACTCTCCAGGGTTCGATCCCCGGCTGTGCACCAATCGAATTTATATGTACATTTATACGTACGGTGAAGGAATACATGAGGAAACCGGATTTAAACCCAAAAGTCAACGGCGTGTGTTGTGTAGGTTGACCTACTTGCTTATTAGAAATGATCTTGGAACAGATACAGATCTTGAGGCCCAGACATAAATGGTTGTAACGCCATTGGTATTATCTTTAGCGCATATATACAGTGTTCGTAAATAATAATAGTATTACGTATTTTTTTTTATATAATAGGGGGGCAAACGTGCTTGCGGGACGACCAAAAAGGGCAGCCCATTTTTAGTGGGTGCGTTGCCGGCCTTTGTGTATTTCTGTTAAAAACTCATTGTATTATATTGATAGCAAGTTTTAGAACGTTGTCTCTTAAATTGTTTTTTTAAAACTGTTTGACTTAAAAGTATCTTAGCACCACACAGAAATATTGTGTGTTAGCAAGCCCTGTTGGAATCTCCCGGTCAACTGTAAATGAAAAAAGCAAATTTTTAGGGCAAAAATGTCAAAGTGAAGTCGGTTAAAAAGGCACTCATATTTATTTAAGAAGCTTATTTAATGTTTTACGATACCGCTAAACATCTAAAACTTAATGTATACTAAAGGTTTATAATTTAAAATATATTAGATCTCATAAATCAGATTAATATAATAGATGGAATTTGTTATGGACAGGATTACCCGAGTTCAGACTGTCATGATTTGTCCTTTAGCTTACCTTCGAGAACGCTCGGTATACAATATGAATTATTAATTTGTTAAATTGTTTGACGTTTTGAAAACAAGTATGAACACACAATACAAGTTGTAAGTTACAATTTGACATAAATAATTGATTTTTTAACTCGACAAATGCTTTAAAAATGTTTAGAAGAATAAATTTTGAAGAATTTGTATTTTTTATTTATAGTTTTTGTTAAATTTGACTTCTACAGTACTAAAGACCTTTCCAGCCTGGCAATATATAACCAACAATCTAGGTCTGGGCCCCAGATTTCTTTATCTGTTTCATGATAATTTGTTTGTTTTAATAGGCAAGTAGATGATCAGCCTGTGCCTCCACAAGCCGTCGACTTTGGGTCTAAGCCCTAAGGCGTGCTGGTTTCCGAACGCCGTTTTCCTTCACCGTACGAGCGAGTGGTGTGCACCAATGGTCTTACCATTGTGCATTAAGGGATCGAACCTTCGAAATCAGGGAGGAGAGTCGCACGGAGGAACCATTAGGCAACACTTCTCTTACTGTATCTAAAAAGAATAAAAAAAAAGTTGTTTATGTTATAATGTTTTATGTTGTTCCCTGTCTATACAGTTTTTCGGTAAGAGTTTCTGCCCTGAATGTAGTTTAGCTTCAACATAAAGACACAACGGTGGAGTAGTAGTCAGAAGTGATTAGAACATTTAAGATGATAGCAATATAAATATATAGCAGTTATAAAATCGTGGGCTCAACTTTACTGTTAACATTATTCCTGTAGGAATAAAACTCGTTCAAACAGCGGTGTTAAAATTTTGTGGGCGTTTATGATGATATCGTGATGCCAGATTTCCATTTGTAGGTGTTAAATTTATTATTTATTAGTGATAGAGGAGTCTATAGTGGGGCTTAGTGTGAAAACGTAGAGTGATCCGTATTTTTTTTATAGAACAAAGGGCAATAGGCTGGCTCACCTAATGATAAGTGATACCGTCACTCATGGACAATCAATGCAAATGGTTTGCGAGTGCGTTGCTGGCTTTTGATATATTATATAATGTTTCTGTTGGATTTATGCTAGTAGCATTTTAATAAAACTCTTAACGGTTATTAAATATATGGACACTTAATTCCAGAGGGTTCGCAAATGCGTTGCCAGCTTTTTAACCGGCTTTCCGTTTTCTCAGGAATCAGTAGTGTGTATATTTAATTTTTTAACATCCCGAATAGATTTGTATTATGTTCTTTGTGCTATGAGATATTACCATATTAACAAATTTTCATCCAAGTCAATCTTCATTTGTACGTCTGTCAGTCATAATGAGTGACGTGAGGCGCCAGTTTGGTAAGATCATGGATCATTCTATTTAGTTTGGGTTAAAAGTGGTTTTAAGATTAAGCGTTTAATAACAATGTAATGTACAATACCGAACGCAATATCATTTACTTGGGTACCTCCCAAATCTTTTACACACTAAAGGGTTTTTAACTTCTTTCTAGTTGTTAATATTTTTGTTTTTCGTCTTGATATATAGAGATTGTGGTGATTATTTCGCATGGTTTTCAAACTCAAAATATCTTTATTCATATAGGTAAACAAGTACACTTATAAATCGTCAAAAAGAAGTTAAATTAATAGTAAATTTAAATTTACTACCAGTTCGCAAGTCAAGGGCGTATAGCAGGTAAGAAGAACTGGCAAGAAACTTTCCGCCACTCTTTATCAAGTATTGTCATACAAATTGTTTAAACTGGAGCAAATCAATCCCAAGGATTAGGATCGTTTAAGTATTCGTCAAATTTATAAAAAGCTTAAGTTATTAATTTATGTTTAATGAGGGCTTTGAATTTATTAAGCGATAATTTTCATCTATTATCTAAAAATTCTCCTACTTGTAACGATTGTAAAATATGAAGTCTAGATGTCGAGAGTCAAAGGTGGGTATCACCTGTCTTCGATTTGACACATACCTATTCACAATTAAACAAGTTGCAGTTTCATCTTTTGTTATATATTCTCAGAATGGCTTCTCGTAAATATTATAAAGAAACTAGCTGACCCGGCAAACGTTTATTTTAACATACAACATTTTTTTAGTGCAATAAAAATAACTATCTACAATAATAACAAATAGGGGTAGATCGTAGAGGGGTGAAAATTAAGGGTTGTATGCTTGTATCATAAAAAAATATTTTTTTTTTGGGGTGAACACCACTTATCACTTAGGGATTTGAAAGATAGGTATAGTAGCCGATTCTCACACTTACTGAATATGCATAAAAATTTTCACAAGAATCGGTCAAGCCGTTTCGCAGGAGTATGGGAACGAACATTGTGACACGAGAATTTTATATATTAGATTACTTGGTTGTTTGATTTATTTTAAAAAATTACGTTAAAATCTTGTTTGTTTGAACCAAAAATATAACATAAATTTTATTAGAAACATGTAAACTTGAAATGAAAGTTAGTGTGGGCGTAACGTCCACTCTAAACAAACCGTGGACACGTTGTAAATTAAAAAATTTAATGTACATTCAACTACAAAAGTTGATATTGATTAAATGTCAAATCTACACGACCGATTATTTGGGGTCATTTATTATCTTGTTAGGTCTTGTCCTCAGATTTCTGTTTGTGCTTCATGATCTAAAAAGCAAGTATGTTTTCCTTCACCGTTCGAGCGAATGTTAAATGTGCATATAGACAAAAAGTCCATTGCTATATAGCCAGGGATCGTACCTACGACCTCAAGGATGAGAGTCGCACGCTAAAGCCTCTAGGCTTACACTTTTTTTTATAGAACAGGGGGCAAACGGGCAGGAGACTCACCTGGTTTTAAGTGATACCGCCGCCCATAGACACTCTCAATGCCAGAGGGCTCGCGAATGCCTTGCCGGTCTTTTAAGATTTGGTACGCACTTTTCTCGAAGACTGCTTTACTCGAGAAAAGTCTCATACAATTTAAAAGTGAGGGCGATAAATATAATTTATGATCGATACATCAGCGCCGTTTTTATTATATGAAGTTTTAGATTTAACGTCGTGACTGTACCTTAGTTACGGTTGAATAACGATCGCCGAGGCTCGGAAAGTCTCAAAGGGCCTTCATTACTGACCCGACTCCGAACCGAATCCTTTCGTTAGAGGTCTATTGTAACAAAAACTTCGTTTATTTATCACCTCAATACATCGTTAACTAAGGTGACAATAGGTGGTATGGTAATGCAGGTTTTGCGTT
Organism: Pieris napi; assembly: GCF_905475465.1. Taxonomy (NCBI): domain Eukaryota; kingdom Metazoa; phylum Arthropoda; class Insecta; order Lepidoptera; family Pieridae; genus Pieris; species Pieris napi. Next base: position 10,081,881 of record NC_062255.1, read on the forward strand.
TATTCTTTACCAGAGAATGATTCTTTAACTAACGCATTGTATTCTGACCGACGGATTTAATTCAATATTCTATAAATCTTATTGACGTATTGGTTTTTTGCTTTCTTTACTCGCGTTCTTCAGATCTTCTTGCATTCCCCCCTATCTTCGGCCTTAGCGACATTAACTTGGTCGGCCTCGAAGTGTTGTGTTTTCCACTTTACTGGTAACCACAACCTTGGGATCCTTTGTACTTGTCTGAGAATTGACAAATGGGTTTTTTTTAAACTTTCATTTTATCGTATCTTGTACTGAATGTTTGTTATACATTAGTTTAATTTCGGTTTGTGTCAAAGTATTTTGAATGTGATCTTACATAACTTGCTTTTAAAAATAATTTATAACTTAATTTAACTCTCCTTAAATTAAGTAATTGTCATTTAACGTTAACTTTCTATCATAAAATGTAATCGTCGGTGAATGTCATTAAAAATTCACCGGTGTATCTGAATTGGATTATTTAAATTAGCTTAAAGAGCTTTTAGATGACGGTATCATCAAAGCCCAGGATTATCTTTAGTTGACAGCTTACAAAATCTTTTTAATTAGTAGGAAGCTTCCAAACCACAATCGTTTGATTACTCCCACACTTATTGAGATCGCTCCTTTTGCGTTTTTATCTTTTTATTGACCTGTTAGCTTTAAATCTGATTTATATGGTTATTAATTTTGTAAAGTAAGTGTAGTATGTTAATTGCGAAACCAGTGTATTAGTGCCATTTCTTTTACTAATAACTACTTAAGATGTCATATGGAACATGGTGTAATGGTTGCAGCTCCTTACAAACATTGTGTAAAACAAAAACCTTAGCGATTAAAAAGATTGGTGGAGAGTTTATTGCCAGTTCTTCCGTTGATTTGATAACTGGCTGTAAATGTAAAATGAGAAGCATTATATATATTTATATATTGACGTTCATAAGTGTACATTGTGTTACCTAAATTAATAAATGATTATTGAATTGAATGATCAGTAAAAATTATTTTCCTAAAATTCACTGTTTTATCAAGAAACCAGTTAGTATATGTAATATGTATTGACATTTTATTTATAGGTCAATACATATTACATAACAATAACCTGCTTTAACAGGAGTTCTAAATAACTCCTGTTAAAGCAGGTTATTTATAGCAGAACTAAAAGAAGCAAAACTAAAAGAGCGTACCAATTCTTGAAAGGCTGGCAACGCACTTGCGAGCCTACTGGCAGTGTGAGTGTCCATGGGCATCGGTATCACTTAACATCAGGTGAGCCTCCTGCCCGTTTGCCTCCTATTACATAAAAAAAACTAAAAATCTTGCTTTATATTTAGGTACTTATAAACAAATATCTATGGTATAGTTTACTCCCATTAATCTAGGGTCCTTGAAAATGAAAAGATGTGAAATTGACAAAGATCATCATGAAATTATTAAAGAAATCTGGGTTGCAGACCTAAAAATTTTTTTAGCACCACTAGTATTTTATAGCTTGTATATTACGATACGACTAAAGGTATTAAGAGTTCTGTGAATAACGTTCGAAGTGGAATTTGTATTTATTCGTTTTGCTTAGTTCTTAGTAAATTGTAATATATCACTTTGTTGCTTGGGTAATTTTGTTGAACCATGATCGATTTATTCTCTTCGAGTAATTTCATTTTGTGTTTGTGTTTAGGTTTTGAAATGGTTTAGTTAATATTTTTGCTAGTGGCAACATTTTTTAAGAGCTTGAGAGATTTTTCATATTGATACAAAGCTGCAGTTACTTGACCTATTTCTTTCATTAGAGAGCTTTTTTTAAAAAATTGTGTGAAAATAAAGTAGCTAATACTTTATTTTAATATATATTACCTAGCGTACCTAACCTCTATATAAAAATAAGATATAATTATGGTGAACAGTGACCTAAAAACAATGCATCTGCATTTGCATCTACATCTACCGCATTTAGTATGGAGAGTATTTAGAGGCAACTCCTTCGGATTAATACCTGTAGCTGAGTTTCATCATCGGACGTCGAGGCAGAATACAAAATTCCACCTGGATCACCTCGACGTCCGTCGTTTCACAACTGCGTTTCTTAAGACAGCTTTTGCGCGCTATGTGGAACCAGCTCCCACTGAAGTATTTCCGAACCGTTAGACTTAGGGTCTTTCAAGAAAAGTGCGTATCAATTCTCAAAAGGCCGGCAACGCACTCGCGAGCCTGGCATTGAGAGTGCAGCGGTATCACTTAATATCAGGTGAGCCTCCTGTCCCTTTTGCCCCTATTCTTTAAAAAAAAAAAACTCCACTTAATAGATAGAACAATAGTAGAAATAATAATAGATAGATGTTTTTTATTCTCTTAATTATTTCCTTTAAGCAGAGAGCCATGAATAATTGCCAAAAATAATATTAAACACTTAATTTCACAATATGAAAACGATTTACGATGATTATTACGTAGTGATATCTTTCTGGCAATTACAACTACCTCATTCGTTATTATTAAATGAGAACCAGTGTAATCTGTCATAAAACGCGTGATCCAGTTATTTATATGTTGGTGGATTTACTGGTGAGGAAGCCTATGCGCATCCGTTTCGAGTTTGGACAGAAATACTCAGTCGCTAGATTCCACACTGTCTCGGTCGACGAACTTGCAATTCCTATATTAAAAATCTTCTCTTGAACTTCTAAGGGTAAGATTCAGTGACGATACTAACACAACCAACGACTTTGACTCTTGTACGTAACATTTCTTGCATTTTTACATATGGGGCCGTTTTCGTTTTCAAGCATAGTCAATGTGTGGGTTATATGTGTAAAATAGTAAATAATAACTGTTTACGTAATCAAAAACAAAAAAATACTTACGATGCGTTTTCACTGCCGCGCCAAAGATTAATAAAACATATGAATCAGTGCTATAACAATGTATGTATATCCTTTCTATAAGTATAAGATATTTTCATAAGTATCTGATTGTCCTAATTTTAACATTGTGATGTTTGAGAGCAAAAATAAAATAAAATCCAAATAAAACATAGTAAATTGTAAGAGTTAAATGTCTCTAGGCCTCATTAAAATTGAGATTAACCCTTTCGATTACATTTCCCGTTCCCAAATTCCATTCTCGTATCATACATTATGTTGATTCTAATTTTCGATTCTGATCGTCAAGTGCTATAACCATTTATCGTGATACATCATTAGTCCGTTTCATTCCAACTCGAGCGCGTCGCTTAAGTGAGAAAGGGAGGCAACAGGTGTTTGGGTCAATGGTTGCAAGGATGGTGTGAAGTCCTGTGGCTTCCAATTATTCTGACGGCGGTGGTCGGCGGGCAGGCGCCTTGCCCCCTATCGCGGTTGGCCATCGATAAACCGGTCCGTTTTTCGTTTATGTGTCTCGGCATCTCGGATTTAATCTGATGGTAATAAAAACAAATGTTTTTTAAAAGTATTCACGATTTTACTTTCCTATACTGTAGGGTCAAAAAGGCGTCAGGCGAGTGATTAATATTTATAACTTGAGTAACTCGCCGCTAGGCTTGTTATTACGCGTATTAAGATACGTTAGCGGATAATTACTAAGGTACCCGGTATTGATGTCGTATTAACGCTATAAATGAAATTTTATAGCAAAAAGCTAGTGCAAGTTTTATATCCACTTTCTTTAATTATTTTGATAAGCCATTAGCCATTTCCTGTTGATTATTATAGGATTCTTTGTTTTTATAAAAACTTATGTTTGTGCGGAGATATTTAAACGAACATTTGTTACTTGTAGAACACGTGCCATCGCGTACTATATGTCGGGAAGACATGTTTGTACTATAGTATATTAATCTCTTATGTATTTAAAATATAACGATTTCCATTACTTATGTCCTACAATTTCATACGATATATCATGTGTGTGCTGTGCCTTATATTTCTATGGTTACGACGCCGTAAGTTTTCTTCATCTGAGGGTAATAATTATAGAAACTATGTGCACGCAGCCACTATTATTACCAACTAGTTCCATAACGTTAAGTAATATTATCCACGTTTCTAGCTTTTTATCTAAAACTTATCATTTGCATCGCACGACTCCGGGCCGTGACTTGTGGTTTATTAAGTATTTTTATTCCCACACGAGTGAACGGTACAGACTTTGCAAAGTTTTGGTGGGTCGCACATTAAAATTCTACCGACTGATGTACTTCTCTCTGAGCAGTGTTGGCCTAGTGGTTTGGGACTCTCACACCTGAGGTCGTAGGCTCGATCCCCGGCTGTGCACCAATGGACTTTCTATGTGCGCATTTAACATTTGCTCGAACGGTGAAGGAAAACATTATAAGACATGTCTTAGACCCCAAAAGTCGACGGCGGCTGGAGGCTGAACACTTACTTGCCTATTAGATTGACAAATGATCTTGAAACAGATTCAGAAATCTGAGGCCAAGACCTAAAGAGTTTGTAGCGCCACTGATTTATTTATTTTTATGTACTTCTATATTTTGATTGCAATTTTGGATTACACCCTGTAAAGTGTTGCAAAAAACATACGAAATTAAAGTTTTTTAAAGTAATTTGTATGTCTAACCAGACTGGGGTGATTGACACTCTCAGACTCAGAGTCTAATTACGAAAATTACGTAATACATTGATGCATATATGTGTGATAAAAATATAATTAAAATAAATATACATAAAAGTTCCCTGTATGAAGAACTATAAATTCTATCTATTTATAATATTTCTGTTTATAGTGTGACCCGGTTCGGTCCGTGAGATAATCGCAAACGGTAGTGTCCGAGCACGTAGCTGGTGCCTTATTAGGATGACGACATTTTTTACCATGAAACAAGACATCGAATGGATCGTTTACCGAGAACGATTTAAAGCTGCTTTTTCCAACATTTTTATATTGATACAAAGACAGTTACATTTGCAAAGGAGTACGGACATTGAATGTTTAATTTTTACGTAGAAAGCGCAGATCGCAAGATCGCAATCTCATTTTGGCGGGTTTTGAGAAATTTGGAAAGGTACGCGTAATTTTTATTGATTATTCTCGATAAAATTATATTTAACTAGCGAGATGGAGTAACTGCAAACTTTAGTCGGGCAAGGGGTAATAGACGTTAAAAGAGATTCGTAGATAGACTTCGGAATGAGTGTATACCTAGTCTTTGTTAATATTGCATTCATTTCATCAAGTTTGTTTTGATTTTTTTATTGGATAGGTGTCCAACGTGACGCCCAAAAGGGTCATCAAGTCACCAAATCAAGTCATCGCAGCCCATCCACATGAGTGCGTTGCCGGCCTTTTGAGAGAGGAGTTTACGGTTTCTTTAAAAAATTGGAGGTCGTATCTCCGAGGGAAAACCCCACAGTTCGCTAGTTTGCAAAAGAAAGTCCCTTGTAAAGGGAACAATGGAACACTTCCAACCAGCCATCAAGAATGCTCATGAAATATAAAGTTATAAGCAATGATAAAAATAAGATCAATACTGTGAATAACACACGATTTATGAATTCTGAAAATCTTTGTGTGAAACCATGTTCATATCTCTTGACGTTATATTTAAATGTTTTACGATTTATAAATCATTGTTAGGAAGAATAAGCGCCAGTCGAGACTGGTCATCGTTCAAACGACTCAAGTTTTTATAATTGATTGCAATAAATGGAGTCCTTTTATAATGATTGAAATATTCCATATATTTGATAATTATTGAATTATATACTGAATACGACATTATTTGGTACTAAATTAAATTATATATAACAACAATACAATATGTTTACAAAAAGGTTCAAACATTTAGGAAACTTGGAAAGATAATAGAATAAATACATATAAAATAGATATATATGTAATAATATAGAGAATAATAAAATTTAATACATGTTATTATAAGTAATTATATTTCTTTTAGATTGTTAATTATCTGTCATGTGTCAAAAATGACGTTTTATTTAATTGTTATATTGAGTTAGTTAGTCTGTGGTTAAAGACCCGAGTTTTGGATTGTCACTTGAATTTTTGTTAGAAGAATTTGAATTTTAGGTATATCAGAAAAGTCTTTTCAACCTTCATTTTTTTAGTGATTGAAGCGAAATGGCCAAGACAAAACATTTCACAGTATGAAAACGTAAAAGTATGAAGTCTAAAGTTTAGCTGCCCCATTTAGTGAGAGGTGCGTTCAGCTATTGATCCATCATCGCCATTAAGTGACTGGACAGATTTGACTAAGAAGTAAAATTTGTGTATGGCTAGTGGAGTTCGAACCTAAGCTCTTATGGAAATCTGATAACCAATGTATTTTACGTACCATTTTCATTGATCTATTGACAGTGTTAAAAAACTGTTTAGAGTTTGTTTCTTATGTTCTGAGAACAGCTAGTTGTTGGAAATTTGAGCTCAATATTTTTTTATCTTGTTTCCAATTCAGATATCAATATTTTATTCCTAAGATTAATTAAATGTTTAATAATTGTTATACAGTGTCAATTAAAATGATAATAAATCATTTAATGGAAAAAATTTACAATGGAATGTATTGTTTGTGTATGATAAGTGAACGTTTAAATGACTTCAAAATGGCGAATTTTGTTTAAAATCTGGTCACTTAGTGGGACATTACTGAGTTGTGTAATTGGTCAATGAAGGTGACGGCGGAAGACTGTTCGGTGTACAGTAATCCCCCTATAACGTGTTAGGACCGGACCGCGTTATAGAAAATCGCGTTGTATTCTCGTAAAACCGTTTTTTGACAATTAAAAAACCATGAATAGGAATTAAATAAAGTTATTTAGTTTAATTTTAAAACATAATTGAAACATGTGCAAAGGTACGCAAAACTAATTACGGACTTGACAAATTATTATAAATTTCACACTACAGAAATATAACTTGATAGGTTAGCGAAAATACTGCGTTCTTAATTGAGGCAACCCTAGTATAAAAGAAAAAACTAAAAAATAAAAGAGTATGCTTAGTACAAATCAACATTGAAAAATTATAGAATTACCAAACTTAATGTAAAATAATACAAAAAATAATGTAAAATAAACTAAAATCTAAACTCACGGATTCATGAATAACTTTTTTATTAATTATTATGTTGTCAATTTTCTAAGTAGTGGTACGCGTTCCACATATTACTTTTTAAATACCGCTACCCAGGTGATAAATGACTTTTGAAGTCTTATTACTGCCATTTTAGGTGAGCAATAAAGGCAGATAAGGCAGCCGGAAGTCACCAACAAATCGGACCCGTGCGGGTAGGGTTGTCAGAAATACAAGTTTTGGCACGTGGTCAATTTGAAAGGTGTTTTTCGTATATTAAAGATGTAATATAATCACGCATAATGTTAGTTAATTATTATATGTTAATATGTTATGTTATTATGCATAATGTTAGGTAAATAGTTAGGTTGTAATAATTCGACGAGACTTTATAAGACACCTTAGCTCTGATGCAGGCAAAAACATGTTTATTATAATAATATGATTAATATATTTTTTACTAATCATATTTTACACACACACGCACATAATAGAGTTCTGTACAAAAGAAATAAAATGGCACATTTTATGTAAAATATTTTGGATAATATTCCTAAAAAACTAAGTATATATTATGTTCGTTGACAGAATGAAAATTGCTTACTTTCCAGTGAATTGCGGAAAGTATATTATGTTGTCTTTCGGAGAATGTTGTAAGTAGGGTTGACAACCTTAGTTCCGAGGTTCTTATGAATTATCCAAGCGCTCGCGTGTTGGCGACTTGGCGGCGCCTGCGCAGGACACACGAGCACAGCTGTAAACACTGGAAGATAATAAGCAAAGACAGTCATTCTACTCGGTAATTTTCATATTCGAAGCACCGCCTAGGGCTCAGATAGACTCTCATTAAAAATATTCATGCCTTTTTCAAGGTTTACGGGGTTTTAAAGAAGCATGCATATGACCTTTATTAGTGCCAAAAAACATTTAGTTATTGTTTTGTATCGTACCTATAGAATTCCAGTTTTTTATTTTTATTTTTATAAATAGCTTCACGCAGAGCGTATTGCCACATAGAATTCCAGTTATTGAGTAACCAAAAGAGCAGTGTTGGCCTAGTGGCGTCAGCGTGCGACTCGTCCTTGAGATCGTGGGTTCGATTCCCGGCAATGCACTAATGGACTTTGTGCGTGCGCACGATGCAGGAAAATATCGTGAGGTAACCGGCTTGCCTTAGACGCAAAAAGTCGACGTGTCAAGCACAGGAGGTTGATCACCTACTTTCATATTAGATTGACAAATGATCATGAAACAGATGACAGAGAAATCCGAGGCCCTGACCTAAAAAGATTGTAACTCCATTGATTTTTTAATAGAACCATGGAGTCATGTCAAACATTTTAATTGTCATGTAAGTCAAACATTAATTACGTTCAGTTATTAATTAATATTCGTTTGATATGGGCGAATACGAATATTCGGTAAATATCTACTATACGGAAAATCTTCGTTGCATCACTAGTAATTAAATATCAGTATTTATTTTTGAAACTACCTTCACAATACAACGGAATAAGGAGAACGATATGCCGAAGATAGTCTGGCGGAAACGTAGGCTCATAAAGGGTGTAAATACCTAGAAATACAGAAAAAACAAACACGGTAGAATATAAACACGATACGTATCATTAGTTATGTCGGGATGCTCTTATATGGAGAAAGCATTCGCTATGGGCGAATAAGATTTTTTATTTTCTAGAGCACATTGCGTGCATATGTAACAATAATACATTTATTTTACAAGAACTAGCCATTTTAATACAAATACTTTTATATATAAACGCGAAATATTATATGTATAACAGTTCCAAGTGCACAACACCAATCGCGAGTCATTCGCAAATGTAAAAAAATCGTTTATATCCGTTAATAGAGTTTTACTTAAATGTATGCGACTAGCATAAATCTACACATTATAAACTATAATATATAATATATATCAAAAGCCGGTAACGTCGGGTCTTTCAAAGAGCTTATCAATTCTTAAAAGGCCGGCAACTCGCGAGTACTTTGGCATTGAGTGTCCATGGGCGGCGGTCGTATAGTCGCCCAGTTCTAAAAGAAAAACCGTGTGTACTTATGTACACGCGTTAGAAGTTATACTTCTTTGCTGTAACAAGATAAAAATCTTTTCAAAAATTTGATTCTACGTTTGTAGAAAATACGACACTAATAATAAAAAACTAAAATGTTGACTATAGCTAACTTCAGGGTGTCGGTTATTTGTGACGGTGTGCGCGAGCATCGTAAATATTTACTCTCATCATTTTTCCCTAACGCGCCAAAAGAAGGATAACTTCAAAAATGTTGAAATTTTATCGGCTTCCATTCTAGATACTCTTTTATTTAAGTGTGACGTGAACTATTTGGAGTGAACCCGTGCGACCAATACATTATTACGAACAGTATTCAGAGTACGTGAATGACGCTGGTCGCATAAATTCACTTCGAAGCCAATTAATGCTAGTTAAGGCAGTGGTGCATTTAAATGGGCATTGCGATTTATTGCGTTCCATATCAATAGGAAAAAGTATCTAGGAAACGACATTACTAGTGAGCTATTAGGGACACTAGTTTGTGAGAGCGCTTTTTTGTTTATATGTTCTATAATTAATATTGGGGGCAAACGGGTAGGAGGCTCACCTCACTCTTAATTTCAGAGGCCTCGCGAGTACTTTTTAAAATATGGTACCCTCTTTGAAGGACATGGATAATTGGTTCAGAAATACTTTAGTGGACAGCGGGTTCTGAAGCAGTTCATACTGAAGGCTTGATGATTCTGATGGATAGCGACTGATTGTCACTCAAAACACACAATGTACTTGCGACTTATAAACGTCAATAAATAAATAAATACATATTAAATGCTTCTAATTTTACATTGACTGCCATTTCTCTAAGGTAGAATTCTCCAAGAAAATATAATATCACAAATTTTACACACATACTCATCAATTATATAAAATCATAAAAATTTCATACTAGCGAGGGAAAAATTAAACAAGCAACCTTATGGTTGCTTGTTATCTTAAAAAATAAACTAAATAGAAACTTAAACGTCACTAAGAGCGTGATAAACAAAGTTACGGTAAGAAGGAAGATTATTGTAAAATATATCAATATTTACATCAATGTTAGCAATTAAGTTAAGTAAGAGCGAGATAGCCTATTCACTGGACCATTAAAAGTAGCAGATAAGCGAGCTGGGCACGAGGAGGCACGTATAGAAGTTAGTTCTAGTAACTCTAGGATAAAAGAGTGGTGGAGAGTTTATTGCTCTTCTCTTCCTTTCTACCATCTTGATTTGAGAACTGGCAGTAAATGTAAAATTAGAAGCAATATATTTATTTTTTGACGTTAATAAGTGTACATTGTTACCTATATGAATAGATGATTTTGAATTTTTTTTTGACTTACAAAGAAACGAAAAAGGAAAGGAAAATATGACCTTTGCTGTCAATGATTGGCATCCCTCTGCATAACTGTTAACTATACATGAGTAGTTCCAATCCCTTCATATTATGCAAGAAAACAATTCATGCTCCACTGAACATTACTTGGTGTGTGCGCGTCGAATGATCATAAAATCATAAAAGCGCTAGTTATGGCAATTACAACCTTAACAGAACATTATAAAGTTGATTATCCTTTAAAGGATCTTTCATTGCGGTCAGGTGTATGTAGATGAGATCGGGTTTCCGTAAACGGTATTGTATGAGGACTGGGTAATTGTATCTGTGACAACATTGTTGATGGACGTGACCCAGGGTTGATTGCCTGATTTTTTGATACGTGATATCATGATAATTGTTCTGATTGTTTTCAGTGTTAGTCTGCAACACTTGTGAATGTTATGAAAAGTCGTACAATAAGATTAAACTGACAGACATTGAAGACAAAACAATCTGCTGTGCTCTATCCTAAGCAGTAGTTTAGAATAGTGAATGTCCGCGCTAACCTCGACTGCATTCATCATCATCATCATCATCAAGGGCTTTACAGCCCCTTGTGGCTTTGTGTGTGTGGTATATTTCGCCATCGCATTCTGTTTCGTGCTTCTTGCGTCCAACTTCGAACCCCTATTGTTTTGAGGTCCTTGACAACTGCATACCACCAACGTAGCCTCGGTCTACCGGGTTTTTTTCTTTCTCTCACACTCCACCAGGTTGTGAGTTCAGTTAGGACCTTGGGGTATCTTCCGCCATTCGGTGCACATGTCCCAACCATTTGGGACTGCATTTTATGAATTGGACGATGTTGGCGTTGTCGAGTATTTTATAAAGTTCTTCATTGTAGCGAATACGCCAAACACCGTCGTCGCAAACAGGGCCAAAGACTTCTACGACGAATCTTCCGCTCGAAAATAAGCAGAGCAAGCTCGTCTTTCTTGTTAAGGGTCCAGGTTTCAGGACCATTAGTGAGCATTGGTCGTAGTAGAGTTTTGTACAGAAGAAGCTTGGTATTCTTTCTGAGAAGTCGCGATTGGAAATATTTACTATGGCCAAATGATTTGCTATCATGATGCGTCGACTGATCCCTCGGCTGGGATTATTATCACTGATCACCATGGAGCCCAAGTAAACAAACTCCTTACATTTTCCTTACACTGTACTGCATTCAAGCAAGTAAACAATATATGTAATCATATGTGCAGTACTCGCTAAAAATTGTGGCAATAATCTTATAGGGTTGTAAAATTGGACTGCTCACGCGTTGTACGTAGAGAATGTTTACACAGTTTTCTATTTGATGTCTCTTCAATGAACATATCGCAAGTCGAAGGTGATTAAGAGTACAATTGTACGATTTAGGTTAGGTTATCTCAGTATCGTGGCTGTAAATTATTTGTGTTCATTGATTATTCCGATCACTATGTCGCTTCGTGCCTTTTATCTTGCGAGAAAGTCGTTATGATCTATAATTGTCCATTAACTAATGTTTCTATGTTATTAAGAGTTCTTTATTAATGCTAGTACGTTATATTATCTATATTTCTTATGTAGTCGAAAGATTTTTTTTGTTTACAACAAATAAATAATATATATTTAAATATTACCTGTACTGGTAATATTTATTTTCAAAATTTAAAAAAAATTGTATAGGACAACCAAAACCGCTATAATTGTGGATTAATTAGGGTTTTTATGTTATTTAGAGTTCTTAATTAAGACTAGTAGTTACGTTTTATTATCTATATTTCTGAACTTAAAAGTAGTAATTGTATGTAATTTACTCAAAAAGTACAACGATTTAAAAAATACTTATACTGAAAATATATAATTACAAAAATAACAAAAATGTCCAGTCGTTAGACAACCAAGACAGAACTCAAGATAGCCCTTAAATGTGGAAAAACGTAACCTGAAGGTTCTAGGATTGATATCCAGGGAAATAGGTATTCATTGCTTCCAGGAGAAGGCTGATCACCTACTCCTTAAGAATATCTATAAATTGTAGATTAACCTATTCCAAGTTGCAGTTGTAGTCGAGTCATATGCTGTAACTACTGAGCCATAAAGAGAGCATTTTATTTTTCTCAGAATTCAACATCATTTTATTTTACTAAGCAAATAGAAAACTGTTTGTTTACCTTACGTATTCTTGATAAATACAATTATTTATGTATTCTATTTTTGCGTAATTAACGCATTATATATCTTGTATTTATTTCTTATGTATTGTAATTATGTATTATTATTTAATTAAATTGTACGTATGTAAGATCTCTGACATTTTGGAGATGTATTTTCCATACTTTGAAAAATAGATCTTTGAAATAATTTAAACTAATTTATGTTCTAAAAGCTGTTCACTTTTTTTTCTTGAAGCTTGAATATTCGGGCTCTCCAGGATTTGATGAACCAATGGATCTTTGGGATACATAGGTTTTGGTTATCTACCAAAAAATAAAAGCTTTTTTACCGAAGCGCTCAATTACAGTGCATTAATCAATGTCGTGTGTAGGTTTGCAAAAAAAATATTTCAAATCGTATATTTAGTAATACATAGTTTTAGTAGAACACTTTAATTAATGTGCATTGTTAACGTAGTACTATTTTCGTAATTCTTCTTGGAACTAACATGGATTCTTCAGTGGATGGCAGTAAATATCTTACAGTAAAAATTAAAGTTAACATTATTTCAGCGAACCCAAACAGCCAGAAAACAAAGTATAAACATCTTTAATTTTAAGTGTTGTAGATAAAATATTGTTTACTAAAAACTATGTAACATACAGATTAAATTGAAATTAAGCGGTAATTACAAAATTACTGTAAGCTTTAATTGATTTAATTAATTTTCCAAACATTAATTTTACCAATTAAGATGTTATCTCGAGATCATTAAAATAATCCAACGGGCTTATAATAAAACGTCTATTACTTTCCGCCCACAAATAGTTTTAGTAACGGAAACAGCAAAACGAGTAATGAAAGACAGTTTTTAATCAGGTTTTTCGTGTAAGTGTTGCTTCAGTTTCCAAGTCCTATCCCGAAGGTCGTAGGTTCAATCCCCAGCTGCACCAATGGACTGTCCACCTGCGCATATATATCAGCGCATAATACGGTGAAGGAATACATCGTAGGAAACTGATATGCCTTAGACATATGTCAGACACAGACTGATCAATGCCTATTAGAAAAAACAAACAATCACGTGACAGAAATCTGAGACCCAAACCTTATAGGTTGTAGCGCCACTGGCATTTTTATTAGTTTATGTAATTCCATTGCCCCAATATGGGGTATAGGGCGGGCATATATCTGCGTCTCTTTCGCAGACTTATACACAAATTTAAGATTTTTACGCAATTCTTCACTACTGATCTTTTACACTCAAAATGGTACAAGGAAGCGAAATTTATTATTAACAAGATACCCAAGATAGGAGAAAAGCAGTTATCTTGATCGCCGTTGGCTCTTAACGGTCATGTCAAAGGGCAAACGCGTGTGCCGATTTCGTTTATAATCGATTTCACAATGCGTTAATGAGATTATTATGATCAGTGCCATTTGGAACATTAGATTTTATCGTGGACCTATAACATCACAGCTCATTATAAATTTAGATGTGTTATTAAGCTTTCGAATATTTTGATAATTGTTTGTTATACTATAGTGACTTAACAAAATAAAGTGTTACTAAGTTTAGTATATTTTTACATATTAAGAGAGACTAGATCTATTCTTCTCTCAACTTCTCGCGTCATTTGGTCTATTTGGATTATATTATTGCACAACTCTGCGTTTTTGCTCTTACTCGGTTTTTCAATACCGTAGGGACTGTATGCCGTAGTCTTTTACTGATGGTCAAACAGGTAGCGAGAATCCAATCGGAGAGAGTGGACTTCTAAAGTTGAACTATGAATTATTCCAATGAACTTAAGCTAAATCTGGAAATGGACCCATGCGACCTGGATCTCAAACTTGACATAGAGATTAAGAACTGGGACTACACTCAAAGCCAGTCAGAGGGGCAGCGACTCAACTAAAACAACACAGTACCTAAAATCGGCCCTCACGGTTTGCGGCAACCCAAGGCAAACATCTTATTTCTGCTTAAATGAACTTTGTATATCTACTAAAGCTCGTTATAGACTTTATGTTACGTTTGATGAGCACGAAATGACGTTACCAGGAAACTGTCGCCTGATACAATGAAACATCAAAAGCAAGTATCAAAGAAGCCCGCGTGTAAACATCTCTCTTGGACTGGCATGGTTGTTTTCAAAGGGAAAGGCGTAGGATAAAAGGATTTTGACGTAACCAGTGAACGTGTTAGATGTGATATCTATAACTGATGCATTTCTTGACCGATTAATCTTAGTGTTCAAAATGCCAAAACGTCATGATACTTCGTAGTAATCAAAAAAATCGTTTTCCATCTTACATCATGTAACAATGTTTAAACGTTTTCAATTACATTAACATCTTATGTCGAGTTGGAGCTTATTATAAACTCGTTACTCTCATTTTCCTTTTGGGTAAGGTGATTTATTTATTCACACTTCGTTACATTTATACAAAAACAAATAACTTAATACATAACAATTATAAGGGATACAATGGCATGCAAAGTGCAAGAAGTGCATAACCTCTATCTTATCATAAATATAATAAAATATAGAACCTTAATCTAAAATAATATAAAAGAGATATTAACTAAACATACTAAAAACGCAACAGCAGCAAGATATATTTTTTCTATTACCTTTTCCTAACCCATTTCTTAGCCCTAGCATTGATTAGCAAAGAAATCTAACTGATGATATCCGAACTAAAACCTTAGGGGAAGTTTGAGCTTTATTTTCCAAGACAGGAGCCAAACGAGCTGGCTAGTTTTTTTTATAGGATAAGTGAGTGCGTTGCCGGCCTTTGACGGAGGAGAATATGATTTCTTTAAACAGTTGGAGGTCGTATCTCCCAGGTAAGACCCCCACCGGGAGTCGATTCCACAGTTCGTTAGTTCGCAAAAGAAAATGTCTTGTGAAACGAACCTTGGAAGACCAGCCAACAAGGTGATGCTGATGAAATTTTTTATATATAGAATAAAGTACCTTAAGTATATGTTATACGTATATATACATTGATATGAAAATTCTTATTTATTAAGAGACTTCAACGCTTATTCAATGTTAATTTCCTGCCTCTCAGTAGGTATAAACAAAGTTCTAGATTTCTTTTAGCGTTAAGTTAATAGGAGTCGGACGATTTATATCAAGTCTGCAATCTTTTTATTGATCTGTCGTCGATCGGCTATGATCAATGACCGGCACACGTTGTATTGAGCTGGGATTGATTTATTATCTGTCCACAGTTGTATGTCTGTCAATAACTTTACAGTCATATTTTTAACGAATTTAATTATTAGAACAATCTCGTAATTTTTGAGCTATTCTCATTCTGTCATGTGATTTAAATAGGAGCTTTATTTGAAATAAAATATTCATTGACTTATTATGAAATTTCAGTTTAAACTCCGAGAAACATTTAATACATACATATTAACATAGAATGTTGTTGCATTTATTAAAAGTTAGATTTTATTAATTATAAATGTAATAATTAAAGATAAAAAAAGATAGAAAAATATATGTTATAGGTTTAATCTGGTAAAAATATTCATCTGTTTTTCAACTAAAATACTATAAAGCTAAAAAACAGGGACTGGTGTGGGGAATAGCGATAGATGAATTTTGTCACAACCTATTTCTGTCATGGATAAAGTAATTAGTTTAATTAAATATATTTTTAAATCTGTCGTATTTTAACAACTGTATGTAGCACTTCACACTCTGGTCTTTGTATCAAACGAAGCAGCTTTGTTTGAAGGTATTGTTAGAAAATGTTTAGAATTTGTTCATTAATCACTCGGAACAATCGGCTCGTTCTTCGAAATTGTAGTTTGTTTGAGATATTGATGACGAGACTGTGCAACGATTTACGTGTGATATTTAATAGTTAGGTTCATAATTAGTATTGAGTTAGTAAATAGGTAATATCATAGCGACCTCGTTACATTGTCTTGCTGTAAACAATTAAGTACGAATAATTTCAAAATTGGATTTAGCGTTTTTGTACTGTTCTTCTATTTGTTTCTTTAATATGAAAGATAAATCTTATTAAAGTATTATTTAACGTTAAATATTTCGTCTGTTACACACTGACTATATAAGTCCAGGTATGAGAAAGGGTTGTGTGTTTGATTCACGGCGAAAACGTGTTTATTAAACTAGACGAATACGTTGACAAAGGGTAGCGACTAGCTATGCTTAGTGCTAAGTGAATTTATTTGTAACTAGCGGACCCGACAGACGTTGTCCTGCATGATATTTCAAGCTATTAGTATATTAAACAAAGTATGATAGAACCAACTGCAGCGCTCAGTTATTCATTTTTCTTACATCCTCTTTGACGATATTTGCACCACGCATTCTGTCAATGTTATGTCAAACGCCATAAGGTTACATCAAAAAAGTATGAATTGTATGATAGAGTATTCTTAAATTTTCAAATTTTCCGCGCAATTTTCTTAATTTTTTCTTACATAAGAACCTTCTCCTGAGTAACAAACCCAACAAAAAAAGAATTAGCGAAATCGGTCCAGCCGGCAGCCGTTCATGCGTGATGCCGTGACCAAGGGAAATAGGAATTCATTTGTATTTAGATAGATAGATGGTCTAAGCCGAACATTATCTATACTATTAAATATTATAAAAACTTACAAACTTTTTAAACTTTTTAAATCTTTAAAATTGTGAAAACACTATCTTTGTTTAATTGTATATATGCTAGCAATAATTATTATAAGAACGATTTTCGCTCACCAGATTGTAACAAATACTGCCGCCCATGCCTACTAACACTGACAGAAGGCTCACAAGCACATTCTCGGCCTTTTCAGAATTGGTACGCTGCTAAAGGACCCTAAGTCGAATTGGTAGTACTTAAGCCAAGAGTTATTGACCATAAAACATAAGGATAAACACGAATTTATGTTTGTAATTTAAACTGTTGAGTCAGCGCCAAAAATGTATTACCAAAAATGGAAATTTGTATTTCATACCATTAAAGTGTATGTTTGAAGGGCAAAAGCTTGCCAACGGGGCCATTAATTTGAATATGATATAAAACGCATTGGCCAAGACGCGTTCTTTGGTTTTATTACTAATAACTGTATCGAGGTTATTCGAATTAACAGGATGTTGTGAAGTTTGACTCTTATTTTTGATTTGTAACAAATTTCAGTTACCTAATATCCTCAAAATAATGTGTGTTAATGTAATATTAATAATGGAATGCATGAAGGTATAATGTAGGCACGGTGGGTCAAGGTGGCGAGACAAAGTCTAGTTCCATTTCCGTGAAATAATGAATTGAAAACCATTTCCACGGGAAAAATGTAAGCTATTTGGATAGGCAACTAGCTACTTTAATAAAAATATGTTCCTATCGAGAAAACATCGTGAGGTAACCGCCTTGCTTTAGACCCAAAAAGTCGACAGCGTGTGTAAGGCACAGGAGGCTGATCACCTACTTGCCTTTTAGATTGACAAATGATCATGAAACAGATACTTACCTAAAATGGTTGTAGCGCCACTGATTAATGATTTATTTTTATGTTCCTATGGAAAATATCTTTCATATACGTATATAGAGCTTTTGAATTGGAATATGTGTACGGCATCGGGATATAAAGCTAACTCTTATTAGACCGATATTCGAAAGCTTTCCTGTTTCATAACTGAAAACTTCAAGTTAGAAGCAGATATACCTGTGAGAACCTAATTATATATTAACAGCGTTGACAGAATAAGATATTGTTGAAACTTTGCCGTCCAATAAAGTATAGGGTTACGTGGGCTCAGCGGAAAGGTGTACAATGACAAAGAAAGCCGCGCTTGATGAACACATGGTGTCATTTCTGATTATGTTGAATTGTTTATTTATAAATTGGTGCCGGTCATTTGTGTTAGATGAAACACCGTGTTCTTATCAAAGTATTAAGTATAGCAATTCTGCGAAGATGAGTAACAATCGAAAGTTGTAGAGTATGATAGTTACTAAAGGATCTCATTTTAGACTTAATTTATAAAGCGCAATTTCGGCCCAACGTTGAGTACTGTTTTCTTACCTCTGGGTACCAGCTCCTTCCATTTGACTGTATTCAATGAAGAGCGGTTCGAATCGTCGACGACCAGTCCCTTTCCGAGCGGTTTGATCCCTTGGTGTTGCGTAGAGATGTGGGGTCACTCAGCATCTTCTACCGTAATTACCACGGAGAGTGTTCAGAGGAGTTGTTCAAGGAGTTTTTTACGCGCACCACCACTATGTGGACTCAGTTGCCCAGTGAAGTACTTCCGAACTAATTCGACAGAGGGTCTTTCAAGAAACGAGCGTACCAATTCTTAAAAGTCCAGCAACGCACTCGCGAGTCTGTGGCATTGAGAGTTTCCATGGGCGGCGGTATCACTTAACATCAAGTGATACTTCTGCCCGTTTGCCCCTGTTCTATAAATAAATCCAGTATTTAGGACATTGTACCGTATCCATGCCGTATCTCCATATGTTCAGTTCGATTTCTGCTGCTTTGAGTTGACAGGCATAGGCTGCATCTAAATACTTTTTAAACGTCTGTCACAGAACGGGACACGCTTCACGAGACTGTCGGCCAAACTCCAGTAACGGAGAGGCACCAAAAGAAGAATGTAACAGTGTGCGTGCTGTGTTTAATTTCATTTGATTATAAACATGTGTGTGTCTATACTGTGATAAAAGACAATTCGTTAAATAGATCGTGTCTCTGAATTTAAAATATACATTTTATTCTTACGATGTTGAGGCGAGTATGATTTATGTGTTAAGTGTCCTTACAAGTCTTCTGTTTATAACTGGTTTCCAACTGCGATTTTGCACGTGCGCAGATTGATATCACATACTAACTTACGGCAAGTAAGTAGATTTAAAACATTTTCAGTAGTTAAACTGAGATAATGTTTCTAGACTAGATTTCAATTTTTTTTTCTGTGTTGAAGTTTTAGGTGCAATAAAGTAACAAATTTTACCTATATTCTATTATATTATTGTATTACTAGGTGACCCGGCAAACGTTTGTTTTTCCATATTTATTATTTATAGGAGATATAGGGATTGCATATATTTTTGTATGCTGTATCATAAAAAATAAAAACAAAAAAAATTAAAAGAAAAATGCTTTTTACCGGATTAAAGTTATGTATTATTATAAATTTACAACTATTTGACATAATTTTAAATTTATCCGACGTTTCGCGTGCTTTACAGCGTGCGTGGTCACGGTGACTGAAGACAAAAGATGTTGAATGTCAAAAAGTATCACAGCTGCAGAGAAAGTTGCATTATCTGTATTTATTTCCCCGGAGTTGGTATCGACTAAAAGATGGAGGGTTTTGGCAAAAATGGCTCACGGTGTCCTCTATTTTCGCGGATTGTTTTTCTTTTTGAGATTTTCATCTTTTGTCTTCAGTCACCGTGACCACGCACGCTGTAAAGCACGCGAAACGTCGGATAAATTTAAAATTATGTCAAATAGTTGTAAATTTATAATAATACATAACTTTAATCCGGTAAAAAGCATTTTTCTTTTAATGTTATGAGTTATGTTAATCAAAGACAATACAAAAAAAATTGTCTAATAAATAAAAACATGTTTTTTGGGGTGGACACCCCTTATCACTTAGGGATTTGAAAGATAGATAGTAGCCGATTCTCAGACTTACTGAATATGCATTAAAAAATTCATAAGAATCGGTCCAGCCGTGTTGGCCTAGTGGCATCAGCGTGCGACTCTCATCCCTGAAGTCTTAGGTTCGATCCCTGGCTGGGCACCAAAAGAATGGAATTTCTCCTACTTGCCTATTAGAATGACAAGTGATTATGAAACAGATCGAGAAATCTGAGGCCCAGACCTAAAATGGTTTTAGCGCCACCGATTTATTTATTTATTTACATTTGTTTTGGATAAATAAGATGACGTGTTACTTTTAGTCTAATTTATATCATAATGACTAGGTAATCGTAGCTATAAATTGTATAAAAATATTTTAATAAGAAACTTTATCACACTTTGTAAATACCGATTTGTTTAAAATAATAATAAATAAACACATATAATATGTAAATAATTCAAAACGTTTCTAAGCTTATGATAATTGTTGACAAAATTATAAACTGTCGCCCAACCCACGCATTACCGATGCCCGTATCACGAATCAAACTTAAAACTAGTTTATAATATGAAACTTCTGTTAACATATTCAATATGAAATTTGTTGAACTAATGCGCTAGTTTTAATGTTATTTTTTATTTGAATCATATCAGGTCAAATTATGAGATAATTTGTACAAAAATGGTGCACAATATGTACATTTGCTGGTTTCAGCAAATGTACATTTGCTGGTTTCAAATCCAAATCATTCATTATTTTTTAACAGAATTACATGCATTATTCTTAGATATTAGGCCAAAACGATAATGTTGTCAATAAATAAAATAAAGGATATAATATTAAACACATAATATACATAATATCGCTATTGTGAATTCACTCTGCGAACATATATGTACGTCGATAGTGTCGGAGATTCAGTATGTAACGTAATGTACACTTATAAACGTCAGTAAAAATATTATTCTAAATTTAAATTTGCTAGTTCTCGAAGCAAGTAAAACGACCATCCGTCTTTTAAATTGCCAATTTTTTTTTAAATCATATCAGAATACTTACAGCGTCTCGACATGTCTTATTGCTGAATGTATCAGCAAAAGTCTTGGTAAAGTTAAAAAATTACCTGATTTTTATATTTTCCCAATTAATAAATCCATGAATTTCCCTCACCACCCGATGATACTGCGTATTTTTCATGACGCTATTATTAATTTATTTTCACTTTGAAGTTGATTAAAATTAGATTGAGCGTTACTTGAGTAACGTTTGAATACGGACCGAAATATCGCCGCCAGTTAATAATCTGAATTGCAGATGAGAGCGGCGGAATTATACGAATTCTTGACTTTGTCTAATGGTTATATGCACTTTGATCTCACTTTATGGGACTGTAGGAATGTAGGTTTTATGTCTGCTAATAGAACTCTCGTCACCCCTGTTTCTGTTATTATGCCTGGAGTCGAATTCAGGAATTTCGGGTTATAGACACTTTCTACAATTAACGCTTTTTCTCATTCAGAAGCCACTAAAAACCGCTTTAAAAAAATTTCACTAACGATTCAAAACTTTATACATTTATTTATTTTTACTTCATAACATTAAAAGATAAACAAATTATAAGATATGCAACGGGCTGCCTTATCGCTAACAAGCGATCTCTTCCAGGCAAGCCTAGTAAGGAAAAAACTAAAAAAGAAATATTAAGGGTAAAGTACAAGAAGTGCATAACCAAATACATTCACAAACATCTTCTCAACCTGTTCTAGGCTGAAACGGAAAGTATTCTTCTAGTGCAAGAGTAGTTTAATTATAATATTGTAAGTGTTATTAATATGTCAAATGGAAGAGACTAGCTACCCACGACACAGGGAATTCTAGTGTGGCGGCTAGCGCACTTTCTTATTAACTGTCATTTTATATTATGTATATATATAAGGTTTTTTTCTTTTTTAGGTTAATTTGTTATTATTATTGCTTACTGCATATAATTAGGGGTTTGATAAGTGATACGTTTTTGGAAAAATGTGTAAATTTTATCTTTTTTTTCAGGTATGTACAACAATCTGCTATCTAATTGCCATGGTGATTCGATAAAGTAAGTTGTAGTGAGTGTATTAGACGATTTTTTTACCACAGGGCGTGTCTTTCGTATTAATTTTGACAAAAACTTAACGGCTAAAAGCATGATAATCTGATAATAATTATGTCCGTGTAAAATTATTACGCTATTTGAAAGTTAACCAGGTGATTCATTCGTTATTTAAAGTAAGCGTTTAAAATTTTGCTTGGTTATAACTAGTCTCAAGCTAGACTCTCAAGTCAAGAGGAAATTTATAAAAAATGGTAATAAACATAAAATATATGCATACAAAAATGTAAAGCAAGACTCAGTCCAGACAGAGGATGCAAAACTTCCGCAATGGCTAATATATAAAAAATAGTGGCCAATGTATAAAATTATGTTTAGATTATTTCGTATAATATATTTGTCTTAGGTTATTTAGAATACTGCAGATACAATTTAATACAAGAAATTCCTATCTTAATACAAAACAGCCGTTGGTTATATCCAATTATTATTATCGAGATTTGCAAATGAAAACTTGTCGTTCCTTGATTGCTTACACGGAATTTATTAGGTTAATTTAGTGATAGAAACTCGTATTATGAACATATTTATGCTAAATTCCGATAATTTATTAATTTGTTTTTTTGAAAATAATTTTTTATAGGTTAAATGACTGGGTTTTTTAATGAAAAATTTTATGTTTATGGGTTGACTACTATGTTTTGAGAATGAATGGGGTAAAAATGTGACAGGATCTTATTTAAAAATCTCTTATGCATACGTCTCTTATGACCCTTATGGTTCTAGATCAAAAGTGTAACTTGTGAATTACGGAAATTTTTTATTTCTAGCAAGAACTGGAAGATCACTAAATACGGGAATATCATTATGATATTTTTTACTTACTATATATAATTAGCTAATACAAACAGCTGAAAATAACATTTACAATAAGTTCGATACAGTTGTGTTTATCAATATTATTAAATAACATTAAGTATTAATCCAAATATTTAAAAAGTTAAGCCTACCACAAGGAACGGTTTGGTGGCCGTTATTACACAATTTTAGTTTAAAATAATAAGCCCTGAGTACATACCTCGCCTCGATATATCCTTAACACGTAGAAAGACACAATTGTCAATCGTTAGACTGATACTATAATAACATACACTAATGAATTATAAAATTGAGGTCGTAACTAATAAATAAAATCAAAATTCGTTTGGATTATACCTAGCAATAGGTAAAACAAAAAGTGAATCAAATGTGACGATCGGCCGAGTTAAAATTTATTAAATAAAAAATATGAATCTCGAACATAGACTATCTCATTGTACACATAGGCTGAGCAACTTTATATATGGGTATATATTTAATATATATAATTTGCGGTGATTAATTGCTAACGGAGTCTTTTTAATAAACAATTTGGCTGAGTTGGAGTATCATCAATCACGTAAGTTATTATTACTCGGAACTGAGGAAACTTGACGTGGCTACCGTATTCTACCGGTTTAAGAACATTTTTTATAGATATGAACTTTTATAATTAATAAATGTGTTTGAAGAAAATATACAAAATATCAGCAAAACTACAGAGAAGAAAAAGTTTCACATCGAGTTCTAAATTAAAAAAAAAAAAAACTTAACTACTCGTTATAATAGCAAGTGTTTTATTGGAAAACTAAACGCATCGCTAAATAATGTCGTTATCAGTGTGGGAATTCTTTCTGAAGTGTCATGTATAATTTATGACTTTTCATAATGGTTTTTAATTAAGAATATTCTATACGTTTGTCAGGTTAGAGTACTAACCATTTACCAATTGCTCCAATTTAATTTCAATTGACTGTCTCCCCAACGATGACGGACGGTTCCCTGGTCATCCAATTGTCTCCGATTCAATTGGTAATGCGGGATGGACCGAGATTGATGTAGTTGCACCAATTGGCGTGATTACCCTTATAGGTGGCGGATGGCGGTAATTTAATGCTGGGTGCGGCTGGCTTCTTATTGAATGCACATGTGCTGTTTCATTCTATCTATATATATCATTAACTCTCTATTAGAAAATATAGTGTGTTTAAGCTGTCGTGAACTGAAGGTGCGTTCAAACTCACTGTGTGCCAATTTAGTTTGTGTGGAATTGCAGTTCAGGTGGCTTAGAACTGTGTGGAAAAACCTTCTTCTTTGGTCGCGTTCTTCATTACTGATGGTGATATTGGTGTTGCGTATCTTTCTCCATTCCCCCCTGCCTTCGGCAAGCCTTCGCGCCTGTGTAGTACTGGACCTGACCGCCCCAACTTTGTCGGTCAAGCGAATAGGAGTCAGACTGAAAAAAGGCGTAACGTCACTTGTAGTTGTCTGAGAATTGACAAATTCTTTTTCGCTGTCGTCTTAGACAAATATAAAGACTGTAGGGCACTAGTGTAAATACCCAACACACACGTTTATTCCAGTGGTAGAGCGTGGACTGTATTTAATTGTTTGCAGATGAGGTCAGGCGTAGAAAAAAACACTTATTTTTTAGATATTAACACACCACTAACCACTTTATTTGAGCACACTTTTACAAGAACGAATGGAAAACGGAAGGAAGTGAAAAACCATAGACAAATAAATTATACAACATAGAAAAATTACAGATAACAAAAAATAAACTATATTATGTTGCCAACATAAGCTGCGCCCTCAAAATGAACAATTTAAAATTTAATTGACAAATACAGCATAAATTTTACAACATAGGTTGTGTAGACATAGGAATACTTAAATATTAAAATTATACATTTTAGAATCAAACACTTTTATGAATCGATAGGTAGCAAACATATTTTTGATAATGCCCTATTGTGAACATGACCGTTTGAAAGAGTAACTTCGACAGTTCTAACCTGGCCATCTTTCCCTGGAAAGATATTGGACACACGAGCCATAGGCCAATGCAAAGGAGGACTATTATCACTACGTAATATGACCAAGCTACCAATTTTTACGTTAGAAGAAACGTCACGCCATTTGGGCCTGCTTTGTAAAAGACACAAATAATGTTTACTCCAATATTTCCAAAAGTTTTGTTTCATACTTACGGTTATAGACCAAAATTTAAGTAAATTAGTTGGTGTATCTGACATATTGTGTTCTGGATAAGAATTAAGAGGTGCTCCTGTCAGAAAATGACCTGGAGAGAGGTAATTGAGGTCATTTGGGTCGGCAGTAACTGCGGTGAGCGGTCTAGAATTAAGAACGCCCTCTATTTCTACTAGAACAGTATTGAGTTGCTCATACGTGAGTAACGCCTTGCCTACTACACGTTTCAAGTGATATTTCACGCTTTTTACACCGCTTTCCCAAAGTCCACCAAATATCGGGCTGTAACTAGGTATAAAGTGGAAATTGATTCCTCTAGCAGCCGCGAAGGATTGTACTTCGCATTGGTGACTTCGAGAAGCGTGCAAGCGATACAGTTCATCTAATTGGTTCCTTGCCCCTTTGAACGTCGAGCCGTTATCACAGTGGACGTCGCTGGGCAGGTTTCGTCTCGCAATGAATCGTTTAAAGCATGCGAGAAAAGTATCGGTTGTCAAATCTGAGGCTAACTCTAGATGAATAGCTTTAGTGACGAAACATACAAACAATACAATGTAACCTTTGCCTATAGTTGGCTTTCGAATGCGGCTATTTTTTACCGAAACTGGCCCAGCGAAGTCAATACCAATTTTTTCAAAGACGCGGCACGCGTTTACGCGTTGCGTAGGCAAGGAACCCATCAGCTGAGCTGCAGCAGCGGCTTTCAATCTGCAACAGGTTACACATTTGTGAATAAATTTTTTTATTGTTCTTAGACCATCAATGATCCAAAATCTCTGCCTAATAGAGCTTAATAATAGTTTTTGACTGGCATGTAATAGCTTAATGTGTTCATCTTTAATTATCAAGGCTGTTATCACTGATTCCTTTGGCAATATGGCAGGATGTTGGCTAGAGTAGGGGATTGATGCGTTTTGTAAACGTCCGCCTACTCTTATAATGCCATCTTTATCTATGAACGGTGTCAGAGGTTTTAAATTGCTATCTACTCGATTGTGAACTTGTAAAGATTTAATATCACTCGCATAGTATATGTGTTGTTCATTATTTATAATTAACATTAGTGCTTTATTTAGCTCTTTGGTTGATAAAAATCCTTTAATTTTGTTGTTTTTGTTAGGATTAATATTTGTACAAAATCTAAGTATATAGGCAAGTACACGAGTCATTTTATTAATATCACAATCAATGGCTGTTACTTTGACACATACTGCCCTTGTAATGTTTTGTTTAAGTTCGGGTAATTGTGTCACTATCTCTGACTTCAAATAAAATTTATAATCTTTATCATGTAAGAAGGATGGACCATACAACCACATGTTATTAGCCTTAAGTTCATTAGGATGAAGGCCTCTACTGAGACAATCTGCAGGATTCTCATCAGTATTTACATATAACCAGTGATAATTATGAGAGAGCTCTGTTATTACTCTTACTCTATTCGCGACATAGGTCTGTAGTTTCGCGGAATCTATTTTGAGCCATGCTAAAACTATTTGTGAGTCTGAAAATAGGTGAGTATTATCACATTTTATATTATTGGCACTTAATGCATTGAGTACCTTTACAGTTAATTTCGTAAGAAGCAAGACTGCATTTAATTCTAGCCTGGGAGTAGTAAGGCTTTTATTTAATGGATTAATTCTAGATTTTGAACATAACAATTGGATGTGTACATTGCCTTGTGTGTCAGTAGAACGCAAATACAAGCAGCAGCCATATGCAACTGAGGATGCGTCGGCAAAACCTAATAATTGAATGACTACACAATTATTAGCTATGGCACATCGAGGTACACTTAAAGGTTCCATCTGTGACAAGTCCCTAACAAATTCTATCCACATCTGACGTATGTCTTGTGGGGGAGGAGAGTCCCAATCTGTATTAGAAGCCCACAGTTTTTGCATGATTACCTTTGCACGAACAAAAATTGGACCGATTAACCCTAGTGGATCATAGAACTTACTAATATAGCTAAGTATGTCTCTCTTGCTATCATTTACACTAGTGTAAGGTTCAGGACATGAACTTGTAAAGGTATCATCATTAATAACGAATTCAATACCTAAAGTTTTTACAGATGTTTCAGTTTTGCTTAAATCAACCTCGCTTTCTTGGTTGAAATTATTATTTTGTACATTTTTGAGTACTGAGTCACAGTTGGAAGCCCACTTGTGGAGCTGAAATCCTCCCAGAGCAAGTAACTCTACTAATTCAGTCTGCATTTTTAATAATACAGTCGACTCTCGATAATTTGAAACTCAAGGGACCAGAGATAAATTTCAAATTATCAAGAGTTCAAAATAACAAGTGTTTGAATAACCACGAGGGGGAAGGAAATAAGAATAAGATCAAAATTTGTTACTTATTATTTCTATATTCTTATTATGTATTAACAATTATTCACAAATTTTTATTTTGAAAAGAAGTCTGTATGTTTTTTTGAGTGAGTGACTCATTTATGTAAACAATTGACAAGTCTGTGCATGTATGTAAATAAACGACAGGTATGTGCATGATAAACGCTTCAAATTATAGAGAGTAGGGAAGACCGGATTTCAAATTATCGCATGTTGGCGAGCAAGATAATACTTTTTCAACTTCAAATTACCGAAGGGACCAATTATCATTGATTTTATTCAATTTATCGAGTATTTTTCAAGGGACCGGAAAAAATATTCAAATTATCGAGAGATTCAAATTAACGAGTGTCAAATTATCGAGAGTCGACTGTACTTGCTTGTTATTATTATTAACTAATACATCGTCGACGTAGGTGTTATTAATTAAAATAGAGGATGCTAATGGAAATTGTTCCTTATATCTATTGGCAAGTTCAATCAGGCAACGAGTGGCTAAATAAGATGACGACTTTAGACCATAAGTGACAGTGGACAGCTGTATGCACTTGATGTCTTCATCTGGTGATTCGCGCCATAATATGTTTTGAAGTGAACGTTGACTAGGATCTAATCTAATGCACCTAAACATCCTACGTATATCGCAGATAAAGAAAAAGGTTCCTAATCTGAAAGCTATAAGTGTTTCTAATAAATCTTTCTGTACTACAGGGCCATTGAGTAACAGATCGTTCAATGAAATTCTTTTGTTCGTACGCATTGAGCCATCGAATACTGCTCTTAATTTTGTAGAACGAGCATTCTCTTTAATTACAGCATGGTGAGGGAGAAAGTAAATAGGATCTTTCGATAAATTATAGCTATTCATATTAATGTACTCACCATGATTTAATTCAATATATTCATCGATAAACTTTTTGTATTCGTGGAAAAGGTTTGTGTTTTTATGTAATTTCTTTTCCAAATTAAGAAATCGTTTATAGGCTAAGTGAAATGATTCTCCCAGTTCTAAGTTTATTTGATGTAACGGGACTTTAATAGGCATCGAAACTTGAAATGTATTATTGTCAAGCTTTGTAGTCTCATTAAAAAACTTTTCACAATACTCTTGTTCAGGCAATTGCTCGGGGAAGATTTCAGACACTCGCTCAGTGTCCCAAAATGCACTCAATGACTCATTTAAATTGCTATCACACTCCTGACAAAATAAAGATATAACCTGCTTACTGTTGGCAGTGTCATAGGCACTGCGTCCCGCTACTATGTGCCCAAATGATGTGTGAATTATAGATGGTTGCTCGGAGATTGTTGAGCCCGTTTTTGCAGGACCCTCGTTACTTATTGACTCATGGAGTGGCAACAGGGCCTGGAAAAAGACATCAGCTCCCAACAATACATGCACATCACCAGGCATATTAAAGGTAGCGTCAGCTAGATTGCAGTTAGCTGGAAATGTTAGATTGGAAGTGTCGATAGGTGCTTGAGGCAACTTTGTGGTTATCGTTTTAACAATATGACAATTAACATTGACCGTATATGGATATACTATAGAGTGTACATCAAGGTTTATTTGCAAGTTAACTGTTTGCTCAGTGTTGGTAATGCCAATTATAATTGATGCATTGTTGTCGGGAACCTTGCCTAATATAAGGGCAAGTTTCTCAGTGATGAATGATACTTGTGAGGCACTGTCCAATAGTGCTCGTGCGTAAATAATCGTGCCTGTCTGGGAAATAAGCTTAACTCTAGCAGTAGGCAAAAGCACTTGTCCCCGAGGAGCGCTCGATAACAAACTGACAGATGGGCTCGATGGCTGTTGATCTGTTTGATGCAGTAATGTGTTATGAGGCTTTTTGCATTCACCACACTTAAAATGATATTTACAGTTGCGTTTATGGAAAGACAGACATATTTTGCACAGCTTATTTGCTAATACAAACTCTAGACGTTTTGTGGGTGCTGCCATTTTAAAATTTGGACATTGGAAAAGCTTGTGCGGAGACTTACAATAGGTGCAGGAGGTAGAAGCAGGTGCAGTTACTGCAATACTAGTCAACCGTTGGGGTTGAGGTTGCTTGTTGGGAACGGAGTCGTTTTCCAATGACAATGCTCGACGTTCCAGGTAACCTAAAAGCTCCCCTACTGTGGGTAAACACTTGTTGTCTCTCTCCATCTGGAATGCAGAGCGTGTAAGGTTGTCTAACTTCCTCACTAGAACACACACAAGCAAGCTGCTCCAGCTGTCGACGGGCTCCTCGAGGTTTTTTAAAGCTGCGAGTGTCTGTTTAACGTCTGAAATTAGTTTACGGATTGTGTTAGGAGTAGAACGAGTAATGGGTTGCAAATCTAACAGTGTATGTATGTGTTCGTGTATGATTTTAGTTTTAATATCATATCTCTCTTTAAGTAATTTTATTGCTTCAGCATAACTATCGTCCTCTAATGGGAGGTTTTTAATTAAAGCTGCTGGCTCGTCACTTAGAAAACCTTTAAGATAATATAGCTTTTGAACAGGTGACAGAGACTCATCTTTGTCAATCATTGCGCTGAAAAGGTTTATAAACGAGTAATACTCTGTATATTTGCCAGTGAATGTTGACATGACTACGTTAGGTAATTGAAGCTTTGACCTAATGCTCGAAGTTTGCTTACAATCTGAGTCGTTAAGCGTCTCATTTTTAGTGTTCAAATTGTGTTTTTTGATTGTCTTATCGATATTAGAGAGAATGTCGAAGTATATTTCTTCGATTTTACTAAAATCCTCCGGATCTTCAGGATTTTGTGCACATATTTGGATACAAGCATCGCTATATTCTTGAAAAACGCTGACGACCCTATCTCTTACAACTATAAGTCGTTCTAGCGAGCGTGATTGCAACTCACCTGACAATAGTGCATTATGAATTTTAGTAATAGACATCTTTGCATAACCCCTTTTTGCAATATTAACTTTTGTGTCGGCCATGTTCACTAATAGGGATAATATATATTGCTAGCTTTCCTAATGTTAGTTAACACTTGAACCGAAAAAATACTTAAAACTATGTGTATTTTGTTACAAGTAATTAGTAATTACTACTAAAATCAAAATGGTGGAGTTCAATGACGCTTGATGCTTGCTTAGGCGCAGTACGAATCGTTGTCGGCGACCGCGTCGTTTGCTACGGTGAGGCGCGCAGTGATTGGCTACTGGACACTGGTTGCACTCGACACTCGTACGTGATTCGTGGTTTCGGCGCTCGTATGCTGTGGTGCCAACTGAAGGAAGTGAATCGCAGTTGACATTGACAGACAGCTATTGTGTTTATCGACTCGCTCTTTCCGGTCCGGCTTCGCTTGTTTGTTTGATTGATGTGCTCCTTCCTCTTTGTCTTTGGTAGTATGTTGAAGACTTTGTGAGGGCTTCGTAATAAAGATGGCGGGCGTATGTAATAAAGATGAGTCGGTAACTAACTTGATGTTGATGCTTTTTCTTTCTACGGATACCTCTGCGTCCTGGGTTCTGCGTTGTAGCTTCTTGCTGCCCTCGCGGGAGAATTCTTAAAGGCGAAGACGGCTCGCGGGAGAATTCTTTAACGAAGACGGCACGTGCAGACAAGGCGATGGCGCATCATAGAAGGACCATTATGTAGGGCACTAGTGTAAATACCCAACACACACGTTTATTCCAGTGGTAGAGCGTGGACTGTATTTAATTGTTTGCAGATGAGGTCAGGCGTAGAAAAAAACACTTATTTTTTAGATATTAACACACCACTAACCACTTTATTTGAGCACACTTTTACAAGAACGAATGGAAAACGGAAGGAAGTGAAAAACCATAGACAAATAAATTATACAACATAGAAAAATTACAGATAACAAAAAATAAACTATATTATGTTGCCAACAAAGACTAAAGTCCATACCTAACTTCGTTCTTTTTTTAATGTTTTTTGTAACTTCGATATTGTAATAAAACTGACTACAAGAATTTAAAAAATTTTTTTTGAAGATCAAGATCAAAGAAGATTTTGAAGTATTCATTCACTGCCAATGAATGGCGCATTTTTAGCGTATACGATCATTAGCACATTTTTATAAGCAATGTATTTTAATTTGTAATTCGTTCGTACTACGAAGTACTGTAAAAAACTTCTCTTTAATCAATTCCATGTGGAAGCCCTTATAGGAACCTTCTATTTGGCGACAAAATTTGTTTTTTAAAAAAAGTTTCTTTTTCATTAAATATACTATTCCTATTCTAATGAACAGACGGTTGATTTCTAAAAATAACTCTGGAATAGAATAAAGGTAAAATATCATGTTCACGGGTCCTATAACGCTGGGAAAAACTAGTTTGTAAATAGAAATGCGTACGTAAAGGGAAGAAAGTAACGAGTCTTAATAATGAACACTGAGCAAATGAAACTTATCATTTGCAACTTTCTTTCCCGTGTATTATTACGAGTCTGCACGCTCAATGCTAATAAAGTTTAATGGTGATTAATAACACCTCAACGCGTTATAATTCTGGGACCTTAAAGATTATTTAAGCGAATTCATTGGATACCTAATTTCGTTTAACCCGGGGCGGTTGGAGTCTTAATATCAGTTCATGCATCTCATGTGTTGGGTATTACGTTTAAAGAAATAATACAGTGTAATAGTTCTAAATTTGAATTTCGGTTGATGGTTAAAAAGGCTTTTTGCCACTCCAAAGAATGTGTTTATTTTGCTCTCAAACATTACACATGTTATAAGAAGGACAATCATATCCTTATGAATATATGTTATAGAAAAGATATATATGTGTGAAAATAGGCGCAGTACTAACCAGATCCATGCAACTTCATCACAAGCGAGTAGCCCGCCATATCTCACACATCTCACTAGGGGACTCTTCGTATTGAAGAAGTCGCATGGATCCAAGCATCCGCGAATATACACTGTAAATATATAATTATGTAGGAATAAAGAAAATAATTAAAGATTAACACAGCAACAGTTCTTATCAAAATATCACCAGAGCGATAAGAATGAATCATTCAATAGTTAATTTAGGAACAGAATCTTACTAAGATGAAACTCAAACTTTAGAGCGAGTGAGAGAAAAGAAAATTGAATTAGATTTGTCTTTTCCAAAGACATTTCTCTTTTTGAAGCCCTTAGCAACATTGGTAAATGCATATCGATTTAAATTGGTGCAAAACTCAAGTGCAGCAACTAATTCACGAATGACAGCTACATTCAGGTGGTCGATGATAAATCAATGCGCTAATTTGAATTTCTAATATTGTGATTAGGTTATTCTAGTAGCCACGTCCGGATACCTTCTAAATTAATAGACCAAGGACGTGTTTCTGAAATTATTAATACGTAAATATAAATATAAACAACCTTGTATCTTGTTCCTCGTAAGGGCGGCGGTATCACATCAGATGATCCTCCTGCCCGTTTTCACCCTGTTCTATAAAAAAAGAGGAATACTGATGTGATAGTGATGGTGTATGGTGTAAAAATATACAAACTATATTTTATTAAATAAAAATTTGTTAGGTGAAAAGCATTTGGCATAAATGTTACAAAATATGTTACTTAATACGTAATACATTATACGGTAAAAGGCTTGGGAGGGCACAGATAAGATTGTCTACATTCTGATATATTCATATAGCGTTTTCTAAGGTAAATCAAATAATTTTTTTTTAAAGAAAAGCTAATTTTCAAGTCAAGTCAAATCATTTATTTCAATTAGACCACCTAAGATGGCACTTTTGAGCGTCAAATAAAATATAAAGATGATTCTAGTTGCCCCTTCCAAACGGTCGTTTCGTGTGGTGAAGAATGGGCAAGAAACTCCACACTTACTCTTTTAAAATAGGTTTTACAATATTTTGTATACATTAGTTAAATAATTATATGTGAAGGCAATGTACTCCTAGAATTCAACTATTATACTAAAAAAAAAGGTTAGTATACATGTTCCTCACATATTTACTTATTTTCAAATTGTTGCTGCTCTGTTAAAAAAGCAAGGGAGTAAAATGATGGTGCGAAACAACATAAGTAGCTCAGCGGGCCACACAATAAATCCGCTATTGTCCTGTCTCCCACCAGTGTTGCCATAATCGGGGATAACTCCCGCCGTGTTCGCCTTATACGATTTAACTCATTTATCTTACGAACTTTTTCGTAAGATAAATGAGTTAGTCCTATTTATTATTTCTGTTTTAGAGCTCGTAAAACAATTAGTAAGTGTCTGTATCATCACGATGGTTCTTAATTATTCAGAGCTTAGTGCAATATAACTCTTCTCTCTGCATATTTGTGAGAGGTGATAAATAAGTGTAGCGGAGTCTCTTTCCACTTCTTCTGGCCTGCCCTGCGATTCTATAACTCACTTTTCGAACTCACACAACGGTTTTCGCATCTGCGGTCGCTCTCAAATCAGTCGTGAAGCAGTAATTTTATGATTTGGCATTCTGATAAACAATAAACTACAAGCTCCCACATTTTCAGAATGCCAAATCATAAAATTACTGCTTCACGACTGATTTGAGAGCGACCGCCGATGCGAAAACCGCTGTGTGAGTTCGAAAAGTGAGTTACAGAATCGCAGGCCAGGTCTATGATTTGGGAACTGCTATTAAATCTTCCTTGTTGATATTGACGTTCATTATTAAATAAATTTGATTATATTGAATTAATTACACTAAGTTTTATTAATACATATATAGTTAGTTTTTGTATGAGATTAAATCCATAGACAAATGGCTCTTTAGTAACCGCGCAAGCGTTTAATATTTATACGCATGCATATGTTGGAAGTGGATCAGGAATGCAACAATGCATATGCTCGGAAATGCTGTGTACTCAATTCCATTTTCGGCCAGCTCCTTTTATGTAAATCCATAAAGCTTTATCGTTTGGACTTTGTGACTGGCTATTTCTGTACAATGAAAATTCTCTATTAAAGATTTCGTAACCATATTGTTTAATCGTTTCGGTATCTCTAAATCAAGCTTTTAGTGCTGGAATGTGGAATTATGTAAACCAAAAAAGACAATCGCCGCATTTAATATGCTGATTTGGAGCAGTTGTCGTAACAGTAGAGTTATTTGAAGCTAAATCGCTTGTTACAAAGCAATAATGTTGTTTTTGCTTTACGCGAGAATTATGTTGAAATTAATTTTCTTTAAAGGATATAGGATTTTCTTATTATTTTCTAGCGACTATTAACTAGCGAACTGTGGAATCGACTCTTGGTGGGGGTCTTCCTTGAGAGGTACGACTTACAACTATTCAAAATTCGAGTGTACAGTGTACACCTCCCTCAAAGGCACCTCACACCACCCACTAAAAATGGATGTCTATGGGCTGCGATGATTGCCCTTTTTGGGCGTTCCGTTTGCCCCCCTATTATATATTAAAAAAAATATTCTGAAATGAGATTTAGCGCTAAGTCTGCGTACTATGTTACTTAAAAATTATAATTATTATTTGTCCATTCTCTTGATTGGCATCAAACATCAACTAGTCGGTTCGATTCCCAGACGAGACTAGTAATTTTTAGAAAATCATTGAATGCAGGAATACTTTTCAAAATAAAGTTTTTCACCAAAATATACTATCTGCGATATTTAAGGTACTTTCCCTTAAAGTCCCATAGTCTTGCGACGCCTTGTATTATGTATTGGATTTTGAGATATTTATAATGCTTGATTTATTCCTTGAATCTATCATCCATCTTTACAAATGATACACACTGTTTAAGTTTTATAGAAAAATAATATTATTTTTCAAGGACCTCTTATTAGAGGCCTCCTCCAATTGGCTCCATTTCTCTCTATCTTGAGCATGTTTCTCCCAATATTCCCTTCTCACCTTCTTAAAGCTCGTTAGCCCACTGTGCAAGAGGGTGATCTCTCTGTCTTTTCCCTGGTGGCTGGTATCCTGATGATTTTTAAAAATGGTAGATATTTTGTCTAAATCGCGACACTGAAAGGTGAGGCTTTTGTAGTTACCTCTTACTTAAAAGCACTCAAAACTGTGACTAATGAATAGCGGTCTGTTCCGGCTGCGCACAACTGGATATAAATCTTAAAACTATTTGGCTGATTCAGTCAAAACGACATCGTTTAGAACAACATACCGGTTATATTGACCAAAATCAAAGCTCCCGGCTGAATTCTATGTATTATATAGGTTCTTAATAACAACGTCATCGGCTGTTACGACTATCGGTTTTTACGACCATATATGAGTAATTCTTTGTCGTTAAAACAGATTTTGACTGTATTTCCTATGTTACTCATAATGTATTAACGGTAAATGATTTTTTTTTAATCGGTTTTTGTGTTTATTCAATTATTAATAATGTAAATAACTTTTTTTAAACATCTAAATCTGTTTTCAGTTTGTACACTGTTACAAGAGGGATTCGCCCGTAGTGGGAAATTAAAAACTTAATGGTTTTTATATGGTAATGTTATCGGCGGGGTACAAAGCATTTCAATTCGTCCCTCGCCCCCTGAGTGCGTTGTCCAACATAGCGACACGGTTTTGCTCTTGCCTCTGACATTTTTGTGTTACAATGTTTTTCTCGGACGCCATTTCTCGCCTCCGTTGGAATTTTAACGCGATTCGATTCCTTCGATTTCAAGTGGGAATTGTAACAGATGAATTCTTGTTGCGAAATTGTTTGACAGATTAGCGTTCAGACTTCAATCAACTTGAAGTTCTTTTGTATCGTGTTTGGTTTTGGCTAATCAGACGATAACATCTTCCACAGTAGAAATCATATAATAAAAACGTGCGTGTATTTGTGTACACGCGTTAGGAGTTATACTTCTGTGGCGTAACAAGATAAAAATCTTTTCAAAACACTGATTATACGTTTGTAGAAAAAACTACTCTAACAATAGAAAAAACTAAAATGTTGAATGTAGCTAACATTAGGGTGTCGGTTTTTTGTGACGGTGTGCGCGTGCATCGTAAAAATTTACTCTCATAATTTTTCCTTAACGCGCCAAAAGAAGTATAACTTGAAATTTATTATATAATGATAATTTATTTAGGTGCTTATTCTTTGATTTGAAAGCTGCTCAACTGTCAAAATACGCTTTTATAAGACAGACATAAGGCGGGCGCCGGGGTTGAAATCGAAAATCGGGATCTTAGTCGAGAATTTATTACAAAATCAATTCCATTGTATCGGGACCGGTATGATATTTGTCCTTGTGTTTTTATTCCCTTCGTATTGTCTTGCGATTAACATTGAGTATGGCGCCGCGGTACCAGCGGTCATGGAATAGCAAATAAAACCTTGTGTGCGGCCCGTTATCAAGATGAACGTATACTTACGGAAAGTAGTGAAGATTATAACATTATAATGTAATGAAAGCTCAAACAAATTATTTTTCTTTATTCATTTTGGCACAAAAAAGAGATGCTTTAGTTAACTTTACTATTACTTTAGTATATAATACTATTCTTGGAAAGAGACCCGGAAACAGAGGCTAGCGAAGCCAAAGTTACGGCTGAATGGTTTTTTATTATGTAATAAGAGGTAAAGGGGCAGGAGGCTCATCTGATGTTAAGTGATACCGCCGCCTATGGACACTCGCACTGCCAGAAGGCTCGCTAGCGCGCTGCCATTCCGGCCTTTTAAGAATTGGTACACTCTTTTCTTGTCGAATTGTTTACTTCAGTGGGCAGCTGGATCTGGCTGGGATGTCGCTGTTGAGCAGATCCTTCAAGCTATGGGAATCGTGAACTAGAAGTAAATATCACAAATCAGGACCTCCTATAGGTCCTCCTCCTGCTCGACCAAGCCGTTGGTATTTTGCCTTGACGTGACTTAAATATTATTATTACATAAATTTGTCATTCCGAAATATGTCAGATTTCTGAGTTTTCCTATATCC
The DNA here is from genome assembly GCF_905475465.1 of Pieris napi. NCBI lineage: Eukaryota > Metazoa > Arthropoda > Insecta > Lepidoptera > Pieridae > Pieris > Pieris napi. The sequence goes on from NC_062255.1 coordinate 10,119,582, forward strand.
CAAGTATATAATGTTGACAAATTGAAGTCGGTTTAATTGAAGTACATTTTTAGTTTGAAATATTGGCTATTTAGTCAGTTTCATATATCATTCCAAAGAGGGTCTGTGTCACTCCATATTGAGTCTATGGGAGAGTTTGAAAGCCAAGTTAGAACTGGTCGTCTCCATGTATAGATAACCGGGTTTTATGCCTATTATTTTACTAGCAACGCGAAGACTTTCGAAAAGCTGTACCGAGCGATTGTATCCGCCAGCGACATTCACTATAATTTTTTTACGTATTTATTTATTTATCAATAAGTAAACATGACAGACACATCACAAGATATGTAAAGAAATACATACATAATATTTTTTTAATAAAAGTATGAGTTACACAAATATAAATAATTAATACAAAAATAGACACGACAATGTAAACCAGCAAGCGGTGGAGCAGTGAAAAACGTACTTTCACATACATGAGTCCATAGTTAATAAGTCTTGATTGTTACATACAGTGTGATCTGTTTATAACATCATTCGTTATAACAAAAAAAATCGTTACATTGAGTTTACATTGTAATAATAAATCGTTAATTTGCAAAGATATTGGTACAAGTTGGTTTTTTTTAAAGCAGCAGAATCAGCTAATCAGTTATATAAAATAGACATGCAAAAATATTAATAATCATAATAATAAGTTACGATACTTAAAATTGTTGTCAAAACGTATGGTCTTAAACACTCCCATTAAAGCTTCCCTTAAAAATCTAATCCCCCTGAACTAAACGGTTGTGATCTATAACTTCTGGGTAAACGTTAAGGTAATAAAGCGTGTTTTTTAAAGCTTCGAAATAAAAGTATACTTTTGCTTTATTGTTTAAGAATATTAGTATTTTCCGTAAATAATCCCAGTACACGAACAAATGACACGTTCATACTAATCTCCTGGACACACGCTAATTGTCCATACCTTCAAATTGTGTTCAAATATTGTCCGTGTGACCGAGCACAGCAAACAGTACGTTTGTCTGTTTGTCGAGACCAACGAGTCGGTGTCTGTTTACCTCTATTATCTTTGAGTAGAGTGCATATGGAGTTCTAATACGTGGGATAAGTTTTAATGTAGCCAAACTTTTCGATTGTCATGTTTTATTTATTTATAAGTAATCTTACAGCTGCACATATATGTATATAAAAAACAATTGCACAATATACAATTCCAAAACATATTATTAAAACATACGAAGTAGAAAATATAAGTCATTCTTAAAAACTCCTTAACGATAATATTATATATGTTTTGGCCATGGCCGTAATCTAGGCCGTCGAAACCACACTGCAATAATTTTTTTACCCTGAAACAAGGCACCATTACAATACCATATTTTGAAATAATATTTAAAGGTGTTGCTAAAACTTATATTAGATTTCGTATGAAATGGCTAAATATGACGCATCTCGGTTAAACCTGTATTTGAAATATTATTAACATGTAGAGTTAATAAAAAACATCTTCAATGTTCTAAGCTTATTAATTACAAATTATTATTATTAAGCCTTTATTGCAGTTACCCAATATAATATATTAATTCTTATTTAAGTTACATAACCTAACTTAGTCGAAGTCGTCAAAGTTGTGCCACCTATTCCCTTTATAGAATAGGTGGCACAACTTCGACTTACAGAGCAAGATATGGGCAGACTATATTTTATATTAGTCTGCCATATCTTGCTCTGTCTTCCTCTTTTCCTTTTTCCATTACGTGGTTGCCATTCTGTAATAATTTTTGGCCATTAATTACATTTATTTAATAAAAAATAACAGTTTAGGTGTATAATCCATATTGTAAATGTGAGCTATAGCATATTATCATATTTATTTAATAAAAAGTGATGGTAGAATTGATATTACACAAATCAAGAAAATAACATCTAACCAACAACATTGATTTTTAAATTTCAAAATTTACATACAAACTCATTTAAAACACCAATTAGATTTTATTAATATATGTATAACTACTTCGATTTAATATAAATACATAATTATGAACTGGGAAGAAAACAACAGACACAAAAAAATACCAGTTACAATATAAATTATTTATTCATCAGCTAAACTAACCAAACAAATTTGCTTTAGTTGGCTTGATCCGCCTTTCTAGCGTCGACCGAGTACCAACCACTATTACCACAACAAACAAAAACCTATAATCATCACAACACATATATTTAACTATGTCCATTAAAGTTATGGTATATGGTGTTCCTATTCATAGTCGTTGACATATCATTTTGCCCTTTTTCTCCACATCCCTTATAAGGTCATCGAGAGATTGACACGTTGCTATTAAATCGTGCCCAAGTACGACCGCATGGTAAGGACGGCTTTTTATTATTTATTTCATTGCTGTGGGAATATTATGCACACCATGTATAGAATGTAAAAACCGCGTCTATTTTGGTTAGTAATGAACTGATTTACGTTATTTAATAGTCTTATTAAAGATTTTTAATATGTGAAATAAAACAATTGTTTGTTAGAAAAACTTTTACGACACAACAAAAGTTGATAATAACTAACTTATTAATCAGTACTACAGTCTTTTTTGGTCTGAGCCTCAGATTTCTGTATCTGTTCCATGATCATTTCTAATAGACAAGTAAGTTTCTGTGCCTGACACAGACTATCGAATTGACTGAGGCTTGCCGGTTTCTTACGTACCATAGACAAAGTCTATTGGTCGGGGTTCGAAGCTTAGGGATGACAGTCGCATGCTGAAGCCACAAGGCGAACATTGCTTATCTGATAAAAATATGGTTTAATTATTTCGTAATCCTACAGCTAACAAAAAATATACATAAAAACAAACTACATATTATAATAAAAACATAGCCAAAGGTGGAATACATAATATTTACAAAAAGGTTTAAACAATTACAAATACGAAAAAAGGATAAAAATTGTTCAATATATTTAACTAAGCAATTAATTTGGCTGTGTTGTGTGATCGTAAAATTGAGGGAATGTATGTGAAGGTGTGTAATTGGGGTGTGCTCATGATGCTGGTGATTTTGCGCTATGGATATTCTTAATATCCTCCCTTGCATAACTTTTCACTTAAAACACATTTATAACATATTAAAATTCTGATTTTCTTCAAAAGAAGAGTAATATTCTTTAAAAAAAAGGGGCTTTCGAAGCTAGCTCTAGTCTTGAATGGTCATCGTGGGATAGATATTATAAATTAATGCACTTTATGATATGCGGAACAGATCGCTACGTGCAAGAATGGTGTATGTTTGTGTGTGACGAATGACTCTGTTATTGCTTTATGTGTCATAAAATACCTAATGGAAAAGTATTTTCTTTGTTCCTTCAAAACATAGATAATTCTTTGTATCCATATTCAATATTAACAATGAATAGTTTATTTGCTAAGAAAGTGGTACATTCAGATTGATTAATACATCAGCCATAGCACAATCAGCCATATAATAGGCATAAAAACGTCATATTAATTATTATCATAATGAGTACAGTTAAGTTGATTATATATGTATATTTGACATAGTTAGAAAAACTTTTAAGAAAGCTACTTGCTCTCTTCTATGTAGAAGACGGCCTTTCGTATCAATGAAGAAATAAGTTCGTTTTTAATAATTTAATATTCAATTAAAGTATGGAGCAAAACACAAATTGTATAACCTCATTTGTTTTATTATTTTTTTACTAATATATTAAAAATTAAACTAAAATTCATGTGATGGACCAACGTGAAGTATATTTAAAATTGATCTTTCCACTGTAGCGTCGACTGACAAATAATAATCTTTAAAAAAAAATTACATATATAACAGAGATAGATGTGCAGGTATACCCACACATGTTCGCTTTTGAACATACCCTCTTTAATACATCGAAAAAATCGACTTGTAATATATTGTAACTATAAAGTTACTTAATGCCGAGTTTAAACATAACTGCAAGCTTTAGGTAATTAATCTAAGTGGTAAGTAATGACCATCATTACGTACCGTTTATACTAAACGCACGTAAACGTGCTCCCAGCTCCCTCTATACTTTAGAAATATGGAATCTATAATTTACTTGTTTTGCTAATTCCTGTCTAGTTCCTCGAAGTTCTTAGGATTTCTGCAGTAATACTTGACCAATATACATATTGCTCAATATCGACGTACGTCGTTCCATCACGTGCACCACCGCTATGTGGTACAATTCCACTTAGCGTCCTTCAAGAAAAGAGCCTTCCAACGGCAACGCTCTTGCGAGCCTTCTGGCAATGTGATTATACATGGGCGGCGATATCACTTAACATCAGATGAGCCTCCTACCCGATTAAAAAAATCAGTGGTTTTAGATGTTTTAGTTAAAGACATTTTTTGCGAATATATGACTGTGATAATCTTATTTCTAGTATAGCTTCGATCAGTGAGGATGTTCTTAATTTAAAAGTGCCTACTTTAATTTTTATTAAACGTTGGTCTGAGATAATGAAGTATTCTATTCGAATTTATGAAATCGGTGCTGTATTAAGTTGATTCGATTAATATACAAAAAAAATATTGGTTGTTTGTAAAGTAGGTTTACGATCGAGATGTTTACGTGATAACGTCTTATTGGTGATATAAGTTTTTGGGAAGTAAGGAATTAATGAAGATAACAATTTTTTCAAATTTTAAATTACATCTATCGTTTTATTCACACTTTTGATGATAAATTTCGGGTGTAAAATGACAAGTTTACTTATTCGACTATGATATACATTTTTCTTCATACATTCACGGAATTACTGGCAGCGCTCGAGATGAGACGGGAGATCGGTCCGTCTCTCTCTCGTTATACCTGCGATCGCGCTCGTGAGGTTTTGGTGTGACACAAGTTTCTGAACATGTCACCCGACTAAAACGATTTTAAAGACGTTATCACGTCAATATAAATAAATAATTATAATAACACTAAGACTACTTTTTTTTAATGTTTTAAACATCCACCATGTACCACGGAATAATTGTAATCTAGTTACCCAGAACACTGGGACTCTAGAGATGGGGATAAATTTTTTCACTACCATATTTCTGTCATGAATAAAGTTTTTATTTTTTATCTTTAATACATTCCATTAAGATAATAGTTATTTAGTACAACTTGAAGACTAATCTCAGTACCGAAATTAACAAAAAATTAAAAATAATTTAAATATTAAATAAATAAACAGGCGAAAATTAAAAGCGTACGCACAAACTGCCTAACAATTTTCGACTGCGTACATTCAACTATTGTACTGGGGATACTGTTCCCACTGCCACGCAATGCCTATTGGTCTGGATAAATTAAGTCATTTTTTGTAACAAAACATAAAGCTGTCTCAACCTATTATGTCAGATGGCACGGTCACGAGTTGGCTATTTATAGTCACGAAAAACGATTTTAATTACGACCTTAAATTTATGGCTTAAAACTTTCTTGATTTACAATTTCAGATTTCTTTGAAGTAATGACATCAAAAATAATTTACGCTGTTTTATTTGTTGGAAACGGAAACATTTTATTAAAGACATTAACCAACATATTTTGTGTAGCGTATCTTCCTTGAAGATATTGCGCGTCCGCTCCACTGATACAGTTTTACGCAAATAGATAGTTTAGTCTAGGAATATACTCTTGTGAACTGCAAGTTAATGATTAAGAATGAAGCTAGTTGCAGTCTTAAAGCAATTACCTGGTTTTTAAGCAATGCAAATAATAAAAACCTCTCTGTGGTTCGTTTTTAAAGATTTATTGAAATAAGTAGTCCTTGCGTACAATAAACAATGTAACTTTGTAAATAATCTCTCACTCTATATTTTGATACGTTATCTGGCTCTATGAAAGACACGCTGTCTGAAAACTATTCACCAACAGACCGTGACGGCCATCGACCCGTCACGCATCACCAGCTCCCCGCTCCAATGGTCACCATGATACATCATTATTGCTATATTAACCTTTTACTTCACGGTGCGATTGTGTTAGAAGCTCGAATGGGTAATTAATACCGTTTCGAATTCCGTAATCAGAGTTGTGAAGTTCTATAGTTTCTCGTAACTAAAATTTATTAAGTGTATCATTGGGGCCTGGACAAGATCTATTTATCACAATTATTTCATTTAATTTTAACGCGCACCACTATGAGGAACTATGTGGGGCTGCCCACTGAAGTATTTCCAAACCAATTAGAAAAGAGTGTACCAATTTGCAATGTGAGTGTCCATGGCCGGTATGGTTCGGTTCAGATAAATCGGACCATTCCGTCTCGTTATAGTAAGTTATTTTTCATTGTTTGTTGAAGGAGTAAATACTAAAACGAATGTAAAATTCTGCTAATATATTATAACCTTAACAAGATCAAAGAAACAAACTAAAAAATGTGTTTTCCCCTCACCTTGTTACCACCATTCACCAGGGTTATAATGGCAGACATAATATATCAATGAAGCAAGAATATATATAATTTCCTAATATCAATTAATTAACTTAGTCCATAAAAATGTCGTCTAAAGGCAATATAGTTCGAACACGAATTGACTCATTGAACATTCAATCCTCTTAAACTCAAACTTATTAAATTAAGAGCAGTCGGATTATGTCCACCCGTTTTTTGGAGGCCTCATCTTGGACCTTAATTTTTAGAATTAATTAATTCAACCGGATTATCTTCAAAACGGCTCACGTTTCGACAGGCGCAGGATTAATGTATGGATATTATTTTTTTCTGCTTAACAAAAATTTATGGTAATTTTTTTATCTTGTATATATTTTTTATTTTGTTACATTTATGTTTACCTGAACTTTCATACATTTTAGATGAAATAGTTTCTAAAGCCTTAGTTTTATGTGGTAAACTTTAATAAATTTATACTCAAAAATATAAAATCCTCGTGGTTTTGTTCCCTATTTCCTGCTTTTTCCAAGCTTTAAAATTGGTAGATTTGAGAATGGGTCGTAAATTTTATTGCCCACCGGGGACACTCCAAAATTAAGTTTTTTGTTTTTGGATGTTTTTTTTAATGATTCGGCAAAATAAATATAAACCTAATCTTATTTTCACTTCTACCACCACAAATAGCATGTACTCCATAGTCCTCTATATAAACATTTATTTTTTTCTATCCAATTCTGATAAGGATTTTCAGTTCTGCTTTAAAGAACTAAAAAAACAACCAATTAGAAACCACGAACGACGTGTGCTCAAATGTATAACATTCTCAAGTGTGAAATGTTTGTTTGTAACAAAAAAGTCACGATACACCAGCCCCGATACCAGTTCAGAGAAGTAAGCCTTTGTCGTGATGTCTCGGAATTTCCTAATATACCTTCGCGCGACTTAATTTTATGCGCATTCGGCTCGTTATACCGTCTAACATGGCGATAAGTGTATCAAGTTTTAAGTAATTAAGATTATGTATTAATTAGGTTGTTAGAATGTATTTTATAAACGCGGTAATTAGAGGTTTCGTATATCATTTGTCGGATCATAACACGATAAAACACACAATAAATATATATTAAATTTGATTATTTTATTCGATTATTATTATTATATAGATGAACTCAGTAACAGTTTAATAAACGCGCGTATTTGCGGCTTTGGAGAAATTATACAACCTGTTTTTAAGTCAAAAATAGACAAAATAGTCAAATCATTTATTCCAATTAGACCAACTGAATTGGCACTGAGAACGTTAAATAAAATATAAAGATGATTCTAGTTGCCCCTACCAAAAGGTAGTTTCGTGTAGAAAAGAATGGACAAGAAACTCCACACTTACACGTTTAAAATTTACGTAGGTTTTACAATATTTTGTATAAATTAGTTAAATAATTACATATATATGTGAAGACACAAAGTAAGCAATGCAGCGGTTAGGTCTTTATAATTATAATATATTATAATTATTATATTAAAGTACAATAATAAGCAAAGTGAATTCTTCAAACAGCAATTCATAATTCGCAGTTTAATAAAGACGATTAAAAAAATACAACATACAAAAACTATTTCAAAGCAAAATTCGACATGAATTCGTATTTCTAAGATTAACGAACAAAGGATGTCTAGATGCTCAAATGTCATGTGGCCGTGCTCTTTTTGTGCTTTCTGAGAAGTGGAAAAAACGGTGCGAAGGTGTGAATATAATTAATGGTGCATCAAAGCGAACCGAACGTGGTCACCGATTTTTGTTGTGGTTTAACATTAAACATGATCGTTTTGATAACGAATTGATTTTATTATGTTTTATAAAATTTTATTTCTTGTACATTAATGTTAACATGATATGGGGTTAATATAGATAAATTCAATTCCTTTACACACGTTTATTTCACACCCTTACACATTCACACACCCACAACCACTTATGCTTTAGTTTTACTTTGTTGAAGTGAAACTTCCAATGCGACTTCCAACGGTTGCGTTAAACGTTTAACACTCCTGGGGTGGGGGAATAGAAAGAGACAGAGTGAGGGTGAATGTTTCCTATTTTCATTTCCCCATTGCGAAGTTACACTTCTTCCGCGCAGAGGGACTCCACGCACATTTTTTTTATTTTAGTTCCGTCAGAGTATGTAGTCGTAGTAGTATTTGTATATGTATTTTCTATCCGCAACGGAATGTTGACACCACCTCAGGAATAGTATAGCCCTATTATAGGCACCAGCCTCTCACGAAGAAGGTTGCAGCATCATCATGTCCTGTTAATGCCATATTGAAGAGCCAAATAAACTATATTCTGATATAATAGTAATTGTTTTGAGGTCGTGGAAAAGACTGAAAAAATCTTTTTATGTAACTGTAGTTTTTTTTTTATCACTTTACTTATACCCTAAACCGAAAGAGACTTTATGATAGTATAAACTTTAATTTGCTGGGACTATATTTCATGGGATGCCGAACTACCTGGTGTGGCAGGCTGCAAAACTGTTTCTTATTTGAAGTTGCTCAACAAGGAAAAAACATAGTTTTGATTGCATCATTCAATTGTGAATAAATACGTGGTTCTATAAGATGTCGTCAATATCAATCCGTTAACATTATTTCTTTACCATACATTATATGCGCTTTATGAATATTGGTCCATTTTGTTGGTTATTTCTGTAAGCAATCAATCATGGTCTTCCAAATTTAATAAGATCTCTCATAAATCTCTCGTTCTAATTTGGGAACGACATTAATTCGTCGATTCGCGTGTCTTATTTCATGCGATATTTTGAGTTATTATATGATTTTGTAAAGAGATTGTAGAGTATTCGTAACATAACGGTTTTTCTTGCAGTTAAATAAAATTTTATAGTTTTTTTTTTTGACAAGCTATTGAATGTACGAAAAGCACTAAAAATATACAGTGTTGATATTGTTTTTGACCGTAATTGTAATTTTCTTCACACCTGATGTTAAGTACCGCCGCTCATGGACACTCACACCGCTCGAAGGCTCGCAAATACGCTGCCGGCCTTTTAAAATTGGTACGCTCTTTTCATGAAGGAAGAATTGGTTCGGAAATACTACAATCAGCAGCTGGTTCTACACAGTGGTGGTGCGCGGAAAAAACTGCATTTAAAAAAGCTCAGTTGAACGAAACGACGTCGAGGTGATACGGGTTACTGAATTTCGTATTAGATTTTTACACTTTCGATTCACAAGTATTTAGCCTAAATATATATCGCTAAAGTATGCTCGGTATTTCACACATTGCATAACCCTGTCAACACATAGGCGACATATCTATTTGTGCGGGCCCGTTCTGAGCCCCGAGTAGTTCCTGTTAAATTGCGATTGTCGTGAGCTGTCAGTGTTTGTCACTCTTAAAGTTGGATCACGGGTCACGGATCTTCCGGGATTATAAATCTTTTTTGTGACTATTTTTAACTGGCTTTGTATTTGGTGAACCTTTCCATGTTAATGCCGTCAAACCGTGACTTATACAGATGCGTATAAAGCATTTAATCTTGTTTATGGTCACGAGGCTCACCTTATGTTAGTGCAAGTGCAAGAGGGCTCGCAAGTGCGTTGTCGGCCTATTAAAAATTGGTATGCTTCTTATTGGACCGTAAGTGGTTTAGATGAATCTCGGAGACGATTGCTAATACGACTTCTATATTTACTTTATGTAGTTTCCTCCCAAAAGAGCAGCTTGTAGACACGAAATAATCAAGAATAGTTAAGACAAGAAATTTTAGTTGAATGATATATCAAAGTTAGTCAGACTGAGACAGATGCCAATATTATTTGTGGCGAGCCAACATTTGGATCACGTGTCATAGATACTCTAAAATAATGAATGGGGAAACCGAAAGGGAGCATTGCCAAAGTTATATGTATTTAAATACAACATACACAAATTTATTTTAGATCAAGAGATTATAGTTTAGAACTAGAATTTTAGAAATTCTAAAAAAAATATCAGAGACCTTTTAAGTCGGATTTTTTTAAAAACTTGTACTGCTTGTTTGTTGTTGTTTAAAGGCCGGCAACGCCCCACTAAATAAGTGTCAATGGGCTGCGATGACTGTTATTTTTGGGCGTCCCGTAGGGGCATATAAAAAACCAAACAAAAAAATTATTTATTTATTTTTAATTAGGGTAAGCTAAGATTTACTTCAATTTATCCCCCCCCTCTTGTCAGCAAAAGTAAGAAAATCTCTCAAAAATAATAGTACATAAACGTATTATTTTTCTGTAGGAATCCTCGTAAATGCATTTCGTTTTCAAACATGGGTAATATGTGTAAAAAATTAAATAATTGCTGTGGACTTAATCACTAAATAAGAAAATCAAAGACCCCTATAGTGCTTACGTAATACTTGAACGGCCCCTCTTTTAATTTATCTCCTTCTTTTCATATCTCGTAATATCCATCTCTGTGGTAATCTCTTTGTCCATCAGTTACTTTCAACAAATATGTAATAGAGATGATGTGTCAAACAGGATGGAACATGAGAAACAATTATGGCAATGTTAATATTTACCCGTCTCAAAACAAGCAGATCCTTATCGTAATCACTTACGCGAAACGTCTCTACGACGTTGTCTTACAAACATAAAAGATTCAAGGCAAGCAAGGGAACGCAGCGGAGATTTGGATTTCCCATTGTATATAACAGAAAAAATATTTCAATGCGATTTTATAGTCTTAGAAGTCTCTCGATCAGTAATTTATCGTAAAATACTCGGTTTCTTACGTAAAACTGCTTTCAATTCTCGGCAAATGATCGCTTCAGGTCAGACATTAGTTCGCTAATTGCCGTTATCGAACACAAACTTATTACATAACAACGTTTCTACCCCCTTTTCAGCAATGACTCTTTACGATAACTAGGTAATTATGATAAAAAGTATTGAAATGCCCAGATATGTAAATAATGTTATGAATACAAATTTTTGTTTAAATGTGTAGTACTCGTGTAAAGAAAAGTCTATGCAATAATTAGGGCTGCTGAAGAAGAAATTTCCTTTATATTCGTCTACGTACAACCATGTATTTGGCCAACTACATGCCTTTATACCTTTGTACTCCTCCATTTCAGTAGTATCATATTGATGATGCGTCATTGGTATGATGATACGTTAACACATGCAAACTTTAATTACCGAATTGTAGGGCATGTGGTGATTTACGGGTTCAACGGCTCGTTTATAGCTATATCTCGTTACCCTATTGAGGTGCATGTTACGCAGAGTAATATGAGTTACTAATCAGTAAGGGTATTTGGTGGATTTTGTCATACGGGATTCATAGATTGCAAGGCTTGACTTACCCTACAACATACCGGGGTCATGCTTAGCGCTAAGTCACGATTTAGAATATCAGAAATGTCAAAGTCATATACATTTTTGACGTACAGGAATCAGACTAAGCGGTAATCTTGTTTTTGATTAATAAACTTAGGGTAACAGCCAAGATTGTTCGTTTTGCTTACAAGTGTTTTATAGATCTGAGGATAAGAAAATGTTAACGAAAAATCCGATGCACTAATACAGAAATATAGTACAAGTAATAAAATTAAATAAAAAGGAGGGCAACTGGCCTTATCGCTTTCGAGTGTTCTCTTTCAGGAAACCACTGTGAGGATTTTTAAAAATTAAATAAGACAAGAAGTGCAAAACTACATAACATATATCATTATTTAGACAAACAGAATGGAACAAATTAAAGCAATTGTAGACAGTGAATCAAAAAAAAAACACAGTTTTGTATATTTAATTTCAAAAAAAGTTACGTATACATATAGAATAATTGTTTCATAGTATAATAATGGTCAGGAATAAGAATGTTTTCTACAATTTCCGTCAGATGTTTTATTATTAGAAGCGTTATAGTTCAGGCTTTATAGGTTATTCTATATTTTAATTTCAAAGTAAGACTTATATCTGCTGCCCAACGGCCTCATGAAAACTCGTGTAATTATAGGTTACTATATATTAAGAGCTTATGCTTACAACCAACATAATGGAACTCGTTAATAAAAGCATAAAGTTGTTCCTTTATTAATACTTCCTTTCCTACACAATTTAAACCTTCATAAAGTTGGACTTTTATGTATGAGATCTATTCAGAGATCACGTATATTTTACAAAGGACTTTTACGACTTGGTATGAGCTAAAAAGCATGACCGGCAACAATGCATTTCTGTGCAATGCAATTTCTACTGTATATTCTTCACACTAGAGTTGATTATTGTAATGTCGACATTTTATATAAGATTAAACACATGTGCGATCGCAGTTTCTCAGAATATGGAAAATACAATAGACACCTGGCAGACTGGGTGTCGTCTCTGTATAATAGACGATATTGTCCAAATTGCTTACCTGCTCTGCCTTTGTGTTTGAATCAGGTGCGTTTGAAGTTTTCTAGTAGATTTTGGAATCGTGATTGAAATTATATCATGCGTTAACTTTGTGAAATATTTTCTATAAAAGCCTGGTTGTTGAGTCTTATTAACAAAAACTTATATTCTGAGAATTTGCTATTTATTTTTTGAATTAACTATTTATTTATCGAAGAAATATCTAGTTATTGCAGTGTTATATACATATATGTATTATATATATACATATGCTTCCGGATGTGAAGAACATTTGTTTTCATATACGGAAATAGTAATAAAAGTTCGACGTCCTGGTAGTCAAATGATACTATGTTTCCTACACACTTATAACCTCAATTTTATAAACTACTAGCGGTACAGACGTTATCCTGTATACGTAAATAAAAATCATCTAATTGTTAATCGAAACCATTTTTTAATACACTTGAACACATACACATAGTTGCGTTCACAATAACAGAAAAGGAAAACTGGTTTTTAGGTTTTCCTGTGCAAGTTTTCAAATTTTTCTCTACATGAAAGGCTTTCTCTGAGTTCAAGGAATATATTTAAAAAAATACTCTAATTGTTTTTTTTTTGTCTTTGAGTTTTGCGCTTAGCAACATATATAAAAATGCTATATGCTATATTAGTCTTGAAACAAAGAAAAGCAGCAACTGTGCCTTAAAGCTTAACATACATCATATTATAGCATAAATACGTAATTAATGTTGTATGTTTATCAAAATGCTACAGTATCCCTATTTAAAAAAATCTAGTCTTGCGAAGGTGTACCAAGCCGCTAGCTTTGTATAAAATCAAATAGAGATCGTAATCTTTGCAACGATATCTGTTGAGCACTAAAACTGTCCTGTTCAACGTTCCACAATTTATTTATACTCTCATTAGATTCTACCTGGTACCTATGTTTTGTGGGCGTTGGCGTAGGTGTGTTGGCAACACAGGCCCTCAGTACTCAATAATTCTCTCTAATCAAAGTGAACATTCGCGCCGGGCCGTCTCAGTAATTAGACACGTGTGAATGTCCACTACATTGTCTTATTGTGTCTAAAATCTGTGTAAATATAGCGGGATTGAGCGGAGTGCGATATTGTAATCAAAGTTTACTCTGTTTTACACGTTTATTATATATTTCTCATGAATCTATTGTAAATTCTTGGGCGTAGGTTGCAGTATAGATAGTTCATCAGCTAGTGTGTTGATATTTAGGCGATAAATAACTAATAAAGTAATATAAAAAAGCTACTATATACTAAATAAGTTGAATTGTAAAAAAAATTTATTGGTTTGTTAATACGCTTAAAAAGTATGTAAAAATTAATCAGTGGCGCTACAACCTTTTTAAGTCTAGGCCACAGATTTCTATATCTGTTTCATGGTAATTTGTTAATCTAATAGCCAAGTCGGTGATCAGCTTCCTGTGCCTGACCACGCTGACTTTTTGTGTCTAAGGCAAGCCGGTTTCCTTAAGATGTTTTCCTTCAAAGTTCGAGCGAATGTTAAATGCGCACCTAGAAAGAAATTCCATAAGTGCACAGCCGGGGATCGAAAAAAGTATGCATTATTTAAACTTCAACTGTCAACGGTATATTTGGATACAATCTGATATAAAAATTCCAAATAAAATAGCAATACTTTTATTGATAAATAATTTTTCTAAAATTTGTCAGCTTATATTTTATTAGCTTTTATATTTGATATAGCGTTAGTCCGATGCGACAGTACTTAGCGACCGCGTCGAATCGTCTAGCTTCTCTTATTGTGTCTGAAATAGTTAATTATAGAGTGGGGAAGAGCGGCTTTATATATCTAGTTGTGTGGGTGTGAATTTGTCATACAACAGGTTATACACACGTAGACATACCGAAATAGATCAATTCCTAGACACAAACTGTCAACGTATGAATCTTCAAATGAGGTTGGACGAATCTTAAATAAAATCTACTAATTCGTAGTTTATCAGGCGGGACTTCCATCAGGCACGTTTGTCTTTAGACTGGTTATGGGTCCTTTTAGATTGAGGCGCTTTTCTTCACAGCCTAGAAAAAATATTCAATCTACATAAATCTTGTCACACAGTTTTATTCAAGCAGTCTTTGTCTGTGCTTGTGTGTTGTGTTTTAGCTTTAAAGTTCAGAATACTTTTAGGTTGAGGCGCACATGTTCCACAAATCCCCAAATTAATAAATTTCAATCTTGTAACACAGTTTTAATTAACGACTCTCGTATGACTTTAAAACAAATAAACGGGACAAACATTATTTACCTAAAGTACCTTTATTAATAAGACCGTTAGCGTGGAAGCGTTCTTAAGTCTAGTCTATTATCTATTATTTGTAATTTATATCCGGCAGTTTGCAAAGATTAAATTGTAGAAAGCAAATGGCTATTTTAGAAATTATCGCCACAGATGCGACCGGAAAATTTGTATGTGTGTGTGCTACATGCACAGTGAGGGAAAATATTGATTATTTAATGAAATTAGTAATTCTCAAATCACCAATTTAGTCGGGGTAAAGTGGTTTTTGGCTTCTTTTGGCGCGTCGGGGAAAAATGATGAGAGTAAATCTTTACGATGCACGCGCACACCGTCACGAAATCCGACACCCTGAAGTTAGCTATAGTATATACAACTATTGATGCTGTATTTGTACGATATTTGACAATGTTTCTACAAGAATATTTGTATCATACTGTAGCTATCATAAGCCTCTTGTAACTCACATGTCAACTGAACTCCAACCAATGGACGTGAATTAAATAGTAAATATCAATATCTATAAGTTGCATGCTAAATTAAAAAATGTCCATTTATATATGATATTTAAATAAACTTTATTTAACTAGATAATGCGTTATAATAAAACTTAAACTGTATTAAATACCTTTTTTCTATAGTTAGTGTCGTTTCTACAAGTGTAGAATAAGGCGAAGGATAAAATTTATGAAAAGATTTTTATCTTGTTACGCCAAAGAAGTATAACTTTCAATGCGTGCACATAAGTACACACACGTTTTTGTTTAAATGTGTACCTTCGTTTTATTCCCTGTACGAATTCCGTCGGGTAGTCACAAAATATCATATAATAAATGACCTTAATATGACAGATTTAAGAAGTCCTTTTGTAGTTTGATTCTACCAATGAGAAATGCGTCATTGCGTCATACATTGCGTGATAGTGGAACTGTTAGTGTTAATGTAGCATTTGTTGAATGCACATTGGCATGTGAGGGAATTTATGTTATGATTTCTGCGTGGACCGCTTATTAATGTGTACATTGAACGTTTGACGTCAATATTAAAGGAAGTCCCTCGACACGCAGTGGCACTTATGACGATATTTCATATAGGGCTTATTCCGGATGATTTTCTACAAAATTATATTAATACAGTAAAAGAAGTAATAATTATTACGAAATTGCCTTTATTGGATATTTTCTCGCTAACTTCTAAAGTGCCATCTCCTCTCGAAAGAGGAGAAGGTGCCAGTTATCAGGGTTCCTTTGGTTTTGGATGCCGTTGAACGATACTTGGTGCTTCTTGGACCAAACAATTTACGAAGATTCTTTAATTAATACGTGCGTCTGCAGGTGTTAGTTAGGTGGAGGTTAGTTGAAGGTGCTTGTAAAAAGTATACATAAAATGTATGAACATTTAACACAGATATTGTACAGATACCGGAAACTTTTTGAGCATTAAACAAGGGAGTGGAGGAAAGTTTGCGCATCGCGGGAGACAAACGTCAACTGATTTACCAATCAAGCGATCGACACGTCACTATCCCAGTGATAAATAAAAATCGCTTCTGCAGGCAAGGACGTTTGTTCAAGATACTTGCCGGTATCTGTACAATAAAAACAAATTTAATTTATATAAAAAACTCATGAGACGAACTATTACTGTGAAATAGTCAACCAGTGTGCGTATAAATCAAACAAGGTTCACAAGCTCGACGGTATCAATAATTTCTAATTTAATAGCGATACGTCGCAACCAACATCGATCACGTGTTTAATCGGCCATCAATCTTCAGCGCTAATATTCGTATCCGTTATCGCTAAAATCAAACTAGTTTCATCTGAGAACGATGAGATTCCCACAGACACACCGAAAACACCGGATGCAACTTCTAATTTCGCTTGCAGATTATGATTAGAGCTGTCATGAGAATATTGAGATGCGATTTTTTAGCGTTATATGACCCGACAGTCCAAGGAACTTTGCGACAATTTTTGGGTTTTAGCTTTGAATATAACATCCATTGACCCGATAATTCATGTATTTAATTGATTTTAGCATAAATGGTACGGGAAGATGAAATATATAATAGCTTCCTAGTTCCTGTTTGCAAATTTATATTTTGAACCCGCAGATTCGTCTCAAATGATGCCACTTTTAGTTAAATTTAGACTTATATTATTATACTAAAATAAATAAATCAGTGGCGCTACAACCTCTTTAGGTCTTGGCCTCAGATATCTGAATCTGTTTCATAATCATTTTTAAATCTAATAGGAAAGTAGGTGATCAGCCTCCAGTTTTACTTAACCGTTCGAGCGAATGCGCATCTAGAAAGTCCATTGGTGCACACCTGGGGATCGAACCTACGACCTCAGGGATGAGAGTCGCACGCTGAAGCCACTAGGCCAACACTGCTCAGTTTTACTTAAAAGTGTTCCCAACATTGTGATGCATAAAAAATGGTATTATTTTTATTGTATAATTTGTTGAAAACACATAATTAGCGTTTACAATACAAATAAAAGAAAGTATTACGTACATATAATAGAAAGGTATAATTTAATTTCTAGATTAACTATAGACATTTTTATCTAGATAGGTTCATGTCAGGAAATATCAACATCCAATAGATTTCTCCTACCTTATCTTTGATACTATAATTGACGGTCAAGTTTGACGACAATTCAAGACAGGCGTGATGCCAATACAGCTGTTATCTTTCGTTAGGGTCTGCAAGTGACAAATGTTTCCGGTACAAGTCGGTCAGATCAGTTGCGTCTCAATCAACTGGAAATTACTGTGAGAGCTTGCAAGTTGTTGATACTTTGTTGTATGTGGGGAGATTTCTTATGGACTCCGGTTGAGAAACGGCTGATGACAGGTTCACTGACTTTTTATTGCATAGGTAGGAGATAATTTCTGAGAAATAAAATTGTAATTTTATTTATTTATAACTAACCTTACAGCTACATATCCATATTAGAAAATAAAACACAGACAATGTACAACGCCAAAACAGATTACATTGATAAACGAAATATGTTAGTTATTTCGAATATGTATTTGTGTTGTTCTCACGAGAATGTAAGTGCGTGCTCATATTTCACCATGCCTACTGCTGATAGAGGACAAATATTTGTTTTTAATTATTAATTAACTTAAGATGTCATATGGAACATGGTGTAATGGTTGCAGCTTTAGAGAAAGAGAAAGACACGTATGTAACAACAATTTGTGTACGTATATGAAAATCTAAGTCGAAATAAATATGAAATTTTAATTCTTTTCTCATAATATACTCAAGGATATATACTGTAAGTTCCAGTTTTAGTTTTTTACTGTTTGCTTGTAATTTTCCTTCCTAGCTTGGTATATGTTCTAATATAATTGGTGTGTATGTATGTAAAAGTTGTGACGTATTTTTTGTATGTGTATCAGCATGTATTTGCATACATTTTGTTTTAGGGCTTCTAAATATAGAAAAACTAAAATTCATTACAATGTTATATATTACGGTATTTTGGATTCCCAATTGTATTTGATTAATTAGATTTAGATACGCGTTAGATTGCACCAATCTACTCACATCCTGTAGCCAATTAATTATTTAAATCTTTATGATCAGACTAATTGTAGCGGAAGTCTCACGTAACTGCCATAAAAATAATTTGTCGATTTTTATCAATGAATATTATGAGTGACGGTGCTCAGATGAGTACCGTTATGGCCGTCAATGGCCGCTTTGCATAATCTGCCTCGTGGGCTATCTTCATTCATTAACTGGGGGCTATGAGGTCGATACCAGTTTTGATATAGCGAACGATAGCTATGTAACACTCTAAATTGTCTAAAGTATATTGGGGATATTTTCTTATTAAATTTATACAAATTCAAAAACTTATTTATAATATAATATTTAACATACCCCCACTTTCACACACCACAGTCGAAGTAGGTATTACGCATTTAATAATTTTTATTGATTTTTTACTATAGTAAGTACTTGAACCTTTTTGTATATATGTATTAGATATTTCATCTTCGGCTATATTTTTAGGATAATTGTCGTATATAATTTATGTTAGCTGTAGGAATACGAAATAAATAATTTATTTATTCATGCACACAACCATTAGTTATTATATTAGTAAAAATACCAATACAATCATAAAAATACTTTTTACCATTATATACTTGCAAATTTATAAATTAATAGATGACCATTTTTAATTACTTCATTATTAAAATGATGTTACTTCGCTTAAAGTTCGCGTCAAGCAGCGGTGGATAATCATAAAACCAGTTCTCTAGACTAGTGTTCATTTCTTAATTTAAAAATACTACCATATAAAATACTTGCAAATTTATAAATTATATTAATATTTGACCATTTTTAATTGCTTCATTATTAAAATGCAAACTTCGCTAAAAGTTCGCGTCAAGCAGCGATGGATAATTAGAAAACCAGTTCTCTAGACTAGTGTTAATTTCTTAATGTTTTCGCATAGCAGGTGTCTCATGGCACCCGACGCAACGATTTTTACCAATTTGCCAAATAAGGTGATTTTAGGTGGAGAACACCTTTCACGCGATCCAGCCTCATTTCTGACTCATTAATTGAAGTTTCTTGTATCGTATAATTTACCTGCTTTATTACAAATCTTAATTAATGTAAGTGATGATAATATTTTTTATTGAAGTTTGGTGGAAGCGATTTAAAACTCCACACTATGCTTGCCACTAAGTTACATTACATTTAGATTTCATTAATCTCTTGTTGTATAGTTCAGCATGGATATAAGAATTGATCCGTAAACACGTAATAGCGATTGTAATATATTTTGGATATTGCAGGTTCGATGCCCGCATAAAAGAAGTATATTTTATAGTAAAATATGTAGTTGTTAAAGTACTTTCCTTCTGATTTCATTATTACTGTTTTCCCACTATTATTTATTGCTCGCCCATTTTGTATGTTAAATACTTTATTTAATATGAAATTGGAATTTGTAATACCCGTATAAATGTATATATGTATTTTTTTATGTAATCAAAAGTCAAAGTCAAACGACGCTCCGATGTCAGAGGGGCCAACATACATATTAATTGATTCTCGGTCATCGCCACTAGACTCTATCTGGTTCATCTTAATAATACGTGGCTATGAGATTTTGTAAATGTATTACAATCATGTAGTCTTATGTACAATGTGTGGGCTGCAGCTTCTTCTTTGCTCTGGTGTAAAGTCATTTCGATCTCAGATTTTATTTTTGATCGCAAACATCACACATGTTACAAGGAGGACAATAAGATTCTTATGAATATATATTATAGAAAAGATATACATGTGTGAAAATAACAAGAGAACTTAAGAAGGCGCAGTGCTAACCAGACCCATGCAACTTCCTCTCAATCGAGTACCTCTTATCTCTCTATATCTCACACAACTTTTGTATTAAAGAAGTTGCATGGGTCCGACAAGCATCACATAATATACACTGTAAATACATAATTATGTAAGATTAAAGAAAATAATTATAATAATATCATTATTACATATATACAATTAACACGCGTATAGGTAGGAATAAGTTCATAGTTTATTCACGACAGATGAAAGAGCAAAGCTCTTTAAAACACATTATCTTGAATTTAAAATTAAACATGGTCCAACATATTTTTCATCATCTTATCAACCTGTGCCTCTGTCGACACAGTACGTAAATAAAAATTCCAAACGATTTCGACACGTCCTAAACGTTTATGTGGAGGCAGGTTATTTTTATTTATGCTCGAATATGTCGCCCACCTATGACCCGGCACGCGACGGTTTTATCTCGGAATTTTTTAACCTTAAGACTTAAAGTTTGCCGATTTCATCAATTTAAATATTCTTAATAAGGTACAGCTTTCTGATGCGAGTTACTAATGCGCCCATACATTTTTTAGTTTTAAAATGATACCAGCCTGCTTAGGATTATTTATGTTACATTTAAATACTATTGTACGGTTATGAATAACAGAGTTATGATATTGTGAAAAAGTAAGGCTTAATTCTTTTAGTGCCTCTCTTACTGGAGGTTGGCTGTCAGTCTCTTGAAGCGTGTCTGGTTCTGTGACAGATGCGGCAACTCTTCCGCAGTTGCAATACCCGTTCACTCCCTAACGTTGTGAAGTCATGATTTCTTCCTTCTACCAACACGCCGTTTAAGATACACATTATAATTAATTGAAGGAGGTGGTAGCGGTCATGGCACATCACGTGGCCCAAGTACACAACTTTCCGTTGTTTAATGTTCTGCATAAGTTTACTCGACATTCAAACTCGTTTCAGAACCTTCTTGTTTGGGACCTTTTATCCAGCTTATACAAAACGTGCGACGATAGCAACACATCTTAAATGCTTCTAAGCGCCGGCGGGTATCTTATTTAATTGTCCAAAGCTTCAAAGGCGTACAAAACAATTGCCAATATGTAACAAAGGAAAACTCGGACTCGAAGTTTAATGGTCAAGTGACGACAGCACAAAGCTTTCTTCGACAAAGTATACTTAGAAATTTAAAGGGATTCCGGGAGAATAACTTTTATAGTGCATTTTTAATTCTTCAGTTATATCTTTGAAAGGGTGGACAGTAGCTTTAATCTAGATTTTTCGTTATCAGACTTTATTTTTACTATAATGCCTATAAAGGAGGTTACGTTGAAAAGCCTTGAATATAATTTAGTTTCTGTACCAATCTGATTATGTGAAGTTGGCGAATAAATCACAGTGATAGTATTAGTTTACACAACCGACACAGAATGCTGTTACTGCAGGGTTTCATTTATTTATTGAGGGTATTACAAGCAATTGCAAGTCGTGTTAAGGTCAATTACAAGTGGATCTAAGGCTTTTACGTTTGAAATTGGAATTGTGTGTATATTCTCAATTTATTACCAACATGTATCAGCTAGTGCGGTTCATTTGTTTTATTACTTATTATTATAGTTGGTTTAGGAACACATAGCTATAGTAATGTCAAACTGAACAAAAGCTAGAGGAGCTTTTTAACACTTTGTAGTACTATTTTTGTACGACTTTGGTGAAAGATTTATAGGCTGCTCTTATGAAAGAAGAACAGTAGATTGTTCTTTCGTTGAATTTGCAATTTACTTTTAAAGTAAGATATATATATATATATTTTAATGTAAGATATATTAGGTAAAATATTCCTCTTAACTTTAATCACCTTGATACTACGTATTTGCGTTTATTTCAAATTGTTTTGTTGATAGAGCTTGAAACCTTTGGTTTTATTATCTATTTATTTAATTACAACAACTGCTTTAACTTGGTATGAGGAGCATGATGTAATGGTTGCAGGTGCTAACAAACATTTTGTCAATAAACCTTGGCGATTTGAAAGAGTGACAGAGAGATTATAGCCAGTTCTTCTGGTTCAATACCCTCGATTTGAGTTGTGGCGTTGTCCGTTCATAAGTGTAGGTACATTACATTACCTATATGAAAAATTATCGTAAAAAAGTGTCCGTAGCGCCTGTTACAGACTCAATGTCGGGACCTAGAAATATCTGATTTCCACAATAAAAATCTTTTCTGTTTGCCAATACATATTTATAAATTATTAATATCATTAAGACTTTATCTATTACGGCAAAGACGACCAAGGCTAGCGATAACTGGTTTTTATGTAAATTGTGCAACTGTAAGATGCTTTTGTAATTATCCTCATACAGCCTACATCATATTGTGACCTCTAACTGGCGTGGGATGACTATCGCAATCTTAGATCCATCCGATAATAAGAAAAGACTGCGTTGGCGGATTTCATTTCCGATTTCGTAACTCAGTGTGCCTTATTGAATTTTGGATCGATGTTAATTATATACCAAATATATAATTGAAAGCGTAAATATAACTAAAAACATCTGCATCACGTTACCGTCTTCCCCGGATGGCATTTTATTTTGGATGGGGTTCCCTGGGAGATTGTAAAATGAGCATGCTCCTCCCTCAAAAGCTAGTAACGCACCTACTAAAATAGGTGTACATTGGCTGCGATTACTGCACTTTTAGGGTGTCCCTTAGGTACGTTTACCCATATCAAAAAAATACTTAAGACTTCATTGGTAGTTTCAATCCCGTTGTTTTTCATTGCAAATTTGACGACTCATTAGTCTAGTGGTTAGTACCCCTGACTGCGAATCCATGGGTCCCGGGTTCGATCCCCGGCTGAGGCGAACATCGATGTGATGAGCATTTGGTGTTGTTCTTAGGTCTTGGGTGTTTAAATATGTATTTATATGTATATCTATCTATAATATGTATGTATATCCGTTGCCTAGTACCCATAACACAAGCTTCACCAGCTTAGCATGGGACTAGGTCAATTAGTGTGAATTGTCTTTTAAAAAAGAAAATGGAATCATATTTAAGATATACCTACCAATTCAACCATTAATATTCTAGCTGTCTTCATCTCGCATTAACAAATTATTCTTTTGTTTTTATATATCTCTTGTGCGTTTTGCGCACCGACTGTCAAATTTGTTTAAGACCCAGGTAGGAGGTATCAGAAGTACTGCAAGACTTATTATGATGCAGACATAATTTACTTTAGCATTTATGTTGATCTCGTACTACTGTTATCCAGTCTCATTATTTTTGGTAATGATACTCCAACTGTAGGTATCCTTTTTTTTTGAAGTGAAACTTCTTTGCGCGTGAGGGTACTAGTTTTACGGAACGTAACGATGATGTGCGGCGTTTTTGTCGAAGAAAAGGCAGAGAGCGATTGAGACCGATTGAGAGAGAGAGTGAGAAGGGAATCTAAAGTTTTAGATTTGTATAAATATGAGCAAGACTTAAAAATTAGTTTTCCAAAAAAGTTTCACTTCTGACATGTGTACTTTGTACGCACGTACTTTTTTTTTAAATTTTAGTAAGACATTTGGCTGACCTGAAAGCGTCTTTTGTCAAGACATTTTGGCATAACACATTTCTTTAGCATAACTATTCCGTCTGTGTGCGTTGATTTGTTAATATACAATTTATTAATTTGTTGACCAGTTGTTATTTTAAATGTGTGTTTATCTTAGATACGTGCGATTATAAAAAGGTTGGCTGTGGTCTGTGGGCGGATTTTTATTTCCGATGTGTCGTAACGAATCGTGCTTTTGATTTTTATGACTGTGTTAATTTTGTATATGACTAGGTCACGCGACGGGCGAATGTATGTTTTGTTTTAAATCGTAATACCATTTTACTTATTTTGTTTGGGAACAGAATCTTCGGTGCGTTGATAATAGGTTTACTATGTAACGTATGTAACTTTTTTTGTTGATAGAATTTGATTTGATTATTCAATATCTTCTTTAAAAGCGATACAACGATGGAGGTCATAAAAATTTTCGATACCATTTTTATAATACGATTTGCCTTTAGCCTAAATTAAGTATCGGCAATTACCTCTTTATCAGCGCAAAATTTCTGTCCCGTGAGCATTCTTTTGAGGTGAAGTGCAGGAAAAAGTTGGAGGCCCAATTCATGGAATTTGGCCATCGTTTTCATTGATTTGCGACACGGTGCACTGTCTTGATGCAACAGCACTTTCTTCTTTTTTTGCGGTTTTCTCCTTCAAACCTTGATTTAATTAGTTTCTTTAATTTTGATATGTTTTAAGTAATTTCTATTGAACATCCACGGAGATAAGATCGCAACCACTGTATTATGAGAAAAAAACGATTGTTAAGTCTGACGGATTCTGCGATTATCCAATTCCTTTATGGTCTAGGAAAGCTTTAGATTTCCTTTTTTTTAAATATATAATAGGGGGCAAACGGACAGGAGGCTTATGTGGAACAATAGACACTCACATTGCCAGAAGGCTCACAAGTGCGTTGCCGGCCTTTTAAGTATTATTACCTGAAGCTCATAATCTCTGATAAAGATCATAGTTTACTATATTTTATTGCATCATCAATAGTTTTGCTGAACAAGCCGTCTCTTCCGTCAGACTCGGTGACCGCAGTGGGTGGTGTTGTAAAAACAAATGAACACTAATGAATACGATTTTTATTACCACAATTTGATATTGTAATTCGAGCGACGTATTCATATCGAATTTCCAATTTGTGTATTTTTTTCATTATCGGACGGCAGCTGGGGATTTTCGGTTTTAGGTTTCACTTTATGGATAGGCGACGTTGTAAAAATTATATTAACGGCTTTGATATTAATTATTTTGCAGGTGTAGAAAACAATCAATCATTATTTGCTATTATATTTAAATCCATCGCTTATTTTATGAGCCAAATATATATATAGCATATTTGTTTTATAGAATAGGAGGCAAACGGGCAGGAGGCTCACCTGAAGTGATACCGCCGCCCATGGACACTCACAATGCCAGAGGGCTCGAGAGTGCGTTGCCGGCCTTTTAAAAAAGAGCTGACGGAGTCTGATTTTTTATCATTTTGAATTATAAATAAATTAGAATCTAATAATAATAGTAATAGTTTATAATTCACTGACAGATAGGATAATGCCGCTCCCAGTTTTTAAACATATTATGTCTCTGCGAATACAAGACCCCGAGGTCAGTTGCGGAGGTGGTCATTATTAAGTATAAAACTACTTTCTTTTATATAAAGTATCTGTCATGTCTTTAACGGTAGCGGAAATGAGATAACTGTCTTTACAAGCGTAGGTTTTGGTCAAAAGTTGACCCCACCCACGCACATTCTTCGACGATATCGAAATTGACGAAATTCATTGTTATTTTTATTATCACGTTCAGAACAAATGGGAAAGGCTATAAATATGGCGTATTAATAGCTATATTAAACCGTAAACTTGATTTGTGTATTGGGAAAGATAATAGACGCAATTACAATTAGATTGATGTATTTTCCTTAATTTACGGATATCATAGTTTGAGTTCTTGAATCTTATATGCAGAATATTGCTGAAAGGACATTTCGCGTTTCAAAGATATAGCGGTTTGGAATAACATTTAGTATAGTATTTACACAGGATGTTCTTTTTAAGGACCGCGACTATAGATATCTTTTATAAGTTAAAATAATTCCGCTATGATATTTATAGACATTTTATTAATTTACTGTGTATTCTATTTAATGTCACTCGATTTAGAAGCAGAATCACTAATCTTTAGTTGGTTTGCTAAGTCCCGGTAGAATGCTAGAGTGACCCTGGACCCGGGTAGGCCCGAGGTGATTTAGCGGGTAATACTCACCCAGTCTCTGAATAGAAGTGGTCCCACATACCCCTGCTACTTACGGAGCAAGGGGATGTGAAAATGCATTTTCATCTCGAATATATAAAAAAAAACTTCAGTGGTGTCAAGGGACACCCAGATGGAACGAAATTCCTTTCGATTAATCTATATATTAATTGGTATCATAACAGTATGATAGATTTTCTCGACACCAATCTTATGACGAAAAAAAAAGGCAACATCACGAGGTGGTCCCAGGCAAGTGTCGTGACAACTTTTCGTAAGAATTTTTTCCGTCTAGCCCCCTTTCACAACGCGCGATAAGGAACTTCGTTCCAAAAGTTGCTTTGCTGCTATCCAACGTTTTCTTATTAATTTTAATTTTTAATTTATAGACCAAACTTTTTGTTTTTATTTTTTATGATACAGCGTACAAAAATACATATAACCTTTGTCACCCCTCCACGATCAACCGCTATTTTTTATTATAGTAGATAGTTATTTTTATTAAACTACAAAAAAATATTCCTAGAAATAATATAATTACATGGAAAAACAACGTTTGCCGAGTCACCTAGTAACTTTATAAAATTCGGGTAATACGACATTTCCTATAACGCGGTTCGGGTCTACCGCGTTATTGAAAATGGTGTTTTTCTCGCTAATATTTGTTTATGTTCCATAACTGTGGTGTCAGATAAACTAAAGATGGTTGTTTACATAGTGCATACTCAGCGTCTACGGTGGGAAGAGATTTTCTCACAGTAAAGCGTAATACGAGTACAAACTATAGTATATTATATCAACCGCCGGTGGTCCAGTGCATTTATCTTAACGTATTTGATTTATGATCAAGTGACGCGTGCTTGGAAAAATTCGCTTATTGACGTCGTGTAGGTTTACTATCAGTAACTCAAATTGTTTACTTCCTTTGAAACTTATTAAGGCATTTTCTGTTATACTTAAAAAAATACGTAAAATCCGAGGCAGATTCTATGTGAGTGATTTTAACTGAAAAGACAGAATTGAAAAATAAATGTTACACAAATATATTTATAACACATATAGTGTGTTTATTCATCGGTATTGTTCAAGTTTATTTTGTATTGAAAATTCATTAGTACATATAAATAATTTTGACGGTAATTATCAAAACCAAATATGATAACGATAAATAAATCAATGTTGGGAAATGCGTATGTAGCATAATCAAAATATATTATAAAAAGGAAAGATGTATATGCTTTTATGTTTGTAAAGAATTAACTAAGTAGGTACTCGAGCGCTTTTCAAAAAATACTATATTTTTAAATATGAAAAAAGCTAGAAATATAGCATTTAACTTACTGTTGGAATTGTCTATTCTGTATGTTAAATCGTCATACATTATCCATTTCTTATGTTATGTACAGCTTATTTGTCTATTTCTTGAGCTCGTTAGGGCATTGTATGGAATGTTTCCTATGAACACTGAATAATTCATGTTTCGATATTAAAAAGCCAATTATGGATATTGATACTGCATTTTTATGAATAGTCATATTGGTAATAATTTTAAATTGACCCAACCGTTAAACTTTGAATAAGCGTTAATATCAAGGAGCAGACACATTTTTGCATCTGTTTTTTCTTTCATAGGATAATATCAACCTACCTGCGGGTCGGTCAAGTATTACGTAAGCAGATTTACTGCAATTTATCCCCCACCCATCCTCTTGTCAGCAAAAGTAACCAAAGCTCTAAAAAAAATAGTACATAAACGTACTAATCTTTTGTAGGAATCCTCGGAAATGCATTTCTTTTTCAAGCATAGACAGTATATGCATATGTGTAAAAAAAGTTAATAATTACTGTTGACGTAATCACCAAATAAGAAATTCAGAGAAAGGTGCGGAGTTAGGGTTCAAACGCATGACCAGAGTGTCTGGAGTGTGAACGTCGCTTTAGCCATTGGACCAATACAAGATTTTGTTACATACAGTCATTTATTATTTGAATGTGCATTAAACCACACTATTAACCATTGACCTCAGCAAAGTCCATTTATCGAAAGCACCTCGGGCCCTGCTTTCTCGATCGTAGGCGGCCGTGCCTTATTAATTTATGCGAAATATCTACATTAAACGCTATACATTTCTCTAAATCTGGTAATCCGAAGTGAAGCATTTAATTCTATTCAGTATTGTTAAACTGATAAGGTTCATTTTTAGCTAACAGGTGTTCGCCCACACTAGTAAGCCCGCGTTTATGAGTCTATTTAATAAATAAAAGCAATACAATACTGAGATGTGTTAGCCTAGTAACTTTAAGCTTTAACTGGGATCAAACAATCTCTATCAGTATATCGACCAACTGGTATTTGACCAATGTGGTGGATTATGAGCTACTTTTGAAGGGCTTACAGCACTCTGCAATTCTTCTTCGTACTGTTTATACCTTTAGCATGTAACTAATATTCTAAGTAATCAAAGGGCAGTCTTAAAAGCAACAGAGACGAATTTAAAGGAACAAAATGTTTAACAATAGGTTAAGAGGAATCTTTCTGGAATTTACTGTAAATTTTATACAAAAAGTAAAAAAAAATAGGTACCTAGTATCCGGATTACCAATACCATTTATTTAAGTTGTACATATACAATTTATTTAATACCTCCGCAAAAATATAGTCGGGGAATTGTCTAGAAAATATTTAAAAAAAAAATTACCAAGCGGGAGCACGGTAAGGCAATTCTCAGTGTTCAACAATTAGTTAAGTAAGTTCATTTTTTAAAAAGAGTATTTCAAGTTCCCATGTACGAGTACGTAACAAATGTGTACGCATAAAAAATGCGAGTCGGCCATATACGTGTTTCTTGTTTGTTTTTGACTTGAGCGACAGTAATTGTTTAACGTCCTTCACTTACTGATGTTGTTTCTAATTCAAATGTAATCTTTATACGGTTCTAAATATACGCATAGTATGAGTAGCAACGTGGGAAGTCCCCGCGAAAGCCTTATATTTCATAATATTCCGTTTGTTGCGTTTTATATGACAAACATTGTGTAAAACTAAAAACTTGGCGATTAAAAAGAGTGGCGGAGAGTTTATTGCCAGTTCTTCCGTTCTACGCCCTTGATTTGAGAACTGGCAGTACATTGTGTTATCTATATGAATAAATGATTTCGACTTTGACTTGCAGAAAAGAGGAGTCGTTACAAAGCGTAAAAATAATTCACTACCAGCCTCATGAAGAGATTCATTACATTATAGATCTTTTGTATCAACAACTGTGCCATGAAAGTGATAGTTACAATGGTAGAACCACTTTAAAAATATTTAAATCTTCACCAAAACTCGTGTAAGGCACAAATTAAAACTATGAAAGAAACATATGTGTGTGCATAGGGTTGCAGCGCCACCGAATATATATTTTAGTGCTGTATTTAAATAGGCTATTTGGAATTGTAGTTCTACAGAATTGGCCTCAGTGTATTGCAAATAGCGGTTTTGTTACAGTGTCAATTGAAAGGAGATACGCTTAGCAATCCCCTCGACGAAGATGGAACCCCAAAAATTCTTAAGGCAACTTGACTACAGTTTTGCCCCGTAGAATACGAAAGCGACCCCGGGAGTAGTTATGCGGTATTTTAGTGGTTCATCTGGTTCTCTGAGTAGCTAGTATGCTTTGAGTCGAGTCCCACTAATCCTCGAGGGCTTTGAGTGGAAATGTGCAAGAGGCATTTCCCTCACGGTTTCTAAAAAAAGAGGTCTTATTACAACACTCTAAGGCTTTTAACTAATCCATAGCAACAAGTGACGCGTAAATGCTATTGTAATATATGGACATGTGTATGAAACAGCTTCATGTCGCCCACGGGCATTGTATCACAACTCTCCAACCACTTACGTCCCACTTGACACTGCCTGACGCCTAACCACTTTTCAAACAGCCTCTCACGCCTACCAACTTGAGGAAAATCGCTTTGGGCGTTATTTGGGAAGACGTGGAATAATTTTATAGAGATAATAGATTATTATTAGACAATAATTATTGTTTAATTTACGTAAAATATCTCTGCTCACTAATCTGACAGCTACTTTAATATATAAATCGAATTCATTGAATATGAGAGTGCATCTAACACTTGTTAGGTATTGAGGCAAAACTAAGAAACATAATTTAGTAGAAAACTTACTGTATAACTCATAGCAACTTTTTTTAATGAAGATAGGTGTTAATTGATGCCGATGCTACCGTCTTTTTGAAAGACGAGAAAAATTTTGTGTTGGAATAATAGATTTTTTGAGAGTAATAAATAACATCAAAATATTATCAAGATGCATTTTCATATTTATGGAAATATGTTATCTACATCTCAGTGTATGACAGGTAGCAATGGCTTATCAGATAAGGGACGTAACCGAATGTGACCGCGCCCCTCTCATTAAGATTATCACATTTCAGATATAGATAACGTTTTTGCGCAGTTAATTTTAAATTTTCAGGAAAACAATGTACTCAGTGTTGACTCTGTGTTAATGTCACCGCTAAATTGCATTAATTGAAGTATTTTGTTTCTAATTATAATAATAATATTGCTGATATTAAAAGTAGCTATGTAGATATTTCTGTGTTGTATTTTTTTTAACTTGCTCCTGCTTAAGAATAACATCGAAGCAGGTTGACAAAGTTGCCTTAAACCAAAAGTATCAAAGAAATAATCGCAAGAATCTTCAAGATTCAAACGTTGCAGCTCCGCTGTGTTAAATAAATAAAAATAAAATATGTTTATTATGGAACATAAGATACATGTATCACTTATTCCACGTCATTAAATTTGAAGGCATCCCTACTCATCGGCAAAGAAGACAGAGGGGGTAGGCCGAGAGAAAAAGCCGGCGTAAAAAACTCTCGGTACTCTTTTAAAACAGCAAATCATCAAACAACACTTATTAAAACAAATATCGCAAATTAATTAGAAGTAGCCTGTCTAGCACTAGTCCCAGGCCCTTTTATCAACTAGATAATCGGATGTTTTCATTCACAATTTACGAACTAGCGATTAGTGGAATCGACGCCCGGTAGGGATCTTCTCAATAGGACCTACCAATGCAATGGTTTAAAGTCAAAGACTGTCAAAGAAAGACATAAAGCTATTTGTCCTTATCTAAGATTATTACGAATACTTCTGAATAAAATGTAAATGAATACTGTAGAGAATACATCGTTATTTGCTGTGGCGGTAAATTGGCTCGATATTGTCAATAGGTTGGGTCATTACAATGAAAACGTTACATCCTCGTTATCGAGCGCCCTTGGACATTTGATTGAGCTAATCTTTATACTCTCTTTGCATGTACATCGATTTTACTTAATCATAATGAGTTTTTATAAGCTATTTACTAGCGAGCAGCCTTATCCGATGTATATCCGAACTAATTCGACTTAGGGTTCTTCAAGAAACGAGCGTACCGATCTTTAAAAGGCCAACGCACTTGCGAGCCCTCTGGCAATGTGCGTGTCTATGCACGGCGGTATCTATTACCATCAGGTGAGCCTCCTGTACGTTTGCCCCCTGTTTTATAAAAATATCTCAGACCCACTTCGACTTTTGTGTCTCAGTTATGCCTGTTAAACAGTATGAGCAATAATAGTGAATATTTCCGCAAACGTTGCGGTCAAGCTTGCGGATGTTATAACTTTTCTTAAATCTGATTTAACATTGAGAGAAGCTAAGTTTTTAAGTTATTATAATAAAGTGGCTATATGTTACATTAAGGCGGGTAGGCGCAAGTTGAATATCGAGTCCTCACAAAATAACCAATTAAAAATAGAAATAAGTGAGAATACACAATAAAAAGTAAATATCAAACTGAACCAGGAGAAGATATACCATAGGCAAACGTATCTGCCTCATTATTAGTGTAAAAAATAGAACATTTTCACGTTTTAATTTGTGTTATTGCAACGGTGACTTTTCGTTTTGACTAAAACAATTAAAAGTGCGTGTACAAATCTAGTGCAAGTGACTCGGAACAAGGATCAGTCAATTTTTGTTGATATTACTACAAAAAGAAGAAAAAACTACGACTTTGTAACAGTGATGTTAAACGGGTATACGTGACTTGCAGCGACCTAATATTACATTAGTCACTCCTTGTAAACGTCACTCAAGAAAGAAACTGTTCAAGTAATTCGTCCTCTTCGTCATACAGTATCTCGGCGTCGCAGATAAGCTGTGTTCCTGAATCGAACATTTGTATCGGCCCGAGTTCAAACCTAGACACGGAATATTGACACTTCAATTAATTTCGAATTTTTGTTTTTATAATTTTACTTGAAGATATCTAATCTATCTCTAACGGATAGAATATAAAAGGAAAAATAATTCTGTAATAAAAAAAAAAAAATTAGAAACAACATTTCAAAGTATGGACAAAAAAGAAATGGAATACCTTATAGAATCGATACACCAAAAGCTGTGCGAAAAGTTGGAAGATCAACGAGAATTATAACAGAAAGTGTAACAAAGTCCGTCGTAAGCAGTATAAATGTGAAGTTAGCAGAATTAACTGAAGAAAACAAGAAACTTAAATCGGAGATCGTCGTTCTAAAAGACAAAGTAAAATTCCTTGAAGATGGGAAAAGGAAAAATAATTTAGTATTTTTTGGCATACATGAAAACCAACAAGAAGAACCTAACCTGCTTACACACATGCTGAAGTTGATAAATAATTCAACTGGTTTATCCTTGGACCCTAAAGAGCTAAGCTCAGCTTATAGACTGGGCAAAAAGAGTGAAAATCCTCGCCCAGTCCTCGTTAACTTCACTAGCCTTTGGAGAAAATACGAGGTACTGAAAAATGGAAACAAACTCCCATCTAACATGTATGTAAAAGAAGATTTTTCCAAAGAAGTATTAGAAAAAAGAAAACTATTACAAATCGAACTAAAAGCTGAACGTGCTAAAGGGAAAACTTGCCACATTAAAAAAGATAAGCTCGTTATATACGAGAATACGCATGAGAAATCTGAAAAAAGAAAGAGAAACTTCTCAGAATCTCCGAAACAATATCAACCCCAACCAACAAGTAAAAAAATAAACTTACTTGATTACTACGAAGCGCATGGCTCGAATTCAACGCCGAAACAGCAAAAAAACTAGCATGCGCCCCCGACCGCTCGAACCAACATAATTCTTTCAAACACAACAACAACAGACAAAACGCACTAACCACCCCAAGCCCCAAGCCCATCGGAACCAACAATAGGAAACCCTTCCAGAACGTTAGTGTATTAAATCAACTCAACTTCAACACCAATCATCGATTAGTAAGAGCCACCATAAAATGTATCGAACCAAAGAAAAGTAGAAATAAATACAACACAAAAACAAAGCTAATGATAGTAAAACAAATCCCTGACAATGAAGTCAAAAACCAGATAGAAGGAAAATATATCAATGAAGTAAATGAAATACTTGGAACTCTAAGTCGCAATCCCCCAAAAACTAACAAGAAACAAATTGGAAAAGAAACTCAAAAGCTAATGGAAGAAAGAAAACAGCTCTTAAAACTTGGAAAAAACAAGCAAAATCTAAAATTGATATCAGAAGTAAGTAAGAAAATTAGTAACAATATTAAGAAAGAAAGAACCGAAAGAAGAATAGAAGCACTTAATTACCATATAACCAAGACAGGAGGAGTTAAAAAAGCTCTAAATGAACTCGTAGAAACAAAACAATGGATACCGAACATTAAGAATTACGTAGGCAAACAACAGACAAAAAGAAAAGATATATTGAAAACTGCAACAGACTTCTACAGAAACCTCTACTCACTAGAGACTGATAATACCTCACAGAATCCAGTAAATCTTGAACAAGACGAAGAAGAGGTACCTAAATTTCTCCTTTCAGAAACGGAGCATGCTATCAAAAGCCTAAAAAATGGAAAAGCGCCTGGACCAGATCACATAACTAATGAGATGATCAAAGTATCATCAGCAGCACCAGGGAACCTAAGAAAACTTACTGAACTATTCAATACCATACTAAAAACGGAATACATACCTTCTCAATGGACGAAGAACATAATTACACTGCTCCACAAAAAGGGTGACAGGAACATCATAGAAAACTATAGACCTTATATAAGCCTTATGTCCAACATGTATAAAGTTTTCTCCAAAATGATCCTGCGAAGAATAACGAAGGTAATGGATGAACAACAACCCATGGAACAAGCTGGATTCAGATCCGGATTCTCAACTGTAGATCATATACATGTTATAAAACAGCTAATACAAAAGTGCAAAGAATACGGAAAAGCACTATACATCGCTTTTGTAGACTACAGTAAAGCATTCGACTCTATAAAGCACGATTCCCTCTGGAGAGCCTTAATACAACAAGGTATACCAAAAAAATACATACGTATAATTAGAAATATATATACAAGTAGCACGGCTTATATCAAACTAGAGACAACGGGTGAAGAATTTCCTATAGCCAGGGGTGTGAGACAGGGCGATCCTTTGTCCCCAAAACTCTTCTCAGCCATTTTGGAGAGTTTATTTAGAAATTTGGAATGGGATAAGGTCGGCATAAACATAAACGGCAGACAACTGAACCACCTAAGATTCGCAGACGATTTAGTGATCATTTCAGATAACGCAAAGACGCTTCAAACTATGCTGCAACAGCTGACAGAAGCAAGCAAGATAGTTGGGCTTTCTATGAACAAATCTAAAACGAAAATAATGACAAATAGAGAAACTATTATGATACAAATAGGAGGAGATGCTATCGAATATGTAGATCACTACGTATATTTAGGGCAAATAATATCATTTCATGACCAAATGGATCTTGAGATAGAAAGAAGAGTGTCTAGCGCCTGGAAGAGATTTTGGTCACTCAAGGAAGTACTTAAAAGTAAAGACTTCCCAATAGTAGCTAAGAAAAAGGTGTTCAATCTATGTATCCTACAATGTGTTACATACGGCTGCGAGACTTGGGCTTTATCTCAGAAACATCTTCTAAAGTTGAGAACATGCCAAAGAGGAATGGAAAGAAGCATGGTGGGTGTAACACTGAGACATCGAAAAAGAGCAGAAGAGATCAGATCAACGACCAAAGTAGAAGACATTATAAAGAAAATAAGGCAGTTGAAATGGCGCTGGACTGGGCACATGACGAGAGATAGCAGGTTGAAATGGACAAAAATAATTACAGAATGGCAACCACGTGATGGAAAAAGGAAAAGAGGAAGACCGACCAAGAGATGGGCAGACGATATTAAGATAATAGGAGGCACAACTTGGACAAGAAGAGCTAATAACAGAAAAGAATGGAAACAGCTGGAAGAGGCCTACGTGTCACAGGACACGCTGATCACCAAAAGCGGGTCATATGATGCATAAGATTAAGTTTTATTTTATTTATGCGTTAGAATTAAGTGTTTTTTTATGTAACTTAAATAATTGTTATTACATTGTATGGGTGTCAGCAATAAAGGCTAATCAATCAAATGTTACATTAAAATCCTTGGGATTGAATTGCTCCAGTTCAAAGAATTTGTATGACAATACCTGGCGATTAAAAAGAGTGGCGGAAAGTTTCTTGCCAGTTCTTCTTACCCGCTCTACGCCCTTGACTTGCGAACTGGTAGTAAATGTAAATTAACGATTAATTTAACTTGACGATTCAAAAGTGTACTTGGTTACCCACTTGAATAAAGATATTTTGAGTTTGAGTTTGAGTTTGAAAATGCGCTTTTCCTTTAAATAGTTACACAGTTTGTGTAATTTAGTATTCTGCTGACTTGAGCGTTATAATGTTCGTCACATTTCTTGTTATTAAATATATAGAGGTAATATTATTCAAGAAAAAGTAATTTCGCCCAGCGAACCTCTAGGTCATCGCTACCTGCTAGCCGATATCGAATCTAAAAATGTCTATGAATCGAATCAATTAGCACTTATAATAGCGTAATCACTATAACACGATAACAGAGAGATAACATTACATAAAATATTTGTTTGCGACTTGACCTGGATTTTAATTGTGTCGCAATTACAATAAGTGCTGATTAATGAAATTTGTTTTTGGGTAGTAAAAATTTTTGTTCAAACATCCTAAATTTATTGAAGTGAAACTTCTTTATCGGGGTTGGAAAATTTTTTTGTGTAACATTTTTTCGTTACGCGTCACATTTTTCGGTTACGCGTCACATGTTTCGGTTACGCGTCACATTTGACCGTTACGCGCGTCTTTTTCTTGTCCATACCAGGGTTGATTCAAAGAGATTCTAAACCATGAATAACAAAAATGTATAATAACGATGACAATGATACTAAAAATTCTATTACAATTTATGAAATTCTGTAATAATCTTAGTGGTAATAAGGTAAAATGAAATAATTGTATTATTTGTATTCAAGTCTGTGATATTAAAAGCCTTTTGTTAAACTTTATCTAATTTAACTTTATTTAACCAATTTCTGTAAAGTTGCATATAGATAAATTTCGAAAAATAAGGTCATAAAGAAGTTTCACTTCTAACGTGTGTACACTAGTACACGCACATTTTTTGTATAATAATTTTTGTTCAAAAATCATAAATTTATTTGTATAATAATTTTTGTTCAAAAATCCTAAATTTATTTATATAATAGACTGACTGACTTTTAAAACTAGAATCTCCTTGCTAACTGCAGACTGTTTTTTTTTTTTAAATTTAGCCTAAAGTAGTTACGTTTTTGATATTGCGCTTATAGTGTCGTTAAACGTCTATCTGGTAATGCGGATTGTTGAGCGAAAAAATACTAGTAAAAACTGAAATTGGAAGTGTAATATTTTTAATATTTTTATAACTAAAGAGATTATGTGCCTGTGTGATACCTAATCTGCTATTTACTAGTAATTTTTTGATTATCGTTAAGCTAAGTTGAAATCTGTATTAATCTAAAGTGTAATATTTTTATTAATTTACTTTGAATTTTTTGTAACTAATACTGCTGATGTAGCATTATATATGATGAAAAAATAAATAAATTATGTGGTGTACTTAAATAAATAAATAATGAAATCTTTGAACATTACGGTATAAATTCTCCCGTGTAACCCACGGTTAACCGATAACACAGTAATAATTCTCACGAAAGGTAACCGTTGCAGATAAATGTGTACTTGTCAATATTTGATTTTCACTTGCGAGATTTCGTTGAACTCCGAACGAAGAACGTTGAACGAAGTACAGGAGTGTTGTGAATGAGATAACTATTATAAAGCGGTTAATGTACTTTCGTAAATTGATACTAAATTTCGGTGGTTGTTTGCGACTTTTGTATCTTTTTAAATAGATTTAAACGGACAGGAGTCTCATCTGCTGTTAAGTTATACCGCCGCCCATGGCCACTGTCAATGCCAGAAGGATGCGTTGGCCTTTTAAAACATGGTACACTCTTTTCTTGTACGACCATAAGTCGAATTGGTTCGGAAATACTTCAGTGGGTAGCTGGTTCCACATAGTGGTGGTGCGCGGCAAAACAGCCTTAAATATATAAAAACTATGAAATTTTGTGTGCCATAAACATCTTACAACAGTAAAATGTGTCATCGTTTTAGTCGTGTTTACACAGACTCGCAAATAATGTAAAAAAATGATGTCCTATAATTTTATTCAAGTGTGTGTATAAATATAAATAAAATGGTTTAAATATACGTAGTTTAATTTCCTTTTTAAAATATGTACTTAGAATTTTTTACAAATATGTCTAAGTAATTTAATTATTGCAAACACGCTGTTGGAAGTAAACGAGAATTTCTATAGTAAATGTAAGTTTAGAATTAATTTAACTTCTTTTCCGACGTTCATAAGTGTACTTGTTTACCTGTATGCATAAAGATATTTTCACTTGACTTGACTATAAGAGACTTCTTTGGGTAGAATGCCTAGCGAACCCTCAGAGCCCATCTTAAGGGCGTGTGAAGGGCTGAGGTGTTTTTAGTGGGTGGGGTCTAGCTACCCCTCTGAACAGCAGAGGGATTTGAGTGTAGACCCAGCCCCACAGTCCCCGCGTCAAGCTCGACATCCTTGGCGCGGGCCTGCGTAAGCGCATTTCCACCTCATTAAATAAAAAATAATAGTATTGTCTTTTATTAACATAACTTTTACACATTTAAAGAAACACTTTTTTACCGGATTGAAGTTATGTATTGTTATAAACTTATAATTATTTTACATAATAAAAATAACTTCAATCCGGTAAAAAAGTGTGTTATTTAAAAAATAAGAGACTTCAAATCCCTTCAATCACCTAGACAGTCGTTAAAGCGTTAAAGAGGTTAATGTTTCCTATGTTTGTCTCTGGTTGATAAACGTTATCATTAGACGTTATCAGTAGAGTAATGGCGTCGCTATCTGATTATGAAACAGAAACAAATAATCTAGTAAAAATTAAGTCTGCACGGTATTCGGTAGCCGCTCCTTTCTCGCACTATACAAATTTTAATTTTTTTTTCCGCATCTTATTATCTCTATTAGCACATGTTAGGTCAGTTATTTTAAATCTTGTATGTAATGTAATAGAAAGATCGAACATTTTTCATTTATTTAATCTTAATAATACATTATTAGGTATGAAACGGGCGGCCTTATCGCTAACTAGCGTTCTCTTCGAGGCAAGTAAATAACTGAAAAATAAAAAAAGGAATACTAAGCCTAAATTGCAAGAAATGCATATCCTA
The DNA here is from genome assembly GCF_905475465.1 of Pieris napi. Taxonomy (NCBI): domain Eukaryota; kingdom Metazoa; phylum Arthropoda; class Insecta; order Lepidoptera; family Pieridae; genus Pieris; species Pieris napi. The sequence continues at coordinate 10,158,674 of NC_062255.1, forward strand.
ATCAACATTTAAATTACTAGTAACACTTAAAAAATATACCTACAATTACCAAACTTATAGAAAATATAAAAAAATATTTTCTTGTTGTTCATGTGGGTATTATACTAGTAGGTACTACAGTGCTTAACTTCTGATACTGTACAATCTGGGTTTTTAACACTTTTACTAAAATGGTATATTAACGATTTACGCAACATTTATAGTTTGACCAATTTTAGTTATTAAGTTCGAATGAAGTGATTTTCTCATGTTAAAGGCTACATCTGTTCGACATAAAAGTTCGATTATAATTTTTTAATATATAACCTCTCAAAACACATGTACATACTATATGTTAGCCGATTTGGATTTCGATTCTGCAAAACTAACACAGATAGCGCACGCTTAACAATTCTCGGCCACACTCTCAAATGAGTCAATCTTTGTATATTATACGCACACACTTACATCCACAATCCATATACTTAACATTCACGTATTAAAAACTGTTTTAAACATGTACCATGTACCCCGGAATATTTTTTTTCGTTACCCATAACGCAGGGGCTGTAGTGTAGTATTTATGTCATGAATAAAGTTATTATTATTCTTAATATTTTTTATTGATTAAACCAAGCGTATATTTATTACTTAGATGCTCCTTTCAAACGTTGTGTAAAACAAAAAAACTTTAAAAAGAGTGGCGGAGAGTTTATTGCCAGTTCTTCTCTTCCGTTCTACGCCCTTGATTTGAGAACTGGCAGTAAATGTAAAATTAGAAACATTTAATGTATTTTTTTTTTGACATTCATAAGTGTACATTGTGTTATCTAGATATGAAATGATTTTTGACTTTGACTATAATTCACTCTAAAAAGTCAAAAGTCTATCTCTATCCTAGTATGACAATGCCGATCTCTATAATAATGTGCTGCCTCTTAGGCAAAATGGGTTAAAAGGTAAACTGTACATTACGGTAAATTAACTGAGACTAATTAGGAAGCAGTGTGCACATAACGCTCCCGTTATCGGCGGTGTCGTGACTCTTGCAAATGCCATCGTCATTTCAACTGACCCTTCGTCAGTGCAGGTGCTTACGTCTTCTACTCTTAACTACTTTCATATGATATACGAGACAGACAACAGCCGAACGGTAACAAGAGACAGACCTTCCAGAGTATGTCGTAATGTTCATCAGTTATTTATTTATTTCGTAATCCTACAGCTAACATATAAAATACAACAAAAAACAATTATACTAAAGAAATAGCTAAAGATGGAATACGTAATATATACAAAAAGGTTCAAATAAATAATTAATAATTATTTTTTAGTAAATACTAAAGGATTTTTTTTAAATTAAATACGTAATACCTAATTCGGCTGTGCTGTGTGATGGTGTGAAAGTGAGGGTGTGTATGTGGGGTGAGCTCATGATGCAGGTGATTTGGATATTCTTAATCCTTTAAAGCAATTATGCTCGTCAGAAAATTGTGGAATGCCGCGTTTCATTCCTCCGGAGTCCAATTTCTAACATGAACAATGAATAGCACAAATAATAACTAGAATGAAAGTGATTTCTACAAATCCTTATTTTTTCAAATCAATTTAGCGAGAATTAATAAGAATCATAAGCGTACGTAACGATGGGTACCAAGTAGCCTCAAGTTTGATCCATATTGTACTTTAATATCCGAGAAATTACAACCTGTTTAGTTGAAGCTTTTTCCTAAAAGTTAGTGAGGCTTAGTGATGCACAGTATAATTTATTCGGCGGCAGTGTGGCGCGGGCGCGTCGCCTCTAAACTGGATTCCCGCATTTTTTGTGGCTAGGATTGGGCTGTATCAGGTTAAACGCAGGTTACATAACACACCCTCAATCATGCGTTTATTCTAAATGTTTTTTTGGAATTACAGTCATTTTACTATTATTGAATTGGTGGGTTTTTGAATTGGCGATCCACTTTTGTGAGTTTAAGCGCTCTAAATAAACCATATCCTTGCCTTTAAAGTAAAAAAATAAAATAAATCAGTGGCGATACAAACTCTTTTAGGTCTGGGCCTCAAATTTCTGAATCTGTTTCATGATCATTTTTCAATCTAATAGGCAAGTAGGTGATCAGCCTCCAGTGCCTGATACACACCGTCGACTATTTGGGTCTAAAACATGCCGCTTTCCTCACGATATTTTCCTTCACCGTCCGAGCGAATGTTTAATGCACACATAGAAAGAAAGTCCATTGGTGCACAGTTGGGGATCGAACCTACGATCTCATATATGAGAGTCGCACGCTGAAGCCACTAGGCCAACACTGCTCTGCCTTAAAAGTAATACATATAACAATGTGTATAAACGAAACGCATTGTCCTAAATGATGGAACACTCCAATTCGGCTCCAAAGCAATTCATGGCCGTTTGAATATAAATCTTAAGTGTGATTCACATCTTAAACGGATCACGTTATTAATAATATATAAACCTAGTACAGTGAATCAAAATATTTGGTAACTTATAAATACTATACAATATTCTATGCTGAATATAAAATTCAAAAAGTTTGAGTCATAGTACTTATTGAGGTCTGAAAGAATGGAATGTAAAAACTGTTTTAAAAGAGTCAGTATGGAGTTTCTTGGTCATTCTTCTTCATATGTAACTACTTAATTTTGACTTTCAAAGGTGCCTTTTTAATAGGCCTAATTGAAATAAATGATTTGACTTTGTTTTACACTGTGGCCTATATAAGGGATATTTTTTGCATGCAATGCTTTTTAGCATTCCAGCCCTGCGATTCTGTAACTCAGTTTTCGAACTCACACAGCGGTTTTCGCATCGGCGGTCGCTCTCAAATCAGTCGTGAAGCAGTCATTTTATGATTTGGCAGTCTGAAAAGGTGGGGGGTTGTAGTTTATTGTTTATTAGAATGCCAAATCATAAAATGACTGCTTCACGACTGATTTGAGAGCGACCGCCGATGCGAAAACCGCTGTGTGAGTTCGGAAAGTGAGTTACAGAATCGCAGGGCTGTGTGGAATCGATCGATACTGTGCGTGAATTTGACTTTATTCCAACATGTAGAGAGAGAGCCATGGATAGAAATAGATTCCGATCAATGGTACCGGAGGAAGTGGTGGTAAAGGATATCGACTAACAATTAAAAATAAGTGTATATAATAACAAATCAAAACTGTATATTCAACATTTGTAAAGATAAAATATTATTATGTAGAAATTGGAACCTCATCAGACACATACGTTTCAAATTAACCTCATAAAAGTGGTCATAACAAAGTCCGAGCGGACCTTGGAATGAATTTGTAACGAATTAATACTGCAACATATATTCTATTACATTGAAGTATGTATCACTATTTTGACTCGTACATCAAAGTCTGTATGGTGATGCGCTCCGTAGCCCGAAACGTATGTAATAAAAGTAATGGTTCAGTAGTAAAAGAAACGCTAATGGCCGCATGATTAGATTGACATTGGGGTAGAGAGCAATAAGAATTTAAGTTATATGTTTTTAACTTAATTAGTGAATTAAGTGTCTTTCCTACAACTTCGATTTTGTTCCCTTTGGAGTAGAGACTCTTGGGCCGTGGGGTTGGGCACAGGCGCTAATTAAAGATTTAAGTTGGCGCCTGGTAGATTGTACTGGCTGGTGCTTTCTTCGCTCAACGCATAAGTATCGCAATACAGCGAGGAAATGCTGCGAGCGTTAAAGGTACACTGCCACAGGGACCAAACTTTTTACATTTGTTTTAATTATCTTTTTATTAATTTTTAATTATTTTTATCATTACTATGTAGGTAGGTAGGTTAAGACAACAGATGGCGCAGTGTTGGCCTAGTGGCTTCAGCGTGCGACTCTCATCCCTGAGGTCGTAGGTTTGATCCCCGGCTGTGCACTGGACTTGCTTTCTATGTGCTCATTTAACATTCCATAACCTTAGACCCAAAAATACGACGGCGTTGTCAGGCATTAAAGGTTGATAACCTACTTGCTTAATAGATTGAAAAATGATCATGAAACAGATTCAGAAATCTGAGGTCTAGACCTAGAGGTTGTAGCGCTACTGATTTATTTATTTTTTGTAGGTTCAGAAAATTGTAAAATATACTGTATATTAGATTGTTATGATTACTAATTAACAATATATTAGTGATCGACTAATCTAATAAAAGAACATTAGTATGATTAATCTTAAATTTTAATGTTACCGAAGAGGCTCTTATCAATTAATTTATAATTTCACAATGAACACTGTTTTTCATCAAAAGCCACTCGTGTTATTAAATAATCATTCTCTGTCGATAGCGACGAAAATAAATTGATGAAATCATCTTCCTTGTTTGGGATATGGGCTTTTTGTTTTTGTAATTTTTTAATTCTATTTCGTTCTAGATAAAACTACGTTGACTAATGTATAAGTTTAAATTCTTCTTTTGTTTAACATTACTATATACGATAGACTGCAAAGCTTTGTTTTAATTTGTCTGACACTGGCCTAAATAAGCAAACATCAAAACAAACTCGCAGCGCGGCATCTTTGATTAGAGTTGATTATTTATTATTTGGCCGGACGCCCCGTTCTAATGTTTACGTGTACAAAATGTTGCTATTATCTCGAGTCAATGAATCTTTCGCGTGCTAGCGTACCGACCGGCGCAGCTTCGGCCATGTGGAGGCTGTAGTTGCATACTGCACCGGGGTAGAGGGGAAGCGAGGGGGAGATACGTGGCGACTGAGGCCTGAGGAGGACAGCCTACAACGCGCGCACTAGTCTACTCATTCTCACCGCATCCGTTGCGAGTGACGCACGCGTACAGTTTTACGCGGAGCAATTTGAGACTGCGTACGTCGTGAGTTATACGCCGTATAAAAATATAGCCGGAGACAGACGGCGCTGTCTCAAGTTAAATTTAAATGATAGCGCGGACGCTTCGCCTGGATCTTCTTGAATTTACTCCGACATGAGATTAAGTACGTGATTTTATCTCAGATTGTCCCGTTGATATATTTTACGTGCTTGTGTTGTGATCTGTGTATGGTTGAGTGGTATTATGGCTAAGTGGTTGTTCGTTTCCTGTCTTTGTAGTCGGTTATGATTTGTAAGTAAGCTTAGTTTATGCTTGACGTCCGAATGACCAAGAATTAATGCAATGACAATAGTTCATTCAGTTTTATCACGGAGTCGCGTCATAAGGCTAGTTTATTTGTAACATTTACGATGTATCTCACATTACATCCGATATCAGTTATTTACTAGCACTAAAACAGTTTATATCTTATAATAGCCCGCTTCTATTCTACATTGCTAGCATTTCTTACTAATGACTATTTATAATTGGATGTTGTCTTGTAATTAAAAGGTTTATTAATCAGTATTTTGTGTTAATTGTTTCTGTACAGTTTAAAGATGAATAAAATGGAAAATTCGTACAAAAATTGCTACGGCAATGTGCGGTTCAATTCCAGTAATAATTTAAATAATAGCTATGAAGTGAATTAAAAAGTAAAACGTATTAAAACACTATAATAAAATTGAGTAATGATCAAATTAGCAAGTTCGAGTATCACACATGTTCTCCAAATCCTACCTGCCATTTGGTCTATTGTTGTTTTTAAGATATAAGTTGGTCCCTTATATGGGTCGGGACTCGAAGGGCCTCGGGTACCTGTATAACGTGCCAAAAAACCTGAGCCCTATTCATTCTGTCTGGAACGTGTGTTATTAATAGAAATTATGAAACTGTTTCCACTTGACGTCTCCCGAGGGAATTTGAGGTTTTGCACATAAACGATCGTATTAGAGAATTCGTTCGATTTGGTATTCATCACCTGGTTGTATCATTCAAAGTCAAAAATCATTTCATATAGGTAACGCAATGTACACTTATGAACGTCAAAAAGAAATATACATTAAATGCTTCTAATTTTACATTTACTGCCAGTTCTCAAATCAAGGGCGTAGAACGGAAGAGAAGAACTAGCAATAAACTCTCCGCCACTCTTTTTAATCGCCAAGTTTTTTTTTTTACACAACGTTTGTAAGGAGCTGCAGCCTGCAACCATTACACCATGTTCCACATGACATTTCTGGTGATATAGGGAGATTCAGATAGGGAGTATCATTTTCTCGTGAAATTCTCCAATCACGGGGCACTAAACATTTACTACATTGGTACAATTAACAGAATATTAATGTAATGATAATTCGGTAAATAGGGTAATTGATTTAATAACACGAGATATGAAATCCGTTTAATAGCGTTTGGTTTAGACGTAGTGGAAAATTTTATCAAGAGGCGATAATATCTACCTTGGTAATTGCTTACATGGTTACGATAGGTCGGAAATCTATCAAGTTTCAAAATAAGTGTAAGAAATCCTAAAACACCCTTAGTTCTACTTCATTGGACATTTTTATTAAATTATTATTGGGATGTTTTCGACAACAGCCTTGCGATTCTGTAACTTCTAAAGAAAATTGGCATTCTGATAAACAATAAACTACAAGCTCCCCCCTTATCAGAATGCCAAATCATAAAATAACTGCTTTACGACTGATTTGAGCGCGACTGCTCTCGCTGCTGCGAAAACCGCTGCGAGAGTTCGAAAAGTGAGTTACAGGATCGCAAGAGTTTCCTTGATTTTTCAAGTGAGTTATAGAATAGTCTTACTTGGTCCTACATGTAAAGTTCTGACAGACAATTCTTTTACCTAAAGCAATGCCGGTGACCTTATATACCGCTCCTTTCATAATTAATGCAACCTGTAATTACGTCATTTTAAACGAACCTACACATTCCTCGCCAAAGCCTTCCAATCAGCGTATTAATTTACACTACGTGCTAATTTAATTTTTCTTTTTTATCATTGTAATGTTTCTCCCTAAATGTTGTGTACACTTGTCATTGATGCACATGTATTATGTTTTTGTATGTCGTGTGTTCTCTGTAAGTGTTGGTATGTGTTTCGTGAGTGTGCCTTATAAAATAAATAAATAAATAATTACTCTGCTGTTCTGAGCCCTGAACCCGATGAAGGAGGGCATCCTTTAAAGGAATGTAAATAGTAAAAATAAAAGCACGATTAATTTTCAATCTATACAAATGTTGAATATTCCTGCTCCCTTCCTAATTCCTGCACATCGGAACCCCTTCACGAGAAAAGGCGTCTTCCAGCCTTTTCCAACTATCTCTATATATGGTTTTCTTTCTCCATTCGCTTCCTGCTAACGCTTCTATTTCTTCTATCCACCTTCTTTATGGTGGATAAAGGAATGTTAATTCTACAAAATCGTCAAGGAGTATTTTTTTTAAGGATTAGTCGTATCGACAGCAGTAGGCTATCTTAATAATGATTCAGAAATAGTTCTAAATTCTATTAAATCCTTTGGAATAATTGATTACAATTAGTCATAGTTATCCTTATGTTTCTCATAAATTTTCACATTAGTTTGAATGACGCATTTCAATTATGGTTTTCCTCTCATAAACTAAGATTGTTTTCCAAGATACCTACTTCTTTTGATGCACAAGAGTTCGTTGTATTTTCAAAAACTACTCATCTGATTTCTGTAGAACATAAAGGCGCCTCTTTTTCTAAAAATAAATCGTGTTTATTTCGACTTTTTAGTTACATTTCTGTATACGAGTAGCTTGTGCAGGGCTTTGGTGATAATGATATCAGATCACTGTTATAGTAGAAAGATAACTGATAAGGTTATATAAGAACAGAAGGCATTATAACCACCTTTATTCCAAGATTTACGTTGCCTTTAATAAGCTTAATACAATCCAATATGAGAGTAATGCCCGCTAAGGTAGGAAATCGAATTTGTATTGGAGGTCGGGGACAATTATTTCTCACAAAGCTTCATTTGTTATAGTGAGTGAGTGCTATTTTTTATTTATCATCGTAACTACGTTATCAATATGTTTTGTTTATTTCAATATACGATCTAAAAATAACTATTTAAATGATAAACCGATTACATTAGTTATGGAATATAGTCCGATAACAATGAGCGAAATGGCCCGTTGTTTGTCTTATATGTTTGCACTTCCGCCCGTGTGGCACTACTCCAAGTTTGCCTAGGTCAGGCCCCGCTCTTATTGTGTGCAGTGTTCGTGCTGAGGTTCTGTTAGATGTCGATAATGAAACGAGACGTGAATGAGTTTACTGCATTACGTACACTTTGGTACAGTAATATTGATTTATACTTTATTGATTCTGTTTGTAAATGGGGTTTTTAAACATCTGCTCTATGATCGTTTTAATGTAGCTTTTGTGCAATTTTGTTAACATGAATATCTTGCATTGCAGGTCGGGGCATCGTGTGCGAGTGCGCGGGCGCGAGCGCCTGCCCCGACGGCTCCTCTAACGGCACTTGCAGCACGCAACCTGGTGGATACTGTTTCGTCGCCGTCGAAGAAGTGCTGGATGATGCCGGTCTCGTAGTGCTAGAGAGGACCGCCGGCTGTTTGCCACCCGATGAGTCTGGGTTTATGCAGGTAATTGTTTTGCGCTTATAATATTAGATTTTGGTCTAATAAATATGAACTATATAACAACATATCGTAAGAATATTATTTTTGTTTTACTAAAGCCTATGTTCCAAAATGATTATTTATCTAAGGAAATAAATAGTTTGATTCACGTTCTGGATGCGATTTGAAAAAGTCTAATTCGAACGTTTTCACGTATGAGAGTATTGTATCTATTTCAGTGTAAAAGCTCGCAAGTCCCACACCAGCACCCCAAGGTTATCGAATGCTGCGAAAAGGACCTTTGTAATCGACATCTGAGGCCGCAACTGGCAGAGCCGCCGCCCTCGGTGCCCGAGACGCCCGCCCTGCTGCCAACGCAAGCCGGCCCGCCCGTAGCCCTCGTGGCCGTCGCCCTCGGCGTCGCCCTGGTGGCCTTCCTTGCCGCCTTCTGGCTGCTGCTGCGCAAGCGCCGCGGTGGCTGCAAGAGGCCGCCCTCTCCCCCGGCGCCCGCGCCCCTCGTCGACGCCTCATCCGGCTCCGGGTCGGGGCTGCCGCTGCTCGTGCAGCGCACCGTGGCCAAGCAGATTCAAATGGTGGAGTCCATCGGCAAAGGCCGCTACGGCGAAGTGTGGCTCGCGCGTTGGCGAGGCGAGAAGGTGGCCGTCAAAGTGTTCTTCACCACCGAGGAGGCCTCCTGGTTCCGCGAGACCGAGATCTACCAGACCGTGCTCATGAGGCACGAGAACATCCTCGGCTTCATCGCCGCCGACATCAAGGGCACCGGCTCGTGGACGCAGATGCTGCTCATCACCGACTACCACGAAAACGGCTCCCTGCACGACCACCTCCAGGCCGTGGTGCTCGATCCGCCCGGGCTCATGGCGATGGCCTACTCCATCGTCAGCGGCCTCGCCCATCTGCACATGGACATCTTCGGCACCAAAGGCAAACCGGCGATCGCCCACCGCGACATCAAGAGTAAGAACATCCTCGTGAAGCGCAACGGACAGTGCGCCATCGCCGACTTCGGGCTGGCCGTGCGGTACGTGGCAGAGCGGCACGAGGTGGACATCGCTCCCAACACGAGGGTGGGCACGAGGCGCTACATGCCACCGGAGGTGCTCGACGAGAGGCTCGACGTGGCCAACTTCGAGGCCTTCAAGATGGCCGACATGTACTCGCTGGGGCTGGTGCTGTGGGAGATGTGTCGGCGCTGCGCCACCGGCGACAAGGCGCAGTACGTGGAGCCCTACGCGCTGCCCTACCACGAGTGGGTGCCGCCCGACCCCTCGTTCGAGGACATGCACGCCGTCGTGGTCCAGAAGGGCGTCAGGCCGCCCGTGCCCGCGCGTTGGATGGGCGCCGAGCCCCTGGCCACGCTCACCACGCTCATGGCCGAGTGCTGGCACGCCAACCCGCCCGTGCGGCTCACGGCGCTGCGCGTCAAGAAGACGCTGGCCAAGTACCACTCGGACCCGGCCGCCAAGCTCGTCTGACCGCGGCTGCGAGCTCTTCACTCTCTCTCCGGAATCTCCGCGCGTCTATTGTCACCCGCCAGGTGAGCGGGGTGGACAGAAGTCCGCTTTCGAGACGATTGTGATATTTCGACAATAACTTTAAACTCGGTGTCGTATTATAGAACCTGAATCGAAAAGCGGTAGTGTTCAAGTCAGTGACGGATAATTCTAAGGATTGTACTTAAAAGGTGTTTGAAAAAGACTAAAATGGCGTGCAGACGTTTATTGTATGAGTTTTGGGATGCCTTCGAGTAGTATTATTTTGTATTGTGGTCGCCGCGCGATCGATTAGACCTTGGAAAAAAGCTCTTAAAAGCTATATAATACGTAACTTCTTTAGGTGGAATTGTTTAAAAGTTTTCTTGTCTTCCAAACATTCCACTGTAAAAGAACTTGATCGCTTTCAAAGGTCGAATCGGAGGCAGACGAAGCATTTAATGTACATTGTTTTGTATATATAGGTGTTAGTTTAGTATCAAATACATGTTGCTAGATAAGTTACAATAAAATTTATTATATAGAAACTTTTGATTTATTTCACAAAACACCTCTTTACGAATAACCAGATTAAGCCCACGACTAATAAAACAAGTTGAAAATTGAGACCAAATAATTATAGGTAAGTCAACCTTATTCATGAATCATGATGCAACACTTACATTAAATTATCACTATATTTGAAAATACTGATTTGGAAGAAATAGTTTAACATTTAAGGCGGAAACATACTACTAAAACGCGACGCGACGTGTCGTGTCGACACCCGATGTCCATCGTGCACATTACCAACACGCGACACCACGACACGCTTGCAAATTCAGAAGTCATTTAGCTGATTTATTCCCCGCGCAATGTGCCAGCAAGTTTTTACCAATTTGAGGTTCAGATTCGAGGAATGTTTGCAGCGCAATGGTGCACACCTGGATGATGTTATTTTTAAGAAATAAATTTCCCAGATGTCTATTTTAATTGAAATAAAAAATTATATGTGTATTGTATTTATTTAAGTGTTTATTTAAGTGTTTCTGAGCCAAACGTCGACAAAATGGAAACTTTTCACACAGACCTTTACGGTGACAATGAACCACCGAGCTATGTTCAACAACGTCAAAAAAGGGCTAGAGAGCATGGATTTGAGGATGAATTATTAAGTTTTAAAAAAGAGATGAAAGATATGATTAAGTCATTGTTTGCGGAACAACAAAAAGAGCTTAAAAAAATAACGTCTGCCCAAGTAGAGATCAGAGAGAGTAATACCAACATAGAAAGTAGCCTTGCATTCCTCTCATCGCAACATGAAGACCTTAGGAAGAAAATAGAACAGCTTGAAGTACGTTTAAAGCAAGACAGAGAACAAATTATAATTTTAGAGGACAAGCTTGAGGAATTGCAGCGGGAACAACGTAAGGCTAATATTGAAATAAAAAAATATGCCAAAACTACCCACAGAATCAAAGGAAGACTTAATAAACATGGTTGTAAGCTTATCAAAATCCCTGAATAGCGGTATTAAAAAAGATGATATCAAAGACATATACAGGCTAAAAGGGAAAAGAGATTCTAATAAAACGAATACTCCAATAATTGTTGAGTTATCATCCTCGATTCTTAAATCAGATTTACTAAAATCTTGTAAAACCTACAACATCAAAAATAAAGAAAAGCTACGAGCGAAGCATCTGGGAGCTACTAAAAATGAAGAAACTGCAGTGTTTATCTCCGAGCAGCTCACTGCGAAAGGCGCTAGACTACACTTTCTCGCTCGCGATCTAGCTAAATCAAAAGACTACAAGTTCTGTTGGACTTCTTACGGACGTGTTTACCTAAGAAAGAATGAAAACACCCCGGTAATTAAGGTCAAAAACGAATCACAGGTACACAGCCTCATGCAGGCATGACTCTTTAACTATTGTCCTTTTTTTGTAAAATTTTTTTCTTGTTATACCATTATTAAACAGTTTTTTCTAAAAAACAATAGTCACAAACCTTTACACTACATATACTATTTACACTCACGCACTGATACACTCACATATATTAAACACTATTCTAGTGCGATCTCACTTTATCTCATGGCTCATGGCTACAAACACGTCACAAGTGATTATAAACATTTATTCAATCTCGGCTTTACTGCGAATTTCTTATCCCAAGTAAATTATAATTTCTCGAAGTGTACGGAAAGTATCTGGTTACTCATTTATGGATAGTCAGACTACAATCATGTACGAATTAGATAACATACAAATAGCCCAATCTAATGTCCATACTATAAATGACTTTTCAAGACAGACAACCATACAAAAATCTGATTTCACGATAATATCACAAAATATAAGAAGCATTTACAATAATTTTGATGATCTTTTAATAACTTTATCTGAGTTCAAATTTCAAGCTGATGTAATAACACTGACCGAGGGATGGATCGATCCACACAAGCCTATACCCCAAATGGATAACTACACTCACTTCGTTACAAGCCGCCATCTAAATCGTAGTGATGGCGTAGTTGTCTACATAAAATGCAACCATAAAACTATCGTTCAAGAAATAAATTTAAAACATGCATCTTGCTTACAAGTCAAAGTAGGTAACTATACTATGTTGTGTATTTATCGCTCCCCGTCTAACCTTAACGCTGAAAATGTTATAGATTCATTAAATAGTCACTTAGTAACTTTACAAACTCAGAATAACATTATAATAACAGGAGACATCAACATAAATCTAATACAAAAATCCAGTGAACCATCTCAGGAGCGCTCGAACCGATTACATTACCTCAATATGCTAGCCATGCATGGCCTGCTCCCGGGTCATACACTGCCTACTCGAGATAGCAATTGCATAGATCATTTCATACTAAAACTTGATAGGTGCATAGGTACGTGTGCGTCTATTACCGTTATTGATTCTACAGTTACTGATCACAAAATGTTATTCTTAAAACTATCCTACCTCGCTAAGTCGAATTACAATACCTCGAAAATTAAATCTTCAATCAACATGGAAGGCGCTTTAAGTTATTTAAAAAACAGCAACATAAATGATCTAATTTACTATAATAACCCTATAATCTTAACTAATAAATTAATATCTATTTTAAAGCAGTGTATTCAATCCAATACTATCACTAGAGCTATCCCGAATAAGGAACGCCTTATTAAACCATGGATTACCTTAGGAATTGTTAGATGTATTCGTAATAGAAATGCTATGCAAGCAAAACTCCGAGCTGATCCTCATAATGAAATTCTTAAAATTACATACAGGAGATATAGGAATTTCTGCAATAGTTTAATAAAGAAAGTCAAACGTAAATATGAAAAAGAAGACCTTGCTAAGAGTATAAAAAACCCGAAAACTTTGTGGAAGAAAATAAATACCCTCACTTATCGTAACCAACCTAAAACGCAAAATCTAGAATTACTAAATTTAAATGTTTCTCCTCAAAATTCGGTTAATTTGGTAAACGATTATTTTTCAAACATTGGTAAAAACTTAGCTAAAGAGATAATTCCAGTTACGACGTTACATAATAGAACAGATGTGATTAGACCCAACTGTTCCCAGGTCTCGTCTTTTGTGCTTCTAGAAACTGACCCTCATGAAGTATACCTGACTATTGTGAGTCTCAAAACTGACAGTGCTCCTGGCTGGGATGGTATAAGCACCAAGTTTCTTAAATATACTAGGGAGCTAGTTGTGCCCATAATTACTCATTTGGTTAATCTCTGCTTCCGACAGGGAGTGTTTCCACCTGCGCTAAAACAAGCAATTATTACACCTGTGTACAAGAATGGTAACAGAGAAGATGTTTCAAATTATCGCCCAATCTCCGTTCTCACTGCCATATCAAAAGTACTTGAAAAATTAATTAATAAAAGACTAATTACCTACCTCCAGAAGTATAGTCTACTTTCAGACTCACAATTCGGTTTTAGACAGGGTCTGTCAACCGAAGATGCAGTTACCTCACTATCTTGTCATATTGTTAATGAAGTTGATAAAGGTAATAAATGTATCACAGTTTTTATCGACTTAAAAAAGGCATTTGATACGGTTTCTGTCCCTATTCTGGTGCAGAGACTAGAGAACATTGGTATTAGGGGTATTCCACTCACATTGTTCGCTGATTACCTCAGTGAACGAAAGCAAGCAGTTAAAATAGGTCAATACATCAGCGAACAATCTGACGTCACATATGGGGTCCCACAAGGTAGTGTTCTGGGGCCGACCTTATTCTTAATCTACATAAACAGCTTATGCGATTTAAGAATTGATAGTGGGAAAGTCTACTCCTACGCGGATGACACTGCTGTTGTCTTCACTGGGAAAACTATTGACTCGGTGCGTCGACATACAGAAATAGGGCTTTCCAAAATAGATAACTGGTTAAGAGAAAACTTATTATCATTAAACGTAAGTAAAACTAACTACATTTTCTTCACTAAATACAATAGCGCCCAACCTCAAACAGATCTAGAAATAAAAATACATAACTGTAGCACCAGAGTAAACTGTACATGTAAAACTATAAATAAAGTTCATCACACTAAATATCTAGGAGTGGTAGTTGATCAAAGAATGTCATGGCATGAGCACCTAGAACAAGTTATAAGTAGGATTCGAAAGCTTATTTGGACATTTAAAACTCTAAGGCACATCGCTGACAAACATCTACTAATACAGATATACACATCGCTGGCTCAGTCAATTTTAGTGTACTGTATCCCAGTTTGGGGGGAAGCTACAAAGATGAAGTTCCTGGAACTGGAGAGGGCACAAAGAATTTTACTAAAAGTAATGATGTTTAAGCCTTATAGATTTTCCACCTCTGATCTTTATGCCTCTTGTGGTGTCTTATCGGTCAGGCAACTGTACATTTTTTGCACTACCTTAAGATTGCACAAGTCTCTTAAATATGATGGTCGCAAACTGAGCAAAAGACGCAAATATACTGTTGCTCCTGTTGAGAGATCTAAATCAGTTTTTGCTATGAGACAATTTCAATGCCAAGCTGCTAAACTTTATAATAAATTAAATAAAATATTAAATATATACACATTGAATAAACATGAATGTAAGACGTCGCTACTTAACATCCTAGAAACATTTAGCTATGAAGACACTGAAGCCTTTGTAGGTAATCATGAATCATAATACACTAGTAAATAGTCAACTTCTACAATCAGTCATGAAAATTCATTCTCATAAACACACAAACACACACACACACATACACATACACACATATATCATTATTCACATTTTAACCTTAGATTATGTTTAGTAAATTGTAAAATTGTAATACTTAGCTTAGCTATACGTGTTAAATTAAATTATAATTAGTTAGTACACCTATGTAATGGAAGAGCGGGTTCTCCTAACACAAGTGCTTATGCGCTTAAAAGGAGGTCCCAATCACTTATCAGCTATTGTAAAATCTTTGAGATAACGAATAAAGATTTTTTTTTTTTTTTTTTTTTAGTTTTTTTATTTTTTTTTTTTTCAAATTCGCAAATCTTTCTGGCCCATACTGTATTTTTCTAATAAACTGAATTGATTAGCAGGTTATTTGTATTAAACTAACAACATCCTAACTCCCTGTTTTGTCCTTGTATTAATTGTTCGTTGTTCATTTCGCCAAATAAATCCAAAAATATCTAAGTATATAAATTGACATTCGTGTCAAAATCTCGAAAGACTGACGCCAGACGTCATCATCACAACATCCACAACACGCCGATCCAATTCGATTGGATGTTACCGCGTGTGATCACATGGCATGTTGTCTATGTGCATCTGACCATATTAAATATATGGGATTGATAAGTACTGACATGCATCGGATGGCGTGGTGTAGCGTCGCGTTTTGGTAGTATGTTTCCGCCTTTATCGTCGATAAATATCGAGCGTCTAGTCTCTGCTCGATATTTATCGCGTCAGTATTTATTCTGCCAGCGATGGAAGAGGACGCGCATATATGGAATAATATAGAGAATTCATACTTGTATTAGAAACATTACCTATAAGTATAGGCTGATTTACACGTATTAAGTTGCCAAGTCTTAACTAAATTTCAAGTGACTTAATTTTAAGTAACCGTTTACACGTAAAGATACTAAATAATTAGTTAAACTCATTTATTCGCTCAAGATGGACGACCACAGAACAAAATATTATAGGATTTTCTCTTCCTGATTGGGGATTTACTGTATTGTATGCTCCAATACATGATTGTGAAGGTTCTGGGGACTCAACGTAATACGTATTTGAAGAAGGCGAAGGAGTAAAACGGCTACTATTATTCATTGGGGAAGGGGTTCTACTACTGTTCATTAATTGTTGTATACGCATATCGGACAAATAGTTTTGGATATGTTTTTGAGCTTCCAGCGCCGAAAGCAAAAGCATAGCTTTGCAATGACTCCGCCAGCTTATGCTTTTCACTTAAATTTAACTAAATTTTGCCTGTCCAAACGTGTCAAGTGATTAGCCATGCCCACCAACTTAACCGAAAAATAGACAAAATTCTATTCTACCTTGTTTAGTTGCAACTAAATTTTAACTTGCAACTTCTTACTAAATTCACTGTTTACACGGGTTAAGTTACTTAAAATTAAGTTAATATTTAGTAAATTTTTAGTCAACTTAATACGTGTAAATCGGCCATATGGGACACCTCAAATGCAAACTAGGCAAACTACAGAAAATAATTTAAAAAATAACAGATTTGAAACGATCTGGTGCTGCAGCGGAAGATGTTTACAATTCAAAGTCTTGGATATTGATGTATATCAGCATATACTGATAATAATAATAATAATAATGGCAACGCAAGCTTTCTTAATATTGTTACTCATATTGTAACATGAAATGTACGAGTGTACTCAATGAAATTAACCGTCGTACTGACGCGATTCGTATCGAGTGTGTAGTATACTAAAAAAATACAAGATAAATATCACGATAAATATCGAGCGTGTAGCATTCGCCTTAGACAAGTAGGTAAAAATAAAAGATGATTAGAAATACTTTTTTATAGTTTGATCAATGTAGTATTATGTATAAAAAAGATGATATTTGATATTTTTGTTAGTCAGTTTTTCATATAGTGATTCTGGTAAAAAGTTAATTAAATTTGGAATCATATAGTTTAGTGTTCTTTTTCTTTATAGGTTACCTCGGTAGCTGTCCGTGCGCAGCAGTATGTTTTGCGTAAAAAAGTTAATTTGTATTATATTACACAGTGCAAATAACTGGCGATTGATATCTTTGGTTAATTTAGACTATTTTTTTAAGGTGTATTGCGAACAAATAGTTTTCGATTGGTTTTGAAGTTTCTTCCAAAGCTAAGTAAACCGTAAGATATAATTGATTCCGCCAATTCTTTATATAAAGTGTTTCAAAAGGTGTTTTATATTTGAAAATTAATAAATTTGCTAGAATTGCTCTGAGATTGTCACAAACAGTGTATGTGCGGTTTCCAATTTAGTCTATGATCTATAATTAAAGCGAAGTACTAATGTCTTTACAGTATATTTTACAGAATTAGATGATATTAGACAAAGTGTTTACAAATGTCAGGTAGTGCAAACGACTACTGAGCCCTGTGCAGTGCCTGTGTAGATTGCGGATTTAACAGATGCGAGAAACGCGTGGTTAGCATCCAACCCAGGCTTGAGTTTGCCTTCTAGCGTCAAATTTCAATGGAGCTGGGATGATCCTCTTTGGAAATCAGAATTCCAAAAGTTATTAGGTCACATTTCGATAACAGACCGCGCAAGGTTGGTGGCTGTGAGGTCTAGGGAAGCCGGTCACTGGCTTAATGCTTATCCTTCGCCAAACAATGGCACCTTTTTGGACCCTAAATCATATCGCATTACCATCAGCCTCCACTTAGGAGTGCCCTATATGTACTCCCCATAAGTATCCCTGTGGTTTTGAAGTAAATAGCCTTGGCCTACATTGCCAAAAGAGTGCAGGTCGTTTTTTTCGCCATGCCGCGCTCAGCGACATTATACGCCTCCGTCTATCATGGGTCTTCTGTGAAACTTTTGCATAATAATGTCAGAAGCTGGCACCATTATTTTTTGAACTTTCTTTGGATAAAATGTCAGAAATACGCATATAAGCAGTTGCTTTCGACTTCTAATTTATTTGCTTTTGCAGAATGAGAACTAAGCTGCATCTGTTCTTATTCGAAAATGTTAATGATTTATCATCGGTGTCTATCAAAGCACTTAATAAAAATTGCAATGTAATGGTATTTAATTACCATTTTTAAAAGACTGTATTACATCTTACAAAAAAGATTGAACCGATTGGGACGAAATTATGCATAGAACTCAGGTGAGAGGTATGTTTACAAACTTATAACTAAAAGGAAACAAAAAGAGGTACTTAAAATGATATTTATTAACCTATAAACATTTGTTAGCATTGCATACATTCCATTCATTCTCTCTCTTTAAAAATCTGCAAATCAGTCCTCACCATTTTGCTTTGAGAACAATATATTGTCCATATCATTATCTAATAATTAAGTCGTCACATTAAAACTATTGGACTATGATGTTGTTAGGATCCTCTCAGTATGGCGCGTAACGTCTCGAAGGTGAAGGTCCTCTTAGCCCAGGCCTGAAAATACATTTATTCATGTAATAATACAATACAAGTATTCTCGATAATTATTTTCTCAAAAATCAATAGTCGATTATAGTTAAGTACTGTAATTTAACTATATATATTTATATACTGGGAAATTTATAATGAATACTCCTACTAAGCGTTTCCTATAACGCTCAACCAATCTACCATGTTATAGGCGTGATTACTGTTCTAAAATGTTTTAGCATTTTAAAACCAAGTACCTTTAAATCTCAAGTGTAGCAGAGTAAACGGCTGAAAGTAAGCGGCAGGCAGTAGTGTATAATTTTGAGTAATACATATACATTCTTAATTTTATCATATAAACCACAGAAAAGGTGCCTTTAGAATGTTGTTGTACAGTTAGGTAAAAGGCTCTGGCACGGGTTGTGCCAAACCAGTGACAGAGACACTTTTTGTGTTTCATAAATTCATAGAATTTCATAGATTAGTATAGCCTCAGCTATGTTAGTGATAGGTTGGCGGACCCACAAAGTATAAAATTAAATTACAAACATAATATTACTTTAATTAATAAATTTTATAAAGAGATGATTAATACACAAAACAAAATGATTACCTTCTATCATCAAACGTATCTCTGCTGAAATCTTCATATAATCTGTAAAAAAATGTGCAAATCAGTACAGAAGATACATCATCAGAATAATAAATGAAAGACTCAAAAAATATTTAATATAATTCATTACAAGTGAAAAAATTGCAAAAAACATAATTTCCATTGTTGTTTTTGAAATTTTTGTATTGTTTCTTATCTATATTCTAATAATTATTAAATCTCTTATTATAGCAAATCTTTTTAAATTTATATTAAAAATGTTGAAATAATGGCAACATAAAACAAAGCAAATGTTTTAAAAATCATGGTTGCCTTGCATGTTTAAAGGGATATCAACTTATAAGCATGAAATGTAGCCCCAACTATGCTACAGCTATGTTTAACACAATACTTGCACCTGTATGACAAACAGGTGCAAACACAGCTGTAACTACATGACACTAGGGACTATATGAAAGAGGTTGATGACAAATGCCAAATGGGAAAGCTCTGTCTGCTAGTTACATAGGTTGCATAACTGCCCAAAAAAATATAAAGATGAAAAATAAGAAGCAAATAGATGTTGCTTCATAGCAGAAAGTGACAACTGGTCTGTTTGGTCCATATTACGAACATTATAAGACTTTTTATAGGCTCTTTCCTCCATATCAAACTCCTTTCTAGAAATGTCTATATATATTATTAAGAGGTCTACTCTTGAAAATTTGTTGTTGAAAAGTGACATATGGGCACAATGTGTTCACCAACAGGGTTGGCATGATTTAAACAAGATTTAAAAAATCTAACTCAAATGAATGGATATAAAAAGATAATA
Organism: Pieris napi; assembly: GCF_905475465.1. Lineage (NCBI taxonomy): Eukaryota > Metazoa > Arthropoda > Insecta > Lepidoptera > Pieridae > Pieris > Pieris napi. The sequence goes on from NC_062255.1 coordinate 10,178,719, forward strand.
AATGTATATTAAGGAGTCTAAATAGCAGTCAATAACACAAATTAAATCTATATGCTATTGCTGTTATATTTTTAACTTTTATTAGCATTGTAATTACATAAAACATTAAATAAAGTCACAAAAAAAACAATAACTCAATCAAACAGACCTAAGTAATAGGATTTTTATGGGACAAGATAACACCTATATTTGAATATTGCATTGCTTTAGAAAATCAACATTATTTAAAACATACAGGTGAATCTCTCTCACCAATAGTGAAAACCGTTCAGATTTAAGATATCGTATAATCATTTATTGTTAGAGGAGTTTTACTTTAGATTTGAAACATATTGGTTGATACGGAAAGTAACTGGAGTTGTTATTAAGAGTAATAAAAACATACCCTCTGGACATTTGTGGCCCTCTAGGTGGACTTCTTCGGCTATACATGGTATCATATGATGATCTCATGGATCCCATTGTTCTGCTCATTGGTGGCAGGCTAGGCATAGGTGGCATGGGTTCACGTCGTAGCGGTGGTGACACAAAGTCCCCTCTGGCACGAGATGCACCCATGTCTAGTCCCCTGGAACTTCCAACAGGGTAACGACGCTCAAACAGATCCCTTGGAGAGTCAAATCTGGCTCTGTCATAGTAGCCATCGTAAGGATCCTGGTATAAAAGAAAAAACAAAATTATTACTTGTAAAACGACACACCATTCTAGAAGCAATCACAAATAAAAGTGATCTTAATACAAGCCTTAAAATATTTGAGGAGATTAAATTTTGCAATTTGTATTGTACACGAGCCGAGTAGGATGACCGACCCGAGAATACCCGATCTTAGGAACCCGCTGAGACTACATCGGTACCGAAATGTAAATAACGCGTTACCCCAAATCCTCCCATCATGCGATCGCGAAGGAACGGCGGCGGCGGTGGTGGAGGGTAGGGATCGCGGCCGAATGCTCGATCGCGGAAACCATTGCGGTCGGGGCCCAGCGCCTTGGGGCACTCCTTGGACCAGTGTCCGCCGCGACCGCAGCGGTAGCACTGCTCGGGGTCGCCCATGCCCGGGCGCTGACGCACACGACTCGTTGACAGCTGCACCTTCATGGGCTGCCCGTCTACCATCATGCCGTTCAGCTCTTTGATGGCTTCGTTCACGTCACCCGACGCGTCCAAGTGCACGAAGCCGTAGTTACGAACGATATCGCACTCGACGACCGTGCCGAACTTCTGAAACAGCTCGCGGACTTCGGGCGCGCGCGTCTTGTCCGTGAGATTACCGACGAATATTTTAGTTGTCGGCGTCGACGGTGCCTTCCGACTCTTGGCCGCTTCTATTTTAATCGCTTGCCCGTGAATTAGTTCTCCGTTAATATTTTGAATGGCTTCGCGGCCGACTTGCTCGTTTTCCATGTGTACGAAACCGTAATTTCTGACGATATCGCATTCTACGACCGTACCGTATTTTTCGAACAGCGGTCTTAGATCGGCATCTGTAGTTTTATCGGACAGATTCCCGACGAAGATTTTGAAAGTACCGGCGCCCGGCATTTTAGATTCTGAAACGCATACATAATTTGTCTAAATGAGTCAGAAGCGTCCATTTTCGAAGGTTTGTCATGATGGGTCAGTTTTCTCTTACAGTTCAGTAACAATTTAGGCACATTTCAACGTAATTAATTGGAAAGCACTTACCTTAAATATAAATAATCACCTTTAAGCAAAAAGCCTACTATCACAGTTAAATACAAAGCTCGTAATCTAATTTTAAATTTTCACCACCGGAGCAAAAATGCGTGACAAATCACAAAATGGCGTCATGGCTCATGCCACAGACTACCTTTGGGCTTTGTATGTAAGAGGTACAGATTAAGCACTAGACCTTTTCATTCAATTTATGTGTCATTGTCATGGCCTTGCGATTCTGTAACTCACTTTTTGAACTCTCACAGAGGTTTTCGCAGCGGCGGTCGCGCTTAAAATTTAAATCAGTCGTGAAGCAGTCATTTTACGATTTGGCATTGTGATTTGTGATAAGGCTCAAATCGTAAAATGACTGCTGTTACCTGTAAGTTGTAACAGTTGTAACTTGTAACACCTTATGATATGTACCTTCAGGCTTCAATATTTTACTTGTCAGTTGTCAGTTATCAGTCGTAAACGGTAAAGTATAATTTGTGAAGACTAAAGAATTAAATGTACTGGTGTTAACTGTAGTAAAAATAATAATCCTCGTTTCTATTCCTATAATTTGTAATAATTATTAATTGTGGTGGAATTTTTATTTGTAGTGCGACAATTACAAACTTTGACTTTCCAACTACATCTGGTTTTACTGGTTCGTATATTGTTATTATAAATTGTCCTACATTTTAACCGACATTGATGTCCAGCTTAGTAAATACGCTGAACATTATGAAATGCCTTCATAGCAAGCTATCCACATGCAAAGCAATGTTTAGAGAATTACTCCCATTTCGATTTTCGACTAGTGTTTAACTATATTTAAAAGTATTATACTTATCACCTCAGCACTTAATGTGCAGATTGGTGTTTCAGTTGCTTTGTACGTAATTATGTATGTAATATATAAAATACTTTTACATCCTTGTTTACGGTTATACCGACGAATGTCTTAATTTTTTGCTCCGTAAAGTGATGAAATTGAATTTAAGATAACATGCTAGGCCAGTCAATGTGTTTAAACCTTGTATATTAAATTATTGTTCGAATAGGTTACTATTTATTTGTAGTAATTTATCTTTGCAACTTCTTAAATAGGGGATTTGTGATTTAACAAGTTGAAATCATTTAGTTTTGGTCACATATCAAAATTACTGTTCTGTTTTTTTGTAATATAATAAACAAATTTATATATAATATAGTAGTTGTATTGTATAATCGGCTTTTCTATTTGGGGAATATTTAAATTTTAATCTTTGTCAGGTTATTAATTATAAAGAAGTTGCACTTATTAAACCAAATTTAATAGTATTAGTTACTTACACCATGACATATGTTTGCTATCTTGTGATGTATGTTTTAATTATAATTCCATATCTCAATGAGCACTTTTCTATTTGATGATCCTTAAAGGTATTTCATTTTTATTTTTAAAGTAATCATGGTTCTATCTAGGCCAAAAAAGCTACTAAAATTAACATTTATAATCTATAATAATATACTCATGTCCTTTCGTTAATTTCAATAGGTAATAGAAGTATCTATCTACCTATTATCAAATAAAAAAAATAATTTTGCCATTTATATTTTTTCAACAGGCATCAGGAATGGACATGATTGGAAATATGTCATCTTGCGATGAAGAGATACTTAAAGTGTCTCTTACTTCAATGAATACAAATTCTTTTGCTTATATGGAACTACTCAATAGTACCCAGGAATTGAACTTTCTTATTATGGAGAGATACAAAAAAATTATTGATGATTTGACTTATCAAAATATTATCCAGCAATACATTATTGTCTTTTTGTTATTGGTTGTTGGCTTTGCAGTATTCGTTTTTGGCAACTTTTGTAAGATTACTATAGAAAATTTCAGAAATTTAAAAATATCACATAGTAAAAATCTGAAAAAAATCAATGCTAATGAGAAATTATCTAAAGAAGTAATGGCATAAAGGAACAGGCTACCATTATTACTAGATACCAACATCAAGTTAAAAATCTGTATATGTGTTCATCTTTTTGATTATTTAACAAAGTGATAAACAAAACAAAGCACTCCAGATATTTATTAGCAATGTCGGTATCCTGTAACCATGGCTATAAAAATAGACTTTGTTTTTAATGCTACGTAAATACTCTGTGCAAGTAAAGAAAATGACTGCAATAAAGATAATATAAAGGAATCTCAAACAAAAAATCTTTGTACAGTCTGCAAAAAAAAGAGATATAGGGTCCACTAAAATTTTATGACATTCTTTTTATAACTAAGCATTAATTTTAGTTAAGCTACTTTACATTTACTTTCCATGTTATTTAAAATTTTATTTTTTTAAATAATAAACAATTATTATGACATTTATATTTATTTTTAACAAAACCTATAATTTAATTACTTTTCTCAGTTTTAGGAACTTTTTGTTGAATAATATACCAATATCTATACATAATCTAGATAATTTCTATTAGTGTATTCAAAATTAGTACACTGTTTTTACCTATAGATAAAGGATATAGGACATATATCAGACAACCTAGTATCTATATAACTGCAAGAACATCAAATTCTTTTCTACTGATTTTGGCAAATAGTCTCTCCTTACGAGTCCAGTTATGGACACAATGATAATTGGCTGCTTATCTTAACATAAATTGAACTGCTTCATTAAAAAACATAAATGAAAAGTATATACAGTAAATTCAGTATTTTAAAGAGACTTTACTGTAGCATTCAACTATGGCTTCATCGGCACTAAAAGGCAATGGTGTCGGCTAGTATTCCTGCTAGCTAGCCTTGTTGTCATACTCGGGAAGGAAACAATTAATTCGTGTCTTAGTCCCAACTTAGCTATACACTTCGGCTTATCTGTATTCTATACCTTTTGACAGCGTGCTATTCCTGCATATATTGCAATCAGGTATCAATGTAACAACTTTCAACATTTAAAAATCCTGACTCCCACAAATACCATCCATGATGTCGAAACTGACGTAAGACCTGTGACATGCCGTCGTGTGTGCAAAACAAACTCTTCCAGATGGAGTGATGGTCATTTTTCAATAATCTATTCCGTTCGAAGTAGGTATACCCACGCACCTAAAACTATCACTTAAATCATTTTCAACTAGGTATGTACCTGCCTTCCTTGAAATAGTATTCCATAGTAAATAATTTTCAAAACAAATTTATAACAATAAATCACTTTAATTTATCTCTAATAAATTATAAGATGTGAGGTTTTTTATTTAACGTCACTCTATAGGAGCTAGAAGTGTGTCAAGTGACTACAAATAGCTTGTGTTGTGTGGCTTCCTCTCGGTACAATTACTTCTAGATTATATTAAACAATAATATTACTAAAGATTGCTTACTATGCATATATTCAATACTAATATTTTTTTACCGTTACTAAGTTTTATTGATACATCTTGGTTTAACAGCCGAACGTCTTTAGACTATTGTGTCATAAATAAAAACATTTCATTCTAATCTTATAATACAAAGTTGCACGCTCCTGAAATGTCATTTTAAGCCAAACTAAAACATATTTTAATCAAGTATTTAAGTGCCCTGCATCGATATACTAACTATTATTATAAATTGATCATACTGTCAAAATAATATTATCATATATGTAATCTTCGTTAGACTTTGAAATTGCCACGTGCAACTACGTATCTGGATACTAATTTCAAGTAGCCCAGTCTCGCATTGTGCTAGCGATGGCTATATATAAATGTATATTTTCTTTGCCCACGCACCCCTAAGTTATCTAATACCTACGTCACAGAACATCTAAGTTTTTTATTCTTTGCCCGGGTAAGGCCTTCGCGCAGGCTTGGGGCGCAGCGCCGCGGCAGTCCCCTCGCGTTACTCGGACTCACTACACGTTTCATCTATTAACTGTGCCATAATTATCGAACCTTTGTACAAATTGTAACATAAACATTGGACTATATGTGCCAACACTGTGATTCAAAAGAATTTTAAATTTGTTCGGTGAGTATTTTTGCATTAAATTTTGAAATAGTTCAGTTCGTCTTGGATAGATGGCGTTGCGTCGCCGCGTCACTATTGCAGTTGTAATGTTATAATATAGCTTTTACAAAGGAATTTGTTAAGAAAGCTATATAAATGTAAGAATTATATTAAATATTATACCGATTATCTGTGTTAAATTAATGTCAAATCACTTGTTGAAAAAACAAACTTGTTACAAAGAAAGTTGTAGAAGTGTTCTTTAGACGTAGGTATCTCAAACAATTACAATTTTTAAAACCTTTTCGTAACTTTAAACTTGAACTTTGGTCCCTCAAAACTTCGGAATTTAAATGAGATGGTAGACATTTTAACCCTCTAAATTTTATGTTACTAAATACCTCGTTATTGATAAGTTTGACCGTGCTAAGATTTTTTTTTGGCTTGAATGTAAAAACTAATAAATGATATTACCAAGGCAAGACTCGTTGCCTCGCAAAACGTACATAAAACTAATCGTATCCCTTTTTTGTTTAAGTTATTTATATGCAATATATTGAATTGGATGGACAACATATGCATATCAGTTGGCAACTGAGTTATTCGAGTTACGTCACAGACAGGAAGTCAATATAAGCACTCGGCTAATAGCTTAAAGCTAACACAATATAGTGCCCCTGAAGTTAGCGTGAAGCTAAAATACCCGCAAAGCAGAGATATTTCAACGATCCGTGGAGTAGACATAGTCCTACATTACCTTGTTATTTATTAAGTTTTTTTTAAAATTGTGGTTTTATATACACAACGTACAAATCTAATTACTTATAATTACCTTTACGAGTTAAAAATAAATTCTCAAAGGAATGATATTCCTCCATTTCATTGAGGTAATAGTTGCGGACAAGTCACACTTCAAAAGTAATTACGCGAATTAGATACTAACTACTCTGCTAATTAGAGTTCAATTCGCTTTAAGCCAGTTGGCTTAGTTAGTTTTAGTTCGTTAATGTTTACTTACAAATAATGGATGTTCTTTTGTATTTGCGGGTATTCGGAATTTTTGTATGAATTATTTTTCACATTTAGTCCAATGCGAGTCTGTAAAAGTATTTTCAAAACCCATTTATAACACAAATGTAAGACGCCGAGTGTTTTCATGGAATATTAATAATACTTTTTTCTTTACAGATATAACATCTGCGTCGCTGTGGTAAGTTTTAAGTGCTATTTCGCTTCGCTGCAATACAAATTTCGAATTTCGTGAAGTTCGTAGCGTTGGCCCTACGACACGTAGCTGTCACGTAGCGCGTAGATGAGTTTTGTAGGCTTGTTAGCTGCAAAAACACTCCGCTAGAGTTATTATTATTAAATTATTTTTACTATAAATTCACTAATTATTAATTATATTTAAAAGTGTTACTCAAGATTGGAAACCTTAGGAAACATACGGTAATGAAATACAGTAGGTATAAGCTGTTTTAATAATATGTACAACAGTTTTGACAATTTTTTTTTCGTACTTTTGATTTTTAAAAAGTAAAACTCCAGTAGTGCTGCAGTCTTATAATGGGTTTTGGCCTCAGTTTCCATCTTTTTCATTCCTAATTATTTCGTTTATACATAGCTTTCTTTGCCTTACACATGTCGTCGATATTTGAGTGGAATTTGCAGCAGTGCTAGCTACAGCTTTGCTATATTTTAAAAAGAGAACTCTATTGCCGGGATTTGAACGCACGATCTTTATAGTCCCACGCTTAAACCACTGGACTAACAGTCATCATCATCACAGAACATCTTATATAGTACATATATTACGTTTCAATATAAGTTTAGATTGACGGCTATATAATATTAAAATATGTTTTCTATTAAATATATATTTCCAAATAATAATTTATGCGGTTATTATATGTCTAATATTATCTGTGCTTAGTCGCAGTCTCAAGAGAGGAGTTAGCGTGTCTTGGTCCCGCCGGAAATCAAGTTCTATTTATTGAATTCTCAATGAATTATTGATTGCAAGGTGTGCCAGGGGTTATTTCTGGCCCTTTATTTTGCAAGTGTCGGCGTTCTCCGTCGCCTCGAATAACATTATTTTGATAGATTGTGCTTTTTTTGTCAACGGATGAATAGAGCTTTTATATTTTAATACGAACTATCGAGTAGCCTTGTTGCGGTTTAATATTAATTAGTGTTGCCCAAAATCGGTCTTGGTCTTGCAGTCTTGGTCTTGTTCTTGCGTTTTTGCAAGACCAAGACCAATACCAAGACCGCCTTATTATAGCAAGACCAATACCAAGACTGAACCCTGCAAGACTTGAGCAAGACAATACTTAAGCCTGCAAGACTCTTGCGTCTTGCAGTTAAGACAAACTGAGATTTGGGCGTTATTAAGTAGGTATTTGGTTTCAATCCCGATTTTGAGAAACGTTCCCCAGTATCAAAACCGTAGGTATCACAAATCATAACACTAAACTAAGGGCTGCAGTTGTATTTGTAATTGGCAACGTGCCGCTCGTCTGAAAGCACCCTGAAACGTATTGTATTGATTAGGTAGGTAAGTACTTATTATATTTCAACAATTTATTAAGTAGGTAGCGTGTTAATACTCACAAATCTGTTCCCTAATAACTTTCTAGCAAAGTTCATACCTTGTAGGTATCTACCTATAATAATATGTTATGCTTGTTTATGTCTAATGTGCAGATCTAACGTTAGTACTCGTAGGTTGGTATGTGCTTAAAATTATATAAACATCATGTAGGTGTGAAACTTATGTTTCAAAGTTTATATTATTCTTCTATTTAGCAAAATTTAAAACTAACAGCGAGTCGAGTAGGTCTAGTAACTGTTTCTACGGCAGCCAATACTATGGTACAGACGCCAGCACATCAAGCTACTACAATCTATCAAATTTCTTCAACAGATTTTCAAGTTTATCGCTAAAGAATTAAGGTTCAAAGTTGATTGGGGAAATGTGACGTTCTGCGAATAAACTGTTGGTCGGTCGGTGTATTAAATACCTACTTATTTGATAATTTACCGACAAAGACGCCGCGGTTTGCAACAAGTGTAACACAGCATTTGACACTGAGCGCCGCATTCGCCGACAAAGAGTACGGACAGAGGCACACAAATTTTTACCTATTTTGGTAGGGTTGGTATAGGAGTATAAAATTAAATGACCTTGAAGATGTCCCAGCAGTAGGTAGGTATAAATTGAATGCTTTGAGTTTTTTTTATTTAAATACATTCTCACACTGGCTTGAATTCGAACACTACAGCGTTAAAAGCTGTCGGGCGAGATGATAATTAATAACTAAGTAGGTATTGCATCTATTGAATTGCGAATATTTTGATTTCGAAATAATCATTGTTAATATCGGTAAATGATAGATAGTGAGTGATACCTAGGTACTAAAATGTGAGCAGCAAGATTGAAAAGTGTATATGCCATGTCAGTGCTTTCAATAAGTTTATTTTAAAAAAGCTCTCTAGTAAGATTTAGAGTTTACCATTCAATTACACACAACATATTATTGAAAAACAAAAATTATGAAAAAGATATTTAGACTGAGTACTTAGGGTCGATTCGACCAAACAAGAGTAAATTTTAATCTTAGAATAAATCGTCAGTTAATCGAGAGTAAATAAATTTTACGTTTTACCAACTACAAATTCTAAGAATAGTGGGCTTATTCGGGAATTGCAACTATACCGCCGTTTCGCACGGAATAACAGCTATTCCTAGAATAATTTAATGGCGTCAGTCAGTCCAATCAGCTGATTTCTGTCATTTCACAAATATGTATTCTGTGTTTTAATTTCAAGTCAACGCAACGCACTAAATTAATAGTCTGGCATTGTATAATGAAACGTTTAAACACTTTAGTATTTATTTATTAATTATTTTTAGATTTTTTTATTTTCTATAATATTAGAATGAAATTCAACTAGGCTCAACAGAAGTTCCTTTTTAGACGAAAGCCTCAAACAAACAAGAAATAAAAACTTTTTGTCGTCGTTTGACACCTGTTAAAAGCTACTTTTTCACACTATAATACGGCAAAATCGAGTTGACATGATGTATGCTCTTACACTGTCCCGTTGTAGAACAACATTTATTTGCCGAGTTTTATTTTCGTTCACCATTTTCTTGCTATTCGCGTATTGTTATTCCTAGCGCAATTATACTATTGATTACGTGGACAAACGACTATGGATTTACTCGAGATTTAAATCATGGAATAGATTATTCTTGGTATAGTTACTCGTGTATAAATTGAAGTTAGGTCGAATCGACCCTTAGGAAATTAGTAGAAAAAATATTCTATCGTGGATACCTAGTTATTAAAAAGTGGATAAACGTTGTGTTTACTTAATTTTATTTTTCTGTGCTAATGCCAACATTGACAACCCCACCAAAATAGGTAAAAATTTAGTCCGCTTCTAGACTTTGTGTTGCCGCCGTCGCTTTCATGTCAAAGGTCGCCGCCACTGCCCATGTTCTAAAGAATAAAATAAGTTTCCGGGTGCTCAGAACGGACGCAAATAGATTATGTTGTCCTCGCAAGGAAGAATGTAGTCGTAAGGATAGGTAGATTTTATAAAAATTGTTGTAAGTAATAAAAATATACCTAGTTTATATTATTACTAGCTGGCCTGGCGAACATCGTACCGCCTAACAGTCGATTCTTTATTTGTTTAAAATACTTATTCTGCTATTCGGGACACCGGTCTAGCTAGTAAGATAAAAAAAGAAAATTGATAAGACAACAAATACATTATGTCAAAAAATTAAAAATTTACCTTCCCGGAACCCCTCCACTAACACTTGAACTTTATGCTATGGTATTAAAGTTCAAATTCACTTTTAAGTATTATTACGAATATTTTGTATGGGAATATAGAAAAGTGTTGTTTTTAGACTGATTCACTCAATTTTATTTTAATTTTTCTCCGTAAGAACCATCTTCGTACTTCAAGGTATATTATTTAAAAAAATCAGACAAATCGGTCAAACCGTTTTCATGTTATGTCGTGACAACGGAAAACGGGTTTCATTTTTATATATATAGATTACCTATTATACCTTTTTAAAGGACATTGCACTGCAAAATTGGAAGTGGGTGATTTTAACAAACTTGAAACGTGGAAAAGCTCCAAATATGAGCGACGTCATATTGAGAATTGCAGTGTCGGTTTATCAACTTCTATCGTACCTACTCTAGTAGCGACTATTGTCTTCAGCGATGATTGACTAAATAAATAAAAATAATCGTCGTGTAGGTACGACGATTATTTTTCTAAGGAATACAATTTTGTTGTAGTAGGTACCTACATCGTTTCTTACTTACACATACTTTAACGACAGTACCTACGTAGCAAAGCGCGCCAGTCACGAGTACGACAAGTTGCCTAAAAAATGTACCTACGCACACTGTAATGAAATCTGCTAATCTCAACACAATGCCTGTAGCCTGCCTGCTATTATTGGTTGATGAACATTGTACATTGGTGAATGCTCCAGGATAGCCCGCAAGCCCCCACAAATAGCAATAGGCTAATAGGTATTTGCAAGTCTTGCGAGACTTGCAAGACTCTTGCAGCAAGATCAAGACCAAGACCAAGACTGAGAGCGCAATACCAATACCAAGACCGAGACCAGGTGTATTGACGCAAGACAATACCAAGACTGGCCTAAGTCTCGTCTTGGTCTTGCATTTGGGCAACACTAATATTAATATTATTACCGTTAAAATGTATAACACATATTAATATATGAACATAACAAATGTATAATTGCCGTACACATTCGTAAAATGGAGAAAAAGTTTATTTATTTAACACTTAAACTAATCACTTTTTGACCTAACTTTTTGTCATCGATTGTTACATAATACTTTATAAAGGTCGGTTTAGACCAAAGGGTCGTATCAAATCATAACTGAGCACTATCAAAATTCTTAACATACACAAAAAATTGTTATATGACTCCTATTTTGGTTATTCAAAGATATTCGCAGTTCCGATTTAAATAGAACTTTAGAATCCAATATGTCAGGTCGCAGTAATATTCCAGGCATGTTTGCCAATACGAACTTTCGCGAAACTTCTGTCCGCTCTGACAAAGCTCTTGGCAAACTCTAAGTGCCCTGAACCCCAGGATTTAAAAGTAATATATTCACATATACAGGATAGTATAGTTTATTTTTTGACTATTTAAAAGCTCCTATTTTTTATTCTTATTCTGAACTGTAGTGAAGGGATAAATTGCCTTATTAATCTTGCCGTTGGTATAGAATAAATAAATGCGGTTTCCACGAGATAAAATTTGAAATTGTTTTACCCGTCGTAAAGTGACAAAGTTGTGGAAGCGTGTGGTGTTTGAAAGTGAGCAAAGTTGTATAACTTTTATCGATATTCTAGACTAACGCGGTGCAACGTTCTATGACAATTTTCTGTATGATATCTAATGTAGATAAATAATTAATGTTGAAAATAAAACATGCCAGAGAGTATTAAATATTAAATTCAGCGGCCTAGTGGCTTCAGCGTGCGACTCTCTACCGACCTCAATCGTAGGTTCAATCCCCGGATGAATTAATGGAGTTTCACTCCACGTGCGCAATTAACATTCGCTCGAAGGAAACCGGCTTGCCTTAGACCTAAAAAGTCGACGGCTTGTGTTTGGCATAGGAAGTTGATCACGTACTTACCATTTAGATTGACAAATTATTGTGAAACAGATACAGTAATCTGAGGCATCCAGCGCTACTGATGTATTTTTTTTTAAAGAAATATTTATATTTCATTTAGATTGTTAATTATCTGGCATGTGTCAACTGCCGGTTTATTTAATTGTAATAATTGAGAGTTTGTTAGTCTGTGGAAAGACGCGACTATTGGCTTGTCACTTGAATTTTTACAAAAATCATTTTTCGTTAGAATATTTTCGGATTTCAAATAAGTGTTAGATTTAAATAATTGTATTGAAGAACTTTTATGAAATAATAAACTCCAAAACATTTATATATTTTTATTTATAATTATGTCAATATAAATTAATTATAATTTATTCTAATATATTTGTGTAAAACAAAATAATTCCTCTATATCTTTACGTAATAGAAAATCCACGTGGGCTTTGGGTAAAGTAATTTAAAAATATATAACCTTTATAAGCGACCCTTGTGTGTCTTAACTTCAACAAATTGACGGAATATTTTGCCAAAGATACTTTAGACTCAAATATTATCAATTTAAGAGTACTACTTAATTTGAAAAAATCCAAAATTTAATAACGCTGAACAATGTAACTATAGAGGTAAAAAGCAATCCGTTCTACAACGTTTTATCGCTAAGACATTAATTAAAGTTCAAAGAATTTAAGTTAATTTTCTCTGAGTACCACACAGAATCTTATTGAAGTTTTTAACTGTGCTACCTAAATTACTCTTGGAAAAAGCGTTTAGAAGTCAACCGAGAAATTCGTTTTTAACACACATCGCTCTGTAACTTAGTGCTAAGTATAAAAAAAAAAATCAGTGGCGCTACAACTTCTTTTAGGTCTTGGCCTCAGATTTCTGAATCTGTTTCATGATCATTTTTTTAAATCTAATAGGCAAGTAGATGATCATCCTCCAGGGCCTGACACACGCCGTCGACTTTTTGGGTCTGAGACATGTCGGTTTCCTCACGATGTTTTCCTTCGCCGTTAGAGCAAATGTTAAATGCGCACATAGAAACAAAGGACCGGACCTACGACCTCAGGTATGAGAGTCGCACGCTGAAGCCACTAGGCCAACACTCCTCATTGCTAAGTATAACCGTGTGTAAAAATGTTGACGTACGGAAGTCAAACTTAAGTCTCGACTCTCTATCCAGTTCTGACTCCACAGGAAATAAAGAATTATTGCCTAAATATTTAAACGTAGTAGCTGTCTATTATTATCATTCATAAATCAATATTTATTACTTTCAATGCGACATTCTCGTTCTTTGATTAACGTCTGCGAACAGACACATAATTAAACATCAGAAACAAAGATACACGAAGGTATATGTAGCAAGTAGGCATTAACAGCTGTAGTGATTTGTATAGTTATATATTTTTTAATTGTACATTGGTAAAGTACATGGTATACTTTTATTTAATATTTAGCTTTTAATTTAAATCGAGTTTCTGTACAAACTACTTTGCTGGTAAAAAAAATCTAAAACTGTGTTTGAATTCCAATGAGAAGTTAGGGTCCTTCAAGAAAAGAGCGTATTAATTGTTAAATAGCCGGCAACGCACTCGCGATATATATTTCATATGAACGACGTTAACATATCGAGAATATAGCGACATCACATCTAGTAATTAATAATCCTACATAAATTGATTTTAAACTGCGCCTGAGTGGAGTTCGTGTACTTTGGCAAGATATTTTGCGACCAACCGGGCAGAAGGCTCACCTGATGTTAAGTGACACCGCCGCCCATGGACACTCTCTATGCCTCGCAAGTGCGTTGCCAGCCTTCTAAGAATAATCGTTTAAACCAATTTCCAAAGCCTAAACCTAATCTATTTATTGTACAAAGGTCCGTTTGCTAGTTTTTGAGCTTATCGCGTTCATACAGATAGACACAGACGTGACGTGTACTTCCTTCTTATAGTATTTACAATTTTCTTAACCTACATATGGACAGGGACATTTGCCAAGGTACCGAACTTTTTTAATTTGTCCTAACTCTCTATTTATTAATTATAAGATATTATTATTTCTTATGTTTCGAGTGGTATTATTTCACCAGTATAATACTCTAAACAAAACAAATCTAAGCGTACGATCAACCAGGCTCCAGAAGATAAACCACTCCATATATGGCAGTTGTATTAGTCTTTATAACAAACTCGTAAATTAATCAATAAAGCTTTTTATAAATGTGACGATTATTTAAATGATCCTAATCCTTGGGATTGGTTTGCTCCAGTTCAAAAAAATTCTATGAGTCAAAACTTGGCAATTAAAAAGAGTGGCGGAGACATTCTTGCCAGTTTTTCTTGCCCGCTCGACGCCCTTGACTTGCAAACTGGTAGTAAATGTAAATTTAGAATCAATTTAACATCTTTTCTGTTGATGTTCATAAGTGTACTTGGTTACCTTTATGAATAAAATTACTTTAAGTTTGAGATAATTTTATCACATATTATTTAACGCCAAACCAAACGGAAACTACGAAACGGTTACAGCATTACCCTACTATTGACCTATACCTTATTAGGTATACCTACAGGTTCCCCTTCAAGACGTTAGGGCGCGTTCAGCCGCGGGCTATCAGGTAGGGCAACAATGGAAATTTTGTTTATTACAAGTGTACCATCGACTAGGGAGCAAGTTTTAATCGAGTAAACGTGTAAGGTCGCCATTTTACTTGCTACTGTTGAAACTAAGTTGAAATTACATATAATGTCTAGTTAATAGTTATTAATAGAATAGTTATTCTATCAGTTAAGAATTTTTTTCATAGCTGATAATATTTTCAGTTATTGGCCGATATTTGGGTCGGAAAAATAATCCCGTATAACCTCGACGTACCGCAACTTTTTTTAAGGCTGTTTTTGAGACCTAGCAATTCCTAAAAGCCCGGCAACGCACTCGCGGCATCTGGCATTGGAAGCGTCCATGCTGGATGTTTATGACTTAACAGCAGGTGAGCCTCCTATAGATAACAGAACAATATTTTATATTGGCTGTTATATTGTTTAGAATTTTAGAAGAACTTTAATATCGTTAGAACATAATGACAATTATGATCAAAATAAAGAATGAAGAACAGTTCTACAAGAAGTAGAGTCGTTGATTGCATGCCTTCATCCGAACAATGAGAAGCGGCGTGTCGTCGCGGATGTAATTACGAGGGGAGTACCTGCCTGCCACTTGTAACGACACTGATCGCATCCCTATTTAACGGGACGAGATTCGTTCTATATCTTTTATATTTACTAGCTGACCCGGCAAACGTTGTTTTGCCATGTTATTATTTACGTAATATTCATAAACCTATCTAACATCTGAATGCAAGTTTGTTAGTTGCTTTCAAATGAATTGGAAATATATACAGGTTTGTCCTAATTCTATTCAAATCATGTGAATTTATAAAATGTTATTATATTTCATTTATTTATTTCTAACAAATAATTCTTGTATTGTAACAAAATGAACTATTATGTAGGATGTTCCTACTTTTGAGTATGCTTTTACGAGTATATGTATGTCGCAAATTCGAAGAGAATGTTGTGGTAAATCCAGTGTCCGTTTTGTTGATTTTATAATAAGGTTCGTAGTTTCGGCGCAGGTGGCGATCAGAAAGCAATTCAAACTCAACGAGCGATCCAACGCACTTCTGACAGATTGACATTGATAATTTATAACCTGTAAGATGTCTATGACATTGCGTAGTGTTGCCATTCTATTAAAACAAATGACATCGTGTTGCCTTTTTTTTAATGCAAATAACTGGTTATTTATTTCTCCATGATTTTATTCTTTAGTTTCAGTTTGTCATGATTCAACTCTATTATTTTATATATGTTCCAGTCGTCTGTGTGTCTGTACTCAGTCTTTATAATATATTATACTAAAACTAAAGCAGTTTGAGCAGCTAACCGTGAAATGTAGTAATTGGAAATGCGACGTACCCACCTGCTGTCTGCTCCCACTTACAAGATTACACCCTCGGGGAATGCTATAGTCTATAGCATTTCTATTAAATATTTAAACAGGATTTAAAAAAGTAATTACCTATTTTAATAAATAAGAAATCCTAAGCTACCTAAAAACTTTCTATTAGAGTCGACGACGAAATTTTTCGGGTCCAAAAATGAAAGCGACAATAGCAATGACACAATTTTTTTATTTAATAATAGAATTAATGGATAACAAATTTAAAGTCCTGACAATTAATAAGTCGTAATTAGGTTACTGTACTATTTTATATATTTTTTAAGCCGTGTTGGCTTAGTGGCTTAAGCGTGTGACTCTTCTTTGAGGTCGTAAACGCAAGGATAGCGGATTGCCTTACGGCCAAAACCAATATGCAATCTCAATCCAATTTTAGCTGTCATAGACTGACAATTCAATCCATTTCTAAAGAAAAGCATGCCAATATTCAATACATGGACTGAGATACCAATCTAATTATTCAACCAATCGTTCAGAGGGCGGATAAGAGATTGAAGATTGCCCTCTGTATGAAAATGAATGTTTCCTCATGCCAACAACCTATCTGTCCATTTTGACAGTTGCTTCCATTGGCCAAATCAATCTCGGATTGCTATCGGTGAAACTCGTATGATTTGGGTTTGGGATTGCGACCTAACTTAATATTCATTGGGAAAATTTATTCATCTTCGTCATATTCCAGTTCTAGTGATAGTGATTTGGAAGTTTAAATGCAATTATCCGATTGGGATAGTAATTCTGAACCTGGAAGAAGACAACGTACTTCTGTGCGAAGACATAAGAAGACAGGAATTTATTATATCCAGAGCCTGACTGACGCCGAATTCACATTAAGATTTAGGTTAACAAAAGAAGCTTTGGAGACACTTTTACACAAAGTGATGTCTATCATATATGACTTCTTGCAGGTTTCATCTTTTCATCAACTTTTGTAAAAAAAAAATAAATATTAGCTACAACCAAAAATATTTGTTACTATAGATACTACCTACTAACTCCACTTCAAAACCTCAAGACTCCAGCAGAACATCTTTATAACGAATCTCAAATACGAAGCAGAAATGTGGTGGAAAGGACATAATATGGTGTTTGGAAAAAATCGGTTCCCCAAAATCGGTTTGTCAAAAAAGGTTTTGCTTCAAGTATCTCGTGTACAAGCCGTGATAGTGGCATGTGCAGTGTTGCACAATATTGCTATTGATATGCGAGATGAACATTTTGAACTACTGCAACAAGTAGATGAACAAGCTGATGATATTGATCAAAGCGTAATTGACAACGTTGGAAATGCAAGTGTGCGAAGTAATCTTATAAGTGATTATTTTGCTTTATTACTATAATATTTTATAAATTACAACATTTTTGAGATAAATTAAATAAAAATTCAATGCTTTTATTTAAATAAAAATACAAATTTTTAATACAATACATCCTCACTCCAGGCACAAAATCTATAATTTTTCTAATTTATTTAACAATATATTTTTTTCTATGGCCCATAATTCTCTTTTATGCTCACTTTCTTTCTCTTCAAATGCCCATTGCTTTCTCTTATTTAGAAGCTCTTCCTTTCAATTGACTTTCATTTCCTTCGACAGACAACAATATCATGTCTTTGACTTTTTCCTCGATAGGGGGTAAGAGAAGTAGCAGCACTAGGGCCACCTCCTGTACGATATGTTTCAGCATATATCAAGGCAGACTTTTTTCTTGTAGCCCTCTTTAAGCTTTAGCACTGCGAAAGTTTACCCCACTTGTGCTATTAAACAGCGCCTCCAGCGTCTTCCAGCACTGCTCTTTCTCCTGCCAGGTGACTGAGTCACTCTTTTTATTTTCTAATATATTGTTATGGTCAGCAACAAGCGAAGTTAGAAGGTCAACTTCTTCCCAGCTGAAATTGACGCTTCTTTCACGTTTTTGCGTAGACATTTTTTTAAGTTAAAGAACCAACCTCGAATCACAAAAACAACATACACAAACTACTCAGAAAAAATTTATATTTGTAATAATATGTACTAAAATACTCAATAACCTAACAAACAAAAATACCATATGAAACTGACAGCCCGTTTCGTTACAAGTAATATTAAATGACCAACAAAAAGGTTAAGGTTCTATGTTTTTCTATTGAATTTTGTAACTTTATTTGTTCGTAACAAAAAAACAAACAAAACGTTGCATAGCTATTTGCTACTTTATCCATACATTGTGAAACAGACCCTAAGTCTTACTTATTTTATTTCGTTCCAAAAACACCAAACTTTTGGTATGCTTGAACACAACATACCTATTGCATTGACCGAAACGCGGTCGAGAGGCAAGGATCACGCTAAAGATTGCTGTCAATCTTTTGTCAAATAAACAATCGGATAGCAGATATGTTTATTGGCATGCAGATTGGAGATCGGTCTTTAGATATGAATCAGTCCAAGATTGGTTATAATCATAGATTGAGGATACATTATTAATTTTGGCCGTTAGTCGCAAAAAGTTGACGACGTCAGTCTGAAATCCTACTTGTCTATTAGAAATAAAATTACCACGAAACAGATACTGAATTCTGTGAGCAAGACTAGCTAAAGTTATAGCGTCGCTGGGTTTTTTTAGATTTGAAAAATTTTGAGAACATTTATTAGATCTTGTATTACTTCATTGTATATTTTTGTAATATTTCTGTGTTGTTTATCAGTAAAATGTGGTGTACAGATATATTATTAGTTAAAAGCCAGTTAATAAACACTCAAATCGCTTGTTCGTCAACATACGTAAATTCACTTACATAGAAACGCAATCAATTAGTCCTGGCTGATCGATGCACACAATTTAATAGCTGAACGTACCGTATATAGAAGTGGCTTTATTCTGTTACTCTGCTTCGATAATTTGTTTGCAGCTTAATGTTTTTGACGATGACGTTTTTGTTTGAATGTTAGTACAAATAAGTGTACTTATTATATTAAACATTTAAATAAATAGAAACATCAGTGGCGCTACAACCTTTTTAGGACTGGTTCAGATAGATAAGTGATCAGCTTCCTGTGCCTGACACATGCCGTCGACTTTTTATAGCTGCAGGTTTTTTTTAATTGTATATACTTGAGGTGACTGGTCGGACTTGAATTCGTGTATGCGGTGATGTTAGTTATTTCGACTATGTATTTGTGTGTTGTTCCCACGAGAATGTAAGTGCGTGCTCCTATTTCACCATGCCTTCTGCTGATAGAGGACAAATCTTTGTTCTTAATTTATTTTATTTTTTTAATAGATTTTAATGAAGGAAACAGAAACTATTTTTTAGCCTGCTTACACCAATAGGCAAGTATAGTTTAGTAACGAGTCAACACGCACATATTTTATAATGAATGTTATGCGTTCACCAACACATGCAAGTGGCGGTTCACAACCGGACTTGTCAAAGTTGCGTAATATGGAAACGGACTATATAACAAATCGCAAACGAAAACAACCACTTGATCATGAATGCAAGTGTTTAAACGAAATTAAGTCTGTACGTTCCGAATTGTCCCACATAATATCACTCTTAGAGAAAAATAATGAATCAAATGAGCAAATCATGAACAAAATGCAGAACAGTATTGCTGAGGTAAAAAATCAGATTACGGAAATTAGATCATCAAATGAGCAAACAAGAATAATAATTCATGAAAATATTTCGGAAATAAAATCTCAAATAAATGAAATAAAAGGATCTTCATCTAATATTCACAAAGAACATACTGAAATTAAAAAACAAATGAGTCAATTAGAGAAGAAACTTATTTTAGGAGAAAATAAAATCAATACTTTAGAAACCAGTGTGAATAAAATGAGTCTTACTGAACCCCAGACATCTTCAAAGCTTATCCAACCAATGTTTAGCGAAGAATTGATTCAAGAAGTAAACGAACGAAATAAAAGAAAGAAAAACATCATTATGGTTGGGCTACCAGAACAAAATACCAATAATTTAAGAGAAAATATGCTTAAAGACGAAACCGATATATTTAATATATTCCGAGCACTTACAGAAGATGTTCCGAAACCGATAAAAATTATTAGGTTAGGCAAATATAATCCAACGAAAATTCGTCGAGTTAAGGTATTCTATAACTCTTCAGACACAGTCAAATTTCTTCTTCAAAACAAAAGTAAGCTGCCTTCAACAATACAAATTTTCTCAGACCAAACTCCAGCACAGCAAAAATTCCTAAAAAACTTAAAAGAAGAATTGCTCCGACGTCAAAGTAATGGCGAAAGAGACATAACAATAAAATATAAAAACGGAACACCATTCATAATAAAAACTTCATCAAAAAACTGATAATTAAAGAGGCAATAGCGAATGTAAACACATATCAAGTGCTCGACAGCTACAACGACATACAAAAAACTATACTTTTATCTAAATGCTCGAAGTATTTGCAAACAAGGAAAGTTTGATGAACTACAATGCGTGCTTAAATCGTTATCGACAACTATACACATAATATTACTAACTGAAACCTGGATCAAAAATGAGAAACAGGCTTGTGAACTAAAACTACCAAATTACACACACTATTACAATTTTCGTACAGATACAATTGGTGGTGGAGTTTCTATATATGTTCATAACAGTCTTGAGCACAACTTGTCAGAATCAATCTACCAGGATGGAAATAATTATCTTTGGGTACAATTAAAAAGATATAAAATAAAAGTAGGTGTCATCTATTACCCTGGTAATACTAACTACAATCAATTCCTTGAATCATACACTCAACAGCTTCGGAGAAGACGCAGAGCTATAGTTTTTGGAGATTTCAATATAGATTTATTAACTCAAAACACTAAATCTAAGCAGTACATTGAACTTATGAACGAAATTGGATATACAATACTCAATAAAATATCTAAAAAGTATTCCACAAGGGATTCAACAACACGAAAATCTATATTAGATCACGCTACAACGAACTTAATAAAAGATCACTTTCACATGGCTTTAATAGAATCTTCTATGTCAGACCATAAACATATATATGTAGAGTTAAAAACTGTCAAAATTCTGAAGAAAGAAATTATCGAGTACCAAGCGATCGATTACGAAAAATTGGGAAAATTAACAACAACTCTTGGACTTGACGAAGATAATGATGACTACAAGATACTGGAAAATTCTATTATAGATCACGTAAACAACTGTAAAATAATCAAAAAGAAAATACTTAATGAACCTCAAAAGGATTGGATTAATAATGATTTAATCAGCGAAATAAACCAAAGAAATAAACTATGGATAAAATTAAAAAACATGCGTGACTGTGAAACTACAAAGAAAGAATTCGAAGACTATAAAAACTATGTTTGTAAACGCATTAGGGATACCAAAGATGCCTATTACTTTCAAAAATTCATAAAATTAAAAAATAATCCGAAAAAAATGTGGAACCTTGTAAATGACCTAGCAAAAAATAAAACAAATACTAGTGGGCCTTCGAAAATTATAATAAATTCTATCGAAATTACTAATAAAAACAATATTTGTGAGGAATTTAACCGATACTTCACTGGAATAGGTAAAATTCTGGCTGACGAAATACCAAAAAGCTATCATGATAATTTTTCAAAAGCTTTACCTTCAACTAAACAGTCTACAAACTTGATGATACTAGAACCATGTAGTAGTGACGAAATTTTAAAAGTAATAAATAATTTGGATACACATTGTAGTGCAGGCCTGGACGGTATTAGCACAAAATCTATAAAATGTATAAAAGATCATATTGCTAAAAACCTATCTAAATGTTTTAACAAATTATTAGAAATTGGAGATTTCCCAGACTCTCTAAAAATAGCTAAAGTTACTCCCATTTTTAAATCATTTGATAAGCAAAAAAAAAGCATTTGATACTGTAAGCCATAAACTATTACTACAAAAGCTTGAATGCATTGGAATCAAAGGCACAGCTCTCAAAATTTTTCAATCATATTTAAAAAATCGATTTCAGGTAGTTAAAATAGATAATACTCAGAGTAAACCGTTGCCTATCGAATACGGCGTTCCACAGGGTTCTATTTTGGGTCCATTACTCTTTCTTATTTATATAAATAACTTGCATGAAATTGGATTAAACGGTCACCTTGCTTTATATGCAGATGATACGTGTTTATTTTACTTTGGCAGTTCAGTCAAAGATATCTTCAGCAGAGCCCAAGAAGACCTTAATCTACTCTTCACTTGGTTTCAATATAATTTACTCACTGTCAACGCGTCGAAATCATGCTACATTATATTTAAATCTAAAAATAAAAAAGTTTTACCTCATGATCCATTAAAAATAAATAACACGGTCATAGAAGAAAAAAGTACAGAAAAATATCTCGGTCTTAGAATGGATAGCGGTTTGACGTGGAATACACAAATTGAGCACATCAGATCGAAGCTCTGTTCACTTATGGGATCACTTCGACACATTGCTCGGTGTATCCCACGTCAGGTACGTTACACCATCTACAACTCTTTGGTCAAGCCACATCTACTTTATTTAATTGAAGTATGGGGCAGCGCCGCTAAAACTAAATTAATAAATATTCAAGTATTACAAAATAAAATTATAAAAATACTGTTCCACTATAATTATCTTGCACCTACCATAAATATATATCGAGACACAAACATAATGAATCTAAAACAACTTTATATTTATCACACATGTATTCTTGTAAAAAAATTTATAACAAGTTCTCTCCACACTAGTTTAGCTTTCTCCAAACCGCCACGTGTACGAAGTATGCGTCGAACGAGTTATCTTGCATTACCTAAAGTACGTACGAACTACGGCAAAAAAATGTTTACCTACGAAGGCGCACAGCTGTATAATAAACTACCCACAGATATAAAAAATATTACTTCTATTAATTTATTCAAATCAAAGCTAAGTGAATATGTTAAACAAAATTACTTTTAAATTCATTTCTTATTACTTACTTATTACTTACTTTTAATTCATATTTCTTTGTTTACTTTTATTTTGTAAATTTATTGCATGTACGGCTATATTTTATTGTGATTATTTTAAGAACGACTACAATGTTACGTTATCTAGAGTATTATTCTCATGTAAGTGACATTTTTTGTCTTTTTTGAGAAATAAAGTCTTTAAACCTAAACCTAATGCCCTATTGCGAATCATGTACCGTTCTAATTTTCTGATTCGTAGTTAAAAAACCGCTTAATCTTCGCTTAAAACTATTGAATTTAAATTTTATGTAATGTTTTGTCAGCAACATCTTAGTTAAATTTACAATTTTGACGACTGATTCTAACCTATACTAAACGAATGTTCTAGAAAATTCTCGGAATATAAAAGTTATATTTAGAGTGTCGACCTCAACCCGTCCTTAGTACGATACATAATTCGGGGCTGTCCTTCATTCCGACGTTTTGGGCCCAAGCTAACAACAATAAAATATTAGCGGAGTCTCTCGGGTAAAGAAAAAAATACTTTCTAATGTCGTCTATATTATTATATATGAAAACTAATAATGTGACATGGGTTCATTCCTTCATAGACTAGTTTATTTTTTGAGATGACAAAATAACGAGTTGACTATGACATACCCGAGATGAACGCCAGTTCGGCTCTACTACATGAGCAAAAATGTCTATGGTGAGAAGACGTTGAGGTATTTACTGCGGGTGATAAATTTTCTACCCGGTCAGTTATTAGATAGTTTACCAAATTGAAGAATTATTTTATATGCATTGGTCGCGCTCCTAACTAGACTACTATTGTTACGGTAATAGAAACCACAGTGGTTTTCAAATGTAATATACCATGATTCAGATTGAATTATTCTGTAAAAAAAAATATTGCTGAGAACTGGGTTTTTTGTTTTTAAAAAACATTAAGTGGCGCTACAACCGGTTTGGGTCTGGGCCTCAGATTTCTGAATCTGTTTCATGTTCATTTTTAAATCTAATAGGCAAGTAGGTGATCAGCCTCCAGTGCCTGACACACGCCGTCGACTTTTTAGGTGTAAGACATGTCGATCCTCACGATGTTTTCCGTCACCGTTCGAGCGAATGTTAAATGCGCACATAGAAAGAAAGTCCATTGGAGCCCGGGGATCGAACCAACGACCTCAGGGATGTGAGTCGAACGCTGAAGGCACTAGGCCAACACTGCTCCATATTTTGTTTGTAATGTCAACGAGAAATTTTAGCGTTTCCTTAGCTCTTTTAAATACCATTCGGGAAATGTATTCCTGCTACGCGAGTCTATATTCATGTTACTTTGTGCGACAGTAATACTTTTAAATGGTGTCGTGAACCGAAAATGTTCCCTCGTCCTTCAAATATGTGTAGCGTAATTATAAAAAAATATTGCTGTATAATTTACAGAGCGTATTCACAATAACTAACGTACAGTCTAGACAGATTTTACCTGTCAGTGATATATGGGAAACGTGCCTCAATACAAATAGCCATATTGCAGCCAATAACACGCGGGGTACTCAATTTATTCTGCCATAAAATATTTTTTTGGTCATGTATCGTTTGAGACCCCATTCATTTTTATTGTCATATCTGGAAATTACGGAAAATATAAATAAATGTTGATTATTTTACTATAATGATACGCGACACAACAATATACAGTGTAGTGATTTTATTACTTATATATTTCTTGTTTTAATAAATTATTCAAAGTATTTGCTAATGCAGAAGCCTTATTGATATAAGCCAGTTCTATTAAGGCTGGTTACGCACTTGCGAACCTTCTGGCAATGTAAGTGTCCATGGGCGATATCACTTAACATCAAGTGAGCCTCCTGTCTGTTTTTCTCCTGTTACATAAAAAAAATACCGAAAATTTGTAATTTTTATAAATAAAAAATGCGTGCGTACAAAGTACACATGTCAGAAGTGGAACTTCTTTGGCAAACTAATTTTTAAGTCTTGTTCAAATACTAATTAAAAATTTCCGAGACTTGGAGGGAGGGAAAAGGAAGATATGTTAGGAATTTAATGAATTTTATTGTCATTAAAATATTAAGTGTCGAAAATTAATACAAATAATAAATTTAAAAATTAAATTTATTTCTTCGATAATAAAACACGTGGGCTTTTAATTTACAATTCGTCATTTGAGATTTCAATAAATTATTTTGTATAGAATATAAAATACTGTATTTCATAAATTGTTCATAAAAAGTAGAAAGTTTATAAGGTAATTCGCCCTTCTCAGTCTCTCTCAATCGCTCTCTCCCTTTTCTTCGACAAAAACGATGCACATCTTCGTGACTTATTGAAGTTTCACTTCAAAAACATAAGTGTCAGCAATGCTATAATCAATATTATAATCACATTATTATTTATGAAATACTTGTATCACTGAGATTGATTTACAACTTAAATTACTGTATATAAAAGCACTAAAGAAAAATCTAAAGCAAATAAATTATAATTATGTGAGTAGAGATTTTTATGATCGATTTAATTTAGTCATTTAAATATTAAAGAAGATATATGGAAATTTACAAAATGAAAAATTTTATATTCTGTACTGTACGTGTATACATTTTCATAAACCACAATTGTTGACATTTGTATGGGTGAGACGATCTTCACGTAATATTCACACAGAGTTCTAATATATTCATTGTACTGTGAAATATTAAGTCTAGACTCTCTTTTTTTACATATGTATTAATAATACCTATATGTTTCAGTTTTGGTGATATTAGATCATTATAAAAATAGATTGTCATATTATGTAATAAAAAACGTTTCAATACAAACGAAAAGCTACGTTATATTATGTAGGAGTATAAATGTGAAATTATGCCAATTTTACTAAAAAAACATAACAAATGTTTTCAGAAATACTATCATTTCAGCAAGCTACATCATATCTTTTTATATATGTACTATTTATCTGACCGACTTACTGTTAAGAAAAGAAGGATAAGATTATTTTGCTCCACTTTGAAGCAATATAATATATGAGGTAGGTAGGAAATACAATCCAATTATATTTTAAAACCGCTAAACCAGACATCTTAACACCACCTTTTAAAAAAAGTGCGTGCGTACAAAGTACACATGTTAGAAGTGAAACTTTGGCAAACTAATTTTTAAGTCTAGTTCATTTATACAAATCTAAAACTTAAGATTTCCGGGACTTAGAGGGAGGGAAAAAGGAACATATGTTATTATTGCGTTTCATCCGTAAAAAATTTACCCTCATGCGCCTAAAGAAGTTTCACTTCAAAAAATGTTCTTCTCAATAGAAAATAATTTTCGATGTCTTAATCTTGACAGTTTTGGCTCAGCTGTGTTCGTTTCAAGGTGAGGCCTCTCGCCCCACCGTCTAGACAACTGGCGCCATAGACCGTACAATTTTTCAGAAATGAAACTAAAGTGATATTTAATAAGAACAAATAGTAGGAGAAACTAATACTTAGGGTGGTAAATGGTGGCGTCTGATATAAGAATATTGAAAATAATTTTTATTTTGCTTCAATAGATAGCAAATGCATTATTACATTTTAACTTGGTTAGAATAATTTTTCTCATAAGTTGTAGGGCTACTTGCTCAAAGAGTCTTCTTGTATGGATCGTATCTTCCTGTGTTAAGTACAATTATAATTTATTTCTTATAAAATATTGTTTTTTTTATATTTATCTATCTATCTGTATGTATGTTAATTTTCGTTTGCGTGATTTTCATTTAAATATGTCTATAATAAGTAAATAAATTTAGACCAAAAGTGCACTTTGAGAATTAATTTATCACGACTAGTGTGGACAGCTACAATTTTGGATATACCTAAAACATTTTTTAATAAGTTTTCGTATCGGCACTGGAGAGCTCGCTATTCTCCATATGACGTGTCTCTTTTGAGACTGACCATTTACGCAGGAGATACTAATGAGTATCGCGAGAGCAGGACGTGCTCATACGAGGTTTGGGAGTATTTTTTTCTTCGAAAAATCAATGTTTATTTTACATCACCCGGGATTTTAAACCGCCTGCTGCTATTCTAAATGGTCATAGAACTGTTTATGATATTGTTGTGAAGGAAACCAATATTGATTTGCTTAGTCTTTAAGCATAAAAAAGTCACCGCATTCCCCCAGCACCATAAGAAGCCACATATAGTTTAGCAAATCGCAACAACGCGCAGTTGTCAATTTGTTGTACGGGGGTGAACACCCTCTGAATTATTGATTGGCCCCACGCTGTGACGTCAGCGCTACATTTATTAGCCCTACGCAACACACCTCGTTATCTATATAAACGGTAAAGTACTGTATTTATTTTTCATTCTGTTCGAAAACATTCATTGTTGAGAAATTCGTCCCAACGTAACTCGAAATGGACAAGTCTCGAAGTTCTATATTTAAAATAGTAAATTGATTAAAAGGCGGAAATGCACTTTTACCGGAAGGTCATAAATTTTTACTAATACCCGCTCACTCTTTAGTTTCCGTAGAATTCTTTTGAATTTGTTTCCGGCATTTTTTGGTTTGTTAAAAGGGTCAGACATGACCACTAAATAAACATTTTAATGGCTCAGCCCTGCAAACAGCCGTCGGCAATACGAACTGTGGGATGAGGGATGTTATGGGGTTCGACAGATAGAGGGGTTGCTATGCCAAAAATAGATTTGTATATGAGCTTCGGAGGTAGTGCGGATTTAATTTGAATGTGTGAAACGTTGTTCTCGCAGTAAGTGGCCTATTTAATATGGAATATACTTAGATTGAGATACAAGAGTTTATAATTGTTGACGAGTTTATAAATTATCTGCATGTTATGCTGTTATTCTTGATGTATTTTTTTTTCATTGCAAACAAAGCAAAATTAATTAAGGAAGTTCCTAAAACTGTTTAATTTTGAATTTGAAACTTACGTTGTAAATGTTGTTCTTGTTGCGTCGTTAGAGCAGTGTTGGCCTAGTGGCTTGAGTGTGGGCCTCTCAACATTGAGGTCCGGCGTTGGAATCACGGCTGTGTACTTTGTGCCCATTTCATACTTGCTCGTATGGTTAACTTGAGGAAACCGGCATGAAATAAAAATGGACGTCATGTGACTGGCACAGAAAGCTGAACACCTACTTGCCTGTTAGTAAAAAACATACCTATTAGAAAAAAATAGCACGAAACAGATACAGAAATCTGAGGGTATAGATAGCCACTGGTTTTATTTAAATTCTGTTTCATTGTTTCCTCGAATCCACATTTTATTTGTTTATTTATAAAAATATCAAATTTTCCAACAAACCATCATACGTAATGTGCTCATAGTATTGAAGCCACATAAATACGGTTTACCGGCAAAAGTCAGCCATGTCGTGCTCCATATCACTCGACCTAATTAATCGATAAAAATCAAGTACAATAACTCTTCAAACGAAACAGAATTACGTTTTAAGCCCACTTATGCCTTCATTAATTGACAGACTCACGGATTTAAGCCTTTCAAATATTTCGCGAGGACGCGCCCCGCTACGTTTCGTATTAATTTTATTTTGCCCGCTCATTATTTCGATGCGGTACTTGTTATTCACCGCTATAACGAGTTTTTATAATTTATTTTATCCCTAACGAATGCTTCCTCTTTATCCTTGTCGGTTTTTTATCAATCTTTTTCGTTAAATATTTCCTACTTTTAGCTATATCATAAATCATTGTTAAGCAAGCTCTAAAAATACACCAAATTAGCTTTAATATAAATGTTATAAATCAAATATATCGCGTGACCAACTGGTATTAACTTAGTTACCTATAAAGCCAGCCCTTGTTCCTTATATTCTAATAATACTGATTGTTATAAAACTTTTTTGTTTGCTACGCATATGCTACGGCGTAGCAAAGTTTAAAAACGATTGTTAATTAGATGTATTAGTTAAAATTGTATCTTTGTCTGGTAGCCACTAATTCTTGAAACTCAGCTCATACTAAGCCACAGAAACGGGTGTGTCTTAATTCAGTATTAAATGGTCTGTAAAATAATTTTTCATTATTTTTAGCAACTCTCAAACATGGCTTATGCAAATTCAATGAATTCTCTCAGTTAATTGAGACGAGTAAAGTGCTATTTTAAATTCATTCCATTATTCTTTGTGATGATTCTTCGAACAGGGAATTTTGTGACGTAATGCAATGTTGTGATAGTTGAAATTTCTTTAAACAGAATGTTTAATCGGTTTAAATGGAATTTGAGCTATGCGGGTTTTGGAATAGTGACTAGATTTGTGGAACGTAGATTTGTTGAACTTTGCTATGGCATGCATACAAGTTTGAGTCCAATTTTCCACTGTAACTGTCGCTAGTTTGTAATATTCGCTAATATTAATCTGAGCGGTTTTTTTTGTCTATTAAAATTATGTTTCATATTTTTCAATTGATTTACAAAATCCTTACATATATCGTGATTGAAAAAATACTAATATGGTTAATTTTAAATGTACTCCAAAACCAAATTATATCAAATAGAAATTTAAATACTAAAAAAGTCAAATTATAGCTACTCAAATAGAGCCTTATTTCGTTGGTGGTTTTGTTCCAATGAAACAAAAGGTCCGGTCTTGTTTCTATTTGAAAGGGTCCGTCTAATTGGTTTCGTTTCCACATCTGGGGATTTCGGGTTTTTGTACAAAAGGTTTGAAATATGTTATGTTTGTATTGCATATTATTTTTACCCATACATATATGTGTTTGTATAGATATTTAGCACCTAAAATTATAGATAGTTTGCTTTATATAAATGGTACTACCTTCTTACTTATCTTATATCTATTTCTATTGTCTAGACATTTTAAATGTTATTTTTAGTAAAAAAGAAACGGCCAGTGAGCTTTACTATATTTATGTATAAATGATACCTTGGTACGCTGTTTGTGGAGACCTGAGTTAATGCAATTACTCGGGCGAGCTGTCACAGCCAGAAGAGAATTAGCAGCGCTTAGATTATTATTAGAATGGGTTGCTTAATGTCAGATGTCGTAGGAGCTCGTATTTTATTCAAGATACCGTAAAACAACGAGACGTCAGTGGTTTGGGAAACTTAATCTGCAAAGACACTTTGTTTTAGTGTCTTCTATCAGGTATTCTATTTTATAGGTGTAGGTAAGCGTAGGTTGGTGTTCTTGAATGCAACATGAAAGAGTCGAATTGATGAAAAATTTGAATTCTAATTAACTTGTTGTTAAAATTGTAATCAGATCACGTTTTCCTCAACATGACTACGGTGTAGCATCTACACCCCATTCTCGTAGACAATAGACACGTGTTGTAGCACAGCTACGATCATTAAAATAGTGGCGTAGCGCGTGATGACGCAAGTATTACGTGTAAGTTATGTCCATTGAAAATTAATTCATGATATTTGAATTTATGTTGATTCAATGATCTTATTAATAAATTCATTCATAAAGTCGCGGATATATCAGACTGAATTATGGATGATACATACACGTTTATAATTTTAGTTTATAGATGAGTATGTTTATAACGTAAAAGTAGCTTAACGATCACCTATCTAGTAAATAAAGTTAATGAATAGCGCACTAATTCTGAAAAATCCTGCAGCGCGCTCCTGAGTCCTCTGGCATTGAGAGGGGGCCGTGTCTCTTAACATCAGTGAGCTTTCTGCCCGTTTGGCTCTGTTAAAAAAATATAACTGGGTAATAATATAGAGCATTCATCTATGAATTACGTGATTGCTGGCCATGCGTCGAACTTGAATTCCTGTATGCGGTCATGGTAGTTATTCGACTTTGTATTTGCGTGTTGTTCCCACGAGAATGTAAGTGCTTGCTCCTATTTCACCATGCCTACTGCTGATAGAGGACAAATCTTTGTTTTTAATTTTTATTCTTAATGACCAATAAATTACTTAAGATGTCACGTGGAACATTGTGTAATGGTTGCACCTCCTTGCAAACATTGTATAAAACAAAAAAACTTGGCGATTAAAAAGAGTGGCGGAGAATTTATTGCCAGATCTTCTCGTCCGTTCTACGCCCCTGCTTTGAGAATTGCCAGTATATGTAAAATTAAAAGAATTAAGCATTAAATATGTATTTCTTTATCGACGTTCGTAAGTGTACATAGGTAAATGGATAAATGATTTTGACTTTGACTTGGTAACTCTAGGTAACATCAGGTGAGTTTCCTGCCCGTTCGCCCGTTATATAAAAAAAATAACTGGGTAATCTTACAGTTAGTCTTATTATTTAAATAATTTCATAATTGGTCTATGAATACAGGGTCCCAAATGCCAATATGCCTTTGGCATTGGCCATGCCATGGGCATACTTTCTCACTATCCTCAATCAAGATTATTCTTTAATTGAGATATTTCTCCAATTTGGTCACTAAACTGTTATTACTAATGACAATAATATGTTGTGAAACGTGTAATAAATATATTGTAGCGTCTGCATCCAATATGCGGTCGTTTGACATGCAAAGTACAACAGTGCTGTATCATAAAAACACGTTCTTATCTCGAACATTAAATATTAATACGTCCCCTCGGTATAAATAATTCTGAACGGCAATAATTCTTTGATTTTCCACCTTTGACGTCGAGTATTTGAAATATAGTCTTTGCGTCCGTGTGAATTTAAATAACCTTTTCGTAAATTTAAAATTGTTGCAGTAAACTCCATGTCTTTATGTTATATAAATAATAAAATACGCTTGTTTTTGACTATTGTAGCAGTTGCTTGCTTTGATGCATTGGTATTTTGACTAAAACGTTTTGATTGTTTATTTTAATAGACTCCAAAACTACAGGGCTATTTTAAAATTCTTTCACCATTAGAACTGTACGTAATCCCTGATGATGAAGTTATGGTTCTGTATGAAATTACAATAGTGTAATCCCAAGACATGAAAAATACATGTATGAATAAAACATCTTACATCGCGTACGCTGCGGAAACTATTGACAATAGAGCAAAGTGATGTAATACAGTTTTGTGGAAGACATCAATATCTACAAAAAGTCCGCGATACATATGTCTAACAAAAAAATATTCTTTTTTAAGTCTTTTTACCAAGGTAAGTTGTAGGCTATAGATATATATATAGATTGTGCTTCGGGCGAATTAATATGGGTGGAACCGCAAAGCACGACTAGTTTTAAATAAACCCGTCAAACACAAATGGAGCGTGGAGATGTACAGTTTTCATTTGGTTTTTTTTTAATTGGACGATCAAACTGATACGTTGTTGAACCGTTCGAATTGTTAATTGCATGGATTGTAAATTTTTGTGCGTAGTTTAAACCCGCGTTTTTAGCAATTACACGAATATTTATTTTTTTATCCGAAAATATAAAAGACGTTAAAATATATATTCTCGGTAACTTGTAACTTGGAGTTTGTAAGTTTTCCTCAGCCGGATTTACAGAAACTTTTCTCCCTCTTGTACACTTAATGAACTTTTGCAGTTTCACAGAAATTCATGCACTTTGCCTTTACAGAAATTTCATATCTTGCTAGATTAAAAAAAAGGTTAAAAGAACAGTTTTGGGTCCTGAGTAATTAATGCACCAATGGATATTTCTACCAAGAGTCCAATTCACTTCTACCGTGAAAAAAAGTATTAAAAAAAACTGGCTCAATCATAGAAAAGATTCAGAGTCCTGACTTAGCGCTGTCTCTTTATGTCAAAAGTATTGCCTTTTGACATAGAGGAGTTCAAGTCTCGTGCCTATGACTCAAAAATCGACGGCGTGTGTCGGATATACAGGTTCAGCAAGTTAACAAATGAAACGGTATAGGAACAGACACAAGAGCCAAGCGCTGCTATTATTTTCACATTCATTTATCCAATAGTGTATACACAGTTTAATACTAAAATAATAAGTCCTGAGTACATACCTCGTTTCGATATATCCTTAACAATATGAAAGGCGTAAGGATTTGGAGAAATTGTAACAGTTTGGGAACAATAAGAGAGGTTAGACTGATAACCTACTGATAGTTGTCCTACAATAATCACAAAACGCATAGAACACTCACTACAATTATAAAATTGAGGATGTAACTACTAACAAATATAATTATCGAAAAGGTAATAAAAAATGCGTTCAACACAATCCTAGTGAAACAAAACAGTCAATCAAAAAATGTGACGATCGGCCGATTTAAAATATTTAAGATACCTCTCATCAAATTTATGAAACTAAAATTATGTATTTCTAACTGTTTATTGGAAACATCTTAATTATATAACAAGTAGTTTAAATTTAGATAGATTCGTGTAAATGTCTCACATCAAGAACATTCTTATAGACATATAAATGTTACATTAGACCACTATTAGAGTATGCCTACAGCATTTGGGATCCTTATTTCATTAAATATATTAATATGCTTGAAAGGGTTCAAAGAAAAGCCACGCAAATGGTCAGAGCACTTAGGAACAAACTTTATAATGAACATCTGAAAGCACTTGATCTTACTGATTTAGAAACCTTTGAAATCCTTACTGGCCACTATAATGTTCCAGGAATTGAGAAGCTCTTTATTTTAAGGGATAGTTCTTTAAAACTGAAGACCACTCAATATAGTACAAATTCCCTAAAGAATTTTCTTCCAAACCGAATAATGGCTGAATGGAAGCTTCCGGAAAGTGTAATTAGTGCAACCTCTTTGAACTCTTTTAAAAACGGGTTGGAAAATATATCGAAATTCGTAAATACGCGCGCATCAGTTTACTACGCTGCTAGTGTGTTTATCTGAATAGTTTCATTATTGTGTACATAGTGTTACCTAAATGAATAAAAATTTTGATTTTGAAAAATAATTACAACCATAATGTATGTGGTTGAAGTATGCCAAATCTTCGTCACAAAACTTCGTCACTAGAACATTAGCAAAGGTTTTTGAACTCATTACAAATCTTAGTCCAATTTAACTTAAATAGCCATGTGAAAATATAATCTCAGTTCGTATAAATATTAAACATGTAATTAGGACGAACTGCGTCCATACATAATTTCTCCCGACTCAGATGGGCACTTTATCAGTGTCATTGTCCTCTGTTAGCCGAGGGTTGACACATTTAAAAGTTTATAAACTAATAAAAAATGTTGGTCTCGTTGGTCGTTTTTCGAGTTTTGTTAGATTAAATATGTTTTCAATTATTTTTTATTGAAAATCTATATATAATAATAAATGTTATGTTGGTTTGTGTACGCTTCAAAAACTCAAAAAGTTCTGCACCTTAGCATGATATATAATCCGCATCAAGTGTTGTTTTTATCAATTTTTTTACCATTTTTTTTTGTTTTTTTAATTTTTTTCCACAAGTACTGCAAAATTAAACTTATACGATATGTATTCTTTGTTTTGTTTCTCATTTCTCAACCATTCAACCACAATGTACCACAGCGAAGCGTGGCTGGCTACAGCTGGTTATTAATAAAATTATTCTTTTACTAATAAACCCACCAACACTTACCCACATTTACTTTTTACGATATATTACACTTACGCATTATAAAAACAGTCACAGTTATGGTTAGAAATCTTTTTATTATGTCTTGCAGTGATTAACAGCATTCCCTTCTTTTACCTGTGTAATGTGTATCTACTGCATATCTGTTATACGAGGAACTTAAATATGTCAATACATATAATGTATCTTAATAAATTGAAATTTTTCAATACAATTAAAAATCTAGAGTTGACGGCCCTAATTTCAACCCTTTCCTAAAGTGAGACAGCAAATATGTCTCGCTCAAACGGATATAAATGCCTCCGCGTCGCACTTTCAATTTATACCTAAATGTAAGGAGCATTTATGTTTGTAATTATTTCTTGATTAAGTTTGCCTATCCTCGTTGAATTAAACTTAACCTATGTAGGATCTATTTGTGAAGTTAATGTGAAATAATATGTATGATAGGTATGCTAAGCAAATAGAAATATGTCCGTCGTCCGTCATACAATTGATCGTTTTCGTTTTATGTTTCATATATGCATATATGAAACATAAAACGAAGTTAGTAGGGAAATGAGGAGGACTTTACTCAGGGGTTCTGATCAACGGTACTGAAGGAAGTTAGGATAGGTTAGTTTCCTAATATAAAAAAAGGAAAATTTATTTTCTACATCTGTAAAGATTGAAAATAATTCATTATTATTATTATATCATAGTTGCATCGTGTAAAAGCTAAAGCTAGGGTAAGCTATTTAAATAATAAATATATCTCTTAAATAAGAATATATTTCTACGCTCGAGCTGTAACTAATTAATAGTTTTAATAATTAATTAGTCTATACAGAACATTGTATGGTTTGTTCCCCACAATTCCTATTCTAATTTTCTAAGCAATGAGCTTGAAAATCCTATTTATAACACGGTTGTCAAAATTTGGCCAGTGTAATTAAGCGGGTTTTAAATTATTGAGATTAGACGATCAATCATAAGGCAAAACCAATCCCGAGAGACAAGCAAATGAGGGGACCTATTTTAGCTCAAAATTAAAGGATATTTTTATGAAATTTTGAGTAGTATTGGCCTAGTGGCTTGCGGCTCTCATCCCTAAGGTCGTAGGTTCGTTTCAAGCCTGTGCACCAATAGACTTTCTGTCTATCTGCGCATTTAACATTAGCTCGAACGGTGAAGGAAAACATCGTGAGGAAACTGGTTTGTCTTAGACCCAAAAAGACGACAACGAGTGTCAGACACAGGAGGCTGATCACCTACTTGCCTATTAGATTGACAAATGATCATGAAACAGATTCAGAAAACCGAGGTCCAGAGCTTTTTTAAATCTTTAATTTATACCTGTAGATAATCAAGCCGCGAGATTGATTCACATTCGAATGATTAGTATTTTTATTCCAGGATATTTGTGTTCCACTGTTCAATACGTCAAACGACAAACAGAAAATACGCTTTGTCAAGTCTTGAAATTAGATTAAATCGTGATTACATCTTTCTAGATGTAATCTTACCAACATTACAATTCCTTTGTGGCGATTTCAATTTCAATTCCGAGAAATATTTAATATATTTCTCATTTTACGATTTGTGTACTAGATGAATTTGATTAAATCGATAATTTACAACAGACATGTGACAAATCACATATGTAAGTAGTCTCCAAGGTTAACCCCTTAAATGTTTACAGTTTATTTTATTTATAATGTTTAATCAATAATAAATGATTTTAAAAAAGTATGTATATTATTATAGTAGTTTTTGTCGTTGTTAAGTTTTTGTTACAATTAAACAAAGAAATCTGCGAAAATGAAAGTTATAAATGTTTTTATAATTATATGTTATATATTGTAATTGAATTCTAACAATCATATCTCGTGCTATTGTAGTTCATAATTATTCTTAAACGAAATTAACATTACACGCAAGACAATTTCATTGTCACTTTTTTATTTGTTATGCGTTTTAGATTACATTAATATTTAGCACTCATAAATGACAGATTGAATGAAAACTAATCTGGACTTTTCTTTTCTTCAGAATTCTTTACAATTGTAGAAGTTAGAACTAAATACAAAATACAAAACGATGTTGTGTTAGTGTGGTTCGAAGAAATTCTTCCTGTGACGTTGTTAACCAATCACATTCAAACGAAACCTACCATGGTTTCGTTACATTATGAGCTTTCACTGTGAAGCCTTATCTGACGATACTCACATTTCTTAACATCTTTATACATTTATAAATTGTAATCCTCGACCGCATACTTGTACAATTTACCAGTAAATAATGTAATTCCTGGTGATATTCTGAATAATTCATTACGGATTTATGTAAATTTACTGAAATATAACGTTTTTTGTATCGCAAAATACACGAAATATATTGCGAATGCTATTTTGGTCCATAGCAGTAAGGGCATGTTATATTTGACTTTTAAAGTTATTTGTTTTTTTCTACTAAACCAACATCAGATTTATACATTTATCATTATTTTGCGACATATTGCCGGAGTATTAAATTAAACGATTTAAAGTATGTAACTGAATTAGTATTTCGTTCGTAAAACACGTTAAAAAACGTGTTGTTTCATACAATTTTCTTGACTAATTTGATATTTAAATAACACTTTTTTGCTATATTTCAAACATTCAAACACGAAGTTTAATATCCCCTAGTGAGCAGGGACACAGTCGATGACACGCTTTTAGGGACTCACGATGATTGATCGTATTGCTGAATAGAATGTAAAATGTTGAGGTATTTTGTATTTATTTAAGAAACTATAGTAAAGATTTTTATTTTATGTTCTAAAACAAAGTACACAGTAATAAGTAATATTTTAGGGTTCAAAAAATGTTACTTATAGACCAAAACTGCAGCTCACTAGCTCATACAAAATGTATTTATTCAATCAACTTATGATAATTCTGGAAATCGTATTAATACGCTCGTAATAGATAGACACGGCATGCCGTCACGAGAGGCAGACATGCTTTCGGTGAACGTGTAATGAATTCGTATTAATTAAAATGATTTTTCAATGCTTTGAGAAAATTTTCTAATATATGTTTATGATTGAGGCGTTTGATATTATAAGAAAAAAAAATATTGGTTGTTTGTAAAGTAGGTTTACGATCGAGATGTTTACGTGGTAACGTCTTATTGGTGATATAAGTTTTTGGGAAGTAAGGAATTAATGAAGATAATAATTTTTTCAAATTTTAAATTACATCTATCGTTTTATTCACACTTTTGATGATAAACTTCGGGTGTAAAATGACAAGTTTACTTATTCGACTATGATATACATTTTTCTTCATACATTCACGGAATGACTGGCAGCGCTCGAGATGAGACGGGAGATCGGTCCGTCTCTCTCTCGTTATACCTGCGATCGCGCTCGTGAGGTTTTGGTGTGACACAAGTTTCTGAACATGTCACCCGACTAAAACGATTTTAAAGACGTTATCACGTCAAAATATAACAAATCATATATTTATTTGTTCTTAATATATATTTATTTCGTGTCAGTACCTAATACAGTACAATTAAAATAATTATAAAATGGAGGGCAAACGGCGGCCTTCTCGCTTTCGAGCGATCTCTTCCTGGCAACCACTGAGAAAAAAAAAATGAGGTGAGCAAGAAGTGCAAAACTACATAAGAAATAAATTTACTTAGCAATTAAAACATGTAAACAGTAAAAGAGACTAAAAAAATTATTTTATCTAAATTAGTTTTAAGCTATTGCATAGACTTTATTGCGGGCTTTGAGCGCGGTGACCTAATCAAAAAATTCCCTAACTAAAATAAAAACCTAATACATGATGATATACGTGTGGCCAATACGCGTTAGAACGAGACAGAACGCTTACTGCGTCGCACATCGGTCTGGCGTGATCAGTGACGTAGTGCAGATGCGTCAGAGTGTGACAGAACGCATACTGCGTATTCACATCTCTCTGACGAGAATGATGACGTAGCGTGGCCACTCAAGACACTCAAGCGCGGCCGGTGCAGCCGGTACGCGTTAGAGTGTGACATATAGGCGTGTTAGTCTGAGTCTGGTATAGCGGTAGATTGAATTAATAACAAAGAAAAACTTTAATTAATATCAAAGAAAAAAATAAATAAATAATTATAATTGCATAAGTTGATAAAAAATGCTATACTGCGCTTTACAAAGGCAATTACGTATATTGTTAATGTGTTAGCGTGTTTATCTCAATAAATAATAGCTAATACTGGAATATATGAATGCTATCGAGATCTGATACTGGATCCATTCATCTCGCCGCCACAATGGTCCGAAGCGTTGTATACCGATAAAATCTTATTCATCGCAAATGCATCAGTTTTGCTATGTATACTTTCAGTAATAGATGTATAGATGTTCAAAGCGTGCTATTTCGGTAGATTATAGGGCGGGTCTTTTAGCAGGCTTTTTACAGGCTGTATAATTCGGGATTTTTGTAGTCAATCAACTTTGTGCGTTGACTTGGTTACTTCATTTTTTCATTTTGCCTGAACCCCATTTAATAGAGGAGTGTTGGCCTAATGGGTTCAGCATGCGACTCTCATGCCTGGGAAAGTAAGCTCGGTCCCCGGCTGTGTACCAACGGACTTTTGGCATGCCTTAGAACCAAAAAGTCGACGTTGTCTGTCAGGCACAGAAGGTTGCTCACCTATTTACGTATTAGAAATCAATATGGAACAGAAAAGATGTAGGGCTATTGGTGGTACACACATGCATACAAATTACCCGACTCGACATCTTAGATTCATCCTTCAATAAACCATATTTTTAATTAGATTTAAAACTTTGGTTTTCTTACCAAATATATTAAAAACTCAAACAAAGTAAAAATAAAATATCACAGAGTAACAAGATGAAAAAATTACTGTTAATGGCCGCCTACGCCGTTTTAATTACTTTGTTCTAATTAATTCTTATTTAAAAGTAAATTATATGTTACCTTCAAAGGATTCTAAAATATATAAGCAAGACGAGCTATTAATACGTTAATGGTGTCTTATATATATATTAGGAAATAAATATGCACACCCTGCATAGCAAATTGTCATTAATTTAAGATGTTGAAGCGATATATTAGAAAAGCTATAAATCATCAGAGCCGGCAAGAAGAACTGGCAAGAAACTTTCCGCCACTCTTTTTAATTGCTAAATTTTGTTTGGGAACAATAAGAGAGATTTGACTGACCACTACGACCAATACGCACAAACTCGCCAAGAAATTATAAAAATGAGGGCGTAACTAAAAAATATAATAGGAAAATAAAATGTATCGGTTGTTTGGGTTTGAGGCAAGCTAGTTTCCTCACGATGTTTTCCTTCACCGTTCGAGCGAATGTTAAATGCGCACATAGACGGAAAGTCCATTGGTGCACAACCTACGACCTCGGGGACGAGAGTCGCACGTTGAAGCAAAAATGCGTCTAGCATAACCCAAGCGAAACAAAAATGCATCAAATGTGACGATCGCCGAGTTAAAACATTATGGATCACCACAATTGATTAAATATAAAAATATGTATTTCGAATTATTGCGTGATTTAATGAGAAATTTTATAATAATCACATGTTTGGCCACAAGTCCGATGTGTGTCCACCTCTTTACTAGTGTAATTTACTGTAGTCCCGTCCCGGAATGCTCCATAGTGCCTGATAATGGTATGTATGTCGTCAGTGACGTCAGATAGAAACTTTCAACGGAATTAATTTTGTGGATCGGGATCTGAGACTACTAGATCGAGGGATTTCTCTCGACTCAAAGGATTAAATTCGAATTCGATTATTACACGATTTAGTTATCCCAATAACGTTTCGGCAGTAGATTATGTAAATAAGATTTCTACAAATAAGTTTTGCCCGCGTCACTTTCATGAAGCGTAAAAGGCTTACAAACAGCTGGATCTTGGATGCTTGAATGTTTACATTGTATTATCTAATATATAAAATTCTCGTGTCGCGGTGTTTGTGGTTAAACTCCTCCGAAACGGCTCGACCGATTCTCATGAAATTTTGTGTGCATATTGGGTATGTCTGAGAATCGGACAACATCTATTTTTCATCCCCCTAAATGTTAAGGTCCAAGTTCACCCCTAAATATTTTTTTCTGTTTTTATGATACAGCATTAAAAATACATACAACCCCTAACTTTCACCCCTCTACGATCAAGCCCTATTTTTTTAGTATAAATGATATACATGGCAAAACGACGTTTGCCCGGTCAGCTAGTACATATATAAAAATGTCTACCGATTCGCTGTCTATTAAAATCGTATTTCTTTGCTTGTTTGAAAAATCGAGGCACACAGACTGCGGTAAGCTTAAGCTTTATACAAAGTAGAGAACATGTTCTTGAATAACTAAGTGTATTATTGAAAACCTCAAAATCCTTTACGTACAGACGGTGCGAGACAACTTAGTATTATACTGGCATTATATCAATGCCAGTACTGTATAACTGTCAATAATATTAGCGATCGTTCAGTATTGATATTTTATACCGATTGATAGAACTCAATTTATATTGGGTACAATATCTCAGTCGGATCGCCATTGTATTTCGGAGTTACAAAATACCAGAGACAGTTATCGTTATTATCTGTGGACAAACTCCTACGACGGAATGCTGGAACCATGTTTTGTATAGTTCAAGATTATTAAAGCTATAAAAATCTTATTGATTTAAGCGCGTAAATATACGTGTACAGTACCACATACTTTTCTTGGTCGGTAAGAGTTTCGCTGGCATGAAATCTCATGTATTGCAGTAAATAAAAATAAACAATTAAGGGGATAAGGGCAATAATTTGAAGTCAAAGTACCTTAATCATATATTGAAATGTCTTAATAAAACCATATATACTAGTATCTAGAAAATACAGTTCTAGGCTTAAATAAATTTGACACAAACTTAGAAACAACTGATATGATAGGTTTTCTTACCTTAGTACCAATTTCAGCCGCTGGCTAAGAAAAGTATGTGGCACTGTATGTCATTTGTAAAATGTCAACTGTCAAAAACTGTATGTTTTATAAAAGGAATTTTATTTAACTGCCACCTAGTGATGGTAATTCGAACATGGTTTTGTGGTGATAGTGCGCGTGGACAAAGAACCAATTAATTGAATGGCTAGACATGCCCGCTCCCTTTGTGCATAAATTAATCTCAACATATCGTTGTTTGTGTTGATGTCTGCTCGCTGATGCATTAATTTTATTACTGTGGTGTACCAATTAATTCAGAATGAAAAGCCGTTCTTTCGTGTAAAAATATTTTTGATGTTTTTTCTCCGACACACTTTGTTGAGCACGTTCATACATGGTGAATTTATAATTCCGTTCATTTTGTATAGTATAGCTTTAACTTATGAAAAGTTCTCCTAAAAGACAACGCAGTCGTCTCATGCCTTCGTCGATCTTGTACTGCTGCTGGTACTGGTGTTACTAAAATATAAGGCGATACTCGGTGGCCTTTTAAACAAATAAATGAAAACCAATTCATGTTTTTTAGCTTCGTTTATACGCTAAAGTTTATACAAGAGCAGTATAATTAGTATTATCGGTTTCAATAGATTGCAAGCATTAGTCGGAAACGGAACGTGTAGTTTTATTGTTATTTCACTTTTCTAGTTCCTAGTACGTGCATTGTGTGTTAACAAGCCTCCGTGTGAGACTTCGAAATAGCCAATACTGATACGTGATAGTACTGTTGTTTACGGAGTTTTAAAATGCACTGAAAATTGCTTTTCTGTTACTAGTATATGCTTGAGGTTTCACTCAATTTTCTTATAAATGGAAGAATATAACACAGGTTTTGGGTCCAAGAGTTGCAGCTTTCCTTGTGACGATTATGATGTAATCCATTTATTAAATTTATAAAGTATCTCTAGTGTAAGATAAACTTACATATTTTGGCACTTGTATTAATTCTACGTATTTTTATTACAGATTCGCGTTTTATATTGGTAAGTGAGCTTTTTATCAAGAACTTACGCCTTTTACATAAACACTTCGGAACCATAATGTGCTATCCTGCTCAATCGTAACTTTTGTAACTCATGTATTTCCTTATTATTTGGATTGCATAATACATTGTAATTTAGGAACCATAAGATAAGCTTTTAAGTTTTTTTTTTGTTGATTTGGTTATGCACTTCTTGCACTTTACCCTTAGTATTTCTCTCTTTTAGTTTTTCCTTTTCCTATGGTTGCCTGGAAGTCAAAAGTCAAATAAATATATACAATCATCTACTGGTGTATGCATCTTATATACCTAACATAGGTTTCGTAAAATAACTAAAGTAAAGGCATAATTTCACACAAAAAATATATATTCTTTATTGGTAAAAATAATTCTTAGTACGTAAAAAACATTACGGTCTTACAGATGATTTACTGTTTAGTAGGGTCCAGGGTTACGCGGCTTTGATTGTGTGGAAAGATTGAGGTTGTATAAATTTTCTTTTTTCCCATTTAGTTTTTTATGTAAGGTATTGAAAGCATTTCGTTTATTTTGCTGAAGATTGAAGGCATAGGTGATAAATAATACCACTTAATCGAATTTCTTTAGAATTCATAAATTAAATATGCTACTATTTTTTTATATTAGAATGAAGTCCATTAACGTTGTAAATAAATATTTTAATATATAAGGTATATGCTACCTAGGCGATAATTAAGCTGTTGATTGATTTTTGCAAACAAAATTATTTGGAAATAAAACTATTTTTTTTTTTCATTATATGTTAATAATTTCCTAGCCATTTTTATATAAAATGAAATATGATAGGTATCTTTTATGTTTCTTTAATTTAACGATATTTTTTTAAATGAAATATTATGTAGTTTGAATGGGGGTCATAAGAATTTTAGTACGGCTAAGGTGGGGCACAAAAACGGTTCTGAAACACTGGTTTAGATCATCTTTTTAAATCTGAAAATATCATGAAACCATAGAGTAAGGAATGCCAATACTCTAAATAATCCCGACCTTACACTTTGC
This sequence comes from Pieris napi, assembly GCF_905475465.1. Taxonomy (NCBI): domain Eukaryota; kingdom Metazoa; phylum Arthropoda; class Insecta; order Lepidoptera; family Pieridae; genus Pieris; species Pieris napi. Next base: position 10,222,602 of record NC_062255.1, read on the forward strand.
GCACTAAAACAATAAAACATCGGATCCGTTATCCGCTGAAGCGTAACACTTTCAGGAGATGAGGTCAACGAACCTTTATTTCCTCGCAAAATTGTAATCGTGATCCCGTCCCTTAATGGAATTTCATATTTATATTCACCTATAGAAGGTTTATTTTAGATTGTCGCATAAAATCCGCAGTGTAAGTGGAATAAGGGAATTTCAACCGTATTAATGTGGTATTGAGATCTTATTCGATTGTAGGTCAATTTAAATTTTTCGGTAAGGGTAAGTGTAATTGTGATAGAGCCATGTGGATCCTGAAACACGAGCTTGTGCCAATAATGTTAAATGATCCTTTGTTAAGGAGCGTTTTAGTGAAAGTTATCAGATATGTATTTTTGATTACATTCGCTTTATATATAGAGTTCAAAAATGATTATTGTTTTTCTTAATAATAACTGTTAACTGTGTTTCATGTTTGTGTTTGAATGAAATTTCAACTGTTATGTATTGTAAATTTATTGTTAGAACAAGCTATAAGAATACTAATAATCAAATATCAAATAATTAAATATCAATATCCAAAAAAAGATGGTTTACAATTTGACGTAATTTTTTTTTGTGTGGTATAAATAATCGATAATCAGTATATATGATGAATGAAACTCAAATTGATACATTTAACCTTTAGTTTTTAAACAAATAATCTTATGAACCAAAAACTAAATAGACAAGTAAAGTAATGAATAAATAATAAATTACTGGAAATAATTATAGGAACAACATTTAGAATATGTTATTTGATAAAAGTTTAAATTCCTAATTAAAAACCAGAAACGTTCTAACAAAAATTCAGTGACAAACCAAAACTCGCGTCTTTTACCACAGACTAGCAAACTCTGAATACTACAATTTAATAAAACGTCAGTTTTGACACATGACAGATAATTTACAATCTAAAAATTTCTTTATATAAATTATAAGATATATAATTTAGTATAATTATGTCATTTACTTAATGTATATAAACGTAGTTTTATTACATTACGTAACTCAATCTCTCGAGTACATCGCATCGTTTATTCTGAATATTGATTATTTATGCAGTAATATTAAAAGCCATCTTTATACAGTAACACAAAGCTACGAGGTCGTGGATTTAAATTATAATATGGCTTGCGGCATCTGCTTTTTCCAAGCGTGAAGTTTGCAGGGGCGAGTAGATTGGCCGGTGGCATGAGTGGCCGCTTTGAGTGCGACTAGAGTGTTCGCTATATGTCTTTCATGTTATGAATTTGTGCTTTGAATATTACTTTGGGAATGATATTTTTATTTTTATTATATATTTTTTATTTTATATTATATATTCTTATTTTTGAAGGCTGAATTTCTTTCCATTTGCATTTAACAACCGCTCGAACGGTGAAGGAAAACATCGTGAGTAAACCGGCTAGCCTTAGACCCAAAAATTCGACGGCGTGTGTCAGGCACAGAAAGCTGATCACCTATTTGCCTATTAGATTGACAAATGATTATAAAACAGATACAGAAATTTGAGGGCCAGACCTAAAAAAGGTTGTAGCGTCACTGATTTATTTATTTAGTATTATAAACGGTTAATAGTTAATATCTAAGTATGCTAATGGAGATTTTTGTATATTTTCGTAGAAATGCCAGCCCTCGAATGAAATAACGAAACAACTTCTGTATAAAACCGCCATCAGTACCAACGCCTCGTTTATTTATACAGAGTATTAAATTTAGACGCCGCCGCTGTATATTATCACGACATGTTCCCACCCCAGCTTATCACGGTTAATCCGGAGGGATTTTTTGTTTTTATATACAGTTATGTCATCTGGGATATTTCAGTACAAAAAGTATTGAAGTCTTTGAATAATATACAGCTTTTTCGAAATATCATTTACATGTTTGATGTGTTTAAAAATACAAGATATATAAACATAGCTGTACAAGTAGTTGCGTGTTATGGTCGTTTTTAAGGGTTCAAGCACACATCATCCGAATTTCAATACAACAGTATTAAAATTAATTTAAACTGAATAGGTTTGCTTTCGGGTAAACGGAGTTAAAAGACTAGTAAGCTTGTGTCTTATATACATACATAACAGGGAACAGTTTCTGTCCGAATTTTATTCATGCCTATATAAAAGGTGTCGTTATTATTATTCATAATTTGTTATAGAAAATAATTATAAAAAAAACAAAAACGATACGAGAATAAATTTAGAAATCTTGGAATATTGATTGGTGCTGTTGATTTTCTTATTTGGTAAAGAGTAATTATATACTTTTTTAAACACATAACCCACACATTGACTATGCTATGAAAACAAAATATATTTTCGAGGATTCCTACCACTAATATTATTTTTGAGACCTTTGCTTACTTTTGCTGACAAGAAGAAGTGAGGGGGGGGATAAATTGCAGTGAATTACGTAATACTTGAACGGCCCTATAGGTTCTAAACTATTATTTACTATTTTAAAAACAAGTGAGCTAACCCAGTTTTTAGCTAAAACATCCTTTTTGAAGCTGGCAAGTACAAATGTGATCAAAGAGCTCGGTAATACGTCTGGCAGGATTCCATACCGCTTGCATACCGTAATGCTTTTTGCCTGCCAACTTTAGTATAAGAGCCAGTATAGGCCGCTAGTCAAAGGATGTGCTTTTAGAATGTTGGCGAACAAATTTTCAAAGAAATTTCAACTTTTTGCTTGGGAATCGCTAACTGATCCTTAAATACTCAAAAATAGATATCTAGAGGGAGAAGATAAATAGCTAGTATTGATTTAAATAGAGCTGTCGTGATCGTATCTTAGCGATAGCATGATATAACAAATCCTTTCTGTAGCCGAATATAATCCGTATTGCATAGACGTATTGCAGATTGTATAGACGGCTGATGATGGTCCTTAAAAGAAAATGTTTTTTATTTACAGTATACACTATACATGTCAAACAATGATTATATTATAAAGACTAACTTACATACTAACTTGAACTACTAACAATTTGTTTTCTACTTAAATAATGAAAGTAACATAGAAATGTAGTCATGCAGTTAAAAAATTGAAATTGATTTATAGCTATTCTGTTGGTAGGTCTATCCGACTCAGAAGGAAACAAAATGATATTTTTCCGGCATACCAGGATGGTTTTGTGCCAAGTATTACCGTACAGAAAAAATACAAAATTGAAATTGATTTATAGCTATTCTTTGAGTTGTTCGGTAGGTCCGTTTCCCAAGGAAACAAAAAGATATTTTACACATTTAGAGAATTTTTCCTATTAAAATATTTAATAAGTAGACAGTGTAATTTAGAGTTGTCAGTCGAAATCAGATAAAGTTAAATTGATATTTACGATGTCGTCATGAATAAAATGGAAGTTGATTTCCGTTCGGAGAAATTCTGAATTGGTTTGATAAAATATTCTCGCGTGGGCACCGAGCACTCGTTAAATGTAATTGCTCAAATGTGTCTCGTTATGCGTTCGTTTTTTTAATGATATCAAATTATAGCAATTTAAACGAATGTAATGTTATATGGAATTTTACTTATTTATTTATTTATCAATAACGAAACATGACACATCACGAATAGAAGATATGAAAAAAACTATAAATATATATACGAGTTATAATTGTTATATAAGGTGTGTCCTTAATATGATAAGATTTTTTTAAAGTATGATTCAAACTCGAATTCAAAATATTTATTGATTTTGGTAACACACACACTTACGAAAGTCAATAAAGAAATACATATTAAATGCTTTTAATTTTACATTTACTACCAGTTCTCAAATCAAGGGCGGGCGAACGGAAGAGAAGAACTGGCAATAATTTCTCTACTCTTTTTAATCGTCAAGTTTTTTGTTTTACCAAATGCTTGTAAGGAGCACCATTACACCATGTTCCAAATGACATCTTATTTTGACACATACAAGTGATTAGTGTAACTGAAAAAAACATAACTAAACATAGAAAGATAACAATGGGTACGAAATTGTGAACACAGCAATTTAAAAATTATATGTTTAAAAGAATAAATAGTTTAACAGCTAACAATAAAAGTCTATCCATTTTGAGTTAGTCGTAAAATGTATCTTGCTTGTTTTATTGTAGTTTTAACGTTATTTTCTGAATTTAATTCACAAGCTTAGGTGTGAATACTTCATGGTCCGAAGGTTGAAAATCTTCATTATTTGATGTGCAACTCGGCTTTTCTATCCAAAAACTTAAACATTGCGACATCATATGCATTTTCATTTGTTATTTACAGGAATGGAAATGGCATTTTTAAGTTGCCTGCCCCCATTTCATAACATTCCATATTCGAAACGAGTTTCTGTTCCAATTACTTTACAAGCGTTTTAACAAAGTACTAGGGCAGCATGAAAAGTGCATAGCGTGTCCTGTAATATCTTAAGACGGGTCTTTGCACGAACTACCGTGTTTATTCATGCAGCATTATGTCCTGTTTTAGCATTCCTTAAGACGTTTCTTAAAAGCCAAGACATTTTAATAGCAGACTTTGCATCACAAAGGTAGATTTAATCATCATACATGTATATTGTTGTACAATAATGTGACTATGGCTACGAGGGCTACGGCGTAGTCAGAAGGTTTTATAATAATCGGTGTAAAATGCTGATGTAACGGAAAAAAAACTTACAAGTACATGTCAGTACAGTAATAGAATCAATAAAAATAAGCCAAAGCCTCATATCAAAATACAAAAAATCGGCAGCAAACGTGCATTCAAGTAATTGTGGTAGAAGGTTGTAGTATCCAAAAAAAAAGGTTTTCATGAAACAGATTTTAATGAATTATATAATATAATCAATATAATTACAGTATACTTTAATAATACACAGATTATTAGCATTACGGGACCAACGAGCACGAACACCTTCCATGGTTGATCATCGTAGGATTTTATGAAATAACGCCCATGAAAGCTTTTGAAAGTTACGTCAGTGCAGCTTGTAAGCTTTCGCTAAATAATGGAAGCTTCCGCGCTGTGAGGCAGGAAATTGTGCCGTTTCGTTAATAACTTTCAAGGCTTTAAGGTTTAACTCTGTTAGTAGGAAAATCTTGAGAGTATAATCGCCTTACCGCTTTATATGGGTTACTTCAACTTGTTCTACGATAAGAATGAAATGAACGAAAAATTGTACTTTTAGAGTATTTCACTGTTATCTGCGTTGAACTTGTGTAATGTGTTTTGTTTACAGTTCTTTTTGTTCATAATTTTAACGTCGATTTATAAAAGTATTTTTTACTAACATATAGTTATTTCCCTAATACTTTATTGAATCATCGTCATCATCAATTGCTATACAGCCCCTTGTGGACCTCAGCCTCCTTAAGTATATTTCGCCATCGCAGTCTATTTCGTGCTCCCTGCGTCCAACTTCGAACACCTATTCTTCCGAAGTCCTAGACAACCTCATCCCACGAAAGCAGCCTCGGTCTACCGGGATTTCTCTTGCTACCAGGTTGTGAGTTCAGTAAGGACCTTGGAGTTCTATCGTCCGCCATCCAGTGCAATTGTCCCAACCACTTGAGCCTGTTGCATTTTATGATTTGGGCGATGTTGGCGTCGTTATGGATGTTATAAAGTTCTTTATTATAGCGAATACGCCAAACACCGTCGTCGGAAACAGGGCTGAATAAATTGTGAATCATAAACATGAATGTAATTAAGTAAGCCTTATAGCACATTAGTATTTATAATGTCAATACAATTATAATTATTTTCGTATTCTTACTGTTAACCGTAGGAATAATAAGTAGGGTTTTTATAAGGTTGTTTAAGAAAACTGAAATGTAATAAATGTATCATGTATAAATAGTAGGTTTGTAACGAAGAACGTAAGGAGAATATCTTTATAAATCAGCCCCTACTCTAAATCAATACTAATTTTAATGATTGAGGAATGTGATAAATGAGCTGGTATTGCCACTGTTACATAACCCTGTCCACTTCATCGTAGGAAGTAACCAAGTTCGATATATTTTCAATATCGTAATACCGATGAAGTATGGAACCTCTGATAGGAAATCAATAGCTTAAACCTTACAAGACTCCAACGCACTATACCTTTGTAATTTATTATTTAAGTCTGGTTGTGTTATCAGCGTGAGAGGCACCTTAAACTTCATTAATAAATCCCTCAAAGTCGTAAAAGTTCTTTTTTAATAAAAAATTATTTCCTGCCTTCGATCGAAAGAATTAATTAACGCAATGAACGAGGCGTGATCCCTCTTTTTATAACTTTCATATTTTCATTAAATTACTTGATTCAAAGGGAAATTATGGTATATTTTTGGAACCAAATACCAAGACAATAGAAATAATTATAACTTTTGATTTAATCATTGAAGAGAATTAATTGCAGCTTCTATACTGTAAATTTTGTAACATTGATTAATTCAGATAGTTGAAACTCGATATTTACTAATTATAAGCCAAAATTAGCTGTTAGACGTGACAAAAAAGACAAGAAAGTAATGTTTATAATGATCATTGTTTAGAGGTATAGCAGTGCTGGCCTAGAGGCTTCAGCGTGCGATTCTCCGTCCTGAAATAGTAGGTTCGATCCCTGCCTGTGCACCGATTGACTTTCTTTCTATGTGCGCATTTAACATTCGCTCGAACGGTGAAGGAAAACATCGCGAGGAAATGTCCGTGAAACCTACATGTCTTAAACCCAAAAAGTCGATAGCGTGTGTCAGGCACAGGAGGCTGATCACTTATTTGCCTATTAGATTGACAAATGATCATAAAACAGATTCAGAATCTGAGGCCCAGACCCAAAAAGGGTTGTAGCGCCACTGATTTATTTATTTTTTTTGTTATGAGGATTACTCAACTATTACTTTATTTAGTGTTTTAATAAGAAAGAAAGAAAAAACTTTATTATACACAATACAAGGTAAAATAAAGTGCGGTACAGCCCCCACACTAGGATTCCTGGTGTTGTGGGCTGCCAGTTCTCTTGTCGAGGCGAGGTATGTACTTAGGGCTTATTATTTTAAAATCTAATTGACAACAGCCACCGAAACGTTCTTTGTGGTGCATCACAATTTGACGAGATCAATCGGAAAATTACCAAAATTAGATTTTTTATAGCGCAAGCTGTATACAGATATAACTGTGTAGGTGAACTACTCAAGGGCTAGATAGGTTAAAGGATGCTGGAGTAGCAAGCACTTAATATGGCAGAGTACTTACCGAGTTACGAGCCCTCTATCAGTAACTCTTAGGTCCTTGCTATTCATTAATTCACTTACAGTAATTAGTAAATATGCCTGGAGTTTTTAAGTTGGTCATTAGCTCAGCTATTAGGTTATTTTCTTTTGCGTACAATTATGTAATGATTGCAGGTGGTTACAACCATTTTGTCAAAAAGCCTTGGCGATTAAAGAAGGGGAGTTTATTGCCAGTTCTTTTCGTCTACCCTTGATTTGAAAACTGGCAGTAAAAGTAAATTAAGAAGCATTAATTTTTTTACTGACGTTCATAATGTTAAAGTACATTATGAAGAGACAAGAAAAGGATAATTAACTCCATTCTAACCTTAAACAACAGAGAACAGGCATAGAAACTTGAGATCCTTTAAAAACATGAATTTAAAAATAGTAAAGAAACTCGGTAGATAGACTTCAAACACATTCATTTTAAACGTTCAAACACATCAGTATCATAAAACAAAAATGTTCCTGTATATGTGTCTGTACAACATATAATATAATAAAACTCGCAAAGCATCGAGATATTTTCAAATGTTACTCGACATTCGTCGTCGAAATGTTCTAGTTGATATAAAAGCATAATTTAATGTAGAAACATGATGGAGTAAGTCATTTCCCCTAGTACCCTCATTTGTTAGGCTCGCCCCATTTATAGACAAAGAGCATATTTTAGACGCCTGAAAGCCTACTTCTCAGAATGGCTACAGTATAACAAATGACATTTCATTGAGTTTATAGTATTAAGTAAAGAATATTAGTAGTTTTGAGGTAAAATGAAGAATATTGTGACAATGAATAATTGTGTGCTGGCTGATATTGTATTATATTCTGATTATTTGTATTTGAAATCTATATATGTGTCAGACTACAATTGGCCAATTTATGTCGAAGTACTGAGAGTAATTGAAAGTTATTGGCTACTTAAACCATTGGAATGTAAATACATAAAATAAAAATAAATCAGTGGCACTACAACCTCTTTAGGTCTTGGCCTCAGATGTCTGAATCTGTATCATGATCATTTTTTTTAAATCTAATAGGTGATAAGCCTCCAATGCCTGACACACGCCGTCGACTTTTAGGGTCTAAGACATGTCGGTTTCCTCACGATGTTTTCCTTCACCGTTCGAGCAAATGTTAAATGCGCACATAGAAAGAAAGTCCATTGGTGCACAGCCGGGGATCGAACCTACTACCTCAGGAATGAGAGTCGCACGCTGAAGCCACTCGGCCAACACTGCTCACCATAATGTTATTAGGTATCCAATCTTAAACAGGTTTTTAATTGCCCAATACATCCTTAAATCAGACTTTAAATTTAACTCTTGTTTGATACGATAGAGTTAAATCACGTTAAATATTCTTGCTATTCGTTCAAACCTTCGCACGAACAGCACAATACATTTTTAATTACTGGCCGTGTTGTTGGTAACAGGCATGCATTTCCTACATTCGGTGTCAGTCACCGCTCCGGCCGCGCTGGCCTTGTTAAGCGGGCGATGACCTTTTGCCCAGCTGACACCGATGAAACCGCCTGACAACCAGTACTTGATTAATGGATGCTTTTATGAATGATGAATGTAGACTAGAAATCGATTAGGTTTTAAGCGCTACGCTCCGTACGCCGTAGCGAATCGTAGAGCGTAGACTGCTACAAATGTGCTACGGGTAAATACATGCGTTGGGCCAGGAAATACTGTAATAATTGTCGATTATGAATGAATTTATTTGATAAAATACGATTCATAGTATGTACTGCTAAATATCAATAATAATCAGTCTTCGTACATCGAAGCCTATGAATTGGCTTGTGGTTTTAATCATTGCTAAAACAGATTCATAAAATACTCAATAAATCTCCGTCGTAGTAAATATTTTGAGAATTATATAAAGGCAACATCGGCTACTCACTACAGCTCTCCTAATATAACATTGGGAAATACATTTGTGCCATACTTGAGGTATTCATATAGGTAACCAAGTAAACATATAAACGTCAACAGAAAAGATGTTAAATTTACATTTACTCCAGTTTGCAAGTCAAGGGGCAAGAAATTCTCCGCCACTCTTTTTAATCGGAAAGTTTTGAGTCATACAAATTGTTTGAACTGGAGCAAATTAATCCCAAGGATTAGTACCAATGAAATAATCGTCAATTTATAAAAAGTTTTATTGATTAATTAACGTTTAACCCATTGCTAAATGTAATTTTAATTAAAAGTCCTTAATTAGGTCACAAATCAAGAAAAAACTATTGTAATAGTGAAACAACGAAAAAACTCGTAGCCTGATTAAAACAAAGTTCACAATGCCGGCATTGTGAACGCAGTCCGGTGTAATTATACTTTAACACCAGCCAGTCGTTGAGACCGAACTGTACGGCGCTTTAAACAAAGCTTACAGTTTTGTTTCCTATTAAACTAAATAATATTTAAACTGACAAATTAAGTGTTATTTAAGTTGCTTGGTTAACCAACTGCGGTCGAGGTATTGACGTATAAGGGTCCTTTAAGTAAGGAGTTTCGATTCTTAAAGGAACGGCAGCGAACCTTTTAAGATTTCGAGCGATGCGGCGACTACTGATAATCAAAAGCGCTATAATAATTCTGTTATTTTTATTTATTTACACTTCCTTGCAAGAATTACAGTAAAATTAAAATAATTAAATAAAAAGAAAGAAAATTATGAGGAAAAAAATTAAATTAAGGTGTAAGGTAAAAATAAGGTAAGGTGGCTGTTAGGAATGCATCTAATATCCAGGCACAAATACAATTACTTTTGCTGTAAGATTTTCTTTCATCTTCGTAGTAAAGTCATATAAATTTGTCAAAGAGTAATGTTCAGAAAGTATGAGGACGCAGAGTATGACGTAACACTACATAACAACACGCAGGCAGTACTATTGAACGGTTGCGCGTTTGACATACTTCCGGTGAAATGCTTTTAAATGTGAACATTTTTGAGCGAACACTGCCCTCGGCTATTTGCAGATATGTTTTAGTTTCGTTGCGGTTGAATGAGAATATAAATTACTTTTTAATCTACGTTGACTTTTCGCAATGAATTTATTTCCTCTTTATTTTGTTTTAAAGACCTGACACGCCATTTACCGAGGATTATCCTTCACCGTACGAGCAAGAATTAATTTATTTATTTCCTTAAATATAGCCAAAGATGAAATTCATAATATATACAAAAACGTTCAAACATATACTGAAATTTTATTATTAAATACATTTAACTAAGTTAAATACCTAATTCGGCTGTGTTGTGTGATATTAGAAAAATGGTGATCCGCCGGAAGTAGACCTAGTAAGTCGTGGTTAAGAGCCTCAGACCTAACCGCATAAAATTATTTAAATATAAGCTAAATTACAGCTAATATACATATTATACAACAAAACACTTAAACAATATACAAAGCCAAAACAGATTACATGGAAAACAATATATGAAACAGAAAACGTAACATTAATAGACAAAAAGAAAACTGAAATTCAACAAATAAAACTTAATATTTCAAAGAAAAAACTAAATTGTTACTGCTAAACAAAGTCAAAGTCTTCCCGCCTCATTTATTTTCTCAAAATTTAGTTTAAATTTTATCCTCTCTGGTAACCGCCGTAAGCTGAATATTATACAAAAAAGTTGGTAAAAATGTTAAAAATCTATGTAGACGAAACGTGGTGCTTTTAAAACTCTCATTCAAGTTAACGCGTTTTATTAATACAGAATCACAAAAAGCACTCAAAGTACATATCGAGGTAAGGCCGACAAAAGTGAAATATACACGGAGTTTGACACGCGTCATTGGAATCTGTTTATGGGTTATGATTTATGGAAAAGAGGGTAGATGGAAATTAGCTTCCCAAAAGTATCTTTTTCCGCACTCATAAGTTCATAGATAAATATTAGCGGCTTTAGAAATGAGTTTAGAGTCTGTTATAATGAAATATATGTGCTTGTCCGGAAGTGCTCGTGTAAAGTTTTTTTTATATAACAAAAGGGCAAGAAGCTCCCCTGATGTTAATACCGCCGCCCACGGACACTCGCGTTGCCAGAAGGCTCGCAAGTGCGTTGCCGGCCTTTGAATAATTGGTACGCTCTTTTCTTGAAGGACCCTTAGTCGAATTGGTTCGGAAATACTTTAGTGGGCAGCTGGTTCCACATAGTGCGCGGCAAAAACTGTCTTAAAAACACTCAGTTGTGGAACGACGGACGTCGAGGTGATACGGTTGGTATTTCGTATTTTGTCTTGACGATGATGAAATTTAGCTGCAGTTAATTATCCGACCAACTACTAACCGTGGTTTAAGTTTAGGTCTGGGCCTCCTATTTCTATGTCTGTTTCATGATCATTTGTCAATTTAATAGGCAAGTAGGTGATCAGCCTCCTGTGCTTGACACACGCTTTTTGGGTCTAGGGCAAGCCGGTTTCCTCACGATGTTTTCCTTCACCGTTCGAGCGTGTGTTCAATGCGCACATAGACAGAAATTCCATTGGTAAACAGGCGGGGATCGAACCTAATATAGCTCGATTTATAATATTCAATTTACATTAAATAAATCATTCGGTGGCTGGTTACAGCAAATAACTAGTCACTTTCAGCATAGCACATACATATATTACGATTTTCATTAAATATAATACCATTATTACCAAACATTTTCTAGAGAAAAAAATGAGGTTTTATTTTCTTGTAATATGAATTTCCGTGGTATTATCTCTAAGGCACGTTTCATTGCGGAAATACGCCTACCCGGCTGGGCTATTTATTAATTCGTATCTCGTACATGAACGCGTGAAACAGGAATAACTTACGAAATATTAACAAAATGTATAACATATAGCCTGAGACTGCGTATAAATCGTCGAAGTTATTATTTTATAGAACACACGGGCAAGAGATACCTGATGTTAAGTGATATGGACATGGACACTCTCAATGCCAGAGGGCTTGCGTTGCCGGCCTTTTAAGAATTGGTACGCCCTTTTCAAGGGTCCAAAAACCACATTGATTTGTGTTAAAACGGTAAAACGAAATCAAGCAGATTTTATGAATAAGGGTTATATATTATATATTGGTTAAGTGTCTTAAATAAATCACAGTTCCCTATATTACTAACTAAGATTTATTTAACGTGAAAATAATTAAAAACTGACAGAAAACTTCAATTTAATCTATAGTTATCAAATTATAGATTTAAATTATACATTGAAATTTTAATTTTTTTTTAGTTTATTACTCAAAATAGATTTAATTACTTTAATTAGGTTTAGGATAATTATGGTGTCAAAACGCGCACGCGCCGCAAACTATTAGATATCGGTGCCTAATGGTCAATCAACACGCGATCTTACCCTCTGATATCTGAGAGGGTCTTTATAGATCGTTCCTTAAGCCTGTGAAAGTTTTTTACGTTAGATAGCTTAATATTTTCTCGTCGTAAAGAGAAATGTACTTTTTTAATATACAAGAAAAAATAGGGTTTTTTTCGATCGATAATCGAACTCGCGAGCCATCTGCCAGAGTGTCCATAGATACAAATTCAAAATCATTTATTCATTTAGATAACACAATGTACACGATTATGAACGTCAATACAGAAATACATATTAGATGCTTCTAATTTTACATATACTGCCAGTTCTTAAGGGCGTAGAACGAATGAGTATATATTATAGTATTTAGATTGTTACTCAAATTATCGTGAAAAATTCCTACTAAATTCCGTTATATTATTAGATCTCTATAAATAGCTTTTAAATTCTCATCAGTATTGCTATCTCTGTCATCGGAATATAAAATAAAGGAGAACAATTCTCAACCTGAATATTTCAACAAGTCACAACTTCAGTTGAACAGGGAAATAAACTTTCATTATATTCGAGAGGCAGAAATAGTCCGGAACTCGAAGTTGTAACAAAGGGAGACGCGGGTGACGTCACAGGGGGCGGGGAGAGAGGTTTGAATGGTAAATGGGACCGTCAATATCGGCTTATCAGTATGTAAGGCTCGGTAGGACTCTACAGGACTATTCACGAGTGCAGGACGGCTGTACGATAGTGTTCGATTATGTATATACAATATATGTGCGCATTTCACTCGAACGGTGAAGTAGGACATCGTAAGGAAACCTATTTGCTTGCTTGCTTTAGACCCAGAAAGTCAACGGCGTGTGTCAGACACAGGAGGCTGATCACCTACTTGCCTATTAGATTGATAAATGATCATGGAACAGATACAGACATCTGAGGCCCAGACCTAAAAAGGTTGTAGCGCCACTGATTTTTTTTTATAGAACAGGGGGCAAACAGGCAGGAGGCTCACCTGATGTTAAGTGATACCGCCGCCCATGGACACTCTTTTTTTAGAAAAGTGTTTTTTCTGCAATTTTGTATTAAATAATTATAACTTGTAAGTTCAAAATGAAAGAATAACATTTGATTTGTGAATTCAGAAAGGTTACGGCCAGGGTTCGGAAAAATCCCTCATGTTATCTAGTTGTAATTTTGCTTATGAAAAAAACGCCTCATTGCTTTTGTGACCCCGTGCTTTATATAGTAAGTAGTCAAGTATATTCTGGCTCATCCCTTGACATTATAATGACTGGGACGCTCCACCATCTGTTTCATAAGACATTATGTCTTATGTATTACAAATATTGATTTAAAGAAGCACTACAAATCATTAGCAACGTTGGGGTCGATACATCGCAAGGCCAACCTGCTCCTATCACTGCAGAGTTTATATGTTTTTGTTATATTAACAACGTATCGGTATCGTCACTTATATTCGATAGAATTTGCACGTCTAAAATATAATTCTAAACATATTTTCAGATAATTAATAATAAATACATGCTACTTCATATCATTGGCGTAGAACGGATGAAGAGAACAAAAGACAATTAAATCAAACATTTTTTTCTTTGTAGAACCTCCCGTGTTATTGAAAAGTAAAAAAAACATCTATTCAATTATTTATCCAAATAACAGTTATTCTGCTACCTTTAATTATTGTTCTTCGTGTGACATTTTAATACGTTTAATATGTTATGTTTAAATAACTTTATTTCTCATTTAAAAAAATGTATTTTTATTTACATGAGAAATGTAATATTAGACCAGTGCAGATAGCCTTTACAATAAATAAAAAGTGAAAAAAATTACAGTAGGATGAAACCCATTAGAAAAGGAGGGGAATATGATCAAAATGAAAGGAAAAATAAATTACGGTCGATCTGAGGTCGGGAAGGGGCAGGGGGGGGAGTTTTAAGGGTAAAAAACTGTTTATCTCGATTTCCGGCAAAACTTAAAGTCCTATCGAAGAAAGTTAAATGGCAAAGTTGTAGGCAATAAAAAGATCTACAACTTTTGTATTTGCAGATTTTTCACATAACCTCAAAATTTAGGTGAAAAATTAAAAAAACCAACTTTTTGGTTTTTTATTTCTATCTTTTACAAAAATTTATTTTTTTAAACGAAATTTGGTGAAAACTTACCTTATTATGTCCCAAATATACTGTAATTTATTTGATTAAAAATATTTATTTTTTCACCTTATTTTGAATTAATATCGAAAAAACACCCTAATTTTCAATCGAAAATTCTGACGTCAAAATTTCAGCTTTTTTCAAAAAGTTGATGTGCTTTTAGTGCGTTGAAATCTCTACTTTCCTATGGTAAAAAAATATATATATATTACCATAGTAAATCTTCTCAGAAAATGCAAAAAATCGTATGCAGTAACGCCCAGACCCGTCATCCCCTTCCCTACTTCTCTATGAAATACGAAAATTTTAGCCCATCTAAAGGCTAAAAATTTTTTTTAGGTCACTCAGGTATATATAAGTTATCTTAAAATAGTAATAAATAGGCATCTAATTATAATTTAAAGAAGATTCATAGAGAAGTAGGGAAGGGGATGACGGGTCTGGGCGTTACTGCATACGATTTATTGCATTTTCCGAGAAGATTTACTATGGTAATATATATATATTTTTTTACCATAGGAAAGTAGAGATTTCAACGCACTGAAAGCACATCAACTTTTTGAAAAAAGCTGAAATTTTGACCTCAGAATTTTCGATTGAAAATTAGGGTGTTTTTTCGATATTAATTCAAAATAAGGTGAAAAAATAAATATTTTTAATCAAATAAATTACAGTATATTTGGGACATAATAAGGTAAGTTTTCACCAAATTTCGTTTAAAAAAATGAATTTTTGTAAAAGATAGAAATAAAAAACCAAAAAGTTGGTTTTTTGAATTTCTCACCTAAATTTTGAGGTTATGTGAAAAATCTGCAAATACAAAAGTTGTAGATCTTTTTATTGCCTACAACTTTGCCATTTAACTTTCTTCGATAGGACTTTTAGTTTTGCCGGAAATCGAGATAAACCGTTTTTTACCCTTAAAACCCCCCCCCCCCCCCTACCCCTTCCCGACCTCAGATCGACCGTAATTTATTATTCCTTTCATTTTGATCATATTCCCCTCCTTTTCTAATGGGTTTCATCCTACTGTAATTTTTTTTGGTTTCAAAAATTATCGGCACTGGTCTATATATAGGTACGAACGAGATACACGTCAACTTTAGTTTAGTAGGCTGATTCTGAAATATGTATCTTTAACGTCCATTTGAATTGGTTAAACGCGCTAATATTACGAATTTTAGACGGTAATTGATTAAATAATTGCGCACCCTCATACTTAATAGACTTCTTCGAGTAATTTGTACGCGGCTTCGGCAAGATAAGCAAACTTGCTCGACAACTATTGCGTGTAGTGGTGTGTTCGATTTTTATAAATGGAGAGAGTTATTTAATTTTTTTTAATTTAATCGTCATATTTTTGGTTTCTTGGTAGATTTTATTAGTCTGTGTTAAAAAATAGTATCTAAATATGTTGCTTGACTTAATATCCCATAACCCCTAGATGGGGCAGAGAGGGTCCACAGTGAGTCTTCTTCGCGTTCCGTCTTGAAACTCGTATTTCACCTCGGCATAAGTATTCCCGGCTCAATTTAATGTTAGATCATTTATTAATTGTCAAATTCGCTATATTTGCTGTTAATTTGTATTTATAAACAATTTTGAATGAAAAAGATGTCTCAAAGAAACTTAATTACTCATTAATTATACATTTATGTATAAAATAAAACGTTTTAATGAATATGTCATTAGGTTTCAAGCGTTCATTTGATACTTTTGTAATTAAACGTTGAACATTTGTCTAATTGGTTATTTGCTTGATTAGTACTATTTTGCTGGAACATATATGAATATAGTAATTGATAATTTTATTTCCAACACACAGTATTCACAATATACCTAACCTACATAGTAATAATAATAATTAAAAATTGACAAACAAAAGATTAAAATAAATTAAAAATGTTTTGTCCTTGTAGCTGTGTAACTGTAACGCTGGCAGCGTTTCCTCACTGTATTCCGATACTTCGTTGAGCGAGGCGCTCATTCAATCTTGATCTAGTGTTAAATTAAAAATAATACTTTTATATAATATTTCCAAGGAATTACATTTATATCAACCCGACAAGTTTTGCACTGTCATAGTTTAGGTTCCTACAAGAAAAGTATTATTTCTAAATCGCCACCAACCACGCAGTAATCGTGATTATGTATTTTCTGTCTAAACTCGCTCTATGAAGTTATTTCGTTTATAGTTCATTTGACTTACATCATATAATACACTCTTTTATCTTATTACCTTCTGTCTTTCTTTAAATTGTACACTGTGGTGAAAAGAGATAGATGAGTACTAATTGAGTGAAATTTTACTTATTTAGTTATTCTGATTAAAGTCTTTCGAAGTGTTGTAGATGTTTGCCTACCTCAGTGAAAAGTATTTCTAAAGTTTGATATACTATTATGTTTATTCCCACTAGTAACACAAATAGTACCAATGGTAACATCTTCTTATCTTCATATGTAAATGTTTGACGATGTATAGCGCAGATATATTTGGTTTAATCTCGAGCTTAAAGCTTGTACGTAGCGTACGCAAATAAGCTTATGCGAGACAAATTGAAAGCTTTCATGGAGCTTACTTCGACTATATATGCTTTTTATGTGAAGTTAATAGAATTTACTTTTGTTAATCTAGTGTATAGTAATTTTTAGCCTGATTTTATACAAATTATTGTAAAGATTTAAAATTAGTCCCGAATTAAATGGAATAAAAGATATTCGTACTTGTGTTGTTGTGGTTCAATAAATCTATATACCAACACCTTTCTCATGAATCACTCTTTCTAGTGGTTAAAATCTCATAAAAGCCAGTGCAATAGTTTTTGAATGAATAGCGAACAGACACGCATAAGAACGTTGTTTTATCGTATAAAGTGACTCGCAGTTCCTAGATGGGCTCCTCGGAGAATTAGTTAAATGTTTGTATTAGAAGCACATAATGTTTTGATAATAGATCAATTAAATAAACGCACTATATAGATTTCATCTTAGGTATTATGTTACTTAATAAAAACTCAACTTCTACTATATATTTATGACCTTTAGATCCTTAGAGATCTAGATTTCCTAAATCAAGGCCTTGACGAAGACATCAGCAAACAAAACAGCTTTTGTCCTGGCTGTAAATTGTGTGTATAATAACGTTGGCATTCGGTACAATTGGGTCGGTGGGCCTCGTAAAAACGATATCGGGCACGTTATGATAATTTATACGATGAGGGTATACAGAGATTTGCAAGTTTGCGCCACCCGCCTTTGTTAAAACGAAAAGAAAATTTAAATGAGATATCTTTGTTTATTCATCGCGGTTAAACACTGTAATTTTTTAAATTTGAAAGTGTTTGTCTTGGATACTATCAAATGTCTCATACATATTAATTATTTGAATACGCTTATCATTTATCTGTAATTTTTTAATTGTCTCTGCACAAAAACATAATTTAACATTACGATATAGTCTAACTTAATACTAATAAGTAATTTAAAACTAACCTCATTTACTAAAAGGATATTTAATATAAGAAAGTGTTTAATAAGATTACTTACAGTCTCTATTAAGGGGATGCACTGTTCTTGAGTATTATTTTTATTCAATTACCACTGCTTATCACCTAAGACTAATGTGCACTCACACTTATTCACGAATTCCAATGGTTTTGTACTTTTCAATCTTTAGCTTCATTCTCTGCTTTCATATATAAGCAATGAAGGTCATTTTCCCATTACTCTACACATCGTCTAATTTGCGACAACAAAATGTTAGGGCTAGTTGATCTAGTTCTACCCTAAGGGGTAGGCAATTAAACACTTCAATTATGACTTGATTCACTATAATTCACACACTGATTTTACAAAACTGTATAACTTCAAACTTGAACAAAGGGATTGCCCGTGCGCATGTGTTGTTGTTAAGTAATGATGTTAAGTAATACCGCAGCCCACAGGCACTCAAATTGCACAACAGCCTATTAAGAATTTGTACGCTCTTTTGTCGAATGATCCTAAGATGGATTGGTTACACTACTACCACTGGTAATATTAAATTTAATCTAATCCTTGGGATTGCTCCAGTTCAAACAATTTGTATGACTCAAAACTTGCGGATTAAAAAGAGTGGCGGAGAGTCTCTTGTCAGTTTTTCTTGCCCGCTCTATGCCTTTGACTTGCGAACTGGTAGAAAATGTAATATTGGAATCAATTTAACATCTTTTCTGTTGACGTTCATAAGTGTACTTGGTTACCTATATGAATAGTTATTTTGAGTTTGAGTTTACTACTATTTATGAAACAATGTAACATACCTAATATTTAGACATGGATTATCGAGGGTCCAAAAAGTATATACTTCAAAGAGAGCCACGCTTCGATGGACGTGCAAGCGTTTGCTCCATTCCACTAATCGATTACATATTCATACAAGTTTGCTGTGTAATGGAATAGACAGTAATTGTGTTTATAGTCTAAGATAGCGTTTAAAACGTATTTCTTTGATTTATAGTTAAACGGAGAAAATAATAGTGCAATTGTACTACATCGCCACTTTGAGCGGAACCGAGAAATTAATAAGATAGTAAAATTCAAATCCAATTCATCCTCTATAGATTAATAAATCTTTAAATTAATTTCACATTTTATAAAAAAAAAAAAAAAATCAGTGGCGCTATAACCTTTTTAGGTCTGGGCCTCTGAACACATGTACTTAAAATATTTGGACGATGATGGTATAAGACTTTTCAATTCTTTTGGGGTACAATCTACATAAATTAAAATGTATCGCAAAAAATTTTGCTAAACGCAAAACTCGAAGGCAGCTGTAACAATTCAGAAAATAAAATCAGGAAGGTTTTTGTGTAGAGAAAAATTTGAAATTAGATTAATCGAAGGAACCTAAAAACTAGTAAAAAAATCATAAAGCAAAACCATGTTAGTAATAAATAAAAACGTAAGTAAACTTATATAATTTCTTACAATTAATTTAAAGATTTATTGCTAGTCTAGTTAATTGCCAGTTCTTCTTTTCCGTTCTACGCCCTTGATTTGATAACTAGCAGTAAATGTAAAATTAGAAGCATTTAATGTATATTTCTTTGACGTTAATAAGTGTACATTGTGTTACCTATATGAATAAATGATTTTTGACTTTGATTAATATTCGGTCGTACCACTGGATTCTATAAATCAAGTTAAACGTCAAAGATTACTTTAAGGCAAATTCAATAAAGATACATCGCCTGAAAGCCTTCCGATTGGATTAACATCCACGTAATAGTGATAAGATATCGCTATCGTTCCGGGCATTATTGCTTATTGCTGTCGATACACTGCCTGATATTGAAAATCGAGATTTTTATTTAATTTGAGTTATCTAATAGTAATATATTCGCGTTTATTACGCTGTCTGATTAAATAGTACAAGCGTAATTTACGCGCCATCTCTCATCACAGTTATTTATGCTTAACTTAACGATTGCTTAACTAATGAACAGATAACAAAAGTTTGATGACCATTTACTACATTTAAAAGTAAATATTATAAAGCAATAATTATATATAACCATTTATTGTTTCAGATAGTGAATCAAAATTCCAAATACTTTCATTTCGCAAAATGGACACATTGATCTTATGGTAAGTTGCCTATTTAGCCTTTACATTAAAAATACCTATTTAATTTAATAATATTAAAAAAAATTATTTATTGTATAATTACCGATAATTATACAATAAGTTTGGCCTAGTGGCTTCCGCGTGAATCATCATCATTCATTATATGGGCGCAATTAACACTACTAGACCAGTGCAGATAGCCTTTAAAAATAATAAAAAGTGAAAAAAATTACAGTAGGATGAAACCCATTAGAAAAGTAGGGGAATATGATCAAAATGAAAGGAAAAATAAATTACGGTCGATCTGAGGTCGGGAAGGGGTAGGGGGGTTTGGTTTAAGGGTAAAAAACGGTTTATCTCGATTTCCGGCAAAACTAAAAGTCCTATCGAAGAAAACTAAACGGCAAAGTTGTAGGTCATAAAAAGATCTACAACTTTTGTATTCACACATAACCTCAAAATTTATGTGAAAAATTCAAAAAACCAACTTTTTGGTTTTTTATTTCTATCTTTTACAAAAAATTATTTTTTTAAACGAAATTTGGTGAAAACTTACCTTATTATGTCCCAAATATACTGTAATTTATTTGATTAAAAATATTTATTTTTTCACCTTATTTTGAATGAATATCGAAAAATACAATAGTAAATCTTCTCAGAAAATGCAAAAAATCGTATGCAGTAACGCCCAGACCCGTCATCCCCTTCCCTACTTCTCTATTATTTTGTTATATCTCAGGCTGCATATTACTCGTCGAAGGTAATATAGAAACTTGTTACTGGGTCTACAACGATACTTTAATAAAATATAGTTGTATATTAAAAACATTGGCTAATATAACATATTTAAAATGCTCATGTATAATACTTAATCAAATTATTTACTTAGAAGAAAACACAACGTTGCTTGTATGTATAAACATTATCATAAAACATTAAAAATGCAAAATAAAAATAGCATAAACAATTTAAACTTTGAATTGAAATGAAAAGGCTTGCTCTGCGAAACACAATTGATAAAAGTTTAGAAGTTTACAAATAAAATATTATGTTAAGAGTTAAAGCCAACCTTTGAAGCTATAAATGGCATTTTTATTGTTACCCTTGTTTGTATTAAAAGTTATTACAATTGTATAAAAATAGCCATCGTTTGAATAGGTCTTCTTGTGCGTTGACGTAATCATCATTATTTGTTCCGCAGCTAACCGATAAGGATACGAAAGCGTAGTTGAAATCCTATTGACAAACATAGACACACTTCCTCATCTGTTTTATTGGCACACGCGTTTTTGGGCTAAGACAGACAGGTGAACACAGAACAAGTGTTAATTCCATACAAAAACACTTTTGGCGCTCAGCAGAAATTCGAACGAATAAATAACCTTATAGCTGAGTATTGCTCGCTCACGAAAATCAATCATAAACGCGGCTACACATCGTAGCAATTCGTAGACAAATGAAATAACGCTACGAACATGCTACGAATCTGTAGACACTCACCTATTATCACCCAGGTATATAAGTAATACAATTGTCTGTAATTTATAAAACTCCCGCTGTTCCGCCCAACGGCAGCGTATTCTTCACTTCAAGTAACCATCAATTTTCGCTACACATTCGCTTACTTGAAGTTCAATATATAGTTTTGGAGCGATTTTCTTTTGACAAGCTTTTAGAACTATCTACGGGATATAAATGGTTTCTATTTTCTTTTGTTGACCTAACATTTACTGATTTTCACTGATATTTTAAGAAAATATAAACTTATAATGACAGGTCATAAAAAACGTTAATGTTTATTGTATTTAGATAGTTAAGTCCCAAAAATGGCCTACAAGTATTGTAAGAAAATAGACTTGGATTTAAAAAGTTAAGGTTGTATATCCGAAAAGTTAGATCCATCCTTTTGCCTAAGATGTTTGAAAAGAGATTACGGAGTCCCCAATAAATAGAGTAATACTATGAACAAAAAAGAAAAGATTTGAATGTTAAATGTTTGCCCTATACCTCCATTATAGCGTTGATCAAGGCTTTCCACGGCAAAACAAGTAAGGTTGTGTTTAACTATAAAATTTATGGAAGACTGAAATACTCCATTAATATCAAAATTCGTAACGTTGTATTGTCGAAAAGATTTCTTTATAGAGTAGGTTGTAATTTCTGTACAAGCTAAGTCAACATTTCAGTTAAGCCGACAATAGCGTTTAATTGCAGAGCTATCATTTGTCTCGAGTGAGCTCGGCACCTCACTAATCCCACGATTAAACCACCGTTTCACTATTGACGATCTTTGATTTGTTGATACAATGGCGACGATTGGCGGCGGTCTATGCAATGTTATATTAGAGAATTAAGTAAGATTTGGAGACGTCTAACCATTTATTTTGCTCTAACATACTTTTTGTTTTTATGTAATACGAGACAAACGGACACTCACATTGCCAGAAGGCTTCCAAGTGCGTTGCCGGCGATAACTTTTATGATAAAATTATTTTCGGGTAGAAGCAAAGAATTTGTAGTTGTTACCCTCATTTTTATAAAATGTAAATAAAAGTGAAAAAAGGTTATTTATAATTGCTAACAGAACCTTTTAAAAATGTATGTGCTTTTTGTGACTGATATTTAATTTTAAAATATTTATGTTCCCCATTTTCGTTCTAATAACAATGATTTATGTAATGGCAATTTACATCTGGTTTTGACTACTCGTCGTTAGAGTAAGGGTATTTATATCATGAATTATTAAGGTAATCCTATTATATCCTTTTTCACATATAGAGCTCACAAGCTCTACAAACAGTAGGCCGAGAAATCATCGAATATTTTTGCGTAACAACAGTATTTAGTCCCATCTGTGCAGGCCACAGTCGTTTATCTCGAGTAGGAAAGCCATCAGCCACCATTTGTATGCAAATGCAGATCGATACCAATGTTTGCCTTCGCACTGAATGCTGCTTTCTCACTAAATGAGGCTTATTTAAGAGTTAAAATGCCGTTTACAGTAGAAGCGTTTTAAAAAAAAATTTTGTATCTTACGTGATAACTTAAATTTAGGATTAGTATTACTGACGTGGGTTTGTTAGAGATGAGTACTTTATGTTAGTTTTTTATAGGACGGGGGTAGATATACAATAAACACTTTTTATCAAAAAACAGAAAAAATAAAGAAGACCGAGAATGTTAATAGGTGGTCTTACTTCAAATACAAAATCATTTATTCATTTAGATAACACAATGTACAATGTACATCTATTATATGGATAAAGTTATTTTGAGTTTGAGTTTAACAAAAAAAATAACCACTAATCGAACAATAATAACTATAAGTTACGTCTTTATCTAGTGTCAGCGCCGAATAAGTGAGGGCGTAATACCGCGCGCGCTTAACAGCTATGCATATGTAGGTACATATTTCTGTGTAGAAACTTTAAATGTAAAGTTTCTCTTGACATAATTCGTTGAACACTACAAAATGTTATTTTAAGTATATGTGGGCGTCCACGTGCACGTTACGAATGACCCTTGACCTGACCACTCTCGTTTTTCAATATTCCATGCGAGCTCCCTTGCTTATTTGCTTGGAAATAAATCTTTTCGGTTCACTCGCTCGGCATTTCCTCATTTGGTGGCTAGATTATGTGCTTTGGAGTTTTCTAATTCTTTAAATGATTTAAACTATCATGCGCTTGCGAGGGCGCCTTTTGCTGTTCTCCCAAACGTCAGCAGTCTGCTAATATAAAAAAAGGAGGTGTACTTATATACACGCGTTAGAAGTTATACTTCTTTGGCGTAACAAGATAAAAATCTTAAAAAAAAATTTATTCTACGTTTGTAGAAAAAACGACAATAACAATAGAAAAAAGGTATTTAATACATTCAAACTTTTATTATAACGCATTATCTAGTTAATTAAAGTTTATTTAAATATCACAAAACAAACTAAAATGTTGACTATGGCTAACTTCAGGGTGTCGGTTTTTCGGATATTCTATAATGAGATGCATAAGGGTTTGACTTGTTTGCAGGTCGCACGTACGGAGAATTTATATAAGAAAAAATCTTAGAAATATTACCAATGCCCCTCCATTTAAGTCCCTATTACAATAAATCATGAGTCCATAATTGGTTTCAATAATTCAACGGGCACTTGCCCCCGAGGTCCCTCTATAGAGTCAATCTCACCCCACGCTGTTGCTGACTCCATCATACTTTGATTTATATTAATTTTCTGGCAGCATAGTTTTTCGAGCAGTTGGAATTTTGTAAAATTACAATAATTCAAAGCCAGTCCAAGATCAACCTGAGAACAAAATATAGTGTATAATAGTTCATACTGTATTTTTATGAAGATTAAAATAGTTTGACATATATTTGTTGTTGTTTTCTATAATATATAGATATACATATATAGAAAACACACTCACACACTTGCACCCATGCACTCAACCATGCGCTTACGCGTAATGTTGTTAAAAAATATTGGGAGATGACATTGTACTAAACAGTTAAAAAATCAAAATTGTAATTTAAAAAAACACAAAAAAATCTTTGTTATGGAAGGAAACCTTTGGACACTATTTTTTACTAACAAATTTTACACATTGTGATACATTGTTATAATAGAAAAAAATAGGGCTTATACACTAAACGGAATAAAAGGCCTATTTATTGAATGCAATGGCAACTGTTACAAATAACCTGTGGTGTATGGACGTTACACTAATAATAAAATCGCTAAAGGAAAAAGGTTATTAATGTGGACATTTTCTTATATGGAACTTTCATCAAATTATCCTTTATAATATGGTAATTGTAATCATTTAAAGATGACTTAAATAAGCCACGAAAATTAATTTCAAATTTGTTAAATACTGATTTTAACATAAACCAATTTTGGATTCCATTTCGTATATTAGCTTTAAAAATAATAACTAACATAACTTTAATCAACGGTTTGTTGATAATTAAAAATGATTCAATATTATCGAATGTCTAGACTAAGCCTCATTTAGACACGAAGTTCGCGCAGTAATTATCCCTAAGGTATTAATTGGAGAGCGGAAGGGATCTGCATATATGGGTTTCAGTAGATAAGAATGTGATTTTTAATCCTGTGGTAGTGGGTTCGAACTTCTTCAGATCTATTTTTATTTCAACGATGAAGAAGGAAGCCAGAGTGTCTAATAATGTTTTATATAAATAGAGGCAGAATTGATCCTTAAAGAATTCTAGCGCCGTTGGATTACTTGGTGTCTCTAAGACAAAGACTGATGTATAGTTTTTTTTGCATGTTTTGTAATTAGGAATAGTTTTGTTTTTCTAATCAATTTGCGATTTAAAATAAGTGTTGTTTGCCATAGTCAGTTTCTATATTGATTTGCTTATTTTAAAAGAGTACCGAGAGTTTTTTACGCCGGTTTTTTCTCTCGGCCTACACCCTCTGTCTTTTTTGCCGATGAGTAGGGATGTCTACCGATTCAAATTTAATGATTTAAGTTGGCGCCTGGTAGATAGTACCGGTGACCGCAGAGCTGGCACTTTCCTGGCTCAAAGAATAAGTCTCGCAATACAGCGAGGAAATGCTGCCAGCGTTAAAGGTACACTGTCACAGGGACCAAACTTTTAAAATTTGTTTTAATTTTCATTTTAATTATTTTTATTATTACTTTATAGGTTAAAAAAATTGTAAATACTGTATTTGTGTAAATAAAATTTAAAAATTATGACGTGGAATAAGTGATACATGTATCTTATATTCCATAATAAACATACCTATTTTATATTTATTATTATATTTTTTGTTTTTAATAAATAAATAAATGTCTAATCCTTCTACACAGGAAGAAGAACTGGAACTTCCGGTGGGTTAAGAAAAAAGTCTTATCACATCTGTCTAGTTTTATTTAAATATAACAATAGTTACCTAAAACACTTATCATAATCATGTACGATACAAAACGAAAAATCTTAGAATTAGACACTATCAAATACCGTTTATAACATTTAAAATTAATTTTCTTTATATTTGCAATTCCCATGGTGATGGCTACGTACGTGCAAAAATTGATGCATGAAAGCCTGATCACTTGCTTGTCTATAAAAAAATATGATTTAATATGCAATTTGAGGTCAAGTCCCATATGGGGTTGTAGCGCCACTGGATTGTATATAAATTTCAATATTCAGTTCGTATATAAAATTGATAATCCTAGTCCTATCTGTTATCAAGTCTAGCACTCTGTTGTACTTCCAAACATCATAAATCGCGAAGACTGATCGAACGTCAGACTGAACAGCAGATGAATGGCTGAAGCATTTCAGAGATACACCCATATTTTATGGCAAAGCATAAACTTCGTCAATAGCTATAATTTTCTATTGTAAATTAAATTAGCTATCCGTTGGTTAACTGCTTTCTACAAGTTTAATTGTTTTTAAACAGTTATTTCTTAACATTGTCTTTATAGTGTTTTTGTAGTTTATTTTTTGAAGTTTGTATTATCAATTTTTGTGCTTGATTTCGCTAGTCGTGTCCGAATGTTGTCGGGACGGCATTTTGATATTTTGTCAACATGTTGTACCATGTGTTCGTTATAATTTTGTGGTATGAATAAAAAAAATATGCCTTTTTCAGCTGTTTGCAATCGTGTTATATTACGCTACAGATTTACCTTTATTTATTGAAGTTTTTGGGTTAAAAACTGTCTCCTTAGAACAAGTCACGTAACAATGGACTGCTATCAATACGCATTACTGCGTATTATTTTTAAAGTTTGAAAAACCAGTGATAACCTTTTATGGAAATTAGGGTACCAGCCTTCCAACTATTGTTGCTGCTTTTCCAGGGTTAGATGCAGTGGTGTAACAATAGGGTGGCAGGGCTGGCAAAATGCCACGGGCCCCCGACCCAAGAGGGCCCCTGCCCAAGAGATATTATGTTATATGGATGAATGTGAAGTCTCCACTACGCATTGGCTAGCGTGGGGAGACCATTCCCTCTCGCCTTAGAGAGGATGCCTATGGCCATTAGTGGGACTTAAACAACGTGTAATTGAGTACGCTGAAAATCTCGAAGTTTATTTAAATTAAGCTGAGTAGGGACGATTTTTACTAATAGGGCCCCATCAAAAGAATTGCCACGGGTACCAGATAGTTATAGTTACGCCACTGGATAGATATTAGGTCCTGATATTATTCTAAAGCGTTTGAGAACATCACTCAAACTTAAATCTCGTTTACGAGCTGTTAACGCCTGTCTATTCCAAGTTTGACATATTGACACTGCACAAGTGGAAATTGTGACTCAAGATACTAATAGGGTCTGTCTTTTCCATATAAACGCGCTCCGGTCAGAGCAAATATAATCTTAAAATTCTATTTTTCTCTCATCCTAATAGCCTGAAAGTGCAAACCGTATAGTCTCTGAAACATTCGACTTAATTTGGTAAGGTCCCGCGGGAGTGCTTCGGGAAGCCCCTTTGATGGGAGCTTGAGGCTAGAGTTACATATTCCACGATTCTTAAATTGCCTCAATTTTATTTAGACCATTTTGTGTGGACTTGTGTGTCTATTTTAATAGAATAAATGTATTAAAGCTTTTTTGGCATGAGGAAACTCTCTGTAGGATTAGGGGTTCAATTCCAGGTGAAATAATTTCGAGCTAGTTAAAAAGCTACAATTTGAAAGACGGCGAAAAATGCTTCTTCTGTGTGTAATAGGTATTTTGTCGCTGTATTATATTAATTATTTATTCATTTTGTAGGATTTTTTTTTCGACTTCATAATCCACTGAAAAGTATTTAATAACTTAACATCTCTAGGTAATACATTGATCTTGTATTACCTACAGACGTTATTGTATTTAACGCTAATTTATTTATTTACTTTTTATTATTTCTATTTTGGCAAACCAATTCTTAAAAGGCCGACAACGCACTCGCGAGCTCTCTGGCATTGAGTGTTCATGGGCGGCGTATCACTTAACATTAGGTGAGCCTCCTGCCCGTTTGCCTATAAAAAATACGGGTATGAAGATCAGTCGCTCCTGTCTCAGGGACCGCTGCAAATCCGAATCATTTGAGACCTGGATCATCCAGATTACAGATAGCGGAGCTCAAAATTACACGTGATAACGGGATGAAGTTGGTTCAAATTCAAAATTCAAAAGCCTTTTATTGCCAACCTTAAATAACATTACTTTAGCTGTGTTAGTATTTAGTTATCTTAATTTATTGTTAGTATACTATTGTATATTAAATAACTAATTGTTTATTTAGTTGGGTACCCGGTTATGGGTAAAGGCCTCCTCCATATTTTGCCATCTGTGTCGGTTCTGAGCGATGATGAAGTTGGTTAAAAAAAGGCGAAAACTGTTATTAATTAACTGTAGTTATTTAAACAAAAATTCGACTTGTTTAATTTTGAACCTAAATTAGCCACTGATTTCTTTGGAAGAAGCCTAACAAAGGCACAATCCAATTTAGTACAGGTTCCTACAATCTTTTTAATTAAAAACCACAAAAACATTGAATAACTTCGTGGAGTGATAGCGAGGGTCGCTCCAATTACGGCAAACACTTGACACACTTGTCCTGATAAACTCGTTAAAATGTCAAAGGAAGATGGCATTATGATTTTCATTAAATTAAACAGAGATAAATAGAGTTTCGTTGCAGCGTCTTTTAATGTTGCGGTTTTTTTGGTTTTAAAAGCTCTTTTAAAAGCTCTATGCAAAGCTGGAGATTTTCAAGATGTTTTAGCGTAATTGAAGATTGTGGTACTGAAAATATATAAATAGTTTGCTTAATTTTAATGTAACAATAAATGAATAATGTTTAGGTAGAAACCGTCCATAGTTTTTTTTAATACCTTTCAGCATCTCGGCCAGGCTTTCACCACTACAATAGTGATTTAAAAAAACTATACATGTGTGAGAAAGATCAGTGATGGCCTAGTGGCTTCTGACTCTCATCCCTAACGTCGTAGGTTTGATCCCCGGCTATGCACCCATAGACGTTCTGTCTATGTGCGCATTAAACGCTCGCTCGTACGGTGAAGGAAAACATCGCGAGGAAACTGACATGCCTTATCACCTAGTTGCATATGAAAACCGTAGCAGATACATAAATATGAGCCCCAGACCTAAAAGGCTGTAGGGTTTTAATATGTAAAATGTAGAAATATATATGTAAAATTACCTTTTATATTTTTTCGGTTAAAATTTACAATATAAAGTTTTAATCTGCTAACCAGATTTAATTTTAAACCTTGGCATGACGTTGAACGTGTTTAACATTCTTCGCGAAGTGGCATAGTTAACATAACTTAATTAACATAATATATAAAGCTACAAGTGGTCTTGTGAGCTCAAGTTTGTATGGTCGAAGTAACCTATTGAAGTGAAAACTTCTCTAGCATCATTATGATTTGAAAGTCGATGAAACGAAAAAGCGACAGTAAAAAGAGACAGACACATAAATTCATAAGATTTACCATCGGAGAAAATGAGATAGGAAGCATTATACAGTGTATAAACTTTAAATTAATATGTATTTGATCATTTTCTGAATTAGTAAACACATGTGCAAAAAAAGTGGCCGCTAGGTGAGGGGTATCGGGTTCGAGTGCAAGATTATTTAACTTTAAATTTGCTCCCGGCCTTTGGTAGGATTGTACGGAACCGGGCGAGTGCTTAAACTATAAATGGAGGGCGTGGTTAAATTTCTAAAGTATCAAAAAAGGGCGTAAAGCTAATCGTAAGTTATCATACAATTAAGATAAATGTCATACCTGTTAATTGGATAAAACAATTTCCTCTCTTTAAAAATAATTCATTTAGCAGACGATACAGTCCATTCATTATTTATTTTTTAGTTATAATATCTTTGAAGCTACTAACGTAGAATTATTTTTTTTATGCTCTCAAATCATGTTACAACGAGGACAACACTTATGAAGTATGTAATGAACAAGATATAAGTGTGAAAATTACTTAACTTACGAATCAGACCCAGCGCTAACCAGTTCCGTGCATCTTCCTCGCAATCGAGTAGCCCGTGATATTATGGCATACAAATCCCGATATGACCTTTTGTATCACAGAAGTCGCATGGGTTCGAGTAGAGTTCACGAATTTAAATAACCCCCCAAAGATCTTGCAAGATTTTATATGTATATCTTTATCACAATATTTGAGCATCTCGAAAGAAGATTTATTTTCTTTCTTGATTATATAAAAAGGATTTATTTTTAAACAAATACTCGTAGCTTCACGGCCATAATAGAAACAGAAATAGTCAAGTAAAACAAAGAATATTGTATGTATCTTAAAACAGTTCCACAGAAGTTTTGATAACGTGCTAAACTAACCGTATAAAACTATATAGGTATTATAGTTCCTACATTTTCTGTTTCTCGCCGGAAAAAACTGGGGCATTTTTATAAGCATTACTTATCTATCTTTTATAGGTCACGTATACTCAAGAAATAAGTTTCTTAGCGGTTATGTAAAAACTTGTCAGTCGCTTCACGAAGTTGCGATTCTCAACTGAATTTCTTTTGGGTTATATCATTTACTTCCTATTGTTAAGGCTAGTTGATCTAGTTCTTAGGGTAGGAAATTAAACACTGTAATGATGACTTGATTCACTATAATTCACACGCTGATTTTACGTAAACTGTATAACTTCAAACTCGAACAAAGGAAAATTGCCCGTGCGCATGTGTTACAACCTCTTTTATCATCTAGTCCTCACTCCGACTCGACCTTCCCACTTCGGGCAGTTATTCGAGTCTAACCGAATGAGTCAAATGAGTAATTATTGCACATGCGCACTTGTAGCAAAAGAATATGTTTCATAAAAATGTTTAGAATTTAATTAAATAAATATTAAAAGCTAACACTATCTTGGTAGTAAGACATGAAGATGTATAGTTTAAGTGTAATAACAATACCTTAAACGCTACTCTTTTTTAAATATAAGTAGTTTATAGTAGTAGAATGTATGTTGTGTGGATTCAGTTTCCGCACTTTGATACACATTTGGTCCGTTGTGCGTAGAGTTTCCTGGGCACTTCGCGGCTTCACGGAGCGACCTCACTGCTCCGAGGGTTTCTGTTCGTTGGGAAGCCACAGGCATTCCAGGACTACATGCCTGTATATAGTAGTATTATTTAATCAACTACCCTCTAAAATTCGTAATATTAGCGTGTTTAATCAATTCAAAAAGGCATTAAAAATACATATTAGAATGAGCCTAGTAGACTAAAATTGGGATAGCTGATGGCGACGCGTATATCGTTCGTATATTTATATTATATTAAGTTTCTCATGTAAATAAAAATACATTTTTTGTAATGAGAAATAAAGTTCTTTAAACATATTATTTACTACTAAGTAGAAATAATACTAAGGTAAAACAAATTCATATTAAAATCAGAAATTTGAGAAGACAGTAAAGAATTACTGACGAGATACCTATTATTAGTATTATATATTACTAATGAAGGTTAAATTGTGGTTAATTTAACACGTTATAAACACAAAAAATTAGGTGATTCTTATTTCTTAAATTAATGAAGGCAGGAAACATTATTACAAAAATCAATTTTTCAATTTATTTATTGTCACAAGAAAATACTAGCTTTGGCGTATCTTGGCAGGACTATGATCCCATTAACAATAAACGTGTGTATATAACAACATAATGAATTATATATCTAAACCTTAGAAATCAAACTATCTTGATTGTAATACAAAAGACTCAAAAAACATTTAAGACTATCGCCGAAGACATTTAATAATACGTTAGGATATCACCCGGGTACCAATCATTTTACTGCTCCAACTTATCGATCTGCGCAATTAGCCTCAATTACATTTCTATAAAAAAATGTTTAGAATTAAAATATGAAAGGGATTTATGGACTGAATGAATGTTTCGCAAAAGAGTTTATATCAAGCATTTACTGAAAATTACATCGTATGAATGTGGGTTTAATTTTAAGCTATCATGTATTGCGCTGATTGCAATGTGAATAGCGAGTTGCGGGATCGGCTGCAGATGATTAACTTTTACAACTGAACGTTTTTTAAGGCACTTTTAGCGCACTATGTGGAATCAGCTGCCCATTGAAGTATTTACTAACCAATTCGACTTCTACTCCTACTAGGAGATTCCTTAAAGAGAAGAGCGTACCAATTCTTAAAAGGCCGGCAACGCATGCGCGAGCCCTCTGGCATTGAATGTCCATAGCCGGCGGTATCACTTAATATCAGGCGAGCCTCCTGCCTTTTTCCACTCTATAAAAAAAACTTAAGTAATGTATTCTTTCTGCACATCTCTGTGTTTCTCTTAGCTGTCTTTTGCTAAAGGAGAGAACGCATTTCAGCGATAAGGCCGTTCACACTAACCCATATTTATTACTTAGTTTTTTGTGTGCAAATAAATTTAAAAAAATAAACTTAGTTGTACAGCTATCTAAGTTTAAATAGATATAAATTAAATTCTCCTTTCTTGCTTGTTACATAAAATGAATGTGACCTCAATAAGACTAAATCTAATCACTTAACCGCGTAAAAATAACCCATATTGCTAAGCTACCAAATTGCCACTCAAATGTTAATGGGAATCTCATTCGCTCTGCGA
This sequence comes from Pieris napi, assembly GCF_905475465.1. NCBI lineage: Eukaryota > Metazoa > Arthropoda > Insecta > Lepidoptera > Pieridae > Pieris > Pieris napi. The sequence goes on from NC_062255.1 coordinate 10,255,621, forward strand.
AATTATCAATTTATTTTTATAAACTCGTTAGTGTCTCATCTCGTTTTTAAGGTTTTTAAATAGTTCAAAATAAGTTTATTTTTGTGCGCAGTTTGTTTATTAAATATTGACAGGATATTCCAAATGGTCTTCTCTCTTTTCTCCTTGTTATTGCTCTCTCTATCTTCTCTCTCGTTTTCTTTGTGTATTTAATAGCGATCATGATAAATTTTCCAAACCATTTCAGATTATTTATTAGTGATTATAGAGCCTACACAAATTGTTATTTTTCAATTATGTTATTATAGTATTAGCTTTAAAAATTCCAATTAAGCAGTCATAATTTCAATATCCCGCCAAAACGCTTCTCTAAACAAGATGGCGTCGCACCCAGCCCATTTGACGTACCATGTCAGTAAACGCATAAACAAACGTCAAGTTTTTTACGTTTTTATTGTCATTCTCAAATTACACAAATACACATTGGTATATTATTTCTATCAAAAACAGTCTCTGACGAAATTAAACTATGTGTTAGGAATAGACAAGTCATGAAATATTTCTGGCAAGATTCGACAAATCTGTGACTGTTTTGTGTCACGTGACTGATGTTTAAAAATCTATATTTTTATAGTCATGTTTTATACAGATAAGTCTCAATAACACTTCATTTTTCCTAAACAATAGCTTAATTTGAGATATCCAGTTATCGTTCTCATCGAAAGCCTAATTAAGACAGAGACTGCGCTGCGATCAAAGTTAAAATAGATTTATTAATTTAGTTAACGTTTGTTCACGTACAAAAATATTTTGTAGTCTGTTCTTAATTTTTAATCTGTCGCTACGACTGAAAAAATTGAATTAGTAGGATATTTCCTGCATTCTGTATTGTCCATTAAATCTAGAGTTTGCATGGTACTAAACATTTATGGAGCTTCAAAGGCACTAATGAATTATAAAATAATTTCAGACGCAGCAGTAGTACTAGTTAATTCACCGAGCCTGCGCCTCTTATCTTCACTCATCGTCAAAACTTCATGGAAACTAGTTGTTCTACATTGAAGAACTTTTAAGGTAACGTTCTATTAGTCAATATAAGATATTATCTACTAAATACTTAAGATTTTTTTCCACAAACTTTTTTTTAAACTGCAGATTTGAATTCCTACGTCTGCCATTTCGACAAAAGCCATGTGGTCTATAGTGTAGCTGTGTGTGTAAGTGCCTGTCTTATTGATGGTCTCTTTCCAACACAGCGAAAACACAGTTTGATAGAAAGAGACCGCAGATAGTATATATTGTAACTAGATCGATTAAGTATATATAGAACTTTGTAGTCGTTGTTTAATTATTAAATTTACATTTCAGGGGGATAGTAGATGCCCCACGCGGCGCCAGTCAGCGCCATGTCGGCCGCGCCGCGCCATCCTCACTTCTACACGGTCGAGGTGGGCGACACACGCTTTACCATTCTTAAGCGCTACCAGAACCTCAAACCTATCGGCTCCGGAGCACAGGGAATCGTATGGTGAGACTACATGGGTATAAGATACCTAAGCCTACGAATTTTAGATATTTATGTAAATAGTACCAGGAGCGATATTAAGAAATTGGTAATGTAATGAATGAATAATATTTGATTAACATTTGTCTATACTCCGACTTTCGGGGCTGGAGATATAGGGTTACTTAATAAGTAAAATTGTAGTTTCATATAAGAATAATATTCATAATTTTAGACCATTTTATGATCTAAATCTAGAGCCTTGATTAAAATATTAATTCAATATCAAAAAGTATTAAAAAACAACTTGTTTAAAATTACGCACGTTATCAAAAATAGTTGTACTATACTGAGAAATGTTATATAAATATAGTCTTATATTATGAAATGCTTTGTACATAAGCTTTAATGTTTAAATATTATATTTAATAAGTCGAAGTACTAGGAAATCGCATGCAAATATTTTCATAACTTTATTTTCCATAAATTTATGCTATTTCGTTTTTGCACGCTTCACTTGTGTTTTGAACTTTAAATAGGTCGTTTAAATCATGCACCATATTATTAGTTTGAATTTTATTATTATTTATATCCAAATATGTACGTAACAAGCATATGCTTTTAGTTATTTATTTACACTTCAGTGCACGTACATAAGACAGAAAAACTTATAATACACAGGGTAATTTCCCCAAAATATATAAGTGCTAATAACATTAAGAAGATAAATCACTTGCCAATGTTAAATTGTATAGTTTACGATTGTGTATTTTGATAAATATTTGGATTTTTTCTTTATATTGGGAAAAACAAAGTTTCTTGCTGATTCGTGTCGGAGAAACACACTTGTTTTTTTTTTTATGTAATAGGAGGCAAACGGGCAGGAGGCTCACCTGATGTTAAGTGATACCGCCGCCCATGGACACTCACAATGCCAGAAGGCTCGCAAGTGCGTTGCCGGCCTTTCAAGAATTGATACGTCGAATTGGTTACTACTCAAAAGTGTTATGTAAATGGGTTTTGGGATAAATTGTATTGACTCAACTATGTGTGGTACATATATATTACATGTTTTAAATACGTTGAGGACAAGAAATTACACGATCATACGAAATCCAAATCTTAATGAAATGAAACAAAAAATCTTTTATTAAAATTGTCAACCGTGCTAAAACGATTTAAGAAATACGAAACCTTTTTTCTGCAAATAAATAATAGAAATGGTATCATTGATTAATATAATATTTGCAATTTAACAACTGCAAATGGTCTAAACCAGTGTTTCTTAACGTCCCTCTGCGGGAATAGAAACGTTTTTCTATTGGCAATTAGATTGGGGGCAATCGAAATCAGTTGGATATGTTAACGTAAAATTGTAAACACCGTTAGATTGTAATCTATCTCGCGAGATTATAAACTGTCGAAAGATTGTAAACCTCAGCGTACTGCTTACAATTTAACGTATTATTATTCGGTAGATTGTACTAATCTACCGAATAATAATACTACACTAACTTAGTTATCATTCAAACTTCTTTGGTCAACTACAGATTAATTTTACTTCCCCAACAATTTCATATAACTACCGAATAATAATACGTTATTTTTTAGATTACAATCCGACGGTTTTTCCAATTTTACGGTGACAGATATAACACACAGACACAGACTAATCAAATTAGAACCCAATATAAAATCTCTGTGCAGCAAGCATCAAGCGCAAGGATCTTACTAAATTAATATATAAAATCTCTATTAAAATTATTTGGAATTAGAATTTTAGTTTTTGAATATATGTTTTTTATGGTTTAAAATTTACTTATATTTTCGTTTGTTCCTAGTGATTTCTTCCTGAAACCTATCATTTAAATTTCATAAGAGAGCAATTCAATTTATTAATACATAAATTATGTACGTTATAGGGGGGGGCTTAAAAAGGTAGGCATGGCACAAAAACGGTTGGGAAATTCTAGTCTAAACTAACTTAACCTAACCGCGGCTACCGATAGCTTTTACATAACATCGAATCAATAAGAACTTGAAAGATTATGTAACATTGTTCGACTAAGAAGTCTGAAAAGACTTTAATGTTCTAGCTATTTTTAATACACCCAGATGATACTTTAAATTACAGTTTTTAAGTTATACATTACTATATAATATATAAAACAGTTATTATTATATAGAATACTATAAATAAATCTCTTTATTAAAGCGATTATAAGATCATGCATAATTCATCGTTCATTACACCTATTTTTATATTATTTAATTTTGTCTCCACACATTTCTTGGGTATTTTCTGTGGTAAAAAAATTACCTTCAGTTAACCGAGTTGGCAATTCATTGCGCATTTCCAGACGTAGGACTCGACCGACTCCAGATCTGATTAGGAGTATCAGAAAGGCAAAGTATGAAATCCTTTGGAGCGCTGAGTAACTTCTAAATGTTTGTACGTGTGTCATGTGGCATCGTATCTCCGTCATAATATGTTTCTGTTTATAGCTGATCGAGTTAAAGCAAGTACAATGGTTCAGTTTTACTCGGTCACACTCGGTGACACCGTCTTCTCGATCCCCACCCGGTATACTGAGCTGGTCCGACGCGGCGCCGGAGCTCAGGGGACGGTGTGGTAAGCGGCGCAGCTTGCTTGTCTCATGCTTTGGTTTACAGACTAATCGCGTTACTAACGGTTAACCGCGGTTTAATTAATCTATTTTAACTGCGGTTTAATTAATCAGTATTTTAACCGCGGTTTAATTAATCAACATTTTAACCGCGGTTTAATTAATCTGTATTTTAACCGCGGTTTAATTAATCAATCTTAACCGCGGTTTAATTATTCAGTATTTTAACCGCGGTTTAACTAATTAGTATCTTAACCGCGGTTTAATTAATCAATATTTTAACCGCGGTCTAATTAATCAGTATTTTAACCGCGGTTTAAACGATCGATGGCGAGTATTAGCAAGACCGACAGTGGTGTTCAATTTCTCTCGTTTTTCGCGGGTTAATGGCTGACGGAAGGAATTCTTTTTGGTGTTTAGGGTTTGTTTGAAATGTTTTATAATTAACACTCGTACAGTAATCGTTTTGTTATCCTCTAATTTGTGGTAAAAAAAGTTTGTCTGGATAACATTTACTACTAATTTACTATTATTACGGTTGAGGTTAAATTGGTTAATGTTTACGTGAGCTTTTGATTGGTTGATTAAAAACCTAAAAGAAAAATTCTATTTTTCGGCCAACTGTGTCCCAATGTTTTTCTAAGTAAGAACCTAATTAACTTGACATTCAGTACTTAATTAAAAGTTTTGAAATACAAAGTCAATAAAAATATTCTATAATCTTTGAAAACCATCTTTACTAAGTTTTATTTTAACCCATTTACCATTTATATTTTGTTGCATGGCTTTTCTAATCATATTGTAATTTATTGTGTGTTTATATTATTTACATGTGTGTATTATTAATAAAATAATTATTTATGTACAAACCTATATTAATGTAAATGCCAGCCAGATAAGTATTGTGTATATTTATATATTTCATGGATTATGTACCAGAAAAATAAACAATAAGTTATACAAACAAATTCAAACTTGAATTTAAAAAAAATAATAATTGGTATTTATTTGTAACATCCATGAGAAGTTAATAGTGGGCACTCATCAGACTTTAGAGTTGTTGTCCTGGGCCCTTCATGGTCTGTAAAATGATTTATTTATAATTTAAAATGGAATACAGAATTTGATGTGACGGTGGAACATAAATTGGTCACAATTTGTCCGTCCACCAAAGCTTCAACATTTAAATTAAAATAAAATATCCATATAGGTTCTAATAAGTGTATTTATTATTTCATATATGAACAATTAACGACCTTTTACATTGAAATAATGCTTAATGGTAATATTCTTCACAGTTCTTTAATACAGTTTGCAGTACATAAAATTATCTTTGTTTTATGGAAGATATTATCGTTTGCTACATATAATAGAATAAAATAGCTAGACTAACTTTACATTGAATATTCATTTAAAGTTTTTAATAACTAAGTATATTCAATACATATTTTTGTAAACGATAATTAATTTTTCCATCATTAAACTCATAAGAGAAATTCACCACAGCATATAATATAATGTATTCAATGTTTGAATTCCTTTAAATTTCAAAATATCTTATTTTACAATACCATTAAAAAATATACCTTATACAGAGCGATAAAGACTTAGCACGAAGTTTATAGTTTCGTCAAATGTTCGTATACGTTAATGGGAGTATTTCAGTTAATGACTATAAAAGTAATAAATGTTCGGACTAATACCTGCAGCCGAGTTTCATCATCGTCCGTCGAGGCAGAATACAAAATACCATCCGTATCACCTCGACGGCCGTCGTTCCACAACTGAGCGTATTTTAAAGCAGTTTTTGCCGCGCACCACCACCACCATATCGACCCTAAGTTAAGAATTGGTAATACTCCAAGAAAAGAGCGTACCAATTCTTAACAGGCCACGCACAAATCTGTCAAATCAGCATGAAAATGTCTAAAAGACTATTATTATTAAATATTATTAGTTAATTATTTATAGGCCGGTATCAAATATAGAAGCACCGTGCCTTTAAAATATCGTTAGACTGAATGTTTATAGATAACGTATTGTATACGAGCGATGCATATTCCGTTAAATTCCAAATGCGCACCGCTCTTCCAAAGTTCGTACTAAGGATTATCGTTACGTATATAAAAAAAAGCAATGTACCCACTGAGGGATAAAGGTTTGTTATATGAATAATGTGTTGTCAACAGTGCGGCCTACGACACGGTGACGCAACAGAACGTGGCGATCAAGAAGTTGTCGCGGCCCTTTCAAAATGTGACGCACGCGAAGCGCGCCTATCGCGAGTTTAAGCTCATGAAGCTGGTCAACCACAAAAATGTACGTATTTTATATACACTACTAACTTAAAACGTGCTCGATTCATTTAATAAAAAACGTGTGTGTATGTACACGCGTTAGAAGTTATACTTCTTTGGCGTAATCATGTTCTTCGAGCACTTTAGAGGGACGTTTCCCTCTTCGAATTACATTTTTCTTGTCGATTTTAATGATCACTTCCAATCGAAACGATATAATATGAACTAATCATGATATTTTACGATAAACATTATGTTTTTTTATGACAATGGGACGGATGTTTTCGTATAGAAATCATTTTTTTTATTTAAATAAACGACTGAAAAACTACGCCATGTCAGTGCAACTTGTCGATAAAACAGAGCAAGCGCCAACTAGCGGCTCAGACTGCTTAACGGACGTTTGAACAGATATTCAGGGTGTCGGTTTTTTGTGACTTAGATTATATTATTCTGTTAAATAAAAAAATAGTTTCGTAATTATTAGTTAGTTGTCAGAAAGCTTGAGACTAAAGAAACTGACTGACCGTATATTTTAAATGTTTTTTTGTTTCTTAGCTTAGTTGGTGATTAAAGCGTTATTTAATTTCCCACAAAGTGCTGTAGAAAGTACAGAGAAAAGTATCAGGAAATATTATATTACAGATTATCGGACTGCTGAACGCATTCACACCGCAAAAGAGCCTGGAGGAGTTCCAGGATGTCTACCTGGTGATGGAGCTGATGGACGCCAACCTTTGCCAGGTCATCCAGATGGACTTGGACCACGAGAGGATGAGCTATCTCCTCTACCAGATGCTGTGCGGCATCAAGCATTTGCATTTGGCTGGAATCGTGCATCGGGTAAGAATGTTTACATGATAATATTAATGACATAGTTTCGCTGATATTGCAAGCCAATTTTACGTTTTCGCACATATGATTATGTTTTTTTAAATATAATAAGTCTATTAGAATTGATTTTGTAATCTTTATATCTAAAATTCTACTGTACGTGTGTATGTCACTGAAATCCTCTTAAACGGTTGGACCGATTTGAATGAATTTTTTTGTATGTGTTTGGGTGGCTCCCTGGATGGTTTAGATTCACAAATCAGCCCGGCAGATGGCGCTGCAGTCGGTACTTTCATAGTTATTATCCTAATCGCTTGAAATATCATACAGGACAACGTCTGTCGGTATAGCTATATATAGACAGGCTTTGAAATTTAAAAAAACTATTTTGGAAATACATATTTTGAATCGTTCCTTTGTTTACGATATTTTTATAAATTCTCAGGATCTAAAGCCGTCCAACATAGTGGTGAAAAGCGACTGCACTCTGAAGATCCTAGACTTCGGCCTGGCCCGTACTGCCGGCACCACCTTCATGATGACGCCTTACGTTGTCACCCGGTACTACCGCGCACCAGAGGTAAGCGTTCACCCGTCACCCGTTCACCATGTTTTAAATAGATCAGGTTTTTGTGTAGGGTGTTTGTCTTATGACACATTTTATTTTCTTAAAGAAGCGGCGATGTTCTATTTTTAATGTTTGCTGTCTGCCAAGGTTTAATGCCTCTCGTAATAATAAGTTTTGCAGTAAAAAATATATATATATCTTTATATATATAATTCTTCTGTGAGTGTGTATGTCACTGAACTTCTCTCAAACGACTGGACCGATTTTGATGAAATTTTTTGTGTGTGTTCAAGGGGATCTGGGAATGGTTTAGATTCACAAATCAGCCCGCCAGATGGCGCTGCAGTCGGTACTTTCATACTTTGCTTTACTAATTGCTTGAAATATCATGCAGGACAACGCCTGTCGGGTCCACTAGTATATTTATATTTTTTGCTTCTGAACTTATTATTACAAGAAGCTATTATATTTCTGACTTGCCTCGTGGTATTTAAAGGTGATCCTGGGCATGGGATACACGGAGAACGTGGACATATGGTCCGTGGGCTGCATCATGGGAGAAATGATACGGGGCGGAGTACTCTTCCCTGGGACGGACCACATCGATCAATGGAATAAGATTATAGGTAACATATTCATTTAATTTGTTTTTTCATGATATTTGTATTAAGACATTATATGAATAAAGAAATACACAAATTTTACTTATTTTTCTTGATCTCATTTGCCGCTCTGTCAAACTTCAATATAAAAGCCAATTATAATTTTAAATTGATTTAAAGCTTTCATATTTTAATTATATTTTGAAATTCCTTTCAGAACAACTGGGCACGCCCTCCGCGGCCTTCATGGCCCGTCTCCAGCCCACCGTACGCAACTACGTGGAGAACCGGCCCCGCTACGCTGGATATAGTTTCGAGCGATTATTCCCGGATATCCTGTTCCCGTCGGACAGTAGCGAGCATAACCGGTTGAAGGCGTCCCAGGCTCGCGATTTGCTCTCACGTATGCTCGTCATCGACCCGGAGAGACGTATTTCTGTGGACGAAGCATTGTTACATCCATACATTAATGTCTGGTATGACGAGGGGGAAGTTAATGCGGTGAGTTTTGTATTTCATATGTTGCTATGTCTCCGATCGAGACAAGATTACGTTAGGACGTACTATTTTGATATATATGCTCTGGCTGTGGAATTAGGCTCGCAAAAAGTGTTGTTTGATGATTTGCTATTTTAAAAGAGTACCGAGAGTTTTTTACGCCGGCTTTTTCTCTCGGCCTACACCCTCTGTCTTCTTTGCCGATGAGTAGGGATGCCTACAAATTTAAATTTAATGACGTGGAATAAGTGATACATGTATTTTATGTTCCATAATAAACATATTTTATTTTATTTTAAATATGAGTTTTTGACGTGATAACGTCTTTAAAATCGTTTTAGTCGGGTGACATGTTCAGAAACTTGTGTCACACCAAAACCTCACGAGCGCGATCGCAGGTATAACGAGAGAGAGACGGACCGATCTCCCGTCTCTCTCACTCTAGCGGCATACAAACGAATGGAGATTTGTATGAATGTATGTATGAAGAAAAATGTATATCATAGTCGAATAAGTAAACTTGTCATTTTACACCCGAAATTTATCATCAAAAGTGTGAGTAAAACGATAGATGTAATTTAAAATTTGAAAAAATTGTTATCTTCATTAATTCCTTACTTCCCAAAAACTTATATCACCAATAAGACGTTATCACGTTAACATCTCGATCGTAAACCTACTTTACAAACAACCAATATTTTTTTTTAGCTAAACGTTTGATAAATTTCTGAAACCTTCTGAAAAGTCCATATGTGATCGCTGTATTACTTTAGATAACAAATTGCTTAGATTAACGGACCTTTTTTATTGTCCTTTGAGTGAACTGATAAAAGTTCTACTATTTGTCATTGCCACAGTAGTAAGTAAAACTTTTTTTTATTTTTATTATGTAAATTTGTTTTTTCTAATTAAATTCTTACGTGAATGTCTCCGCAGCCCGCCCCCGCAGCGTACGACCACTCGGTGGACGAGCGCGAGCACACGGTGGATCAGTGGAAGCAGCTCATCTACCACGAGGTGGTGGAGTACAACGCCCCGGCCCCCGCGACCCCCGCCGTCGCGCACCTGGCGTCCGCCGACCTGGCTCCGCCCGCCCACACCGCATAGGTGACGTTTCTTTCCCTCTCTCTATTTCAATCTGGGGTTTTAGTCAAGATGCCTCAACGGTCGTGTATATAGAAAGTCATTTTCATACAAATTAAGTTTTCGACTTTCTGTTTAGGCACCTTGACTAAACCCCCTGGTCTGTGGTTTGAACTAGTTTAAAAAAAAATTAGAACAGCGACATCTCTAGGCCTCCTTCCTAAATGAGTTTTGTCTGAACAGGTTTCAACTGAACGACCGCTGAGTAAGAGACGTGCAAGGACAATAGTCGAGTCTCAAATCCCTGTATATACTATTAACGTGTTATACGTTTGATAGAGTGCAAATGCGTCTAGGTTAGCTCAACTGGCTCCGGGCTCGTCTATTGTAGTCTTTTCCTCTTTTAAACTTAATACGTGCAGAAGGAAAGGAGTTCTCGTCTTGGTTTATATAATTATTTTAAAATACGCAATAAATTACTTAGAAGTAGACTTAGTTACGTATAGAACGTGTGACGTGTAAGGGAGTAAAATTATTTTTGTTAGCGCAATTTTAAAGGCTTTTACAGACTCGAGTAAATGGTTTTATTATATAAATGTATTTAAATTTATTTATATTATATCATACTTCAATCTTTGTAAAGTCAGGAAAGCTTACTCTATAATTTAACTCACGGTGCAATATTTTGTTTTATTATTTAGAGATAATAATTGGAAGACGTTTAAAACTGTATTTTGACATTTAAAAATCATGTAAACAAGCTAAATATAGATTTAAATGTATAACAACTGACAATTGACATTCACTCTATTCATAGACAAAATAATCCAATGTAATCAAAATACTGACTTACGCTGAGATTTATATACCGTACTCTTAACTTACTTTAAACTGTAGTGAGTTCAGAGTAATTCACTGAGTGCCAAGGTTTTAACGCTTTATAAATTTCCGCTTGGGTTATTTTCAATTAAAAACTTTCCTTCTGCACTTGAATTCCGTGGTAAGTTATGTCTACTCGTAAACCTTTTTAGTTCCTATCCTTTCGAATTCTTTTCATTTGCGTCGAACAGTGCCTTTTACTAGTGATTTTTCGAAATGGATGGACTGAATTTGAATGTTTTGTTAATGAACCTAATTTGGGCTGATTTGATTTAATCGTTGTTATTTTATTGTGCAATCATTGTGTTAAAGTTGCAATACTCTCGAATTACTATATACTGAATGAACTGCCGGTTCTTACGAATTTTTGGTACAGTGCCATTCTATCCCGTATTTAGTATTGTGAGAAGTATTGGAATATTGACGAGACATCCCTTAGGACATTTTTATATTAAGTTGCGATTAGTCCTAAATATAGCACATATGTTTTATTCGTTGTTTATTTCGTTTCGTGAGATAGTCAGTCGGGATTTCGTGATGTTCATAGTTTTTCGTAAGTAGACCCTAGTTGAGTTGTTGACTGTATAAGTAGATGATTAAGTACATTCTTACCTAAGTAGTTCATTTAGGTCGCCTCGCACGTTGCTTTTCAAATTACTCTAAATACGTAATTATCGTGAGCTCTATTGAACGTATTTTATTTAGTTTCGACGATATTGTATCATTTAATTGTCATTTAATCGAATGTTATTCTGGTTATCGCCATAGACGTTGAGACAACGTGTGAGGGACACTGTAGGTTATTGTTTGAAACCTCACTAGGTGATATAATAATAAAAATAAGAGAAAATGGATGACGATGGTCACACTGGATGGTTTCATGAAATAGCACAATTTATTAGCTATAGATGACAGGCGCTAAACGGTTGAGAAAGCAAAATAAGCAATAATGTTAATAAGTTATTCTTCCTCACTTAGCAGTTCGATATATTTGATTATCCGATTCATATCAGACGGTCGCAATAGATAGTTTGAGTTGGAATTCTTGTTAATGTTACTTTACTTTTGTTCCATAGAGAATCCAAAATGGCGGCGATCGCGAATACGAAAACGTTTTTAACGCATCGTTATTTATAGTATATCTTTAATGTAAAACGTATACAAAATGTTTAATTTAGAATGTAAATACGTGTTAAGGAATCTAGTAGGCTGAATGGAACGAAAGTGAAGAACATAGGTACTATCTATGGGGCATTCTGTTTAACACTTAAAGATAAAGTTCACAACTGTACGTCCAAAATGTCCATTTATATGTTAAATGTACCTAATGCAAATTACAATAATGTAATCTTTAGATTGTATTTTAGTACGTGAGGTTTAAGGTTGTAGCGATGTTGACGCAGGCCGAGCGGCGCTTAGCGGTATTCTTTGAGTTACACGATGACTATCTAAAACAACTTATTTTTACTGTACACGTAAGTTATTTCATATTTTAACTGAATAAATTGAAATGGTTATTATAAAAGTGACTTTAATTTTATCACATATATACCTATCCTATACCTTTGTTTCCAGTTTCCTTATAAAAACACGATTTCTCGACGTTGGGTATTATATAAAATCTAAAACTAAGATCGTGTCGGACACATCCGGCTATCAAACCCTGACAATTAGAAATATGCTACACATTATATTACGCACCTAGCTAGGGTTAGGTAGCTATTAAGATTCCAAGAAAGCACTAAAAAGTATATCCAGAATATAAGAACTTACTACTGGAGGGGAGGGAGGACTACCCCCTGTGCCACCCCCACCTGCGGAACCCCATGGTTATGGAGATATTCTTCGTTATAGTTTAGAATGGTAACGATTTAGAAATCCGTCGCCCGAATTTGATAATACTGATTATGTAGGTGTCTCTGTACCTTGATTGGAACACCTCCAAGTGATATTTGCTGCCGGAGTTGCGTCTAAGTATTCAAAAAAAATATTTAAAATTTTGTGTAATGTATTGAAATTCGTAAACGAACCGTACATTTTCTACTTTTCTATTGGTTACTAGAGCTGTGACATTCTGCATAAAAAATCGTTTTTTTAATTTATCGATTGTTTTTTAGCACGAAAAATCGATGAGTAAAAAACAAACAATTATTTCCTAATTTTTGAACTTTAAAGTTTTAGAATAATAACCCCCAACCACTTTCAATTATTTGTCAAATTTATTTTGTAATTGCGTGTTATATTTTGCCAATTTGTATGAAAAGTATAAATTCTAAATAAATGTATCTCATGAACCGTAAGTTTCCGTGACCTACAAAAAAATATGGGTATTTAAATCGATGGTCCATATTTGAAAGTTTATCCTGGTCGTTTGCCTCATGTCCCATAAAAAAAAAGTTCATCCATGGCGCCAAAAACTACCACAATTTCACAAAAACAAATCTAATTATAAATTACTGAATTTAAAATTAATTTAACACGGCTTTCGAATAAAATTTATATCAATTTCAAACTGCGCGACACTCTATAAATAATTAAATCTGTAATTTCTGTTTACAGAATTTCCAACAATAGGTTACACCTATTAGGGGGCGTCCATATTACGTGAGGTGTTTAAGGGGGGGAGGGGGTCGAGTCAAATCTCATTTAATCTTACGTTGGAGAGAGGGGGGTGTCGGCAAATATCACGCAATTTTTTTTCTGATTGAAATTTTTTTTTAGGAAAACGGTTGACCCTAAAGGCCATCTCTGCAACTTCCCGCTAACTCCAAACCTAAACGCTCAACATTTCACTTATTTTGTTTTAGTCGTAAATAAAAGCACGAAGCAAATTTTTTTCTTTTTACAATAACAATCCAACGCGTTTACGTAAGAAACCCACATTTTGAAAAATCTCACGTGAGATTGGAGGTTGGGGGAGGGGGTTAAATAAAATCTCACGCCATCTCACCAGGGGGGGAGGGAGGTACAGAAAATTAAAAAAAACATTTCACGTAATTTATGGACGCCCCTTTTTATTATTTAGAAAAAATAAAATTGTCGAGAATCTTTTTTTTTGGAGATTTCATGGCCAGAACAGATATTACGAATTTGTATCCAATATCCATAGCGACAATCGACCTTTAAGTTGCTTCGTTTGAATGTAAGAGAAAGCTGTTGCACTGCCAATTACACAAGTATTTAGTTTCATTCTGTTGGATACCCAGTCACTGTGGTATCTCTGGAAATATAAAAGCTGACAGTTTGGCTAACAGTGCTACTGAGACCGGTGACGTATACCCGTACAAGAATTTTGGCCATAATCTTACTGCTTTGCCCGGCTCCACGAATCGTCGGAGGTCGTTTCTTGTATGCTATACAGTCTTCCGTTCCCAGGAAGCCATGGTTTGCCAAATTGTCGTTTGGTAAAACCACCACTTCTACTATAATCCGTATGCGTCTGGGACATAACAGCCTTCCAGTTCATTTGCACAAACTTGGTATCGTAACTAGTACCGCCTGTGAGTGTGGCGAGAGCTATTCTGACCTAAATCATGTTTTCTTTTCTTGTCCTAAATATGACCATTCTTCCTTATACACTTCTTTAGTATCTCTCTCTGTTCCCCTTCCTACCAATATTTCTTTACTTCTTCGAGATTTAAATCCCCTTGTATATAGTATTATAAGAAATATATATATTCGGTTATTTACACAAATACAGTATTTACAATTTACTTAACCTATAAAGTAATAATAAAAATAAGTAAAAATAAATAAAATTAAAATTAAAACAAATTTAAACAGTTTGGTCCCTGTGGCAGTGTACCTTTAACGCTGGCAGCATTTCCTCGCTGTATTGCAAGACTTATTCTTTGAGCCAGGAAAGTGCCAGCTCTGCGGTCACCGGTACTATCTACCAGGCGCCAACTTAAATCTAATCTAATAAGCGCCTGTGCACTTGAACCCCACGGCCCAAGAGTCTCTACTCCAAAGGGAACAAAATTGAAGTTGGAGGAAAGACTCTTATATTTGTGCCGTTTGTTATTTTCTGCCTGCTCTGCGGCCGCGCCAGCTTTTTGGCTTGTCCGAAGGAGATGAGACGGGGCAAAGGTGTCTACACAGGTAGCATCCCATACTAAAGCCCGTCCCATTTTCCAAGGATTCAAAGACATTCCATCTGGCCGCTTGCCATCGTCTCTTGCGATGCCTGTTGGCTCCAAAATTGCTGGAACATTGACGGAGGCAAGAGAGCGGCGTATAATGTCGTTTAGCGCGGCATGGCGAGAAAAACGACCTGCACTCTTTTGGCAGTGTAGGCCATGGTGTCCAAGGCTACTTACTTCAAAACCACAGGGACACTTATGGGGAGTACATATGAGTACTCCTAAGCGGAGGCTGATGGCAATTCGAAGTGATTCAGTGTCTAAAAGGGTGCCAGTGTTTGGCGAAGGATAAGCATTAAGCCAATGTCCAGCTTCCCTAGACCTCACAGCCATCAACCTTGCACGATCTGTTATCGGAATGTGGCCTAATAACTTTAATTTATTGTAAATAATAACATTAAACTTTTTTTTTTTTGATTTATTTTTCCCCTTATGTAACTATTTTGATTTTGTTGTAAATTTAATGCGTTTTCAATCATCTATGTTATGTTGCGATTAGTTTCCTTCGTTTTTTATTATTCATTAACTGTAAATAATTAAAACAGCGACTTATAAAAATCTTATACCTACTTGACGCTGGCTAATGCACAATCCGTGCCAGAGCCATAAAGGAAAAAATAAGTTGCTTCGTAGTTCGTAGTCTGTGATAAGTTGTAAACAATTGTACACAGTCAGTGAAGCTGACTTGGGGATTCCTTCCCTAAATTTAGGGGGAATCGAGATATCCAGGGGGATTTTTAAGTGATATATTTTTTTAATTTCTTTATAAAACGCACTATTCCATACAATTTATACGAAGCCACGAACCAAACGAACAAACTACATAAATGAAATAAACTCCAAGCATGGCTATAACTGAAATATCAAAGAGCTATCGAAATAACAGCAATTTTTCACTATGTACTTGAATTTATTTCATTCATATTTTAAATTACCTCTCAAACCGCACTCGGTGCAACCAAAACTTTAGGGTATTTTATCGATTTTTACGGGTACTTGAAGTTGGTCTTGGGGGAACATTCTGTAGGAGTTGGCATTAATTTCATTTGTCAGTTGTCATATTGTATTTTGATTTTTGTTGACATTCGACATTAGCATAAAAATTAAAAAGTAAAGACTGCAGTATTAAATTATATATTTGTTTATTATTAATAGTTTTATTTTTTCAACGCTTGAAAGAAAGTTATTGAAGTATTTTGTTTAGCTCATATTTTCTTAAAATGTCGGAGAAGGATAAAGCGAAAGGGAATACCCAAACAAAACACATTCCAAAAGATGCCCATGTAATAATGTCTATTATGAAAGAAGTGGGCATCACGGACTATGAACCCCGTGTTGTAAACCAGTTGCTAGAATTTACCTATAGATACGTTACATCTGTGTTAGATGACGCTCGTGTATTCGCGAATCACGCGAAGAAGAAAACAATAGACCTTGATGATGTCAGGTTAGCGGTGCAGATGCAGTTAGATAAATCATTTACAAGCCCTCCACCAAGGGAAGTCCTACTAGAATTGGCTAGAGTAAAAAATGTGAATCCACTTCCTTTGATTAAACCACACTGTGGGCTAAGATTACCACCTGATCGGTAAGAATAATATATTGCTGTTCCATTTTTAATATTATACGTAAGTCACTGATAACAATTAGTGTAATATGTAAATTATATTCTCACAAAGTGAAACACAATATGCATGTCTGTGTTATTTTACAGTTACTGTCTCTCCGCATGTAACTATCGCTTGAAATCTGTTCAATCAAAGAAAGCGGCATCAAAACCAGTTGTCTCTGCTCCAATCAAAACAATCACATCATCAAAGTCAAGCAGTCAAAATGTTGTTATGAAGAGATCTCAAGGACCTATTAATGTTAGTTCTAAAGGAAATGTGGCCCCTAAGCCTGTTCTTAAATTCACTTCTGGAAGTAAGGTAAATAATCATTTTTCATTAATGTTTTTTATTTTAATAGTTAATATCATGAAGTAAAGTACCCTTATAATTTTGTTCCATCTAGACATAGACATATTATAACATTTATTACTAACAATAATCAAAGAAATAGAAATAAAAAAAATCTCTAGTGTTATCATACTTTTATATTATACTAGCAAACTCGGCGAACTCCGTTTCGCCACCAGATGGCTTCGTTTTATGTAACATTTCGTTTGGTGATCCCGCTTTTCTGTTGAAATTTTTCCTGAATTTTCTTTGCTATAAACCTCACGGAGCCCGAGACCTTTCCAACGAATGCAAAACCGTGGAAATCGGTTCGTGCGTTCTGGAGTTATAGCGTCAGGAAGGAAAACCCGACTTATTTTTATATAGTAGATTATATTAATTATTTGTCATAACAGGTTGTTGCAAAACCGGCAGTGCGGGTGACATCAGGCCCTCCACAACAAAATCCAGTTAAAATGGAGATAGATGAAGTCTCCCACAAAAGGAAAAGGGATGATGATGACTATGACATGTAACATTTAATTTTTAAGGTGAATTCATAAGTTCTATTTGTAATTTTTAGTAAATAAATAAGTTCATTAATGTAAAATGATAAGTTTTTGTATCTGACTGCTATGGTACGCACAACGGACCAACCTCGAGTCTAATTGCGGAGAAAGGAGTCCTTCAACCCTATCTGACTGCTATGAAAAATAAACTGCCGTAAATCTTACAAGTGGGAAAAATAATTTATGAACTATTAAAAAGCATCAATCAATATAATACAAAAATATATTTCTTAACTAAAACTTAAATTTTCATGTAGACTTATAGGTTATTAAAAAACAGTAAATATAAACACTGTAAATGAAAAAATGTTATAAAAATATAGGCTAAAAATACTTTTTAAAATTCTTGTGATTTTTGTATTACAATTCAAAGATATTATGTTTATTTCTTTTCATACTTATAGAATCCCTCACCACTCTTAACACCGAGCTTTCCTTCACCAACTAATTTATTAAGGGTAGGAATAGGACGGAATAGTGGTTGATCAGGGTATTTCTTGGACCACCCATCAAGTATGAACTTGGTTGTATCAAGTCCAACATAGTCTGCTAATTCCATGGGGCCCATTGGGTATGCTGCACCCAGTTTCATTGCTATGTCAATGTCTCGTGCAGAAGCATCACCTGAATAGATAAAAAAACAATTTGTCATGAAATTAATGAGAATTTTTAATGAGGATTTTCAAAAATCATTTTTTTATGGTAACAATTTCCTTGTAGCAATTTGCACCAACCTCTTTCTAACAACCTTATGGCCTCAGCAATGTAGGGAACTAGCAGTCTGTTCACAATAAAGCCGGGTGTGTCCTTACACGACACACAAGTCTTGCCAACAGACTTGCCCCATTCCATCATAGTACTGAAGGTGATGTCTGTTGTGTCCATACCACGCACTACTTCTAGGAGACGCATTATGGGCACAGGGTTAAAAAAATGAAGACCACCAAACCTATAAAGTTTATCGAATTAGTATATACTTAAAGAATGTAATATTGAAGGTAACTTAGGTGTTTTAACTACTATAACATAAATTTTATTTCACTTACTTATCTTTCCTCTTTACAACAGATGCAATTTCATTAATAGAAAGTGATGATGTGTTTGAAGCAAATATTGTGTGGGCAGGTGCTGCCTGTAAGTACATCAAAATGATAAATAAAACTTAACCTTAAATTAAAGTGTGTATCAACTGCATCATTTTCCGTATCAACGGAACAACACAGACTGATTTCTAACTTATTTTGAATTTGTTTTAATGGTAATTATATACATACATTATCAAGTTTTTGAAAGAGGGAATGTTTAACTTCAAGGTTTTCAACAATTGCTTCAATAACTAAATCAGTTTCTTTAACAGCACTGACTAGATCTGTAGATGTCTTAATGCGAGCAATAGCCTCTTTTGCAAATTTTTCAGCTTCCTGAGGGTTGTCTTTGTGAATCTTTTTAGAAATTTTGTTTAAGCTGTTACTGATGGATTTCTGTGATTTTGCAAGAACATCAGAATTCACATCCACTAATGTTACATCTTGTCCAGCCTGAGCAGTCACCTGTAATTAAATTTTGCATTGGTTTTTATCTGGGCCTGTAGATACAAGCTCGAAAAACAAAGATAAGAAGGCAACTGTTCTATATTCAGTGAGACCACATAAATTGCAATAAGGTTATAGACCTACAATAGGTTCAATGTATAAACCTTCTTACAATTTTAAATTATACTATATATGTATATTATATACCTGTGCAATTCCAGATCCCATAAGACCACCTCCAATAATAGTTACATTTTTTATGGCACTTTGGACTGTGGAGGAACTTGAAAACTTTCTACTAATTATTCCAAATTGAATCATTGCGTATTATTAGTATATTTATTTATTAGCAAAAAAAGTCACCGTAAGTAATATTGTTTGCTGTTAATGATATCAATAATCAAAGTAAAGAATGATTCCAAAGTTCAAATTTGTGCAAAGTGGCAAGTGTTGCCAACTCTAATCTCCAACATATTACTGAATACTAATCTCAGATTAGTAATCTGTGCACACTGAACTTAAAACTTGTAAAGTGCCCAACGTATTTACTATTATGAAGTTTAATAATTATGTTTAGCAGAAATGACTTGAGCTTGGTTCCAACCAAGCTCAAATACAAATGAGCCATTAGGCTCTGTAATTTTGAAGTTCATGTCCGTATCAATAAAATATTGTTCTATTATGATTATTATACTACTGTTATATGTTATATAATGATTATTTCATTCACAAAATTGTTTTCTTAACATAGTATCTAAACAAAAGATCCGCGAAGACAATAGAGTTTCCGATGCCGGTGGCGCCTGGTTTTGTGATTCCACGTGCAGTGGTTTATGCGGCTCGCCGCTCGAGTTTTATTTGTGGTTGTTTCTAGGACAGTGTTGCCAACTCGGATTTTGAAAATTACGTAGGTCAGATTAAACAATTACGTAGATTTAGCAAAAATTGTATAGGAAAAGTTCGTAGATCTACGTACTTTTTTTTATGAGTGAAATGAAGAGGGTAGGGTTGGTAAAACTGAATAAAAAGAGTGTTATTTTTTTGAAATGGAAAAAAAAAAAAATATATTCATTATTATTTTCTGGTAAATTAAATTTGTACATGTTTTTATTAAAAAGTTTAATATGATCTTGCGTTGGCCCAGGATTACTTTTCAGATCACTTTTTGTAAAATGTAACCCTGTGAGGGTTTCAGTAGACTGAGGTCCGTTTCTGATGTTAGTTTTCATCAAGTTTATTAAAGAAAAACGTCGTTCAACATTTGCGCTACTATGAGGTAATGTTAATAACTTTTGTGTAAATTGGGCTAGGAGGGGAAACTGCTGAGTTGCATCTCATTTTTTTTATTTTGGCAATATGACGCCAAAAGTCATCTGCTTTGAATATCTGATCCTCTTGAAATGGTAGATTTGTGTTTCTTAAAGTTCTCCATTCCCGGTCTGATTGTTTTTAACTTTTTTTTTTCGAAAGTAATAGATATTATGCCTATTCAGCCTAATGAATTTGGATATTGTGCAAAATTTTCAATTTGATTAAAAATACGTAGATTCTGTGACTGAAGTTCGTAGGTTTTCAGAAAAGGCCTAAAATACGTAGATCTACGTAAAAAGACGTAGAGTTGGCAACGCTGTTCTAGGAACCCGGTGCCTGCATCTCGGCTACAGTATACTACTATCGTACCCAGTTTATACAACTTGTAGTTATCCTGGTCGATACGATAATTTGGATCCATAATAATCAATACACGGCCCTGGTACGATAGCTGCCAACGTTCAAGTTGTGAACTCTGAATCCAATCTATTTCAATCCGCTCACCGCTGTTTGTTTGGCACAAGTCACAATTCACAACAAACAATTCCTCGGAACAAATATTAACCGATCACTGCGACAGGCACAATCTATCTATCTTTTGCCTTTATCTTTCTCGGAGATATTCAAATGTGTATAATATTCTTTCGCACTCTAGAAGTCTAGAATCATATCCTTTTATCTATAGGTAGCACCTAAATAACGTAAATTAAATATTTGTTAAATCTGTTCAGATGATTTGTATAAAAGTTTTGCATGGCAACCTCAAAGTTGTTTATTAATATTATATTTTGTAAATAACAACGAAAGCTTTGATTATTTTTATGAATGAGTTATGAGTTGAGTATGAGGTGAAATAAGAAATTGTGAATATCTAATATTTTTGTGATATTTTGTAATAATGGCGGGTAGGTACAACCACATCTATATTTAAAATGTTTTATTCTTGATTGCAAACCTGTTTGTTACCTTATTATCGTTTATTTAAATTATCAGTGTGATACAGGTAACTGATAACGGAATAGTGTAATAGTTCGGCGGGGCCACCGTTTTTTCTCTCAAGTCTCACTTGTTGGTTATCGCGTCATATTAAGGTAGGCGTTTAAAGGGTAAACACGTTGTTAGTAAAATGAACAAATTAATTGGCTTCACTAGGAGTTTTTCCAGTTCCAATTCATTAAATGCCATTAAAACGGTTACGGTTATTGGTGCAGGGCTCATGGGAAGTGGGATTGCCCAGGTATGTTTTATTTTATATTAATTAATCTAAATATGTAGTTATATAAATTTCTCGGTATGCGACCTACTATACCCTACCAATAAACTTTCTTAGATAGTATATAATTTACTTTTTGATATTTTGTGCTGTTTTATATATATCTTATCTGTAAAGAATGAATAAAGTTTTCTTAGATTTCAGCTCAGGCAGGACAAAATGTAACAATAGTAGATTTAAATTCGGAAACCTTACAAAAAGCCCTTAAATCAATTGAAAATAATTTGACAAGAGTTGCCAAGAAAGTTCATAAGGATGATGTGGCTAAAATTGACAGTTTTGTGAAGGATTCCCTAGCTAGAATTAAAACATCCATTAAGATTGAAGATGGAGTAAACTCTGATTTGATTATTGAAGCTGTAGTAGAACAATTGGATGTGAAACAACAGCTTTTTAATAAATTAGATGAGGTAAGATATTTTAAATCAATATTTATTGAAGAAAATTATAACCCACACACACAAAAAATATATATTATTCTTTTATTACTATTTCAGCTAGCTCCACAGCATACAATCTTGACAAGTAATACATCATCAATTCCTATCAATGCAATTGGTTCTGGAATTAAAAGGAAGGATAGGTAGGTTTCTGCCGTATTCTCATGTATTTCAATACACTTTTTTTTATATTTATTTATAAGTAATCTTACAGCTAACATACATATTATAAAACAAAACACTTAGACAGTGCAGAAAGCCAAAACAGATTACATAGATAAACAATATATACGAAACAGAAAACAAACACTTTAGTCCCTTATTTTGGTTTAACTACATCTTTAAAATATCTAGACTTGGCGGCCTTCATTTCTTCAACCCTGTGCCAGTTATGCGTCTCATTGAGGTGATCAAAGGTGACGACATGTCAGAAGAAACTCACCAAACCTTAATGGAATGGGGCAAGTCTGTGGGCAAGACTTGTATCACCTGTAAAGATAGACCTGGATTTGTGGTTAACAGATTATTAGGACCCTACAGTGCCGAGGCTTTAAGAATGTATGAAAGAGGTAAGTAAAACCTTTGCTACAAAAATAAATGAGAAATTCTAGTTATCTGCATGCATGCATGTATGCATGGTTTTGAAATAATGGTCTGTGGGATATTTTAAAGGTAAATTGAATCATTTTTGGATAAATATGTAATACTTTTTTTTTCTTTTTTTTATATATTCACAATGAAATTTTCCTAAAGTCCTTCAATTTAATAAACCAAACATAGTTTTGAAGTCGACCTTATAATATTGCAAAACTCATTAAATTATACATTATATAACTATTATCATTAATATTCTTATTTGAAAAGAGTGTATTACTTAATTAGAATTTTGTAATTTATTTCAATTCTAGTTTTTTTGCATTCAAGTAAATTTTATATGAAGATTATGTTCATGAGTCAACTTGTTGCTTAATATTCTGCTTTGGGTTTACCTGCCAACCATACACAGTTATTAATAAATTTTTCTTTATTGGTACATTATAAACCCAAATTTCAAACCTTAAGAATGGTGCACTCGTGTACAAAAAAACTATGCTAGAAGTGAATGCTCTTTTTAGCTTCTGATTTAATTCTGGGGATTTAAGTCACCATATTAATAGTATTTTCTGGGTTTGGGTTCTTGGATAAATTAAATATGTATTAATGCTTTGTGTTCTTAAAATGTAACAGAGAGGTAAGTGCTTTATTATCAAATATTTTTGTTAGCTCGTAAAGATTAAAACATTGTTTTCAATCCTTTTATAAACTAAAGCATTTCAATCAATTAATATGTTATTTATTTCTAAAACCTATTAAAAATTTATCACTCCTTAAAATCTTAAAAAGAAAATTTTGTAATGCTATTTGATATTATCATGTGTATGTCAGTTTCATGAACTTGCGTCACACAAGTTACTGATTAAATTAGATTCAAATGGATGAATATATACATTTGCTTGTATTATAACGGATAAAGAAAAATGACAGTGTTTGGCCGGAGGGTGGCCTTCATATCATTCTTTCCCTTTTTAAACAATAATAATCAGTGGCGCTACAACCTCTTTAGGTCTGGGCCTCAGATTTCTGAATCAGTTTCATGATCGTTTTTCAATCTATTACGCAAGTAGGTGATCAACATCCAGTGCCTGACACACGCCGTCCACTTTTTGGGTCGGTTTCCTCACGATGTTTTCCTTCACGGTTCGAGCGAATGTTAAATGCGCACATAGAAAGAAAGTCCATTGGTGCACCGCCGGGGATCGAACCTACGACCTCAGGGATGAGAGTCGCACGCTGAAGCCGGCCAACACTGCTCACTCCCTTTATAAACAATGTTTATTAAAACAATTTGATTATCGACCTACTGCAACGATTATAATCATAATATATTAAACAAATATTTCTTTAGCAAATTATGTTGATATTCTTTGGACTTAATATTCGTATGAATACCAAATAGAGGCATCTAAAATATTTTTATTCACCCATAAGAAGTCGTACATTATTGTTTGATATACGTCAAAATCTAAATGTATTTATTGCTATTGGTAACTATGTAATATTATTAAAAAATATGCTTTTAATTGACTAATCATTGTTATCAGGTGACGCCACGATGGAAGATATAGACATTGGCATGAAGCTTGGTGCAGGTTACCCGATGGGACCTTTTGAATTGTGCGACTACACGGGACTGGATACCAACAAACACGTCATGAGTGTCCTTTACGAGATGACCAAGGAGGAAGTCTTCAGACCCGTTGCACTGTTGGACCAAAAGGTGGCTGAAGGAAAGCTTGGCGTCAAGTCCGGAGAGGGATTTTATAAATATAAAAAATAATTTCGTATTATGTTGGTAAACGGATAAAGGGTATCTATAAGTGAATGCATTTTGTTAAATATATATATTTTTTATGAATTTTATATTAAAGTCTTATTCTACTTTTTATGATTTTTAATATAATTCTGAATTCACCTAATATTTGGAAAGATAAAAATGTTTATCTCGTATATAATATTTTATCAAATATCCATTGGGAACAAGATAAGGTATAAGTGCCTTGAAGTTTAATGTTTTTGTAAAAACAATTATTTGTTTTACTTTGGAGAAAGTAAACGCTTATGATGCTTATTGTATTGTAATCCTATTGAACAAATGGAATAATATTGTTATAATTAAACAGTTTTGCTAATTATTAGTTAAGTTTCACGCAATAATTGTCTCGGAAGCATATAAAATCTTATGAATTATCTAAATATAAATAAAGTAGGTAGGTATCTAACATTATTATAATTAACTAATTATTTACATTAGCGGGCAGTTTAAATCGACAAAATAAATATCTATACATATTAAATGGTATTGAAAAATGCGCTCAAACATTATATATAACTACCTTACATATGAAATTGGCGTTTTGTATCTATGGGCCGAAACACATAAGCGCGTTGCGGCGCCGCGCCGCTGAAATCGGCAGTGCGCTATAGCGGTGCGGCGCCGCAACGCACGACGTGAATTCCAGCGTTATGACGTCAGTTTATGCGTAGCGGAAGGAGATATTGAGAATGAAATAACGGCATTGCCTCGTTATAAAAGTCAACCACGAAAACGAAAGGCAGATGATAAGGATGATATTGAAGAAGATTTATTGGCAATATTAAAAACACCGGAGAATAGACATTTGCATTTTTTCAAGGGGATTTTACCATCTCTACAATCGTTAAATGAGAATCAAACATTGATATTTCAAAGTCGGGTGCTTCAAATATTAACCGACATTCTTCAACCTTCAATTCATCAAAATCACACATCACATCACGGCTATAATCAAGAATATCAGCATCAGGGTTACAATCAAGGATATTCAACTATGAGATACGATAATACGGTTCAGAGTGGCTACCACACTTCTACTCCTGGAAGTTCGATTACTGAACAGAGGACTACCTCATCATCAAACCAACAACGTCCAATAAATTCACCATTTTTACTGGACGAAACGTCAGCTACTTCCTATGTTTCACAAGATGAGGAGTTTGATTTTTCTTAAATTGATCATTACATTTTTTAAGGCCTATTAAAGTATTCTTAAAGTAAGAAAATTGTATAATGCAAAAAGCTTAATTTGATTCTGTCTTGTTTCATTTGAACCTGGCTTTGTACCACTAGGTACCCCCAAACCATGAACACTAGTGATGCAAAATTTTTATCGACACCCCGCTAGTACCACAGGTGTATAAAGCCAGGGGTACAAATAAAACTAAACATTTGATTCCGAGTGCCATAAACATCAATAAAAAAAAATAAGAAACCTATTTGTTTTACCTTAAAGTTAAGCCCAGCATTTCCAAAGCAGTAACTGGTTTTCTTCCTTTATTTTTTTTCTTCTGTATATATTTTGATAACTCGCTTAATAGCTCTTCAAATGATGATATACTCATTCTAAAGTAGGCAACAAATTTTTTTTCGTCTATCTTTAATGCTTCGTATTTTTTAGAAAAGAACTCGCCATTTGGATTCATACCCTTACTTAATGGATGTATCCAGTATCTTCTTTGCCGTATTTTTAAGATAGAATAATGTCTTCTTAATAACAAATAAGCAATAAGTTTATTACGATCCATCGCAGAGAGACGTCTATCCACACTCAAAAATCACGAGAAAATGGTTGCCCTACCATAATGCCCTGTTTCGCGACGCCGCAACGCGGCAACGCAACTGCCGATTTTGGCGTTGCGGCGCCGCAAAAATAAGCAGTTTGCGTTATGTGTTTCGGCCCTAAGGCAAGAACAAAAATATATTTAAAAAAATATAGAATATATTTAATTAATCAAAGTATTTAATTATCATTACTATCTATGCGCTTTTGCCAACTTATAGATTTGATCCCTTGACTAAAAACAACATTCGGACGGGATATAATAAAATCTTTGAAGGCGGTTTCGACTGCCCCATCAGAGTTGGATTTTTTTCTTTGCAAGAAGTATCCAAATTACGAAAAAAATGGTAATCTCTTGAAACAAGGTCCGGAGAGTATGGTGAATGTCTTAGAAATTCCAATTGAAGCTTCTCAAATTTGGTAGTAGTCTGTTGTGCAGTGTGTGGTCTAGCGCTGTCGTGAAGCAGCAGTGACCTAGAGCGATTGACCAGCCTTGATTGTTTAGCAGCTAGCTTTTCCATCATGGTTGCTGACAAAAGACATCTACCGTAATTGTCTGGCCAGATTTAAGAAAGTTTTAGTGAACGACCCCGGCACTAGTCCACTAAAAACTCACAAGTAACTTTTTCGGGGTCAATTTTCGCTTGAAAAAATTGAAACGGGAAAATGTAATGAATCATGGTTTTCGAAAAACAAATGCACAAGTAAACAGCTGTATATTAATTGAATTTGAAATTCCTAACCACAGAAGAGATATTTGAGGTCAAAGTGGTACGACAAAACGTCAATTTCATATTTAAGAACCTAATATTTATTAAACAACGCAAACTCTGCGTCTCTCAATCCTGAGGTTCCAACCCCGGCTGTGCACTACTGGACTTTCTGTCTATGTGCGCATTTAACATTCGCTCGAACGGTGAAAAAAAACCTCGGGAGGAAACCGGCTTGCCCAAAAAGTCGACGGCGTGTGTCAGGCACAGGAAGCTGTGACAGTGAAATAGATACAGAAATTTGAGGCCCAGACCTAAAAAGGTTGTAGCATAGGATTTGCATGAGGCACAGAAGGCTCCTACATATAAATTTCCCAGCAGATAATGATTTGTCATTTGTTATTACAATCATATTGTAGCATAAATTGTCTTTCAGGCGATGCGTCAGCTAAAGACATCGATGTAGCGATGAAATTAGGGGCCAAAATTCCTATGGGTCCACTAGAACTGGCTGATTTTACTGGTCTCGATACAAAACAGGCTATTTTAAATGTAATGCTACAGACTACTGGTGACCCCGTATTTAAACCTATTCCCTTGTTGGACAAGATGGTCAAAGAAGGGAAATATGGAAGAAAGACTGGGGAGGGTATTTATAATTATTAATTGAAACATTATTAATAAAACTTAAGACATTTTTAGTAAAATAAATACCTAAAATTGCACAATATGCAAATACTTATGTAATAAATTTTATGCCAAGTGGTTTTTTCTAATTAATATATTATTAAAGGTTATTCACAATCACTTTTATTTTATTTGTATTAAACTGAAAGGTACTTTTAAGCCGTCATCACAATTTGAAAGACAGACAAAATATTTTTTTAAGTTAAAATAGTGCAATTAGTAATTTACTTTATATAAATAAGGTTAAACGAAACGTAATTTTAACTAAAGCAAATGAATACCCAATGCGATTTTATTGCGTCTATACTTAAAGAATTATCCACTTTCATGTTAATAACACTTTAGTTAGAAATCGTTTTGAAACTAAATTTTTATACTCGACTATGAGAATAAAATAAAAAATTCCCCTTGAAACTGCTAAGCAAATAATATTATAGATAAAACATGAAATTCCATGAAGACATTGTCGTAAATGCGAATATGGTATTATAAAACCGATATCTATTGATTTCCGAGTTGATAAGATTGTGATTCTCACGAGGAATCTCAAGTCAGTTGAATTTTAAAGTCGCGATTTGAGTGTTTTTATTTTGAAAAGGTATTTACAGGTGTTTTTAGCCAAAATTTAGATAAATTCATCAGTGTTTAAACTAGTGATTTATAAATTTACACTATAGTCAGTACTATAAACATTGTACTGCGCAAACTCAGCTAAAACAGCCAGACTGAATAAAGAGATATTTCTGACGATTTTTCATAATTACCGGAAGATATATCTCAGCTTCGGTAGGTGATAGTCATGTAAATATGACTATAATGTAAATAAATAGTATAAATAATCAAATCTAACAATACATAAGAGTTAAGAGTGCAAAATAATACTATGATAGCCATTAAGATAAATACTAAGAGTAAGTGCCTTCTGTGTTTTATGCAGGTTTGAAATGTGTTTGGCTTTTATAAATTTGCTATAGGTCGAGCGCCCTAGGCATACGCCTATAGCAAATTTCTAAAACTTCCATATAGAAGTACTTATATTGTATTTATTTCAACTGTAAGCCATTGTGGTATAGCTTTGAATACCGTTAAAAGTTTTTGTTTTTACGTTGGGTTCGCTTAATAGCATATAATAAAATTAATAAATCGTTTTACATCGTAGGTATCATTACAACACACAATTTCAAACTTAATTGATATGGGACCAAACGGGTTATTTAGCAAATAAACCAAAATCAATATATTCATAAAATATGATTGAAAATATAATGCGACAATCAAAAGTTAAGAAAAATTGTTAAAGAATTACACCGTACGCATCTTTAGTTATTTGTGCAAATTTAAGTTGAGAAAAAGAAACGGCTCAAATCTCTTTGGAGTAGACTCTTGGGCTGTGGGGTTCAAATGCACAGGCGCTAATTACAGACTTAAGTTGGCACCTGGTACGAGTAGGTAGTACCGGTGACCCCAGAGCAGGTACTTGCTTCGCTCAACGTATAAGTATCGCAATACAGCGAAGAAATGCTGCTAGCGTTAGAGGTACACTGCACAGGGACGAAACTTTTTAAATTTGTTTTAATTTTCTATTTATTATTATTATTACTATGTAGGTTAAGAACATAGAAAATACTATATATTTCTGTTTTGCAAACAATAAACTAAAAGAAAAAGTATAATATTTTTATATGGGTTTTATGTAATTATATATATATATATATATATATATATATAAGTATTTTATGAACCGCATAAATATTATCCTTGTTTCTTAGTCATAAGGTAGGTCATCAGTAATCTACCATGTCATGTTGTGACGTTTTGGTCAATTTTATGCAAATATTTCCTTTCATCAGTCAGTTATTTGTGATCTCCAATGAGCACAGCGTTGTATAATTAAATTTGTAAATGAGGGTAGTTACCTAAAGCGCTATTGCCACTGTAAATATTTTCCAATTGTATTGTTAAAGGTTGCCGGATAAATGAGTGATGTTCCGCGAAAGACTAAAGAAAGAAAACCTCGCCGCCAGAGGTCCATCTATCAGGTTGGTACATTATTATTACTTATGTACGTTTTACTGTGCACAAACAATACTTACCTTACTTAAGTAATAATTATAACTATTTAAAAACTTACAGTTGATAACATACGTTTATATAGCTTTTGATTTAGTCCAGAGAAAACTGGTGTAACTTAATTTGTTGCGTAAATTGTTGTATTTTTGTTATCCTTACATATCCTATATGTAAACTCAAAGTGACACTCAAAATAACTTTATTCATATAGGTAAACTAGTACACGTATGAACGTCAGAAAAGACGTTAAGTTAATTCTAAATTTACAAAATGTATCAAGCTATTTAACAGATAGTCGTCTATTGATTTATAAGTCACAAAAAATAAAAACATATTAAAAATTCAGTCTTAAACAAAAAGCCACGTTATAATGGAACATAAGCTATGATATATGTACACTAAAATTCAAGAAGGTCAATCCCATCTAAATTGCTTATTTTTGTTGTTATTAACCTTGCAAGTGAACCTTGAAGTGTTGCTCACTTGCAAGCTTTTTTTTGTAAGTAGGCAACGAGTTATATATTATATCAGATGCTTATAGATAGTCGCTGACAAAGACGTCGCCACGGGCAGGTAGCTGAACTCTCCCTAAACAATCGAAACCCCCCTTGTTTAATATTTGTTTTTGTCAACCTTTATTGCTTATAACATTAGTAAGATATGGGTTCATGTAAGGCAGTGGTTGAACCGGCAACTCCTGGACAATAGGCCACATCTCACTTAACATCAGTTGAGATTGTGGCCACACGTCGTCGGTCCAGTTCTGTATAAAAAAAGTGCGTGCGTACAAAGTACACATGTCAGAAGTGAAACTTCTTTGGCAAACTAATTTTTAATTCTTGTCATATTCCTTAGAGGGAGGGAAAAAGGAAGATATGTTAGGAATGTAATTGTCATTAATATATTAAGTGTCGAAAATTAATACAAATTATAAATTTTATTTGTTTGATAATAATATACCTACTAATATTTAATAAATTCTCTTTACGAAATTTTAAAAATAGAATTTATATAAGGTAATTCGCCCTTCTCACTCTCTCTCCATCGCTCTCTCTCTTTTCTTCGACAAAATCGCTGCACATCTTCGTGACGTTTCCATAAAAAATTACTCCAAAGAAGTTTCACTTCAAAAAAGTTAACATGTTTCATTTATTGTACAGTCGAGACCATGTCAATCCAAGTCAGTCCGTTCCCAACCGCTTTCTACTTAACCTCAAACAACAATTATAATATGCATAAGTGTCCTTAGTAAATGGTTTGCGACAAATAATGTGTATCTTATATTCCATAATAAACATTTTTTTTTTAAATATCTTGTAACTGTATTCCAGGTCCATTATAGTCTCCCTGCTTGCACCGAGATGACAGCTAAGCCCCTATCGATGCCTTACGATTCCCTGGAAGTCCACAAATATGGTCGACAAGTCGCTGGTCACACCAGCACTGATGTTAGCACCAAGTACTTAGGTGTGTACCTACTATAAAAATATATATTAAATTAAATATACGTATATATTAATGGTATTTTTTTGTAATCTTTTGATGTTAGGTTTTCATCCTGTATGTAGGTTCAAGCCATTTATTAATATTTAAAATGAGATTGCCACGCATTATATGTTATACAAAGTAAGGAAAAAAAATAATTTAACCACATCACATAACATTCTTAACTTTTTAAGAAAACAGGTGTTACCAGTTGCGCTATAACTTTTTAAATCTGGGTCTTAGATATCAGTTTCATGATTATTTGTCAATCGAATAGGGAAGTAGGTGATCCGCCTCCCGTGCCTGACACACGCTGTCGGGTGGTTTTTGGGTCTAAAGCAAGCCGGTTTCCTCACGATGTTTTCCTTCACCGTTCGAGCTAATGTCTATTGGCGAACAGCCTGGATCGAACGACCTCGGGGATGAGAGCACAGCTCATAGGAGAGACACTGCTCAAGAAAACATAACTTTTTACAGGGCTTCTCCAATGCAACAACGGAACAATTCTAAAACCGATTCTCAAGGAATCACAAAAACGTGAAGTCGACTTCTACACAAAGTTGTTCTCATCGAACGAAAAAGATTTGGTTGAACTCAGGGAATTTGTGCCAAAATACTACGGATGCAAGAAATTCACTTACAATGGATTTGAACAGGAATATATTATTCTCGATGATCTCACGGAAAGGATGCTGGAGCCGTGCATCATGGATGTTAAGATTGGTAAGTTTTAAGCTCGGGTTTACTACATATACATAACACAGTAGCGATATTGTGTATATTATGTGTTTAATACTATATAAGTACTTTATTATATTTTATTTAATGTTTTACGACATTATCGTATTGGCATAGTCTGTAAGGATAATGTATGTATTTCTGTAATAATAAATAAATAAATAACAGCTAGTTGTTTCGAGTACTTCTCAGCAACTATTGTCAACGAGAGCTTTTGATAACAAAAAAATTTAGGTTATTTCAGTTTTCAATAATAAGATTTCCAGTAATAAAGAACATTAATGACGTCATCTAACCCTCGCGATCGATCGAAGAACTTTCGAAAACAAAGTTAATTTTGCAGGTAAACAAACGTGGGACCCCACAGCTTCAGAGGAGAAAATAGAAAGAGAGAAAAGCAAGTACAAGAAGTGCAAAGAAGAGTGGGGCTTCTGTATCCCAGGGTACCAGGTGTACAGGGTGGACAGCGGAGCCCTGCTCAAGTACGGGAAGGACTACGGGAAGAAACTGCATGGACACGTTGTCACTGCAGGTTAGACTTTGGTTTATTTATTAATTTAAGACTGCATTAATAGTTTAAAATAATTGGGAGCGTTTAAGTATTACGTCACGCAATTCTTGGAGATTATTGACAACATGTATTACTTCCATTTTTCGTAATTGTTTCTTGAAGTATATGGTATGGCGAATGGATAAAATATATGGTGGAGTTGAGTAGTTTATGTAGCCATTTTGAAAGGTCGATACACGATTTAAATAACTTCGCTCGATAGAAAAATAATCCAACATAGCCAATTTTTGACTCTTTGAATTCATTTTATGACGAAAATGTATTAGACCAGTGCCGATAATTTTTGAAACCAAAAAAAATTACAGTAGGATGAAACCCATTAGAAAAGCAGGAGAATATTATAAAAATTAAAGGAAAAATAAATTACGGGCGATCTGAGGTCGGGAAGGGGTAGGGGGGGAGTTTTAAGGGTAAAAAACGGTTTATCTCGATTTCCGGCAAAACTAAAAGTCCTATCGAAGAAAGTTAAATGGCAAAGTTGTAGGTAATAAAAAGATCTAAAACTTTTGTATTCACACATTTTTCACATAACCTCAAAATTTATGTGAAAAATTCAAATAACCAAGTTTTTGGTTTTTAATTTTTATCTTTTACAAAAATATTTTTTTTTAACGAAATTTGGTGAAAACTTACCTTTCTATGTCCCAAATACGCTGTAATTTATTTGATTAAAAATATTTATTTGTTCACCTTATTTTGAATTAATATCGAAAAAACACCCTAATTTTCAATCGAAAATTCTGACGTCAAAATTTCAGCTTTTTTCAAAAAGTTGGTGTGCTTTCAGTTCGTTGAAATCTCTACTTTCCTATGGTAAAAAAATATATATATATTACCATAGTAAATCTTCTCAGAATATGCAAAAAATCGTATGCAGTAACGCCCAGATCCGTCATCCCCTTCCCTACTTCTCTATGAATCTTCTTTAAATTATAATCAGATGCCTATTTATTACTATTTTAAGATAACTTATATATACCTGAGTGACCTAAAAAAAAATTTAGCCTTTAGATGGGCTAAAATTTTCGTATTTCATAGAGAAGTAAGGAAGGGGATGACAGGTCTGGGCGTTACTGCATACGATTTTTTGCGTTTTCTGAGAAGATTTACTATGGTAATATATATATATATTTTTACCATAGGAAAGTAGAGATTTCAACGAACTGAAAGCACACCAACTTTTTGAAAAAAGCTGAAATTTTGACGTCAGAATTTTCAATTGAAAATTAGGGTGTTTTTTCGATATTAATTCAAAATAAGGTGAACAAATAAATATTTTTAATCAAATAAATTACAGTGTATTTGGGACATAGAAAGGTAAGTTTTCACCAAATTTCGTTAAAAAAAAAATATTTTTGTTAAAGATAAAAATAAAAAACCAAAAACTTGGTTTTTTGAATTTTTCACATAAATTTTGAGGTTATGTGAAAAATGTGTGAATACAAAAGTTTTAGATCTTTTTATTACCTCCGACTTTGCCATTTAACTTTCTTCGATAGGACTTTTAGTTTTGCCGGAAATCGAGATAAACCGTTTTTTACCCTTAAAACTCCCCCCCCCCCTACCCCTTCCCGACCTCAGATCGACCGTAATTTATTTTTCCTTTCATTTTGATCATATTCCCCTCCTTTTCTAATGGGTTTCATCCTACTGTAATTTTTTTCACTTTTTATTTATTTTAAAGGCTATCTGCACTGGTCTATATATAGAACATGATTTTAAAATTTACACGATATATTTTATCGCAAACCAAGTAATCCATTTCAGAAAAAAATTGATAAAATTACATTAACTTAATGTTTTACATAATTGTTATTACGGGTCGGCGCGCCTCAGTGCTCCAGCTCTCCACTGCGCCCCGCGGTCCACCGCGAGAGACTGACACAGCAATTCGTGCTGGGATAGGGCCTGAAAGAAAATAAATGAACACGAAACACAAAGAAATCTGAGCAGGCTCGTGTTATTGATGAATAAAAAAAATGTTTCCTTTGATAGCCATCAAGAACTACTTGAACGGCCTGGGCGGTCGCCTCTGCCGCGCCTTGGTCTTGCAATTCCTGTCCCGTCTCTGGGCCTTGCAGAGATGGTGCTCGAGGCAGACCTCGTTGAGGCTCTACTCGACTTCCTTGTTGCTCGCATATGATGCCGCTAAACTCAGGAGTTGCTGCGGGGAAACTGCTACCTTTGACGCGTCAGTGTCTTTTAACTAATAAATAATTTTGACTGTAATTTGTAAACAAAATTAATATTAACATTTTTAATTTTACAGGAAAAAAGAGAAATGCCGCCCAGTGCCACCGACGCGTCGTAGGTCTATTCACTCTTTGCACAGTCCCCTCAGCGGATCCAACTTCAGCGGCCTGTTGTCCCCCACGGGGCCCGTATACAAAACGCTCAGTCCCACGCGCCTCACGATTCCTAAGCCTATGTCCCCTCCCCCGGTCACGTCTCCCTGGACCGAAGCCCTCGACAAGTTGAACCACAATCATTCCTTCGAACACAATTACGAAGAGAAGCTTAGCAAGATTAAAATGAACTATCGAGCCGTTCTCGACCAATTGAGTCAAGATTCCCCGACCCCCAACCTTTGGGGAACCGTCAAGGTCATAGACTTCGCCCACGCCTTCTTCGCAGAGGAAGACGAGAGAGCCGTAGACGACAACTTCAAGGAGGGCGTCGACAGTTTTGTGGGCATTTTTGAAGCCTTGCTGAGTGAAACGGACGATCAAGTGTTTTGAATAATACGAGATATTATTTTTGTATATTGTATTCAATGTATTATATAAATTTGTGGCACTTCCTGAAATACGTAATTAATGAGGTTTAAATTCATAAAAAAAAATATGTACCACAAATTTATTTGATCCTACTTTGACATAATAGAAACAATATAAATATGTGCCAAATACTTTAATAATTCATTATCATTAGACTTTATTAGAACTAAATGTATTTTTTTATTAGAATAATATATTCCTTCAACCCAAGAAATTCTATGTATGTATTATTCAAGAAATACAAAACTAATGTCAAATGTTTGTGATACTCTAATTTCTAATATTTTAGTTAAATATAATTTTAAATATATTTGTGTTTTCTTTAAAATATAACACATCCGCAATAATAGTTTTTTTTTTATTAAGACGAATTGGTTCTGAAATACTTCATTTCAGCAGTCCCGCTCGACATGAATGTCCAGAGAAGATAGAGCTTTGCGGACAACACGTTTCCAGAATATGATTTCCGGCATCATAGTATCTCTTCGCGAAATGGTGGGTGGTGACATCCCTTGGTCATCCAAAGTCGAGTTGTACGCGCAGAGCGATAAGCACCCGTCCCAATCTGCTGACCTATAGTGCTAAATACGGCGACAGCCCGCAAAGCGGGGCCGTGGAGGGCGCGTATCAGTAAAGGCAATTTTTATGTACACATTTTGCGATTAGGCGATACTCTTGTATTAGCGCTAAGGTTGACTCCCGTAGGGTAGATCTGATGCTTTAACGCTAACGTCCCGATTCAGAATCTGAGGCGTAGGGTTGTAACTTTTTTGTACCAGATAAATTTACGTCCTCTTTCCAGTCTGCGACCAGATAACTTTTTAGGGTCAATTTATACTAGCGCAGAGCCGTAGCGCATCGAAGGGTTAAATTCTTCACAACTAGGTAAAGCGAAACCGCACGAATGCACACTTTTACGTGAAGTAATGGGCATGAACAGTAGTGCTTTTGAATCACTTGTCCGTTAATTTTCTGGCTTTTGGATTAAATAGGCAGTCATATTTTTCTACCAGGTAAACTAAATATTGATCACGCGCAGACGCGTGAATTTCGAAGAATACGCGCGTCTTGTTAATGTGTGCGTTACTTTGTGGAGTAAGGGTTGATTTTGTTATGTTCTGTTTTGGACAGACGCTTCGATGCGCTAGTGTAAATTGACCCTAAGGGTGAAACACTTCAACTCGCTAAGGTCTGTGTAGCCTGTTACTGTAATTTCTGGGGCTCCACTTCGAGATTGTTTAAATGAAACAAAGCTTCGCTTTCGCATTATATATTTTTAAATCAGCCAAAATTATTCTCCCAAATAAATGAATCTATAAACTTAAAAATACGGTCTACGACGAAAATGTGGCGTATCGGCTCCGAACGATCGGTATATTCTGTCCGGCAGTTTAACATTTCAGTCAAAAAACAATCATTTCTTAAAGACGAAACGATTTATCAAAAATTTATAATGAGTCATTCTTATGATTTTCGTTAAACACTGTTTAGAACACGATACGAGTTGGATGACATACAATGTGTTAACATTGAGAATTTTATACGCTTACACAAAATACATACGAAAAATTAACATTCTAAAAATCAAATTAGAAATAAAAGACGACACGAGTGATTCCTTTTTCAAAAAGCGAACATTCCAAATTTGAAAAGCGTTCAAAGGAAAATGAAGAAATATTAATCTGTGACATTTCATTGAAAGAAAGGCACACCGGCAACTCTATTCGTGAATAGTCTACGTCGGGACAGACGTCACAAACGTCAACACTAATTTGACAATTGACAGAAAGGCATCACTCGACATCGCCCGCGGCAAGTAAACATTGTACATGATCACACCGACCACAAATAATAAGCATTAATCTATGCGTTATAATATACAACGGAAATAATATAGAAACCGTACTAACTAACACAAAGCACCTCAACTAAGGTCGTCACCGGAGTATTTATCGACGGAACGTCTCGACGGGATCTCGAGCCGGAGACCTCGGCGAGACGTTCGGCGCATTTATTCATATTTATATATTTTTTTGATATTTTTCTTTATATTTAATTACGAAAACAAACACACGAATGGCATTTTAATAACATTTTAAACTTAATTTAGTCATATCACATTCATCGAGTGCCGTCTCGCTGCAACTTTACAAATAAAATCGAGCGAGTCTCTCGCGGCCGAGGGAATCGCGAACCGAGGGTAGGCCGAAAGACTCCTCGGGGACGTACGGACGAACGAACGGTGATATATTTGTATATTAGTAACCTTTAGCAATAAGACACTTCACGTTGCGACTCGACGGTCGGCTCTCGAAGGACTGCCGAGAGATATTTATAGAATTTTTAAAACAAAATCGCTATTTACAAGCATTTAGGCCGACTTTCGGAGAAGAAGAGATGGAGAAAAAGGTAGAACGGTATTCCCTTCGAGCGACTCAAAATTTAATTTTTCAACGGAGGCTGGACGCTCTCGGCCCTTCGATCCGCACTCGTCAGTCTATATCTTGGGGAGCTTGGGGGCGCTGACGAGGGGGTTCTCCCTCCGCAGCGCGTCCAGGGCGTGCCCCTTGTAGTCGTAGGCGCAGCCGTGGACCTCGGAGTACCGGTGAGGGGCGCACAGCTCGGCCCCGCAGCGGCAAGTGTGCACCGTCGCTATGCTGAGCCGCTTCTTGCAAAACGCACAACGGATTTTTATCTTCTTCTTCTCTTCGGGGCTCTTTTCCTTTTCCTGTAACGACAGATATTAAATTAAGAATGTATGTCTTCCCATTTTATCCTAATATAAATTTCAAGAATATAGGTAAATGTTAAATTTCATAAAAATCGATCCAGTCCGGTAAGAGGAGATTGAATACGAACGCCGAGACACGAGAAAGAGAAAGAGATAACATTACAAAATGGGCCATTTTCCCAAAAGAAATGTTCACCTGCGACACCTCCTTGTCCTCCTTGAAGCGTTGCTCCATCTCCGTGATCTTGTCGATGCGCCTCTGTCTCCTTTCGGAGCCGACTTCCTTGTTGAGGGGGGCCAGAGAGGGGGCGAGGGAGTCAGAGGGGGGCGTGTCCAGTCTGTCGTCGCTCAGGTGCAGGTGTTCTCGGTTGCGGTGCCGGCTTAAGGCTGGAAGGATTCTGGAATTTTTTCAAGTTTTAATTATATCATACTGTTACCAGATGGCGTAAGAATATATTTGACTTCTGTAGTTTATGCTATTTGACAGAATGAAGAATTAAATGTTATTGAGAGTAATCTGTGTAATTTATACGTCAATCACGTAATCAGATGTCACACGCATAAACAACACACAAATGTCACAGATTAGTGGAATCGATAGACGATGCGTGGCGTGCTTGTAAATAACAAATATTCGCCTAATCCTATTCCGTCTGATCCTAACACTTAATTAAAGTTTAATTTCGTCCGAGACTTTTATAATCAAAATATATGTGTTATACAAGCTGTACCACAAAGAACGGTTCGATGGCCGTCGATACACAATTCATATTAAAATAATAAGTCCTGATTACATACCTCGTGAATGTCTCTTTATAGAAAGATAGGCACACAATATTATCAGCCGTAAGGATTTGGGATTAGTTTTAGTATGGGCACAAAAAAAGGTTAGACTGATGATGATTGATACCTTGCCTCACAATAGTTCTTAAACACGCACTAAACACTCACTATACAATTTTAAATCAACTATAATTAACAAAAAGTATATATGTATTACCCAAATAAAAAATGCTAGATGCACGAGAACACGTAACCCGAAAGAAGCTCAACAATGACTATCAAAAAATGTGTCGATCGGCCGTGCGTAAATATTTGGCATCACCCTCATCAATTTTATAAAATTAATATATTGTATTTCGAACACAAGCATAGTACGTCACGGGAACTCGTGGGACGCCATCGTGCCCAAAGTGAAAATTATTATTTCTTTAATAACTAAAACAAATACTTAACCGAATTAATAATAACAACTTGAAGGTTCTCCACTAACAAATAATCCAAATAGTTTTAAAACAGGTCGATCTTGTTTTTAAAATGCTCCAAACCGATGATATAGCTATTTACAAAATCTTAACAAAAATAAAATTTAAATTAGACCATCGAGCTCACCTATTCCTCTTCAAATGCTCCAAGTCCGAGGTGGAAGACGAGAAGAGCGCGTCCGAAAGGGGCGGCGAGGAGCGTGCCGACCTGCGCGTGCGCACGTGCAAGGCGGACGAGGAGCCCGCCACGGGGCCGCCCGCGAGGGACCCCGCCAGGCCTCCCGCCAACTGGGAACTGGAACCGAACCCGCGAGCTCGCCAACCGCTCGATTCCCCGACTACCAGGGGGCCTGGAATATTTATCATTTCAATATACAGGCGTTCGGTAATTAATCGATAACTCAAGTTTTCCGTTAATTACCGGATACCCAGTATATTACGATTTTTCGAAATTGGTCAAGCCGTTTAGGCAACTTGTACAGCGACTTCTAGGAAATTTTTAATCTTCTATTAAAACCTTATATATATAGAAAAAAATAATTACTTATGAATCATTACATACTATATTAATTTATATATTCATGCCGATGTTAGGTAATCATTCATTGCCGAAGGGTAGAGACTCCGGATCTCCACTAGCTCCATCCACTTTCATAACATTTACCATACATGCTCGTCGGTTATGGGTACTTTTAACTTGTCACTCTCCTAAACTCTGATTTTTCATTCCGTAGAATTCCGACATTTCAAAGTGTTGCTGCTAAAAAAGTTCTCCACCTTCGGTCTGAACCAACAGCCGCTCACCCCGTTCATAGACAACGCCCACTACAACCGATCCCTCGCCACGCGATCGAAAGCCTTTTCTAAATCTACAGAAGCAATAAAACTTTTGGACAATGCATCGTAAGGAAAAGCAGTCCTGCTCGCTCATCCCACACTTTTTCATCCGTTTTATCACTGACTTTCCTGCTCTCATTTAAAGCGTCCGCTGCTTCTTCTTTTACGATCTCGTTCACACTTATCTCACCCTGGTTAAACGTTGGAACGTGGGGAAAGCAACAAAATCCTCATGAAATAACTCCTCGCTCCTATCTAGTACACAGCTTAAAGAAATGTCAATCTCCGAGGGTTAGAAGGGATTGACGGTTGCCACTCACCATAGTCCGCATGAAGCGCGGGCAAACTGTCAGCCGCCAAGGGCGTGTCCACGTCCCCCTGCCCCCGCCCCTC
Organism: Pieris napi; assembly: GCF_905475465.1. NCBI lineage: Eukaryota > Metazoa > Arthropoda > Insecta > Lepidoptera > Pieridae > Pieris > Pieris napi. Next base: position 10,296,156 of record NC_062255.1, read on the forward strand.
GCCCGCCTCCCGCTTCACGAGGATGGAGCCCGACAGGGCCTCGGACAGCTTCAAGCGAGCCCTGAAATATATGAGAGCCCGTTTGAGATGCCAATTGCGCTGCAAAACAGTTCTCTTCGTACACTATTGTCGTTTCCATTTAAATGCTAATAAAAAAGCATGAGACATAGACGCGATCGATTATTCCTTGAATTAATGGAAACAATGTCAACAAAATGATTGTTAGAAGCAATGAAATGAAGATGAGATGTGAAAATGGCCGATCGAAAGCGAATCGTCCGAAACGGGCCGAGACCCTCCCTTTGCTGGTGCAGTTGTTCAAAGCAACTCACGTGTCGTCAGCGTCAGGAATGTTGGGGTCGGAGTCAGTCCTGCAGGGCAGGACCGATCCTGAGAAGCAGTCATACCTCCTGAACCGGCCTTCCTCCAGCGCGGGGTCGTCCAGCAGACTGGCCACGGACAGGAACTCTTCGCTCCTCGTCTTCTGGATGTCTCTCTTCACTGTAACGTTACATATTACATACATTTAAGATAATTTTAGTTCGCTTCATACGTTTTTAAGACTATAAATGGAAGTCTGAAGGTACCGTGCGAGGGCCTGGAGGCGTTGAGCTTGAGCATGCGGTGCCTGAGCTGCATCATCTTGGTCATGGTGAGGGCGTTGTCGTGCATCATGTCGGCCACCAGCTCCCCACCGGTCGAATGGCTCTCGTCGCGCTCGCACTCGGCCAGGTGGCTCAGAGAAGACGAGTCTGTGACGACATTGGAAGGTTTCATTTATTTATTTAACACACAAACAGTTGCCGATACACGAATAACACAAACCACACATTAAAAACAGCAAGTAGGTAGTTTATGTTATAGCAAAACCACAAACAAATCTATTTGTAGCAATTAAGCCTGGTAGTTTATAAATAACTCAAGCACAAGTAAAATCATTTATTATCCTACATTTGACAAAAGAGTTGTCTTTTAACCCTAACCTTAGCCAGCCACTAACCTCACCATCACTAAAGCAAAAACATAGGGGATGGAAATAAACAAGGGTAACATTTATCAAATTTACCCTTTATATATATTTCGACTAAATAAAATTAAAGAATTTAAAATTTATCTCCTATAAGACCTATAAAGACGCGTGTAAACATTTTAAAATAGAGACTGTTGACGAAAATACGGTTTATTGCAAGAAAATTGTACTACATGACATCATCTCAAATAAAATTAACCGCAGCTCACTTCTAGAAAAAAATCCCTTCCTTGTTCCTGCCTATCAGACTCTCAATCGTGCTTTGTATCATGTTCCTTACATCAACAACAACTATGCAAAAAAACTCAGTTTTGTATTGCGCAGCTCGGACATTACACTATTTAAGCCTCGACTTGAGCTATCACGGAATATGCTTAAAAGGAGTATTAAGAATATCCACCTCACATACACCTTCAGGAACATACCCTTACTTTTACACCATCACACAACACAGCCAAATTAGGTATTGCTTAGTTAAATGTAATTAATAGTTTTTATTGTTTTTTTCCCTTTTGTAAATGTTTGAAGCTTTTTATAAATATTGTGTATTCCCACTTTGGCTATTTTTTTAGTTATTGTTTGTTATTATAATTTTTGTTAACTGTAGGCTTACGAAATAAATAAATAAATATTACACCTTTTGCGAAAGTATTTTGTATGTTCAATATAACACATAAAATTATTGTTGATTATATATGTCATTTATAATATCTATTGTTATTTTTAGATCAAACTAATCTATAATCACAGTTGGGGAAGCATCTCCAATGCAAAATATACTCACACTTGGCAGTGTCAAGATGCGAATAGGTGCCGTCCTTGTTCTCCCTGACCCTGAGCATGTTGACTCTTTCCCCTTCCCGAAACACCACCACCGTCACCTTGCACCCGCTGCCCGCCCCGGATACGCCGCTGGAGCATTCCCCGCTGTTAAGAATAATATCTCATATATTTTGGTTGTTGATCGTTATCATCATTTGCCTGATTTAATTAAAATAATTAATAAATAGAATTTAAATCGCAGAAGTGTCTTGACATTTCGTGTGAATTGTCACCGGGTCAAGAGTCAAACTGTTTATATTCATAATTAATTTTAATAACGCCCAAATAGAAGGTTACAAAACAAAACATTTATAAAGCGACGGGTATCTATTTTTTGCGAAGTTTATAGTTCAAACATTATATTTTAATAATACAGTCAAACCTAACGGTAAGTGAGAACTGGATAAGTGAGAAAACTCTATAAGTGAGAGTAATAGCCGGGACCCGTCATTTTAAGCTCCCAAAACCTCTATTAGCTAGAAACAGAAACCTCTGTAAGAGAGAGTCGTTTTACCCTCATGCACCTCCGTAAGTGAGACTGCTACTTATCTTTACCTCTATAAGCGACAGTCGGGCTTAATTTATATTATTTACTTTAGATGCGTTAGAGACGGTCGCACTTGCTGTGACTTGTTATTGCTCCGTACCTCTATAAGAGAGAAACGCTACCCATGTACCTGCATTAGCGAGAAACTCGGGTTAGTGAGAAACCTTTATAAGCGAGAATGAGATTGTGCTCCCTTGAACTCTCGCTAATCCAGGTTTGACTGTACATTATCTGGTAAGAATACGGGTAAAATACCTTTTAGAAGCAAGCATTCGTTCAATGTCGTGCCACGGTTCGGGCGGAGGCAGCCTGCGTGTGGCGACCGGCCCTCCGCGAAGCCCCAACACGAGCCGGAGTTTCGCCCCATCACATACCGACTGCTCGCGGAGCGATCGTGCATCTTCCAACTCTTTGAGATTGTAAACTAAGTGCTGCTGAGATATTGGTATGCCTGGAACCAATTTAACACCAATACATTAATTAATTTACCTACATACAAACAATATACTAAATTATTTCTTTCAGATTATATCCATATGTAGTTTTAGATAGAGTAAGTAACAATTCGGTCTTAGAAAGGTAAAAAACAATATACTCCTATAGTGGGACATGAACAGCATATCAACTTTTTAAAGTATGGGTGTTCTTTGTGATCAATACGTTTAGGATACCATTGGTCCTATGCCTCAGGCATCAAGGATGCCAACCATTTCCGAATGATGGCATTACCCCATTTTACCCCTTACAGATAAGTAATTTACGATACTTTCTCGCTCCAGATCAGACCCCGTCAGACAATCAACAAATCTGCAACCTTAATGACCCAAATACTTATATTCCTTTACTCGTTTGAGTGGCATACTGTGAAGCAACATTGGTGGAACTGTATCAACTTTATTATTGCCTGACTGAAATTCTAATATATTAATTTTATCGGTATTGTACCCTAGTCTATGAGCGGCTGTGATTTGTGTACACCCTATGCAACCTTCAACTATTAAGTAAACCATGCTTCTGAACAATAATTCATACATTTTGTATGTGTTTGGTTCTAGTAGAAACTTAACCAATTTAGGTTCATAAACTCCATGGGTTATTGTATCCTAAGTTCATTTATGTATCGCATCTTACTCCTATCTTACTATCGTACTATGTACTATCTTCCTAGAGAAATTATTCTTTATAAGTAGGAAACTTGTATAAAAAAACCTTCATTTAGATCTAATCAAAATATGTTACCCATATTATTGTGCTTCTATTCGCCTAGTAGCCACACTCTACTTTTGTCTAAGTTTAAATATAGTATATGGACATATAACAGAAGGAATAAGAATATGATTCTACTTATTAACTTTGAAATTGTCAAAATTGTCACAAAATTTGGATGAAGGCCAAATGATATCGTCACTTGAACACTACTGGCATTGATATTTTTTACAAACAATTTACATAATAAACAACATTGTACAATAAATAAAAATATAACAACAATTTTGTGTTAAAGCTAAAATTTAATATAATATATAATATTGGAAACAAAGTGTTTAATTGTATTTAGAGGATAAAAATATTGTTGTGACAGTAAACATATAAATTGAAAATCTACAAAAAGAAGAAAATGATGTGAAACTATTATTTATGTGTAGCCTAAGATTGGTTTTCCATGATGTGGTCGAGGAAATCTCTGGGCAAGTGTTATTGGTAATAACCAAAATAATGCAAGAAAAGGGTGTGCACCCCTATGCAATGGACCAACCAAGTACCACAAAACCAAGACACTCAATTCTCTTACACCATTCACAAAGAGATTGTCAGTAAAAGCCAAAATGTGGTCAAGAGCATCTCTACCATTAGCCATTAGTCAGCAAGCAATTAGAGGGGGAGGAGGAACATTAGTTCAACTCATCATAGCAAATAAGAGACTGCATCACAGTTTTCAATTTTACAAAACACATAATAAGAGTACCTGTATTTAGAGTATTTACCATTAGAAAACAAAGTTAGTTTTGAAACATGAATAAAGAAACAAAATACCAGTCATATTATAATAAAAGCATTGTGAGTATAGTGCTTAGAATTGAAACTAACACATGAGAAGGTTATAGAAATTTGTTTATTATGAAGAAAGGCAAAATATAAGTAAATTAACTTATAGTATGTGATTACAAACTAAAAGTAACAAATTATTTTACTAAACATAAATAATTAGATGTTTATTTTTAATCTATAAAAAATTTATTCAAAAAATGATTATTTTGATGAGATAGAAACATGAGTCATATATTTTTATTGACATAGTTTCAGTGTTAGTCATAAATGATATAATTAAAAAATTACATCTTAAGATACAGTTAATGATCCCATGAAGAAACAGGCACTGCATTATTTACTGCTCAGAATTATTACAAGTTGTAAAATGTAAAACAACATAATTATAACCAAACACAATATTACAACCAATGTAGTACAACAGGGTAATGTAAGCTTTTAATGAATCCATTAACAGTTATTTGATTCCGACGCAATAAATTTGTGTAATTTACGCAGCTCATAAGCCACGACATTCTTTGTTGAGATGACGCGTGATAACAAGAAACAATTTATTGTGTAATACTTTGTGCCATTTTATTAAAAAATCCTGTTAAATGGAACTTACCTTCTACTCTATATATTTTCGATTTGATATCGAAAATAGTGTCAGAAGGCGAGACTGTGATTTCAAAAGCTGTGCCAGTCAGAGTCTCAACCAACACCTCCATAGTCTGGCTTGACATATCTTCCTGGAGCCCCTTTGAAGTGTTCGACAGTCTCTCAGGGAATCCATGTTGTGACATTTCACACGCGGTACAAACAATTAACTACCTGCGCCACATTGCAGTTTACACAAATTTTATAGCATTGATTGTGATGAATGGCTAGACACTTGGGACGATCACTTGTGACTTGATGACGAAGAGAACTAAATTGTCTGTCATATATTAAATTAACTATTATAGACTCGTTGAAAGTTTTAAAGGAAAAATTAAACAAAACAAATAATAATTTAAACAAAATGAGATTATTTAGCAACAAAAATAATATTGCACACAACGATTGAATGAAAGAAATATTTTTATTAATAACAGAATAAAAATTTTCATATAAAAAGCAAGCTACAGATAATAATGTTCCATAGGTTCATGAATATCCCACTCAAGCACATTAGCACAGACAATATGAAATTTCAGTTTGTGTAATATCTATACACGGATGCAGATACGTTTCTATAATCAATGACACTTGTTTATGGATAGCAAATCTTTCTTTTTCATCGTTGTGCGTTTACCGTATCGGAGGTTATAAAATGGTGCGTAGAAATATTTATGAAAAAAGTTCTTAATTTAAGCAAAATATGACAAAAATTACTGATCATTATAATATTGATTAGCAAATAAAACAAATTTGATAATATTTTGCAACTTACGACATTTTTCATTAGGGCTCGCGTGGTGGCTGTCATGTTAGGCATGTGGTATGAAGATCGAAATTTTGGTTTCAGACTCGTAAACGCCGTAACGGAGGACGCGCTAAGCACGGCCGTGGACATGTCAAGGCAGTAAGATGCACGAATTGTGCAAGATGCGTTCCAAAGGACAAGGCTATCAAGAAATTTGTGATTAGAAATATCGTTGAAGCTGCCGCTGTTAGGGACATAAACGAAGCCTCCGTTTACACCTGTAAGCAAACTTAGATAATTTTCAAGTTGTTAATTTGCGTTTCAGTTATAACAATTATTATAATTAGTATATTTTTTTCATGTATTAAGTGCTTAAGTTTTTGGTTATGTAGGTTTGTTAGTCATGTCAAATTAAGAAAACTATTACTATGATTCTTATTAGTTGAGAATCGCATTCATAGCCTTCATCACAGTTCCGTAATATTTAATTGATCATATAGATTATATATGTATATTGATAAGTTTTAAACTTTTTATTTCAGCATTCCAGCTCCCCAAGCTATATGCCAAGTTGCATTACTGTGTGTCATGTGCTATCCACAGCAAAGTTGTGCGCAACAGGTCAAAGAAGGACAGACGTATTCGTACGCCACCTAAGAGCAACTTCCCGCGAGACATGTCCCGCCCACAGAATTTGCAACGGAAGTAAATTAATAAATTTATAAGAAAAATCAATTGTTTAATTCTTTTACCAGTGTCTTGTTAACTGTATGTTCTAGTAGCAAATAGTCATGATAGCAGAGAATGTTCAATAATAGAGAACAGAAGAAAATAAAACTAAATGGCAATCAATCTTATGAAAAATCATTTTTTTAAATAGAAAAGTGTCAAGTTTAAGGGTTTAATTCAAAAGTGTTGTCCTGTGACCAGCAATTCTTATTTCACCTCTTAATCTAAGGCATTCTGAGGATAAAATATCTTATCCCTGTCTAATTATTAATACATATTCTGAATAGGTGTAAAAAATATGCATTCTTCTATTATAATTATTTATTAAGGATCCTTTTGTACAAGGTTGTTGTGTTAAGAATACAAACATGTATTACAGTGACCAAAAATTGCTGCAATATTACTTTTAACATAATTTCAAATCAATTTATGTTTATAGATACTTTTTATAACAATTATATTAATGTAATAAAAGCTTATAAATACAATTTAGTTAAACTATGGGCCCTGAAGTTTATAGATGGTTTTAGGTAATTTAGTAATGTCTGGTTTTTGGGCTGTTTCAAGAGCATATTTTAAATTCTTCTCAAAAACTTTCTTAGCATCACAGAAACCCTGCTTAGTTTTTCCAAATGAGTTAGGGCCTGCAGATGTTGGTGTTTCTCTGTAAAATAAAAGGTTTCATTCATTACATAATTCCTTTATAGTAATATAACAGTAATTCAAAAACTAAGCAGTAACATGAAGCTCAGACATTAAAAATAATTTCATTTATTTTAAAACCATAGATTTAAAAACAACAAACCTGCCAATATTCCTCATTCTCATACGAGCTTCAGCTGGCATTTCTTCTGGCTCTTCATCGTCATCATCATTATTAAAGACTGAAGCTACTGTTGGTTTTGGAGCTGCCACTGCTTTAGGTTTTGATGAGCCTCCTAATGTCATTTTGATTGGAGCTTGTGGCTTTGAGAATCCAATACTTATTTTGCTGATACGAGGAGGTGGTGGTGGTGCTGGAGCTTCAACAATGCATTCTCTGTTACTAGGAGATCTCTTCCTTTTATCTAAAATGTAAAGTTGAGAAATACTTCATTCTAAGACTGAAAATAGGAAGTGGCCTGGGTTTCTCTAAGGTAACTAAAACATGATTAAATTTATTCCTATTATATAAAGTTTATTAATAAACTATATAATATAAGGGCTGTTAATTCCCTCAATGCCTGTGAACAGGTGCTACTTCCGGAAACTGGAGTGCCAGGATTCTGTTCAGTTTTGTAATTTAATACAAATAAAGAGCAGAATGTACCTCCCTCATTCTGGTTTCTTCTATCTATGTTTACCATAGTCCTTTTGTATTATGATCTGATATTTTAAGAGTAGTTCCAAGAGCTTTTTATGCCAGCTTTTTCTCAGCCTACACCCATATAGATGACATGGAATAAGTGATATATCTTATATTCCATAATAAACATATTTTGTTTTGTTTATAATAAAATTTATATATTCTTACTAGGAAGTAATGTTTAGAGCTATTATTATATACTATTCTTGAGTGACGTAGGGACACATTTGAATAAAAAGTGAATGGTTGAGTCTTAACATAAACATACAGGTGCAAAAGCTTTACTGTTTATGTACTTAAGTGCTTTAGATACAGATGTAGCTCATACCGTCAAAGTTATCTCGATTCCGCCTGCTTTCCGGTTTATATTCTGATGGAGATCTTCGTCTTGGAGATCTCGACCGCGTCCTTTCTCGCCCATGACTCTCGACTCTCCTAGAATCATCACGCGTCGATCGAGATGACCCTGCCAATGTGAAAACACTGGCAAAGATAAATAACGTATAGAAATGAACAAAGCAGAACAAGTTAAGCCCGTTTTTGTTATCAAATATTAAAAGTTCAACAAGAAAAATTTACCCTAATGAATACCTTTGTAATCTCGATAACGCTCGCTCATATTTGTGACGTCGTACAATCAATAATAATATTTATTTTTTTAACTAGTTCATAAAAAGAATGGTTAAAAGTAATTAAATTAATAAAATATTTAAACTTCCACTTAACAGTTATATATGTTTTATGGTTATTAATTATTATTATTATATTATATCACTTCTATGATCTTCCATCTTTCACTTTCCTCAAAGTTCAAACTTGTTTTTAGTCAAAGTCATCACAAACTTTCTAGTCTATGAGGTTAGTCATAGACACAACACATCATTATTATACAACATAGAGGTTAGTTTTGACGTAATAAAATGTCCAATAATAATATGTATAGGTCTACCAGAATCTGATGGCAAAAAAAAAGTTAAAAAATTAGCGATTTTCATATGGCAATAAAAGAAAAATTTCATCTGTCAACTGAAATTTCGAGGAATTGTTTTTGGTTTGGCTTCAAATTTTCTTTAAAAAGTGATGAAAATGTCGAAGAAACCTCTTCGATCGCAAGCAAGACATATTGTTTTCAATGTTTATCAAAGAATACTTGATCAACAAGATGCAGAACATACACAATCATCAATATTGAGCCATGTGCAAGCGTTGACTGGTTAGTAGGAATGGCACGTCTTGATATTTTGGTTTATGATATTTTTCGTGTGTATTATATTATATACTTATACTAAACTTTGGTTTTATTTCAGGGGTTTCTTATACTACAAATAAACTTGGATAGTTTTTATTTAGAATTGATCAGAAACAAGATAAATGAGTTTTACACTGTTTCTTTCTCTCAAATAGGGATCGATGAATGGCAAAAATCTTGTGAACATGTAATAAAAATTGAAAATCAGTTCATAGAACAAGATCGGTTGATTGAGATGCAGGAGGAAAGGTTTATCATAAATACTGCGTTGAAGACTTTTTAATGGATATAGTATTTGGAACAATTTTCAAGTTCTTAATTAATAAATAAACTCATGAACAAAGTAATTGGAGTTTTCATCTAAATAATTTCAAACCCCACATTCGCCACATTTTCAAAAATTATCTTTGATCATTGGATAAATTTTTATATTTGCATGTATCACACACAATCAGTCGCTATAAGGAAAAAAAGTATCAAAACGTTTTACGCCAATTTCCCCAGTATTGCTAGCGTCAATTTCTTTTTTCCCTTTTTGCCAGATCCTGGTAGACCTATATCAAAGTGTGAAAATCTGCACAGAAGTCAGCAAGTAATAGTGTTCTGTGGAAAATCTATGTGTATTGTGTACACCTAAAAATGTTAAAATAAAAATATAAATTGCTTATATATAATAGCAATGAGGCATGAGCGGAATACTTCGATGTTCATTTAGTATATTTTTAATTTAATTTTGTATTAAAGGAAAAGATGATGCTATGTTTATCCCGTGCTACACGTTTAGTCCGATTGATAACAAATACATCTTCAAAATATCGGTGCAAAGCAGATGATGTTTCAGCGTCATTTGAAAGCAGAATTAAGACAGGACCAGGGTTAAAAGATTTTATAATAACACCTGAAACTGAAATCGTTACTCATCCACCATACATACCTTATTTGCCTGATTTTATTCAGGATACATCTAAACGAAAAGTTTTCTTTGATGTATATGGATGTCAGATGAATTTAAACGATACCGAAATTGTTTGGTCAATTTTGAAGAAAGAGGGGTTTGAGAAAACTGCTGTCGAAGAGGACGCTGATATATTCCTTGTTATGACTTGTGCTATCCGAGAAGGAGCTGAGACTAAGATATGGCACCGATTAGATCATTTAAGAGGTTTTAAAAGAAGACGAGCACTATCTAAAAATAGAGATAGACCTGTAAAGATTGGCATTTTAGGTTGTATGGCTGAAAGGCTAAAAGAGAAGTTAATTGATAAAGAAAAGGCTGTTGATCTTGGTATGTAAATTCTTAAATTTTTCAGTAAACTGAACTAGACCAACTCAGTATCATTTTATGAAATTAATTTTAAAGATTGTGTATTATATTTCAGTGGCAGGTCCTGACAGCTACAGAGACCTACCAAGACTTCTAGCACTCACAGAAAATGGGCAAACAGCTGTAAATGTACTGCTTTCTCTTGATGAAACATATGCAGATGTTGTTCCAGTTAGGTTAAACAAGGATAGTGTGTCAGCATTTATGTAAATACATTTTCTTATTAAAAGAGGTTAAATTGTGCTTTCCATAGAATCACCCATTGGTCAATAAGTATTCCAAGTCAGTTGTAGTAGCTGTAGAGCTGTTAAACTATATGTTGAAATGTGTATTAGAAAAATAGGCTAAAACTGATAATAACATTTTCTTTTGAGTTTTATGTCTTACAGCACAAAATTGATATGAATAACAAGATTTATCCCTATTATGGCAATCAACTGCCAGGCCAAAGCCAAACCAAAGTTTCAGTTTGAAAAGGGTGCAATTGCCGTAAAGTAGACTTTTCAAGCATTTGTTTGCAGTAGAAATTCAGAATCATCACAAGAAGTAAGCAGAACCACCAAAGCAAGGGTTTTGCCTAGGTAGTTCTCGCTTCTAAAAGCAACAAGATTAAAATTTAAAAATATAAATTTAAAATTTTTCTTTCAGTTCAATAATGCGTGGTTGTGATAACATGTGTACATACTGTATAGTTCCTTTCACTAGAGGTCGAGAAAGGTCTCGCCCAATAGACTCTATTGTAGAAGAAGTTAGACAACTGTCAGAACAAGGAGTAAAGGAGGTGACTCTTTTGGGTCAAAATGTGAACAGTTATAGAGACACCACACAGCAAACTGAAAAATATGACACACAATTGGCTAAAGGTGGGATTTTGGTTTAAAGTTTTATTCATATTTTTAAACAAAAGTAATTTTCTTAAACAATTCTAATTTCTGAATTTGGAATGAAAAAATTAATATAAATAGATACTTTCCAATGTAGTGCAGGAGTTTGCATAATATTTCCCAATATTAAAAATATGTCTAAGCTCACACAAATATAATTATCTTTATAAGTTAAAATAACTGCAGTGATTATTTGTCTGTTACTTAGGCTACTTGCGACGTATTTAAATGAACGTTATTTTAATATTTCTAGGTTTCAAAACAGTGTACAAAAGTAAGAAAGGAGGGCTACGCTTTGCAGATTTGTTGGACAAAGTGTCGTCTGTTGACTCTGAGATGAGGATAAGGTTCACTGCAGCTCATCCCAAAGATTTTCCTGATGAGGTTTAGAAATTTTAGAAGCATTTAAACAGACTAGCACACTCCAAGGGCTAGTAAAAAATATTAACAATTTTCTTTATTATATTTTAAACTCAAACATTGCTATTAATTTTAGTACTATGCTGGGTACAGGTGTGTCGTCTTTTAAGAATTAGGAATAAGAGAAGAATAATTTATCAGTACAATTAGTTATGTTAGGAATTTGATATCATTAAATAATCTTAATCCAATTCCAGGTGTTACAAGTGATAAGAGAGCGTCCGAACATCTGTAAGATGTTGCATCTTCCAGCTCAGTCTGGTTCCAGCAGTGTGCTGGAGCGAATGCGGCGAGGGTACACGAGGGAGGCCTATCTTTCCTTAGTGAGACATGTCCGGGATAATATACAGGGTGGTCAGTATATCTCTAGTTTAATTCACTTGATGCTTGTATAACGTTTTTCTGTACTCAAGTATAGTAAAACGTTTCGTGACCACCCAGTGACTCTTTATACCTAAAAGTTACCATTATGTGGTGTAAAGTAGTGGAAAGTCGAAAATAATATTAACAATAACGCATAATTCAATCCCCGCCCCGCTTCGCAACCTTTTACACGAGGAAAAATTTGTTACATAATACTTGAAAGCTCCCTAATGCTATGGATTAAGAAAGAGAAAAAAGAAGTACCTTGTTGTAGACACAAGAACATTGTGGAAGTACATAAATAAGTCTAATACATTTCAGTGGGCCTCTCGACGGACATGATCTGTGGCTTCTGTGGTGAAACAGATGAGGAGTTCGAAGAAACCTTGACGCTCATGGAAGAAGTGGATTACAATGTCGCCTTCCTCTTTCCCTACAGCATGAGAGAGGTAATATTACTATAGAACTACTGATCAATAATAATAATTTATTCAGTGCAACGACTCCTCACGACTTTGGACATTTACAAGGGTAGTGCAAGGATCGGAAATAGGTCCTCGGTTTCAATAAATTTACTTGTTTTAAATCTAAACTTGATATTTTTCCTTTTACAGAAAACGGCTGCTTACCGTCGATACGAAGACGACGTTCCCGAACAAATAAAGAAAGAGCGCCACAACAGGATGGTCGAGCTCTATCGACGGAAATGTGAGGAAATAAACAGAAAGGAAATCGGCAACTCTCACCTCGTCTTGGTCGAGGGGATCGCCCCGAAGTCGGGGAAGATATTGGGCAGAAACGAATTTTACCTCAAAGTGTTGTTCGATCAGAGAGAAATCCCGTCAAGCGAGGGCACGAGGGAGGTGAAGCCGGGGGATTACGTTAGTGTTAGAATAAATGCGGCTAAGGCGTCGGTTTTCCACGGAGAAGCCCTCTGTCATAGCAGTATTGAGGAGTTTTATAGGAACACGAGTTGGGCAGAGAGACAGAACATGTAATTTTCTGTCATCATGAATCATTGTAATTAAACATGAGTCAAAGTGGAACATCCTGTATATTATACACAGGTATTTTTTGTATTACATTGTCAAGAAATGCGAGATATAAAAATGTAGAAATTTATATAGAATTGTAATAAAAAGTGGAATGTCCTGTTTATAATATAACTTTGATTCTTCCTTATGCGCAAGTTGATTGTAGAACTAACTTTGTATGTCTTTTTGTGTGAAAAATGAATTGTTACAGGCGTTGATAGAACGCCCGACTTTAAGATTGAGAATCTATCGCAATAATAAGAAAATACCAAGTTTTTCGTTATTGTAACATTTTAGAATAAATGTGCTACAATTTTTTTTTGTTGCAAGATGCCCAAAGTTCAAGAACAAATAAATAAGGATAGAAGTTCTCTTAAAGTCCATAAAATGGCAAAACTCTTTATGATTTTGTAGATACGTTTATGTATATCAAAGTAGTCTGATTGTTTGAAATGTTGTATAAATAAAATCTATTCCAAAATTTTATTTTAATCAATTCCTCTCTATTGAGATTGGCCACTTATGCAGGAGATATGAAAGAAAGATAGAAAGCACGCAGATGCTTTTCCTAGCAATAATATTCATTATGAGGCATAGGAGTAGAGTTGACAATAAAAGGCACATTTTAGTTGTGTCACTTCAAAAGTGCATTTATTGTGGTCAATTATAAAAACCTTATTAATAAATATAAATACATGCTATATTACATTAATACAGTTTTACTACAAAAATATAACTTTGTATTACATTAAGACTTACTGTCAGCCTTTTATATTTTTTTATAAGTAAACAATGCCAGGAAATTGTAGAAAATGAATATTAATCTCTAATACATTAATCAATCTTTATTTGTACTTAAATAGTAAATTTCCGTGTAGTGCTCGTGAATTTATTTGTACTTAGAAAATTATGACGGAATATTAATAACATTTCAGAACATTTAGTAAATTACACTAAGCTCGAGGTGCCTAACTGCTCCTTATTAATGACATTAACTCTCTGACCCGAGAGGTTGTCTTCCACGTTGCCCGAAAGACTCGGCGAGGGACCCTGTGAGCTGCCGTACACCTTTGTACTGTACCCCGAATCGTTGTGTGACTCCCGATCTGTTTGGCTTTGAGTTTCCGTCAAATGCGTGTTTATTGCCAACGATTGCAATCTACTGTGCAAGAGTGTATGGTCTGGTTTCCTCAGGTGTGGGTTTCTTTCGTAGTTCGGATACATTGGCGGATTGTGATCGTAGTAACCTCGAAAGTGCTCATTCTGATTGGCGATCTCTACTTCCGTGTTCTGGTCCAAATGTTCGCTGTAGCAGTGAGGTATTCGCTCTATTTCTCTGATGATGTGGTCGTTCATCATTGCGTGGAAGACCCCGGTCTGATTGTGGTATATCGGGTTTCTGCTCCTGCTCTGCTGTGCCTGTGGGAGGCCCGGTTCGTAGTCGTAATGCTCTTGGCAATATTGCGGAGGATGACCATTTTCCATTTCTCTATAGGGCATCTGCTGCTGAACTTGTCTGTTTGGTAATTCGTGAAAGTATGCGTCTTTCGGGATCATGCGAATGTCGTGAGGATAGCTAGTGTGGACTTGAGGCGCGGGTGACTGCGATTTCGTAGACATGGTCTCGTAATTGGGCAGAGGTAAGGTTTGTAAGAGATTCGTATTTCTCATCGGTCCTGGTTGGTTCGTAGTTCTAATGGGATTGTCCTCTTCATCGCTGCTTTCAGAATTATTTCCGTTTTCTTTCTGTGGACTTTGGAAGGTTTTTCTCGTTGGGAAGGGTATGAGATTGTGAAGACTAAATCTTTTGGTTTTCGGTGGTTTTTCTTTTAAAACCGGCGCTGGCCTTTGAGGTTGTTGTGGCATTTTTAATATAGGCTGAATCGGTTGTTTTGGTGGTAATGTTGACTCTCTTTCAGGTACTTTTATACTTAATGGCAATCTTTCAGGTGATACACATCTGTGTTGATGTTCTACTTGGGCTACCAATTCTTGCACAGATTTCCGTGGCTCCCTATCAACGTTATTTTCTTGGAGATTTTGTCTCAATCGAACGTAACCATCTTGAGGTATATTCTCCAGCGCTCGAGAATTTCTAATCATGACATCTGCCATTTCTTTTTCTAACATTACTCTCTTTCTTATATCATCTGCAGTTCTTTGCAATACTTGACTCTTCCAGGCTGGTACGCTCTGTGATACGTCTTCCTGATTTCTATGGACTTCCCTTGTCTCCGAATGACTTTCTGGAGATCTTATACTACTTGGGGAAGATATAGATTGGCGACTAGGGGATGTATATCTATCATTAACGACTGAAATCTCGTTGGGTGTCGGTGTTCGTAATTCAGATGGTTTATTTAAATATTCATGAACTTCTGCCGTTACATTCTGTGGCTGCTCTGCACAATTTATGTGAGATGTTATCGTAAAAGGAGATCTGCAATTCCTGCTCGGCCCAGCATCCAAGTGATCACTACTTTTTGAATTCTTAAGTATATGCTTTCTTTTTGGACTCCTTGGAGTCCTGTCTAGACCTTCGGTACTCTTGGAAGTCGCTTTACAGTCTAAATCGTTGCAGTCGTTAAGTTCAGAATTATCATAGTTCCTAATAAGATTATCAACAGTACTCCATTCCTCCGAATTTACATCCAAAAGCTCCAGACTTCGTGTTCTCTTTATGGGTGGTATATCCACGGAACCTTTAGGACTGAAATCCAATTTTTTAACGCGTTCTGATGCTCGGAACATAATGCCTCTAGTGAGCCACTGTTCTAAATGTTTATGTCTCTCTTTGCACAGAGCTCGTTCTGCCGCTACATACCTCGTCAATTCAGAGATTTGCCCTTGGGTTTTCATCTCCAAGTCCGTTACTTTCTGGTCAATTTTTTCATGCGCCCGGTCAATATGCTTCTTCAAGTCTTTCTTATCTTCATTTAATTTGTTCTCCATGTGTTTGAAGAATGGTGCGCAGTAGCAAGTATATCCAGCACCTATGGGACCCTTTTTAATGTTCCCCGCTAAATCTAAGTAATACTGTTCACCCTTTTTCAACGGTTCGGTGGGAAGGGAACTAAGCTTAGGTTTCGGGAAATATTTGGGATCTGGATAGTAATGGCAACCGTACGGAGACCATTTCACTTGAGGAGTCTCAAAGTGGACATTCTTCTTTTTCTTTTCTTTGCTTCGGTCTCTCTGTTTGCCGTCGTCCGGTTCGTCTATGCCTCGCTCTTTGCTTTTATCTCTGTGCTTTTCTTTCTTTTTAGGTTGTTTTGCGACTGGGGTATTGAGTATGGCAATAATTTCATTTAGACCTTTTCTAGTGGCAATATCTCTGGCTGTTTCTCCTTGGTGATTTTTTAGGGACTTGTCGCAACCGGCTTCAAGAAGAATCCTAGTCAATTTTCTTCTCCCCATCGCTGCCGCTATGTGTAGTGCTGTGTCACCATTCTTGTTTTGCTCAGAAACTCTGCACTGAGCTGATATGAGGATTCTGGTGACACCCGCGTGACCGTACCGCGCCGCTGTATGCAGGGACGTATCTCCGTACTGAAACAAGAAGTATCATTATAAACGTATTACCGCACTCTGTCTTCGTGCTAAGTCTCGTTGCTGAAACTAATGTAAAAAACATTACAATCGCAAAATTAAAAAGGAAATAGGTATACATCTTAATTATTTTAAGCGCAGAAGTATTGCAATGAGAGGGCGCAGTAACAGGTATTTGTAAATGTGTTAAAAAGTAGTGTCTATTATTATATTTAATGACATATTATGTATCACTTATATTATGATAATACTCACTAAGCAATCACAAAATAGGTCTAGCATGAAACCAAGTGAAGAGCCAACATTTTACAACCTTATCATAATTATCTAATAACATACGTTATTTTGTAAGTCGGGTGGGGCATTAGCGAGCAATATCTCTCTCGCTGACTGATTGTGTCCGTTTTGCGTAGCGAGGTGTAACGCCGCGAATCCCGCCGCATTGCGTACGCGCAAGTCGCCTGCTCGCGCGAGTAACGCCACACATCGGGAGTAACCCTTCCATGCTGCTTCATGCGCTGCAGTGTTGCCATGCTGGAATTGGTGCAATAAATGATTAAAATTTTAACAAAAACTATGTTAACATGTATGTAAATTCAATGTACTATATATAATAGGTACTGTTCATGACTAATTTCTTTTAGAACGAAATAAGCGATCGCCACCGAGTTTCTTAACAACGCGAACAATTAGCTAATATTAGCGTCATGATATACTTCAGGAACCCTTTACACAGTGAGTGATATAAGAGTCTTCGTCTTGAACCCTTTATATAGTATAGCTCCTATTAGCCTACTAATATAACCTGTCCTATTAGGCCAGGCTTAAAATTAATTAACAGAACAAGAAATATTACACTGTACTTATAATTTAACTAGTAGACTCGGCCAAGCGTTGCTGTGGCTAAGATTTTTGCTATATTACATAGTAGTAAACTATTCAAGAGAAAAGGCAGGAGAACACGAATCCACCATGCTTTTTTGGTGGTTATGCCATTAAATTGTAGCTTATGCGAAACGTTGGTAATTATTTTGATAAGGATCAATACCTAGGTTAGGTACGAATAAAGATCCTTTTCTAGGGGTGGTATTTTAACAAAAAAAATTAATAAAAGGACGCTTATTGTGAAGTAACTATATAAGATAGAGACATGCTGTCGCGATTTTTGAAGTTATACTTCTTTAGGCGCGTTATGAAAATTTGATGAGAGTGAAATTTTACGATGCGCGCGCACCTATGACACAAAATTCGGAGTGTGATTATAGCGTGCGCAATCTACAAAAGAAATAGAATATAAGCTAACTTCACGCATATTCTATTTCTTAGCTTAGCAGCTTAACAAGAATTTTGAATATCCATGACAATTGACATCTGACATTGACATTTACCTTTTAAACAAATATAGGAGTTTGAATTATTGTTTAAAATAAAAGATTATCTATGTATCTAGTTATTTTCATTATACAAGTGCGAATTTTATATGTGCGTCTGAATTATAATCAGAAGTGATTTAAATTTAATATCTAAATCAAAACTAATTAATATGATAAAATATTTGTGAAAAAACTGTGCCAACCTTCCTGAGTGCTTCAATACAATTGAGGTTAACTATCCGTAGGTATTATCGAGTATTATTGTTGATTAAAACTGAAACATGAACCATTATTCATTGCTTATGTTTATTGCGTTTGTTACAGCAACGTTTTAGAAATATTCTATATATCAATAATTGAGAACAAAGATTTAAGCACGAATACTAATAAGGAGAAAATGAAGGCTTGGAGCGATATAACAGAGAAGTAAACATTTTAATAAGTACCTGCATCTCAAAAAAATGACCACATTATTTAATCAAAACATGTAATTTTTCAGATTTAATCTAGCAAATATAAGGACAAGAGACAAAAAACAATTGATGAATCAGTGGAAGTGCACTAAATTGAATACAAAAAAAGAGTTGTCATCTTATCGCCGTGAAACATCTAAAACTGGAGGTGGAACAAAGCCACCATCACCTTCTCGAGACACAATGGATATGGCAGAGATGATACCGCAACGGTTTGAAGTAGATTTCAATGAATTTGATTGTGATGGTGTCGAGGTAGGAATGTTAATTATAAATATGATGTATGGTGATGTTCAAGGTTCAACCTTTCAAGCATAGGCATATGCTCACAACAGTACTTTATTCCCCTACAGGTAGTTAGAGATATTGTAATACCTCAAAACATCCATGTTGCACTTGTAGTACCGAAACTCTGTCCAGCCAGAAGTGAGCCCATTCCCACTTATAATGGACAGTGGGTATAATACACCTTAATACCTGAGTGCGAACCACTCACCATGATACTTAAATTAATAGATGTTATTTATATATTTCAGGATATTACAAATAAAATCATTTTGGAAACAATTGATATCCCAAAAGCCAACAATGACAAGGTAATAAATCAGTTTTGACATAACTTGAATACTAAAAAAGCCAAACAAAGGTGTGCACAACAGTGACAACATAACTTAACCATTTCATTATTTTGTAGGATTAAAGATTGTAGATAAAGAAAGGTTAAAGAAAATCATGTCGAACTGAACAACAAGAATCCCCAAACAACTCCAAAGAAACCTACAAGGAAGACACCGGTATTATATTTAAATTATCTCTATCTCTAAATAGAATAAAAGAAAGTTGCTATCCAGGTCTGTAGCATGTGCTACAAATTATATTATTAACACATTTATATAATTATATTAATATAAATGTGTTAAAAAATTTATAATATGAATTATAAAAAAATTTAAGTTTTGCATGGACAGAGCTTAAATTAATATTCTCTTATTTGTTGCAGAAAGCAAGTAGTAGTTTTAGTTTTGGAGAAGCCTCGTAGATGCACAACCAAGTAATGATTAATTTAAAATTACAAACCCAAATTCTGATGAAGACAGTCACTTAAAAATAAATAGTATAATGAAATAAAAATGTTTTAAAGATAAATAGTGTTTTATTTGTTTAATGTAAGAGAATAATAATAAATATTTATTTAATTAATTTTTCAAATGTAAACTGAACTTTATTGACTTTAATGACTCCTTTTCCAGTCTTTGATTATTTAATTGTAATTAATTATTTGCATGCAATCAAAAACTATTTTTAATAATGACAAAGAAGTATAACTTCTTACGCGCGTACATAAGTACACGCACCCTTTTTTTATAGAGAGTGATGTGTCCTGAAAAATTGTAATACATCATTTTGTTCTATCATTAATAGTTTTCGCAGCGCACGCGATTGAAGGAAGTTTTTTGTTTATTTTTACACTTGATTATTCAAGTTTTAGTAAGCATCCCAATTTTTTTTGAAAATGAAACATAGCCTATGTCACTCGGGAATAGTGTTGCTTGCCAACGGTGAAAGAATTTTTGAAATCGGTCCAGTAGTTTCGGAGCCTATTCATTTCAAACAAACAAAAAATCAAACCTTTCCTCTTTAAAATATTAGTATTGATATACAATACGATATCATGCTACTACATGGCATCGACTCAAATAAAATGAATTGCAGCTCACTTCTAGAAAAATTGCCCTTCCATGTTTCTGCCTACCAGACTCGTAATCATGCTCTGTTTCACGTTTCTCACATCATTACCAACTATGCAAAAAGCTCAGTTTTGTATCACGTAGTCCGGCCATACAACGACCACTATTTAAACCTTGTTTAAGCTATCGCGGAATATTCTTAATAGAAGTATTAAGAATATCCATAGCGCTTGCATCATGAGCACAACCTCTCTTTCACACCATCACGAAGCACAGCCGAATTAGGTATTAGGTATTAATAATTTTTCTTTCACTTCCGATCTTTTCCTTTCGTAAATATTTGAACCTTTTTGTATATATTATGTATTCCGTCTGGCTACATCTTTAGTATAATTGTTTTTGTATATAAATTATGTTGGCTGTAGGAATACCAAGTAAATAAATATGCAGGTATAACTCACCACATGGTCTTGCCTATTTGGATCAGCACCATTTTCGAGTAGTAGCCTGACAGCTTCCACGTGGCCATCGGCTGCCGCTCGTTGCAAGGCGCTGCATCCATTCTGAAATTGTTCCATAGTTAAAAAAACATAGTATAAGAAGTTATACTTCTTTGGCGTAACAAGATAAAATCATTTTCAAAAATTAAAATTTTATCTTTTGCCATATTCTACATTTGTAGAAAAAACTACACTAACTATAGAAAAAAGGTATTTAAAACATTGAAAGTTTTATTATAACGCATTATCTAGTTATATAAAGTTTATTTAAATATCACAAAAAAAAATATTTCTACACAATTAATGAAATGGTCATTTTTTATTTTAAAATGTCGACTGCTAACTTCAGGGTGTCGGTTCCCTAACGCGCCAAAAGAAGTATACAAAATCTTATCTCGTTTACTTACTACAGAATCATGAGAGAGAAGAGCATTGAATTGTAATTTTTACTTTGATCGGAAATCAAATTCCCCAACAGTAACGGTCCCTTGACAAAACCGCAAAGCCTCAAGGCTCTCTTAGGTTGCCTTACCATGGTCAATTTGTTTTATTTGTCGTAAATGCGCATAAACCTGCCTATAATTAGCTTTCCTAATACAGTTACAAGTGGATAGCAGGTTGCAAGCCAGTTATAATTATTACATAACTGTGTAGTCGTTACGAAATGTCAGCCGTTTGACGTTGGCACTCGACAAAAACAACATATCAAGTCAATATAGATCACCTGTTTAATTTTTTGTCTCAGGGCCAATGATTAACTCAATATTGAAATCAATAATAATGATCGAATTGAGCAGCGATGTTGATCATTCAAAGTGACAAAAAGTTTTGCGTTTATATAACTTAATCGTAATACTTATAATTGGGTACAAGACAAGACAACACGTGGAAAAATCTAACACATTTTTGACGTCAATATCACCTAAAATGCTTCTGGGTAAAACTATAATAGCTGCCTCAGTTAAGAACTTCCCAAAGATAAGTTTAAATAAAAAGTAAAACCCACAAGCAAACGTCTAAAATATATACATTTTTCTATGTAGACAATTGTTTCCGTTTTTTTACATAGAAATAATTTCTGTTATTTTATTCTTAAAGAGTATATTGTATTAAATGCTTAGTGCACTTAAAATAGTAGGTGCATCGATTTTTAGAGTCAACTATCTTTTTAGTATGAAAACTTTCAGTGTTACTATTGTTTTATTATTTTCTATCGAACCTGTATGTTTGTAACATAATAATGTTGCGATATGCCTTCTATATTTTTGTTGTCTCCTGAAAAATAAACCAGAAAAAAAATTAGTACATTTAACTAATTACTGGTTATAAATTATCTGGCTCCTTGGATCCTCGGTAGAAAAGAAACGCGCTGCCGCCCACGGACTAGATGAACTGACGGCATCGTCTAGGAGGTTGGCTCCTAGTGGATACAGAGAGTCCAGTACAGGGCGTACTGGAGGAAAACGGAGGAGACTTACAAAGAATGATGCAGAAGAAATTGTCTTGCCCGTATCTTGTAGAGTTTTCAAAGGTGAAGTACGAGTTAGTAGCTAGTAAAAGTGTTGTTTTAACATAGTCATATTCATAGCTTATTAAATATTAATATATACATTTTAAACTTATTAACATGATTGGGAGTTTTGAAAATGAGAAAGGTTCTCATTAAACCACACATTTTTTCAAAATTAACAGAAGTCCCACATAAACATGGCGGTTGGCGTTTTTCAAGTATCACATGTTCCGGCGGCAGTCGTAAAGTAGTTAGCAAGTATTTATGTAGGAATTGAGAAAGAGTCCTCGTAATTGGACAGTAAATCGGTCGCTTCAGAGCATTTCTGAACGAATGCCATTGTATTTACGAGTATGGATATTAGCTTGGCCTATTGTGAAATATCTCACCGCTTAATTGGGGTTTTCTTATTTCAACAATGATTTAAATACCGACGTTTTCCTAAGTTAGAGGAATTTGTTTTGATGTCTTTATTCGAAGTAATAATATTACTTTAATCAATCAACTCCATATTTTAAGGCAGTTTTTGCCACGCACCACCACTATGTGGAACCAGCTCCCCACTGAAGTATTTCCGAACCAATTCAACTTAGGGACCTTCAAGAAAAGAGCGTACCAATTTTTAAGAGGCTGGCAACGCACTTGCGAGCTTGAAAGTGAGTGTCTATGGACGGCGGTATCACTTATCTTCAGGTGAGTCTCCTGCCTATTTGCCTCCTATTACTTAAATTAAAATGTGGGACTGAACTTACACCAAACTCTTTGGTAAAACCTGTGCCGCCCGTTGGTTGCATCAATTTAAGTTTAACTGCTCTTGTCGTCAAACGTGGTTTTCGCATAAATTCACAATATTCATGAGAGAGAATATTTTCTATGTATTAGTTGTGTATTAGCGCCGATTGCATGTACGGTACTTGACGACATGCATTACCATACAGTTTTTGTTTCCCATCATCTTTGGAATTACAATACAAAATGATGTCTTTGTGCATCTCAAAGTTTCTTATGAACGATGGGTGGGGAATATTAAATGGAACTTTTGTAAAAATCGTGGTATATCCATAGATACGTCTCGACGTCCGCTGTTCAATTGATGATTGATTTATGATAATTTGGCATGCGCCACCACTATGTGGAACCAGCTGCCCACAGAAGTATTTCCGAACCAATTCGATTTAGGGTCCTTCAAGAAAAGAGCGTCCCTACACAGTTTAATTTTAATAAACTTCGAGATTTTCAGCGTACTCAATTACACGTTGTATATGTCCCACTAATGGCTATAGGCCTCTTCACTTAGGCGAGAGGGAATGGTCTGTAGTCCTCATGCTAGCCCAAAACGTATTGCAGACTACACATTCATCCATAGAACATAATATCTCTTCTACTTTATTGTTACGCCACTGGTACCGATCCTGCTCGCCCTCTGGCATTAAGAGTGTCCATGGACGGTATCACTTAACAACAGATGAGCCAAAAAGCCATTTTTTATTCATTAAGATTATGGAAAACTTTCATTTAATAAAAAATATACTTTCTTTCGATTAGCGCGGAGAATTGATATATATACGAATATTTCAATTCTCTCTCAGTCCATTATACCATATAATCTAAAACGCTGTGATAATTTTAATGACCTACATAGCCTTCGAAGTTATTCAGAAAGCGTCTGTTAACAAAACAAGCACGACCCAATTAGTCTGACCACAAAAAGTAAGGTATGATGATGATATGGACGCTTTTTTGTTGACATTTTGAAACATCGTTTGGATTTCTAAATCGAACCTTGTAAAAATATATCACCTTAGATAAGGTCAATTCGTTACAGATTTATAGCTCTCAGCAACAATGTCTACTGCGTGGAATGTATTTTGTTTTGCCACAAACAATGGTAGCTATAGCTCCGAAACAGAAACCCAATTACAATATAGGTATATATATAAGAGTGAAGTAACTCTTAACTCTAGTTTAACTTAAAGACTATGCAGTACAATCCATTCGGAGGCTTAAGCTATATTACTGTTCATTATACATTACATTAACAATTAAATAATGGAATATTTTATTTTACATATATTATTATTATTAAACCATTACATATAAGTTAGTAGAGGATTACAAAATAATAATAATTTAGAACCTACACTTGGGTAATGGGTTTTTATTAGGTTGCATCTGTGTTTTTAAAAATTTCTGTTTTGTAGGCCATCAACCTAATGTGTTTGTCAATGATTTTTGAGTCTAAAATATTCCGGGTTAACCACGATGAGCCTCTTGTAAGTTAAACTAATATCAAATAAATAATGGTGAACCAAAAATATGCCGTGCTGTACCCGTTATTCATAAGTCACGGTTCTACTTTCACTAGTTAGGAATATTACCATAATTATATAATAAGCCTAATTGATTTCATTCTAAATACAGTCATAACTTTCAATTTTAACGTGTAATCGAAGCGTGAAGCGAACTCAATGTGATTATTACGAACATTTTTGTAACGCCAATTTATTTGTTATTTAATTTATTATACTTTAGTGGGATGCATTTTATTTTTTATTAAAGTTTGTTTCAACTAAAATATTTCACGAGAGTGTTTTTAACAAACATTTCAAGCAGTATACAAACATAGGTATATTCAATGGTCCTTCATAATCCATATACTTAAATTTTTTAAAGTGAAAAATTGCTATTATTATATACTTACGCTTTTAAGAAAAGTAGAGAAAATTTTACATCCATTAAATAAGAGAAAAAATATTTAAGTGCCAAGGTATTTGGAGGAGCCAAGGAGTTTAAAACTGATTATGCCATTTATCAACCAATTTCAATTTACGATCAAAAGAGCAATATAAAACCAGTATTTATACAATTTTATTTATAGGTTATACCTATCAGTAGAATCATTAATCAAGATGACTAATTTAGGTTGTCATAAGTCAGTAAAATTGATCGTTCGAATAATGGGCCTAAATTAAAATGTCTGCATATAACTTTTGTATGTGATTAGCTTTCTAAAATGATCAATGACTTCCTTACACTTTTATGGAAGAAATAATCTATTGCTCTACATTTATAGTAAAAAAATAATTTGGTGTGTTTAAAAATACTCATCTCTCGGATAAGAACCTTGGGTGAGGACCACAAACGAGGCTTATAACATAATAAATAACATGTCTATTATATATTATATAAGTCACAATATGTTATCCAAAAATTTTCTCTCAAAACAATCTATAAAATTAAAACAACAAACCCTTTAGATTTCTTTACAAAAGTAGGGCTCTATTTAAGAAATAAATAGAAATCAAGATTGAATTTTAACTCTTAAATATACATATTAATTTTACAAATCAATCATCTGTAAATGAGATCAGGAAATCGTAAGAGCAGGTGCCAACTTTATAAGTTACGGTGGTAAAGTTATTTATACAGAATATTAAACATGATGACTGCTCCTGCATATTGAATATTAATGTGTAAAAACAAATGGGTGATATAATTTATACAACAATAATAATTAACAAGGTGTAATGGTTTAAAGAAAAATTAATCGCCTGTGTAGTACACAGTCGCTTAAACTGCTGCTTACACAAATTAATGTGAATTATTTAACAAATACAAAAACGGTGTTAAAACAGAGATAAATACAGGATAATTATATAAAAAGTTACAACAACGCTCCGACTTGTATACACAACTGGAAAAAGTTTCAATGCTAATTCTATGTAGACTAGCACGAAACATTTTTAATGTAATTTATTATGTAATAATCAACATTACATTATAAAGAAATTGCTTATAAAAATAATATATGTTCAGAGAAAATGTTTGCCTTAAAAATAATGAAAATTTAAACAGCAGGAATAAAGTATCAAAATGTAAATGCATAAAGTTGCAACTTCTATTAGCGTGAAATGTAAATTGGAAATCATCGTACCATGAAACTGTGAAATACCATTACGTTTCCATTAATATTATTATTATCTAAGCTGTTCAAGCATAGTTGAGGTTTATTATAACTTATTGCTACAGAAATACAAAAATAAACGTATTTTTATAGAGCAACATTGTTTTAAGAAGTGGTACGGACTTTTAATTCCTTGCAGGAAACCGGCCTGTCATTCCATGTTGACGTTAAGGTGGGAACTGACCAACGTTACGAGGTGTAATGTAACATGTAATGTAATGTTACACAGCGAGCATTCGTGCAGTCAGTACGTCGTGTTACGGGGAAACCAGCGAGCAACGAGCCGCTCGTTGCTCGCTTTGAGTGCTCCACCCGGCTGTCGGTTTTTTGGCGAATCCTTTGACTGTTACGCGGTTCAGTAATTACGCGTCGCACGTCGCGAGTGATCATGATTATGATTTTCTATAAATTGTGTCTTTTTTAAGTACTTTTGGTCCAATTAAATTCAACAGATCTTCAAAATCGAGACCTGTGTACAAAGTTTTTATGCTGTCCAGTAATCATTTGGTTATTAATATTGCAATTAATAACAAACCACCTCATACGCCTGTGTTTTTAAATAAGTTTTATGTCCAGTAACATTCTTTCTTCTTCTTAATTTGGATGAAACAATAATTAAATATAATGAAAGATATCAACATTATCACTATCACATCTCGTGAACACTGGCGGCGAAAGTGGAGCACAGAGTTTTGACGAGCATGTTACGCCAATTTTAGAACACAGCGTAACATGGTCGATGCGTAACACGCTCGATGTGAATGCTACATTACACCTCGTAACTTTGGTCAGTTCCCACCTTTACGATGCATTAATAAAAGAGACGCAGATATGTGTTTATTCCATGCTCTATGGGCTTACGGAACTTTAAACACGACATTGATTATTTAATATCATAGAATTATTCATTGTTAATTCAACACACTGGGAATCTGATCAAACTAAAAGGATTAAAGATAAGTTATGAATCTTATACTTGTATGTATAAGAAGGTTGAAGTTACTTTCCAGATAAGTAGATGGTAGGATACAGGCTTTCTTTCAATGTAGATATTTGACCGAGCAGCGATCATTGACGTATTTGGTAATTCAACATTTTTTATGTTAAAACGGATACGGTAAACACTTCAAACTATGTCGATTAATATGCATATCATTTGGTATTTATCACTGCGCTCACTTCAAATCTATCTGTGGATAGGTATCGGCATTTTATAATCTGTCATCTAGCAGTTCAGTCAAGACAGAGATCATTAAAAAACTAGTTCGGCCCAACCGGTTTGAGACTTGTACTTTTTCTTCAATTTCGTTGTAACCGCGATATCGGCTCGGCAACTCGACACGCTTATATTTTAACCACAGCTAATAAATCCGCAAGTCTTCGCAAATAGAAGATAATAATGATTTACAGTTTTTTTTCTTTAAACAAAATCGTATGATGTTCCCGATAAAATTAATTAACATTTTATACCAGTTTGACAAATCGTTGAAATTCTTCACAATCAGTCGAGAACCAGAATGTTTAGTCAATTATGTCGTCTCAAAAACAAAGTAATCGGAGAGATTATAGTCAATAAAAATTTAGTAGGCGTGTGCTGCGGAACGTTGTTTTCGTATAGGTACTTTCCGGTTAATTATACACAAGAAATTATTAAATGTTCATGACTTTTGCTCGAGTATGTACGGAACATTTTAAGCAGGTTAGGTTAGAGGTTTTAAATGTATGATTAGCTCAAACTTCAGCGATGAAGTTAATTATAATTTAAACCATAAAAACATGTACAGCTATTAATCAAAAGTATATAATCGTACATTGTAAGATTTATTAGTATCCGATAGAACACGCGATCTATTAATCGACACATTGATTTATCGATTATTCTATACGTTATGAGAGAAATATCGAATTCATGCCAAAGACGGTGTGGACGAGACGTGAATTGAGGTGTATTTCAACTTAAAAGATTATATTTAATAAAAAGAGTTTTAAACAGCTAACTATAAAGTTTATAATTGTGTGGCAATTGTCATGCATTAATTCGCTCACAGTATGGTGCCAGTAAAGTAATATAAAGGAGTCAATGTATTGCTACTGCGTTTGAGAGATGGTATTGAGCCACTTTAGTTCATTTATTACATTAATTTATCAGGTGATAAATTACGAAGATTATTGCGACAGATTGCAATTAGATTTCTTGTACGAAAGCGAATATTTTATATTGGCAGGTGAACATGAATGCAAGAGGACAAATGGAAAAAGAAAACTGCAACCCGTCGGATTGTGTGTTCTTTTTATTTGTTCCTAAATTGGTTTTAATAGAGAAAACTAAATACGATTTTGGAACGAAGTTCCTTATCGCGCGTTGTGAAAGGGGGCTAGACGGAAAAAATTCTTACGAAAAGTTGTCACGACATTTTTTTGCTATTTTCTATTGTAATACACCGGTTCTCGTCCGATCACCGAAGTTAAGCAACGTCGGGCGAGGTCAGTACTTGGATGGGTGACCGCCTGGGAACACCTCGTGATGTTGGCTTTTTTTTTCGTCGTAAGATTGGTGTCGAGAAAATCTATCATACTGTTATGATACCAATTAACATATAAATTAATCGAAAGGAATTTCGTTCCATCCGGGTGTCCCTTGACACCTCTAAAGTTTTTTTACAATGTATCTTTATAATATTTTAGTGCACATTTCCTTCTGTTCTGGTGAGCTAGTTAAAGCATCAAAATGTGATATTCAGCGCTTGTATAGTTTAACATACGACATGAATTAAACGACGCACCTACTTTGATATAAGACTACTATATACTCTCAGAATGAGAAATTTATTTACATGGACGTATTGACTTAATTTTAAGCATATTAAGATTTGCTTTTATCTTCCCTGTATTTATGTGTATTAATTTACGTTGGTAGCTTTTACGAAGTCTAGGCGAAGGCCCAGTAACAAATTTGGAGCATTTTGTCGCAGGTAATATAGTATATGGTGGTCGCTATAGGATTCATTACTTATTGCTTAATGAACCTGTAGTCCATAAGTACCGAGTTCAATTTCCGACGAAACAACATACTTTTAGGCTGCTAGGCACTCAATGCTCTGTAAGAGTCTTCCCTTTCTAAATACTTATAAAGATGGGCCCAAAGTGGGGTTAGGAGACTAAAAAAAAAGAAGCAGAAGTTACCTCGTCAACCTGGTCGAGCCGCTCTCCCGCCCGCAACAAGCTGGCAAGGCGCCCCGCGTCGCCGCGCGCCGCCGCCTCCAGCAGCGCGCCACCCATGCGCTCACAACATCACTGCAACAATCATTATAAACATTAGATATAACGACAAACACGATACAAGACACGGGATTTTCTAGTACAATGATATGTTTATTTCTAAAACACTTAAATATAACTAAAAATACTTTACAAAGTGTAAAACAAAGCACCGTGCAGTCTGTCCGCTTAGATCTTTTACCCGGTTGTGTTTTACGCAAATCTCCGCAGGCTAAAATAAGCACTTTCACAATTTTTGTTCACGACGAATGTTTGTTCGTATCTTTTCCTATAACTGACAAACAGAAAAACACTTACTGTTGGCCACACTTGATTTTAATTAGTAATTTATTCTCTATTTAAAAATGCCTACCTAACTAAAATAATTTCTCACAAAATATAAGTAGGTAAACAATGCAGCAATCACCAACGCATCTTGATCTATACTGATATTTGGATCATATATTTCACATACTTATCTGCGCTAGTCACCTTCTGGATTATGCCATGAACGAGAGCGTTTTTTAAAGTTAGAAAAGGTGAAGGAAAATCCAAGTTTCTTTATATTGAACACTTAATATAACGATGCTGATAGCCATAATCATTTTTTTATAACCATTATATTTAAGTGTTTCTCTGTACTTTAAGTCAAAAGATATTGAATAAACCAGCGCTGCCACTTCATTTTGGCCTCATGTTTCTGCAATTGTTTGATTCATACTCCGTTAATTGACTAGTGTTCTTCAAAAGTTGCTTTACAAGTATTAATAAAAGTAGATTATTATAGGTGCGGTAACAAAAGCTTTCTTAAGCCATAGTTTCTTTGTCTAAGCTGACCTAATGATATATTAGACTTGATATTTACATTCTTTAAAAAGCTGGATTTCGTAGGGAATTTAAAATGATAACTTTAGAGCGCTTTCGCCTCTACCTTAGAACCTAAGAGAGTACCAAGTAGTATTGTAACAATAAGAAATTATTGACGGATCAGTGAGCAGGCGCGCCCTTCCGACCCCAGCCTCTATCAGATGGTTTGATTGACTGCTGAATAGATTTGACGTATTTACAGTACGTTAAGCATGCACCTTTTAAACCTTGGCAAATGTATTTCCTTCATATTCTCTAACTACAGAATAGTAGGAAACAGTACGGGTATTTGGTAATTCTTTTTATATTTGAAGCGACAAATGCCAGTGTAAAAATGATTGGCTATGTTGCTCTTGAAAATTTACGAACACCCGAAGGTGAAGTCCCACAATGGCAATTAGCCACACAATTGAATTACACAATTCAGCATACTCTGCAAATCCGATACCGATAATTAAATTGTAATTCCAGTGGAGTCTCTATAACTCGAACCTCGTTGAGTCAAAATCCTCAGTAGGTATGTCGAAAAAAAATTTCCAACGGAAGGGTAGTTAAACCCCTAAATACGTAAATAATCTCAAACTGTGTATTTCGACTTTGTAATTCGAACAAAATGTCATTTCCCTACGAAGTATTCATAATACATATTTATACTCTGTAACTCGAATTTCAAAACGGAGACTTCGTAAGTCGTGGTTAGTAAAATGTAATGACGTTTTACTTGGGATTGCCCGAAATAATAGCAATAAAACCCAAAGTGAATGTTCGGGTTCGGGGCTTCTAATCTATTATTTATGATTTGCACATGTGCAATGAGTGAACACATAAATTTTTTTAAGTACAGTTTAATTAATAAATATGTAATTCGTTTTATTATGTAACAAATATATACTACAAAACTTAAGTTGAGTTGTTATTCAAATTAGACTCTACCATTCGAAAAATACAGATAGAAATCATGCCTCTGTTAGTCGAAATTTCAACAGTTACATCAAATGTATCTCGAAGTTCTTGTTAAGTTGAAAACTCGTTAAGTCGATTTTTGCGTTTCCCTTGACATTCAAGTTATATATATACAGTGGAATCTCGATATAAATAATCGAATAATCTCGAAAAAAACATCGTGAGAAAACCGACATGTCTAAAGGTGGGAACTGACCAACGTTACGAGGTGTAATGTAACATGTAATGTAATGTTACACAGCGAGCATTCGTGCAGTCAGTACGTCGTGTTACGGGGAAAAACAACGTAACACGACGTACTGACTGCACGAATGCTCGCTGTACAACATTACATTACATGTTACATTACACCTCGTAACATTGGTCAGTTCCCACCTTTAGACCCAAAAAGTCGACGGCGTGTGTCAGGCACTGGAGGCTGATCACCTACTTACCTATTAGATTTAAAAAATGATCGTGAAACAGATTCATGAGGCCCAGACCTAAAGAGGTTGTAGCGCCACTGATTTTATATACAAATAACTAAAACCGGTCGTTATTAAGTCTAGACTAGACTATTGGCTATTATGTGTAATTTTGTTTAAAATACTCAGTTTACTGTGGATCCACTCGTTCGGCTTGTTTTATTAACATAATCGATGTTATGGTTGAAGAACATTAAATTCAACCTTAAATGTAAAATTTAAATAACAAAATTTATTTAGGCTTTTAAAGAATTCTTGCATCAGCTTAGTTGTTCTGGTTGATTCTGAGCGAAACATTAATTGTTTAAGGTTGGAAGGCGCGTAGTAATGTTTTAAACGACTTCGAGTGTGTTACCACTTAGTTCAAGTTACTTTAACTCATCCAGGAAACCTTTGTTTATGTTTCAAGGTATAACTATGATCTATTTACTAGACTATAACACAGCAGATGCTTGCGCGTAGTATATTACCAGTAAAATAGACGAAGGACCAATAATTGATTAATTTCAAAGCTTACTGTATTTTATTATAGCATTTAATATCAGTCAGGTTTAGTGGGATTCTAACTACCTCTAAATTGGATTTTCTTTCTAGTGCAGCTTTATGGTAGGGGAGCCCAAGAGGGGATTTCGGGATTTACTCAAGCGCAGCAGATTAATATATAGGGGGATACCTTGTACCCGGTTAAGTACCTCCACAAAATATGAGGCCCATATATAAAGCCGCACGTGAAGGAGACAGGATCAGTTTAGTAAAAAAAAATTGACCATCAGAAATTCCCGAGCGCGTCAGATTAAGGTAGGGTGAGTTAATTACATCCTAAAAAGTGTATATTCCACTAATCTGACAATTTGAGAGTGACGGAAAAAAAGGGGAGGGCAACAAAGTTGTAAAAAAAAAACGTCATCTCGACATTCTCGAGCGTAGCTAATTTTTTTTTTATTTTGAAGGAAATAATTCAAGAATAATGAAAAATATATAATCTGACGATTTCCGCAAGCCGAAATAACAAAAATTCGTCGATAAAGTTAAATGCGTGCAGCTGCGTGATGCCTACATTTCCTTAAACCGATCGGAATCTACTAAACGGCGTTCTAAATATTTCCCTCAAAATTACATTTCCTGTGAATTTGAACCGATTCGGACCGATAGATTTTGAGAAATTTTGAAAAATCTTAAAAAAATAAGAAATATTTTTTTTTAAACTGGTTTCTTTATCGATCAACTTCAAAAACTAATCCGCCTTTGAGCTTGAAAAACCACGTCGATCGCCACCAAGCTGGTCAAAAGCGGTTGATTCGTTCGAGAGATATCGTACACGAAAGAAACCCGAAAAAGTGTTTTTTCGGGATTACTCCGAAATTTGTGGTTCGATCAATTAAAATTGAAATTATTTATGAGGATGATAAAACTGCGTCGAATGCCGCCAACCGCGTGAAAATTGCTTGATCCATTAAAAAGTTATTGCGGTTTGAAAATTCCAAAAATAGTGTTCTATGAAACTTCTATCAGACTTTCGAGCTGGGAGAGCTCAAATGCATAGAAATGTTATTTCTTTGAACTCAGCGAGCTCAAAATATCAATTTTAAGCGCCCAGGAATGGAATTAGCGGGAAGTTGCAGGGATGGCCCTTTAGGTGAACCGTTTTTCTATTTTTTTTTTGTCAGATCAGGCGAATCCCTCTAGATAATCGTCAGATTATGAGACAGTACGTTTAGAACATAAAGATGAACCACATATATCTTAATCTGACGCGCTTGAGTATTTCAAAATTGCGATTTTTTTTTGCAAATTAAGAAAATGGCTGTGGGTTTGCGTCCCATCGAAATCGTCAGATTAGTGAATGAGAGCTTTTTTTTGGTGCACTTAACACTCCCTTAGAAAATCTGACGCGCTCGATAATTTTTTTTTTTTTTTAATTTTCAACCCTTAAATACAACCACCCGCATCATGCAAACGATCAGATTAACATACGTACATTATTAAAAATACGTAGGGCATAGATGCTATCAATATCTGACGCGCTCGAGGATGTCCATGCAACAGTTTTTTTTTACATATTTAACAATCTATAGTCGCTTCCCCCACCGATGAAAAGGAATTTATCATATAACATTTTTTTCTTCTTTTTATCTAAGCTTTGCATCCCAATAGGTCTCTACGACGCTCGAGTAAATCCCCATTTAGCATCGTGGGCTCCCCTACCATTACAACGTTCAATGAAATGTTATCTCTAGTCCAACACCCGTTGTCAGTTGTCACGCAACATGACGCGTCATATTATTACGACTTGACCTATGGCAATCGATTGACGACCTGTCAGGCACAGAGCGCTGAACTTGAAGAAAAAATATCGATACAACAAATTAAAAAACAGGTCGTAGCGCCTGATAATTATTAATGTAAATAATCATTGTAAAAATAAATAGTAATTATTAGACTAGGTTATTCCGTATTCCGCTATTTACCAAGAACTCATAAATGAGTAAAATGCAATATGTACAGAAAGTTCTAGTCACGATTCTTATAGCTAATATTTATGTCTCCATCATTATTCAAGCTCATTGTCTTTCTGACGACGGACCAGTGTTATTTGACCTGCCGTGATGGAATTTTGATGAGATTATATCAGATTTTTTGTATACTATTGTAATGATACCCTATGTGGATGCATGGTGACATTATAATTATCGTATCTGTGGTAAATTTTAATATGAATTTGACATTTATAACTATTTTGCCTATTTGAAAGCAGTTGTATATTTTAGTGTCTGGTCTTTTAACTCATTTGTATGTATTAGTAATTTGTAGCACAGTGTTGGCCTAGTCGATTCAGCGTGCGACTCTCATCCCTGAGGTGGAAGGTTCGATCCCCGGCTGCGCACCAATGGGCTTTCAATGTGCGCATTTAACAATCGCTCGAATGGTGAAGGAAATCATCGTGAGTAAACCGGCCTTAGACACAAAAAGTCGACGGCGTGTGACAAACTGATTTATTTTATTTTAAATTTGTATTGTTTTCCTTTAAGTCATCTTAATATATATAAATTACGTGTCACGTTGTTTGTCCGCCATGGACTCCTAAACTACCGAACCGATATCAATCAAATTTGCACACCGTGTGCAGTTTGATCTAACTTAAAAGATAGGATACCTAACATCTCAATTTATACCCGCATTATTATTTTATTGCAAACATTTGTTTATTATTTGATACAATTCACACAGATGGCGCTGTGTTAGAAGTACCAACGTTTCACATAAGTTCTCCTACCGTTGCCCTTGAATAGTTTACTACTATGTAATATAACAAAAACCTTAACCACAGCAACGCTTGGCCGGTCTGCTAGTATATATATATATTGATGAAGTACATGTGAAACTATTTGAAAATAAAAAAAAATCTTTCTAAACCAATTATTAGTTTAAATACAATAGTACTCATAAATTAATTACACGGCTAAAGTGGACCTTGTCGTAAACATTATATGTAGTAGGTAGACTTTTGGTAGATTAAAATGTTACTTTAAGTGGTACGGAGCGAATTGTGTATATCTTTATAGACTTGTTAATTTTATTATCATAATTTGGTGAAGAAGAAGAGATGATAAAGAACACATTTTAAATCGATAATAGCTTTTCAAAATGAATTTTGTATTTCGTTCAAATTTATTTATGCTCGATAAATTAATTTAATTAACGACAGATGCATGGACTGCGTTAAGCGACGCGAAACGGAAGGAAGCTGATGTCACGTAACTGCGTAGATAATGTATAACTTTCATTCGTTTGCAGATGTTGCCAACCTTTTAAAATGCGTATTTATTTTTCACTAAATACCTAATAAAAAAAGGTTTTATTCTTAATTCTGTTACGATTTCTTTCTTGCTTCCATTTTCGAAAGTCCTTAATTATTCTAGAGTGTGGTATTCGTAGCTATTTGAACGTCTTGTGATACAGCCTATACGGTGGCTTATCAAGTATTGTAGGAATGAGAGCCATAGTAGAATAGTCTAGGGACTTACTAGAAATAATTTGAACATTTAATTTCTAGATTTGTTTCATTTATTATTATGGATCCGAAATTATTATTTTGCGAATTGAGCCTAGGATCATACATTGGCAAGATTGTTTTAGACTAAGTCATGAAAATAGTGCAATGCGAAGGGGCCGATGGCTGGCCATGCATCATACTCGACTCGAGAATGTAAGTGCGTGCTCCTATTTCACCTTGCCTACTGCTGATAGAGGACGAATGTTTGGTTTTAAATTTTATTAATTAACTATAAATACTTAAAGATGTCATATGGAACAGTCTTGGCGATTAAAAAAAGTGGCGGAGAGTTTATTGCCAGTTCTTCTCTACGACTTTGATTTGAGAACTGGCAGTAAATGTAATATTAGAAGCATTTAGCATTGAATTTGTATTTCTTTATTGACGTTCATAAATGTACATTGTGTTACCTAAATGAATAAATGATTTTGAATTTGAATTATTTTATTATTTTTTAAGAAATTAACTCGAAGCATCGCTTTCTCACTTGTAATACTGAGCTGGAGCAATAATAAATTGCCATTAAAGCAATAACCAAACGATGACATAAAAATGCTTTTACATTTATATATTTACAGGTATTAAACAGGTTTAGAATCAATGATTGAATTATCCATAATATAGTCATTATGCTAAACAGTCAGCATTAAATTTTTATAATTAGGCCTTGTGAAACTTTTTGATATTCAAATATTCGGACTATTAATTATCTATAAACACGGTTGTAAATACTATTCGTATATTTACATAGATAATATATATTGCCGTAAATGTAATGAAAACGAGGTGCTGCGATAAAAAGTAATTTGTCGGTAATGTCTATGATTTATGTGGTAATTACATTATTTAAAGAATGGTTTCTAGTAGTGATCAATGTACTAAAAGTTATAAATTTCTTGTTAGATTGAAAGCCGAAAACTGTTACCGCAACATCTTTGCTCTATCAAACAGGCCGTTTAGGTTACGTAACCTTAGCGGTAGTAAAATATCGTTTATTCAATTTATATGAAACTTCTTACTATGACATCGTAACTGAGACTAACCTGTGAGAAGCTTTAAAAGCTCAAAATATGACACAAGCCATTCTAAAAAGTTATTTTTGCTAAATTTTTTTAGGATCAAAGTGGAGTGAAAATTTTATTGAAATAACTTCAAATAATAAAGTTACTATGTCTGATATAAACGAATGTAATTAGATTTAGGATGTTTTAATTTTAAGATTACTTAACCACCAATTATAATACGAATACCTACTCGTTAGTAGAAGATAAATAGAACTTTCGATTCCAGTTCTCTTTTCAGATCTTGTCAATTCAAGACACTAATTAAACGTCTCGTGTTTCTCATTAATATGGCGGTGTAAACGTTGTCTATCTCGCCGGACAATCGAATGCAAACAGATGTTGATATTTTTTTGTTTTTACGACGTTACGTTTTTCGTATGTAAGGTATTAAACATTTACCTTTGTTTGTCTTTACGCGATTACTATAAATTAAAAAAAAAACCCTTCCTAAACGGATGTATTACATTGGATAGAGTGCTTTTCAGCAGTCTTTGTATATGATTGCTAGACTAATATGTTATAAATAAAAGTTTATATTTGTTAAATCAGTTTTATTTCAACTTCCAAAGATCATTACGCCTTTATGTATCAGTTTAATGGAAAGCGGTGACAAAATCACCTTAATAACTGTCACTGTTACTATATTGAACTATGGTTATTTAAAAATAAATCAGTGGCGCTACAACCTTTATAGGTCTGGGCCTCAGATGTATGTATCTATATCTAAGATATCTAATAGGCAAGTAGGTGATCAGTCTCCTGTGCCTGACACACGCTGTCAAATTTTTGGGTCCCAGGCAAGCCGGTTTCCTCACGATGTTTTCCTTCACCGTACAAACTAGTGTCAGATGTAGACAGAAAGTCCATTGGTGCTCAGCTGGGGATAGAACCTACGACCTCAGAGATGAGAGTCGCACTCTCAAGGCCAACACCGATACCACCGAAATACCTGACCACATAACTTACTTATATAATTAACATGCACGGATCACTAAGTCTATTATAAAGACTTAGTTTCGGAGAATTTAGCATAGTTGCTTGGAATTACGCTTTCAAGCTAAATGTAGGTCATCGTACTCAAATTCTAATAACAATACAAACTGTCAAAGTGATAACCTCTCCGTCGGTTAAAATAATTGGTTCCGATTGAATTACAGACCACGTAATGGCTATTTCCGATTGAAATACATAGTCGCCCTTAACGAGATAATAAACTCTTACGACGATAATGCGTTAATTAGGAAATAACTTTATAATTGCTAAAATAAATTCTCCATTTTATAGTATGGCTAATTAGGTATTTATGGTTTAAGTACATTGTATATACGCGGTACGCGAATTGTGATTTAATTAAGACAAGAATATCAAATCGTTTACCAGGCGAATTCTTGGCGAAATAATTTTTTTTCGATTTAGTTGCCAACGAAGGCAGGTTGTGTACATTTGAAATTGAATCAATTTAACACGCTCATAAGTGAATTTTAATTTAGAAATACTTATGAATGATGTCTTTGTTTATACGTTAAGACATACAGCTCTATTACACCAAACAGCTTTGTTACAATAGAGCTTTTTGGTTTGTTTTTGAAGCGAAAATTAACCTAAAATTCCGAAAAAAGTTCAATTCCGTTCAGTTACCGTGAACTATGAAAGTAC
The DNA here is from genome assembly GCF_905475465.1 of Pieris napi. Lineage (NCBI taxonomy): Eukaryota > Metazoa > Arthropoda > Insecta > Lepidoptera > Pieridae > Pieris > Pieris napi. The sequence continues at coordinate 10,334,722 of NC_062255.1, forward strand.
TGGGCCAATTTCCAAAACTATTTCATAACTAGAATGCTAACCAAAATTTAAAAACAATAACAATGTCAAGTCGTAGCCGAGACAGGACGCTTGCGGACTAATTGCGTCTCTTTTTATGTTTTATCAGATTATAATTCTGTCTCAAACACAAAATAAACGTTATACTACGTATTTGGTATTAAGTGAGTTGTTTTTATATATGTGGACAATATTTATAAATGTGGACATTAGCCATAAACAATCGTAAATTATAAACGGTACTTGATCTAGATGGAGATACAGAAAAAGTAGAGATACCTATCCAAGTATCGATTTTCTACATATATTCAATTGATATACATTATTTAAAAGCTTGCTTTTGTATAAAGCTTTCACTTTGCCTTGCTTTGACGCTTGATTCAGGTAATGTATAAAATACATACAAATCGTTTTGTCAAGCCCTTAATTCAATTACAGGTTTATTTCAACGTTTAGTAAAACATTTATAAGATGTAATTAATACAGCTTATGGCAGAGTTGGTTTTGTTAAAGGATAATTAACGGATAATTTGGTAAAGGTTAAAAAGAATAAACTACTTTACATTCCGTAATAGCTAACGTGTATCATTAAATAATATGTTGCTTATTTACTAAACTTTTTGATTTATGTGTTGTGGTTTATCAGCTATGTGTGAAATTAAGTATAAGTAGGTATGTGTTTGTTCGGTCATTGCAAGGCATTGTTAAAAGGGGGTAGTTTAAAATTGATCCACAAGTCTACCGTCACTTTCTTGCTATGCAATATCTGCCTTTGTTTGCCTCCATTATCGGCTGTGACAATTTAGTGCCGTGCCGTGTTCTGTGTGTACCATAGCAGAGTATAAGGTGGACTAAACTGAATGGATCAAAAGCTATTTTTAACAGTGCCTTGCAATGGTTAACATTTTCTCTTTATTCGAAATAATACATCTTTTATAACATTTAAATTGAAACATTACAACTTGGCCCCTTCAAACTGACAAGTTAACAAATGATGTACAAACAAGAACAACAAAATCCCGTTACTAAAGATAAAAGGTTACTTTAATTATGCATACTACAACGGTAATACTGGGGTTTACTTTTCTCTGTATTCATAGCGGGCCATGGGGTATTTCTTCATTTGTTTCACCCACACACTCACATCAGTAGATATAATGAAATAGTACTGATATTCAATAATTTAGCATTATTCAATCATATGCTAAAGCTATGTATTATACTTTAATAACATCAGTTTTTATATGCTTGAAAAATCTAAAAAATCGTGTTAAATTTGTAACATAAGCATTTATTTATTTCAACTACCTTATACATACATATAAAAAGCAGGTTACTTTAGTTATTAGGCTACGCGATCATTTATATGACACTTTGATATGAAACATGACAAAATAAAACTGGTAACATAAATTATAGGAAGCCAACTGGCAGTCTTATCACTAACAAGCTATTTATTCCAGGCAACGCTATTATAGAGGGGTAAAGTACAATGAGTGCATAAATAATTAACATAAAAAAAACATGTAACACTAACTATAACTAAACTTAAAAAAAAATATATAAACAAAAATGTAAAAGATCTATCGAACATAGTGAAGGTCCCATACAATATTGATTAAATGTCATATGAATCTATGGCCTTCGTGTTTATTACACGATATCATGAATAACCTTGAACTCAGTATAATAAATAAAGCTCATTATGAAATATCAATATTAAACATGAATAATATCATAATGGGGTTGCAACGGGGATCATTATTTCTACAATCACAGTTTACTTTATTAATTAGTCCTAGTAAAAACATACGTATCATTCTAGTCATAAAGAAAATGTTCGATCATTTTGGGAATTTGCGATACGAAAAGAAAATCTATGTTTTCACTAATAATTTTTATTGCTTCGCAGTAATAAAAAACTGCTGCAGTTTATACTTATGTATGAAAATTAGAATCTATGTAATTCTTGACACCACGGGCCTAGTGAGAAGATTGAAAAGGACAAAACCACTTGAATTAGTGAATTAGTGTTAGTGCACGTTAGTCTAAGTGCTAAACAGTGGTAAGAAAAAAAATGGAACACAGGAATAGAGCGTCTTCCCCTTAAAAGACTGTAAGTTGTATTACTGGACGCTTTCTTATGTTAAATATCCTTATTAGTAAATTAGGTTAGACTTAAATTAGTTAATTAGTCTTAAGTTAGGCTAGATCGTAATGTTCCATGATGACACAAAAAAATATTCACAATTCCAATTACCCAATTTAAAAGTTCACAAACAATGAATGCGTGGGATTACTATACTGTTGCTTATCTTTAAAGTTATTGTATTCTCGGCCTCATAGTAGGTGACAAAGTAATAAATTGCCACGCCCACGTCATGTTTTTACATTTTAATACCTCTATATCATCTATTATAAAATCGACATGACTGTTTATAACATATACTATAAAATAAAGCTGTCATAACATATTTTTTTAATATGACGGAAAGAAGTATAGCAGAATCAGGCATAAAAGCATTCTAATGAAGAAAGCATTATCTAAAGCAGTCCAGCAGACTTTTAATGTTATATTCAATACATATGAGTTAATATAGTTGTTATCCGTTACTCATCATCTAATAAACGGATTATTCATATCATATAAGTTTTAAAAGTTCATAAAAAGTACTCTATCAGAAACATAGGGTCATTTATTATATCATACAAAGTTGCAAACATAGTACATATTTCTATTGTCTATAAATAAGAGAAGTGACACTTATTATGCGCACGCGTCGTTAGGTATGCCAATATACAAATATTTAATAAATTGTAAACGTGTTTACACTTAATTAGACATTAATGAAATATAACTCCCTATTAGGTTCGTACTTAAAGTTGTCTTATTTTTCAAAATTTCAAACACGTTAATTAGGCAATTTTAAGGGATTTTGAAACTACTAAAAAGGACAAGTCTAGCCTAATTGTAAAAATAAAGAGAAAGACAATCCAACTTGTTACCAAAAACATATTACTGGTTTCCCACAAGCATGTAAAGAAACTCCATTATTGCACTCCAGGGATTCGAACCTCGGTGGAATCGCTCCCTTGACCACTAGTCTGACTGTTATTTTTGTATATTTGAAAGCTCTTGAAATATATCAGTTTGATTTATATAAGAATATAGACATAAATTCAGTTTAAAGCTTTTTGTATCCATCGCAATAGATCTCCGTGATTTATGGACCGACCATTCTTGATCATTTTATTAATTTATTGTAATCCTGTTTAATATTTTACTTACATGAGCAAGTAAATGTTTTTTAATTCTTTTTTCTATTTTAGTTTAGTAACTGTTTTTGAAATTTTATTTTTATTAGCATAGTTACGTATTCCTTGTAACTTCCCTTAGGTTTTTTATCTATTTCTTTACTAGTGTTTCCTGGAAGAAATCGCTTGTTTATGTTACCTGTTTTTTGTCATATATTTTATTTCATATCAAAGTGTTATATACGTAAAACTATGTACAGTATGTACTTAGTTTTACATATCTGTGACTTAGCCTGAATTGAGATCTTAATAAGTATCTCCGAAAATATTAATAAGATATAAAAATTCAAGACACAATCGATTTATTGCTTCATTCCAAACATTTTACGACTTCTGTTATACTTCACACAATAATTTATCGTTTTAAGGCTTAACTCTTAAATTTTAGACATTTAAGATGCAAAAAGATTGATTTATCTCTAAATGACTCAATCACGGAGACGAATAAAATGAAGCAATTCTTAAAACATGTTACAGAAAACGGTGTTTTTATGTAAAATCATAGATAAGACGGTGGTTAGAAAAATACGTTTATATCGCATTTTAGATAGTACATTCGATTTTCTAATTAAAAATACATGTTTCATAATCTGTGGGATATTCTTCTGCTCTTTATGGTGCCGACGCAGACGATTCGAACACCATTTTAGATAAAAAGGGTCTCTTGTCTATTAAATGGCACACGTTGAAATAATCTTTAGATAACGAAAGACGGGGTTATAGGTATGTAGAACTAACAGAAGTATTTTTTATCTTTATATTGGGTTTTATTTGAGCTAATAAAGATTATTAAGTATTCATTACGTTTAAGTAGATTTTAGTTAGTAAAAAAATAAAAATGTATCACGCTTAATTTGACTTTTTTCTAAACTTTATTATATTATTACAAATGATGGCCTGGGTGATCTGTGTGTTAGGCTCAGAAGGCTGTTCTAACTAAAGAGACATCAGTATAACAGGTGCAGAAGTGTGTCTGTCGGTGCCCTTTTGTGTGTTACGGGAACATATCTTTATAGATATAATTCGGATTTGAATGAATTTTTTCGTAAGCGTTTGGGTGGCGCCTTGGATCTATGAGATGCTAGGTTATTTATCTATACTACAACAACAACAGCCGGTATGAGCCTTAGATAGCTTAACCGTTATTTTATTTTACCAATGACCTGCCGTGTGAAGCCGGGAAAGATCTCTAGTTCTTTATTCAAAACTACCAATGCTTGTCTTATTATTGTCTATAGCATATTTAGGACTAAAAGCATGAATGATTCATCATTTTAACTTAAAACTAAATATACTCTGTCATTAATTAAGCACAGATTACAACGCCAATAAAAAGAAAATTATAGTATCCTATTTAAAGGGACCGTGACTCTATGAAATAACTTCATTTAAATGAGATGATTCTGCTTATAATAGACAAGTGACTTTCAAATCTGTCCATCATAATTTCCGTATAAGAAAAGAATAAATTAACAATTTTCAAATTTCATTGTTCACTTTTGGCACGCGTTTATTATTTAACTTGATATTATTGTTTAGGGTAATTACGTTGATTTAAGAAATCGGTTCTAAACTATTTTTAAATATCTTAAAAAAGGTAGCTGATTATTTCAAAATTTTATATAGGTACATAATATCTAATCTGAATCGCTTACATACATACATTTACATTGTTATAAACTAGACCACAGCTACACCATAATAGAAAAGTTGAAATAAAATAATAGCCACGCACGCACTGTACAATATACTTTCATTTACTTAAACTCAAAATAACTTTACTCGTATTATTCGTTAAATTGATTCTAAATTTACATTTACTACCAGTTCGCAAGTCAAAGGCGTAGAGCGGACAACAAGAACTGGCAAGAAACTCTCCGCCATTCATTTTTAATTACGCCAAGTTTGGAGTCGTACAAATTGTTTAAACTGGAGTAAATCAATCCCAAGGATTAGGATATTTAAATAATCGAAAAATTTATGAAAAGCTGTATTAATTAATTAACGTTTAACGAGAGTTTTGAATTTATTCAGTGTCAATTCTCTAATTCTTTAAAAACAATACTCTGTTTGCTTGTGACAATTGTTAAGTTACGAAAATTGCTTATCTTAAAAATCTATATTTGTTGACATATCTTTATGTGTTTTGTATTTGTATGCACATCACAGACACAGAGGTCGACGCCTCCATTCGGTACCATACGTTGTGGCCAATTTAATAAGAACATACAAACAAATGATTAAAACATACGTTTTAATATAGCGAACGCAGTGCAGTGGGTGGTGGTGACTCTGCTGCGACCAGTGCTCACTTATGGTTAAACCTGGGCCCAATAATGATTCCATGTTTGTGATGACGGTGTTTGGCGTATTTGCTACAATGAAGAACTTTATAACATCCTTGACGACGCCAACATCGTTCAATTCATAAAATGCAACAGGTCCAAGTGGTTGGGACATGTGCACCGAATGGCGGACGACAGAACTTCAAGGTCCTTACTGAACTTACAATCTGGTGAGAGAAAACCCGGTATACCGAGGTTGCCTCGGTGGGATGGAGTTTGCAAGGAACTCGAAACAATAGGGGTTCGAAGTTCGTCGCAAGAATTACTAAATAGATTGCGATGGCGAAATATACTTAAGGAAGCTAAGGCCCACAAGGGCCGGTATAGCCATTGATGAAGATTATGAGACCGTAGGGCTAATTGAAATATAATAAGTGGAATAATTATTTTCACACATAATAACCCTGAATGTATTTAATGGTGAGGTGAAAATAACGTTTATTTAAGACAATGGCAAGCGTTTCACACAAAACTATCGTTTAACGTTGATGCGCTAAATTTCTCACTGGTCTAATATTTAAACAGAAAGTTGTTGAAAAGAAAATTTACGTTCGACTTACATTATTACTTTCTAGATTTTTATCGATAGCGCGTGGCGATTTTTATGATGGCGATAAGATTAGTTTAGATTAGATTGGACGCATAGTCTAGAAAATCTAACCAAGGTTGTACGCAGTTTTTAAATAGTGCCACTATACTTACTTGTACCTAATGTTTTCATATTAATAAAACTTATAGATTTTCCAGATTCAGACAATTTCCAAGCAGGAATGTGAGCCTAGTCTCCTTATATAAGCGCCCACGAGTTACCAGGTTGTCAGGAAAGGTGAATAGGCTAATTGCTTGTTCTAGGCTTCGTTCGCCAGTCACATAAAATATACAAAGATATGTTGGCTTTATGCCTCGAGCGAGTGACCAGGATGTTAGGAGAGGTGAAGAGGTCAATCATTTGATTCAGTCGTATAGGGTTTACACTAGATTGCTAGATTCATATTTTTATCTAACGTTTAATTAATTTTAGACTTGATCTTTACAACCAATTTAAAAGTATTAAATATTCCATCACACAATAAATATTAATACGTATATTAAATTATTTATTGTACACAAGAAAAGTATAAACAAAGTTCCTAAAAATTAGGCTACATAGATTAAAAAATAGACAATTAAACAAATAGTAAACTACGCCTTGGAATTGTATTCATTTCACGAAGTTAGACCCCTCTTAAAGCAAGTACTTGTAAGGGAAACCTAACAAGCTGAATGCAGCGTAAATTGCACTATTGTTTGGGTAATTTTGTTTGTGTGTCCCGCCAAGTGACAATTGACAATGCATTTGAAAACTCAAGACAGTTATAGGTACAAAACAATTAAATCTCAATGTCAATGTATAAAACGTAAAAAAATCCCTTTATGTAATTAAATATATTTTACATTACGCCCACGTAAAACAAATCTCCATTAGTGAACTATGAATAAAACAAATGGCATGTCACATTAATTACTGAACTACTTTAATTAGAGCTAAGAGGCCATTAAATCGGAATAAACTCAGTACCAATTAATCAGAAAGTAGGTTCTTTGGGGTTCACCGCGGGCGGCCTTTTGCTCCCAGGCCTGGCAATTAATCTCCCTTTCTTCCTCGCCCGATTAATCAGTGAATGAGACCACAGTCTATGCAACGAATACAATTGAAAACGTCCTCTAGGGTAAGAATTTAAACCGAAAAATGAAAGGATACTTTCTATTTGATATCAATTTATGGTTTAAGTTTATTTAATTTGGTCAAACGCATCTCTAGTCAAATGAGCGTTGACACGCGATATAATTTTAGTAAGTAACGTTTTATCTACAAAGTAATGATAAAAATTATTAAGGAAATCAAAACGAATTTAAAAAGTTTGGTCCCTGTGGCAGTGTACCTTTAACGCTGGCAGCATTTCCTCGCTGTATTGCTATACTTACCTATTCGTTGTATAAGTATAGTTACGTTACGTTTACGTTTTATCTTGCTTCTTTCTTCCCAGAGATAAAACAGAAGACAAAAACATGATTAGGATTCACACACCATCTAGTTCAATGACGCGACAGCTAATTTTCGGCTACTTCATGAGAAGTATCTACGGTTATCATATGGTTCTTATTTCTCCTAGATTAATTTTGAAATGAATGTGTGAATAACGGTTAATGTTAAAAGTCCACAGACAGATCTCCACTTTTATAATTCGTTCATAAAAAGGCATTATGAACGCTCTGAAAATGGTTAGTTAATGAAATTTAGTTTCAAATTAATGATTGTGGTATACGTATACTGTAGTTCTTTCCTCACTGTTATTTCTACGTCCTTCACACTGTTTGCATCAATACCTTAGAAAAATAGATAAGATGTGTCCACAGACGATAATTTACTGAATAAAAATCATTTAAATGAGATGAGAAAACACTGATTTTGTTTTAGTCTAAGATATTTTACGATTATTTTTATTAACATAATAAATTTTCGTAGTTATTTGTTTAATATCTCACGAGGGTATCACTTTATGCGCTTTAATAATTTACCTACTGGATACTTGTTCGAAATACATATTTCGATTTCCATACATTTTCATGAGAAATCGTAATATTTTAATTCACTTTCTTATATTTTTTGCCAATATATTTATTAGTTACGCCCGCGATCGTATAATTTCTTAGTGTTTGTGCGTATTTTGAAACTCAAAGTAAAGTATTTGTATATATAATATATTATAATATATGTATCAGTCTAACCACTTATTGTTCCCATACTAATTTTCTTCATATCCTTATTTAATAAACTAACTAACTAAATGAACAATGGTCACCGAACCGTTCTTTGTGGTACATGGTGTTAATTTTTTGATTTTAGGTTGTAATAGGTTATAAATATTTCAGAGATTTATGTTGTTTCTTCACTTTCTCACTTTGAATAAACAAAATACATCCATAATTAAATATTTAATTTTTATTACTCTGGTGTAATTTTAAAAATAATCTTGACAAACATCAACAACAATCTTTAATTATATAAGGGGCTTATGTTTAACGAATAATTCTGTAAATAAATACCGATGTAGCACGAAGAGATGTATTTAATTTATTTCAATTTTCAGAATCATTTTGTTATATTATATCTTAAACTCTATGGTAATAAAAAACAAATGGGTTTAATAAAAACTTAACCTATTAAGTTAATACTAAGTAGTTTATTAATAGCATTGTTTTACGCGCGATATTGAGGCATAAGCAAATTTGTTCTATAAATACAATAAAACAAATACAAATTGTTTAAAAATAAACATATAACACACATACCTATGTTATTTTAAAATTGCAAACGTGTATTTTGAGTGGCAATTCATCGTCACTAAATAATTGAGTAACTTGACCTCCTTGGCTACTGACGATCGCAATGCCTCTTAGGTAATGGCTATTTAGGAACATAATGACAATTATTTGTGTTTGAATAATAAAAGTCAACAAACATTTGTAACGTCAAATTACCAATTCTAATGCCTTTTAAAAAAATATGGGAAATGAATAATGTAAAGTCTAGAAGCCTTTTTTATTATTAAAAAAAAAAGTGGCGGAGAGTTTATTACCAGTTCTTCTCTTCCGTTCTACGCCCTTGATTTGAGAACTGGCAGTAAATGTAAAATTAGAATCATTTAAAATTTAATATGTATTTCTTTATTGACGTTCATAAGTCACATGGGTACTTTAGTAAACGGTACTAATAAATAATATTTAGATTTTGTCTCTCTGTCGAATTATCATTACGCTGTAAAATAACGAAATAGATTGCTTAGTAAAAAGATTATGACGAATAAGGGGTATGAGTTCAAGGCACTCTTTAATTCTACTGTGCAAGGTTGTTTCAACATTCTTTGTAACTCGCAAACTATAATTCAGCCTCCAACTTACTGATGACTTTGAGATTTTAACTGTGAGTGGGAAGGTGTAAGTGACACTTGACACATGTTATGTATATACAAATAGAAATGACAGTCACTGTAGAGAAATTCGCTTAGCTACAGTTTTCACATAAATCAATCACAATGTTTACTATCAGTAGTAATAACATCAATAGCAGAAGAAATGGTCTGGTCATGTAACACGATATCTAGATGTACAATTAAGACAAAACAATAGAAGCGACCACCTGGGAAAAGAACTGTGGGGAGGCCAAAAAGAAGGTGGACTGATTATACTAATTATACTAATAGAAATAGCAGGCAGAGACCTGCAGACTTTTGGCAAAGATAGAGACTGGAAAGGGTTGGAGAAGGCCTTCACCCATGAGGGTTGACTTAAGGATATGGGAATAAAAAAGGCTTAATTATTATTAATTTCAATAGAGTCTATTTGGTATTGTTTGACTATTCACTGTGATGGGTCTAGTCTTTTTTTTATAGAACAGGGGGCAAATGGGCAGGAGGCTCATCTGATGTTAAGTGATACCGCCGCCCATGGACACTCTCAATGCCAGAGGGCTCGCGAGTGCGTTGCCGGCCTTTTAAGAATTGGTACGCTTTTCTAGTCTAGCGTTACGTTCGTACTTTCCCAGCCCCTAGGTACTTGTTTTAATAGAGACCCGCGTCTATGATTAAACTAATGTTGTTGACTAATCATTCCTTTTGTTCTAGAACGGGGGGTAGATTCCTACCCTCATCTTGGACATTGTACTGTAAACATAGATCACGTGAAGACATAATGTGTAAAATTTACACAATATGTCCACTGGAAAAGTATTTTCATAATTTTTATTTATACAAATTTTTTATCTTATCAACGAAGTTTTTATATAGCTTTTACGTGTGCCAAAACCAGCGAAGCAGTAATTTCCCACGCTTTAAAAGTGCGTGGCACGGAAAAGATGTATGTTCTACTTTAGATAACAAACACCGTATTTTGTAAACTCGATTGCAACACGATATCACACATTTGCTGCAAAGATGTGAATTCAATAATGGTTTGTACATGTTACATAGTTTTCCTTTTGATTAATGGTACGTCTTGTGCATAATTGTTGATGAAGAAGATGTATTCAATGTTCTATATATTATTATTGTTTACAGTGTATAGTGTTAAAGGAGTGAAATGGGAAAACATAAGGTGTTCCGCTGACACTATCCAAGAGGTTCCAGAAGGTAATTCGCCTGATGTTGGTCGATTTCCATGGCTTGGTATTGTGCAACATAATTTTTGTAAGTTTATAGAAATGTGTTTCAAAATTTAAGAAATTATTAAAACCTGCACGGCGCACAGCCGGTGTTTCGTCAGTGCCCCGTTGATACCCTCCAAAAAAAAGGGACTAATTATCTGTAATATATTTATGAAAGACTTTAAATTTTATATAATAATATCTATCAAAGATAACGAATGAAATCTTTTTCGGTATATTTAAATGTATTTATCCTAAATTTATCAAATTTCATTGATAGACCACGATTTGAAAGCATATAATATACCTGCAGCATAAAAAACATGTCTGATGTAAACCTCTGAACTCCTCTTTCTTGTTTCCAAGAGAATAAAGTCGCGGCCCATAGCTAGTTTACTACATTACATTATAGATATGTCGATTTAGCTAGAAAAAATTAAATAACTCTCTACATAGTAGCTTATCATTTTAAAAATCAAACACACCACTACACGCAATACTCGTCGAGCGTCGGCGAGTTTGCTTATCTTGCCGAAGCCGCGTACAAATTATTTGAATTATTTGCAATTATTTAATCGATAAATCAAAATCTAAAATTCTTAATATGAGCGCGTTTACCCAATTCAAAAGGGCATTAAAGATACAAATCAGAATGAGCCCAGTAGACTAAAATTGGGACGGCTGATGGCGACGTGTATCTCGTTCGTATAAACATATTAAGTTTCACATGTAAATAAAATACATTTTTTTTGTAATGAGAAATAAATTTCTTTGAACATAAATATATATGAATATGATTACATATTTACATCGCAAGCTATATTATGTTTTAGATATCGGAGGAGCAAATAGATTTGCAATTACGAGTGGGATTCTTATCCACCCAATATATGCGATAGCCCCAGCTGAGGATATTGCTAGAATACAGCCTGGATCTTTGACGTGAGAATTTAGTGAAAAATCTAATTTATATTTTCTGTCAAAGTCAATTACATATTATGTATAAATATACAATCTTTATTAATAATCCAGTGGCGCTACAACCTTATATGTTACTTTGATTATTTTTTAATTCATAGACAAGTAGGTTATCAGTCTGTCTGTTCTCTCTGGTCGGGTATCTGGTCACACGTCATTGATTTTTGAATTTGAAACATGCCTATTTCCACACGATGTTCAGCTTTACCGTACGAGGGAGTGTTGACAAAAACAGCAGGGAATCGAACCTACGATCTCAGGGATGAGAGTCGCACGCCTAAGTCAACGCAGCTTTATATATTAATATAAAACATAAAGTAAACTAGCCCATGCTTCAATAGTAATACTTATTTAAGTAGTCAGAAAACGTTTACTAATGGCGAATCATGAGTGTTATTTAAATACCAATGCATCCTTTAGTAACAACACACAATTCATAGTATGGCAAAGTGCCACAAACAAATACGTGATGCCGGTGACAGAATACTTTTTACATTCTGAATTTGAAAAAATAACCTACGCTACCATCGCGATGCTGCAGCTGAACACCCGAGGAAAGACTGGTCTTGGCGAAGTATCAGGTAAAATATTTGCAGAAAGTTTACAAATGATGAAAGAGTAGAAAAGTTCTCGGTCTTTCGGAAAAAATCTTATACTTTATTATTTCCAACATCTTTTTTTGTGTGCCGAGACGAGTTGTAAACCAATTTTCCTTATACATAAAGTATCCTCCAAGCCAGCGAATTTAAGGATATAATTTTCATTTAGGTTTAATAAAGTTGTTATTTTTATCTTTTGAGATATCTCTCTACGATACGAGTACGATATATCGATATCGATACGTACTATATGATACGTAGGTACTCTTTGCTTTTATATTTTTTTTTATTTACTATAATTTAGTTAAAATTTTAGCACCAGTGCTACCAATATGTATGCCGATAAAAGGCGGTGGAGTGTTTGAAGATTTCTACACAGTTAAAATGACTGATGGTAAGAAGACATAGTCATGTATCCTAAAGGTATTCAAGATTATAGAGATTTGATTATTTGCAGAAAAGGCTGAATTATCGAAGCAAGTTATCAAAATGAAGTATGTTGAGAATCAAGACTGTGAAGAATTTTATTATAGAGCTAAGGTATATTTATGTTTTTACAATATTTTTTTTCTAAATAAATATTAGACAACAACTTTTTTTATGATGGCTTTTGTTAGGTTAAGATCTATATAATATTATGGTTAAAATTACTGCATATAAAGTACTAATGGAAATTAAACGTAACCTGTAAACTCGTACATAAAACTTTTTTTAACGTTATTTACTACATTTATTTATTTTGTATGTAATACGAAAAAATAAATGTTTTTATTTTCTAGTTAAACCACAAAAATATGGCCCCAGTGTCAGCAATATGTGCAGTGTCAGAGACACTGGGCCAGTCGTGTATATGGGACGCCGGAAGCGCCCTTATCACTCGTCAGTCTTGGGGTTATTGGAAACTGGTACTCATATTGATTAAAATATCGTATTCACATTAAATTAATCTGTATGACGTCACTGCCTCTGCGACTGCTTTTCTGCTGCTTTCTAAGGAAGCTTTACCATTGTAAGGAAACCGGTATCGGTTGTGTTATTGTGCTAACTGCACTATAGAAATAATATTATTTTCTGTACCATGGGATTGAGTGTTATTGGCTTAATCGCTAGTCAGAACGGAATATTTTTTTTATTTCATACTAATACCAACCTACAGCTAACTTAAATTATATATAATAAAAAGGCTATAATACAATCAAACAATTACGAAACTTATGAAAGAAAAATTCAATAGATAAAATACATGTGACTAAATATCATTCGGGTGTGTTGTGTATATACAATATATTTCCGAAATATTATCAAATTTGTTTGTTGAATTCTGCCACATTGGTTGACGCTTCAAATTGTGTCCTAGCTAAAGTAGAGACTGCAATTGATGTAATTTTTTTAGTTAGGTTTTGGTACTCGCGGTCCGGGATGCGCCGCTCCAGCCCGATACCTCAACATACACCAATACCTGGGATGGATTGACGAGGTGATCAGCCAGCGACCTTTACGAGAGAGGTTTGATGATGAAGAGGGTCTGATCTTCAGACGCGTCAGCCCAGTCAAGCTTGTTATGTACAAAGGTACAATGCCAAATTGAAATGTCGTTCAATAAATTATTTGAATAGTAGAAAAACTTGCTACATTTTGCTAATTCTTTTCACCTTTCAAATATACTTTGTACCAGTTCATATGCCACACGTAATGCTTAAAAGTTATTTTAAAACCCATAAAGATTATATTCCTAATTTTCTAAATAATTTCATTTATTTCGTGGTTGTTATTAGGCAATCTTCGACACCCAAAGTCGCATGGTCAATGTGATCGCAAGGATCGTGGCAACGTGCTGTACAAAGACAGTTCTGAAGTCCTCGTCAATAAGAACTTTGCACAAGGCTTCTTCTTTGTAAGGAACTTTATCTCATTTTATCCTGGCCTTATCACGAGCTTTAGAAAATATCTTACTTAATAAGATAACAGCTAGAACTTTCGGTTTCTATAGAATTTGTTAAGTACCAGATATTCGATATAAAAGTATGATAATTATTTTATAACTACGTACTTGATTAAGCTTTTTTCATGCTAATATTATAAGAGATATGCTCTTCTAGATACTAACTACTGTATACAATTAAAGCTCTCTAAAATCTAGTGATTTTGTTGTAAACATTCTTGTATCATAAAAAATTAATTTATTAAAAACATTATTTTCCCACTATCAACTTATTACATATGCAAGTAAATTAATAATGTTTTCCCGATTACATCTCTGCGTTGACTACTTTTCCGAATTCTAATCGAAACAAGTATTAATAAGGTAAATGGAATTGAATACAAACTGCATTAATCTTGTCAGATAATTTTTTTTGGATAATTTATAAGATCCACAAAATTGTTAAAAAAAGCTTTTATTTAGTACATATATACTATTATGATTTCGTTGATGCCTAGAAAAGGTAAATAAACATTAGAAAATTGAAGAACTGAAAAATGTCTTTTGGTTATTTTAATCTGTATTTACTTTAATAGCTGTCACTGGCCCAAGCGGCGTCGGTGCGATGCGCAACAATTTACCTGGACGTCAGCTCACGCACCAACGCAGCCGTCTGGCTGGAGCACTATTGTCATAAGGAGCTCATGGGACACAGACAAGGATATAAATTCCGACATATCAACCCGTAACAATTATTCCTCATACTTTTATAATATAGTGTGTGTCGAATCACTGGCACTGCACGCCTGTTGAATATTGATATGTTTATTGTTTATATTAAGGAATCCCGTAACTTTTTTTTAAAACACACGGGCGCGAGGCTCATCTGATATTAAGTAATACCGCCGCCCATGGACAGTCTTTATGCCTCGCGAGTCCTCTTCTCTTAAGGACCCTAAGTCGAATTGGTTCCGAAATACTTTAGTGGGCAGCTGTTTCCACATAGTGGTGGTCGCGCGACAAAAACTGTTCAGCTGTGGTACAACGGACGACGAGGTGATACGGGAAACGTTTTTGGATTTTTACGAACAAATAATATAACATTGGCATTTTCCACAAAACACGAACCTGCTTCATATAATACGTAAATGACCCTATAGTATATGAGAACAAAGCATATTAAAGTCTTGGTTTGGCATAGTTAAAATCGAGCTATCCTCGTGTTTTGAAATATCGGCGCTTTGAACTAAAGGATATAAGAGTATAATATGATTAGCTGTACTGTCTGTCTGTCCGCCACGCGCGGATGTTTTCCTCGCTTCCGGCAGATGGCGCGGTAAAAAATATTTTAACATTTACTTTTTATATTTCAGAGATGAGTGTTTCGTCTACTTTACCAGCGTGGCATTCATCGAGTTTCGATTCTATTTCTCATTTAAAGCGGTCCTGGAGGTGACGTTGTATGGATCTGAGGAGGAAATGAAAATTGCCGAAGGTTTTTGGGCAGCCACAGAGTCAACTTACGCATGGTGGCCCACATATACCGATATCCGCTCTGGTGGGTTCGTCCCCAGAAGTAGTTGGTATTGGTATATGTAATAAGTAGAATGTCAATTGATAATTAGAGTATGTTATTACGTATACAATTGTGCACAGAGTCCATCATTAATTACATCTAATGAACAGTGGGACACCTATGTAGTTTAATTTATTTTTTCCAATCCATCAAATTTTATCCAATTTATTAACGACTGATTTAAGAAAGCACTGGACAGTACAATACGTGTTTAGCTTCAAATTGGTGACTTCTAAATTACAACTACGGTACGGGTTTAAAAATGATGATGACATTGAGAATTATATGAAATATTTATTAATAATAATAATGGTATTAAATTAATTGTATAACTTCACGCTTTTTTTATTTTTTTTCACGGCTCCTCTAAATGGAAGTACCTATTGGTCATAACTCCTGTGATCAAATTTGAGAGATAGAAAAATTCCCTGGACACAATGGCAAGGAAGTAGAGTATTATTAATAATAAAAAAAAACCTCTTGTGATCTTTAGAATAGGCCAATATTTTCAATTTTGTGATTCTATTATTATGACATTGTGATTATTAATAAGATATTTGCGTTCTTATTTTTATATGGCTGATTGTGTGTTGGTTATTTACAATTAATCAATCTTAATGTACCAATTTCTTCCCATATTATTATTATATGATGTTACAGTGCTTTGTTGATAATATAGGACAAAACATGTTACTCCAAAACATTATTGTTTTTATTGGTTGCTTAGTAATATTGTACTAGACCAGAGCAGTGAAAAGTACTACATTCAAAACGGTGTTATGATGTATCTGAACTTGTGAAACAATCAACAAGCTGCAATAAATGTTGCGGTCTACCGCAGTCGTAGCCGACTACTGGTTTTATGAGAAATTGTTTAAATCATCTTTATAACACCCGCTTTTCTTGTGGTTTGATATTTTTTAAATTCTTTATTCCTGACTAATGAAATATAAAGTAAAAAATAGTTTAAAAGAACCGTTATTATTTTTCTTAGATGACCAAGCCGGTTTTCCCATTTTCATTTCTCAGTCGTATTCTTCATTGCTTAAGGTCATGTCTGGTAGATAGTACCTACCGGTGACCCCTAGCTGCTGCTTTCCTCGCTCAACGAATAAGTATCGCAATACAGCGAGAAAATTCTGCCAGCATTAAAGGTACACTGCCACAGGGGCCAAACTTTTTAAATTTGTTAAATTATCAATTTTTAATTATTAATACTACGGTTAAAAATATTGTAGTACTGCCCTGCGATTCTGTAACTCACTTCACGAACTCACACAGCGGTTTTCGCATCGGCGGTCGCTCTCAAATCAGTCAATCATAAACAATAAACTACAAGCTCCCACCTTTTCAGAATGCCAAATCATAAAATGACTGCTTCACGACAGATTTGAGAGCGACCGCCGATGCGAAAACCGCTGTGTGAGTTCGTGAAGTGAGTTACAGAATCGCAGGGCTGTACTGTGAGTTGGAAGTAAATTGCAATAAATAAGGTACGGAAGTGGAGTTCCAAATTTTACAGACCTATGTCTCTTCTATAAGCACATATTGCACCTGCACCAATGATCTTTTGCGCATTTGACATTGGCCCGAACGGTGAACGAAAACATCGAGGAGAAACCGGCTTGCCTTAGACCCTTAAAGACGACGGCATGTGTCAGGCACAAGCAGCCTACTTGCCTATTAGATTGACAAATGATCATGAAACAGATACAAAAATCTGAGGGCCAGACCTAAAATGGTTGTATTGGTATTGGTTACATTATAAGTATCATCAAGATCTACCATAGCTGTTAACAGAAAAAATAATATTTTTAATTTTTTATAAATGCCAGTTTAATAACTGGTAACATCTCTTTATAAAGTACTTGATCTAAATTCTTTTTACTAATTAATTCAGTCGTTTACCGAAAGATTTATTGTATCACGTACAACTTTCCAAATTCCTACAACCGATTCTAGCACTTATAGTTCACTGATAAGAGCTATATCAGTTTGATTGTTATTGATTGTACGCCAAGGCATCTATAGGTTGGAAATCGACGGACAGATAAAAAGTTGTTAAGGTGAAAGACCGCGACTTTAGGGTTATCACTTATGAGTGATTAAGTTACGTGTGATGTAGGTTTTGAGTTCACAATTAATAATAATTTGCCAGTTTTTGTCTATTGAAATCTCAATTCCGCAAAATAACCACTGAGCGTTTAAAAATGAAATACAAAGTCATTATGGAATTCTTATTTTGACTGAAATATTATTGCAAATAGGTTTTTCATTTGTAGAATTATTGTTTTGATTACAATTTTTAAGACAAATCTTTAACAATACTTTTGACAAACAAAATAAGGGCTTTGGTTTACGGTATATGTTACGAGTTCTGTACAAATTGTAAAGGTAGCATTATATTATATTGTAAAGTAATTAATTCGTGATACATTTTTTATTTATTTCATTTAAATTTTGCTCTCAAACATGACATGTTAAAAATAGGACAATCAGATACTTGAAATATGTTGTAGAAAGGATATACACATGTGAAAATAAAATGAGAACTTAGGAAGGATTCATGAAATTCAGAAATGTCAATGGCTTTTGTTCAAGTTTGAATAGGTATCAACTATTTTATTTATTTCTGTAATAAATACATAAATAAAAGTTGATACCTGGAGACACGTTTTAAAAGCGAACATCTATTGGATATCGAGGCCACGTTATTAACCTAGTGACAGCCCTAAAAGCTCTGAGATTAATTGCGACCCATTTTATGTCTGTTTTGCAAGAAAGCTTTGTCGAGATTTGTTTTCTCCTTGACCTTTGAAAGTTTGACCAGTAAAACCTTTGAAACGTATTAATTTAATAGTTAATAATTAATCATTCAAACTGGATTAATGCGTGAAATTATATTCGCAAATACTAATTGACAAAAACTATTAATATTTACTTATTAGAGCAGTGTTGGCCTAGTGACTTCAGCCTGCGACTCTCATCCCTGAAGTCGTAGGTTTGACCCCGGCCAGTGCACAAATAGACTTTCTTTCTATGTCCGCATTTAACATTCGCTTGAACGGTGAAGGAAAACATAGTGAGGATACCGGCTTGCCTTAGACCCAAAAAGTCGACGGCGTGTAATCATGAAATAGATACAGAAATCTGTGACACAGATAGAAAAGGTTGTAGCGCCACTGATTTATTTTATTTTTTATTAACTTTTACTTTTATTATTATATAATTCTGATTGAAATTAGTGATCATGCAAGTGTAATATTAAATACTATATATTGCAATTCTGTAAACTACTCATAAAGCTATTTCTGTTTTTACCAAAACTTGAACTTTAGACACCTCTATACTATAGATAGTATTAACCAAGAGTAGTTATACCTTTTTATAAATAAAAAGTTGACTGTAAAGTTACAGCTGCCTATAATTTTGCTTCACTATATTAAAAATGAAAATATGTACCAGCTTCTGGAACTCGCGCACGCAATTTAAAATTACTTCAAACAATGTTTTAATTACAAAGAACCTTTCATACATTCATGGAAGTATAGTAAATAAATATTTGGATTTTTGAAAATGTATGTCAATCTTTCTCTGAGGGCTCGCGAGTGCGTTGCCGTTCTTTTATGGAACTCAATATTATTATTTGATTTCATTCATTTCATATGAAATTAAAGTGGCGTTACAACCACTAGGTTTTGGTCTCATACTTCAGCAACTGTTTCGTGTATTTTTTCTTGTAGGCAAGTAGTTGCCGCCTGTGTCTGACGCGCGGCCATTGTATGGGTCTAAGGCATGCCGATTTCCTAAACATGTTTTTCTACACCGCCTGTTTGCAAAAGGTTATTCAGCATATAGTAAAGTCTTGTATCATAGGCACAACCTCAGGGTTGAGAGCTGCATGGTCAACTCATTAGGCCATCACTACTCCA
The DNA here is from genome assembly GCF_905475465.1 of Pieris napi. Lineage (NCBI taxonomy): Eukaryota > Metazoa > Arthropoda > Insecta > Lepidoptera > Pieridae > Pieris > Pieris napi. The sequence goes on from NC_062255.1 coordinate 10,354,588, forward strand.
TATATATATATATATATATATATATATATATATATATATATAAGAATAATAAAAACATTCCTATGCTATCCAAACAGAGATAAAGCCATCATTTCATACTTTATACCTGGTAAGTATAATATTACAATATGTTCAAGCTATATTTTAAGCGGCTAACGCGTTTTATGTGCCACGGGACGTTTTCATTGCTTCATACAAAGGTTTCATTCGGAGTTTACGATTAAATTAAAGACTGGGTTGACGTATATATTAAAGCCCGCTGCGGACTCGTAAATATTTAACGTAGAAAAATTATTGGATTGTAAAAATTTGATAAAGTTAAATAACGTTTGAATTAAAAACTACCTATTTGACATATAGGACTGTATGTTATGTTATTGGACACTTTCTTATGTTAAATATCTTATAAGTAAATTAGGTTAGACTTAAATTACTTATTAGTCTTAAGATAGGCTAGATCGTAATGTTCCATGATGTCTCAGTGAAGACAAATGTATAAAAAAATTATTGATAAGTTGAAAACTCTAAACATGTGACTAATTTATAGACATTTATAAAACGTTATCAAACACGAATCTGATTAAAACACCTGCTAATTATTTTTGCTCTATGCAATAGTAGAGTGCATAGAATTAAAGTATCACTGCGCTACTAAAAATGTATTCTATATTCCAGTACAATAAAAATGTTTATCCCACTGGAAATCAGATATGTTGAATATATAATTTTATATCGTAAGTTATACGCTTCACTAGTGCACATAACATTAATATTCATTCACATCGATTCTCACGCATAGTATTAATTCGAAGACTCAATAAAACCTATATGAAATCGCTTACAATTGACAGTTATCGCGTAAATTCTGCGAAGGTAAGGGAAGGCGCGTTGATGTCTTTTATATAAGCACATCTCCGCTCGATACTAAAGACACCTTGTAGTAGCTATATCTATAGAAAGACTATAAATAAGATTATAGTATAATACGTTTGTATAAGATAAGGAAAAAGCAAATAGGCATCTTTTAGGGTGACCTTCGTTTGGACCTTCGTTTGGACAGGTGCAAATAATGAAAAAATAATTTCAAATTCATTCGCAACACTTGTGAGATAGATTTATAGTAGAGAGAATATACATAAAATGTTTGGCAATAGAATATTTTTGTAATGATTTCGGTCAAGGTGTTTTAAATTAACAAATTGTTTAATTATAATTTCTGAACACCTGTACCTATTTATACATAAAAATCGGATTTATAGTTTGTGTTGTTTTACAGGTAGACATTAACATTGTTAAAATGGTTTAAAATCAGCAGTGTTTTCCAAATTCCGTCTGCAAAAACCAACCTAGGAGTTCAGGCACCTCTCTTTTGAATTTTTCGCGATTATAACGGATTAACAGTACTTATTTGGAGCTGTATATATTCGGTAGTGGGCTCATCCATTTGAAAGAAAGCATTGTTAAGTGACTATATCATGCCTAATCCGCTGTTTTGCTGGTCATTTTTTTTAACTTAACAATAATCAAAACACAACTTGTGTTTTTATTGTTTTCTATGTACATTTTTTTTATATAAAAGCTTGTAACATATACCGTATATAGTATTATGTATGATGTGGTAAACTTTAATAAATAAATATATAGAAAGATAGGTAGATTACCTATTATATTTATTATATAATTCCTTCTATATTTGCATCTCACCCGCAATAAACTACGCCTTATCATTAAAAGTTCTTTGTTATAAAGGCTACATTTCTCAGACTTAATGATTAATGATGATTTTTATCATTCGCCGCCTTAACGATTTAATGATTCGCGGCGCTTAAAACATGTTATATATTTTTAGGTCGATTTATGAAGGTTGTTAATTGTGTTTTGCTATTAACTTTACTTTACTACTTTACTATGTTACTTCCAAACAAGTCCTAATAAATCAATTAAGTAAAGATTGATCCGTTGTTTTTAATTGGTTTATTTCTTGATCAACAGTGTTTTAGTTATTACGTAGAATGTCTTATTGTATGTGTTGTCTTTATCTATTACGTATACTTATTATTCTATCAAATATGTTAAATAAACCTTAAAGTATTTTTGCATCAAACACGCATTCCTCGAACAAAACATTTGGAATGTAAGTATAAAAACTTATCCTTCACTATTAACATATAATTATAACCGTCTCACCTCCAATTCATCCAATAAGAATAACTCAGTCATACGCAACGGACACAAAAATTCACTAAAATAACACTGCCACTATTTATCACTAACACTTCACTTCACACTTTATTGCACTTTTAGTTTTGAATTTGTACAACAGTAATTTGTACAGCCTTCGTCTATGAAACGGTTTCGCGTACTGACGCGAGCGTCGCCACTAGGCGGCTCCCACTATATTACGTCTCACTCGTTCACATGTGATCTGAAAAAGAAAGAAAACGAAAGCTCTTTTTTGGCTTCGAAAAGTTGCTGTATGCAGTTGTATGAATTACGGCAGCTGCCGTTTTCATGTTTGTTCTCTTAAGTTCTTTAATCGACCTCAAAAAAGTTTTTGTTTGCTATGTTAGAGGAACTTCCTGCCTCTTGAGGAAGAGAGAAATACTTTTCATCTTTTCAAGAAAGCTTTGTTATTTATAATTTAACTTATGAGTTGCTGTTTACGAATCAAACAATTCAGTAATTAAGGCGTATTTATTAAAACGCAAAGAAATGTATTACATAATAATTACGCACAGTTGTAAGGTATAAAAATTCATATTGAATTCTACGTATTTCTGGTTTATAAGATAACAGATGCATTTTATTTGTAAATTAGTTGTTTTATTGATAACGCTTTAAAAGCAGTGAATTGTCTTCTGTGTCTGACACACTTCAATTAAGGGTCAATCCATGTTGACTACAAATAGATAAGTTCAATATTTAATAAAACTTTTCTTATTTAAAACTTGGTCACCGTGACCACGCACGCTGTAAAGCACGCGAAACGTCGGTTAAATTAAAAATTATGTAAAATAATTGTAAATACATAACTTCAATCCGGTTAAAAATTGTTTTATTAAATGTGTAAAAGTTATGTCAATAAAAGACAATACTAAGTTCAATATTATCTCTAAGTTACATGAATAAAGTATATAATGAAAACAATAACTAACCTCTAAATATAAAAACTAAAATATATTTATTTCTGATATTCACTAGTTGTAAAGGTGTTGATACCATACATATGTATGTATATTTAAATTAAATTACTTTATTTGATAACAATCTCATTCAATTATCATACTAATTCTCGATTAATATCAAGTTTCATAAAGAAATAAAAATATTTTTTCATAAACCAGTCTTCTCACAACGTAATACTAAAATATTCTGACACGTGTTAGTTTTTGACTTGAAGGGTTCACTGAATTAATAAAAAACAAAGACGGCAAATCAAAAGCATTTGCTTATTATTATTCAAGAGTCGCTATAAGTCTGACCCCCGGCGCGCCTTGACTCGTCAATACGTGACCGAGTGCTTGTAAGGGGCTCAAAGAGCTTTAAAGGATGTATAAAGAGCTCTCGATTTATTGATGTTTTTTGCCGCAAACGTGACTTCAGATCCATTTTGTCCGCACTTGTTGCCACGAATTTATGACTTTAATGCGAATCTATTAATATAAAATAAATAAAACATCAATTTTACGATTACATGCTTTTAGCTCTGATAAAATTCTACTGGCTTCGCGTTTTCAATCTCGTTTTGCGACTCAATTATATTTGCACTTTGAATTCATTGTACACAACTTTAATTATTTTAGTAAATTTATGGTTTTACTGTACCTACTCGGGTATAAATATAATAAATAAAAATACAGAATGAAACATTCAGATCAACATATTTGTGTAATTAAAGAGGAGGTACGTAGAAACAAGAGCAATAACATGTATTTTAAACGATTTCTCGGTGAGTGCGTACTTTGATATTAAGTCATTTGGTTTAATCGTGTACTTAAATAAAAACACGGCTGATTGCCGCTCTTGTTAAACTTGAAATAAAACGTAAATGTGTTTAATGATACTTTGAATTTAATGTGGGGTGGAAGAGACACAAATAGACGTAAAGAGTGGTTGGCTTTGACGCCGAATGAATGTCACTCGGCGTAACCATGGAAACGTAGGTCGATAACTTATTAAGATATTTGTATATCGCTATGTATTTGGGTAAAAGACACACTTTTTTACTTATGAAACAATTATTATTATTAAAAAGTATGTTTAAGTTAGTTATTTTTATAACCATCTCTTTTCTTAATTCTTTTTTAAAAAAATCAGCGGACCATGTTCGGTCTGAGCCTCAGATTTCTGTATCTGTTACATCATCGTTTGTTAATCTGATAGGCAAGTATGTGATCAGCCTCCAGTGCCTGTACGCCTTAATTTTTTTCAGAATGTATTTATTATGGAATTTTTTATGTAACGGGGCAAATGGGCCGGAGGCTCACACGATCATAAGTGAGAGTACCCACGGACACTCACATAGCCAGAAGGCTCGTAAGTGCGTTGCCGGCCTTTAAAGAACTGGTAGTGGCAAAAACTGCCTTATGAAAGGCAGTTTGGAACGCCGGTGTCGAGGTGATACGGATGGTAATTGTGTTATGCCTTGACGTCCAATGATGAAACTCAGTTGCAGGCATTAAAAATTATTACCGCAATTATATATAGCAAAGTTTCCATTCGTTTCTTATAACTACTGTGACTATTATAATGCCAACATTCATTTAACATTTGCCTAGTTTCGTAGTAACTTACTACGTTAAGGCCGATTTACATTATCTTAGTGCTTTAGGATAGTACTTTAGTTGAAACATGTAAACGCTACTTGCTTTAGTAAACGCTACGCTAAAGAACTTGCCTTTCAAGTTGTACTAAAGCACTCTCCTAAACACTAAGATAATGTAAATCGGCCTTTACATTCTTCTTTAATGCCTAAAGCGTACTTACGTATTAGTAGTTAGACTTCCTTTTTCTTTGACTTCTACGTGGCCTGATCCATATATATTTGAAAGACCAAGCGAAGAACGAGCCCTAAAAAAAGGTGGAAGCGAATGGAGAAAAAAAGTAATGAATTGGGATATTTGGATATAGCTTGAGGGGGCCATGAAGGACTTCCGATCAATAGTGCTGAAGGAAATTAGGATATCGAGTAACAAGAAAAAAATAATTATATAAGAAATATAAACTGTAGGTTAAGTTCGGAAAAACGGGTTTTAATATTATTAATCTATAAGAAAATGTAATTTATCTTTTACAAGGTGTGTAGGAAACAGGAATAGAATCAAGGGAATATTGACATTAATCTTCAAGGATAAATCATTTAATTGAAAATGTGTTTAATTTTCAAAGAGGGATGCCCTTTGAATCGTTTCCAGCCTAACCAGTGGCCACTATGGAATTCGATTCTAGAGAGTACAAACTGACCTTAAACAAAATATCACTGTGTCAAGTCTCGAGTACCAACGATTATTATTATTATTTGATATTTGGTTCGATCGATCATCAGACAATATTCAAATTTAAGTACAAAGAAAGCAAAAATACAAGTTTAAGTATACAAATGTAAGTTGTAAATATATTTAAAAAATATAATAAACAGCTCTAACGTTTATATAAAAATAGGCCTAATAGGCCTCTTCAGGTGGGGAATAATACGGACTGCCTAATTTCGGTATTTGGGTTGGGTAAAAGATGACAACAATAGAAATTGACCTCCGCATTCAAGATAAGTTGCTCTAAGCTTCTAAGGAGGAACACGTAAATTCGTATAAAAATATAGTCGACCACTCTTAATGTACGGCTGTGAGACTTTGACGCCAACCGTGAATGTACCTTTGTACCAAAGAGATGAATAAGCTACTGGAGGAGGAACGCAAAATATTGCGTAAAATCCTGGGGCCGACAAAAAAAATGGACGGGTGAGGGAGAGTCCGAAAACCTGCCTAAATATAAAAGTTGGTAGCCCAACCCAACATTGTACGTGAATACAAGACCCATCGAATACAATGGCTGGGGCACCTTGAGCGCATGGGCCAAGCCTGCTGCAGCTGAGAGCGAGCTATTGACGGCAGGTGGCACATGACAGGGAGCGCCGGAAGATTCTCACTTTAGAGGTTAAAACACTTTTTGTGTCGTAGAGCCAGCAGAGTGAGTGAGTGAGGCCTAACGTTAAGTTTACTGGCACAATTGCGGAATATGATTTATAGTCGTTCTAGACTCTCATCCCTGAGTTCGTAAGTTTGAGCCTCAGTAGTGCAACAATGGACTTTGTCTATGTGCGCATTTAAAACTCGCTAGTACTGTGAAGAAAAACATCGTGAGGATACCCTAGGGACGGCCAAAAAGTCCACGTGTGTGTCAGGTGTAGAAAAGTGATCACCTGCTTGCCTATTAGAAAATAAATGTTTACGATACAGAAACGGAAAACACAACAGCAAGGGTTGTAGTGCCTCTGGTGCTTTATTATTATAGGTCAAATTCTCGATCATAATAAAGTCTATAGAAAAAGGAAAGAAAATATCTGCATTTATTTTCCAAGTTATCGAGCAATTTGTGTGTCACGCTCATTACCCGTGACTGAGACAGACGTCTGTCACAAACAAATCGCTAATGGCTCGTCACGCTGCGTACGCGCAAACTGTGGCAAACTGTAAATTCTACTCATTTTTACTTTTCACTTGATAGCGTGATTTGTATGAAAATTGCATATTCAACATATTATTACCACTATGCCTACATTTATTACAATCATTGATTTATATACAACAACATCGTTCTTAACTTTTGATTAAAAAATTTATCATAATTTACGTTTTCACAGTAAATAGTATTTTTTTATCTCGTGATTAAAAATCGTATTAGACATGCAATCGAAGTATATAAAAAGAAAGTTGCTAGTAACAACTTAAGTTAATATATTATTATATGTAAGCGTTTTGTAATTATCATATTATAATTTACAGTGATACAGCAATTTACTTCGACGCTAAACGTTATGGCGTAAATTAATCCGTTAAATGTACATTTAATGTTTATAATTAAATAAGTTTACCACATAAACTAATGGTTAATTTAAATTAAACAACTAATTGTTATAGGGCAAATCAAATTTACAAGAAAAAAATGAATATCGGCCACTACAGGGCTATCAATATTAAGGGAAATAAATGTTGGCAATGAAAGTGTTTTCTTTAATTATATATACAGTAGGTGGTACATGGCATGGAGTGCAAAGAGAAATGGCGGGATTTGGAGGATGATTTTGCCAAAAAAGGGCACACAGATACCTAAAAGAATATTGAAATAGAAACGTGTTTAAATGTAGAAGTATCTGAATTAAAAGGCTATTATTATTTAAAAAAAAAATTAACGGAAATTAATACATTATTAACATAACCTGATGTAACAAGTGCTTCAGCAGACATGATCACCTAGAGAATGCCATAGATAAAACCGAGAGAAGATAAACAGAGATTCAAGAGGAAACAATAAGTTGCAAAATCCAACGGAACATTACAATTAAGAATAGCAATATTTTTAACTGGACAAATAAAAATGTTTTCTCTGTGTTCTGTATTATTATTTGCGTTAAAATACGTAAAAATTTTGATGATAAGAAACCAAAGACAATGTTTTTAATTAAGATAAAGAATCTTAGAAGAAGAAGTATAACAAAAAATATATATACTATAAATAATAATTTCACAATAAAGAAACGTTATATTTTAAATGTTTGTAAAATGTAAATGGCGCGAGTAAACAAGAAATATCTTGCGATCTCAAAGGAGCTAGGCGTTAGTAATAGCTGTAATTATTTTACACGGCTTGCTGTCTTCGACTTAACTTTATTTATTCTTTGGATAATTAATGAATATTGTCTCGTATTACTTCGAGAATATATGTGGCGTTAAGTTATTAATTTATTAGAATTAGCATTTGTCTTCACTATTGTTACAGATAAAATATTTTATGCATATTTTGTTTTATTATTGAGCAAGAGAACAATTAAACCGTATTGGATGTGGTTGTTTTTAGAATTAAATAAAAAGGCAAAACAGATAATTGTTTATGGTGTCAATACGTCATTTTCATAAAACTTTTTAAATCTACGTGTCTTATCGATGAAATTCATTAATCTCTTATTATCAACTCAATTCTATTTATATTTTTTTTAATTCAATTAAAGCAACTTCTAAACTTAAACAGAACTAATCTCAGAGCAATGATAGGGACAATCACGGGCCATTGTCTCCATAATAAATATCTTTTTTTCCTAGGCGCGACAGACAGCCCCATGTGCAGAGGCTGTTTCAGCGCAGAGTAATCAGTCACCCACGTAGTCCTGGAATGCGAGGCTGTCGCTAAACAACGTGCAGAAATCCTCGGAACAGTGAGGTCGCTTCGTAAAGTCTGCGATGTGCCCAGGAAGCTTCTATGCTTTTGGAAGGAGTTAGGCTGGCTTAGTTAGCCAGGACTTTACCTACAACGGACCTATTAAGCGTCTAAGTACGGAAACTGAGTCCACAAACCATAAACCATATCATTAACTCAGCATAAGTTTTGTGTAACTAATTTACGCGATAAAAATTGACTTTGATATATTACAGAAGGTTGACTATCAAAACAAAATATACTATAATACCAGATCCATTAAAAGAAAGAAAACCCATTCAAGTAATCACACAGTCAGTGAGCTCACGTCACAGTGATTTAGCTCTCATATTACGTATTTGGGATCGGCGGTTACTGAGGTAGCCACTGACAAGTTAACAGATTGCTTTCGATGTGGAAAATTAGTTTTATCTGTGGAGGATGTATTTTATTTGATAACGAAGTCGGCGCTGTTTAATTATCGAGATACGAGTGCGGCGTCGACATTTAATGTTTTATGTAGTTTTATGTTGTGTGTAGTAAAAGGCGACCAGCCTTGCGATTCTGTAACTCACTTTTCGAACTCTCACTGTGGTTTTCACAGCGGCGGTCGCGCTCAAATCAGTCGTAAAGCAGGCATTAAAAAGTTGGAAAAAACCGACTCACCCTTGAGTTGGTTTTTGAAGTGAAACTTCTTTATCGGGGTTGGAAAAAAATTTTAGTGTAACATTTTTTCGTTAAGCGTCACATTTTTCCGTTACGCGCCATCTTTTGAAGTGAAACTTCTTTATCGACGTATGGGAGAAATTTTGTAGCAGGTTACGGGCCATGTTGCTTTTTGAAGTAAAACTTCTTTATCGGCGTTGGAAAAAAATTTACACACATTTGTCACATTTTTCGGTTACGCGCCATCTTTTTCTTGTCCCTACCACGATTGATCCGAAGAGATTCGAAGCCATTAGTAACAAAAATATATAATAACGATAACAATGATAGTAATACTAATAATTCTATTACAATTAATGAAATTCTGTAATAATCTTAGTACTACATAGTATGTAGTACAGTTGTACGATATACAACCGTACAGGTATTGCCTTAATAATTTATCCCAACCCCGAACAACAGTAATAAGTTAGAATGAAATAATTTAATGTATAATATATATATAATAATAATATAATATAATGTATTTGTATTTGTATTCATGATATGTATGATAATAAAAGCCTTTTGTTAAACTTTATCTAATTTAACTTTATTTAACCAATTTCTGTAAAGTTGCATATAGTAGATCATTTTTCGAAAAATAAGGTCATAATCTCATAAAGAAGTTTCACTTCTTACGCCTTACACCTAGTACACGCACACATTTTATTTTTTTCCTTAAAGAATAAGTATTGCATTACAGCGAGGAAATGCCCGCATTAAAGGTACTCTGCTACACTGCCAAACTTTTTACATTTGGTTTAATTTACTATTTATCATTTTTTTTATTAATATTATTATTACCTACATAAGAATACCTACATAATTGTGTGTTAGAGATAAATTTAGTTGTTTTATAATTTATTTCTTGGTTTCAAACCTACTACTGACTTAGTACCTGTTAATCGTATAGTATCCTGAGATCGATAAAAAAGATTATATTACTTATTCTACATATTCATGACGAAGGATGTTTTAATCATAACTGATTCTTACTCTACACAACAATAAACCCAGTAATCTAATATCAATATTTTGGTGGTCGTGCCCCCGTCACTCACGATCATAGACCACACTACCCCAGACTAAATCTCAAGTTACATGCGCTCACGCATAACAGAAGCTTAACTTGCCTTCATATCTTATTGTTAAATAGAGCTACTGTCTCTTTAGTTATTGCTCACCTTACTGAAGACGATGATTTTATTATTAGTAGTAGGTATCGAAATAGAATCGATTAATCACAATAAAACTAAAATTTAATAGTAATTAATTATTAGAATTTTTACTTTAATTAAATTTGTGTGTATTTATAAAAATGCGTTGGTGCACAGACCAGATGGACGTCGACGGTTGAATCGCACGGCTAAGATCGTCAACCTTGCTAAGATTTGTAAGCATACATGTTTGTTACCAATTAATTTAAAAAAATAGTGTGTGTACTTATGTACACGCGTTAGAAGTTATACTTCTTTGACGTATGGAAAAAAATAACTAAATGCAGTAGTGATTAACGATAAATATTAAAATTATTATTAGTAAATACTATCACCGTCGTACATGAAATTGATTTAATAAAAACAACAAAATAATATTTATTTATTCACACTGTTTAATTGTACTGTTACGAAACACGTGTTCTAAATATAAAAATACTAGAATATACAATTTGAACATAGTTGTCATCGATTTTCATGCCACCTAGAACTAACTTCATACTGATAATTTTGTGTCACGGTGCGCGCGCATCCTAAAATTTCACTCTCATCAATTTTTCATAACACGCCTAAAGAAGTATAACTTCAAAAATTAGAGCGATTTATTTTTTTCACCATCATGACATTTTTACATTATTATGCCTAATAGACCAGTGCAGATAGCCTTTAAAATAAATAAAAAGTGAAAAAAATTACAGTAGGATGAAACCCATTAGAAAAGCAGGGGAATATGATGAAAATGATAGGAAAAATAAATTACGGTCGATCTGAGGTCGGGAAGGGGTAGGGGGGGAGTTTTAAGGGTAAAAAACGGTTTATCTCGATTTCCGGCAAAACTACAAGTCCTATCGAAGAAAGTTAAATGGCAAAGTTGGAGGTAATAAAAAGATCTAAAACTTTTGTATTCACACATTTTTCACATAACCTCAAAATTTATGCGAAAAATTCAAAAAACCAAGATTTGGTTTTTAATTTTTATCTTTTACAAAAATATTTTTTTTTTAACGAAATTTGGTGAAAACTTACCTTTCTATGTCCCAAATACGCTGTAATTTATTTGATTTAAAATATTTATTTGTTCACCTTATTTTGAATTAATATCGAAAAAACACCCTAATTTTCAATCGAAAATTCTGACGTCAAAATTTCAGCTTTTTTCAAAAAGTTGGTGTGCTTTCAGTTCGTTGAAATCTCTACTTTCCTATGGTAAAAAAATATTTATATGTTACCATAGTAAATCTTCTCAGAAAACGCAAAAAATCGTATGCAGTAACGCCCAGACCTGTCATCCCCTTCCTTACTTCTCTATGAAATACGAAAATTTTAGCCCATCTAAAGGCTAAATTTTTTTTTTAGGTCACTCAGGTATATATAAGTTACCTTAAAATAGTAATAAATAGGCATCTGATTATAGTTTAAAGAAGATTCATAGAGAAGTAGGGAAGGGGATGACGGGTCTGGGCGTTACTGCATACGATTTTTTGCGTTTTCTGAGAAGATTTACTATGGTAATATATAAATATTTTTTTACCATAGGAAAGTAGAGATTTCAACGAACTGAAAGCACACCAACTTTTTGAAAAAAGCTGAAATTTTGACGTCAGAATTTTCGATTGAAAATTAGGGTGTTTTTTCGATATTAATTCAAAATAAGGTGAACAAATAAATATTTTTAATCAAATAAATTACAGCGTATTTGGGACATAGAAAGGTAAGTTTTTACCAAATTTCGTTAAAAAAAAAATATTTTTGTAAAAGATAAAAATTAAAAACCAAAAACTTGGTTTTTTGAATTTTTCACATAAATTTTGAGGTTATGTGAAAAATGTGTGAATACAAAAGTTTTAGATCTTTTTATTACCTACAACTTTGCCATTTAATTTTCTTCGATAGGACTTTTAGTTTTGCCGGAAATCGAGATAAACCGTTTTTTACCTTAAAACTCCCCCCCCCCTACCCCTTCCCGACCTCAGATCGACCGTAATTTATTTTTCCTTTCATTTTGATCATATTCCCCTGCCTTTCTAATGGGTTTCATCCTACTGTAATTTTTTTAGGTTTCAAAAATTATCGGCACTGGTCTATAAGTAACAGATTCACATTTGAATCCAAAAGATTAAACAAAAATAAGTATAGTCTTCTTTTCCTATATACAAAATGATTATTCATGATTTCAGAATATTTGTGGTGCTTAAATATTTTATGCTCTGTGTAACTCTTGATAAAGCAAATATTGTTAATTTGTTAGAATGTACGTGAATGTTGTAATAAAAAGAATATTTTGTGCATACACATTATTCTGACACTAACCAAGCATCAGAATATATTGTATTGTTGTTTTAAATTACATATTACACATCAAGCTTTTAAGACAGTTTTTTTAAGGTTTTGTGTTTCGAATCTCATTTATTTTGATAAAACATTTATTTTGAAGTATTGTAATATCTTGGACATCAATGTTTATTACTTTCAATCAAATAATATTTTACACAATCCATTTTAACTATATGTATATATAAAATGAAACACACGCTGCAACCTTACATCAATAATATCAAAAGAAATTTTCTAAGAATTTAAAAGAAATACAAGTCAATCAAGCTTGTTCGACTAGAAATAATTTCTCAGAACCTAGACCAAGACTGGCTAATTGACGCCATATAGATTCGAATCACTTGAGACTGCCTTTCTTTAGATTATCTTGATACTGTCACAATAATGTTATACATAATGGTATACAATAATCGTTTTCATTAGTGAATGGAAATTTATTATAATCGTTATAATAAAATCTTACTATTATGTTCTATAAGAAATAATTATGATTATATTGAACGTTGTTATTTAAATCTTTAGTAAATGGCAAGTAATTATACTATACCCTATGTGTTCCTCAACAAATTTTTACTTAGTTTATTGCTTCCTTTGATAAATATAGATAGTTGGATTAAAATGATATTATTGGTACCAATCCATTTAATTATTAAGCACTTAATGATGTGTAAAGATTTGTTTAATATCGTCAAAATAACCTTATATTTAGTAAGTAGTTATGAGCTGTAAAGTTACAACTTGACAATTATGGTAAACATAAATGTTACAAAAAATAAAAGTTTAATACACTTCCAATTTAAGAATTTGAAACATGTTATCTATATATATAAAAATGAAACCCGTTTTCCGTTGTCACGGCATAACATGAAAACGGCTTGACCGATTTGTCTGATTTTTTTTGTATAATATTCCTTGCAGGACGAGGATGGTTCTTACGGAGAGAAAAATAAAAAAAAATGAGTGAAAAAGTCTAAAAACAACGCTTTTCTATATTCCCATACAATAGATTCGTAATAATACTTAAAAGTCAATTTGAACTTTAATACCATATCATAAAGTTCAAGTGTTAGTGGAGGGGTTCTGGGAAGGTAAATTTTTATTTTTTGACATAATGTGTTTGTTGTATTATCAACTTTCTTTTTTTATCTTACTAGCTAGACCGAATAGCAGAATAAGTGTTAAAAAAAAATAAAGAATCGACTTTTAGGCGGTACGGTGTTCGCCAGGCCAGCTAGTAGTTAATAGATTATTAAACTGTTTTTTATTAATAATACAAATTGTCGTGTGAACGTTTTAAAAAATAACCACACACAAACCTAGACATGGACAAATGTTTCTCAATAAACCATGGCAACGATGTCCAATTTTCATCAACAAATTGCAGTGCAATCAATAACGGTGTATTGCGCCACTTGGTTCATTAATTTATCAAATTGTCACGACTTATACGCGTAGAAAGTTACAAGTTTCTTTCTACATATATTGTTCTTTAAAAAATACAATATGTCTATTTAGCATACATAAATTTGAGAGAGAAAGAAGTGATACGGAAGTTGGTTGCTCATCCATCAGCCAGAGAAGGTTTTATTAGGTCAGTCGATGGTAGCACCTGGAATTGAGTCAGGAGTAAGTCTAGCTGCTTTTTTCAACCTTCAGTAGAGTGGTAGTCTCACTCAATAAGGCTATGTAGACGATCCCCAACTAATAATGCGAAATTTATCCATCCAAAAACTTAGAATCGTATTATAAACTCCTTAATTGAGCAAAATTTCAAAGTTAATTTTCAAAGCCAACACCGAAATATCGTTTGAAACGACCAAATACAACTTTTAGTGCAAAATAACCCGTATTGTAAGCTTAAGTTTCGTAACTAATAAGTATCGCTTATTCAAATAATCTGTGTAATTGGCAGAAAATTGTAGTTTTTACAACACAATTTTTCATCGATTGTTATTTTTCCACGTTAATTAACACGCAATTAAAATTATTTAATTTAATTACGTAATGCAACCTTTTTTATTTAAATTCGCCTTTTACTCTTCGAGTAAGTAATAGTAACGCAGTGACCCTATGAAAGCTCCATAGAATCTCAAGTTCACGTTCTTATAGCCATGTAATCTAATACATTTTTCTTTAATATTTATAAACGACTTTTGAGTAGCCGGATGCAATTAATTCTATTTTAAACTCGATCGATTTCTTGCGCGCGAACTCGTAACAAAAGTGCGCGTTGTAAACCCATTCGCGTCTATCTTCTCTAAAAGCCTTTGTCAATTTATGAGAGTAGACGCAGAAACAATAAGTTCCTTAGAGTTGACGAACAAGTTCTTGAGTTACAGCACTTTTACTATCAAGTAAACTTTCTACTAGTATTCTGTTATTATATTTGTTTCGATTTGTTCTCTGAGTTTTTATTTAAACTATTTATGTAATGTAATGTATATGTAAATGTTATTAATTCCTATAATAATTTGCCATATATGTTCATATTAAGGAAGTCAGTGATCACCCTTCTGTGGTTTTAAAAGTACATGCATATATGAAGATATACAATCATGTAAAAATCATGAAACTAACTGAGCCACTGAGGAGAGGATAAAGTCCCATGACGCTCGAATGGAGCATGTCATATTTCAGTCATCATTTTTCTTTATGGTGACTAAGGTTAGGTGGTTGATCAAATATTGGGTGTAAGTGTTGTCCTCTCGATTCCTCTCGATGTTTGCCTAGTGAGTGTCAACTAATAATTAATAAAAATATAGTGCTCAGGCAAGCTTAAAATGTACGGAGTTAGCCTTCGGATAAACCTTTAAAATCTCAATGGGAAATAGTTTCGTCCATAATTTGGCACTTTAGCCATAAAGCCTGTCCTATTACAAAACCACCCACAAACGATAATTTGAATAATCTATTTATATTGGCAATAAAGAACTAAATTGCCAGAACGGTATAGTTAATTTTTCATTGTTAAACGGCTAAACATCTTGAATTATAGCTTATTGTGGGTGATAAATTGTTATAGTTGTTTTGAGTGGGAAGAAATTCGTTGCATTATCCTTTTTATTGCTGACTTTTTGTCTTATCAACGTTATTACTTAACTTATGAGCGCAAAGGTGTGGTATTTTATTGTTTTAACATAAAAATTATCACAACTTTAAATTTAAATCCTGCCTACAAAACTCGTAACCGTGCTTTGTTTCACGTTCCTCACATCAACTCCAACTGTGCAAAAAACTGTTTTGTATTAAGCTTTCGCGGAAATGCTTAAAAGGAGTATTAAGAATAACCATAGCGCATAATCACCTGCATCATGAGCACACACCACATACACAAGGCATTACACCATCACACGTCATAGCCAAATCACTTAATACTCAGTTAGATGTATTGAATATTTTTTGATGTGAAAACTTCTTTAGCATCGTTGTGATTTTAAAGTCGATGAAACGAAAAAGCGACAGTAAAAAGAGACAGATGAATAAATTCATAAGATTTAACGTGGGAGAAAATGAGATAGGAAGCATTATACAGTGTTTCTTATGTTCGTGGCTATCTTTGTACTCTGCATCCTACCCCCTCCACTCATGTTTACCGGGTCACTGTGAGAGTTTGCTTGGGCCTCGTTGTACGTGTGTTAGTTCGTGTTTGTGCGCACATGCGTAGTACAAAGCTTGAGGAAAGGTATCACAACAACTGTGGTATTTTGAATACGTGTACATATTATAGATTTTCCATCATTATTATAATAAAATTCTTCACATATGCCGAAAACAAATGCAGAATATTGTCGCGATTATCGAAAAAAAAAGAGGAAAAACAAGGTTAAAAGGACAGCAAAAAGTTCAACGGAACGTGTTCGTGAATTTCGTGCACGCCGAAACGCGTTGTTGAATGTGAAAAATGTCAGTTCTATTACGCATAATGATGATTTAACTGTTAAAAATAGTGAATGTTGTAAGTAGTCAAATATTTCCTAATCAACAAATTTTGTTCTTATACGCACTGCTTGTATATCAGATAAATAATCGCCGTACATGATGTCCATAACCTTATTCGTTACTTTAATTATAAAATCTCTTTGAAGTGAAAACTTCTTACTACACAAATTTAAAGTTTGTCCCACGTTAAATCTTATGAATTTATGTGTCTGTCGCTTTTTCGTTTCATCGACGTTCAAACTTTAATTATTTTGGTTTTTATCAAAATTAAAGATTGATATTAAACTTAAAAATTAAATTTAAATAAAAAAATAACTTAAAGAAAAGTCTAATACTACATTATATAGTGAAAAAAGTCTAATTTACATATTTTTATAAAAACTTTTTTAATCATTGTAGTTTTTATTAAATGATTTCTATTAAAATTACGTACATTCGTCTCATTATGTTGAAACCAAAATTTTGAAGGTTTCACTTGTACCACGTGTAAATTCCACACATGTTTTTATTATTTTTACTTGGTTTATCATATTTTGTAGATTGCTTTTTAAGTTGATCATACATTAAATAAACAAATTATTTTACTTGCTGATAAAATTTTGGTTGGGATTTAAAAAAACAATTATTCTATATTGTAACGATTTTTTGTAGTTACAGATGGTGCAGATGGGAATAATTCTGAGTCCAGTAAAGATAAAGATGAAGAATTAAATCTACCAATGTCCACCATGTCACCTCTAACAATTAAAACTTCGCCAAAGTCATCATCTCCTCCTGACTCCCCTCAACCATACATTCAACAAAAAATAAAGATGGATGACAGAGATGATAATGATGAAGATCATTATTTACCTAGACGTGAACCTTCACCAAAGGAAGTAAACAGAGAGAGAGATAGGATATATGTTGAGTTGGAAAAAGAAAGAATTCGTCAGAGGGATGTAGAGCTTCGACAACGTGATAATGCATTACATTTGCAAGCTCAGTGGCTGGAGTTAGCAAAATCGGGATTGAATATTTTAGAAAAATATTTGCATGACAAGAAATAAATGTGAGAGAATTAAAGGTGAAATAAAATGTCTAGGATATGACATTAAAAAGCTGTGCCTTTGAAATTGCTAGCAGCTTTATAGATATTGAAAAGAGATAAGAGATTCCACACATTGAAAAGAGATATTTGGTTTTTCTGCATAGACGTTTGAAGAAAATATTAGATTAGACTTAATGAATTTTGTAAATATATGGAGTTAATTTACAATCCTAAAATAAACTGGTTTTAAAGTTCCAGGTCGTTTGGAATACATACCTTGTCATTGCAATTGTATTTACCTATTAATCATGAGATATATTAAAGTGCAATCCAAAGCCAAATATTAATCCTGTGTTGCTAATTGTTTAACATCATTACTGAAGCTTAGCCAGAGTTTTCCCTTTACGAATTTTCGCCAACAAAACTTTGTATAAGATAAAAACCTTTAAGTTACAATACGTTAAGTTAGTCATCTATTTGTGTAGTATAAAGTATGAATCTACTTGTAATTTATACCTTCTCAACAGTGCCAATCCAAAAAATATAGATTATATTTGGGAAATTTCTTTATGTATGTTTGTATGTATAAATATATATATTTGTACAAAATATGTGCATAAAATAAGGTCCCGCACCACAAGAGTCGGGGATATTGGGAAAAAAAAACAGTGCCAATAAATTTTTCTCTTTAGGTTTATTATAAAGTATTTATTATTCATATGGCAACTATAATTTTGCATAAGGAGCTGGCTTGTTGTAGTTGTTAGAGTTACCGCAATAAATACATCAATTGGATGTAAGTTAAGTTTACATGGTTACTATGGATTTTTGACTGCATACCTACCATTTCACGTGCATAGCTAACTATTGTCTTTAGACGTTGTTGCTGTGGACAAAAAATTCGTTCTAGATGAATCTAATAATGAATTATTATTGATTTTTTCCTTTTGTAAATGTTTGAACCTTTTTGTAAATATAGTGTATTCCATGTTTGGCTATATCTTAGTATAATGTTTTTATTATATGTATATAATTTATGTTAGCTGAATACGAAATAAATAGAAATTTCTATCAAGCTAACCCATAAATATTGTTTCTAGTCAAATAAATTTCGGGTTAAAAGAGGCTGTAATTAAAGCATTTTTTTTTATTATAGTATAAGTACGTTTTACGTTTTGATGTTTACAAATGCCTTAAATGCAAAGTATGGTGCGTAAAATGGAATACAAAAGGCCTTAGGTGTTTCAAATATTTATTACAGGACTAAGCATAGACTAAAAACGGACGTAACTCAACAATCATTTCGATTTCTTAATACAATGCAATAGAGTCTACAATATATTGATTTGTGATATGTAATATCACCTTATCCTTTCTCGTGACAACTCTATGGAGGCTCTGGCATACAGGTTTTCTGCATTCAATGTTCTCTGAACAGTATTGTTTTGACCAAACATATTTGGTATAAAGGGGCTTTCATAATAAAATATAATATTCGAATTTCCTTTTATTACAAGTAACAAAATCATACTCTCATGCTGACGGTTGAAGGTTCGAATCCCGGCTGTTCACCAATGGACTTTCTTTCTATGTGTGCATTTAACATTCGCTCGAACGGTGAACATAAACATCGTGAGGAAACCGGCTTGCCTTAGACCAAAAAAGTAGACGGCGTGTCAGGCAGAGCAGGCTGATCATCTACTTGCGTATTAAATTGATAAATGCTCATGAAACAGATACAGAAATCTGAGGCCCAGACCTAAACAAGTTGTAGCGCCACTGATTTATTTTACTACTATTTAATACTCTTATTATATAGAAAGAGAAAACATAAAATTACTATTTGATTTTCAAAATGTTTAAGACATTATCAAAACAGTTACTCTTTCAGTTCCAAGTAAACGTAAAAGTAGTCACAATAAATAGCACTACGTTTTTAGTTCATTAAAATTTATGCATTTGGATGAAAAGCGTAATTAAAACGCAAACAAACGGCCGCTGAGTGCAGAGGTCGGAAACAGATGTTCAACAACGATCTTTGCAGGCTTGAACTTTAAACAAAAGCGTTCCTTCACTACCGTTCTACTCGCTGTTAAAATACTTCACACTTTGTAAATGAATAGTTAATGGAAGTAGGGTTTACAGAAACTTCTGGATTTAATAATTGTATAATAGCAAGGATGTTTTTTGAAAACCTTTTAAATAAATGCTAAGCATTTGTAAATTAGACCTAAGACTGGGCCTTTCTGAATCTGTTTCACCGTTCGAGCGAATGTTAAATGCGCTTATAGAAAGTCCATTGGTGCACAGCCGGGGATCGAACCTACGATATTAGGGGTGAGATACACGCGGAATCCTAGGCTAACACTGCTCAAGACTGCACTGCTGCTGTTTAGTAGGACATAGGTATTTATTTATACATATAAAGCTTGGTTTCCACTGGGCAAATAGCAAATAACATTCAATACAAACCGTTTTTTATATTTTTGTGCACACGATAATACTACATTATCTACTCAAGAGCTTTTTCGTGGATTTCTCCGCCACTTTGCGTTATAGAGATATGAAGTAAGCTAAAACAATTGTAGGCACTTAAACGTCACGTGCTTGAAGTGACATAAAGAACAAAAATAAAACGTTTAAAATTAAAATGTGAAAAATTGTAATATATTATATATTCCGTAGAGGACAGCGCTCATAGTTAGGTACGTTTATTAATATACCTAACTATGAGCGCGCATTGTATTCAATGTAGAACGTGACCCACGCTTTGAGTTATCAATATTCTTATTATAAATTTACGTAAAGTAATACAAAAAAAATCGATTTAAACGTTATTTTCGTCCGGATCGTGACTCGTTACAGAACAAAAAGCTGCGCCCGCGCCGCCGACCGTTACCATTCAAAATACGAAAGTGAACCTGTCGCACGACATCGTTTGTTTCGCTAATAAAGCCATACTTTTTTTTAAACTACCATGACTTCTGCTTTGGGGCTTGTAGAATCAATATTTTATTAAGAATCAACGAGATTATAAATCATGCCCAAACATAGCTAGAACCGTACCTAGTTTCTCGTTCCTTCATAGGATTGAGTTTTCAACGTGAAAATTTAGAAACCTACTCTAAATAACCCAAAGGACGGACGCTGATGGTAGCAGGAGGCTTTTAAGTTGATATATTTAATATTCTATGTATTTATACAATTTACGTATTTATCAATAAGGAAACATTACACATCCCAAATACAGGATATAAAAAAAATTAAGTGTCCTTAAATTCTTTCACAGATAAGATTTTTTATATAAAAGTATGAGTAATACAATAAAAATAAATACCATAACATGCACGATAATGTCAACACAGAAAAGTAGAGAACACACACATAAGACAAAACAATTACACCAACGATTTTAAACGAAAGCAGTATTAAACATATCAACTTTGAAGCAGTGAATTATTTATGTGTGGGGTCACGAAACCCGATATTAGTACGCGTAATAGGTAAATAAAATTTATTGCATGAGCTAAAAGACCTAGCTTTTAAAGACCATGAATTAGCTTTTGAAATGGTCACCCTATCTGTTCTGTGCAGCGTGGCTAATGGTGTCGATATCGATACATCGGCGTTATTCAGCTCAACGATCGGTATCACTTGTAATATTTCATACCCTTAAGTTTTTATTAGTATTTGTTATATGTTTATTATCTTTTTATTATATGTTTATTAGTATTTATATATTCTATGAAATAATGGACACACTCGTGTCGTGTGTATAGGTTACGTGACTTAAATAAGCTGAAATAAAAACCTTTTACCTACTTGCCTATAAAATGTTCTATATTTAGATTTTAATGTGTACAATTTTTATACAAAATAATAAATCAAAATGCGCAGAAATATCTGTATCTCATCCCGTTATTAGTTGCGGGAAAAATGTTTTTGAAGTGAAACTTCATTAAGCGCACGAGGGTACATTTTTTACGGATGAAACGCAATAATAATAATATTAACGTCACGAAGATGTGCAGCGTTTCTGATATGATGTGTACTTTTTACGCACGCACTTTTTTTTATAAAAGAGAAATCACATAATTATACAGTTGTTTAATTAATATTTATGCTGTAATAAACCACTTGTAAGAGATGCCGCTATTTAAATTAGCTAATAAATAACTCTAATGCAATTTGTCCTATTTTATTGGGTGTTGAATGAATAAATTATATTATGTAATGTGACTATATAACTTCTTTGACATCTTAAAACTCTGAAAATGTTTAAAATGTTTCAGTATTCATAACAAAGTAAACATTGGTGCAAGTCTCTAGAATGTAGTCCTACATACGAATCTGGCTGAAAACTAATGGGGTTTTTAAAAATGCCCCATTAATACAAGCAAGGAAGGCACAAACATTAATGACGTTCAATAGAACGACGATCGCAATTGAAGAAAAAATATAAATTAAACATATTATGCAAAAACGTATAAAAATTAAATTAATTAAAAAGCAGTGTTGGCCTAGTGGCTTCAGCGTGGCACCCTCATCGATCGTAGGTTCGATTCCCGGCTGTGCACCCATGGACTTTCTTTTTATGTGTGCATTTAAGATTGGCTCGAACGGTGAAGGAAAATATCGTGAGGAAACCGGCTTGCCTAAGACTCAAAAAGTCAACGGCGTGCGTCAGGCACACTTTTTTTTGTGTAACGTATACGTACACAGGATTGTTTACGTTGTTTTTGCGAATTCGCTCTGAGAATATATAAAAAAAGTTTGGAAAATCCAAAAGTGCACGCCTCATAGCGGTCATTCACATTTAAAAAAAAATCATTCGTTTACATTTTTTTTTTTTTTTACTTCTTACTACTTACTTAATATAATAAAAAAATATATAGTGGCGCCATAACTCTACGGTGAGGAAAAAATATACTAAAATAAATGTATATATAGATATACAAATACACAGTCGTATTTTAGTTTTTTACAAGTTATAATTAAACGACAGTACTTAGAACGCTAATATTAACTAGGAATCAGCCCAGGGTATAACTTTATATAATAAGAAAAAAAGTATTCTGGTACGATAAATTTTTCGACCAATTTCTCTGCCACATATATGGCGTGAGGCGTGCAATATTGATAGTTTCGGAGACTGTATTAGGTAGGTACTATTACTACTTTTAATGGTCCAGTGAATAGCCCCTTAGTTACAAACTTTTTATTATCATTTAGAACTTATAAAAAATTAAAATAAAAACTCGCAACGCCTATGTTTGATATATGTCGGTAGTTAACGATTGATTAGTAAAAAATCAATCGTTAACTATAAAATCACTAAAGATTTAACAAAAGTATCAAGTTCAATACAATACAGCGAATACCAGCTACAACAGTATATTTTGACAAGATTTGTTATAATCTGACAGGAAGATCGATCACCGGTCTATTTATCGTTCTCTCAGCGTTCATTCTTATATCTACTGAGGTTTAATGGAACTTTGACGTATGATAGAAGATAATAGCCGGAAAATCAGAGTTAATTAAAAAATATATCTGATTGAATGATGATTTATTATATACATTATAGGTACAACATAGGACAATACAAAAAAGTATAATTTCTGAATTAACAAGTTTGTGATTAATGGAAGTACAAATTAATAAAACTTCTTTACTGACTTGACTTTTATATAACGTTTCGAGGGGTTCGAATTGTTAGTTAGTCTAAAGTCACTTGACGGTCGTGATTTAAATAAGGTAATTTTATTTTATTTTGAAGCTGGTTATGATGTGAATATAATCGGTGACAACTGCGTTTAAAATAATCCTAAAGAAGTCTTTCTGTGCAGGGAGTTATTGGAATTTGTTTTAATCATAACTTATGACAGCTCGTTAGCGCAACTGGATAATTCGCCAGCGGTTAATAATTTTGCTCACTGCGAGTTAAGCAGAAACTCTTACTACAATTCTTTTTCGTCGTATTTCAATACTCAAAACTTTGAGACAAAACCCTTAATTCGGAACCAATACGTTTCAATACTTAATAGAAATATGTATATAATACTAGTTGTGTTTTGCGGTTCGGTCGTAGCACGATGTTCTATAGCCTAAATCTTCCTTGGATAAATAGAATTTTAACTGCATAAATATATATATGTTTTTATAGATATTAATGTTTTCTATAAAACTGTAAATCACTTTGCTCTATTGTCAACAGTTTCCGCAGCGTAGGTACGCAATATAGGAATTTTTATATGTCTCCTTCACACCTTGGGTTACACTATCGTAATTGTATACAGAAACATAACTTTTTTGTGAATATTCTATAGCCTATGTTCATTAGGGATAACGTAGGGTTCTAAGGTTGAAAGTATTCTTCAAATCAGTTTTTAGTTTTGAAGCCTTCAAGCCTTCAATGTTTACATTCTTTCATCTTTATAATATTAGTATATATAGCAATGGCGTTCCGGAGGTTTTTGTCTACCATTTCGTTCTAATTATTTCAATATTCGTAGCCCTGATAAACCTAAAGTCAATTTTATAGTATAGCTTTTAGCCTACCACTGTCTTAAAACGCAAGTATTAAGTTAACGATTGGTAACAAATATGGTGGTGGAAAGCTCACGATGGCCATTTGTGTAACACGTTAGTGTAACCTCTTCGTTATCGCGAGATTTATTTAGTGATAGTGTTGCCATGTACGCCACGTTGTTTCCACCAGGAAACAAATCTAGGTTATATGATTATAAATAGTTTGCTGTATTTATTATTAGTTTAAGTGTTAATGAAGCGTACTTTGAATGTTTTATTACAGAATAACATTGGCTGACTATCGATACAAAGTATTTCTCTTCAGACAAATAATCCTTGGAAACCAGTATGACTACAAGTAAAATTAAATGAGAAATATACTAAAAATCTGGCTCGCTTCCAAAGAACTCTACATAAATAGAGTTATTATTTATTATATTATTATACATAATTTCCTTTCATAAAAAGGACTGTATCAAGTCATTTTCATTAGATTTCTTCCGCATTATACCTGTTGTCTGGAAATGGTGTAGTATTAAAGAGGAGCGATCGGAATGAACACATTCCAAGAGTCCATCGCCTGAGCTTCGGTATATCTGTTTGTCCCCAGGCACTGTGTCACATACACGAGAGGTAAGCGATAAAAAAGTATTTTATTTTATTCACTATAATCATTTAAATTTAAAAACTATATCTTTCAACTATATTTACAACATATATATATATAATAAACATACAGATACAGAACACGTTTTAACTGACTGATGGAAACAATAGTTTTTAAAATATACTCTGTTTGACAGTATTATTTTCCCCAAAAATTCATAATTGTTTTTTTAAATATAAAAAATATAGCTAATATATAAATAAATTAAATATAGTAAATAAAATTATCTACAATTATATTGCCTAATGAAGAATTATTTGTTCGAGAAAATATTTGAAGTAAAAGTTTATTACGCAAATAGCGTGGTAATAGATTTGATACATTGTTTAAATGTTGAAACTATTTTATTACTACCGTCAAAGAAGTTATTTTTGAATATAATATAGTAGTCGCAATACTTTAAGACAATTTTTCTTTTATTGGAAATTGGAAATCGAAGTACATACTATAAAAACTCAACAGTTTATCTCATAAACCACACCAACCAATCCAGGCAACTTAGCCCGCAGCCATGCATTGCCATGACGCACAGCAATCGGATCCAGCCGTCCACCTACCATTACAATGCTCGCTGTAATATGTGTATAATGAGTTCATAGCATACAATGCACGTAATGGAGGTGATATATTTCACAATTACCGTGAATCAGAATTGTTTAAGGGCCATGAACAATGGGAACTGGTTTCTTTATTACATTTATAGACTTGTTAATAATAATTTAAAGCTATATATTTGCCATATTACACTAAGCATACCGATGAAAATCATGCAAACTATTAAGCATTTACGGAAAGATTTGTATGGTTTAATATGCTATTTATTATAAACATGCAGATTATTACTTATGTATTGTAATTAAGTTATTACAGGGAATTTAATCTAAAATAAATGAAGATTCACATTGTTTTAATTTTTTTAATTTTTTGATTACACATCACGTAACATCAGCTACACAATCTTAAGTCGTCGTCATTTAATTACTAACGTACACATGCTAATACAAACAAGCCTTAATAAGCCTTAATAGTCAACGTGTTCAATTTGTTTATTGTATAATTGTTTATTTTAATAGTACTCTAGCAACTCTAGCTCAGTTATTAGGTCAAACCAATCAATATTACCTCAACGTTACGGGAATCATCAACCTCCAAGTCCAGAGAATAAAACATTTTGAATAACCCACGATAATTTTCACTCAATAACCGATACGTTATTTCAACAAAAACAATGACCCGACGAACATGACGAAACTGGCCGTATATTACTTAATTGAGGTATAAACGTGTCTGCTATAGGCTCTGATGGGTTTTTATCGCGACTTCCACGAAATCACGTGGTAAACGTGGCGATAAATTAACAAGTTTTCACAGATCTTAACAGAATTTCTCCTACATTGTATTATATTTAATTTATTTTAGCTATGTTTCCCAAATAGACCAGTGCCGATAATTTTTGAAACCAAAAAAAATTACAGTAGGATGAAACCCATTAGAAAAGCAGGGGAATATGATCAAAATGAAAGGAAAAATAAATTACGGTCGATCTGAGGTCGGGAAGGGGTAGGGGGGGGGGAGTTTTAAGGGTAAAAAACGGTTTATCTCGATTTCCGGCTAAACTAAAAGTCCCATCGAAGAAAACTAAATGGCAAAGTTGTAGGTCATAAAAAGATCTACAACTTTTGTATTCACACATTTTTCACATAACCTCAAAATTTATGTGAAAAATTCAAAAAACCAACTTTTTGGTTTTTTATTTCTATCTTTTACAAAAAATTATTTTTTTAAACGAAATTTGGTGAAAACTTACCTTATTATGTCAAAATATACTGTAATTTATTTGATTAAAAATATTTATTTTTTCACCTTATTTTGAATTAATATCGAAAAAACACCCTAATTTTCAATCGAAAATTCTGACGTCAAAATTTCAGCTTTTTTCAAAAAGTTGATGTGCTTTCAGTGCGTTGAAATCTCTAATATCCTATGGTAAAAAAATATATATATATTACCATAGTAAATCTTCTCGGAAAATGCAAAAAATCGTATGCAGTAACGCCCAGACCCGTCATCCCCTTCCCTACTTCTCTATGAATCTTCTTTAAATTATAATTAGATGCCTATTTATTACTATTTTAAGATAACTTATATATACCTGAGTGACCTAAAAAAAATTTTTAGCCTTTAGATGGGCTAAAATTTTCGTATTTCATAGAGAAGTAGGGAAGGGGATGACGGGTAAATCACACTATAATAATGTGACATACACACATATTTAACATAGTCATACTTTATTTACAAAATAATTGACAGGTGTTTTAAAAATTTACAGGTGTTGTTTTATAGCGAAGCGGCCATTATGAATCCTTTATTTTAAAAAAAAATTCTTATATTATTTGATAATAATAAAAACACAACCGTAAAAATAAACACTTCCCTTTATCGTTCATAAACAGTCCTAAAGGCCAATGATAATTGTTTTTAAAGTGGATTCAACAAGAAAGACACAATGTATTTCGGAGAAAACCGCACGGTCATTGAACCCTCGCAATCTGTCATGTGGAATGTCAGTGTGACAGTGACAAGCCAGAATAATCGTTTATTGGTGAATTGGTATAATTCGTTTTTGGAATGTTAAAAGTCATCTTATTTATGGTCTGAGGAAAAGTCGATAAGTTTTGATAAAAACTGTACGATGTGATTTCTAAAATCTATTGCTGAGCAGAAAAGTGAAGTACATCCGTCAATGCAGTGTATATGATATAGATACGTAATTCGTTTATGTGTTCAGCAAAGTAAATAGATGGTATAATACAGATAATATATATTATGTTAATACATAAAATTCCTCAATGCGCAAATGGAGTCGCGAGATTTTGTTAGTTTAATATTAAACCCGTATCCCATATTGAATATCAGACAGATTAGAAACTATCGTGGGTTTTCAGTCTACTATTACGTAGGGGAAACTTTCAATGGGGCTTTAATTTCATTTTGTTTATCCAATACCAGGCTAATTCTATAATTAAGCATGTCACTTATTCCATCATTTGAGGGAACATGTTCTATAATTAAGTGAAATATAACCACTTCCGCAAACAGTTGGTCAAACGCTTGATTAATTCATAGCACTAAACAGTACTATGGTTTTGGCGTCTATTTCAGGCAATATAACAGCCGTTTCAAGCCAAGCTACACAATCTAATAATATTACATACACTAGTAATATTACTGGTGTTATAATACTAAGGTATTAGAAGATAAGGATAGAACAGATCCGGGAGTGTGCATCCACCAGTTGGGTGTTTTCCACAAACAAATCAACATCTACCAACAACTATTTTTCAGATTTTATTTGCACAGAATATGAAACATTACTTCATCCATATATGTGACCTGAGAACGTGAGAAACTACGACCACCCATATGCAACAAAAAGTTGAAAACTATGAGTTCAAATATATTTTTATTCTTTCCAATACATGCAACAGAGTTCTAATTAACATTAAATTGCCATATCAATAAATGTTTGCATAATCGATTACTATTTTATACAATAAAGCAAATTGTTTATCAAATTAGCATTAAATCGTAAAAGGTACACACCATCCAGGAGGAATTTTATTGTATTTCGATATTTCTTATCAATTTCAGATCGATTCCTTTACGAGTCTAAAGAGTAGAATTCTGTCTTGTAGAGTAATTTATTTTTGCTTTGTACACGACTTTGTTCTTAGCATTCGAAGATAACGCTTACATTTGTTAATTGTATGGACTAACAATATCACTCACAATGTGTTCACGAGAGGTGATCCCTAAAGCTACATACTTAATTATTTTTTATTTTCTATTTCATTAATTGGTTTTTAGTACTTGTTGTAATAGTTTTTCCAGGAAGTTAAAAAAACTAACACAATTTGTAACAGCTAACAATTGTAGTGTAATTCGTATGTGTAAAGATATCTATAGATTCCCTAGATCGATCTTTGGACTAGATCCGTCCAATTGTACTATGCCCGGTCCTTGCTAGATATTTCTATAATAATAATAATAATGAAAAAGGCTTTTTTATCTCCATATCCTGTTACCTTTCAAATGTTGTTAGTATTTACATATAGCTAAATGTAAGTACAGCAGAAACGGTAGGTAGTCATTGCAGAGAGTGGCACATTGCAGAGAGGAATGGAAGGATTTGGAGGAGGCCTTTGCCAAAAACGGGCACACACACTAAAAGAAGATTGAAATACAAACGTGTTTAAATGTAAACGTATCTGAATTAAAGGATAGCCTTTATTATTAGAATAATAGTGTTATTATTAAATGTTAGTAATAATATATTAGACAGCCGTGGATATGGATCCCTCGTGGGTGAAGGCCTCCTCCAACCCTTTCCAATCTCTTTCTTTGCCAAAAGTATGTCACTCCGTTCCTGCTATTTCTATCACCCGCCCACCTTCTTTTTGACCTCCCACTCTTTTTTCCGGGTATCGCTTTCATGGTGTTGTCTTGAATGTCCATTTGTTGTCTAGGTGTCCTGTTACACGAGTAGCCGATTGACATCCTAGATATTCTTATATCAGAACAAAAAGCATTAAAATGTGTCCTAATATATAATAGGGCCTACTTAACACCCATGGTTATATCTTTAATTTATAGATTGTCTCACGGCTAAGCCCATAAAAACTCATAATTTTCTTTATTACCTGTTATCTACATTCTGAAAAACTATATAGCACATCAATTAATTACTTATAATCAATTGATTAATTATATTCACTGTGAAGTGCGTTAACCATACATTAATTAAAATCGTATAAAGCAATTAACAAGCAAATTGTAGCAACATTACGTGCGAACTGACGATAAATAAAACGTTTATTTGTGCGAAGGGACTCCAAGTGCAGAATGTGTGAAAACAGGTCCTATACGAGAAATTGCGATACATGTCGGCCATACTACTTAACGTTTTATAAAATATATTTTTGTTTGTAAAGTCTGAAAAACGATACGAGACAAAAAATACGTGCAAACAAATCGTCAAAGAATCAGTCAATACTCGATTGCCATCACTGTTTACGGTACCTTAAAGTCGTTCGAGGTTCCAGAAAGTTCTACTCGTGATCAAAATCTTAACTCTTTGGTATCGCTGCCATTGAATAAGAGGCCGAAGAAAGAGATGTTTAAATTAAAATTCTCGTACGTTGGAACTGTTTGCTTGCATCTTTGCTAACCTTAATAGTATTTCTAATCAGCCCTTTTGATAGTGTGAAGGAAGGGGTAATACTGAAATAAATCCACATTTAAGTTTCAATTCCTAATCGTTAAGTATCTTTCTTGTATCTTCTTTTTAATAGTGCCATCTCCTTGCGAAGGTAGCGATCATCATGGCTACTTTAATCTTGGATGCTTCGCTTCCAAACGATGATTGGTGGTTTGACCAAACCATTGCCTAAGGTTTTTCAACCAAGACGTGCGTCTGCGGCCAGGTCTCCTTCTACCTGCCACTTTGCCTTGTATGATTATTGACTGTCATACATTTCTTGTCAACTTGTAAACAACAAACCTGAAAAGAACTTTATACTGTGAAGTCTAAACCAGTCTATGAATCTCTTAATTGAAAGCCTTAAAAATGATGTGTCAAGTCAAAACAAATGATAGGCTACTACAATAAGACGATTAATATCAGACAATCGTGACAATGGGCCGAGAAATGCGATTACAGTCTCGAGTTATCCACACGCCGCGGGTGGCTACACTGACGTGATTCCAATTGTATTTTATTTAAAAATTAAAAATAAGGATGTTTGTGATAATGTGCAGCTTTAGTCTTTATATAATCATCTATACTGACCGGTACTGACTGGTTCAACGGAATTGATGCCGGACGCGGGGGACACAGCCAGTATCTAAAGGTAACAGTTATCAGTTAGGTAATTAGAAAACGTAATTATAATTGATGGTAATGAGATCGAGCTACGTTTAAATAACAGACGTTGTCCTGTACACACGTCTAACATACAAATAAAAAATATCTAATAATGTAAATCATTCTCACGCAAAAAATTTCATCAAAATCTGTCTAGTCGTTTAGGAGTTTAATTAAGAACACATTCACAGAAGATTTATATATATATATATACCAGCTGTTTATTTGCTGTATAGATTTAAAATAACCTAGATACCGAGTGCAGCGCCATCTGCCGGGATGATTTGTGAATCTAAACCATCCAGGGCGCCACCCAAAAGCATTAAAAAATCATTCAAATCGGTCCAGCCGTTTAAGAGGAGTTCAGTGACATACACACGTACAGTAGAAATATAAATAGAATTATATATATAAATATTAAGACAGTATTTTCTTCGCCAGAAACCAAGGCCAAATTACGGAGACTTTATTTGTCTTTAAAAACTAATACGATATCGTGTGTAGTGAGCCTGTATTGTAGTTTATAGCACGTTTTGAATTACTGTAAAAGGCACTGAATGGGAATTTAATTTTAGCCTTATAAGTTACCAGAAGTGTTAATGCCGAATTAAATGTACTGATATATTGAGAACTTCGCGAAGATATGAGAGCATAAAATAATTCTTGGATTTTATTTTTTTACCTCGTTTACGATAATATATTAACAACTTCGCTTTTTTATTAAGTTCAAACAGTAACAATATATCCCTCATATTGGATATGTAAATAAGTCTAAAAACAATATGTATCGTGTAAATTTACGGAAGTAATACACAATTCCAAAAAAACACACCATCTCTTGTCCATTTAAAACAATATTACAATTACAATTGTGCTAATTTAACGCGTAAAATGAAGTTTATCTTGTAAAAGTATTTGTTTAATACTTATTTCTCAGGCCGAATTCCAATTAAATTATTCAAGTAATAAACCATCGACAACTTATCGGCTACTTGTTATAAAATCCATCGGCCTATGATTTACAACATATATTTTTCAATATATCGTAAAATTCATTAACAAGACTGCTATAATTTGTACGTGAACATCAATTTATTGGTCCATTAAATTTTATGTGAAGTAAAAGATACTAAGATAGACCCTTCTTGTGAGTTCTATAGGGTTTTATTATTTAAAAAGTGTATTTTATAAATAGAAAGAAGGCCAGACAAATTTATTCTAGGATTATCTAACCGTACTTCTAATTTTCATCGATCAACCTATAACCTTTTAGTATGCCATCGAATATAAGTGATTGTTTTAATGGCTTCCAAAATAACTATTGTTTAATCAGGACTCAAACTCCGTTCGAGTTATGTGCGATATGTCCATTGAGTCACTCTAATTAAAGTAAACTAAAAATATGTATGTAAGACCTGTATAATAAACTACCCACAGATATAAAAAATATTACTTCTATCAATTCATTCAAATCGAAGCTAAGTGAATATGTTAAACAAAATTACTCTTAAATTCATTTCTTATAATTACTTTTAATTCATATTTCTTTGTTTACTTTTATTTTTAAATTTATTGCATGTACGGCTATATTTTATTGTGATTATTTTAAGAACGACTACTATGTTATGTTAATCTAGAGTATTATTCTCATGTAAGTGACATTTTTTGTCTTTTTGAGAAATAAAGTCTTTAAACCTAGACCTGTATTATTTTTGTGACGTAAAATATAATAAACATCTTTCAAATCTCCTATTTTTAAAAAGAACAAAAATTGTACGGATGGGCTTTAACATTCATTCAATATTAGTATACATTTTTAAATCAATAAAAGTATTGTTTATCACGATATCGTTTACTTAAGTTTGCCCCCAATATGGTATGTGAAAAATGAGAATGTGTGGTTTTTGCAACATACCTCACGGTTCGTGGTCGCGTGGTATCTTGCGTAATGTGATACCATGAAGCTTGGGCCATTAAGCCTGTTGTTAACGACAATTTTATTTTAAATTAATAATAAAAACGTGATTATAATGTTCCATGTTCATTACAGCTCGCACAGTATTGGGGTGACAACGAGTAATTGACCTTTCTTCATGCTGTATATAATAATAGTATATTGTTGCAATGCCTGGAGGTAACTTACTGAAGCCCATGTGGCAAGGTTTTTTTTTATTATAATTAAATCTTCGATATTAAAAAAATATCTAAGCGATTCAACGAACCAGAGATAATAATTTTCGCTTTTTTAGGAGCCGTTGAACTTTATCGATAACTCGTCAGCTTTCGAAGCTTGTCGATAATCCTGCGCAGAAGTGTGAAATGTACCGACTCGACGCGTCCCGAGATAATGCGATTAAATATTCAACACCAAGTCAAATTAATTATAAAAACATACCTCAAGGAATTAATCAATAAATAAATATAAATAATGGATGCCAACAAAAATAATGGACTAAAATTGGTGTTTTTCTCATAAGCACTTTTGAACCTTGCTCCAATGTTTATGGTAAAAATCGTGAGAACTTCGTCAAAAAAATGAAACAGCCGGATACTTACGCATCATTCAGTTAAAATTGATTAATATTATCTCTTGTTAAATTCAAAATAGTCGTAGTTTCACTAACTTTGTTCAAACATCGCCCGTGGGGCTTCCTTGCGTGTCTTTCTTTACAAATAATATAAAATTACTAAGTCAGCTCACTCTTAACTCGGAACGTGACTGGTTTTGCATTTATTGTTAATTTGCTTTCATGTCTCCGCAATTCAAAAGTTAAAACATAAGAATTGTTTGTAAATGATAGATTTATACTTTTGGTACCTGAAGGCGATTAAAATTAAATTAATATCTATATCTATACACACTCAACTAATGAATTTAAGCTACATAAATAAACGTATAATCATTTTTAAAAAGGTCCAAAAATCCAAATAGCCTATTACATTTCTGCCGCTGCCGCTGGAATCTAAAACTTTAGGCTTATCAGAGACTAAAATGCTTTTAAATTTGTGGTTAAATAGTAGGTTGTATCTACCTATGCGTCAACGGGGGTCACATAGTCAAGGTCTTTAAAACATTGCTTAAAATGATACATATATGTATTCATAATTTTCTCTTTGGTATATAACTTGATTTAAAAACACAAACATCGTAATACCGCAAATAGGGAATGCTATCTCGAAGGATGTAAGGTCGTGATCTCGTTGGAATCAGGATAAGTAATAGGAACAGTTTTATAAATATGATTTACAATAAATATTTTTCTACACAATAATGTCATATCTTAACCTCATAAACACAGCACTCATTTAGCAGTTTTCATTTTGTTTTATACGAATAAAACAGATGTTTTTCGAAAACTATCTGATGTGGCGAGATTCCGATCCCGATAGCCACAACGGGTTAGTATGATTTTATGTTGAAAGCGTTAAATAAAAATTGAGGATAAAACTAGGGGCATGACAACGTAGGATTTGGTTTAATATGGAAAAATCGTGAGATAACCCCGATTTATGTTTCTACTTTCGAGTTCATTATGAGGTTTATCCTACATAGGACATAACACTTAGCGAGCTTAGAAAACACAGACTTCGTGATTCTGTTCTCAGATCGTGACAAAGCCAGCTTTATTGATTGCGATACAAACATTATCGAAGGATAAAGACTTATTTCACGTGAATTATGTAGAATTAAAACCATCTTCCCTCCATATTGGGAGTTATGGTATTTATAACTTAAATATCGAGATCTTTTATAGCAAAAAATATAATCGTTAAAAATAGAATATCAGACAATCAATAGACTTACACTTACAAGAACCAAAGCCTACCTAACATTAGATATGGAGTGTAATGCAAGAATAATATTCGTATTTTTACATAGATTCTTAATCATCAAAAACAGACTTCATTTTCATACTTGCGTTTGGGGATATTATTTCAACATTGCGTCACTCGAAATTTTTAAATCCGACAAGTGCAAAGTTTGCAATATCTAAAGCATTCCTATATGCTATACAGTATACTGACTGCTTGCGTGTGTAGTGTAGTCACATCTGCGTCTGATTAATTAATTAACTTTAATTTATAGGATAAAATAAATCTGCCTACAGTATATATTTAAAAAGATGTTTTGCTACACTAAGAAGCCACTCACACATAGGCACCTACCAATAACTACGTTTCTGCATGCCATTGAATCGATATGTACCTATAGTTCTGACAATATCCGTACCGCTGACGTCCCAACCTTGGCATCGCGTGGTACGAAAACTCAATATTGAAGTTGGAATCGCAATCGCTATTGAAAGTTACAGAGTAAGTACCCTATCCCATATAAAGGAACAAGGAAATACGTTTGTCCTCTTTTTTATGTTACAGGAGGCAAACAGGCTGGAGGCTTAGCTGATGTTAAGTGATACCGCCGCTCAAAGACACTCACATTGCCAAAAGGCTCGCAAGGGCATTGCCCGCCTTTTAAGAAACCCTTTTCTTGAAGGACCCTACGTTGAATTGCTTCGAAAATACTACAGTGCGCAGCTGGTTTCACATCAAGGTGATACGGATGGTATTTTGTATTCTGCTTTAACGTCCGATGATGAAACTCAGCTGCAGGTATGAGTCCGAACAACTCCTCTGAACACCCCCATGGTAAATGGGATAGAAGGAAAAGGGAAGATGCAGAGTGACCCCACATCTCTACGCAACGCCAGGGGATCAAGCCGCTCGGAAAATGACTAGTCGTCGACGATCCTAATCGCTTTTCGTTGAATACGGAGTGCAAGCGCAAAGCGGATGCGCAAGGAGCTGGTACTGGGTCGCCCAGAGGTAAGAACAACAGTGCTCCATGTGGGGCCGAATTTGCACTTTATAAAGTTGCAAGCGGTGGCCCGAATTGTAAAGTACTGTCTCGCCTTGGCGAGCACACCAAGCTTCTTAGAGGGTAACTTAGCCATTCCTTCCAAATAGCCGCGAATCTGCACGACACTCGATATGTCATCGCGCAGTATTTCGATGCTAGCTCAGGCTTTAAGGAGAGTGTCTTTGAAGAGAGGAGTAGCGACAAATTGTGTTTTTTTTATCGGAAAGACCTTACCTTAGTGTAATGGTATCTACAAATTTCATTGATTCTGGTTATTTGTTATTACGAGTAAAGACGATAGGTTCATATCGGTTATTTATTAGCTAGCAACAATCTTGATTGCGGTGTTGACGGCGAAATTACACCCATTGATAGGATTTTATTTATTGCCCTTGCCCTGTCTATGGTAAATATCAATTACTGATGAAACTGCTACTTAAGTTACGCTTATAGAAATTTATTTAACATATTTAGCCCCAGTGTTTACACGCGAAGAGCCGTAAAATTGTTTCTCATGGATTGGTTGTGTTGTAATTTATTTTATACCATTCAATATTGCTATTCGACTGCAAATAAAAGTTAAAAAATTAAAGACCAACCAAAACCGATCGAAATACGCCATCGTTTGTTTATTTCGCACTTAGTTAAGTATAAGAATTTTTTTTTTGTAGACATAAATTTCATTGATGGTCTGAGAATCAAAAATGCTGATCATCTACTTGCCTATTAGATTGACAAATGATCATAAACAGATGCAGAAATCTGAGGCCCAGACCTAAAAAGAGGTTTTAGCGCCACTGATTTATATTTATTTATTTAAAGTATTTATTGAATTGTACATTGTTATTTAGATGTTATATTACCATTGCATTATACAAATTCCTATGAAATAAGAATCTTATAATCGAACGTCACAAGAGACATCTTATCAATAGTAACAGCCGAATGACAAGCCACGTAATTGCATCCGCTCACAGACGACAAGCATAAAGATAAAAGCCTACAAGTTTACCTCGATATCCGATTATACCCTGACGTTAACACGACATAATATTTTCCGTAATCTTATGAACTCATTTTTTCTCCTATCAAACGTAGACTATAAATATTTAAAACTCGAAGAGCGGCACGAAAACGAAACAAGGCTTAAATTTATATTTTAATATTCAGTAACAGATTGTACTTACAATTATTTACATTAATTTAAGCTATATAACTCACGGACAACAAACGTAACTCTCTCACTAAACAATTTGAATCCTCAACAATTTTCGATCTCAACATTTGGGAATTTTCCGCTCGAACCCCTCGCATTATCACTTTGACGCACTCCTCGTCTTGAAATTTCCGACTGCATCTATTAAAGATATTCGTAATCTGACGCTTCGTCAAGAACTTAATCGTCCGTTTGGAGATGGCGTTGTACAGTTTGAGATACGTCGTCACTTCGTCGACATCCAACTCGTCGACGTAGTTTAACAAGTCGTACACTATACTCAGAAGTTCGTACTCCTCGTCGCCTTTCACCTTGACGTCGCCGAGATTGAGCTTAATCTGTTTCCCGAACGCGTTAACGTTCACGCTCCCTATGATGGTGTTTAAAATATTGAGAATCTCTCGGATGACGATTTTGTCGTCTTTTCTCAAGTACCAGATAATCGAGTGCAGCCAGGTCAGGAGCCCGTGGCCCTCGATCAATATTTCGAGCGCTCGCGGGATGGACACGATAGAGGCGAAGACGCTAATTATGCTGGCTTTCGTCCTCCTATCGCACAGAACGGTGGTGTAAAAGTCCATAAGCATTTTAATGCACATGCTCTTGAAGATGACGATCACGTCCTTCATCGTCTTGATGCCGTGGCTCATCACGCTCAGGATCCACAGCCTTCGCTCGGTACATTCGATTTCGTTGTCGTGGAAGAGACTGAGGAAGTCGGGGACGATCGTCAGGTCTACGTGTCGCTTGGCTATTAGGAAGTTATTGACCGGTTTGTACAGAGGCTCCGAGGGAGCCGTGCACACCGTCAGAGCCCTGGCCAAGTACAGAGCGCCGACCGAGGGTAGTCTAGGATTTTTAAAATCTCCTAGAATTTTGTCTTCTTTCGGTGCGCCTTTGAGGGCCGACGCGATGCTCTGTCGGAGGGTCGTCGTGAAGTCGGTCAGAAGCAGCTTGTCGTTTTTGTGTCTCCTGAAATATTATTTATAAAAAGTTAGGAGCGATTCAGAAATTCTCTACGACTAAAGATATTAATATTATTAAAAAAAATATTGTAAAAAACTTACGTTTCTAACTCCAAAAGCATGCAGAACCTGTGCAAGACGTGGTAAGCGGCGGCGCGCATCAAGGGACACGATGAGCTGAGAGCCATCAGCGTCACCGATAGAAGACCAGTTCTCATCACCTTAAAGCAAGAGGCCATCGATCCCGGAGCCATTAAATGACTTAAAAGGGGAAAGAGGAAAGCGGGGTCGTAAATTTCATCATCATCATCTTGCTGCGATATAGTCAGCGCATCTTTTTCCTTAAACTTTTGCAACACCTTATTATATTCTTCCTTTCTCAGTGCAACTTCGAGTACCGCTTCGTTATCCTGAGTTTTGTTGTTCATTTTCATTTTCTGTTTTCGATCATATTCTATAAACGCTTTAGCCGACGTGCGGTTAACGGTTTCGCAATTATCTGGTAATTCATAATAGTAATCTAATTTTTGATTCACTGGAAAATTTCGTATCGTTCTTTCTATAATTTCTCTATCGAGAAGGTTTAACACTTGATTCGGCGTCGGGTGGCTCCAAAGTGAAGCTGTACGTTTTTTTCGTACCGCATAGTAGTTCGCTGCCGAGTCTCCCCAGACGTACGGTTTGTATTCGTTTACGGGTAGACCGTTGCTCTCATAAAACTCTAGAATACACAGGATCAATCTATCCGAGGGATTCTTAGTGCCGTGATATGCGCTCAGAAACACCGGTATCTGTTGGGGCTTCATGATAGTTTTATTCGATGTGACCAGGCAGAAGAGAAGTTGCAACAATCTAGATTTGACATCCAAGCTGTGATGACTCAACATGACGTTCAGAAACTCCGAATGAGATGTCAACATGTCGAATATATCTACGATCTCCGTATGATCCGGTGGGTATAACATCTTGATCAATGTTGTCAAGAGACATAAAAGTTTGGGGCCTAAGACGTTGGCCTGATCGGCAGTTTTAACTTTTAAGCTATTCTTCAAAACACTTTTGCAAAAGTTTTTCCAAATCGCGCTATCTACGATTTTTTTCAAGTCTTCTTTGTTCTCGCTTATTTTTATGTTACTCACTTGTGTAGTACTGTAAACGAGGGAGACGACAGTGTCTAAATTTTCAAGCTTTTCATCTTTGAAACATGTGACCATTAGATGAAGCATAGATAAAATGTAATTGCAGTAATATTCGTGCTTTTCCTCGCCGTCGATAATGTATAATTTCAACAAAGCGGTTTGAACAATCTGGACGTGATTGGCATCCAGTAGTTCAAACTTGTTGATCTTTGAAAACAGTTTTTGGCAATCTTCCTTTATCATACATTCAGTCACAAGTTTTCTTAACAATTTCCAATTTTGCATATAAACTTGTCCAGCTTTATGTGGTTTTTCTAGATACTTATTTATATTAGTCTTATATTCATTGTACAATTTAACTAAAAAATCTGGATGTTCGTTGAGAAATTGGTGATTTGAAAAGACTTCATTGGCGAGGGGTAACGTGAGTTCTCTTTGATTTAATATTTCTTCTCTATTTAACTCATCAGAAAAAACTTTATGCAATTTTCCATTGAGCCTTAATATTATTGCCGCCAAATTTGCCGTAGTTTTTCGTATCGCAAAGGCATTGAAAAACTTTTTGAATAATTCATCCGTAATAAGTGTAGCGTGATGAGGTTTGTTCTCGAAATAAGTAGCGAGTGCCATTTCTAGTTTAGTTGCATTCGCAGCTAAGGCTTTGTTTGTGATCAGATTGCAATATAATATTATTGTTTTTACGACTACCTCTGGGTTAAGCTCTAATGATATGCTTAGAGAATATTTATTTAATAGGATTCTAAGAACCTCCACGATAAGGGTCGGTTCTTTGTCATCGTTGACGCATGATTCTAAATCTGCTTCAAAAATCTTTTCAAAAATGTGATTATCATTTTCTTTAGAAAAGCCGACAACTTCTAAGACTCTGATTGTGTGATCGCTTTTAACATTCTTTCTTTTATTAATTTTGACAAAAGCTTTAATTATCTCTGTGTAAGTTTTTTGCTGATAAGACTTCAAAATGTAGTGGTTTTGGTCAAGGTAACCGATTATATCTTTATTTTGAACAATCATCTGCAGCATAAACTCAGTTGTCAAGATGTAAGACTTTTTAGTCATGTCGACAGCCTTAAACATTTTTAAAAAATGAGCATTCTTAAACAAATTTAACAATATTCTTCTGCAAGTGATTAATAAATGTTGTTGTCTTCCAGTAGCAATAAAAATTTGAAAATAGTGAGTGATCTTTTGCATATTAATTTCGGTCAATTGATCCGCTTTCGATAGTCTCACCATACAGAACATTAAATATTTGGCCCACATAAACAACTCCGATTCATCAATAGACTGTTGAGGTAGTATTTTGTAGTATTTATCACTTATTAATAAATCATAATTATCTTCAGAGCCATCTTCTATAAATTGAAAGATACTTTTAAAGTCAACCACGTCTCCTTTAACAATTGATTCTGATAATTTTAATAGGACATCATCTTTAACAATAGAGTCGGGTAACTCTATCAGATTCAACATGCAAGTGGTCACATAGCTTCTGACTTCTAATTTCGAGTCACCAATTAGAAGTTCAGACAATTCAGGAGAATAGTTGCAATGCATTAAATTAGCAATGTATAATGATAGGAAACTTTTTAAACTCTTCTTGGCTTCTTTGTTTCCTTGGATAAACTGTATGCAACCAATTATAAATGGTGAAGGCATTTTGTTTTCCAAAAACATACTGTCCTCGGTGTTTTGATTGTTCATTAGATCCGTGAACAGTTTATCCAAATTAGATGCCGTATCTTCATCCGAAATTTCAAAATTAATCATCTGATTTCGCATGTATTCTATGAGGTCCTTCTTATTTTGCATCACATATTCCACTACGTCCGCCACCAAAGATATTGGCTCAACTTTAGATTTTCTTAAAGAATACAACAATAATTGTATTTCATCTTCATCTGATTCATATATTTCTGTTTGTTTGAGAAATTCTTGCAATGTATCTTTAGCCTCCATCCATATATTCCTTTCTTCGGATGTAAATACTTCTAACATAATGAGAAATAGGTCCTTAAACATTGGATTTTTCAAGGAAAGTGCAGATTGATCCAAAGTCAGCCACAATGATACTACTTTGAACTTCAGCAATGATACTTGCCCTTCTCGTAAAGTCTTTGTAAAATCTAATATTGTTTTCATATCTATACTACTCTCTAAGGACTCGAAAAATGAAGGATGTACGTAATTATACAATAGCAATGTGTCTATTAATCCCAAGAGTGAATCCGATGTGTTTACCCTTGGTAATTTATAATCTTGAGATGATTCTGCTCCTCCTATACCATTTGTTATATCATTTATTAAGGAAATTATAGTGCTTGGAACTGGAACATGTTTAGGTATGAAGTACTCGAGTTTACTTCTCATTTCAACAAGAATCTCTTGAGCTTCTCTCAATTTAAGTATCGTCATGTATCTTTTTAGTGAATGTAGCATTTTTACTAACACTTTAATGCAATATAGAGAAATGGTATGATCTTTACCAAAATTTGCCTGAATGAACTTCAATAAGGGCACAGGTAGGGTAATAAACCTAATAAAATTGACTGTTTGCGTTGTATTTAAATTATATAACCTTGGCAACATATCCTCTGGTTTCAATTTGTCTAAAAGCTTAATTGTGAATTCCGTAGCTCTCTCCCATATGGGTGAATGTTGTGGTTCAAAACTTTGCTCTATGACATGTATAATGGCTCTATGTAAGTCTGGGCATTTATAGATAATTTCAAGTACTGTATCACATTCGTAAATATTCTCCCAGGGTCTTTTTAAACTTAGCATAGCTTTATACAAGTTTTGATTTTTATTTGTGTCACCTGTTCCAACATAGGTATCGACAAAGTATAAACCGAGCTTGTGTGAAGTAAACAATGTAGTTATTATATTAGACAACAACACCATTATTTCCGGTCGAACCTCATTTTTTGCTTCAACAGTCAACTCTGGAGGTCCCTTCCAACTAAACATTTTAAATAAATTATGTAGAACTTGATGACTAAACATTTTTAACTTCAGTGTTTTTGAAAGTAAAGGATTTTCTATGACATTTTTTTTCAAGATACTTAAAAACATGAGTACCGCATCGGGCTCATCTTGTATTAAACCAGGAATGACTAATGGAAGAAGACCTTGTTTCTCTAATAGAGCTTTAATTAGAGGCAAATGACAGTCAACAAGAAACGATGTTATAAAATGTACAAATGCAGTTCTTACATTGTCTTTTTCTTTATAATTAGGTTTCTCCACTATATATTGAAGATGTTTAGGTGTTAATGGTACTTGGTTAAGAACTTCAACACCTAAATCTGAGCTGAGAGTGACCATAGATGTCAAAAGATTTAAAATTATTTTCCTATGTCGTGGT
Source organism: Pieris napi (assembly GCF_905475465.1). Taxonomy (NCBI): domain Eukaryota; kingdom Metazoa; phylum Arthropoda; class Insecta; order Lepidoptera; family Pieridae; genus Pieris; species Pieris napi. The sequence continues at coordinate 10,396,912 of NC_062255.1, forward strand.
CCAGAATTTTCACTAATCATTATCTCAACAGTTGGGATAAAAGTATTTAGAAAATAGCGGCAAGCTTCTTCTGTAATTGTTATCATGTGAGGCATGGAGGATTGTACTTTGACAATTAAGAGGTGAAAAATATGAAATGTTGGTGTAGCCAAAGATAAATTTTTCTTATTTTCTGAAGATATTTGCCTCAATATTTCATGTGAATTACCACCAGCTCTGAGATATTCTGCTAAGTAATCCATATCACTGTCAGGGTTGAGGCACACTTGCAGAAATTGTGTTAAAGCTGAAAATTTTACAGTAGTAATGTTAAAATAAATTCAGTTTAATATATATCCAACAACTATTAAAGTACAAATTTAAAAGAAAGTATAATATAGAATTTAAAGCAATACAAAATCCATATAATTAAATGTAACTTATTTATAATATATATATATAAAGGAAGCACTTTCAACAATATATGTCATGTCGCATTTTCTTTTATGTTCAGCTGGTAATAATATTAAAAAAAACAGTAATGCACTCAGAAGGTTGAAGTGATTTAGTTAGTATATTATATTTTTAAGTTGATTTTGAATGAGACAAGAAAGAAGAGTCGTTGAAAAAAACACCAATGCACACGCTTACCCATGGTTTGACCCTGCTTTTCTGCTAATTCTTTTCGAAAATGTTTAATATCAAAATTAGGTTGAATTTTCGGTTGCGGTGGTCCGCTTTCGTCCTCTGTATCGCTTGATTTTTTAGGTCTTTTAGTAGATTCCTCATCATCCTTATATTTTCTTTTACCCATTTTTTAATATCTTATTCACAAACTTTATATAACATACAAAAAATATTTATTTCAATAAAAAGTATAGGTTCTAAATTGAAAAATCCATGTGCGTTTGTTTTGCCTTTCAGAATTTCAAACTTTTGTCAAACCATGTTGTGTGCAGTGTGACCAGATTTTAATTGACGAATCTACTGCTTGTGGAGGTTAAAAACTACTGAATTCTACCGAAAGGAACAAGAAAATCTATTATATTTTTTTGCTGTTGTGTTACAACGCAAACATGAATGTTTTCTTGATAAAACGATAGAATAATAAAAATTAGAATTGAATTTAAAAGAAACCGAGTTTTTTTTTAAATGAAATTCTTAATAAAAATATAATTAAACAAAAATGTATAAAATGATACTTAAAGTAAAGATTTTTCGTCTTTATGTTGGGTAACATTGTCATAAAGCAATTTTGAGTCCATTAACTTGAACATACTTCTGTCAGATCTATTGACTGAAGCGGAGTAGTTTTTATATAATTTATCTTCATAAAGCAACTCAAAATGGAACTCATCGTGTTTTGTATGTCTGTTTCAATTTTATGAATAAGGGTCTGATCCTGATCAATTTGAAAAATAACGTAAAATTTTGTAGATTTACATAACCAACTTTAAATAAGGGATCTTGATAAAAATAAAATAAATAAAATAAAATAAAATATGTTTATTATGGAACATAAGATACATGTATCACTTATTCCACGTCATTAAATTTGAATTTGTAGGCATCCCTACTCATCGGCAAAGAAGACAGAGGGTGTAGGCCGAGAGAAAAAGCCGGCGTTAAAAACTCTCGGTAGGTACTCTTTTCTTTTCTTGCTCCTATTCATTGCGATATCACACTCTATGCTCACGGCACGAATGGTAATGTAAAGAATAAACATTAAATAGTTATAATCCAATCGATGAAAGAGGAATACCTCGCTTTTATTCGATATGCCAAAAAAAGTACTAGAATAACTGAAAAGCGTGAATTCTACTAAAATATACCAAATAATTTTTACATACTAAATTCTGTTGACAGTACCTCAAAATCTACCAAAAAAGTAGAAATCTACTAAATCTGGTCACACTGGTTGTGTGATGTGTCACTGTATGAGTGTATGACAGTGACATAGACTATAATTGTATAGTAATTAAAAGAAATAATTAAAGGTAAAACAAAAATATACACTCTTATCCCTCACGATTATCCAATTAATAATAATTTTCAGCTATGAATTTCGACGCTAACTTTAATTATATAAGCGATTAGTTTAGTTTGTTAAAATAAACAAAACTTAATCACATATGTATTGAATTATGTGTGTGAATACATTATTGGATATGACAATGACATACAACTTAAAAAAATAATAAAATAATTATTTTATATGTCGTGTATGTGTTATAATTTTAAACGATATGATTTTATGTGTATGTAATGTTCTGATACAATTTACAAACAAATTGATTTAAAATTAGTGGATAAATTTTACACCATTGCAAAATTCATTCGCAACTAACCCGAAAGTAAAAAACGGCAACGTCGCGCGTTTGTGTGCTAGTTCTGTGAAATTAAAAGACTACCTACTTACTCATTTATACTCTTTAATATTTTTAATGTACCTAAGAAATATTTTTATTGGCGGTAACAGAACTAAAAATCTTTACAGTGTTTTAAAATTAGTCTAGGAACTGATTATTTAAACCCCTCGACTGTTACGGGTCATATTTGAAAATCTATTGAATTGTTGAAGATTAGTCAACAATTCTCTTCGGGGTAAAAACATATGCATTTAAAACACTTAAAAATAGTTATAGATAGCTTTAACTATAATCGGATAACAAGAAATTCATAAAATAAAAACGGATAAATGCGAGCTTGGTAGGTTCGCCATCCGAGCTTAACTTCTCGGTTATCAGTTATCACATTAGCTGTTTGTGCTATAAGGCCGAGTACAGAAAAGATTAAAGATATAAATGGTTATCCACAACCTACCAATATCGAAGAATGTTTCATAGGTATGATTAACTTTTATAGGCAGTGAAAGTTCTAATACTGTTGTAGCGCAATTCACACAACTTCAAATAATGGACAAAACAAAAATTACATGGACGCGTTACAGGTATTCCATCTACATATATAAGTAAACAATTCCCATCCGTGCGCGTCAGCTTCTTTATTATGTATTTACGAAAGCTTGCCAACGCTCGGCACACTCATATATTGGTTCATAAGAAAAATAAAATACAAGGTTTAATCATTAATGTGACAAGTACATATATAAGTTGCATATTAGCAAACATAAAACACTCGAAGAGAAAAAATACTTCGATTCATAAATATCTAATAGGTAAACACTAAATTTATTTCAAAGTCTGAGGGGAGCAACTGTGGGTATTCAGACCTAGCTCGCTTATCAACTTCTCAATCTGGTATTGGTGCGCCAAATCGAGATTCTTATAATACTTCTGCTTATTTTGATGTCAAATCCATCACACACTTTCTTGTGTATGCGCACGTAAGTGTATAGTCAAAGAGAAATTCAAACCGCTCGGTTTTTTGTTCTGCTTACTGGAACTCAAACGCGCTACAGCACTTATGATAGAGAACTTATAGCAATTTATGTGGCCATTAAACATTTCCGCTATATGTTACATAAAGTAAAAAGAAGATAAAAAACGCTTATACAATAATAAACTCCAGTTTAAACTAATATCAATCCCTTATGCTGATATAAAAATAACTTGCGAAACTTCTCCGAATAATATAAAACCTTATTTACCGACACCGTTTTGACTTTTGGGAACATGCTATCAAATATACACAATAGGTACATGAGATAAGTCACGCCGCCGTCGGAGCTACTAGGAATATTGTCAAACAAACTACAAAGTGCTTTTGGCCTATTATGAACATAGACGTAAAAACATTTGTTAAAAAGTCCATACTATGACAAATAGTAAAAAACAGCGTCATACAATCACGCGTTTAGGTGATTTTAGTCTCATTGGGAATCGTTTCGAACATGTCTACATGCCTTTCGAAGATTGTACATACGTTACTATAATTGAACGAGTGACGAAACGGCCCGAAGTTATTCCAGTAAAAGAAATAACTGCTGAAACAGTATGCAGGGTCATTCGTAGAAAATTGCAACTAAAGTACGCAATGGATACAAGAATTGCTACTAGTACTTACTTATAAGTATGCGCTTGGCTGTAAAACTAGATCTGGGGTAAAGTCCCGCAAATTTTTTCCATGAAACTAACCTCAGACTACCAGGAGACTCATTCATTTCAACCTTAATATTATCTTCAATACACCCAATAAACAACCATAAATAGCATGTCTAACGCAAGGACTTACCAGTACAAATCTAGTGGATATTATGAAAAAGATACAGGTGTAGATTTTTAGGAATTATAATAAGAATTAGTAAAGAAAAGGCAATTTTCTTATAAAAACGCAAAATAAATTTTAACTCTACAGGGGTTGAGCTTAAGGATAATAGAGTGAATGAGCCGTAGAACAATTTTTTGAAGCTGATGAACTCATATATCCCCTAGTTGCGTTTGATCCACGACTTTTTGGCCATCCTGTATATGCCGCAAGTCTTGTCAAGTCTTTTGAACAACTGATAAAATGATCTTAAATCCTAACTCAGTGTTACACTGAATACACTCATTGGCACACAGTGATTGAAAGAGTATTTATTATTTGGTAAACATATTTATTAGAAAAATAAAATAATTTCTCATCTTACTTTACATTGCTAATTAGTAATCATGGTACAATCTTACAAATATATTAAAAGCTAATTCTTATTTAAATAATTATCCGTACGTAATTTATTTTTTTTGGGATTTTATGACCTACATTTACAACCTTTAGGTCAACTCTTGTACGTCATTAAGGTTTTATTCCATAGACTATTAAAAAGCTATCATAAAACAAAAGAACAAAAAAAATGAAAATGAACACAACATTGAAAAAAAAAGGATATAAGGATTCCCATGTCAAAAAATGAAGCAAAATCGAATACTATAGTCTCAGATTTCTTAACGTTTCGATTCTGTCAAGAAGAATTTCCGCTAAATTCTGGTTTGGGTCCTCGTCTGAAAGAAAAGCAAATTATTTATGGCTCTGTGGACAATATACATAGTGCATAAGGGTCTTCAGTTTGATTTCAGGTGAAATAATAATACTGGCTGATCGTCCTTTCTTTAAGAAAAACAAAAGCATATTAACAGTGGCATGTAGGCGTTTTTTAGTAAAATATTGCTACTGTTTAAAATTTTAGGTCACATATCTAATTTTTTATGTATTTTATATTTTGTAATATATATTTTATAAATAATAATATTAAAAGAGACACAAACACAAAATAATTTCCCACCGTCATAATAGACCAGCTCGCATTTGCCCCTGCACTCGGGGGTCTTCCTGATAATAGTCCCAAGGGTTTCACAGAAATCAGACACTACTTCTTCCGCATTTATGCTGCCCAGCTCTAATATAGAGAAATATTTGTTAGATATATGTACTATATTTTTGTGTCACAACATTTTCAGATGAAGACATTTGTTTTAAAACTGTTGGAAAGGCTTTTTATGTTAATTTTTGCAAGCAAAGTCAAGAAATTGTTTTAAAAGTAGTAACACAACTTTTGCCTTATCGGAATGATAAATTTTAAAAATAAAAATGCCAAATGTTAAAAATAATTTTCACAGATCTTGCAATACCGTATCATGCAAAATAATATTCGAATTATAATGTCTTACAAAACTCAGAAAGGGATATCACCTTCATAGATAGTCCGGTTCTTAAGAACTTTGTGCAGTGTGTGTAGTGGTGTAGCGCACTCCACGGCAAGGTACACGGGATCGGTTCCTGCTCGGTGAATTTTATAAGCACTGTTTCTGTATATGCGATTCTTTACACCGGCCTGGTCTTTCTGCACGTCACCCAAAGACTGAAATAAGTTTTATATAAATGAGGTCTCTCAATAAATTTATATTTTCCTAATAAGTACGGTAATCTTCTCTATAACACGTTTTCATATAACGCGATTTCCGTCCCTCATATAAAGCGGTATTTTCCCCATATGACTCGGTGACTTCTCAAGTTAAATTTCTGTAGTGTGAAATTTATAATGATTTGTCAAGTCCATAATTATTTTTGCTTACCTTTGCACCCGTTTCAATTGTGTAGTTACAAAATTAAACTAAATAACTTTATTAAATTCGTGTTTCGAGAATTGCTCAAACAAACGCTCTTATGATAATACTACTGCAACGCGATTTCCTATAACACGGTAGACTCAACTATCCATTGCAATCCAAATTATTACTCACAGAAAATTTTTGTGTACAAAAATCTATATACGTTACATTGTTGTACAATGTTGGTTGTAGAGAATGTTTATTTATGTTACTATGTAGCATAAACAATGGTCTAGTATAATCTTAATTACTTTGGTGTTTCCTGCACAGTAACTAGAAAGATCACAAAGGTTAAATAATAAAATACTTCATATAACCAATATATAACATATAGCCAGAGAAATTTAAAGAACTTTTTTTAATGTACATTTTAGTTTTTGAAATTGAAATGCAATATGATAGGCACCAGTATCGTGTTACAATGTTTTTAATAGAGGGTTGGTGTTTTTTTCCACACTTTATTACCTGGCAAGCTTCCAGGTATGGTAAGCTAGGATCCTTTTTATTGAACTCCTTAAGATCAGGTGGACAATACAATGACTTTGTTATTACTATGAACAGTTTCTTCACAGGAAATACAACACCCCCTTGGCAGTTTTCATAGTTTCGGATATTTTCCTCAAATCCTATAAAATCTGCACCATTACTGGGAATAATTTGGGCTAAGTAACCTTCATAGAAGCTACATGCCATGCCAACTCCATAGTTGATTGTAGATTTCTCCTGTGAAGTTATATATGTACTTTTTAAAAAAGGGGCATTGATAAAAATACATTTAAATAGATGTAGAATAAAAAAACAAGTAAATCTGTTACAACATTTTTTTTTAACAAGGGCAACATAAAATACTAAGCCTTGCTTTTTGGAAACAATAAATAGTGTTGATTCGAAAGGCAAATTGAACTAATAAAATTATTTCCTTGAAGAAAAAATTTCATATTACGTTGATAGAAAAAAGAGAACTGTGCTCCAGTGCAGGATTACATGCTATTAAAAAATTTAACATATTTACATACCAATTTTTCATATTTCATAATGAAGTACGCAATCAAGATTACAACAAAATGTTGATCAAATAACTTTCTATCATTGTAAAGTAATATTGCCAGAGATGCCCCAAATAAAATAATTTTTTTTCTATTGTCGGACAATATTTTAAAAAAATATTTGTGTCTAGTTTTTACACATTCTGACAAATTAAGATTATACATTGTATGTATAATTTGTAGGTAAAACAAATAGTGAGCTGAAAAAAAAATACAGTTGCAATTGCATAATTAAATATTTTATAACAAATGTTTGCCAAGTTTTAACTATACATACATATTAATATAAAGCTGAAGTATTTGCTTGTTTGATTGAACACACTAACCTCAGAAACTAATAGTTTAAATTAAAAAACCTCATAACTAACAAGTTATATATCATTGGAGAGGTACGTAAAGAAAAAAGAATTGAACAAAAACAGGACAATGACTTTTGAGGGCTCAGCCTATGCTTTCTTTTAAGTCAATGCGAACATATCTAAATATTAAATATTTATAAAATAACTAATAAGATTAGATTGAACAAATACGATTTACCTGTATTAATAATCCAAAAATTTAAGTCACTCATTGAGTCTTCTTTAAATAAAACTATTCGTGCTATAAAATAAGACTACTAACCACACTAGTCACTACAGGATTAGTGTTTGTAAACATCATTTTAAAAATGCTGTTCAATTTAAAAAACCTCAACTGGCACATTGCAGCTTTTGATTGAAGCTTACAGTGGATTGAGGATTCCACAGTGGGATCGCGTTTCATTTCTACTTAACCTGTGGTTCTTAATTCTGAATTGTTCTGTGGCGATTCTCTTATAGAATGTAAGTCAAAGAATATTAGACATCTGTGGATTCTTACAGTGATGCCAACTTGGGGGTTCCCACCCTAATTTAGGGGGACAAACGATGTCCAGGGTTTTTTGGGGATACTTTTCTCAAGATCTTTTTTCAAAAAAGATATTTTTTTTTAATAGATCTTTCTTTTAAAACCAACCAACACCCTTAACTAAATATAAAGTTTAAGCGTGGCTTTAGCTTATACTACAAGTTCGAAATAATAGCGCAACGATTATAAAAGTAATAGTTGAAAATAATGTTTGAAAAGTAAATGAGGAAAAAGCAAAAAATATATATGCCAAGAAAAGTTATAAAAATTATTAAAACATATATTATTAGGTATTTAATTAATATATGTAAAATGCAGCTCCATAACTACAACAGCTATTTTAAACTAATTAAATGTACTTTAATTCATATTAGAAATTATCTGTCAAACCGAGGTCCTAGGGGAAATATTTTATAGGAGTTGGCAATTGGCATCGCTAGATTCTTAACATAAGTTTTTTCCGTGACCGCCGTGACGTTATTCATTCGTATGTAATAATAAAAACAAAAACTATACCTCACACTATAATTCTTAGTTTAAAAACGTTTTTTTTACATACTGAGAACAACGAAAAGTCGAAATAATGCCGGAGTTGGAAATAAAAAGAAAAGCTGACGAATATTCCGTGGTGCCGGCAAAAAAGACTCGACATGAAATATCTGTTGCAGGAACAAGAGAAAAAGCTGTAGTTACGGCGACGGTAATTATTATTTAATTAATAGAAAGAGTATACATTATTGATTATTGAGATATTAAGTGCTTGGTACCCTATATACACACCAAACTATATTTAGGTTAAATAAAAAATTTCAGGTGCCAAGGACATCAAATCTTTATGCTCCTATAATGTTATTGGAAGGACAACAAGGAGAGATATTTACTGCCAAATTTCACCCAGAAGGCAGACATTTGGCATCGGCAGGATTTGATAGACAAATTTGTATGTTAATTTATTTTTGTTATACGATTTTTTATAATCACATCATAATGGTTTAATTAATTAACTCATTATCAATATCTTATAACATTGAGTATAGCCACTGGTTTTTAATGAACACTTATTAAATATACTTACGTAAAATAGTAATTTATTAGTAGATTTTAATTAGTTAACTAGTCTAGTGCATATGAATAGATTAAATTTAAAAAATTGCCAAATCTGCATTTTACACAAACAATGGTTATTGTTTTAACTATGATTAAATATATTTTCAGTTCTATGGAATGTTTACGGACAATGTGAGAATGTTATGGTGATGAAGGGTCATACAGGGGCTGTTATGGAACTATGCTTCTCTCCTGATGGTGCTCACATGTACACTTGTGCTACTGACAACACTGTAGCTGTCTGGGATGTTCCTACTGGCACAAGAATAAAGAAGTTGAAAGGGCATAGTCATTTTGTCAACTCAGTTTCAGGTTTGTGCTGCTCTGTTTTTGGTATGCTTAGATTTTTCCAAGATTATACACTATAAATACTTTTATGCGCACAATTTCTTTTATATATACCTACATATAAATAAAGTATTATAAAGTTTTAGAATGTTGGAGAAGAACTGGCATTCAACTTTCCACCACTCTTCGTGATTTTTTTAGTTATACAAAATGTTCAAAAAAGGCTGCATGCAAACATTACACCATGGTCCTCATTACAATTCCATTAACACTTGTTTATTTTGTTTATAAAATAGATGAAAACACAAAAGATTATGTATCAGAATATCTATATTTAGTGACCATGCTTCAACAACAAAGGAAATAGAAGAATTGGAAATGCATGGTGGAGAAATATCTTTGCTCTGCATACTACTTTTACAAAGACTTTTCAACACATGCATCCTTCCAATTCTCACACATCGCTGCCAAACGTGGACACTTATCAAAGCACAATGTGAAAGATTAAGCATAACCCAGAGAGCCATGGAAAGAAGTATAATAAAGAAAAGAAGAATTGACAAAATAAGCAACAATTTAGAGATAAAACAGGGTATGCTGACATTACATATACGGGTTTGTTGATGTTAAAACAACTAAAATGGAAATGGGCTGGAAATACCATAAGAGGAGCAAATAAATGGATCAAAATTATAACATGGCAACCAAGGGGCCATAAAAGTAACAGAGGTTCTACTAGGTAGGCAATTTAAAAGGTAGGCCAAAGAAATCATGGAAATTGCTGGAAAGACCTGCACGAGATTGGTATACAATTAGGAAAAATGGAGGACTATGGGGGAGGCCTTTGCCCATAGGCACACAGAATCGGTTATCGTAGCTTAAGAAAAACTATAACTAATGTGGTCATATCTGAGAAATAAACGCCAATGTAGCCCAGGCTACCCTAACACAATGATTCTTGGAGATGAAGTCTACTATACAGAAGCAGAAGCTTGCGAAGGGTCCAACAGGTTTTTTAAAAGTGTTTTTCAACACCCAGGTGATAGTAACAATCTTCAACACCTACCTGAATCTGATGATACATGCAACCAAGTAATACTGACCGAGGATGAAGTCTGTAGAGAGTTGAAGTATTTAAATATTAATAAAGGTTCAGGCAGTGATGGAATACCTTCAATTTTTCTCAAAAAATGCTATAGACAATTAGACAACTCTCGAAACCCTTGACAAATATATTTAATCAGTCGCTTAATGTATTCTGTAGTTTCCCATCCAAATGGAAAGAAGCCCACATTGTTCCGATCCACAAAAAGGGGTCTAGAAATAAAATAGAACATTATCGACCAATTTCAATTCTAAATTCGTTTGGCAAATTATTTGAAAAATTAGTTAACAAAACGTTAAGTCCTCTTATCCTAAGACAATTACCACAGCAGCAGCATGGTTTTACCAAAAATGGTTCAACTGTCAGCAACCTCACCGTTTTTACTGAGTACATATTAAAGGGAATGGACGAAGGAGAACAAATTGATGCGATCTATACGGATTTCGAAAAAGCTTTCGATCATGTCATTGTCCTACATACGCTATTAGCGCTAGGAATCCGTGGAGATCTATACAGATGGATCAAATCCTATGTAACGAATAGAAGGCAGGCGGTAGTAACGGGTGGACATAAGAGCACATTTATAAATGTGACATCCGGTGTACCTCAAGGGTCTATACTGGGTCCGTTGTTGTTTAACGCTTATCTATATGATATAAAAAGTTGTTTCAAGTATTCAGAATATCTTATGTTTGCAGACATACAAAAATATCTTATGAACCAAAAAAATATTTCTAAAAATTAAATTTATAGATAACTGTGTTCAACTTCAACAGGATCTTAGTAGTTTGGAAATTTACTACAAAAAAAATAAACTATCCTTAAATATTGGAAAATGTAGTAAAATTACTTTTACTCACAAACATAAGAAAATACAATTTTGTTATAAAATAAGAGATACAACAATTAAACAGGTGAATTTGGTTGGAGACTTGGGGATACTACTTGATGATAAGAATTAAGATGTCTTTCTCTGAACATATAGATAATATAACAGAAAAAGCATATAAACAACTTGGCTTCGTCAAACGAGTATGCAAATCTTTTAAGAATATAAAATGCCTGTACTTTGCTTTTGTTAGGAGCACACTAGAATAAGCATGTACTGTTTGGTCCCCAATCTACAAGAAATACATTAAATATTACTTTAACATTCAAATAAAGTTTCTTAAGTTTTAAGGATTTCCAAAAGTAAAGTAGCCATATAGATTTCTGCAAGTACTTTGGTATTGAATCATTAGAATGTAGACGTAAACAATACGACCTTATGTTTTTACACGCTATTTGCAATGGTCTAATTGACTGTCCTGACTTATTGTCGCTTTTACTATTTCACACCCCTTCTTCATACAATACAAGGCAAACCCAACTATTTAAAATTCCTCGGTCTAATACAAATTATTTACGTAACTCAGTCATGTATTGTATACCTTCAGATTATAACACAAATTACCAGCAAATAGATATATTTAATGTAACTAAAAAAATGTTTAAAATACAATTTAAAAAAACTGGTATCTTTAATTAATATTGGCTTTGTTATTCTTCCTTTATATTAAGTATATATTAAAATGATCAATGAATCTTAGAACTTAGAATTTATTATAAATACATATATACTTTGTTATATTTTTTTACATATATAGGTGAAACTGTGCTTTATTTATGTTTGAATGTGTATTCTGTTTTTGGCTGTTGTGTACAATGTAAATTTTTGGATATTGTTTCAGCTACTCACCTGTAGGAATACTGTTGAGCAAATAAATAAATAATGTGTTACATATTTTGTATAAAAGGTTATTGTGAAACCGCACCGAAAGTCTAATCATATGTTTGCTAATAAAGAAATATTGCCAATGAAATTGTTGTAATACCACTGGATGTATGTATCGCCAGTTGGACCTAATTGTTATTACTTTGCATTATTCAAAGTCCATCATAATTCTCGTCTTGCAATTACCTTATTTTCCCTTGTTTTATTAAGCTTTTTTATAGGCAAGAAGAAGCATTCTGTACTTATTAACTTAATCAATTATTATTTCTTTAGGAAGCAAATTCAGGATCTTGTCGCTAATGCCATGTGTATATGTTCAATTAATTAACATTACATAACTTTCAGGTGCTAGAAGAGGTCCTGAATTACTGGTGTCAGGTTCTGATGACAATTCAATAAAACTATGGGATGCAAGGAAACGCAATAACATCTTGTCACTTGACGCCACATACCCTGTCACTTCTGTGTTATTCAATGATACGGCCGAGAAAATTATAACAGGCGGAGTGGATAATGTTATTAAAGTATGGGATATAAGAAACACACAGATCGCTTACAATATTAAAGGACATACAGATACTATAACAGGTATGAAATAAACATAACTTTTTAGCTATATGTGCTTTGCACTTTCAATCGATTCTTTTTAAGTTAATATATAATAATATATTATAATGTGTTATACTCTCTAATGCAGACTAGCTTAATGCAAAACAAATGGTGCTATTTTTAAGTTAATTTTTTGTTATTTTACTGGCCCTTTTGTAAACATGTTTTGGGAATGACCTTATTATATAATAATTGTACAAAATAAGAAATAATTTCCACCACAACAGTGTGAAATGAACAATGAGAGACTATTACTTATTGGTTACTATTTATCTGTTTTATTAGTTAATGAAATTATTGTATAATGAGTTTTACTAAAATAGGATTGTTTTATCACCTTATTAAATTTTCCTATATAAATGATAAAGTAGTCTAAAATGGGATATGCTTAGAGTATTAAATTTGCAGTAGCAAAATCGAAAGTAATGGAATAAACTTCGTAGCGTTGACCCTAAGTACAGGTTAAAACTTGTCACCAAGCACAAGCACTTGAATTACATAAATAATAAAATTGATGATTGAATAAATTTTACAGGAATGGCCCTATCGAATGACGGTTCTTACCTTTTGTCCAATTCGATGGATAACACTTTAAGGATATGGGACGTGCGACCTTTCGCGCCTGCTGAGAGATGTGTGAAGCTCATGTCAGGCCACCAACACAACTTTGAGAAGAATCTGCTCCGGTGTGCCTGGTCTCCAGATGGCTCCAAGGTATTTTTTGTACATTTCCCCCATTTCAACAACACCAACATGTTAAAGCGAGTGTTTGTAATTTTAAAATATTTTTTTTTGCTAAAACCATTTTAAAATTAGAATTTATCTAAGGCCGTCTTTCGCATACGAGATAGTATTTTGAATTTTAGTAAATTTTTAGGTATCGGCTGGATCTTCCGACCGTTTCGTATACATTTGGGACACAACATCTCGTCGTATCTTATACAAGCTTCCTGGACATCACGGAGCAGTCAATGATGTACACTTTCATAAAAATGAACCCATCATCCTTTCTGCATCTAGCGATAAACAGATCTATTTGGGGGAAATTGATCATTAATTAAAGCTTAATTTTTAGCATATTCTTATTTCTCACCTTTAAATTACATAAATACTACAATCTTATAGACCGGGAGGTAGTGACATAAAATATTGGATCATTTGTCCCAGTATGGCGATTCTTCAGCGGTCTTATAAATAAAAGAAAAATGATGATCATAGCGACGGTACATTAATTACGAGTGTCAAACGATTTGATCCACAAAAAATCTAGTATTTTCCGATAATAAAATAAGAATAATCTATAAAAAAATAAGAGGCGGTAGTATCATGCTATACTTCTTCGGTGTTACTTACAACCCGCCATACCGACGCGAATGCGTTAATTTAAATAAAATCAACTATTTGTAGCAGGTTATTTTTTGTCACAGTTAATCATAGTCGTGCAGCTATTCACGAAAATCACTATGCTATACTTTTCGGACGATTCCACATGGTAGCCATACCGCCGAAAATCAGTAAACAAAATTTTGTCAACGATTTGTACCAGTATTGCTTTTGTATTTTTGGTAAGTATTTGATAAAATATGACCGTTTTTACATTTGCCATACTTCTAGTAGAGGGAAAAAGTGCTGCCATACTATTGTACTATTGTATTGCCATGCCATATATTCACGAGTATGACGCATTGCCGGCCATCGGCCCCCTCGAATTATATTTTTAGGAAGAGAAACAACCCGACGCATGGTCGCCGCCACAAGCAAAGACGTTTAAGCGAGCATGACGAACCTTGAAATGTGAACTTGGCTACAAAGGAATATAATAATAATACTAATTCAGTCGCGTTTCCTCTTTATACTGGAGCTCATATCCAAGCACTAAGATCGTTTCAATATTCATTAGTATTATAATAGGTCTTAGCGAGAAACTCTACTTTAACCTACAATTTGGATTTATTTATTTATAACACTTGTATCTCAATAGGGATTTTGTTGAAAAAAAACGTATACAATAGCCTTGCAAAGAATTAACTAATGACACTAGCAGCAAAATGCTGATGCCGGTGTTTTAAGTAAAAGAATAAATCCAAAATAATATTACATGCACAAGTTCAGACTGAATATCATAAAATCAGAATGTACAGTATTTTTGCAACTTCTACAAGAAACAGTAATTTTATCACGATCAATATTTGTTATAATAAACAATATTCGTTGCAGTTCACAGGAGTATTGTTAAAATATAATAAAAAAAATACACAATTTGTGTCTTTATACAAATGCCCATTAAACACATTCACTCAACATGCAAAGTTTTTATTTAAAAATGCTTGTTTGCCTACTTTCGACTAAAGATTCCTATTGTTCTTTAATTACATTATGGTTTACACACATAGGATATGAGGCGGTGGTAATTCTGGTATTAGGCCTAATTTGAACTCGGAACTGTTGTAGGCCTCCAAGTCTAGTTCAGACAAATCTTCAATTTTACTATAGACATTTTCATCATCGGCTGGAGCCTTTTCAAATGCATTTCTTGAAATGCCAAAAATATCAGATCCCGTTCTACTCGGAGTATTTTGTTGAAACACATTTCCAGTCTGGTTTTGCTGTGGTATACCAAATGGATTAGCAGGATTTTGCTGTTGTGGACTTACAGAAAAAACACTTTGAGCTGGATGGTTTGCTGCAAACACACTTTGCTGTTGATCTGTTGCAAATACATTTGCATTTTGTTTCTGCTGCCCATATACACTTTGGCTGGCTTGGGCGAAAAGGGATTTAGCTGCTGTGTTTTCTTGGGGTTGTGTTGAAAAAAGATTAGACGGTTGAGATGGTCCAAAAGTATTCTGAGCTGCTTGTGCAAATATTGATTTAGGGGCACTGTTGAAAGTATTTGTAGTTTGGGTACCCAATCTTGAAAAGACAGAATTTGTTTGTGTACTAGTATTATTTTGAAAGGGGTCATTCTGAACAGCATTACGGAATAAAGATGTCGCTTGTGATCCAAAAGCTTGGTTTTCTAGTTCAAAAGGTGAAGATACTGGTTCTCCTCTATATATACTTTGTAAAACTTTTATAATCGCTGCTGAAGGTTGTAAAAGCTGCTGATATTTATGCCTTGTTTCTTTAAATAAATTATTCATATACATTACCTGAAAATGTAAAAAAAACATTATTGTCAAGATACACCTACAATTTGTAATAAGAAAAAATATACCTACAGCTTGTTCTAATGTTTGGTTTGCCTTAGCTTCATATATAATAAGTCTGGCTTCCTCCTGCGAAAGATCATGTAAACCCGGAAAGCAAGCTTTTTCTTTATAAGGGGCATAGCAGCTGAGTATCCATTGTCCACCATTTAAAGCGGCTTGAATGTCAGATTGCACTTGGCTAACAAGTTGGTCGTCAGTTACATTACTATTTGTGCTGGTAGTGTTTCCTGTAAAATTTAAGTATTATTTTACAGTATTAAAAGGTTTAATAGCAACCATACGACATATATTTTTTATAATAGCAAGATCAAAATTATTGAGAAATATTGGTTTTGGGGGCCAATTTTATAGTGTGTCTACATTTAAGAAAAATAAAGATTTCGTTCTATAATCTATATCTATATATATAAAAGAAAGTCGTGTTTGTTACAACACTTATAACTCGAGAACGGCTGGACCGATGTTAGTTATCTCTTTTTTAGTGGATTCTTCTCCGCTCCGAATAGCAGAATAAGTAATAAAATATCGGATAAGTTATCAAATAAATAAAAAAAAAATTAATTTTACGAATGCAAACTGCATGTGGTGCCATCTGTTGACAAAATTACGCATATAAAAGAAACCTATCACTTTGTTCTTGCGCCGGATAACAAAACAAAAAATGTTGTATATCAAAAAGTACTTTAACATGCAGTCTCGCAATATTAGCGCTAGAGAGAGGAGGCCTAATGTGTAACACCGTCATTCTTTTTTCGCAATGGCAAGCAATAAAACATTTCTGTATTTGGATAAAAGTTGTATTAATGTTATTACCTCAAATAAATCCTAAATTAAGTTTAATTAAAGTTAAAACGATATTATTAGAATGTTAAGCGGAACGAAGTTCGCTGGGTCCGCTAGTATTTAATATAATAGTGCTACAGTTGTTATAGTTTCCATAAATTATTGTAGTATTCTTACCTTGATATGAATATTTAGAACTATATACATGTTCATATCTGCAGTTTTGCCCGAAACGACAGCATCCTTGAAGAAAATATTTACAAATAACCATTTTTGTTCTAGTCGGCCTTGAAATAGCTATTTGTAGTTTGCACTTATGTCAAATGTGCTACATTTAGTTGAATAAGTTACTTGCTGATTGTCTCGAATATTTAGCACAATTAGTTAAGATTGCTTTAAATTACATTTTTCTCTATTATGGAACTGGAATAAATATACTAACTGACCCGGCGGGCGGCGAACTTTGTACCGTCTAGTGTCTACGGTCTAACTGCTAAGTGCTAACAGTCAATGAATGTCGTGATACAGATTAGCTGAACTTCATGATTTTATGAAAGTAATTGAATGAATACAAATTCAATATTAAGTTCTCTTCTTTATTGAGATATTAACACAAAAAGAAATAAAAATCGTTGAATATTTAAGTAGCTTCGAATATTATTTACCTAAGTTTCAACTTTTAACACAAATTTCTGAATGCACGGATAAATATTCTTTTTTATGGCTCTGGCACGGTTTGTGCATTAGCCAGCGTCAGGTATTTTTTATATTTCGTGCTTGCCTTAGAACTTCGACCGTGTACGGTTTAGGCACTCGCCCGGTACCGCACAACCCTCCCAAAGGCCGAGAACAAATTTAAATTAAATTAAAACTTGCCATCGAACCCGGTACCCCTAACCTAGCTGCCACTTAATAAGACCGCTAGGCTATGAGGCCCCCGGGATAAATATTTGACAACCAATATAAATATATATGTCAATAGTCAATATCCGATTATTTGTCCGCAGTAAAGTAGTTAAATCAGAGAGTTAATTGAATCTCTAGACATTTAATTAAAGATCGATATTCAATCAAGTCGTTAAAGTTCCGTCAGACAAGTTACTGAACGAAACGTTTAACGAGTTTCATAAACGTTCCTAGACAACAAGACGCATTAACTTGGTAGGGTGACCAATTTGGAAAAAAAATATATTTATATATTGTCGTATATATTTTCCTATATAATATTTCATTATTTAGGAAAATGAATATATTTTGTTTTTGTTTTATGTTTCTTTAATTTAAAAAAAAAAGGGTGCGTGTACTTATGTACGCACGTAAGAAGTTATACTTCTTTGGCATTATAAAAAAAAATAGTTTTTGATTGCATGCAAATAATTAATTACAATTAAATAATCAAAGACTGGAAAAGGAGTCATTATAGTCAATAAATTTCAGTTTACATTTGAAAAATTAAATAAATAAATATTTATTATTAGTCTCTTACATTAAGTGTAACATAAATTCTATTGTAATTCGAATGTTGTTTTTAAATTATGTCCAATGCCGTAGCATCTTCCGTGGGCAACTTCATTCTGCTAATTTTGGGTCACGGTGCGCGCGCATCGTTAAATTTCAATCAATTTTTCATAACGCGCCTAAAGAAGTATAACTTCAAAGAAATATTATGATTTATATTATATGTATTAGTTAATGTACAAACTACATCTTGAAAATGAAAAGGAATTTATTATTATGTTAAGTTTATATTGCCACAGTGTCTCATTTTCCAAAGTAACCTTTATTATCTGTTAGCACCAAGACTTGATAGTAATCTGTATTATAGAAGAGATAATAGAGTAAATCGCGAATGTCGTCGCTGTTTCCGGTAGAATTTTAAAAAATATCTTTTTTAAATAGTATTATGTACAATTCGAAGCCCTTAAAATGCATATAATTTGTGAAAGTCACACATTCCTTTAAAATGATATCAAAGTTACAATTATCTTTAGCTATTATTAAACCACATACGGTAAAAAATCCAGTTGCACTCACATATATTAGAAATGTTTTAAAAAATAAGTTTGTTGTTATAAAAACTAAAAGGCTCTTTCTGGACAAGTCAACTGCTGCAAATTTTTATATTGAACATAAAGACAAGTTTTTCTTCAACAGGCTCGTTACATTTATGTCCAGGTATTGAACAAATGAAGGTTACTTTTTGTTTTATATTCGTACACATACACAGTATGTTTTTATGGCATTTTTTACAGTGGGTACATAGACCTACATGTGCTAGGACATAAAAACGCTATACATTTATGGAGGAAAATGCTTGGCCCAACCAAAGTATACAAAGCCCAATTTGAAGATCCATACTCATTACGAGGCATGTTTGGGCTTTCAGACACCAGGAATGTCGCCCATGGCTCCGGTAAGCATATCATTGTAATCATAAATAAAGTTATTTACTGTTCTGTTACGTTCTTACAAGAATTTTGAAACAGTGCATTTTAAATAAAAAAATTATATTAATTTCAGATTCATTGACATCAGCAGAGAGAGAAATAAAATTTTTCTTCCCAGAGTTCTCATTCTATGAATGGCACAGTAGTAATGAAGAGCTATACAGAAAAGGCCCTATTATATTCAACAAACATTTGTTTCAGCATGTTAGAAAGTTATGAAAAAGCAAGAACCTATTTCAATATCTATTTTGTTTTATAATATTATTGTTGTGTAGTATTTAATATACCTTTTAGTTACACATATCTTGTTAATGAAAGGAATTCCTCTGGCAAAAGATTTAAAAGACCATGAAAAATCATAAGAAAATGAAAATATAATTAAATTAAAATTCCAAATGTTTAAGTCACTGTAAATCATACAAACATTAATTAGCGCCTCTATATTAATTAAAGGAGCATACAATAATTAAAACTACAATTACATTACAAATCATACTAGACCAATACAATAATTTTTTCATTACTAACAATTTTTACTACAGAAAATGCAATTTTAATTACAACTAAATTCTCTATAAATAGTTTGCAAAATCCAGTAGTTCGGTTTAAACATCATTAAAATATTCAAGTTCATTGTCACACATCCAAGAAGTATAAACAAAATGAATCACTTCACAATTTACTATTATCATTGTGAAAGCTTTTTTTATTCTTGTCTGGGCTGGGGGTCTACTCCCCAATCTTGACAAAAACTTTAGGTCTGGAAAATACTTTGATACCCTCCTCAAGCTTAGCCAGCTGTTTTTCTAACTCCATTTTTCTGTTTCTCATCCTTAATGTGTCTGTTTTAACTGGCATTTTGTTTAATTCACTCACAAGCTCCGCAAAACCTAAATGGTTTAAAAAAAAATCCATATTTACTTTGCATATTTGTCTTTTTTATTTATAATAAGTTGTTTACTTATTAACCAATATTAATAATAAGTTTTCTAACAGGTGAATATATAAACATTAAATGATATGATCAGATATGATTGAAACATTAAATGGGCTTGATATAAAGCTGATAGTTATATCATTTAATTTATATGTGTTCTTGTTTGATATTAATTATGCATGAAATAAAAGGCTATTATATACATTAGATAATACATTATGCTTTAGTTAACTTGAATTAATTGGATAATTATTAATGTTTCTATTGAAATAGATATTTAAAGAACCAAATAAGTACATAAAGCTATTATATGGATTCTCATATAACATTGTATTGTTCATTGGAAAAAAGATGTATGAACTCAACTATTTTAAAACTCCTGAAGACATGTATTAGTCTTTGTGATCATCATCATATTTTATTTTCATTATAATAATAAAAAACTTACTATTTCGAAGCATCCGTAAAGTCTCCTTCCTCTCATTATCTGGCAATGTGACATGACCCGGAGGACACATAATATGGTCTTCATCAGCTTTAGTATCTTCTAATTCTTTTGCTGTTTGCTCTTTCCTCTCCCGGAGATATTTTGGTAACACTCCTTTTTGATAACCTAGCAGATATAAGTCTTATCATTTTTGGTTTTGTCCAACTACAACATGCTGAGACCAAAAATAAACCTAATCTTCCACAATAAAATAATCATAACCCTTAGCAATAACATTTTCTCTCATGACTTCAACAGTAAAATACATTTACCTTGAGGCACACACATGTCTAACTGAGAGCTGTACAATAGTAAGGAATTAATGACTTAAATATTAAATTCATATCCGAAAGTGTGACTGTGATGAGGGCGAGAAAAAAACAAAAACACAAACATCAAACTAATACTTAAGTGTCCCCATGCACTGGAGGTAATAACCCTGACAAACGGGGTTACCCTGCAATGGCTGTAGTGCAAGCTTGCAAAGAGGGAAGCCGGATTGCTTACAGCTGGCACAGAAAATCAATCCAATCAAAATGAAGCAGAAATCTGCAGAGCTGGTGGCTCCATGAAGCCTGCGACGCACCCTCCACAGGCACATAGCCAGGACGTACATATAACAGACCAAATGTGCGTCTAAGTGTAGAAACTGAGTCGACATTACTACTAGGTCTAAAATATACCTGAAGGAAGGTAGGGATCTTTATCCTTTTTCTCTAAAATCGAGTTCAGTTTGCTCCTATGTTTTTCATCCATCAAATCATCACCTGCTCTTCGAGGTGTAAGTGTTAGCGATGAAGGACTTTTAGTTCTTTCACTATCTCCACTAGCCTTCAGCTTAGCTTCACTGTCTTCTTCTCTAGGATACAACATTGTCAACTTTGCACTTTCAAGCCTCTGAGATAGATTGGTTTCAATAGTTTGGCAACCTATGTCCCGCAGGCGGCCTGAACTATCATTTGAATTGACTTCATCCTCTGTATCATCATTAGTCTGAGCTTGTCTTAATTCTTTTCGTTTTAAAAACTCTGCCATGTCACCTTTTTTAATCCTAATGTCCTGCCTTCTTCGGTAACCTGAAGCACAAGTTTTGGCAACATTAAGTGTAACTTTACCACTTTTACTGGAGGGAGAGGATTTCACTTGACCTAAAGTAGTTGATGCTGTTAAGGAGCTTGTTAGTCTCTGTTGCCCAGGCTTTAATATAAACTTTGGGTCTTTTGGTGGCTTCCCTTGTATAAATTTTAATTGTTTCATGTTTTCTTTTATGAAGTTCTTTTTTGGTTCTTTTTCTGAAAATTCAAAGTCTTGAGTTGAACAAAGTAAAACAGGACCACAAATATAAAATTATCATAAAAACTTTAAAGTTAATAGGTAAAGATTAGATGTGATTTGAAAAGTTTTATTTTAAGCTTAAACTTTTCAATTCAAGATGATTTGAGACTTAGAACACAAATTGACTCCCTTATATGACTTATATTAGAATTGACATAACGGAGTCAAGCTTAGCGCTCAGTCTCCAAAATGAATCTTACCCTAACATATTACAATCATTAGATACTTATTATTAAGACTTACTGGGCTCTGGAAAAATACCCTTCAGGGTGTACATTGTTCTCAATAAACTGAAATTAACATCAGAAAATATACTCTCATCATTTAGAGTCCTTTATGCACAAAATAATTCACTAAAATATATGTTTTTTTTCCATTTTACAGTAGATATAGTTGATAAAAAATAATTTCGATGTTCAAGCAACTTGCGTTCGGTTTTAGTCAATTTTATTTTCAAACAGCTGTCAACCGTTAAATTCACAGACAATGTTGGTTCTGGCCACTTTTGTTTTATTTTGTGTAAACATCAAACCATGCCTTACGACCCACGAATATGGTTTATAGTTTCCGAAAGAAAGATTTTATCATAACTGTATGTAATCAAATTCAAACTGATTATCTATTAATCATTGAACAAGAGCCTTCGCTTATCAATCGATAAGCTCCCTCACACTAATCTCTCTATCTCGCGATTTTCGACGAAAATTCTCATTACCATGTTATATATTGTATAGATAACCTTTTCGAATGGATGCTCTATGATTAAAAAAAATATGAAAAAATTAAAAACTCTTTGTAGGGTTCATAACAAATTGAATCCTAAATTTTAAAATAAAAAAAGAAATCGAACTGATAGTTCAAATTGGTATTGGTACTTTTGTATTATATGTGATAATTTTTGATCGAATTGTATAATCAAGTTTAATCATGTTGAGCAATATTGGAGGTAAATACAAATTGTCCAGAAGGGGAAGAAAACTTATAATGGCAGACGATGCAAGGACGTTAATGGCTCTTCCAAAAGATGTCCCCGAGCGGATTTGGTACTGAATCTCAATAATTAGTGTTCTCTTAGCTCTAGGTGGGCTCTGCTTACAAAAGCCGTTAAAACAAATATGTAACTGCAATTCAAAAATTATACATATCAATTTAACTGTTATACTTACTTATCTTAACTTGTAAGGGCTGAGATACTTCAAAAAGAAGAAGATGACTTGATGATCCTCGACATACGAGAAGAGATATTAGATGATGCTTTAGCAATTTGTTTTGTCAAGTACATGCAGCGCCAGACGGCTCTCTTTACGGCTCACTGCGCGGCGCAAGCGTGGCTTAAGCTAATTGACTGGTGGGTAAACTCCTATATTATATATTTTTACATACTTTTTAATTGAAATAAAAAAGTGGCTTGGATACATAATTAGGTAAGCGCATCTTACACATTATATGTACCTTAAATTACAGGCACTTCTACCGTCACGATCCTGGCGAAGATCCGAGCGCGTACCCGCCTTGTTACATTCCCAAAAGAAGAGAGTCATGGATTCCCGACGAGTTACCTGACCCCTCGCCGAAGGATAGCTGGTGCCGTCAGGATCTGATTATTCAGGAGGAGTGGCAGGAAGAAGGGTTGAAGAAGTGGCCGAGCAGTTCTTCCATCGACATGCCTCTGGTTGAAGATATATCGTCTGAATATTGGTTTGTTTAATATAACTGTAAATTTGGTACCTAACGCAGTCAGTTCTGTGTTGCAGGTGGTTGTTGTTTTGTAATCCAGAGGAATATGGAAAAGACATTGCTTAACTATTACTATTATCACATTTATAGGCGATGTGTCTTCCGTGAATACATTAAAAAAAATCTGGGAATCGTGGTTTCTGTTTCGAGGTACTCGGCATTATCAACTATAGAGTTAGTTATAGTTGGTAATGCTGTATTATTCAAGCAATATACCTAATCTTACTGTTGCCCTCGTTAATAAAACTCTAAATCGAATATAATTTCAAATTGGTTACATTATTCACCTAAAGGTGGGAACTGACCAACGTTACGAGGTGTAATGTAACATGTAATGTAATGTTACTCAGCGAGCATTCGTGCAGTCAGTACGTCGTGTTACGGGGAAACCAGCGAGCAACGAGCCGCTCGTTGCTCGCTTTGAGTGCTCCACCCGGCGGTCGGTTTTTCAGCGAATCCTTTGACTGTTACGCCGTTCATTCAGTACGCTTCGCACGTTGCGAGTGATCATAATTATGATTTTCTATAAATTATGTCTTTGTTAAGTACTTTTGGTCCAATTAAATTCAACAGTTCTTCAAAATCGAGACATGCGTACAAAGTTTTTATACTGTCCAGTAATCATTTGGTTTTTTAATATTGCAATCAATAACAAACCACCTCATACGCCTGTGTTTTTAAATAAGTTTGATGTCCAGTAACATTTTTTCTTCTTCTTCCTAATTTGGATGAAACAATAATTGAATAGAATGAAAGATCAACACGTCCTCGCTGTCGGCCATCTCGTGAACACTGGCGGCGAAAGCGGAGCACAGAGTTTTGACGAGCACGTTACGCCGATTTTAAAACACAGCGTAACATGGTCGATACGTTACACGCTCGATGCGAATGCTACATTACACCTCGTAACTTTGGTCAGCTCCCACCTTAACACGATGTTACGAGTGCTTCTCAGTATTTGTCAGCAAGAAACTGACTTTCATGTATTTTTATACTCTAAGCGTATCGAAACATTATTCTCAGGTTTCCTGGCAAAGTCAACCTGCCAATTGAACCTGAGTCTGATCACTACACAAAAGCGACGAGCAACGTGAGTGTTAATTCGTTTGTGTTACACAAAATACCAGAATCTTATGAGTAACGAAGTCTATTGCGCGTGTAAATGTTTGATGAAAAGAAAATCAAGTGTTGTTTTGCCAATACATAATAGAGTTTCCTAGTTTTGTTGTGCATTCTTATAATTATTTACGGAAATGGATACTTGATATTTCTCGTTGAACGTTTCATTCACATCTTTTGTTTAAAAAAATATTTATCATATATAAAAAAAAAGATTTCTATCTATAGTCGATTATTGCCTCCTATCTACTCCTAAATCTTGTCGTCTTTAGGGCTCCAGCAGTGTAATGAGTGAGCCCAACATCTGTGCCGAAAGTGAGGTCTTGCAGAAGGTCACAGACTACAGCACCGAGGACCTCTCTATCAAGGTAGTTACGTAGTACCAAATACTGTACCAGTTTAGTTCAAGTTATAGTAGGTCTTGGTTTAAAAAAATATTGTAGATAAAGAGATATCGCCCCGATGGGCTGGCCCTTCATCAGTAAGGTGCTTCGGCTATTGACCGACTATAACTATCAATCGATTCTATTCTGTCAATTATGTGTATAGGAGTCCACGTATAGTGCTTTGAAGACCACAACTCCCGTGGAAGGGTCCCTTCACGGCGCCGGTGATTCTATCGTGGATCGACTGAGACCTAAAAGAAAAGCTACGGATAAGAGCAAGGTTTTTAGCAGACCGAGGTATGTTCCATGGTCTTTCCTGTTATGCTATGTTTAGTTAGGACTGTTTTAATAATATTATTTTTAAAATAGGGTGAAATCTTAGTATTCTTTTGTAGATACATATAATATATTTGCACTTGCACATTTAATAGGTTATTATGAAATAAGTAATTGTAATACAACTAAACCTGCCAGAAAATTAAGGCGACTTGTCTTAATGTAATCTTTATTTTTACCGTCTAATCCAAATCTGTTGTTTACCGAGAATAATTTCTAATAAAAATGAAAAATTCCAGTATAATGAGCCGATCAAAGAACGCCCTTCCGCCATTGATCGGTGACTCCCGCTCCCGCATCAGCATCATATCAGACTGCCGTTTGAGGAACCTCAGGTATATATAAATAAAGATTATTTTCAGTTACAACGCTCTTACACTACTATTTATTTAATTAATTACTAAAGACAAGAAACGTAATCTACCAACAACCTAATTCTAAAAAAGGACTAGGTAATAGCTAACACGCTAAGTCATTTTGTATTTTATCTGTAACATTGTGACTCGTCGATATCTTGGTATGGTATAAAAATATTTGTGTATAATGTAATGTAACAGTTTTTCTCGGTTATTTTTTTTGCTCAGGCACTGCAAATAGCAAAAAAGGTTAACCACAAATTTCACCCTCATTTGTGTTCATAATCAGATTTTTTTAATTTAAGCGTGACTAAATGATAAATAATAAGTGACGTTTTAAGTACAAAACATTGTTATTAAGTATCTCGCTTTGACATCCACGGTTATAGATATATGTATTCGGTTTAGATCATTTAAATGTCTTTCGATTCCCGTAATTTTCAAATAATATTTTTTACGTTTTTAAGGCAATATTTTGGGAAGTGGTTTTTGCTAATACAATGTTGTCAGGAGTATATAAATACACTAAACGGCAAAATATATTATTATATTATATATTGTACGGTATAAATAAGTGATTGTCTAGTGTTGTATAGGTCACTAATGTAATTTCACTATACAGTATGTTTAAAAATATGACTTTTTTGCCAAGCTATATATTTTAGTCTAAGTACTCTTGTTTTAGTAAGGGTTGTAAATAAATAAAAATGTGTCAAATACATATAAATATTATGTGCATACGAGGGTGGATCCAAAAGTTCTAAGCCAGACCAAAAACGTAAAAGAGTAGTTTGTGTAAATAATTTTTCATTTTTCGACATAAGTTCCATCTAGCTTAACACACTTCACTTTTACTTCACTAACAATTCTTTTAATACTCCTCTTAGAAACCCCAGTCGCATCTGATGTCAAATTAAACATAACATTTTTTCATTAAACTGTTTTTATTGAGATGCTTAAAATAATTAAAAACATTGTGCACCAATTCACGAGATTGCCCTGGTAATGTTTGAAAAAAGATCAACATGTATAAAATAATAATAATATAAAACAGTAAAGATCAACATAAACAGTAGCAAAAGAAAAACAATAACTGTCTCTTTTATACTCTTAAGCTTGACCGAGCGCGAGAGAGACGGGCAGTCTTTTCATGATGTATTTGTGATTGTATTTCAGTTTGACATCACGTGCAGGGCCTGATTAACCCTTAGGCTAATTAGGCTGCAGCCTAGGGCGCGACGATCTAGGGGGGCGCGGGCGCACAGAAATCGTGTCTTCGCTAGCATCACCTCCTGCATATTTCAACTAGACCGAGACAAAACACTAAATAAACTGTGAACTGGATCTACAAGCAGATGGCAAATTTTAGTATCGATGGTACTAAAAATTTGTCAAAAACTCGAAAAAAAATCAAAGTAAAGAGATCAAAATATATTGTGCCTTTGGAACTCTGTGCTCGTAAAGTTTCAAATCGTGAGTACACAGCTACAAGCAAGTTCTGATGATTTATCTGACGTTGTTACTCTTTATGAGACATTGCTTATCTTAATACGTTGCGTGACGAAAAAGAGTCTAAAAATATTGAATCAGAGGTAATCAACAGATGCGAAGTGACCACATACAAAAATCATAATACAGTAAACACAACGTTTGGTTTCTTATGGTAACTGTATGAACTAGACAACAGTGGATTTATTAGAAGTAAAGCAAAGGACTTAAAACAACTAACTAAATGATTTAGGAGAAACCTTTGCAGAAGAATGCGTCCATTTGGCACAGTTTTTAAAATCTGACACCAAGGCCTATCTATATTTCTGCCAGAACCCCAAAGGGTCTGTTGCAGTTAATAAAAAGTTTTAATATTTCATACATGCTCCCGAATGTGGAGATAATATTAAGGTTTTTTTGACAATGAGTGACAAACTGCAGCGGCGAAAGGTCTTTTTCAGCACTTAAAAGAGTAAAAAGTTACTTGCGCTCCACACTCCGCCGTCGGAAAAGTGACGCTATTAAATATATTTTTATAAGCTATTAAATTTGGAAAAATTGTGGAAAATTTTGATAACGCCAAAGCAAGAAAGATGTCTTTTGTATAAGCAAATAATAATTTAGTACTTAATTTTTTTAACAGTTGCCAAAATGTTTCACTTATTTGATACCTCTCGTCTTTTTTAAAGACAACAACAGAAGTGTAAATATTCTAAAAATAACTTAAAGTCAAAGCAACATCACACACTAGATGACCAGTGACCACGTCTATGGTTAATAGCCACACCAACTAAGTTGTCCATTCCATGTCCAAACTAAGCCAATAGGAGTAATGTGGCCAAATACGACATTGATTTGGTTTCCAACTTGGAAGCCTGATGTCATGATTTTGGTCGTATAATTTGTGAGGCCTTTATGTACGGTCACCTAAAAATTTTTACAAGTCGTGCAAATGATAGGACAGCGTTTGTTTCGCTTTCAGATCTGTAAATTTTTATAGATAGTATGAACCATGCTAAAATTTTCACACTAATAAACAAAGTCAAAAATAATATAAGTACTACTTTTTAGACCGGCCATAATACACCTGTCGGGGGCGCATCCTGATAAAATAGCCTAGGGCGGTCAGAACTCTTAATCAGTCTCTGAATTCACGTGCGCTTATTCACAGACACTACACAAGCACAAAGTGTAAATGTGTTGAAGCCGCCAGCTTTAGATAACATACCTATAGTATCTAATGATGTAGGATTTATATCCAAGAGTACCAGCCTCAGATTTTTTTATGTTATAGGAGGCATACGGGCTGGGGGGTCACCTGATATTAAGTGATACCGCCCATGGACACTCACATTGCCAGGAGGCGCGCAAGTGCGTTGGCAGCGTTTTCTTTTCCTTAAAAAATCCGATGCTAGCTGAGGATTTCAGGAGAGTGACTTCAAAGAGAGAAGTAGCGACAGGAAGTTTTTTTAGCGGAAAATGTGCAAAAATTGTGTCTCCTTGGGGTTAAAATGAACTAGATTCAGTCTACCCCATTCATTCTGTGACTCCACGTAGCACTGTTTCGACTTCAGACACAAGTTTGTTCCGGTACTCATCGACAACTGCCCGAGAAATACCTGCCCGGCTAGTGTAAAGAGTATCCCCAGTGCTGTCGTGAATGTTGCTTAGTTAAGTAAGTTAAGTAAATATCATTGATATGCAAAAACAGAGTTGGGGATTGGACACAGCCTTGTAGGACCCTAGCATTCACGGATTTAAGGTCGGAACATACTCCGTCGATGTCGACCTTGATGCTCCGATCAGCGAGAAAGCTAGAAATCCAGTAGCATAATTTATCAAAGTAAGCCCATATGCTGGAAGCTTGGAGAGCAGTGCTCTGTGCCACACCCGATCGATGGCTTTCGCTACGTCCAAACCGCCAGCACCTGCCCCTTGGACTTAATAGCATCTGCACACCTATGTGTAAGGTATACAAGGTGGTCACCAGCTGAGCGACCACGGCGAAAGCCGTACTGATAATCGCAAATCAGCTGGTGGTCCTCTGGATACTTCAGGAGCTGGTATTACCAGATACCTCAACTTTACCTAATTGCTACGAATCTAAAGAGTTAGTTGACTTAACAGCTTACTTCTTTTCTATAAAAATCTCCCGAGTACCCGCTCGTATTTTGACCTAATAACAATGAGGTAAACGTGGGTATAAGTAAAGAATGTAATAACGAGTAATATTACTCTCAATGAATAGCTCCAAAGTCCAAGTGGTTCACACAGGTCCTTTTGTGCGAAGATAAAGACGTCTTTGATTCCTCATAGACAATGTCAACTATAAAACTACCGGTTACCATAGAAATGAACGCACGTGCAAATGGCGTTGAATTCAGTGACCCCTCATTATATTAACAAGTAGGTGTCCATCGACCCCGTGCTCTTGGGATTGAAATAAATCGTGAGGGTAATATAAAAAGAATTATCAATAAGCTGCATAATATGCCGTATTATACGAACACTTGTGAGTTTAACGTAGGGTTGTACGAATATGTGTACAATCATGACCACAATTCACTTGAAGGGATATTTCTTAGTACTAAGCCGTGAGAATATATACAATTATGAGTTGACAAACAGCACTGTGAAGATAAGTGACTGAGTCTTCAAGGAATTAAGTTTCCGATGAAACGATTACCTTTATTTCGGAAAGAAATAGGACCACAAAACACACAAAACGTTCGTTTACTAGATACCCTTGTATTGTAAATTTTGAATTCTCAGACTGTGAATCCTTATTGTGTATGATAGCATGTTGTGCATGTGCAGGGTTGTCAAGATTTTTAAAACGTCGTACTTTTTAAAATCTTGACAACCCTGGGCCTAGGTGAAGTACCCAGGTGTACAGGTCGGTGACCGCTATGGCTACCCATCAGTTATTCAACTATTCAATGCGCCCTGAACTGCAGTGCATTGTTCCTTGCAGGGAAAACCTTTCCTTACATTATACGAGATGACCGCTTTAAATTACAAATGACGGGCATTACTCCGATTTTATTGAATATCAATCTCACAGAGCATATTAACGATATAGCTCAATAGAAAGATCTTCTTGGATTGATAGCTAGTTATTTTTATTATTGCCTGTTCATTTGGTAAAGAACGCTTAGTTATCACTACCCTTTTTTCTTAAACAATATGGTATCAGGTAATAAAAAAGCACAGAAGTAATGAAAAGTCCCTTTCTCTCAACATAAAGAATGAAAATATGTAATAAACGATGTTCGGGCGATAGGCTTAATTGTCACACGCAATTCATCATGAGCTACGAACAAAACCTTTTAGCGGTACAAAGGAGTGCTGTGCACCCTTTATCGCGACGTGAACGACACAACACGGCTATTTCATTATTATGAAATATTGCTTCCCCGAAGGCAGTCTATTTTTGCTGTTCAAAATGTTGTTGTGTATTAGAGATTTTTATTTCAATGCCAGGATCGTTACATAAGAGGTCGATTGTACATGTACAACCATCCGATATACATACGAGTAGAAGAACGATGAATAATGCCATTTGTCAGATTTGTCTTTGGTTAACGCGAGTAGGTACACTACATTAAATATTTTTTTTTTAACAATTTAAATTATAATTTAGATTACACACTACCGTTTCGGGTACATATCATCATCAGTCATCGAGCAATTGCTGTTGACAGATAAATATTTAATTTTGAAGTTTTAATTAAATGTTATTTTTTATTAACTTAATCTAGTAGATATTAAGTTTTTTTAGATTCGTTTAATTTAGCGTATAGCAAATAATTTGATCATCATGACGATGATTTGAATAAAATGAAAAACGTAAGTATGTCTATATCGAGACTAGTTTTATCTTGTCGCATAAAAATGGGATTGAATTGCCTTCGATTTAAGTTAAATTCGTTGATATGAGAAGAGCTGTGTTGGCCTAGCTTCAGCCCTCTCATCCCTGAGTTCGTAGGTTGATCCTCAGCTGTGCACCAATGGACTTTCTTTCACTGTGGCTGTGAAGAAAAACATCGTGAGGAAACCAGGCTTGCCTTAGACCCAAAAAGTCGACGGCGTGTGTCAGGCACAGGAGGCTGATCATCTACTTGCCTATTAGATTGACAAATGATCATGAAACAGATACAGAAATTTCAGGCAGGCAGAGGCTCAGACCTTACATGGTTGTAGCGCCACTGAATTATTTGAAATGAGAAGAATGTCAAGATGTACCGATAAATATTTTGTGATTCAGGTTGATGGAAACATTACTAGAAATTCAAAATTGCCTTTAATTTACCCATGTATAATGAAGGTAAAATTATACAGGTTGGGACTCGAACTGGGGACAGTCAGGGCAATCACCTTTTACCTTCGAGTTTCTGGAATCGAACTTTCGATTTAAAATTGAAAGATCTTCGATAAAGAATCTTTATTTTACCATAAACCTGTATATTATTATTGTTCTATTGGGAATAACTTTAAGTAACTTCAGTGTGCTAAAAAGTTATTATTTATGTCGAAAAATACATAGAGATTACACATTTATATATACATACATATATGTAAAACAATTTATTTTAAAGTCCAACTCTGAAAACAGTAGTCGATAAAAGCGATATAGAAGGAAATGGAAAATATAATGATAGATAACTGGAGGTATATAGTAGATATTATATAGTGCATACAAAGCCTAGTATGAAATATTGTGAAGCGAAGTTAATGTAAAACGTGGCCAAGTGTCGGAAAAGCAATGGATTATGCATGGATTTCAAAGAATTGTCTTCTACCTGCATCCATTTGCATTTCACCTTCGAATTTTACGGTCAAACACTCTGGTTATTTTTGTATGGATATACTCTTGTTTCCAAGTAAAATCATCTCATTAAATCTATGGGGGAGATATAGGGAATCGGCTTCATTTTACTCGGTAGATTCGATTTAGAGTTACTATTTGAAATAGCCTACGTAGTATAGAAAACATTTGGAAACAAACTAACTTAAATATACATACTTATCTGTCTCTCTTCGTCATAGCATAAACAGAGTTTCATAGAAAGAGACAAAATAAGGGCTAGTTGCTTTATGTTCAAACAAGAAGATCTTGTTTGTGTTTAAATAAGGTGTGTCGAGTAAAATGTAAGGTTCGCGTATATAAAAATTATAGACACTTACACACTTACACACTTTATAGTGATACAAAACAAAACTAGCAATATTTTTTGTTTAAGCCAAGGCCAAGCCAGCGACTGTTATCTTTACTGTCGCCGCACACGGGCCACACGCCACAGCCACAAACGCCGCCACGAGAAGCTAGAAGCGGCTACAAAGGTAGCTGAAGCGCGCGACAGCCACTTGTGGCCGGTGGTCGACACTTGCGGTCGGTGGCTGCTACTTTTTTTTAACCCTTGCCTGCAGTATCATAATGGACTCTGACGAAGAAGGTTTAATTGCGCTACTTTTGATAAGAAGACGTCGTCGTAGAAGACGAAACCGTAGTTATTGGATACACAGAAAGACATTAAATATCCCCTCACCACGACAGGTCGGTAATCGACAACCATTGAACTATACATGATGAAGCATTTGGCCTCAGTGAAAATATGATGACGCCATATTCTTGAAAATGTTCGGACTTAGACAAAAAAGTTTTCAATTATAGGTTAAGCCGTGCCAGACGTTGCATTGAGTGTACCTTCGGCGTACTAGCAAACAAATGGAGAATATTACATCGCCTATTAAACACTTCTGTTCATTTCTCAGAAGACATTGTGATTTGTGAAATCTTGTTGCATTTTGCACAACTTTATTCGCAAAAGGGATGGTTTCAATTTTCGTCACACTTTGAAAATAGTGGGACTCGAAAATATACAAAATACAGGCTGGCCAGTAACACGAGCGAGCAAGAGATACGTTAAAAGATTATTTTATGAATAAAGTAGCAATAGCGTGGCAAGAAAATAGAATATAAATATATGGTTTTATATTATTTTATTAAACTTAACTTCAATGTTCTTTTCTTTGGCAGTTGTATTCGAAAAAATTCCCACAAACAATTAGCAGATTTCTTCCCAGGCCCACAATTTTTCTCCTCTATTACTAAAACTATCCCAAATCGCAGGACGGGATTGTATCTCTGATATAAATAATTCTATATCCATTTTTATCTACCTATATGAAACACAGACTACGTGCGTGCGTTACCGTCGACTTCAGGTTAACTGAGGTAAGGGAGAGAGGGGCGCGGAATCGCGCGAGTGGCGTGTGGCGGCTTTTTGTGTCGGCGTTTAGTGGCCGGTGCGAGCCACAAGAAGCAAGCTGCGACGATTTGTAGCGTGTGGCCGCCACCGGCGCCACCGTGTGCGGCGAGTCCATATAAAATGTATGAAAATTACAGGAAATATGCCAGTGGCGGCGTTTTGTGGTTGTGGCCGGTGGCCCATGTGCGGGGACCCTTAAGGTCGTGCTCTGAAATCCCGGTTGTGCACCTAAGGATTTTATGTAGGTACGCAATGGACACTCGTAGCTGTACGAGAAACTTGTTGTGAAAAAGAAATGATCTAAGAAACAAAAGCAATCAGGCTAAAACCGAAATAGAGCTCTAGCGAATGGATTTTCATTATTATCGTGAATAGCTTTTAAATTTATTTTATTTACAGATTGGACGCCCAGTACGAGATAACGTCGGAAAAGATAGACACTCCGCCTGGAGAGATCGTTAAACGGAAGTAGAAGTGAGAATATATGTATTTAAATTATCAATTAAAATCAGATCAAATGTATAATACAGATATTTTAATATACTGTGTTAAAATTAAATATATGCTGAATATACTTGTTTTATTGTCTAATTCATCCAGTTCAAGAAAATGTTTCGCTCTATAACATGTTGTTATCGTTATCAAGCCTTTAAAACACATTAAGAGTCCCAGAGGACGATATGAAACATAAAATATGAAAGTTGGATGGCATCGCGACTCGACGATTAGCATAATTATGCGCATAGCAAAACACCAATAAAGTACGTTATTATAATATTATGGCACTCGAATAATTTTTCAGGCGATATTGCGTTTTTTTATCGTCGCATGAGGCTCAAAGGTTTGTTAGCTTAGGAATATGTTGAGGCGAGGGGAAAAGGGAATTTTGCTCAGTCAACTCGTTAAGTTAGGGGTAACTTAAACTTAGTTCATATATATTTTCTTACCAGTCAAAAGATACGTTAGTTTAGTACATGGGTTCTCTCACTAAAGAAAATCAATAAATAATATAATTTATCAATTTCCAAGTTTAATTTTAAATACTACTCGTATACTTTTTCCGATTTGGATTGGAACTTCTTTTTTGTCTTTGGTATAACTAATATGTCTATTTGAAAGTAGTTTGTCTTCTACGGCAAGCTACGGGAGTACTACGATGTACAATTACTTTTTAAAATTAAGACAAGCGTAAATTAATTACTATTTTAGCATCTTTTTTCTAAAATCTACTAAAACGTATAACATTTTTTTTCGACAATATCGTATTTGCTTAGTATATTTGTAAATAAATAAATGAACAAAAACAAGAATTATTGATAACCTAGCTACGTAAATGTGTCGCCTACGCATCATGTGCTAAGTTTACAGCATAGAAGACGGGACTAGATAGATATTGTGAGTGACTGGTATTCAGAAAATGATCTGATGATGAATGAGCCACCCATCATGTAATTATTGTTAAACAAAAATAGAAACGATTGTGCGTTTCGCTTGATTGTGATAGGTAATAGTTATTAAAGCGTGAGAGTCAAATAAGTTCTTTAAGAATTAATTTTTTTATAAAAATTTCTCAACTGTAAATCAAACAAAACTTTAGATTTAGCACGATGATTTTATTTTCGATCGAAACGAAAAATAACTAGAAAGACCTTTTTAATAAAAAGCTCAAATGATAGATTTAATAAAAATGCAACAGCTTAATTTAATATCTATTTGAAATAGAGTACAGCTAAATATCGTGATATTTAATGAAATTGCCAAGTTTTTACTTCAATGTTCGGTAACAGCCAATCCAAGAATATTTAATAACAAAAATTAATTCAAGATTGAAAAATATAGCTTAGTCTAATAGTAAAATCGTATACGCTACTTGATATCAACACAAAAACAGGTATCACAGGACTCCCCTTCCAAACCCCTCATCGCAAGATATTAACGATCTAAATACATATTCGCTGCGTATCCAGACGTGAGCAAATATTGTTTTTGCCAAAAATATCCATTTATTTGCCTAGTTCCCGAAGGGTGTGCGAACGATGCCATCAAAAACATACCTCGGCAAAGGATATTTCTTTGCAGGCTGTTAAAAGTGTACAAATACGATATTGAACTTAGTAAACAGTTAAAACACGGGTTTTCTTTGTAACATATAACAAATAACTTCGCATGAATAAAATTGTAATTCAATACTAACTATAGGACAGAAATAGATCTTTTACACAGTTTGTGCGAGAATTGTATTTTACATACATATCCGAAAAAGGCGTACAGGAAAAACCTTTTATAAGTTCATAATATAAGTTTGGAAAATTGGGAACAAAACGAGTATTACTAAGAGAAAAGGGACCGTTTTAGATTGATAAAGGGCCCTAGCGGGTCCAATCGTGGACCTCGGGGTACAAATCTATTGTGGGCGGGTTTTTGATACCGCAGTATTGGTCTTAAAGAAACTTCAATTCCCAGAAGCCAAGAGATTCACTACTTAACATGAATATATTTATGATATATAAATAATAAAATTTAGTATCAGTTTCTTATTTGGTTAAGTTTAAATTTGCTACCCTGTTTTGCCTAAATTTAAGTACTAAGAATATGATGTACTTACAAATTATACACACATAAACATCTAACAACATATTAGACATAGAAATTACAAAAAAACAAGCAATTTTATGATTCAAATTCAATAAAGTTAATGAGCTTAATGATGAATATAAATGACACTTCTATTATATTTAACTCCCTTCAAAAAGGCGAAAAGGCTTGTTATTTGTAGACGTGCGTGCACGAATATTCATGAAGAATACAACCTGGCACTACAATTAAAAGGTCTCGACGTAATAATTATACTTTAGTGAACGTTTAAAGGTCATATGAAGGCTCTCTTCCGGAAAATACAGGGAAATGGCTCCCCGGGCACCATTTGTACCTTAATTACTTTGTACCAAATTACTGTTGTATTACTTTTGTCAATGTTTTGCCGGCTTAGAATTCTTGCTCGTATTAATGGGATAATTCATTAATTAGCTAACAGTTTGTACGGCTTTTCAGCATTGTTATTATGGGGATTTTCGGCTTAAGATGATTTAATTTTATATGGAGTCTTATATGATAGAATAATATTTTTTGTACGTAGCTATATACGCCGTGATTGAAATTAAGGTTATCGGAAACGAGTGAATTATTAGCCGAGAGATTTGTGGACGGTGACGAATCACCAGCGCCAGCGTGAGGCGGGATTCATCAATTAATAAAACATTTAATTAAATTCCACCTCGTTCCGATTTCCGAGAGTTATTGGATATATCCGATTTACAATTTTATTGCTTCCAAACGTTGTTAATTTCGGTTGAGGTTGCCCGCTGTAAATAAACCAAATTATTCCAATTTCAATGCTCTGACAGTTAAATTACGATGGTTTTTTGTTGCCAGTATCTGTTTCAGTAACCGCAGGGTTTTGCTCAAATAAATCGATTCGGTTAGCACTTTTCTAGATCTGAATGATTTAAATTTTAAAGATAACTTTTGCGAATTTATAATGTTTTAATGTGGGACGGAAGTATAAATATATTTCACAAATATGTTATGTTTTAGATAATATAATTTAAAAGTGTTGTAAGGCAGAGAGAGTATAAACACAAGTCAATATGTGTAAGTCCCTTCCTAAATGGTCAGTATATAAATCATATGAGCAAATACTCAAACTGGACCGCAATAAAACGTAGTGGTCATAAAAAAGCAGCATATTTTCAAGATATTCTACCAGAACGTACATTTCTGATGCATAGTTATCCAACTTAGGGAATATCGTAAAATCCTGATATTACAGGCTACACAAATATGTCGGAGTTACAAGAAATTATTTGGATGATGTAATGCTTTTTTACGAGTTGGTTTTATTGTTCTGTTATGAAGGATTCCGGCATTACATTTAATACTTTGCGAAAGAGGAAATAATTTATAGAGGAAGATATGATATATTTAACCTGATTTTTGGATATATAATGTATAATTCTTGTTACTTACAGATTTTGTTTGGCCATCCGGTACCAGACATTACTACTCATTATTCTTTATTTTCATTATCATTTCATTATTCATTATTGTTTATTTTATAAATATCATTAGAACAATGAAAATTATACGTTCAAACTGATGACTCGTGATTAACCTTTAAGGATATTAAATTCCTTAATTAATAAAGGTAATGTTGTTACATTAAAAGCCTTATCGTTTCGATTATAAGTACAAGAAAAGCAGTTAGCAGGTGTATTATGGTGAAAAGGGGATCAAAGTTCAACATTAAATTTTACGACTTTCGCGTTCCGTGGAACCGTGATAGGTGTAATTTAAAAACTAACCACAAACTGTCTCTCAACACGCGATCTCGCCTTATTAAAGTTATTTTGATTAAGTTATTCTTGAATGGAATTGATCCCTGTAGTCAAAAGATCTTATTCATAATCGTACTATAAGGCATTATTTACTTGAATTTAGACACAAGGAATGTTCAGTAGTCAGTGCTTGTGGCGGCGTCCATGCGTCGGGCTGTCTCTCTCTCTAAAATATGGCGAGTGGGCCGATGGCTGGCCATGCGTCATACTCGTGAACGGGTGCTACTTGTGGTGACTGGTCCTATGTATTTGCGTATTGTTGTATTGCCCACGAGAACGTAAGTGCGAGCTCCTATTTCACCATGCCTCTTGCTGATAGAGAATAAATATTTGTTTTTAATTTATTTTATTATTATTTATTACTTAAGATGTCATGTGGAACATGGAGTAATGGTTGCAGCTCCTTACAAACGTTGTGTAAAACAAAAAACTTGGCGATTAAAAAGAGTAGCGGGGAGTTTATTGCCAGTTCTTCTCTTCCGTTCTACGCCCTTGATTTGAGTAATTTAGATTTTTTACTTTTTGATTTTTTTTGTGTAGTGGTTTTATAGTTATAGTTAAATAAGTACGTTAAAATCAAAACATGAGTTTTGGAAAGAGAATGCTATTCCAAGATGTTGATGGTAAATAAATGTCTAATTCGAAAAATCTTGAGTGTCACATTTAATTAAATTAGTTAAGATATCTAAACCATTAACAATTACATATTATCATATGCAACTTCAGTCTGCTTTTATCCAAGCATTAAATTCGGTCTATCCTTAAAGGCGCAGACGAAAGCGTTAGATCTAAACATCCGTCTAAAGCATCCCTTTTATTTCTTCTTATTAGGGAAGTGCAATTTTCGCTTGGCACTTACATTAACTTTCATATGACGTCAGAGCGTATTCTGTAAGTAATCCCTCAGCCCTCCCTCATTACTAAGAAAACGAGCGCCGCGCCAATATGAGACAACTTCACTCGCTACGGATAAAAACTTGTAGAACAAAGGCGGATACAGCCAAGCGTGGCTCTATTTGCATATGGGTTCTGTTTTATTTCAATTAGAGATATTGCACTTATATAATATAGATAGTGTGTCTCTTAACTGACTTCTGTTTAAGTGTGAATATCGTATACTTCCTAGACACCCTTTTTTCTGTAAAGAATAAGAAAAATACCTTCTGCTTATTAATATCAGTAAATAGTAGAGTCGTATACCATAATCATTTGTTTTGAAGATACTGCTAGAAGACATTTCATATACACACTTCATACACACAGATACGCGACGTGTTTTAGGTTAAAAGATTCAAAAAACGCATTATGTAAATGAGAAGCAAATCTTAAAAATAAAAAAGCTCCGAAGGATCCCCGGCGCTGTAAAAGCTTTATTACTTGGAAGCTCATTTGATCCGGGGAGTATCTTGGCGTCTATTTATTTCTGTACAAATAATATTAAAAACTCCGACCGGTCCGTAGGGCGGAACTTTTTCTTTTTTAAGAGGAAATTTGCGTTGTTTTTAAATTTTTCTTGAAAATTCCCAAGTATACTTTTACTTTTTGGGATGATATTTTTATTTACCCGTTAAAGGTAATTGTATTGCCACCGGCTTGGGTCTTGTGTATTTACCGTTTTTGTGTTAATGATGTAAAAACCTAGCTGCGTATAAAGTATATTTTAATATCCAATTTATTATTTAAATATATATGAACGACGCACTTGAACAAAAATACAGCCAAAAATATCTTCAACCATAACAACTTAACTCGCAACTCTCTCGTTTCAACAGGAATTTCCCCAAACATGAATTATTAATGATATTTTGTTTTCGATGAAATATTTATAGGCAGATAATTAAAAATATAGCTAGTCGAGTAACCGTGAAATTGATCTGACGTTTTCCTCGACGAATAAATCAAGTGTTTTTGAATATTTACCCTACCGTAAACAAAGGGGTGCGAAGAATGCCGAC
This sequence comes from Pieris napi, assembly GCF_905475465.1. NCBI lineage: Eukaryota > Metazoa > Arthropoda > Insecta > Lepidoptera > Pieridae > Pieris > Pieris napi. The sequence goes on from NC_062255.1 coordinate 10,436,999, forward strand.
GATAACACTTTGATTAATTACATTCTTTTATAAAGGAGCTTGAAAAGAGTTTTATTGGCTCTCAGGTACAACGTCTATCATATTATTATTTAATTTATTTCAATACAAATGCCATTTAACAATTGTTAGTTAAAGGGCAAACACATTTCTACAGCTGTTTTCATATCACATTTCCTTTTAAAGGCAAGTAGGTAAAATATATTTTGTGCCCAGATACGGAACGATGTTTTGCCTAGCGGGAAACTCAGGACTATACCACGAACGTAACCACTGAGCTACCTTTACATAAACGAGTTTACTTAACGTGGATTATTTGATTATTTAAAGAAGTTCACGCAAATAATACAAATTAAGAAAGTGCTATTACTTTTTATCAGGCGCTTGACTTCATAATAAAAGTGAAAGTCGAACAAATTTATTAATTAATTTAAAAGAACAACACACTCCATTGTTTAAGGAAAATTTTTTGTTATTACATTTAAATGGAGTCTTCAAATTCCTACCTAAACATGATAAAATTTCCTGTTATCACGAGGAGGAAAATATGCAAAATCGGTAAAAAAAATTAGGAAAACACATTCTCTGAATTGATTCACAATAACAGTAATATTCGTTGCCAATGGTTCTGGTTTAATCCAGTACAAATCCAGTTTTACTCTAATATTATACTTAATCCGTGGCTGGAATACAGGAGAAAGATTAGGCGTATGGAGGGCGTAGTTTACGGCAGTGTAAGGGTGAGATAAGGAAAGTTGGGTGTTGTATTATTCAAGGGCACTTCACTGCGGCTTCCGCCTACTTAGGAGCAAACTTACCGTGTAAGCTGCCTCCCGACGCTGACTTTGCATTTATTTATTATTTATTAGTTGCGTCTTCATTTGGCATTTCGACATTGTTACTAAATATCTCAAAGGGTTTATTGATCACCTATTTAATGTTTTGACCTAATGAATAATTAAATAAATGACATAGCCGATAAATTAATGAAGGCGAACCATAAACTGCTAGCAACAAATTGGCTATCACCGGTTCTACCACCTTTCTAATGACGCCCGGCGCCAAGAAAGTGACCATACCACTCAGTTACTTAACATATTGACGTTTATATGACAAGGTTTAACGATTTAAAGTCTCGTGGTTCATGGGACTGCGATGTAGCTGCAATTAGGATGATGATTTTAAAAGCAACCCCTTGTGTATGCCAACCTGAAGGTTTTTTGAAAATTGGATTAAACCCTGAATTTTGGAGTCTTCTGCTTTCATATAAAGGTCACATTAGTACTAAAAATGATATTAAAATAAACTAATCGTTAAACCTTTAATAAGTTATAATATACATTTATTCAGTGTGGAATTTTAATATGTAATTTATATAAACATTCATTTCAAATGAAGATGAAAGTACCCAAAGACAAAGAAAAATGAAAATAGAACCCAAACTGTCTTTAAATGTTAGTTAAATTTACAAAATGTGTTTTGAATTATAATTAAGTCGTCTTAAAACTCATTTTCCAATGTTGAAATGGTGAAAAATTTATTTTGTAAGCAAGATTAAGTAATCAAACCTGTTATAGCCTATAAAAGAGCATAAAAGAAAAGTTTTTATATTGTAATCCGCATCTTTTGTTGATGATTTAGTGTGCGGGTGCTAAGACGCGATATAAATTACTTAGGACAAAAACTTTACGGCAAAACTTCACCAATCATCCCTTTTATCCTGTTTGCCCTCATCTGGACCGTTTTATACGGGCCCAGTACTGGAGATAGTACGAATTTATTACCCGCACAGAGTAAGCACCTTTTTGTAATTAGATCAGTTAATGCTCCAATATTTATAAGCATGGAGTCATTTCAAGATTCGTAAATTAAACATATGAAGATATTAGGATTATAGGTATGTCAATAAAAAAATGGAGTTAGGAAGAATGTCAATGCTCTGTAATTAAAACTGATTACAACTTACAGTATTTACAGATGTTGATGACCCATGTAGATAAAATTAAAAAAAAAATCATTTAATAAAAATAAATAGATAAAGTGATAGATATATGTTTCAATTACTACTAAGTTCTATATTATTTAAAAACCATGTCATAACTTGGCAAGCATTGCGAACAAAGAATTCGTTCCAGTAAACGGAATCATCAAACATGCCTCCACTCAAAACAAAATATAAACCGAATTTCCCCAATACTTTCCTCGGCCTCTACCTGTCCTCATTTTCTTTGCCTAAATATTTTCCTTAGCGATAAATAAAAAATACTGTATGTATTAGTTATTTGGTAAACATTGGAGATCAAAGGCGGGTTGCCGCACTTGTCTTGATTCGTTCCGAATTACTTGTTTGATGTAGGCCGCGCAGGTAGTGTTATTTGCTTTAGGGAATCTTCACCGTATGGCCTGCACGTTTATCGATTTTGTTATACACGGCTTGTAATAGCCGAGCTAGGGAAAACTAGAACAATTTTCGCAAGTTCTATACATTTACATCACATTGTGGTAAATGATGTTGTTATCAAATAATTATGTTTAATAATGTTTCGGATTTAAGTCTTAAAGAAACCATAAAAGTTAGGTGTACCGCTCACGGCCAGTTTTCTTATATAAAAATAAAAGTTCACGAAATAACATAGGTATTACGATAAACCGGCGATTATCTTATAATACAAACTTTCATTAACATCCGTTCTCCGGACGCGCTTTCCAATTCATTCTATGTTATCTCTTTCGCCAATCCTTGATTACTATTTATTGTAAACTTATAGGAACGATTACAAAATAAATCGTTATTTTAATTCAATTAAAGGAAAGTTGGTGAGGTTCAACTTTACTCTCTTATATTTATATCTTAAGAATACAAATCACTTACACGCAAAACTAACTAAAATTTAATCGGCCGTTAGTTAGGAAACATTTTATATGACTGCCAGGTAAAACAAGAGAAACAATAACCTATTTTTGACAATATTATGTTATATTACGAATATAACAGAAAAGATATCTTCTTCTTCGTAGTCTTCATTATTGAAGGTCGTGCCTGTCTGGCAAAGCCCTAACCGGTACTATCCTCAGCTTGTCGTAAAGCACAAGGAATTTTGAGAACCATATTTGTCCTAATTTGGTCAGACCAATGGGTCGGAGATCGACTCCGACTTCTTCTGCCATCACTCCACCCTACCATTACCAACTTGTCGAGACTATTAGGTTCTCTCCTGGAAGAATAGTCCGCCATAAATTGACAGTAATTTGCCATATTCTATGTTCTATTTTCTTCTAAAAAAGACCTCACCACCGGAAAGCAAGGTCAAAACCGTTTTAACTAACTCTAACGTAGCATCTAAACAAAATGTTAAGTTTCGTAAGGCCGGTGTTTGAGGCCAACAATATCGTATAGCTTTATTTATTTTCACCATAAAAAGACTCATAGGCACGTCCGACCAACTTGGAGTATCGTCGCATAGAGAATCGGCTAATAAGTGTTATTAATGTTTTTTTTTAAAATTTGTTTATATACTGATTCGACTTATTAATCTACTATTAATTACGCATATATTTACGTAAATACGTATTGATAGAAAATTAACTTATTCGGCCTTAATATAAAAGGTGGACTAAATATATAATATTGTCATGTAACCATGGTGACCACAATAATACTGTCTTGAGTCTACGTTTTATGATAATGCCTCTTTACGAGTATTATGATTTAAGAAGCTTCTTAATGTGATATCTAACAAAGAAAAAGAAGAAAAATTTATAACTTTTTAACTTTATTGTTTGTTTCAAGAAGGAATATATTTCAATCAGGTAGTATATTTATTAAAATATGGTTTTAAATATAATATGTAATTGATTTATTAGTCGCCTTCTCTTTTCACCTGTACATGACGTGGGTTGGTACCACGTGTCTCGTCCATAACTTGTCGCCCACACTCAACCGATCTCTATAATTACGGTAAACATACACACACACGTACATTATTTATATTATTGTACAATATGCCTTTGATATGCTACTGCTTTGTGAACAATAAACATTGACAAAGTACATAATTATTTGTCTGGTAAATAAGGTCGTAATTTTATATTGAATTCCGAGTCCGAGGATTTATTTGAAATAACTTTCTTTTAAAACATTAGTGGAGTTTAATCTCATTTATACGTTGGATGTAATCTCTATACATAGCTATATATTTCTAAGTCTAGTGGTTATGGTAGATATAAGAAAGTAGATACATGAATGAGCTATATATACCTATGATTATAGTAGATCTTTGATGTTTGTGGTACAAGTTACAACACAAAAATATCGACAATCTGCAATAGCACCAGTATCCTCGAGAGCGTTGCGAGAGCGACTGAAAACGCTGTATTGTTATCATATAAAAATTACGGCTTTTTTAACTAAATAATGAAGTTTTGTTCTTTGCAGCTGTCGATATGATACAAAGTAAAGTGTTATAGCTATACAACAATAGTGATTTAGCCCTGCTTGATCGTGAGTTCGGAGTTGTATACTATGACTGTAGTAATAGATCCTAGTAAATAACTATTTAACACTATCGAGTGCCACGTGTGGGAGCCGATAACATAATATTTTCAATGACCCGAGGAGCACGCTATAATTCGATAACAATATTTATATCGCCGTATGCTATTGTTTTATGACGCATTTATTTTGCCAACAATATTCCTCTCTGCAACAACCAACAGCCAAAATATACCCGTCTGTTTCCTAGTTTTCTTTCAGCGTACACTTTATTGTTCTGTTAATCATTCGATCCTGAGAAACTCTGCTTAATAATAAATGTATACCTAGTTATTGTTAATTCGATACTCTGTTACGGAAATGAGACCGTATTACAAATCGAAACTTAAGTCAACAATATTGTCTTGAGCATTGTGAATTCAAACTTCATATTATAAACAAAATAGTTTTAGTTTCACAACACATTTTAAAAATGCACATAGATGTTATTAGTCAAATAAAAGAATATTGTTCGATAGTTATAACTAATATAGATAAAAAATATTATTAAAACACGCACTAAATACAAACAAAGAGCTCTCTGAAATATATTAATTAACGCAAAACATAAATTATTCTACTTTATATCAGATATGGTATCGTAATAATAATTAAATTCAGTCGCTGGTCGTGTGTGGAATATGAAAATATTTTAAATGTAATGAATTATATACTAATAGCGATACTACTTATAGATTTCTATTAGATTTTCACTAATTAATACAAATTTTCAAAACCAGCTTTGTTACTTCTAATTACCATTAATAGAACGATTTGACTTAATAATGATGTATTCGTCTATTAACAATTTAAAAGAGTGTCATAGAAAAGTGTTCGTTTATAATTAATCATAAAAAGTTCTGGTTTTTTCTCAATTATCCAAATAATAATTGCGCTACAGCATGTATAGTCGAAGGCCACACGTGGCGGCACTTACATAACGAGTGTGTCACATCTACAGATCTATTTATTAAATGCATTTACATTTTGAACAATTTATTTGAAGGCTGCATTGTGCAAAAACTACTCTCGACGCTTGAGGCAATAAAAACCATTAAACGTGATAATTATGCATTTTTAATCATCATTGTCAAAGCAATTCTACTGTATTATTCCTACCTCTTAACTAATAAAAAGTATAACATACTTATGGAGCATGGAATTCAGTATGGGACATGCCCCATTGGGAATCGTAGGCACATCCATACCTGTGTTTTATGAAGTATTTTTCTTTATCCTCACATACGCTGCCTTCAGTGCCGTGGCACACGCATCTAAAGCCGGGTCCACATTTGTATCATGTTGACGTATCACGATCAGTCGTATCGTATCTCGTATCTGTATCATAAATATGGACGCTCATTTTGTCCATGTCGTATATTTAAGGCGTATCTTGTAAAAAACGCGTCCATACTTATCAATTAATGCTGTATCATGTCAGTGTATCGGCTTTAACTTTACAAATATAGACGCTTCACTTTTCTTCCGATGTATCCTGATGCGCGTGTCTTTCAGTGCACCTTTCCCTTCTCGTACGGTTCAGTCATGTCTTCGTTCCCAAACGGTTTAGCCATGTCAGCAATTGCTCACAGTTTGGCGGTGACTAGCGCCTGTTATATTATCATTAATAGTATTTTAAAAAAAGTTAAATCCAGACGTAGACAGCGCTGGAAATGTTTAGAAACCGAAACAAATATGGTGGAATACCATTGATGAGAGATTTTAAATTTCAGCATACCAGCGGAAAATACAAAAATTTCACTCGCATGTCACCCATTGATTTGTGTATTCCCTTTGATGATCGCGAAAAAACCGACACAGGATGGTTCGGGGTGTATCAAGTATCGTATCGCGATACAGTATCGTGATACAGTGTCAAAATACGTCCATACCACCGATCGTGATACGCGTATCGGATACAAGGTGTATCAAGATACGCGCTTAGTGCGGATCGGGCCGTATCCGATACGGCATGTATCATAAACGGGTATCATTTTGCGTCCAAACTAACGATCATGATACGCGCCGAAGCCACGCAACGGAGATACGATACACCGAAATGCTACAAATGTGGACCCGGCTTAAAGTAGGCATGTTTCTAACTCCTGACGCAAAAAGAGGGATGTAATCAGTTTGAAAGGTCTATCTGTGGTTATTGTCTGTGGCTCCTTATCAAATGACCCAATCAATTATGATGTGTTTTTATTGAAAATTAAGCTTAAGATGACTCTTAGTTACTGTTTAAGATATGATCAGAAGATGTGTTCAGTCGTATCAACAATATCAGTTCCTTTTCTCAGGTGCGGCAGAAATGGTTACCTAATTGTTTTTATTTTTTGATTAAAATTATCTCACGATCTTGTTTTTCACCATACGACTAAAGATGTCAATCAGATCAAAGTTCATCTGAGACTACCTTCCAAACAGATTGTTACTCAAGTAGCTAATTTATTCTAGAATGTGCTTTTAAGCGTCGATTTTCGATGACATTTTTTATTTTGTTTGTATCGTTAGTGAACGTTTGTGAATATTAATTAAAAATATAGTAATTAATGTGTTTGTGAATTTGTTTTAAGTAAATTAGTAGATATTAGTGAAAGTAGCAATACAGTGTTTAATAGTCCAGTGATTCGTGAAATAATATAAAATTGAACAAATTCTTTATATTTGTTACAATATAGGCAATAAAATATATTTTTATGATGTTGAATGTTCATTCTATAATAAGTGATTAAAATAAAAACCATATTTTAAATCGAACCTTCTTTTAACTGAAGTTACCTAAGAAAGTCCCTAAAAAAAATATATGGATACATTAGTACATAATAGTTTTACAGATGATTATACATTACACTATAAAATTGAAAGAAACCCATAGTGGGTGCCCCTGTTTCTTTTTGTACACTGTTTGAATACATTTTAAATTTATGCCACTCATCTGTAGATTTCTGTCATCTAAAACATATAGCTCTAAATAACAGTCTGTAATATGATATTATAATAAATATATGCTATTACTATAGGTAAAATATGCAATAGTGATTAAAATGGTGTTTTATATGAAAGAATAAAAAGTCCTAGGTCCTTTTTCTCGGTTCAATTCCAGTTATAGTACCAGTTCTAGAAATACCACTTATTAAAATTTATGTATATAATGAAAAAAATATACTTTTTGAAAAAAGGCTGTTTTCATTTGCAACTCAGGTGGCAGGAACCTACGAGTAGTCAACGCTTGATAATTTGATAGAAATCTGATTCAATTCACTTCAATATAATGTTTTTTTAACAAAATCCCGCTAAAATCGGTATCTGAGTGTAAATCAATCAAATATGTATGAATATTTTACTCAAGCTAAGCAATTAGGGTATTAGTTTTAATTGTTTAAAGCGAAATATAACTCGTGGTGTGCGTTTGTCGTCCCTGATGTACCAGGTAAACATAAGTAGGTACATTTAAATGTTATAGCAAATCGATTCACGTGTTGTTATAATAATAAAATGTTCCGCATACCGTATCTGCACGAAGAAATTTAAACCAAGGCATTCCTCTTTTTCCACGGAATGTAAAATGTACTTTATCAATAATAGTAAGTTGTATATGTATTATAACTCCAATTAGTTTTGAGTCTGCGTCAGTGGCGTAACTATACTATCTGGGGCCCGTGGCAAATTATTTTGATGGGGCCCTATTAGTAAAAATCGTCACGTTCTACTCTGTTAAATTTTAATAATCTTTGAAATTTTCAGAGTACTCAATTACACGTTGTATATGTCCCACTAATGGCCATAGGCCTCCTCTCTTAGGCGAGAGGGAATTGTCTGTAGTCCCCACGCTAGCTCAATGCGTATTGGAGACTTCACATTCATCCATAGAACATCATATCTCTTGGACAGGGGCCCTCTTGGGTCGGGGGCCCGTGGCATTTTGCCAGCCCTGCCACCCTATTGTTACGGCGTTGGTCTGCGTTGCGATGTAATTAATGAAGTTGCAAGACTTTAAGACGTAGGTGTCCAAATTAGGAAACTTGATCTCAAATATTTAAGGTTTAGTGAAGTTCCTTTATAATTTTCTGCATATCTGATAAAGAGCCATTGCTGACTTCTCCGTATCTTTTATTATCGTTCTTTAAGGAGAATAATCCATGTCGACTGGGGACGTAACTATAACATTTATTGATACTCTTACCAAATTTAATCAAGGACAATATATCAATTCTTTTATTTAGATGGAAATCAACAATTGATAATCAGACCTTCATGAACATATTTTAACTATTAGTAAGAAAAGCTGGCGGATATGTATAAGTATTGAAATCAAAAGTGTATTTAAAGTTATCTATGTCGGTCTAGCCATAGGCAATACTTATCTATAGGTACATTGTTATCATGTCTAGTACAATGTAGACACAATAGTGTCTGAGTACTTCCAACACGTGTGAGTGACGTACTTCTAGCTCGCCTACTCGTCTACACTACTTGAGGATATTCACAACACAAAATTGTAGCAAAATCGTAGAATAAAATTAAATCCAGTTAAATTGCCATAAACAGTATTAATGGCTTCCGTAGTCTTATTAGAAAAATTTAGTTTTGTCGTTTTACTACTTTAGGCATATAATTGTAGAAAAAAACCTGCTTATTTGAATAGACGGAAATAAAGGTAATCGAAGCGTTACATCTGACAAGAATTTTATTGTCACGTTCTTTAACGTTACGTAAGAGTAAATTAGTATTAAAATTGCTTGTCTATGTTTTATCTCGAAAGGTTAATAAGGCTTTAATTGGTAGTTGATAAAGTAGTAATAAATCAATCATAAGAAACAATAAGATATCTAAAATTACAATAAGAGATTAATATTTATTACTTTAAAAATTTCCACTTCCGTTCCGCACGTTTAAGAATGTAAATTTTTATTCAACTTCTTAGGTATTGTTTCTCCTGCGTACTGAGATAGTTTACAAACTTGGCGTCCTGGGTTCATTTCTCAAAGAAATGTGCTGGCCCAACGGTAAAGGAGTTACCGAAGACAAAAACGTTTTTCCATACTAAAGCCATCAGCATTATTTAGAAATATGTACAGTGTAAACTCTTTATAACGTTATTCTTTTTGAGGAAAACTCTCTATAACGTAAGAATGAATTAATTTGTTTGGTTTAACACAAAACCGATACTTTTTTAAGCCTTTATAACGCAAGAACAATTCTCTACAACGAAGAAAAAAGTAACTTATTGAGGTGCCGAAATTTCTACGAAAGATACCAAAGGTCATAAAACAACCTACTCGCCTTTGTTATTGTTAATTTCATTTACACGTGTGCCATTATTCTTAGATTACATGGCCTGTAGGGAATTTTGGTCTCAGTGACTAAACGCACTATCGTCACCTATCTATAATATATATCTATATATATATATATATAAATTATTATAATTGGTTAAATTGGCTTTTTTTTCTAATTTTCGAAATTAAATTTTTTTTTTCGAAAATAATGCTCGGTCCCTTGAAATTCGTTATAAAGAGTTTATACTTATATGTCATATAGTAAAATATTTATAACATGAGCACATACTGTCAGCATTCAACCTCATTACTATGTGTATCAGAGTGTCCACATGAAGTGCATAAAATAATAAACTTACAGATGCGCTCGTGTGAACATTAATATTTATTATTTAAGCTGCCTTTAACCACACATGTGCTATAAATCGAGACATTTTATTAACTGTGAAAAGATTGTATAAATATACTTTGTGTTCAACTGATATTTAAGGATTTCTTAGATAACAATACACGTTTGATCTTTCTTTGAGATTATGTCGTTTCCTGGGAGTTGTTTGAAGGAAATATGGCGTATCGTAGCCGGGATTCTTCCTTGCTTTATTAATAGGTAAGCTTAAGCATCAGGTGTTATATATTTTATTAATAATAGGCTGTTAGATAAAATGTACAAAGAAGTTAAGCTACTTCATTAATGGCGTGTAAGTCTTCTGGAGTAGCAGGTGGCATGGGTTAACTGTGAGAACTTCGTTATCAGTAACCGGTTCGTTCGACTGTCCATTGAAAAACATTGCTTTATGTGTAATATTTAAAGCATTTTGTCTTTAATTTAATGAGTATGAAAAAGCAAATAATTCTAGTTTCCCGACATAATACGCTAATATTGGCTATGTAACGAATACGCTTTTCATAAAACTTCTGTTTAGAGTTAATCTTTATATATTTAAAATTTTCGTGTGTGTTGTATGTTCATAAAACTCCTCCTAAACCGATTTTGATGTAATTTTTGTATGTGTTCAAGGGGATTCGAAAATGATTTATTTACAATTACCTAGATGATTTTTTTATCAAATTATAATTTATAGTTAATTAAATAATTGCAATAAAACTTTCTAATATAATTCAGGGCGGGCCCGCACGCCTCCATACGATTGGTGATAGCCATTTTTATGAGTAATAAAATTTTACAACGACAAATGTCGACTACAAAGCGGCTCTTTTAGACTAGGTGAAAACCGCAGATCCGCTCGGCCCCCCAGAAATAGTACAGGGTCGAATTCCGACACCTTCAAGGCCCCACTTCCTCCCACAAACAGAATACTGCTATGCACAAACTACGGTTAGGTTAGTGGTGGTTTTAAGTGTGCTCTGTTTATCTGGCCATCCTCTTGCTTGATAAGTATATAAAAAATTAACTGCAGTCTTCTCTTTATTCATACTTACTTAAATAGCATTCTATCTAAGGAAGTTATCAAACTATTTAATCACCTTTCTAGAAGTTATAGATCGCTGCCGTGTAATGCTTTCAAGAGGAAGGTGATTATTTTGACCATAAGTTTGGTAACAAGTATAAATAAAGCAACTTATTATTATGACTTTATGTTAATGTTCTTATTATATTACATTATGAAAATTTGCATGCCTATTTTTATATGTCTGATTATTTATGTATATATTATATTAATTTATATAATTAATCCATCTAAATGTACCACTTTGCAAAAAAACGGCTATTTATTTATAAGACAGACAGACTAGTTTTGGTATTTTGAAAAGTACTGCTTAAACTATTCGATAACTAATGATACCAAATATTTACTTTATTCAAAGATGGAGGCCCCACGAAATGGCCCCAACTAAATGTTTTTAGAACCATTTGAAGTTAAACTATTTCGGGAGTACGCAGAAGTTGTGTTTTTACAGCAGCTGTGCACAGATGAAACGTCTTCGCTGGTGTTTGTTGACGGTTTTATGTTTGTTCATCTTCTTCACGCTAATTAGACGGTTTCTCGAAATTAACGATATTATTAGTGTAACATAATATTAATTTAATAAAGCGTTGCTCTGTAATTATTTCGTTACATCCCAAACTACGCGATAATAACGTTATTGTCCACTGTACGAGTATTATTGAAAGATGTGTCTTGGAAGTTAATGAAATATTATAGAAATACATTTAGTTACGGTAGTTCTGTTCTTTAAATGAAGAAACTGTATACCTGAATCTTTCATAAACCGGAGATGGCAAAGAAAGGTTCAGGCTTAATAAGTTGGCACATTTGACATTCAGGCAGGAGATCATAAATGTGAGGTGAGGAACATTGTACGTGTAAACGCATAATGCGGCATGGGCGTTACGTTTCCATAAACTTCGTACGCACCAAATGGGACGACGTGTTATGTTTCGAGATGGTTTAAGTTATAAGAGTGATATCTATATAAATAGAAATGAATCGCAAAATATGGTGTTAAGCGTAAAACTCGATGACGGCTGGACAAATTCCAGTTTGTTTTTTATTTATTTCTTTGAGGAAGGTTTTTATGGAGAGAAAAGTTGAAAACAAAAAAAAATACTGGAAAATCGAACATTCTTTATGGAGTATAGCAAAATGTTCCATATGTTGGTCTGTAGATACTAAGGAAGACTAATTCTCGGTTTCGATTCCTCCCATTAAACGAAAGAATCGAATTGAATGATTAATTGTCTATTTTATGTATTTTTATAATTAGGATCTAGGATTAGATTAGTGTAAATCCTAATTCTATATTTATTATCTAGGATTCCTATGTAGGATTTATACTTGTTAATTTGTATTAACATATATTTTTGACGTGATAACGTCTTTAAAATCGTTTTAGTCGGGTGACATGTTCAGAAACTTGTGTCACACCAAAACCTCACGAGCGCGATCGCAGGTATAACGAGAGAGAGACGCACCGATCTCCCGTCTCATCTCGAGCGCTGCCAGTCATTCCGTGAATGTATGAAGAAAAATGTATATCATAGTCGAATAAGTAAACTTGTCATTTTACACCCGAAATTTATCATCAAAAGTGTGAATAAAACGATAGATGTAATTTAAAATTTGAAAAAATTGTTATCTTCATTAATTCCTTACTTCCCAAAAACTTATATCACCAATAAGACGTTATCACGTAAACATCTCGATCGTAAACCTACTTTACAAACAACCAATATTTTTTTTAATAATTTTTCTCATATTTTTAATAAATCTAATCTTTATTTACTGAGGTAGTTGTCGAACGTCTTTATCTATCTTATCTTATCACAAAAGGTAAGTAAATAATAAGAATACTGCAAATCCTGTAGCTTGAGGCATCTTGGAAATAAACTTTTCTTCAGGATTATCATAATATAGAATGTTCTCATAATTTAGGTAAAACACGAAAATGTTTTGCTACAATTTAGTTTTGCCAGTTAATAAATTATAAGACTCGGAAGTTGTTTTATTTAAGAAATGCATTTTAATTAATAAATCCCAAGACCACCGAAGAAGTAAATTAATTACTGAGACGAATGATATGAATTATGTATGAACCACATTATCTCTGAGTTTGAAATTGTAAAAACATCATTACTACTTACTTTAGTCTTCAATAAAATATAAGATTAAGCGGCACAAAATTACCATAATACCAGAAATGACTTCATAACATTACCTAACACTAATCTCCATCAAACACCAGACATGAAAAACTACGATAACCATCGAAATATAGGCGATAACTCTTGAAATTTACGAGAAAAGAAACCTTTTAACAATCACGAAGACATTTAAGCGGTATAAATTCAACGTTTTATTAGTAGATTATTTTATTCGGTCGTAAAACTAAATGCGGAACCCGCGCCCGCGTTTAAGTGCAATTTCAGTTTTAGTGTCGCGTATACTGCGCCTGATGATTTCCACTTTACAGGGAAATGCCTCTGCGATTCGATGAAAACTTTATTACTTAATCATTGATCTGCCTAGTCGTTTATTTGCTAATTAAATTCAACCATGGAATAATGAAGAGTACTTTATGGATCATAAGGAAACAGGCGAATCAAAATGCAACATATTTCTGACATTGACTCTAAATGAAACTTTAGACACAAAAATCGGGGAAACGTATCAATCAGGCACATAAGGCCTACAAATAAAATTAGGGACCAAGACATCCTATTTGCCAGTAGTAGGTAGTCGATAACCTTGACTAGTGATTATCAATGTGAAATGTGTTAAATCAGCTGCTTTGATTCGCTAAAGGATGTAATTATTTGACATTGATTTAATTTAAACACCTTGCTCAGTGATGTAATAAAACACGTTTTGATTTCAATGATAAAATAGTTTCTTTCTCAGCTAGTCGGGTCTCCTCCATTGTTTACATTTAGACCTGTTTCGTCCTAACCATGTTGGCAACAATTTATGATCAATATGATCAGTTGCACCCGCACCTAGATAGACCCGGCGAGTGACGTCGCGGGCTGAATATTAATATGTCTTTGTTTGCGAGCGCCGATCGCTCCACGACAATGCACTTGCTGCCTTCACAATTATTGAGTCTAAGAGACAGACCTTACTATAAAAGTAAATTCATTAGCATACGAGTATCGAAGTAAACATTTCTAGATCTTAGCTTGAAGTGAAATTTTTACGGAACGTCACGAAGATGTGCAGCGTTTTTGTCAAAGAAAAGGGAGGGAGCGATTTAGACTTGAACACCGATGGTGTTTTTAATACATGTCCATTATCCATATCATAATTATTTTATTAAGTATCTAAATTATCATTTTTTTTGTTGGTTTTGTATTTTTATAAGAGCACAGAACCAAGACCTTTTTTGCTACGACCCAGTTGGTTATTTTAGAAAATGTGGACATAAGTTAGAAATTATTATAATAATTAATTTGCTATATTACTTGGTACTAGTTACCATATTTATGGTGGAATTTCTACATACGTAACAACTAATTTTAGTTCTGATTTTTAATTAGTATAGAAAGACTGGCAAAATTAAATTATGGCAAACATGCTGCCACAATAATTACTCAATAATTAATTTTCAAAGAAGTTTCACTTCTGACATGTCTACTTTGTACGCACGTACTTTTTATTTTCTAAATAATCAGAAAAAACTCAGCCGTATCTGAGTAACGACGTTGAACTTTGAAACTACGACGTGCCTGTTTTCACACTGTTTGATTATTCTCAGTGCTGAGAGTCACGCGCCCGACCACTAGGGTTATGGTGCTCAGTTCTACCTGACAGCTAGGAAAGAGTGAAGATAAAGTATGAAGCGTCTCTTGAACTAAACCATACAAACATCTAATCGTGTATCGAATACGTGGTTTGGATTAAATAAAAGTTATGATAAATAATATATGCGTTGCGGAGCGCGGCTCGGTTTCATAAGGCCGGCCTATACATAGGCCCGTGTCTGATGCGTGTAAACTGCCTTCATTATATCTGGACACATTACTGCCCATTAGAAACTCATTATTCTATACATATTTGATAAAATTTTGACATTTATCGTAGTTTTCGAGTTAACGTTTACTCAAGGTTAATAAATTATTGAAATGTCTATTTAATGGATGTTGGATCGCTGCACTCAGCCCCAAATAGCTCAAAACGTAAATTGAATCTACACAGTCAAAGCATAAGAGGCAGATAAAATAAAAGTTTAAGTTACATACAAAATATATGTAAAACAATGTTTACAAATTCAAATCGCATTTTACGATTTTGAGTCTCGAAGCAGAATAATCTTGATATGAAGTGCAAAGCCCGTATGATGCCAGGCCGGGTCGCTCATATTAAAATAATTACAATAGACTGGGTTATCGTTATCAGCCATGTCAAGGATACTGGCCGGGGTCTGCCGTGCGTGTTAATATCGATTGCATTATTATTTATCATACAATATAAGGGAATCATGTGAATTTAACACATATTTCGTATGAAATTTCTTCGACTCGGCAATATCTCTGCCATAAAGAGAGATTACCGAGCTTTATCTTTATTTAACACTATAACTCCCCTCCGACGTTAGCGCAACAAAATATAATTTATGATATTTCCAACAAAAACATGTGTTAATCTAAAGATAGACCTTTGTCTATATATATCCCATAAGACAGTTTTATTGAGAAGTATTGGTTATAAACGAGGATATACGGTCGCGGGGCTTGTATGTGACATTTATTGTGTGTCAGTTTGACACATCCCAGGCTCAGATTGGGCTTAAGGTGTAAAGTGGATCGTAAAATTTTCTTTTGATCGAAATAACGGGATATTTCAATTGGTTTCTTGTGTTATGTCAAACTTTTGTGTCATTTAGGTATATATTATTTATAAATTGATGGATTAATAAAAATTCTAATCCAATTTACTCTCGTAAGCAATGGAGATGGTAAATAGAAAAGAAAACTATAGTTCTGAATGTGAAATCCTTTATGTCTATAGAATCTATACCGCTATTATTCTATTTTGCATGCATAATAATAACGAATCAGCGTCTTTCTTTATTATGTTAGTCCTTTAAATTATTTGCATTTAATGTAAAGAGAATTAAGTGATATCCCAAGAAATTCGGGTGAAAAGATTAATTTATTCAGCCCAGAAAAGTTTGACCCTTACGCTCAGCTGAACTCCGTTAATTCTGGATTAATTAAAACTTTCACTAATACGGTGGAGTTTTAATTTTTTGTTCAACTATAAGTAGGCGTATAAAATAAATCCTTCTCTTGTCGGAAACAAAAGCCTTGTAGTAAAAATGGTTTCTTTAGTACAAGTGTCACCAGCTCGCCTCTGACCTTTCTTTGTGAATCTGAAATTATATTTTTCATATACCAACAACGTCAATTAATGTTAACGATATAGTTAATTAATTCATAAAATAATTATTTAACTTTTTTCGCCAAGTTTTATTGGCTTTGTGGGACATCTACAGTTGTGTGGCAGGTGGTACCACAAAGAGGCGCGCAGCAGGAACTAGGAAGTGCCTAAGGAAGCATTCTGCTGTGGAACGCGAGCTGAAACAGATGGAAGTCAGTTTCCACGTCCATTGTTGGAATTCAGCTGCATTTCAACAGTTTTTCGGAACGTGCATAATTAACGCTTGCTCGGTGCACTCAAAATGTACAAGGCGAAGATAATGTCGAGAGGAAACGAAAACAGACGCAATCTGTGAACAAGATTATGAAAACATATTTCAAAAGGTCGAACATAGCAATATGATTCGGGTGCTTTTAAGAAATCCATTTCCACCCCATTTACAAATTTTCCCAGAACTCCATCAAACGGACGCCACGTCCCCAAAGACGAAAGCGTTATACGTCAATTTAAAATAACGGTACGGGGGTATAATTGAGAGATAATAAAGCCGTGGTCACGTCGAGTTCCGGTTATCTCGCTGTAAGCGAGCTCGTAAAATTCAATGATGCAATTTGTATAATCCCAGCATCGAACCCGGCGCCACTCGCCCTCATTATCTCTTCCAAAAAAGGCTTCGCTTGGAGAATTAAGTAATTTTTAGGAAGGGGAAAATGAAGACTATTACTTGACTAGCTAATATGTTTTTGTCGTGAATAAAAAAATATTTTATTTAATAGATTTATGTAGGATATGAAAACCTCCTTCGTAAGCTTTGATTTTTAAATGTTTTATTTTTAAATGGTTTCTTTTGTTTTTTTTAGAACAGACGGCAAACGGGCAGGAGGCTCATCTGATGTTAAATGATTACGCCGCCCATGGACACTCTCAATGGCTCAATGGCAGAGGGCGTGAGTACGTTGCCGGTCTTTTAAGAATAATATTTGATAAGTGCCTTCTATGGTCGTTACACGCCATTGATTTATTGGTCTTATACGCACTGTTCCATATAATCAATTTAAACAATACATTGATAGAGCTGGGTTTTGCGTTTAGAGTCGCCGTCCAGGCGTTTAGTTAACAGGGGCATAGTAAATAAATACAGCTCAAAAGGAAGATAAAAAGTATCTCCAAATTGTAACACTAGTTGTATCTTCACTGTTTATGGGCAGATCTGACATTTTAATTAGAGGACCAATCTTTATAAATTAAAGAAATGGTATTACCCTGCTATGTTCCCACATACGTCATTAATTTTATATCCTACGTTAATACAAACGAGTTTTAATTACATTGAATGGCTACTCAAATAAAGGATACACTGACACTGACGTAATCTCTTAACGAAATCACAACACGACTAAATAAATCTACGTTAAAATATTCTTGGCGCCAAAAGACTTACATTACCATATAAATGATGTATCGAAGAAGGTCGTATTCGGAGCGTCACGGATTCAATTTACTTGTTTTTATCTGTGGATAAAGCGATGCAGCCTTTCTGTTTATTAGATTTTTCTGATAAAGCTTTTTTCTTTTTCTTATTGCATGACAAGCTAGTTTCAGTAGCTTTACGAGCACAATTTAGCCTTTTTTGTCAAAATTGCATTTAAATCAAACCGACTTAAATCAGAGGCGATTCGAAGTGATATTAAAATTGTGATATAAGAAGATGTAATCAATCAGTCTTATTGTGTCGATGCTGGGAATTTAATCGTAATTTATTGATGCCCATATAAAACAAATACAAATTTCTTACAAAAATACCTATTATTAAACGTGAAATTAAGGCGAGTACCCTGATTTTCACCATTGATCTTATTATATTCAACCATCACAATCAACTACTGTACGTATATATAATAGGCCGAGGCTGTAAGGTGTTGTAGGCCTACCTTAGAAGCCTACCGTTAGACATGTGATTTTCAAATCGCAAGACTCGAATTCTCAATAGAATTAATTCGTTAAAGTTGATTAATAAAATTACAATAAATCAAGTGAAAAGTTAATTAAAATGTTTCCTAAAAACGTAAAAGGATGAAGTTAATTACCAAACTTTTCATTGAGTTAGATGTTCCCGTGAGTACAAAATTAATTTCAACACTCGAGTAGGTCTCGAAAAAGTCTACTTTATTAAGAAATTGGATTAAATCTTTCAGTTCCTATCCTGCTATTTGTTTCCGCGATCTTTTTAAAGGCAATTTTGCATCTAAAACTAGTTTCTTATATTATCAAGTTTTTATGTTCGGAAGTAAGCATTTATTACGCACCGCAATATCTTTTTCGCCTCTGCATATATAACAGGTCCTATTTTTATACATATATTAAATATTCAAATATAATAAATTATCTACCTAGACCGCTATTACTAAAGTAAACAAAATAGACATACTAGAAATACGTAAAACTCTTATTTGCTTTACGGTTAAATGTAATAAAATAAGTATTTCTTTGTAAAATAGGGGCCTTATTAAAGATACAGAAATTTAATACTTTATTTGTAAACTAAATAATATGAAGTCACGGTTTTTAAATATTGTGTCAAACAGACGGCGAATGCTTTACGCTTTCCATACTTTAGCTAAAACACGCATAGTAGTCCGTTGATATATCTACAATTATGTTTATAAACGTGCTATAAACTTTAATTAGTTAAGTTTATGCCTTGATTAGCTTCCTGTTCAATATATTATGGAGTTATTAAAATCTTTATTAAGTAATCGTCACCTTTATTCTGAATGAAGAATTCTAAGCTCTACTAATTATGATAAATGCAATATAATAATTTTGTATATGTAATTGTACTTTTAACAGTAAATAAAGCTTCTCCATAGCTTATAGCTATCTATCTATATGAAGCCAAATGTCTGAGGAGAGGGGGGTTCTTCATCGAAGAGTAAACAAAGCAGTTAGCATACGTAATGTGGTTATTGTTATTTTTACTGAACCGGTTTCGTATAGACTCTTTGCAAACGAGTTTTCAAGATTTGTAACTGTTTTTATCTCGTTCCGACCAATATTGGAATCAATCGGATTGTTTGTTTAGATTTTCATCAGGTATAAAATCATTTTGAATATAAAGTACATATTACAGAATTATTCTATAATTTAAAACACTCCTAAATATACAATAACAGTCAGTCCAGATCTGCGTAGATAACTAGTTAACAAGTCTATCAAAGACAAAATGATGCTTTGTTTTTAATTCTACGTAATGAAACATGGCAGCCTGGCGGGCGTCCTCCATATAGTACACCTTTGCAGACAGTACCTACGACTGTTTCTCGTTTTTTAAACAATAATTTAAAATAAAATAAAGACTACAGTGTCTTTTGTCTTTTGTTTGTTAGGTGTGTATATCTGTTCTTGTTGGATTTGGATACGACAGAAAAAGATAATTCTACTTTGCTACCTACTACGTAAGGACAATTTTGTGGTTATTTAAAGATTATTAGCAAAGTGAGTCTTGATAATCAGCCACATATCAATGCATTATCTCTACGTGACCTAGTTGAACTAGTTTATTCACCCTTCTCTTCTCGTTAAACTTCTAGAAAATAATATTTATTATCGCATGCACGATCTTAGTGCAAGCTTTCTCGCTGTATCGGTGACCCGCCGGTCGACTTTCCAAAACCACACGCCTCCATATTTATTTTGTTTAATAAAATTAACATATTTACACCGATATGCAATACTGGATCAAAATAAGGCACGCGCTCCGACTGAAACTTGTAACAATTTTCGAGCAGATTTAGTTTTGTAATGTAGTGGTTTGTACATTAAGAGCGCGCATGGGGCTAGCAAAATTCATGATGTCTCCCTTCGCCCGCTCTAGTGACTACTGAAACAAACGTATGCCTGAAGTTCGCGTGTTTCGCGGAACAAAAATGAAGTAAGGGCTAAATGCTTTCTATTTAAACAACTCGAACAATATATAATATTCAATAAAATCGCTAGTAACATCCTCGGCCAAACTAATGTGCTGTAATTCAAATATGTTTTTAGCAGTGGACTCTGTATATACATAGTCGCAATAACAGATTGTAATTCTTATTCTTACACACAATATAGATATTGAATACGATTAATTCAAACATCTAAATCTACCATAATTCACAAAACAACGACCGCATACCGTTCTATTCGCATGAATTCAGATGAGTCCCATATTATAACGATCTTAATCTGACGTTTGTTCGTTTCGGTGTAAGAGACGGCCGCGGTTAACGAGACACCGTATTTTGGGAGATGTTGACATTAATAGCTTGATTTATTTACGTGTTTCCTCGTTTATGGCTCGGAATAGACATTATGTATGGTAACGCGGGATTGACCACAACAGTATTGTCAATGTTTTCCGACAACACAAAGAACTACGAACGCATTTGTTTTGTGCCAAAATATGTTATTTTTTTTTATCTTTATTAATATAACAATGCAATATATAAGAAAAGTACAAGAGTTACTAATACTTTTTACTTATAAACCACTATCACCGCAAAAATAAATTGAGATTTGTTAACAATGATTTGTCTACTTATATATGAGATTACGAATTCCATAAATTAAAGCAAACATTTGTTTAAGTATAACTTGATAATGGTGATTTATTATGATATTTAATGTTTTAATACAGCTAAGTTACAAATAGGGCATATTCCCATCGTGGAACGAACTAAACAAGATACAATTTAAATCGAAGGCTGCCATTAGCATACTCGGAGCAATTAATCAGTAGTGGGCTCACATTTATTATTAAATTAATTTCAATATATTGTTAAGGACGTTTAGATAATTCCTGCAATTTATCTTTGTTTCGTTTGATATTTAAACCTGTACCTTCGGGTGTGTACTTCGCAATTGTTAAATATTAATTATGTGCCAAAGGGTGTGGGTAATAGAAACATTATTGCACTCGACATTTAAAGTAATATTTTAGATTTGTGAAATGAATGAAAGAAGGTAATTTTTTTGGGAACCACCCACGGGGAACTGAGACAATATCATTTACATCATGCATGTAATATTATCAGTATTTTAATTTTTTTAAGGGGTCCAAATCCATGCGCCATATTACTTGGGTACTAGATGCAAGTCGTAAAGAACGATAGAAAAAAATTGCTCCACTATAAAACGGAGCCGTGATTCGGCAAATTTACCATATTTTATTGCTACATTACCTATTTATTATATATACTTTATTTTATTTAGAGGGTCTAGTCTGGTCTTGTGGTGAAATGTATTGGATTTCCCTGGTGTCGATTTAAAGAAGTTGAGCTTATTAGAACTATACGTAATACTTACTTACGAATAATATAATACTTAATCGTAATTTGTTTCCATAGTAACAACACGTTACTATTTAATCCATACATTACTACTATACGCCCACTTATAAAATTTTAGAAATAGAAAATGTTATCTAGTGAAAGTATCAGAATATACAATGATTTTTTAAATTTGTTACATTAACTATCGTCAGCGGGTTCTGCCCTTATTTTATCTCTTGGAGAGTAGAATT
Source organism: Pieris napi (assembly GCF_905475465.1). Classification (NCBI taxonomy): domain Eukaryota; kingdom Metazoa; phylum Arthropoda; class Insecta; order Lepidoptera; family Pieridae; genus Pieris; species Pieris napi. The sequence continues at coordinate 10,459,208 of NC_062255.1, forward strand.
TACAAATTCATTTCTCTGTACGTTTTTATATCATTTAGATGCATCAACTATTAAACTTTACGGTAGCGTCTTCATTGAAGAATTCAGGAAATTGTATTTACTAGGCAACAAAGAAAATGTATGCCAATAAAGACATCTTCTCTTAATTGTGAACCCATTTTTTCAATGTCTGGGTCTCTAATTTCTGTATCTGTTTCGTGATCATCTAGTTTTTTTTTCTAATAATCTGACATCATGATGACAGATCAGCAACACGCCATCGACTTTATTGGGTCTACATCATGCTGGTATCCTTATGATTCCTTCACCGTATGAGCGAGTGTTAAAAGCGCACATAAACAGAAAGTCTATTGGCGCACACCCGGAGATCGAACCTATAACCTAGCAGATGAGAGTCGCATGTTGAAGTCACTAGGCCAACACACTCAGTTCTCTCTCCAGTTTGACACACAGGACAGTGATAACTTAAAGTAAATAGTTAATTAACTAAGTAAATTAATTACTCAATAAACAAGACAATTACGTAAACATAAGAGCAAACAATTTAAAACAATGATTTTATAATTGAAAGAGATAAGCAACATTAAAAAAAGTTTAATTAAATATGTGGTAATTTTTCATTTGAATACAGCTTCCAGCTCCAATTTCTCCAAGATCTCATTACATTATAACTGGCGATACATTTAGTAATTCTATTTAATAAAAAACAAAATCCATACAAAGACTGTTTCAACACAAAGTGGTGCATGTGTGTGCGGCTCAGCTGTTTGCTGTGTGTCAGCCTCGGATGGGGGTCGATGACATAGCCACAGACTATGAAATAGATGCGTTAGAAAGGAAATACTGCAACACTATTTATTCTCTTACAATAATATATAACTGGTAAGTATAAGTGTATTTGTAATTTTATCCGTATCATCTCGACGTTCGTCGTTTCACAACTGAGCGTTTTCTAAGGCAGTTTTTGCCACGCACCACCTCTATGTGGAACCAGCTGCCCACTGGAGAGTATTTCCGAACCAATTCGACTTAGGGTCCTTCAAGAAAAGGTCGTACCAATTCTTGAAAGGCCGGCAATGCACTTGCGAGCCTTCTGGCATTGTCAGTGTCCATGGGCGGCGATATCACTTAACATCAGGTGAGCCTCCTGCCCGTTTGCCTCTTATTACATAAAAAAATATATACTTACTAGATATATATGAATAATTTCAGTTGGTCATAACTGAAATTGTAACTTAATTAACAAATACGTTTCAGAAGCATGCAAAATCTATTTCATAATGTCTTTTCAAACTGTTGAATAAGATGCAATTGGAGAATTAGTTTTTTCCTCTAAGTTAGTACTAACTTTTATTTAGCAAGGCCACACATAGACGATCTTTGTTCCGCATCTGTCACCTAGCACTTCTATGTCACCTAGCAACAGTTCGCTAGGCGTTGCGCAAGTCAGCTCGATTCGAAGGTTCTCCGCTCAAATAAACAACATAATAGTATTTTATACATGTACTAGCTTGTATTGGCTTCATTCATGTACTCGAATGATTGCAAAGATTTGCCCTGGATAACCAAAAGTCAGTTAATTAGAACCATACATGAAAAAGACAATGCCTCACAGAAATAAAGCACTTACAACCAGAAATTCAGATTTGGTAATTGGTCTTCTTGTAGAAGAATGTACGACTTGTAATAACTATGGTAAGCGATAGGCGTAGGTTTCCCTGCTGGTACTTTGCTTACAACATAAGTAATACTTTGTTTATTACTAAAATGTTTAATTTTTAATTAATAAAATACAGCCTGGGCGTGTGCAAAAAGGATGTACTTTTCTCTAGCGTAAGTTTAAATAGCGAGTTTCCTGCAACAGCGCCGTTACAACCGGCTAACGGCGTTTAGCTGTCACTCTAATCGATTCTTAATGTTTATCTTCTAGATAAGAAAAAATATGTCGCCAAGGAAATACGCGACCACAAGTTATTCTATGCACTGACGAAGAGAAAGAAAATGGAGGAGTTTTTTTTTGTTATATATATAAATAATCAATTTGTCAATATTATTTCTCTTACAAATAATTTGTTTCATTTCCGAAATCTTTTTTATTTGATAAAAAGATTTTCGATTCTAAAATTGATATAAATTGCAATATACCGATGGCGCATTTTCTCCCTGTTTTGCAGTACACGGTTTCAAATTTAGAAACAAATTTGAATTTTAACGAAACATTAAGTTAACAAAATATGAAATGCATAATTTTAAGGGATATACCCCATCACATTTCAATGTCTGATTATCTAAACAGGCGAGTTGGCCTTTTGTTTTTAAACACCGTATTAGATTAAAATGCGATTAAAAACCTTTTCTTTGTACTTTAAAGCAACCACGATGAAGCGCTCCCCTCAGCGCGAAACGAAACCTCTGACAGTGAAACACACATTTTAATCTTTAAAGTGGTGTCTTTAAAATTTCCAAACATCAAGTTTACTTCGGCATCTCGACTAAACCGACGCCACAAGATTAGTATTCAAATAGTTAACAATATTGTAAAATGCTTATTTTGCATATAAATTACGTTTCGTAACTAATGAATAATATTAAACTAACGTGATTTTGTTAATTTGTGTCGGTTTATCGGGTATCATTTGCATAATATCTGGTTAAATGTACCATGAAATGTAGATGGGTTATCCTGGATAGTAGCCGTGGGTTCAGTTTCGTGTATGTTTTTTATTTGTGTTTTCCATTACGTGCGTTCAAGACTCGGCTTTGCACAAAACTTGAATGAATGTGTCAGGGAAAAGAAGGATAAGAACACGTATAAAGAAAAATGACAAATGAAATAAATGCTGGCCCATAATGGATTGTTTTGGTACTGTACGCTTATTGTCAATGTTATTTTTTAATAATAAATACTAATAAAATTTTTGGTGCATTTTTGTTTTTAAATAACCTCTAAAAGGGGGTTTGTGACTTAATCTTAAATTATGTGCCTTTGATCCTTAAACTTATAAACTATGATACTGTATAATACATTTTATAATAAATAGGATACATAAACGTGTATTTGGAATGTACACAGAACACCAAATACTAATATTAAATCAGTTTTCTCATCACTTCTCTAGCAAGGGTACTTGCTAGCACTTTATAGTTTAAAAAGAATAACAAGGAATATGTCTTTGTCTCTACATGTTTTTAAAAATAATATAAATATATTATTTTTATTGAAACCACTTATTCTAAAAACTTAAAAGCACATCTTACCAGCTACCACTATCTAATCTTTGCATTAGATTCGTGGTACCCAAATTTCAATCCATATACAAAAATGTGGCGTACAAAACCTTTACCTTTTATCTCCCAACCTAAATGCAACCTTATCAAAGCAAAATACACGATGCCTTTGTAAGAAGGCCCCCATAAGCTTATCATCTTTTTAATATCCGTTTTTTTGGACAAACAAACGCTAATTCATTGAGTTAATAAGTAAATCTTTGTTTGTTCCGGCAATTGGATACGAGGTCAGATATGTTTAAACTACACACATATTATGTTACGTTAGTTTATGTTATGTTTATATACACGGGTTTTAGTAGAATTATAATTTTGAATTGAAAACAGACTTCGAAACACCAAATATCTTTATGAACAACTTTTTAATACACAATTATACTTTTGCAAGTTGTCCGTCACTTTGAATCGATCAATAAAATAGGGGTGGTCGCAGAAGTTTAAAATAGCATGTTGCTTTGTCTTGAACTTTTGTTATAGATAGAATAAGTGAGAACGCAGATCTAGAACATTTTTTTCATTAGTAAACGAAGCTAGGTTCTTCTGCACAAATCTATATATTATTGGGCTACCGAATGGTTTGATAGCTTACAAATATTACGAATATTTTCTCTTATTACATGACTTATATTAAAATATATTAAGCTTATTAACAAAAACCATATCTGATCATGCTTAAATTACCTTACCGTACACATATATTTATTAAGTTTTTATAAGACACTCATACGCACTATGCGAAAGGATTATTTAATACTTTTTTGGCACGCAACAATAATTTAGTTTCGCGTACAAATAATATTTTCGACTTTAGATTAATTCCCACTCAGAAGGCCCTACATTTGTAGTGGAAGCCATGAATAGCCTCGAAGTAAACAAATAGATTGTGCAATGTGGATATGTACAAGGCCCGAGACTGTTTGTCTGTTTGCTTTGAATACACGAATATTTGTTCATGATTGATTTTACCCTAGATATCGTAATTGGACTAAAGGTAAATTATCTTATAATTAGGAAACTGATACACTAATGTTTGCTCGCGTCTTCTCGCCATATTGTTACATCTTAATGATCGAAATCCTATCCGAAGTTAAAGTTATTCAATTTGACATGTATTTTTTTTTGTATGTTCAAACATAGCTCCACCATCCGTTGACAGATATGGATGATCGAAGAGTCAATTGATTTGGATTTGCTTCTAATACGACCAATAGATAGTGTTTGTAATCAACTGAAATGCCATGATTAGTATGTCTCTTATAGGTCGATGTGCGGCATACTCGTCCCAAATGAAAACTTTACAACGCATTAAAAATAGCACTAAATGTATGGAGTTAAAGAAACGAAATAAAGTTAAATCCATCAGTCTAGCATCATAGGTCGATCATATATCGAATGTGTAAAGTGCACTAGATACAAGCGTTAAAAGTAATATGTATAAAAATAGTCTCCATGTTGTAAGAACACCCGCGTGGATTCACTTATAGTACGGGCCGTTAGCAATCAATAACAAAATAATAATTTATACGCGGCAAGGCCGTCTATTCGAGATCTATTCCTTTGAACGGTGTTATATTATAAAATCATTTCGCTGGACGACACTATGCAAGTCTCGTACTAAAACTTAAAAATCTTTTTCTTTTCTCTAATTGTCGTATAAATGATTACACAATTACGAAATCACAACACAATCGGCCAATTAAAATTAAAAACTACAACATAGTATCGAAAGTAATAATAAAAAAGGCTTCGAATATGCTTTTTAGTCATATGTATAAACATCCAATATATATTTCTAAATCTATAATTATTGTAAATATTTGTGTGTTGGAATAAAAGAATATACTTGAATGTAAAGTATAGTCCTTTTCATGAAAGAAGTCCCCCAGACGCGGCGCTGCAATCGCATAATGTAATGTTGCCATTTATGAGTAAAAAATTTACCTATTTTATTTACATTTAGCAGATGTAATTTATCAAATAATATTATTTTCTGCATGTAAAAAGTTTTCATTTCTGTTATGTAAAAAGTATATTTTTATTTACTTATATTAGCGGTGTTCTACCTACTTACAGGGAAAAGATGAGAAAATAGGGTAAAGAAAAGCAATACAATTTTTTATTCAGAGTTTTAGTGCATAATTGTTGGGTTACAATTTTTTTCGAAGTACACGCCGCTATTATACCTTCGTTTGTAATTCTTGTTACAGTTTTCTCTGACACACCTGCAATTAAATTATGAACAATTAAAAATAATAGTAACTTTAAGTATATAATGCTTATGTAATATGTAATATATGTTTTAATTTCAGTTACCTAGCTTCATCACGTTATGTATTTATTCAATTTTGTCGCAAAAACTAATTTAAATCATAAAAGTCCCATCAATACAGCAAAAAAATATTAAATGGCAACTCTAAAAAGTACCTGTTATGGCGGCAAGTGGCAACTCTCTTCCGAACATTGTTTAGTGGTATTAAAACACCTTGATTCTTATGTTCCGCTTCACAGAACTCTTTCCTTTATCTGACCTTTAATATCATTTCTCGAGCCGAACTTTTTACAACTTTTGGCATTGTAATCAATCTTTAAAATGCACTAAGCTAGTTAAAAATTCACAAAAATCTACCACACCAAACGAACTTGATAACATCGACGAATGAAAACATTGCCGACCTGTCAAATTTAGTTCCAAAAATCACCGCGGGACTTCTTTCATGAAAAGCACTATAAGTTTTGTCTATTGTTAGTTCTTGACAATTGACTGCTTTCAATTGACATATTATGTCGATGACAGTGATTGAATTAACGTCACATACCATTTAGACTGTCAAATAACATGCGCTCATCTAAGAAACACTTATAAATGATTATTTTCTTATAAATGATTTGATAGATTAAATATTAGCTTTTTATTTCATGAAAATTCTTGACGGATTTTCGCATGATACTATCACTTCAAAGTATTTCTGTATCGCTTGAAGTGTAGCAATCGCGATGTTTATGAAGCTATAAATTGAACAGTGCGGAGAGCGTAGGCACCGGCCGCCTCTTATTATTAATTGTTACCTAATACCTTGACTTTAATTACTTATGGAAATTTTTTATTCGTACCGTTGAATTAAAATAGAACAAGAATTAGTGTTGACTGCTGAAATGTTTAATTCTTAAACTTGATACTTTTGCAGTGATTAAAATCAGACCTACCGATATCGAATCTTATGCTATACTTTTGTTTTTTAAACTTGACGCAATATAAAAAAGACTCATATATGTTCTGCGGTTTATTATCTATGACATGTCTTGAATATACTATTGAGATATTAAAGCCCTGAATGTTTCCTTGAAAAAACTGAGAATAGTTTTGAAAGCGGAAACAAATGTAAACACAAGTTAATATTTGTCAGAGGTCAGCGGAATGGGACCTTGTTACAACACAACACCTCAACGTTATGTGATTATATTTACACTCTATACTTACTGTGCTATAAAGCCACACCCAACATCAGTTTTTAAATCTATGAATTTTTACAGAGCGTCTTACTTTTTCAGTTCTGTAGTTTTGTAAATTAACGCGACAACTGGATGTCGACTGTAGAAATTTAAAAAAATATTACAGTTATTAAATTAAAAATGCACAGTGAGTAAACGGAAAGGGCTCACTAAACAAATTATGCTAATATAATGTTTTATTGAATGTATAAGTCATATTTACGACATTCTCTGACAATAACTTTGTGTGGAGACGTTACACAACAATACTAATTAAGTTTCGAAATATTTCACGGCTTTATTTCAACGTTTTTATGATTATTTGTATGTGAAATATTAAGCCTTGCCGGCTGTGTTATATGTTTCAAAAAATGTCTTATATATGTTAAATATTGTTAACAAATGTCATGTGTCAACATGATGGAATTAGATTGAAAACTAAAATGATTCTTCTTTCACATGACAGGTCGTTTCTTTAAATCGCCAAGTAATAAAATATATAAACAAGTAGTAAGCAATTGATGAAAAACCTAGAGAATGTTTACATAAAAGAAAAATAACCCCTTACTTACAAATTATATGTCAAATTGTTGTTACTCTAAAAATAAATAGATTGGCGTTTGTGTTAATGTTCGCAAACGATGCTAATTGAACAATTTTGATTCAACTCTCAAAATATCAAGTGCTTTATTACAAATTAATTCAGCAATAGTTATAAGCACGTCTTATCTAAATCAGTACATTTGGAAAAATTTTATAGACAAATAATATTCCATTAAAAAAAACGCGTTAGCGTTAGATAATAGTTGCCCAACTTTCAGTACAGAAGAGAAATCGGACCACATCTAAACATATGAATAAAAGCTTGATTTTACCACACCTGCCACTCTTACAGTTGAATATATTACCCCATTACTAATAAATCTTTTAAGTGATTTAAAGATAGCAATTTATATCTTTCTTTATAAAATTGCTCTCGTATATCAAACACAATCCGGTTAATAAAAAAAACTAGGACGTGTATTTATTTCCCCGCCCCGCCTCTTTCCTAAAAATAACTAGTATTTTGGTGGTGTATTCCTTCATAGTGAGGTATGTATTTGCGTGTCGCAAGCACAGATTGACAGACACACGAATATGACGACCTAAACATATTGCATAAAGTACTAGCTCAAACCAGTTATAATTTGATCACATTTCTATTGTTAATGATTTACAAATCTATTTAAAGGTGATCTTGTGAAAGGCATGTTAATAGACAAGTCGGAAATAAAAGTGTGGTGGTATGTCATTAGTGAATTACTTCAACATTTAAAGTGTTTAAAATAAAAGAAATTGGTTAATTTATAGACAGGTATTGTGGTAAAAATTTGGCCCAGACAATTAATTATTAATGTTATAAAATAAAAATATGTGACGAATTCTGTAAACTATGTATACTTGTTAAAACTATGTCTATTATAATAAAGATAAATGGATACCAGTAAACCTTTGATGTTCCTTATTCGAAAATATTGTCAAATAAATGAAGTCACGTGTATAATCCCTAAATTAATGGATACTCATTTGTTATTTGTTGGGATATTCCATTGCTATTATCACTGATAACATGTTATTACAAACAGCGAAAAACAACGTATGACTATTAGTTTTAAATTTTCCATGGTTGTCGCATGACTACCGTTTATACATAATGAGGCAAAAAAGAGAGTTATGTGAATTGTAAATAATAAATTCGCGTTTATTAAAAAGAAGTTTTAGTTTGAGACAATATTATTATTTCCACAAGGATATAAAATAAATTTGGCATTCAAATAAAGCGCGAACTAGTCAATATGTAATTGACCTCTAGGTTGATCTAATCTTTGTCAATTCGCAGCAAGTAGGGCGGCAGTTTCCGCCCACCACTCTAAATTATCACCTAAACTCACATTAATGCTGGCCTACTTGGACTCGATCTCAGGAAGACGATTTTTATTATAAAACTAACAAACGAACGCGGCTTTAGTCTTTATTCAATGTGGCATTCATTTACTAACACAAAAGGCAAATACTTGTTACTACCTGAAATTTTATCATTTTTATTTGATGTTTTTTTTATTATAATTGATTACACATAATGTCTAACTATAATGAGGCGCTTGTTTGATACCTGATCCCGATCCCAATGAGTTTTCGTTGGCCACCCTAAGGTTGTGACATCAGCGCTACGGATATTGAGAGAACATCTTAGAGTCATCGGTGTCGCTGGAGGCCTTTGGAAGTTACAGAATGAGGATGGTGTCCCTGAAGGATCGACCTAGACAAGTCTTACAATCATCGTGAGTCAATCAAGAGTGGTCAAGGTGTTGAATATTAAAGGGATCAATGTACGGACACCGAAATTCGTAAATTGTATATAAGTGGCGATCACTTGGCGCGTCTATGGGCAGATCGTGATATGTTTTACACTCTGTTGATATAAATACGTATTTTAACGAACGATCTCTTGTAAATATTTTCAAAATAACATTATAATGATCTTTGGCGGTTGTAAACAATGCCATTTAGTTAATGCTTTTTATATTCTTTATTTTTATTAATAATTTAGCGTTTTATCACGGCTCATTTATAATATAGTTTAAATTTTACATTTTTCCATAAGAGTAGAGATGATTTTTTCTATATAAAAAATACAGTTATAAGTCATTTTGGTTATTTTACTGTTTAGAAATCTAAGGGAAAGATAATGAAGAAGCAAACTCAAAGATTTATTAATATTAATGTCTTTTCAAATGAGATTTCATCGCTTTTCCTTAATCTTAAATAAATACGGAAGGGACATGCAGACAAACAAAAATCCCGGAATTGGCCGTGAAATTATTTGCGAAGGTATTTTAGTTTCGCCTTCGGGATTAGTGGTCAGATTACATTGCAGTGAAGATGTCTCGGGTTTGTTTATTACAAGTGACGTAAAACTGAACCTTTTTTTCTATACAGTAAATTAGCGAAAAAAATTGAACCACACATTATTCGAAGCGCCCATTTCGTGTCTTATAAATCCTAATTATGTAAACAGTATTTAGACATGTTCGGAATCAGTCAATGGCTATTTGAGCTTTATAGAACGTTGTTTATTGAGGTTAATATCCCTTAACATCAATTTTAATCTTAATATATTGCAGAATGAACCCAAAGTTTAAAATGTCGAAATTTTTTTACTGAACATCAAAAATAAAGTTGTTGTACGATTGTTTACGACACATTTATTTAATCCCAGTGCACACAAGCATAGCTTCGATTAAGGCTTTTAACACACAAGCGGCAAACAAGTGGTCTCACGATGACTGCAAGTCTTTGATAATATTTGATTTTTAAGATAAAAGTTCTTAATTGCAACAAAGAAATACTTTGTGATTAAGATAAAAATATTAAGAAATTATAATATTCGTTTCATAAAAGTTGAAATGTTTATTACTTTGAAAGCGATATTTCCTATTTTCACTCTACACTATGTTTTATATTAAAGAATTTAAAAAAATATATAAACGCGGACAATACGTTCGCGTGTAGAAGCCGAAGTGTCAGTGATCAAATGACGTACGTTATTTATGTGTATGTTTACAATTTAAAAATTGTCGCTGTTGAATAGAATGAAAATAGTTTTCCTGTTTGTTTATTTAAAGGGTTTTTATTAACAAAGTACCCGATACATATTATATATGTTTATTAACCTTTCATGTGTATATAAAAAATCTACGCATTTTACTGTGTGTCTGTGGCTAAACTAAACTATTCTGACTGAGTTTCTTTTGCACGTTGGTCTTCGTAGACCAACCTGAAAATTTTGTTAAAGTATGCGTTAGAAATGCTGTATATGTCTAAGTTAATAGCGAATTTTAATACGCGTCTCTTAATCACTAAGGGAGTCGTTACCTTATTATTTATACTTACATTAACACAATGTAATAAAAAGGGATAAAGTAATCCTTAAGTAAATAAGTTAGTAATGTAATTTCATACGAAGAACATCATCAGGAACACGATTTAGTTAGAACAATATTTTAATTGTACCGTAAATTTAATATAATACAAAATATAATTCACGATGTACTCCTGGAAACAAAGGTCATAAGTAAATGTCAAGTTTTTATGGATTTATTACCCAAATAGTAATTCTTTATTGTCTTTCAAATTACATTGTTATTAGAATGAATGGAATTGAAGACTGAAAATCCACTATCATACTACATACATATATTATGAAGAATAGTTTGATGTTGTATTTAGATTGATGAATATTGTCATTATTTGCAAAAAAGTGGGCGAAATTAAACTGCTCATAGATAAAACACTTATAGACACGTCAGTATAAACAATAATCTACTTAATGTAACGATACCTCCCGCCGAGGGACGTCATTCATCTATTTCCACACCCAGTGTCAATACCCTTTCGCATCACTCAAATGATAATTCTCATTGTTCAATGGAAGCGAAATATTCTTAACCTTTTTTAAATAAATAAATAAACGCGGAAATTTCTTACCGTAGATCTCAATAATCAGGCAGTGAGATCACGGCTCTTTTAAGATTAAGGATGCTTTTTAATATAGACTTATACCAAAGCGATGTTTAAATTATTGTCCGCTGTCAAAACGTTGTATGAGCGGATTTGGACTGCCGTAAAATCAGATGTTAATGATAATATCTCGAAGGACTTAATATATCATTTTTTTGAGCCAAAACCTAAAAGTAGTTTGGTTAAAAGTGCGTAGGCTTACGAGATAAATATACCCATGTAATATAAAGTGGATTTTCGTTGCAAGACTCGATCGAATTCGGAGCATTGTGCAATAAATAGCCGATATGAAACAGGAGTATAAACAGGAAGCTCACGGCCCGCCGGATGTTACCGAAGCTCAAATAAACACTATACTGGATATAATAGCTACATTTATTTTATTATATTTATGTATTGAATATAGAATGGTGCCTTCGCAACGACTGCATAAAAAAATGATAATCTACTAATATTAAAAAATCAGAAATCCTCAACTTTTTAGTTTTGTACCAGTGTAGGTTTCCATATTCCTGTTCAATATTTAGTTTTAACCCTTTAAAATTGTCAACGAATTCTACACTACTCGACTAATAATATCCTAGCTAAGTAACTACTTGTATGTCAGGCATAATAATCCACGCTCGTGCGTATATTCTGGGCGTATAGTCCAAAAAAGGTCAACAGTCGCCATCTGTTTTCCAATTAAGAAAACACATATTTTATTTCATAATTTGCAATTTAATTACGTTCTCCCGTTAAAACGAAGCCATCTGATTCAAATCTGTCCGTAAAATTAATAAAAAAAACGTGGAACAATTTTCGGATTACGTTTATTTATAGCACTTCGAAAGGGATCGTAATTAAGAGAAGGGGTAAAATAAAAACGTGTAATAATCGCGAAATGAATGGCCTTCCAAGTTGAAATTTATGTTTCACCCGGGGCCCGTTGAACCCGAATTGAATATTAGATAAGCCATTTGCAGAAAGCGGACATTTTTAGACATTCAAAAATGTACACTCGTTTTAATATTTTATTAATCCTTTGCACATTTAGGAGAAAATATAAGCTTTGTTTTAATTTACAGTAAGGAATAATCTGTATTTATACTGTTAATCTAAGAGCAGTATTGTTAGAGCGACTGCTTCTCATCCCTGAGGTCCTAGGTTCTATCCTCAGCTGTGCATCAAGGGATCTTCTGTTTCTGTGCGCATTTGACACTCATTTTCTTACCATACTCATGTGTGTCAGATAGATAATTTTGCGTATTATTTATATTTGCGTAAGCAAATGATCACTAAACAGATTATGTTTTGTTGACAATCATTATGTAACTTATACTAAGCTGCGTAATTTAGAACGTTAATAAATCTACAAAAAATCAATACATTAGCAAAAATAACGAAAGTGAATATTTCATTGTACATAAAAGGGCATGTTATTGGAACCAAGAAAATATACATAATAGTAAAGTAAACAGTTCTCTCTTCGGTCGGTAGCTCATGTCTGAGCGTCGTGGTCAGCAAGTAAGAAAGAAAAGAAAGAAAGAAAAAACTTTATTATACACATATAATATACAAGATATCAAGTAAACATCTGGAGCGGACAATCTGTCTCCACCGGTTTCTTTCCTCACTTATTGTGTACAGTTTTGAGGACGATGAGTCTTTTACTTGACCGGTACATCTGGTTGGAGAACGGCCTCGTTATCTTTTGCCTTCTGTATTACCAACCACGATCAGTTTCTCCAAGTTCTCTTTTTTTTTAAATGTAATAGGAGGCAAACGGGCAGGAGGCTCACCTAATGTTAAGTGATACCACCGCCCATGGACACTCACATTGCCAGAAGGCTCGCAAGTGCACCTCAGTGGGCAGCTGGTTCAAAGTGGTGTGGTAGTGCGCGGCCAAAACTACCTTAGAAAACGCTCAGTTGTGGAACGACGGACGTCGAGGTGATACGGATGGTATTTTGTATTTTGCCTTGACGTCCGATGATGAAAATCAGCTGCAGGTATTAGACCGAACAACTCCTCTGAACACTCTCCATGGTAAATGTGGTAGAAAATGCCGAGAGAACCCACATCTCTACGCAACGACAAGGGATCAGGCCGCACGGAAAGTGACTGGTCGTCGACGATTCGAATCACTCTTCGTTGAATACGTTCAAGTGGAAGGAGCTGGTACTGGGGAGCTTCCGCCCAAAGATGAGAACAGTATTCCATGTGGGGCAAGCGGTAGTCTCGCCTAGCTGAGCACACCAAGCTTTTTGGAGGCTAATTTAGCCTTTCCGCTAATGATGACCGCGATACTGAAGTTTATTCGATATGTCTCATCGCGTCCTCACCTCTGCGCATTTATAGTAATAAGTAAGAAGATATACTTAAAAAACAAACTTATCTATTTATTTATAAAAATAATCTAACTTTCCATAATTAGTAAATAGTTGTTTCCTTATCAAATTTTTTTTGTGGCAGAATGTCATGTTCCCACAGTCTACATTTCAGAAACTAGATTGTTTCAAAATAAATTGTAGTTCAAATCTTACCAAATATATTTCCATAGCATTAAGAAAAAACGGAAAACGAAATGTATCAACACATTATAATTATACGACTGTATATCACGGCGCCCTTCTGTCGGCGCTGATTTAAAAATATTGCGCAAAGTCACTTCCGGTCAAATATGTTTCCAATTTATATTAATTTAATAATAATTTGCTCTAAAACCACAGTATCATTCCTTTTATTTCGTAAGAAAGTAAATATAAGCTTTAATACATATTTATTATTATTTATTATTTTTATTACATTATTAGCTAGAGTCATATCCGCTTGTCGTCATAAGTCATTAATTCAAGTGTTCTATTTTTATAGCTCTGTTTTTGTCTTCCAATGAAATATATTAAAAATCGTCGTTTTGTTGAAGAAAACATTGTAAAGAAGAAATAGTTTGATGTGTTGGGGTATAATTAACTGAGTGTTTTATGAAGTGCTATGATTATATTAGCATCTTATAAATATAAAATGCAATATTAATTGAATCTTTTGTTGGTATATTTTTATGATTCTTGAGCTTTAGTTACCCTTCGTAACACAATAGTTGTAATTTAGTAAAGTGGTCATAATTCTATACTGGTTATGATTTACGACTTTACGTGTCACGGGACAAGGGGCGGTTTTCACTCATTTACGTGAGTGTTGAAAATGCATATTGATTTTGTGTGAAATAAAGTCAGAACACACATTCAAAGAAATTATCTCTGTCCTAATTGTCTTTAGCCGAATGTGCCATAGAAATATACATAAATATTCAACTTCAAATAAATGTAACTCGCTCGTTAAATTGAATAGTTAAACATAAACGCTGACTATAATGAACTCATAATGGAGGAACGATGTTCTTCCAAAGGCCCTTGTTTCCGATGCGCTGTTTCACGGATCATTAATTATTTCAATTGCTGTTTATGCAAAATATATCGCTTAACATTCTTTGTTCATTTGTTCTACATACGCCATTAAGGGTTTCGTATCGGGGACAAAGATCCATTTAGTTTGTTCAATTGTTGCTCAAATTAATTATGTCCTCTACTCTAACTCATTTATATGTCTTAGGATAAGATTCAGAGCGGAACGTATAGGTTTTTACCATTAGGGTGCGAAAGACACAACTAAAAACAAGAAATAAAAAAATAGAAAAAAATAACTAACCTTATTGTAGCTATTAAAAGGGGGTAACGCTGCCAGTATTATATATATTTTAAGTTTAGTTATTGTTTTCTGTTTTTTTTTTATTTATTCTTTGTCTTCTGCTAGTATTAATACTAAAAACTATGTTTGGATTAAAGAAATCACATCTACTAATTAAAATAAAAAGGTCAATTATTCGAAACAGAAATAGAATCAAACAGTAACTAAACCCTTTTCTATTGTATCTACAAGGGACATCAAACTTATACTACTATTTATTCAGTTTTTCCAAGTTTTTAAGTTTAATACAAATTATAAATCCAATCTAAGTCGCATAAATAAGTATTGACGTATATTATAGAACTAGCAATACTATCATCTATTAGAAACTCTAGAGAATTTTGAAGATATACAATTTGTTTGTCAAAATTTAGGTAAGTACCTGCCTGAAATGATGTCATTATAAAAATCCGGTACCATTACCCATTACATAATGTTAAACGATTTAATACATTATGACTAGTCATTATAACTGCATCTAAAATACTTCCCAAAAAATACTTGTGAAAAAACACTGTACCTTTAAAAATCTCATCACGCTTTGTTTGTCTATCTATTGGTGCTAAAAAGGTAGTAAATGGGACAAATTGCCTTAGGTTCTCTCGCAGTCAGAATTTGCGAAGCAATAATGGAGAATTGTATCAATTTCAAGTCGCAAACTTATCGATAGAAAACGAAAACAATACTTGCCAAGCTTGGCAACTTATCAACACATTATAAAGGTTTGCTTTGTATGTCCTATGTATGGGAAGTTGCTTGAAGATGTTCAAAATGGCGGCGTGTGCACGAATTTCCAACTTCACGTACAGATTTGAGATGGTTAATGGCGCGTAACTGATGCTGAAGCCTTTGTCGGCATAAGTTTTAATTAAATGCTAACTTTAACAAACAATTATGGCCACATATTATACTCAGCGTGTTAACCAAATTGCAGGAATTATACAGTACCTATAAGAACAAGTATCGCAATTGCTATATTATATAATATTATGTAGTATCATTACAAGAAATCATACATACATTTCCATGTCAGGATTTTTACCCCATAACTAAGTTTTCTACGTTAACGGTTGTGTAACTTAAATAATAACATACATTTTGATTTATTATACATGGAGGTTTACACTAGGGAGGTGAAATTATTAGCTATTTCTTTCGTTTGATTCCACATATGATTAGGCACCCTCTAAAGCACTATACACACACTTATATCATAGATACTGTGTGGTTGAGCCATTTTTATTTAATTTCTGAATTTATAATTTCAAATGAGACATTTAATTTAATCAAGTTTGATTGCGGGGAAAGCTCATAAAAAAGTGACGTATGCAAACCACATGCGGTACACGAGAATAAATTCAATAAAAGTAATTAATCATTCCGTTTTAGTTCTTACGACTCGGGCATAGTGTTTAAATTAGTGTGAAAGGGTTAGGTAGGTTTGGATGTTAGCTCGCCTAGTAACAGTTCATCTTGCGATCGGTACAAAAGTGGGGCAGGTCATTGGCCCCAGCACTTATCTAAATAAGGATCACACTTGACACTCTGATCATTGTATAATTATTTTTATGAAAATGAATGAAGTGGTTACAGACTAGCTAACATAAATGTAACTTTTTAATGGTTTATAAAACCTTTTTTGCGTAAACATATAAACTTATAAAGTGAGGTCCAAAGAATTAGCCACTGCTTTTGTTTTTAAGTATAATCTCTATTATTTAACAGATACGCAAAGTATCATTCTACCACAATACGAATCGAAACTATTTTCGAGAATCTTTTGAAGGTACTGTTATTTGTATGCATGCACATTAGTAATTAAGACTGACGTAAAATTGTTGAACATTTATACATATAATAAACAAATATGGTATAAAGGTTTGTTTATTTAACCTTCTAAGTGGATAAGTAAAATAAAATAAAAACTAGAATGGAGGTGCTGGGATTTGAACCCAGGACTTTCAGCATGCGAAGCAGACACTCTACCACTGAGTTACACCCCCAGATATATTTCACGCTAAAATTGAGGAACATTAGGCTGAGTTGTCTGTGCACAAAGGTACCTCCAATAACTGTTTGTTAATTTTTCCTACGAATTTTTCTAAACAAAAATTAAATATTCCGTAAGACATCTCTCCCGTTTTTTTAAATTCCCAATTGTCAAGTTGGTCATGCAATTATAGATTTTAAACTAAAAAAGGATTTTTAATGAATTGTCCGCCTTTTTTTTATGTAACAGGCGGCAAACGGGCAGGAGGACAAAAAAGCCTATAGCACTTCAGTGTGCAAACCTTTTACTTGTTGTTATAGATATGAGTACACCAAACAAAACATCTCAGTTTCTACATTAACGTTAATGTTAAATTGTACTACATTTTCAGATTGCAGACATTTAGACTCACTCTGCAATTATCGGAATGGTATAATCAAAAACTGTAAGGTTTAATGGAATAATTTGGGAGTAATCAGCAGGGCACCGTGTGCAAACAAACAGACAACTTTCATATATTCGTGCTATTGTTGGGATAATTAAGTTTAAGAGTAGTTGGCGCCGGCGCTTTCTAAAATCGACTCTATAAGGTACAATTCTGTACAAAAATCCTATTGCAAATATTTAAATTGTTTTTTAACAAATGTTGTCTTTTTTATAGAACTAAAAGAGAACTTTGTTTAGTTCTTTTAGTTTCTAAATACTTATGAAATACTTAACACATATTTTAAGTACGATTAAGGTAAAATATAAATTATGTTCGTGAAGTTGCACGTAATTCTAAAGACTACAGTGGCTAATATGTCTACGTAAAAGGAGAACAGTCTTCATTCAAACACACCATGTTTATGTTTGAAATGGAAGCCGAGTTTTGTTCGCGACTGTCCCCGTATAGTGGGACAGGCCGCGCCTAGCAACACCGGTTGATTAGTTATAGCGGAACACGGCGCGAGACAACAGCAAACAGTTTCACACGAATGTATGTACATTGTATGAAAAAGATTTCCAACACATTGTATGTTTCTGCGTACCTACTGTAAACATTTTCCTAGAGGGCGTAACGCGGCACGCGTCTCTCGTGATGCTAAATCACCGTGCCTTATACAGCATTTAAACTTAACTCCTTCTTCTTTCCGTATTTAGAAGTGCCGTGATACCTTTTCGAGAGCACTGATGTCTCCGTATTCTAATCAATGTCGAAAATTGTGATGTGTCGGTATTATGTCGAATAATATGAATACTGCATATTCGAATATTGAGAAGATATCAGTATCACAGTCGAATGAGCAATGTAAACGAACAATTTTATCAAGTCAAATAAATCAGGTCTACATATAGCGCGGATATGATTTATGTGCTCGATTAGAAACGTGGAACTTCTACAATGTTTTTTTTTAAATACTAGATTATTTAAAGATAGGTGAAGTCTTTATAATAACTGTTTTATATTAAAAATAAATAATAAAAATCCATTTCAACTAGACATGGGACATGTCGTTGTGTCGGTAATACAAATTAAAGAAATCCAAATGTACAGATAAACCTAACCGAACATATTTTTTGGAGCTAGAACCCTTTTTGGGTCTTCGCTTTTTAGTCATACCTGCGCCTGTTTGCAATAATTCTTACTCGTTGTCGATTTTTGTGTCTAAAGACATGCCGGTTTCTAGACGATGCATTTCTTATACTTTAAAGTGTTAATAGCGGACATAAAGAGTCATAGGGTTAGGAATAGTCCGCTAAACCAGTGTTGACAGATCAGAGGATTTCCCTTTATTCCCTGATTTAGAATGGGATCAGTATGGTTAACCTTACTAATTGTATAGATATTCGTTTGAGCTGTCTAAGAACGATGTGATTTTAATTAAATACGAATTTTATAATTAAATGAAAGTTCAGTAATAACTAGTAACACAAGAATTTTTTTTTGTATTTGAAGGTTTTTTATCATTCTTTTTTACTAAAAATATTCCTGTGAATCAATTTTCTATTACAGGTACTTTGCGTAATGCCTTTCATTTCCCAACAATCCCAACATGAGCGCCGCTTAAAAGAATCGTGCCATGGCCCATGCCACCATCCGCTTGGTGAGGGCATCCTAGGGGATTTCTGGGGGAAATGAAATTAGTCTAGGGGTACGTCGCCGAGACCATCAGGCAACACTGCGCTAAACACAGATACTGTGTATTAATTACATAAAAAGTTTTCTTATTTAAATTGACTTCTAAAAGTGAAAAGAATCCGTTAAACTCGGAAACGGAACGACTCACTATTACGAAACATTCATATTGTTTACAAAAAGCAAAATATGACATCACACGTAATATGAGTTACCTAACGCACCGTAATTTGCCTAACACCATTGTTCCCAAGGCTGATCCAAAATTTAAAGGTATTCTAACTAACGTACTAGGGCTACACAGAAACAGGGAATATCTTATAAACAGTGAAACTATGAAGCATATTATGTACGAAATAATGGAAGCCAATAGCTGAATATTGAAACAGCTAATCAAAGTAACAAATAAAGCGACAGGTGCGTCAATGATAGAATTGCAATACAGCACTTGGTAACACATTTTTCGCATTGAGGTAGGCTCGTATACGGGTCGATGACTTTGTATAGTTAAAACAAGCCTATACATAGAGCCGCTTCGATATTTTCAACTTTATGCAGTCGCAATAAAGTTGAAATTGAAATAACATCTCATTTAAAGTGCAACACTACGTTTGTGTTGTCTATTTTATTCAACAATACGCTGGTGTGAGTGACGGTAATAGTAGTGTTGTGCAACGTTTGCGAAAATTGTCGAAATTTAACGTGCATTGCACTGCGAGGGATTGGGCAACACTGTTCGGAAATGATGATTAGAGTTTATTTAATATGCGAGACCATTAGCTTATGCAAAATGCTGTATTGTTCTGTTTGATGAAATATTTTCACATAATAGATGTAATGATAAGTTAGATTAAATAGTATCAAAAAATAAATCGAAAACCAAAGTTTAAAAGTAGTGTAGACAAACATTAACTGCTTCAATCCTGAATTGATGATTGCTGAAATCCTCTTATTTCAAAGTCTCTTTATAAGTGACTTTGTCAAAAGTGTTATACAGCCGCGAAGTACACTAAAATGAGAGAAAACTTTTGAAGAAAATTATCGATACAGTAGTTCTTCACTAAGCCCCCTGCCACGACACTCACACTCCCGGCAGCATTTGCAATTTTCGCCTAGCAACTAAAGTGAAGGCAGATCTGCCGCCCCCCTACCAGGCTGCACGCTCTAATTTTTTTACAGCATTATGTACGATATGATTCATCGCTGGCTAGTAACAAAGTTACTTCAAGTATTATAAGACAAAATATATTTACATTCCACAATTAACATTCACTTTCGAGTTTTCTTTTAATACGTTAGCATGATATTAGATCATGTCATGATTCGATGTTAGTTAGTTAAATAACTTTTCCATCACATGTTAAGGCTATATATAACATATAGGCCATAGTATTCTAAATAGAATTTTCCTGATACTGCAATAATTGATCTATTAGATCACCTAGCAACAATAGTATTGGTAATGTATGCTCAGAAACGCGACACTTTCAGCGACAATTGTGGCAAGTGAGATCGTGGTACCGGTTCAAAGAAACGTCAATTTCTAGGTTACGTAGCAGTACGCACAGTACAAAAACCAGTCGCAGAATTATAGTGAATGCTAGATGCATTACCATCTAGGACGGACTTCTTAAATGGTATAGAAAAGTTCTCGTAATGGCTTAGATTTCTTTTCTAGAGATTTAATTAATAAAATGCTTTATTATGCCGCTTCTGAGACACTTTTATGCAGCTCAAGTGCTGCTTTATGTACTTGGAGGGAAAGGCGATTTATGGGATATTAAGCTGTCAAAAAACCTTAGATTACAGTTTCATGCATACATGTGATCTTTGCATTAGCATTAACTATAACAACTGAGTATTTTTATTTCATTAAATCTCACCGATTATTATCACCTTATGATACTTTATGATACGTAATATTTTAAAGGCTTGACGTATTTCAGTAGTGAGCCACACCCCCAGCCTCCGTTTATAATTAAACCTATTTTACGAACCAGTTTTAAATTAATTCTACGTAATAAATTAACTAAATCTAGAGTTATGAAGCAACAGAGTCGTATAATATTATGATATATTACTAAATTGGTATAATTTGGCTCGTCACGACAACGACAACACAAAAACTGTGCAATCTTGATCGGTTTACGTCATCACATTATGACCATGCTACGTAACCGTATGTTCTAAATTTGTGACCATTATCGTGCTCATTGCTAGAATTAGAAGGGACCATGCGAATTTATTAAAAATTATCGAATCGTCATACGCTTCTTACAAATAATAAAAAATAAATCAGTATCTACAACCTTTTTAGGTTTTGACCTCAGACTTTTTAAGAATCTAATAAGCAAGTAAGCAAGCATGGGTCTAAAGCAAACCGGTTTCCTCACGATATTTTCTTTACCGTTTGAGCGAATGTTAAATGCCCACATATACAGAAAGTCTGGTGAGAGAGAAAGGTGCAGAGCCGGGGTTCGAACCTACGACCTCACGCTGAAGCCACAAAGGCACTGCGCTGAATTCTGCTTTAAAATAATATTTAATTAAAAATACATTATTGTAAATATGTAATTAGAGTCATGACAAGTGAAGCAAGTCATAAATCATCATAAGGCCTAATATTTCATTGTCAAATTAAAAAAAAAACTTAGTTAACTAAAACATAGGTATATCCAATATAATGGATGCCCACAATAATTTAATATATTCCTAATGCAATGATGATTATGCAAATGGGGCTCCCAGACGTATCGTCTCCGTGCTGTCACCCGAGACAATGCTTAGGAGCAATGTGACACCAGACTCGAAGGGCGATTTGATTATAATGTAACTACTACGTAGTTATTTGGATATATATTAAAATTAATTAATTAATTTAAATGAACATTTTCATACCACGACCTGCGACAATAATTTGAAGTCACGCAGGAATGATATGAGTTTAAATTAAAATTTGCACCGTGTCTTGATAACGTTGAGGTTGGTCATGGACTCACGTTTTGAGCATAATCATTATCGATACAGCCGTTTTTCCACCCTAAAACCACCCTTATACCCGAGCAGCAACGGCTAAGATTATGTGCTGGGTCTCTAGTAAACAGAATAGTTAAAACACGTTCGGTACACGATAAGAAATTTTTTATTGTTTTCAAATGGAACTAACTATTTTACTGCAAGCCATTATTTCTGTTTCTCACATAAATTATATTTGCACGATCTTTGTTTTATGTGGTATTTTTTGCAAGTTTAATGGTGGAATGATAACGGGTACATGAAAAATGCATTACAATGAAACAAAACAATACGCGCTAATGCGGATCACTACATTTAAGTTCAGAGGTCATCTTAATATTCAAGCCCTATTACAATATGTCTTATTAAAGAGTTAGGTACCCCTAATGAAAAGCTATACATACTGCTATACACAGAAAGGAAATGCCCTAAAACAGAAGTGGAAATGGGCGGGGCATATAGCAAGATACACAGATAAAAAGGTGGACTTTAAAGACAATTATAGGGAAAGGAGTAATTGAGAGGCAGTAGAAGAGGGTGCCATAAAAATTCTATAGAACATATAGAAGCGTTGGCAGGAAGCGAATGGAGAAAGAAACCCAGGGATGAAAAAGCTGAAGGAGGCCTTCACTAAGGGATTCTTGAAGGGGTTCCGATCAACGGTACAGAAGAAGGATATCGAGTAACAAGACAAACAATGTATATGATATATCTAAACTGTATATTTAACATTTGTAAAGATTGATATTAAACGTGCTTTAATATTAAAGGGTTAAGTATACTGAAAAGCTATACATAATAAGTACCATATACCTACCCAAAATTTAATGACGTAAAAACATTGAAGCTAAATAGGTTTTTTATTTTATTTACACTTCTTTGCTCACGAGAAACCAATAAACATAAACGGTAATAAATCGAAAGGCTCTGCGCTTCGGGCCCATCGCTTATAAAGGATCACTTCCAGACAACTGCTAAAGAGAGTGAAGCGTGCGTAAACAACTAATTTTAAAATAGTTATATACGCTTATGCATGAGAGCTAGCGAAATGTAGAAAGATAGTAATAAATTATTAATAACGTATGTATTTCCAATACGTGAAACAGTGAATTATTTTGAACACATTCATAAATCAGGAAATCAATTAACCGCTAAACTCACTGCGAAACTCATCGGCTCACAATAAATTAGTCAGCTTTTCAGAAATGGGAGTTTGGTGTCAGGTTTTCGTGGTAAGTCTGCGGGCTGCGGTCATTCGCAGGATATCCGAAAGAGCTGGTTTGAAAAGGGTTGAAGAGATGATAAAGATACTTTGGTGTCATACTTGTCATTACACTTTACAAAACCCAAAGAAGATATTACTTATATCCATAATGGCGAATTTTTTAAAGTAAATTATTGAACGTTTCGAGTGCTTTTATCAGTTAATAAAGTTATATATGTTCACCGCATAAAAATAAATTAAATGTAGTCCTCAAACACTTATTTTAACCCATTGAACACATCTCACACGTGAAATTAAAAATGGGCGCCACTCCGGAGCAGCGCTGGGCGTGCGTTTAACGAGATCTGCAGTTTATATGACCACGCCCTCTCATCCACTAAACACATAAATTGGGGACACTAATCCCTACACTCGAGTATGATTACATATCCTAATCTGGGATCAATTCTGTAGAAAATCTTTAGTTTTTATGGGGCACTTTTACGTCTATTTCTTTACATTGGACGTACCCACGGGCATGCCGCAAGAAGCATTAAATATAAAGAATAATCGTCATCAGCTTCTGAAAACGTCATATCAGTATTCTCAGTCTTAATTCGTCGGATGTTTGAATTACAAAAGTACAAGAACAGGAAAAACGTTAAGAGAACTGACAAGTTTCGCATAGAAATGGAGTCAGTACAAATATGATGAAATTTTCCTTTTATCATGAAATAATGTTGAAAGGTTTACTTCATTACTTAGTGAGCAGGGAGGCAGGGAGGTACGTGTGACGTTCAAACGTTCCTTTGAAGCCTTATTTATATTGAATCGTACTCAAATAAAGGGAGAATTGATTTATTTTTAGCCTCTGAAAACTTTCCGGTTAACAGGCCGGAGCTTTTGTTTGTTTTTTTACAACAGATTATTTTATACGGTCTCAGTTTCGCAACGAGTTCCACGAGCTTTCTCTAGTTCAAGAAAAAATAATTTTAAGTGGCGAGGAAAGTACATTATGTATGCAATGTGTATGTATGGTACGATATTATGCAGTCGATTAAGTCGGCACGTGCCTGTGCCAATGTGAGACCACGTGACGCCTAACACTATTATAATTACAAATGCCTCGGAATCGAATTCAAGAGAGCCTACTTTAAATATGACCAATAGGTAAACAAAGAACTTTCTCTGTACTTTGGTTTAATTCATGGTTTATACGATTCGTATGCGTCCACTTGACCACTTCTTGCCAACTGGTTAAGCACTTGAAAAAGTTTCAAAGTTTCAAGTATATAGTCCTTTTCATGAAAGAAGTCCCCCAGACGCGGCGCTGCAATCGCATAACGTAATGTTGCCATTTATGAGTAAAAAATTTACCTATTTTATTTACATTTAGCAGATGTGATTTATCAAATAATATTATTTTCAGCATACTTCGATGAAACAATATTTCTGTTATGTAAAAAGTACATTTGTATTTACTTATATTAGCGGTGTTCTACCTACTTACAGGGAAAAGATGAGAAAATAGCGTAAAGAAAAGCAATACAATTTTTATTCAGAGTTTTATTGCATAATTGTTGGGTTACAATTTTTTTCGAAGTACACGCCGCTATTATACCTTCGTTTGTAATTCTTGTTACCTGCAATTAAATTATGTACAATTAAAAATAATAGTAACTTTAAGTTTGTAATGCTTATGTAATATGTAATATATGTTTTAATTTCAGTTACCTAGTCACATCACGTTATGTATTTATTCAATTTTGCAAAAACGAATTTATATCATAAAAGTCCCATCAATACAGCAAAAAATTATTAAATGGTAACTCTAAAAAGTATCTGTTATGGCGGCAACTCTCTTCCGAACATTGTTTAGTGGTATTAAAACACCTTGATTCTTATGTTCCGCTTCACAGAACTCTTTCACCTTTAATATCATTTCTCGAGCCGAACTTTTTACAACTTTTGGCATTGTAATCAATCTTTAAAATGCACTAAGCTAGTTAAAAATTCACAAAAATCCACCACAACAAACGAACTTGATAACATCGACGAATGACAACATTGCCGACCTGTCAAATTTAGTTCCAAAAATCACCGCGGGACTTCTTTCATGAAAAGCACTATACATATTTGTTACATTATATACAGTATATAATGTAAAACATTTGTGTTTATATTCGCTGAACACAGTTGGCGCCTTTAAGAGATGATTGGCGTACTTTATGACTGACAATAAATTATAGATTTTTTGTGAAACTGTTATAGTCTGTGCAAAGAAATTAATTATTATAGATACAACAATATTGTTTATAGTTGTAACAGAAATAAAGATTCTATAACCATAAAGAAGTTTTAGAGCAGTTTAAATTTATTTTTATTTTTAATAAAATATATACACTCCTACGTAACCTACCAAAAAAAAAATCGTTTATGTCCAAGTTCAAGCTCAAATTAAATCATTTATCAATTATTAATAGACTCAATAGCTTAATCTGATAGTGCTTCTCTTATTGTATACTTCGGGGTGTTTCAGAGAGAAGATTTACTCGGAGGCACCATTTGCTCGTTAAGGAGGCGCTTAAAGTGACTTATTTATCTACGGAACCCCGTTCAGTCAACAATGTCGTGCTTAAATAGGGATGCCACAAGTATTCCTTATTATAAAAATTACACGTAGTAGTGATAAGTTTTGTTGAATTGAAGTAAGTTGACAACCTCTATGCTTCACGTTTTTGGTTTAGCTATAAATAAAAAACAAATTTTAAAAATAAGTTAAATATCGAAGTCTCAATGCACATTTTTGTTATCATCACTATTGATAATGTAATAAACCATTTTGATCTCACTTAAATTCTCAAATTTCAGAAATGTAACAGCTGCATAATGTGTACTGTACGAATTAATTCTTGAGATAAAAACTGGCAAAACTATGAATACCTGAGCAAGTCAAATACGTTGCAAAACGGTCTCACGCATATTAGGCCTAGATTAAATATGGAGTTATTATCGAAATGACTATAATTAATGCCTATATTAATAAAATTTAATAAATCACTGGATTCCTTGCTCAAACAGCATTTAGTTCGTACATATTTCAACTGTTTTGACTCATTAACTATATGTTACAAGTTATAACAGTTAAGTAATAAGCAAGAACTTCTAAATCGATTACAATACTTCTTTCACCAATAAATAAATAAAATAAATCAGTGGCGCTACAACCTCTTTAGGTCTGGGCCTCAGATTTCTGAATCTGTTTCATGATCGTTTTTAAGCCTGATAGGCAAGTAGGTGATCAGCCTTCAGTGCCTGACACACGCCGTCGACTTTTTGGGTCTAAGACATGTCGGTTTCCTCACGATATTTTCCTTCACCGTTCGAGCAAATGTTAAATGCGCACATAGAAATAAAGTCCATTAGTGCACAGCCGGGGATCGATCCTACGACCTCAGGGATGAGAGTCACACGCTGAAGCCCCTAGGCCGACACTGCTCTATATATATCTTCTTTCACCATTATAATTCCAAATTATCCCTCCGTAAAAGGGTAATCTATTTCGCCATGCCAAGTTCGGACAAACTAATACTGCGTATTAAAAGCTTTTGTGTAACTTATTTTACCTTAAGAAACAGGGAGTATATGACTAAGTTTCATTTTAACTTAATTTATCGCCTTCAATAAAAAGAAGCTTTTGGCAACCTTAGAAGGGATTATTTGCTTGTAATCTATCACTAGTGAGTCCCTTCGGCTCGTACTCCCCTATATTTGACGACGCGAGGCTCATCAATAAACTTTCCTTTCGTTAAAGCATGTCTTCCATTAAAATGTATTTTTTCTGCTTTAAGTACAATCAAATTCTAATAACTTTATTTTATTTTATTGTGTGCTTATATTATCTTGTTTATGTTTTAATTGTATTTTAAATTTTAAATTTCTATTTTTTTGGAAAACTTATGTTTACTTTAATTGTCATACATTTTAGATGGAAGATTTTGTAAAATAATCAGTAGATATAGTACTATGTATGATGTCGTAAACTTAATAACTAAATAAATGTTCTTAGTTTTTTTAAACACACTTACACTTGAACCAGCTTGCCACTTGCCTTGAGTAGCTTCCTGTATGGGATATAGAATTACATTTAAAAATAAGTGTTTCGTTTTTATTTATGTTAAGAACAAATCCCAATAAAAGTTATTCTCCATAGGATTTTTTTTTAAAGATAACCAGTGTAACGTGACCTTTATGTTTACTGAGAAAGCACTTGGCAAGTCGTTAAGTTTTGGCTCAATTTCAATATATTCTTCAGAGTATTTTATCAGATTTCATAGATTATTACTTGCCTACTGCGATTTTTCGGCCATCAAAAAAAACCAGTGGTGCTACAACTCTTGAGTGTAGGCCTCAGATTTCTGATCATTTGTGTTTTCCATAGCATGTAGGTGATCAGCTTTCTGTCTCTGATACACGCTGTCGACTTTCTGGGTTTAAGGACTGGTGATTTCCTCATGATGTTTCCTTTAGCTTGCATAACAGAAAAGTGCATTGGTACACAGTGCGAATACGAACCTACGACCTCAAGGATGAGAGACATACGCTCAAGCCACTAGGCCAACATTGCTTTTATTAAAACATATCCTATGTTGATAATTCTTACGTTTTTAAACTATATAGATAAGAATTGCAGTGTCAGCCTGGAGGTAAGGCCTGCGATTCTCAGCCCTAACGACGTGCGATCCAACTGCTGCTGTACACTGCGGCTGTTGTTAATGTTTTTATATATGTAATTAGAAGGAAACATATAAAAGATGTGGTATATCTTAGGTCCAAAAACAGGTGAAGTTTGTTTGCTGCTGATCCATTGCAGAGTTCCATGATTACATAAAATAGAAATATTTATAAATATAATAATATTAATCCAATGAAGCTACAATCCTCTATCACTATCTTTGCCTCAGATTCGGATTTTACATCTTTATACCAGTCGGTGATCAAGCTTCTGTGTCTGACTCGTATCGCCGATTTTTGGGTTTAAGACATGCTATTTCACAATGTTTGACGATTAAAAATAAATTGTGAAAAAAAAACACGGCCCAGATTTCAACGAACGACCGACGGTGTATAGAGCCGCATGCTTAAACAGATCATATGTAATCTATTTTATCTTGTAAATATCTACTTTATATGTTTCCAACATACAAATATACAGTATTTGCGTACATAGTAATAATAATTATAAATTAATAGATTATTATTATTATTATTATTATTATTATTATTATAGCCTCTATTCGGACATGCCAGTATTTTTCTTTATTTTTCGTATATTGTACTTTTCTTCCACTTTTGCTTGTCCGTTTGCCAGATGGCAAAGGCCTCCTCCAACCTTCTCCATTCTGGCCTTTCTATGGCCACTCTACCCCATGTTGTTCCCGCGACTTGTATAATGTCGTCGTCCCACCTTTTTTGTGGTCTACCTCTCTTTCTCTTTCCATCTCTTGGGTACCATTGTGTGATTATTTTACTCCATTTGTCCTTTCCCCTGATCATGTGGCCTGCCCATTTCCACTTTTGTCTTCTTATTTTCAAAGTTATGTCCTGTACCTTAGTCTTTCCTCTGATGTTGCTACTCCTTACTTTGTCTTTTCTTTTGATCCCAGTCATGCTCCTTTCCATGGCATGTTGACATACGGAGAGTTTATTTGTTACGTTTTTTGTTAAAGCCCATGTTTCGCTCCCGTAAGCCAGCACTGGCAGGATGCATGTGTTAAATAATTTGCTTTTCGTTGAATTGTGTAGGGTCTTGTCTTTCATCACTTCTTTTAGGCTCCAATATTTTTTCCAGCTGTTTGCAACTCTTCTTTCGACTTCTTTGTTTCCGTTATCGTCTGGAGACATCAGTTGACCGAGGTATAAATATTCTTCCACGTAGGAGATTTGGTTCTGCTCCACTATTACAGGGTCTTTGTTGCCATTGGTCATGATTTTTGTTTTTTCCGGGTTTAGCTTCAATCCGGCCTTTGCACTTTCCGATGCTAGATCATTTATCATCTTGTTTAGATCAGCTGGTGTTTTTGCAAATAATACGATATCATCAGCGAATCGTAGGTGCGTTAGCGCGCGGCCATTAATAGTTATACCCATGTCCCTCCATTAATAGATAGAAAATTAAACAAATTTAAGAAGTTTGGTCCCTGTGCCGGCAGCATTTTCTCGGTGTAGGTACTAATTATGTTCTTCTAAATTAATTGTAGCTCCCTTTAAATGAAAGTTACTAGATATTTTACTTACGTATATTGAGATGCATTGGTAGGCATAAAAATGTAGAATGTTGCGTAAATATTGGATAAGTTTATACGGAACTCAGAGTTACGTATGCCTTAATGCAACCGGCAACTATCTTAGCAGTAATCTAGAATCCGAGTTATCAATCAGTATAAAGGATTATTTGAAATAAACGCGAAATTGTTACACTATTTACATAACTCGACAGTATTAAACATTCAAACATTTAATGATTTTAGGGGAAAGAACATACATAAATACAATACAAATACAAAATACATTTTATTTATGAAATTGATAGTAATAAGATTTGAAATAAAATAAACCAAGATTTGTTAAGACGAACAGCTCAAATTTGCCCAGGATTGATATATTTGGTGCGCGATTTCCTCGCAGCCAATAAAGAATTTTGCTCGGCTGAGTTAAGAAACGAAAAACCTCACGTAAGTAAATACAAACACAATCAACTAATGGTGGGAGTCTGATAGATACTATTATACGGGACTAGATAATTGATACACCAGCAATGGAACAGGTAGATTATAAAATGAAGTAAGAAAAGCAGCAAGAAACTACAGGAAAAAATCAAGAATAGGGGATTGTTCATACCACAAAAACATTAAATGCTAGCAAGTTCCCCTGATAGAATGTCAAGATAGCATTGTGGAGATAAAATGTGCTATAAGCAACAAAAAGATGTGAATGTACTAACTAATCAACCTAAGTTTCCTAAGTTGCCTAAAAGTGTTAGTAGTTTAGTTGCCTAACTAAAAAGTTGAAAATTTACGTACAACATTTGAAAACCGTCACTACTGTGAATACTGTCCGGCTTTTTTTGAATCCAAATCCCAAGTGTTTCCATTGACTTATAAAAGTAAAGGATAGAAAATAAAAATGCTCAAATTTCATATTTTAGTTAATAAGAAAATCTTGTACATTAACCGCAAGCTATAGTTGTCTGGTTAACATATAAATTGTTTGGGCATACATCCTGGTTTCATATGTACTTGTGATACCGACCCAATTACTTGATACTCCATATAATTTGGAAAAAAAGAAAGGTAAACAATTTAAATTTATAATGAGAATGATAACGAAGTTCAAAACAAACATACATAATAGGTATTTTATCTACGGTATATGTTACAAACTCTTTTATCTAAAATGTATGACAATTTAGGTGACCATAAATGATAGAAGAAAATTAAAACTACAATTAAAAGATAAACAAGATAAATTAAAAATACCAGAAATTGTTGTTAAGCAGAAAAAAATACTAGCAAAACTACTACTACTTCGTTCGGGCTTCGCCGCGCGAGTTTTCTCTTCTTATTTTCTTGTTTGGGACATGTACAAACACGATGTTGGGTGTTCTTATTGTACATAATACATACCCATCGCATATAAACTTTGGGATTCATTTTTACAACACGAAATGTTGATTGTTTGTTTGCTTTCTTCTCCTGCTGCACAAAGACACATTTGACGTTAACCTTTAAAATTCGTTAAACTTTAGTTTATTACCGAAATAAAGCTGTTTTCGTAAATAAAAAATGTGTACCCACATAACGAAAGAGGATTACAAAATCTTTCGTCATCCCTTTTGTGGTCAGCGAGAGACTGAATATCAAGTTGACAAACAACTATGTATTTAATATTATGATAGTCCATTGAAGTGTTGCCATGCATCATCTATTGTTTATCGTAATATTGTTGATAGTTTTAATTTTAATTATGACCTCCAGCAATTTCTGCTGGATGTCATTTACAATGCGACGACAAGTATCACGAGAGATACGTTTAGATACGATTGCATCACAAAAGTTCAATGTTGTTCTAAGATTTTAAAAGATTACAGAATTATGTGCAAAACGGAATACATAATATACATACTAACAATAATGTTAAATACTTGGCGCTGATTCTGTTTGACGGAATGGCAAATGCAATCTAACTTTACGATATACCGGTTAAAAATACTGGTATAATCCAGTTCGCTTTGTAGTTTAGTTCACGTGCGCAGTTCCTTGCCCTGACTGCATTAGTACTACTTTCAAAGCTAAACTCTTTAATATTCTATACTAGTGCTCAGTATGATGAATTGCAATACTATTTGTACGTGAATACTGCAAAAACACCAAAATTTGTAGTTAATAATAATAATAGTTGGCGAACCAAATTACATTTCACTTGTTACAAATTATATTTATTATTAATGCAGGATTAACCTAAATAAATAAATTGGTGTGAAAAGCCACCTAACGTTGTAAGAAATATGATTCTAGATGATACTTTATCTCGAAAAACGGCTAAATCTATTTATCTTCATATACACAGCGAATTTATTAAAAAATCTTCTGTTACATCTCTTATCATTTTATCATTAGTCATGTGTGGCTTTAGTTTATTTCGTAAAATAAGTTCCAGTCGATGATTCCCAATATGGTTTTGAAATTAACGCAAATATTGTGATTTATTACTTTAACATTATGAGGCAAAGTTAAGTTATTCAGTATTACATCATTCGCCAATAGTTACTAAGTGGTTCGACGATTGAAAGTAAACTTATGGCACATCGCCATGAGATACTATGTCATTCTAACATACTATATAAGTTTATAGCCTAAAAGTTTGCCCTTCGAGTAGCAACCGCAATTTCGTATTTTTCGCGCGCAAAACATGCCAGCTGTCAAAATACGTCAAATAACAAATTCCGCGCTCTGACGTCAGCTGTCAGTCTATGCCGCCAATATGACCGCCACGTGGCGGTAAATTTGACATGCGTACCTCAAATTAGTACTCGTATAATTAAAAGTGACGAAATGTATTATTTACTTGTGTGCCAACGTACGCCAATTTTTTGTTTCGACCTGTCATAAGTTTAAATAATACTTTGATATCGTTGTTGTTGCCAAAAAACGCTTTAGATAGAATTAGACGCTTATTTTGATGCGCTAGCATCACAACTGTTGTGTCTAAATCTGGACGATTTTAGCGCATTCGAGTGCACTTCAGTTTTTCGACGGAGGCGGAATGGCCTTGGCTTCTTTAAGTTGAATAAATTCTTTCATCTTCATTTCTTTCTTAGAGTTAAACGGGATTTTTTTGAATAAAATTGCTTTTTTGGTGCTTAAAAAAACAGTTTATCAGGAGTATTTTAAGAAACCTCTAAGGAGTAGAGTGCTAAATACTAAAGGTTGTAATGTAATATGTGAGAGAATTAAAATTTGATTTGTCATATACATAAATTGTTCATTAAAGACAAAGGTTTTAGTTGCCCACTTTTAAAATTAATTTTTTCTGGAATGTTACTAGGAACAGCTTTATGAAAAATGACACATTCTTGGCATCTATTTTGTAAGTATTTCAGTTAATCCACTATGGCTACTGTCAAGGTCGCGATGATTGGAGCTCTTTCAAATTATTAAGAAATTAACCATATGTTGCTGATGTGAAAGGTGACTGAGGAGACTTTAGCAAGTCTATTTAAAACACAAAAGACAGAAATTTACATATTTCATTTCTTATCTTAATTGATGGACTTAGAGTGTTGTATATAACTTTTATCGGTTGTAACCACGAGACCTTTTCATAATCCTTTCTTTTTATTCTTCAAAGCCTATTTTCTGATCTATTCAAACAAAGAACCCTTTACCATATTTCCGACTTTCAGACCAGTTACTGGTAAGGACCAGGTAATCGAAACCTGATAATCAAAAGCCATTGTTACTTGTTTGGACCCGGGTAACTTCTAAGAGTGAGGTCTTTGACCTCCATTTCATTGTAAATGGGTTATTCCTTGACATTTCAGTAATTTATTATTCAACAGTTCATAGCATCAAGTAAGCCATAGTTAGCTAAAACTGCGCGTTGTAGCGCTTCAATTGCTTACAGCGGTTGAGGACGACATCCTTTATCCCTTGGGAAGAAGTTCTTCATAAATATACGCCAAAAATTTCATGATAAGCGACGTAAAAATGATTTATATAAAGATAAAATTGAAATAATATTGCCTGGTAATGAATGTGCTACGACGTAGCTCTTTTCACGTAGCAAGTGACGAACGAAGCTGCTACGGTTAATTCACGAGGTATTTAAATGACAAGTAAAACATTGGTTAGATATAAATGCCAATTCTTTATAGAGAAATTAAAAAAGTGCTGCCTGCAATTGTGCATTGATCTTTCAAATTTATATAATTGTTTATCGAACGATGGTTCAAGCCCTTTTTAGCTAGAGGGAGCGACGGTTGGCCGGTCGCCAACATGCTGTTTCTCCTCACTCCACACGCGTCCATAACAACTATTTTTAACGCACAACACAACGCAACAGTTTATTAACTGTTAATAGTAAATTAATTTGCGATACATATGTTTTCGGTTAAACATAAGGGCCAGTCACATTTGTATAACAACCCTTCTCAACTCCTACGGGCACACATTAATCATAATCAATCTATGGCTTTAGTAATTATAATGTTACTTATTAAAAATATAAACTACATTATAATAATAACGTGGTCCAATTTAAACTAGTTCCTCGAATCAAGTTTGTTGAGTGACTTCAAAGTACTTAATGTAAATACATTAAGTACTTCGGCAAAAAACTATCTAACTGTCGCCGCACACGGGCCACACGCCACAGCCACAAACGCCGCCACGAGAAGCTAGAAGCGGCTACAAAGGTAGCTGAAGCGCGCGACAGCCACTTGTGGCCGGTGGTCGACACTTGCGGTCGGTGGCTGCAACTTTTTTTAACCCTTGCCTGCAGTATCATAATGGACTCTGAAGAAGAAGGTTTAATTGCGCTACTTTTGATAAAAAGACGTCGTCGTAAAAGACGAAACCGTAGTTATTGGATACACAGAAAGACATTAAATATCCCCTCACCACGACAGGTCGGTAATCGACAACCATTGAACTATACATGATGAAGCATTTGGCCTCAGTGAAAATATGATGACGCCATATTCTTGAAAATATTCGGACTTAGACAAAAAAGTTTTCAATTATAGGTTAAGCCGTGCCAGACGTTGCATTGAGTGTACCTTCGGCGTACTAGCAAACAAATGGAGAATATTACATCGCCTATTAAACACTTCTGTTCATTTCTCAGAAGACATTGTGATTTGTGAAATCTTGTTGCATTTTGCACAACTTTATTCGCAAAAGGGATGGTTTAAATTTTCGTCACACTTTGAAAATAGTGGGACTCGAAAATATACAAAATACAGGCTGGCCAGTAACACGAGCGAGCAAGAGATACGTTAAAAGATTATTTTATGAATAAAGTAGCAATAGCGTGGCAAGAAAATAGAATATAAATATATGGTTTTATATTATTTTATTAAACTTAACTTCAATGTTCTTTTCTTTGGCAGTTGTATTCGAAAAAATTCCCACAAACAATTAGCAGATTTCTTCCTAGGCCCACAATTTTTCTCCTCTATTACTAAAACTATCACTTTTTGAATCCCAAATCGCAGGACGGGATTGTATCTCTGATATAAATAATTCTATATCCATATTTATCTACCTATATGAAACACAGACTACGTGCGTGCGTTACCGTCGACTTCAGGTTAACTGAGGTAAGGGAGAGAGGGGCGCGGAATCGCGCGAGTGGCGTGTGGCGGCTTTTTGTGTCGGCGTTTAGTGGCCGGTGCGAGCCACAAGAAGCAAGCTGCGACGATTTGTAGCGTGTGGCCGCCACCGGCGCCACCGTGTGCGGCGAGTCCATATAAAATGTATGAAAATTACAGGAAATATGCCAGTGGCGGCGTTTTGTGGTTGTGGCCGGTGGCCAATGTGCGGGGACCCTTACAACAATAATAGAATGTCTGAAAATGACAAGACAATTTAAATCAGTTTCCTACTACAATCAATATATATATATATATATAAAATTGTTCACTTCCGGAGCTCAGACCTTGTCAGTTGTAGAAGGTTGTGCGTCTGACGAGGGGTGCATTATTTTCCGATATAAATATATAATTTATAGACCACTAATGCGTCTTATGCCTTACTAATTTATTGGTTATTTAGTAATACTTATCTTATAAATAGTGAATTCATTAAAAAATGCAAACCATTAACAATTCTAAAGTCTTGAGTTTGAACCCCGACTAAACGTCGATATTTTTTTTCTATGACTGTCTTACACGTGTTTACTTGTATATGGTAAAGAAGGGAATGTAGCGCCACTAGATTATTATTATTATATATATTGAATAAAGATCATGTAATGTATTTACTCTATATGAACACGTGTCGTAGAAATTCACCAGGAAAACGTGGCTAACACGAAGTCGAAGCCAAATAGTTGCCACGTGTGGTACAAACGGGGCCTAATATCGAAAATAATTGCGAAGATGTGTACATCGTAAAGTACATTTTGAAACGACGCCAATGCGCTTGCGACATGCAAACTCATTTCTCTAACGTTAACCTCATCCCGCATTATGCGTAATCTCTTTATCCCAAAAACATCTATTAAATGAGGACATTTCGCTACTTATAAAAGGCATTTAGAAAAAATATTGGAGCAGGTTCTGTACAAATTGCAAAAATCCAAGAAAAAATTGATCTTTAGTGGAGACTTTAATGTAAATTTGCTTGACAACTGTAGTTCAAGTAAACGTTTGCTAAATCTGTTTAAATCATATAATTTAATTAATACTTTTATTGTACCAACTAGGGTAACAGCCACCACGGCAACATGTGTTGACAATATCTATAGTAATATAGTTCCTCTCAACGCCTGTATTATCAACAAACTTACATCTGACCACTCTGGTCAATTGTTTGAATTTGAAATACTAAAATGTAAAGATCAAAAAAAGAAAATATGTACAATTCCTATAACAGAGGATCGGTTAGATAGATTTAGGAAAAATTTGATATTTAAAATGCCATTTTTGCGTAGTAACCAATGCCCTAATAATTTATATAGCACATTCTTTGATTCATTTATTGGTGAATTCAAAAATGTGTTCACTCCAAAGACTTTTTTGGTCTCGGAGAAACCTACCTTTTGTGACTGGGCAACTCCGGAGCTACACAAAAAAAGGCTAAAATTGTATGAGTTGTATGATGAAAAACAGTATAATGACAGTGAAGAATTTAAAACTTATGTTAGGATATTCTCAAAAAGTTTTAGGCAAGAGTGTAGAATCGCTAAGGCGAAACACTTAAGTCTTAGAATAAACAACAGCTCTGATAAGATAAAGGCTACTTGGAAAATTATAAACGAGGAGACTGGAAGAACCTCCAGAAAGGATACTGAATTCAAAGTGAACATAAACGGCAAAGTAATTAGTTCCGACCTCGAAGTAGCCTCTGCATTTGAAGAGTTTTTTACTAACATTCCTTTAAATACAACCAGCGTTTTAAATTCTTCACCATCAGCCGCCCTTTTATTATTGAAAAAGAATGTTCCTGTATGCAATCATAAGTTTGTATTTAGCCGCATTAGCTGCAATGACATTATAAAAACATTTAAACAGCTAAAAATAAAAAAAACTAAAGATCTTTGGGGTGTATCTGTTTTCATTTTACAATCAGTAATCAATACTATCAGTTCAGAGTTGGCTATAATATTTAATGAATGTATAGATTGTGGAGTCTTTCCAGACCAGATGAAGATAAGTAAAATCACACCGTTATTCAAAACGGGCAGCACTTCGGACCCCACAAATTTTAGACCCATATCTGTGCTGCCGGCTTTGAGTAAAATCTTTGAAAAAATCATTCTTGAACAATTATTGACACATTTTAATAATAATAAAATTATGCATAGCCAGCAGTTTGGTTTTACAAGAGGTCGCTCCACAGCAGATGCTGGCATTCAATTAATTTCCGAGATTTTAAATGCTTGGGAAAATTCTCATGATGCCATTGGAGTTTTTTGCGACTTATCAAAGGCTTTTGACTGTGTCCATCACGAAATCCTAATCAAGAAACTTCAACACTATGGCATTGGCGAAAGGGCGCTAAATCTTGTGGAATCATACCTGAGCGATAGAATTCAAAAGGTAAATGTAAATGGAGCTATATCACAGGGATCCTCTGTTACTATGGGAGTACCGCAGGGCTCCATACTTGGTCCCTTCTTATTCCTTGTCTATATAAATGACCTGCCATTTCTTGTAAAGGAGCTTCACGAGATAGTACTGTTTGCTGATGACACTTCGCTTTTATTTAAAGTGAAACGACAAAATCCATCACTTGATAACGTAAACAGTGCCATCTCCAGTGTAGTTCACTGGTTTAATACAAATAATCTTAAGTTAAACGAAAAGAAGACAAAATGTGTTAAATTTGTAACTACAAATGTAAAAAGTAGTCATTCTCAAATAATAATTAAAGACGAGGAAATAGACTTTGTTGATAATGCGGTGTTCTTGGGAATTACTTTAGATAGTAAACTCCAGTGGGGCCGACACATAGAAGGTCTTTCGAATAGGCTAAGTTCCGCAGCGTTCGCAGTTAAAAAGATACGCGATCTTACGGATGAGAACACAGCAAAGCTTGTTTATTTCAGCTATTTTCATAGTATAATGTCATATGGTGTTATTTTGTGGGGTAATGCAGCTGACATTAAATCGATATTTGTAGTGCAAAAGCGGGCTATAAGAGCGATCTGTGGGTTGTCCCCACGGGAGTCGGTCCGAAGCAAATTTAAGGAATTACATATTTTGACTCTGGCAAGTCAATACATTTATGAGAATATTTTGTATGTGCGGAAAAATATAGATATCTTTAAAAAGAATAGTAGCTTCCATAATTATAGTACTCGTAATAAAGACAAAATTTGCGCACCAACCAGAAGGCTGCATAAAACGAGTAATTCTTTCCAAGGCAATTGTATACGTTTTTTCAACAAAATCCCTAGTGAAATACAAGCGTTGTCAATAAATAAATTTAAATCGTACATTAAAGTAAAACTGCTTACTAAGGCTTATTATAATATAAATGAATATTTAAACGATCCTAGTGCTTGGATATGAGTTGCTCCAGTATATATTATAGGTAACACGACTGAATCTCTCGGCTGCATTTCCAGACTCTGGGGCGATCGTCAACATCCACGACTGTTTTAATGTAAAGTGGGAACAAACCGTGATCCATGTGGTATCCAATTATTTCAGTATTATTATTATTTTCTTATGTAGCCAAGTCCACATTTCAAGGATCGTCATGCTCGCTTAAATGTCATTGCTTGTGGCGGCGTCCATGCGTCGGGTTGTCTCTCTCCCTAAAATATGGCGAGGGGGCCGATGGCTGGCCATGCGTCATACTCGTGAACGGGTGCTGCTTGTGGTGACTGGTCGTACTTGAATTCGTGTATGCGGTGATGTTAATTATTTCGACTATGTGTTTGCGTGTTGTTCCCACGAGAATGTAAGTGCGTGCTCCTATTTCACCATGCCTCCTGCTGATAGGGGACAAGTCTTTGTTTTTATTTATGTTCTTATTATTAATTACTTAAAATGTCATGTGGAACATGGTGTAATGGTTGCAGCTCCTTACAACCGTTGTGTAAAAAAAAAAAAAAAAAAACATGGCGATTAAAAAGAGTGGCGGAGAGTTTATTGCCAGTTCTTCTCTTCCGTTCTACGCCCTTGATTTGAGAACTGGCAGTAAATGTAAAATTAGAAGCATTAATATTTATATCTTTAATGACGAATCACAAGTGTACATTGTGTTACCTACGTGAATAAATGATTTTTGAATTTGAATTTGAATTTGAATTTGCACACGAAGCGGAGCCAAAGTCGATGATTAAAATGCTTGTTATTCGTGTACAAAATTGTTTCAGTCATGCGTTAACGGTGTGTGTATCCTAAATATTAGTATACACATTTAAAAAATTCGTAGTAATTTTTGATTTCCAATTCATATTTTCATGGCCACCCGATTCTGAACAAAGGATATTGTTGATAAAATGAGAACCAGAGATGTCATGCGATCCAAATATACTTTACATTAAAGTTGTATTTTTATGACAACACATATCACAATTTATTTGGAAGACGTCCCTTTTTTGACGCCCGAAATAATATTTATGCACGGTTTAAGATATATAATATATAGTTCAATATTTGTTTTTGTAAAGTTTATTCAACGATCAGTTCACAATCAATTATTGACAGTCGTCAAATAATCGTCGATTTTCCTCAGTTTCTTTTTCGATAATAAAGTAACAGTTCCATATCGGTATCATTATTTCATCGGCATTAGAACGCGTCCCGTATTATAGCCCCAACTTAGACTAGGCGGCTCCGCCCCGCGATGTCTGTCAATCTATCAAAGCTGTCAGGAAACACTTTTGTTGCCTGTGGCATGCCAATATGTTAGAGTATCTAGCAATATTACAGTTATTTTCATAACCATTCTTTCTGTATTAAGGGACCTTGGTGAAAACCAATTGCAAAAGAGTGAAATTAATTAACAATAGTATATTGCATAGCACGAACTTGATGCTTTTTGATTTATGATATCAAAGTATTTTTACTGCAATATCTTTAACAAACAGTATATACCTTATTAATACATCACAAAGACTACTGTGAATAATCAAGTCTTTGAAAGAACATTATGTTTAGAAAATTATAGCGTATCTCCTCGGGGTCCGGAAAACAAGTTTTTTTCCTGGCAAATAAATCAATTCCGGTCAGCATGTCGCCCCACTCGTTACCTCGCAGGTAACTTTTGTGCTTACGGAACATCTTAACTTGTAGTAATTTATTTGTTTTGTATTTCGAAGTAAACATCGCTATAAAAAGGGGAAGATTAAGGAGTATAAGATGAAAAAACTTTCTTGATTTTTGAAACGACAATTTATGTAATACGTTGTATATAGCAACATTGTAAGAATGAGATATTTGGTGACAATATTTCTTAATATGCCAGACTTGTCTTGAACACTATAATGTTGTTTGTTTCATAATTTTATGGGTTATTAACATAATTACAAAGGAGCTGAGCAAATTTTATACAAATTATTATTTAATCTATTTATAAGTGAAAAAACTGTTTTACATAAACACAAAGTAGCAAACAATGCAAGTGCAATGCCCTTTCAATGGAAATGATTTCCAATCCCCGCCGTCATTAACAATGTACCAACTTATTCAACACTCAACAAGCCAATTATGTAATTATGGAAAAACACAAACTGTTTATATCTAAAATCCATTATTTTCACGCAATTTATTGTGAAAACAAGTCTCAATATATATTCAAATGAGGCTTCATTATCTCATTTCAGTTGATTGCCTTTCATTGTTATCACTGACGATTTTACTTTGTTTTCCTTTTTAATAATTAGAATAATTACATAAAATATTTTCTTGTCCTAAATGCTGAGGCAATAACGACTCGCCTCGCTAAAGCTATAAATATATTTCTTTCCGTTTAATAAAGGCACATCCGATCAAAATCTCGGGCCCCGAAAAATATCTCTATATATCTCGGTTATGGCCGTAATCCATAACGGAGGTTCGATTATAACAAAGATGGCTGCCCGCCCCCGCCCCGTTCACGTCACATCCGCTTCCTGTGACAAATGGCGCAATGAGAGGACAAGCTGAAAAACAACACTGACCAGATTCAGGTCTCGTCAACCTTTTTATTACTTGGTACTAACTTTTGCTTGTATGTGTGACGTTCCATTATCCCTCAATTAAGCACGGAACAAAAATTCTGAATTTGTTACTTTGGCTTCGAAAAAAGGTCATCAGCGTTTTGTGATTTACCCATTTGGTTTAATTTTTTATCTAGGACATTCAGGTTTCCTCACAATAATTTGATATTTAATAAATGCCTACTCCGCACTTGTTCGTTTGAAATTCACTCAACAAAGAATCTGTTGGCTTAGAGCCGGGTTTCTGCCGTACGACCTATGGATTGAGAATCTCACGCTTAGCAACTGGTATCTTAATTTTATAAATTTTTCAGCTTACAGGATTTAATTAAGACATAACTAAATTATCGCTTTTAAGATAAAAGTACTAAAGTACACCTTAATAGGTGATTATGAAAGTAAATTAAAAATAAGATTTATTAAAGTTAAATCCTTTTGAATGTAAGACAATTTAGGAGAAGGAAAGAAAACCAAACATATCTATGACCAACGTTTATTCTCCTCTGTATTCATTCATTTTCATGATTTTAAGATGGTATGTTATGATTTAGGATGGTTTCTCCATTGACTTTCGATCCATCTGGCAAATGGAAATCCTCTTTTATATATAATCAGATATTTAATAAAATGAAGAAATAACAATTTTAATTTACGACCGTACATTATCATTATCTTTGCACATTGGAAACAAAATCGCTCGTAAGTTATTATTTATCCTCATCAGCAAGCCCATAAAGTCACATCAGCATATAAAGACCGGTAAAATACAGTCGATGAAGTTTAAATATAGCAATTTTACCTTCGTGCCAAAGGTTCATAATCCCTGCCAATAGCCCATTTCGCTTCCATATTATCGATGACATACTATTATGAGCGTATTATGTTAGTTTTTGTTTGGCATTTCTTTATATTATGTCCCAAAATTAGCTTCACCTTAACAAAAGTTTCGCCTAATGATTATATTTCTTCGTAATGTCATGTTTGAAATATGCTACTTATTAATGAAACTAAACAAGAACACAATATGATAATAATACAAAAAGTTTACATCAGAAAAATATGTTTATAGAGAGTTTGGAAATATCGCAGCAAGGAAAGAATAAATTCTGATTGGAAAGGCTTCTTGTGATAAAATGAACGCCATTGACATACATTTCATACGAGTTACAGGAGCAGTACAATAAATTGAACAAGGATGTGGCAGAAACGAAATAAGTTTAGCAGGTGAGGCGAGGGATCGAAGCAAACAAGTAAACATCGTTACGCCAAGTGAGTTTGCGGGGGCTTCATCCAATCACCACTAATGTACGGTGAAATACGATTTCCTCGCCAAATGTTACCCACTTTCCTTCTTTAGCCCGGTGACGCGCCCAAAATCATCATATATTCATAGAAGAGAAGCACATAGCAATAACTTACGCTTAAAAGTGCAATTTCCGGAATTATTCGCACCTAAATATATTTATAATTGAATATAGCGTCACTTCTCATTTAAAACGACCACACAAAACTCCGGTTTAATAATATAAAAACAAATTAAGATATTAAGCAACGTAAAAATGATAAACAGAACAATAAAACAGCAACAAAGGCGTATTTTATTTATTTTATATGATAATGATTGTTGTAATCACACCTAATTCACGTAATTAGTCAGCGTAACACATAAAACTTATCAAACAAAAGAGGGGACAGATGAAAAATATTTTGAGTGCGGAAGTTTTTTTAATAAAAAAGCGTTGCGTGTCCGTCGGTAGTAACCGTAACTTTGTACTCGGCCAAACGGAGTGCGCACAGCT
This sequence comes from Pieris napi, assembly GCF_905475465.1. NCBI lineage: Eukaryota > Metazoa > Arthropoda > Insecta > Lepidoptera > Pieridae > Pieris > Pieris napi. Next base: position 10,502,335 of record NC_062255.1, read on the forward strand.
CTCGTTGATAAGCGAAATCATTTCCGGCGAGTAATTAAACGCCACATCTTGTTTGCGTGAGCCCCGAACGATATTTCATAGCTCCTGCTTGAATTATTTGTTACTTGATAATGGCCAAATTAATACTTCGAAGTAGCTATACAATTTGACCAATGGTAGCTCCGTTGTAATACAGGAATACATCTAGATTAGAACGGAGCAATTTTCCCAATATTATTTATTACCAATAAATAAGTGTGAATAAGACCAAGCTTTACCATTCATCTGAATAGTAAGTGTAAAATTAGGATGGCGTTTAAATACGCTAAAATTAAAAAGGCGATACAATTACAATACACCTAATTCATCCGAATTACTTAAACATTGCGAAACAAACAAATAAATGTGACAGCGGATGTGAAGTGGGTGTGTCATAGAAGAATGTTTAATAAATAATATAAATGTTTAATGCAAAATGACACAATTGTTTACAAGTCTATAATTAATGCAGAACATTGAATAATTTAATAAATCTTCATTGCTAAGTTGTTTGTTGCGTTCACCTTGTTTTTCTAACAATTATCATCATTAATTTATATTAATTGGGTTGAATAAATAAAATATATTTTTTATGCGAATGAGTAATTTTTCATGACGTATGTAACTCTAGGAAGATTTCGCTTTTTTATATGATGATTAATCATTACATTTATGAATCACATCTATTAACGATTATATATTGAAAGGAAAGCTTAAGCTCTTTTAGATGGAAAATTATTATTTTTTTTTGTTTAGTTACATCACAACTTTGCACGAGGATCTCCTTGACATTATAAAATAAAAATCACTGTTCCATCTGCTATTTATCGACGATTAAAGAGGAAAACACCTTGCATGGCCTTCTACGGCCGGTCTGTAAATAACTTATCAAATCTGATAGACTTCACCCAAGGTAAAGATGATCAAATAATTTAATTATTCGTAATAAAAATCCCAGGATCGAAATGCGGAACTAAGTATATACAACTAGATAAAAACTGTGTTAATTTATATTTTATTTTACGCTTCGCTGAAAATCACATTCGGTAGTCATTTATGAGCGAGGCAAATGTAAAATTCATGAAGTGATTTGTCTAAATATGTACTGTAAAACATTTTGATTACAAAATTGCTTAAATTAATTTACTTGCTTTTAGGGGGAAAGATATGCTTATATTAATTCTGTCTTTTGACATTAGTCGAGCGAAATTAGTCAATATATGTACACAAACTTGTTTAGTCTCTAAATGTAAGAAGACTTTACTATATTTAAGAAAATTAAAAAGAGTTGAAATCAATTAACATTTTAATTTCACTGACCTTTAATTATTTTACCTGCAATCTAGATTAGTCAGTTTATTCATTCATAAGTTAATTTTTAATTCAAAGGTGGGCAAATGTTCCGTTACAAATATGTAAATATAATTTATGACATAGTAAGATACAATTAGGCAGGTGAATGTCGATCAGCTGTCTATGAATGGGCGCAGATGGTGCTATTTCATTCAAAATATCAAAATGTCTGTTTTGAATGTCTGTTCTGAATTTCAGATAAATCTCAAACAAGTCAATTACAGTTTTTAGCTTAAATATATAAATTCAGATAATTACAACTAAAACAAGGATATTTATTTTATTATCTACACACTATACTAATTACATTACCTAAATAACATATAAATAGAGGGTTCTAATGAATAAATAAATAACTAACCTTAACATATAATAACTAAAATATATAAAAGGAGTCCCTTTAGGCAAGGTTTCGAAGATACTGGCAGCGTTCCCCCTTTGAATTGCTAGACTAATTCTTTGTCCGAGGTAGCTGCCAGATCTTCGGTCTCCTGTGATGTCGACTAACCTTTTTGATATTTCTTTAAAAAGCCTTAAAGCGCTAATAAGTTTGTTTAATTACAAATTGTATAAAAGTGACTGTTAATATTACATATATACAAATATATTTAGTTTTAGGAAACTAACAATCAAGTATCCTGGTTTATTATTTTAGAGTTAATTTTTTTGATCAAACAGTGGGCGAACGGGCAGAAAAATCAGTATTTTCTGAAGTCCGAAATAGACCATCGCCAAGATACATACAAAAAGTTGAAGAAATATGTGTTTAACTTAAAATTACTTAATTAATTAATTATTAAAATTACAATCCTCCGTTAGTTAAATTGTGTTTAGTCACGTTGGTTTGTTTAGAATGTGATACGAGAGTGACAACAACAAAACAATAAATCGTTGATTTAGAAAAGAAAAAAATCTTTCTTATACACAATAAAAAAGGACATTTAATTAAAGAGAAATTGCACTAGCCCCCACACTAGGATTCCCTGTGTCGTGGGCAGCTAGTCTCTTCCATTTGACATACTAATAATACTTCATAACACTTACATATTATAATTAAACTACTCTTGCACAAGAAGAATACTTTCGCTTTCAGCATAGGATAGGTTTAGAAGATGATGATTAAGATGTTAGTGAATGTGTAAAGTTTTGAATCGATAGTGACTATATTGTTTTTAAGAAAGTGGTTAAAGAAGGGCATCTGAAGAAGAAAAAGCGTTTTAGGTTCATAAGAGAACATAATATTCTACGGTTTCGATATTTGTAAATATGTGAGGAACATGTATACTAACTTTTTTAGTATAGTAGTTTATTCTAAGAGTACATTGTCTTCACATATAATTATTTAACAAATGTAACAAAATATTGTAAACCTATTTTAAAAGAGTAAGTGTGGAGTTTCTTGCCCATTCTTCTCCACACGAAACTACCTTTTGGAAGGGGCAACTAGAATCTTCTTTATATTTTATTTTTTGACGTTCAAAAGTGCCATTTTAGATGGTCTAATTGAAATAAATGATTTGACTTTGACTTTGAACAAATAAGTTAAATATTTAAAAGACAGTGATGGTTTGACTTTTCTCTTGTTCATCTTGAATGTTCTCAGTCATTACACATGCTCTCATCTCAGTAGAATTCCTAATGAGAGAGTAATTAAAGTGATTATAAAAAGGTAGATAATATATTTCGCTGAAGTAACCGTGGTTGTGTTAATAGTGAGCGATCAATGGCGATTGTTTGCTATTTGCAATTGTAATTGGTGCGAAATTACACCGATTGTTAACTAACATCGCGAAAACATTGCATTCGTTTTAATGATGCAGCTGCAAGTGTAAAGCGTATAGCGTAAAATAAAAATCAACCTGTTATTATTCAGTTTTTATTATGACTCGCTGAATTTTTGAAATAAAGAGAAAGTATATTTTATATTCTAGTAAGGGAAGTCGAATCTATCTAGTTGGTGATGGTCGATGGACTAATGATCGTGAGGAACAAACGTACTTACGCCTAAAATTTATGATAATAATAATTATAATAAATCATTTATTTGCCAAGATAGTGGTACAATTAGATGATTAATTAAATCCGTACAATCAGCCATATATAAATAGACATCCACAAAATGTCATATTAATTTTTATAATGTCATATAATAAGAACATTAACATAATAATAAGTTAAGTTATGTATTATTAAATATAATTGGTTACATATTATAATTGGTGTGAAACGTATGGTCTAAATACTCGTCCACGCTATAAAGGCACCTTGTTGTTAAAAATTTATCAACACAGAAAGACAGACAGACTCAGACAGACACAGAAATGTCTGTACCCGCTGCTCCATTGAGATATGACTATTCGTATGAGATGCACTTACTGACTTCGTAAGTACTCATAGATAATTTATTCAGGCCGTTAACGCTTATAAAATTAATTGTGCTTCAATCTCTAATTGTTTCATTTTTCAATTGACAACCGTTTAGCACCAAGTGGTTTTTCTGTGAAGCGACATTTAAAAAAGTGCGTGCGTACAAAGTACACATGTCAGAAGTGAAATTTCTTTGGCAAACTAATTTTGAACTCTTGTTCATATTTATACAAATCTAAAAATTTAGATTTCCGAGACTTAGAGAGAGGGAAAAAGTAAGCTAACATATCTTTAGGAACTTAATGAATTTAATTGTCATTAAAATATTAAGTGTCGAAGATTAATACAAATAATAAATTTAATTTTTTAATTTATATCTTCGATACTAAAAACACGTGGCATTTAATTTACATTTCGTCATTTGAGATTTCATTAAATTATTTTGCATAAAATATGAAATACTAATATTTCATGAATTCTCTTTACGAAATTTTAATTTCAAAAGTAGAATTTCGATAAGGTAATTCACCCTTCTCAATCGCTCTCTCCCTCTTTTTCGACGTTTCATTTCAAAAATAAACCTTATGACTTGGACCGCTCGCCCATACTTTGTGCGTCGGTTGTCATGCGAGCGAAACGCATTGTACGTTTTTTCTTGATTTTCCACTAATTTATGTAACCGCTGTTGCCAAGTGCCGCCGGAATGATCCGTGAGCCTGATAACGCTTCAAAGTCGTTTTCATATTTGTATCCTGTTGTTTATTATAGATATTGCTGCAATTATTAATTACTTCGAAGGCAGAGTAATTACTGTGGTGTAATATATGGGTTGGAAGTGGAGAAAGTCAATCAAAATGATACTGTCCAGAGCTCTTCTCCTTACAGCTTTTGTCATTCCCTGAAAACTGGACAATGGAATAACAATGCCTTATAAACAGGACTCTGGACGAGTAACATTTTCTTATTAGCATGAGAAACACATACCTATAAATATCAAACGTGTTCTTGAAACAATGGTGGAGTCATAGATTATAGCCATTGTGATTATATCCGTCCCTTTCCCACCGACGATGCGGCCTATACAGCCGTCCCTGTCTGATTTATACCTTCCTGTCGATTGAATGCGTTAGTTACCAACTGAAGCGGGTTGAATAATGTTTATTGGACTCTTTTAAAAACCGTTTAAATGCTGAGCCTGTCGGCTCGCTTTGTGACCAAGGCCTAATACTCGTACGAGATACAATTTCCTCACAAAATTAGTACCACTATGCTTTATTTGGGTTTTACAGGACAAGTTTATTTCAATATTCTGCCCAATTTAGCATCAATCCCTCGGCTTCTTAGCTTAACCTCTAATATTTGAGTCATTCAAATTAACGCGTTCATTATAGCTCATCACAGCCTACTATGGCGAAGTATTCCCGAAGATAATGCAATTATCGTAAAATTTTACGGCTGATTTCTTGGTGTTATTGATCATTTAGATCCCATAAAGATATTTCTTTATATTAAAAGGGCTTAACTGATAACGTTGGCCTTGGTGTTGTCCGCTTATGGGATTATTTTCTACTAAAGGATTAAGCGTTGATATCAATTAAAAAGGCAGGGCATATCACTTCCGTAACACGAACTATTTACATACCTACTAATTTTACATATTTAAAAGTAGTTATTGTGATGCAGTAAAAGCTGAGCTAATTTTAATGAAACTCTTAATAGTCGCAGTCCTCTTGTATATAAAATTGACGAATATAATTTTTTCGTTTATAGATTTCGTATTTTTATCACAATAATTGCTAGATTTAATTCTTGTGTTTGCATCTAGATGAATATAAATAATTTCTATTAGAAGCTTCAAATATCTGTTTCGTATCAGCCGTTAATTCGTTGTTCGATAACGAGATCGGCATTAGCATCGATTAGCTGCAACCTCGATACCATCCATATTAATAAAGGTCATATTTACTGATAGAAACGTGGAGGCCGTCGCGATGTTCGTTTGGTTGCTTATCTCAGAAAGTGCTTTCTTTTTTCCGGTCTCAAATTATTCAGATGCACTAGAGTGATAATAATGAAGACGTAAAACCAAAATGAAATAATCAGCATGAGGAAATGTAATCAATAAAGAACAATTTGGTCAATGATTAAACTAAACAAATTGAGCAATTTTGGCCGGAAATTGATTTAAAACATTTTTCCGATCGAAGGGATAATGAGGGCCTCAAGCTCCCATTATTCGCTTTTAATCGTCAATTATGAGCTGTTTATAGTCAAGAGGGGTAAAAACATTTGAAGGGTCGTTGCTTGGAAGCGTGATTAGAAGATTTGCGAATCAGAAATGCGTCACAAAATTTAATAGAAATTACTCCACTAATGAGTATATGTCCCTTAACAGTTAAAACCTATCTATTTGAATAGGCATAGACAAGATTGCCGCAAGGTCATATTCGCCTTACTATGGCAGGTTAAGTCAGATCTAATAATAATTGGTGGTAAATGAAAGCGCGTGAGGTGATGGCGTGCGTTCCTTATCGCGGGTCAGATTGGGCCCAAAATAAAAAGGAATTATCACAATAACAGTTATCGTGTATCTGTTGGTCGGTCATTTGTTACGTGATACGATCTGACGAAACTGTGTCCATTGTACTCGTAAATCTTTTTAAAGTTTGATTATTAAAGTTTAGCAAAATCTAAGTTTTAAATATTTTTCGACTTATATGTAAAAGTACCCTTTGGCTTTGGCTTTGCATATGAGGTCCGTTGGTGGATGGCAACATCGTTTAATCGTCACGTGTCGTGCCGTGTGGTAAAGTGGAGCTGGTTCCCGGAGATACAGTCGGCTGGCCACTTTCCTCGGCCCTTTGTGCCGGACAAGTGGTCCGGCAAATTCAATTTATCCACCATCGCGATGTTATACTCGCTAATTATTCTCTATTCAATCCGATCGTTTTAATGATAACTCGTTTGGAAATAGCTCTCTTTAATAGTGTATTCAAAATGGCATCTGCCGAAGAGAAAGCGTAACTAATAAAAATAACCTAACCATGGGGATTTTGTTATTAAATATAAACTTGACTTATTTATTATGAATTCCGTATGTCAAAATCATATGATATTTATAGAAATTACCCTTAGTTAAGCTAGTTGTTACCGTAAGTTTCAATCGTAATTTTGTTGGAAATAGACTCAAACGTTTGTCTGTCCTTTTCCATATTATTGTATCTGCAAACGTGAATAATTTGATCGTATTTTTCATATAGCTTTTAGAATAAAGCCTTTGTAATGATTAGGAAAGACAAAGTATAGTATATTGCGCCATACTCTATTAATGGCGATGATATTTAGAAATTTCAGAGTTCTGCAGTAATTATCGGTTGGTTCCACTTGGCGCTGGACTCATTTCATTGCGAAATAGATAATTCGAATATGTACTAACATTTAACTAAGACCTAGTTTAATCTAGAACCTTTCTTGTCAAATCATATCTTTCAATTCACAAATGTTTTTGAACTGAAATTATGTACTTCAAAGAACGGTTCGGTGGCCGTTAATACACAATTTATACTAAAATAATAAGTCCTGAGTACATAGCTCGTTACGATGTATCCTTACCAAGAGGAAAGGCACACATTTGAGGAACAATTAGAGAGGTTGGACTGATACCTTGCCTCACAATAGTTCACAAAAACGCACAAAAAAATTATTAATTGAGGACGTAGCCGGCTAAAGGATGTAGCCGGGGCGTATTTCGCGAGACGTGTGGCGTGAAGTTTAGAGATAGAAATAGTCCCTGGACACAATGGCAGGGGAGTAGAATAGGTATTATTTATTAAAAAAAAGTATAAATCAAAATAATAATGCGTCTAACATAACCCGAGGAAAACTAAGCAGTCACTAACCAAAAAATGTGACGATCCGACGATATTTCGGATCACCCTTATCAAATTTTATTAAACTAAAACTATGTATTTCGAACAATGAATTTGTAAAGAATTTAATATTACAACATTATTATAGCTTTCGCTCAGTTGCAAGTGGAGCAAAGCAGAGAGAACACAAGATTTATTACGCGGCGGGGAGTCGAACCGAGGACCGTTTGCGTAAAGCGAAAGATCAATGTAGCATTTTCAAATGTCGCGCCCTATACTCGTTTAAAGTTCAACTTTGGCGTGACTTCGATCTTTAGCTTTACAATATCGCTTTACTTCGATTTTAAACGCGTTTTATTAACGTCGTGCGCCGTATACTTACTACAATATAACATATTCAAAATATTTATTTATACTTAGATGTAATAATAACTCTGAAAATGACGTAGTAAACAATTTTTGAATGATCTTGTTGTTAGAATTACTTCTAGTTTCTGACAGATTTGTGAAGAAAAAAATATGTATTACTTTACAATACTTTACACTCGTAAGCTGATATATTTTTAGAGATATATAGATATATTTATTAAAGAATTACGTTCATACTATCTACTTGTAATAGACTAGATTACTTAAAACAGACAGGTAGCTAATTCATTGATGACTAATAATGTTTTGACGCTATTAAAGTAAACAACGAGTACTGAACACGTGACCCAGATGTTTGAGCAATAATTTTATGCTGAATTTCTTACCTTGAAAACGACTATTGTACACAATACTCATAACAACCAAGCTACCAAGTAGATTACTAAATGCGTTAAAACAGTTATTAAATAATTCAGAATGGAGGAGTGTTGGCCTAGTGGCTTCAGCGTGCAACTCTCATCCCTGAGGTCGTAGGTTCGATCCCCGTCTGTGCACCAATGGACGGACTTTCTTTCTATGTGCGCATTTAACATTCGCTCGAACGGTGAAGGAAAACACCGTGTGGAAACCGACTTGCCTTAGACCCAAAAAGTTGACGGCGTGTGTCAGGCACAGAAGGCTGATCACCTACTTGCCTATTAGTTGACAAATGATCATGAAACAGATACAGAAATCTGAGGCTGAGACCTAAAAAGGTTGTAGTGCCACTGATAAAAAAAAATGTGTGCGTGTACTAGGAGTACACACCTCGAAAAATTATTGCAACTACGACTATATGCAACTTTACAGAAATTGGTTAAATAAAGTTAAATTAGATAAAGTTTAACAAAAGGCTTTTATTATCATAGACATGAATACAAATACAATTATTTAATTTTACCTTATTACTACTAAGATTATTACAAAATTTCATTAATTGTAATAGAATTATTACTATCATTGTTATCGTTATTATATATTTTTGTTATTAATGGCTTCGAATTTCTTCGGATCAACCGTGGAAGGGACAAGAAAAAGATGGCGTGTAACCGAAAAATGTGACGGTAATTTTTTTTCCAACGCCGATACAGAAGTTTGAGTTCAAAAAGCAACATGGCGCGTAACCGAAAAACGTGACGATTTGCTACAAAATGTCTCCCATACGTCGATAAAGAAGTTTCACTTCAAAAATTCAGAATATTTAAAATGTAAAAATATCGTGACGAGGCATCAATAAGAATGGGTGAACATGTCAATCGATAACAGTCAATCAAAAATTCGATGTGTTTGCCTTGAATATTAACCTGGCTTCAGGTCACTTACTGAACCACATTATTCGATTATAATTTACGTAACAATAATACGATGAGTTAGGTAAATTATACAACGTTGTCCATTGACTCGCGAAAACGTGAGTTGGGCAAGGCCTAGCAGTAGTCACGTTTGTGATGCAGCCTGCAGGTCATTCACGCTCCCCGAACGTCTGAGATCACTCAAAAACGGCTGATGAAGCTATACAAATGTAGGTTCACAACCTAAGGTAACCGGAAAATTTCTCATTTATCAAAGCACCAAGAGACACGCTGCCTTTTTGAAGTGAAACTTCTTTGGGCGCATGAGGGTAAATTTTTACGAAAACGTCACGAAGATGTGCAGCGTTTTTGTCAAAGAAAAGGGAGAGAGCGATCGAGACCGACTGAGAGAGAGTGAGAAGGGCGAATTACCTTATAGAAATTCTATTTTTAAAATTAAAATTTCGTAAAGAGAATTTGTGAAATATTAGTATTTTATATTTTATGCAAAATAATTTAAGAAATAAATTTAAAAATATATATTCATTAAATTCCTAACATAAGTATCTTCCTTTTTCCCTCCCTCTAAGTCTCGGAAATCTAAAGTTTTAGATTTGTATAAATATGAAGAAGATTTAAAAATTAGTTTACCAAAGAAATTTCACTTCTGGCATATGAGTACTTTGTACGCACGCACTTTTTTTCATGCAATAGTTTTATCAATGGTCAATCATATAAATCTTTCAACCAACTTAATAAATGAAACGCGCCAGTCCTTTGACGTTTAATAAAATAAAACATGCTCCTATAGGCTCATAGCATTAAAATTAGGTACTTTGTCTAAGAAAAACAAGATGAATATCCCCGGGGCCACAGAGGGCCATAAACCAACCGGCACATACATTACGGAGCGTGTAGCGGGCCGTGAAGGATTTATTGCACTGCGCTCGCCTCCGCTGCGCGGTGGATAACCCACGTACTATATTTCGCGAATGTCGCCGCAAATGGTGAGTACATTCTCAAATAAATGAAACGTGTATGGATAGAAATAAACGCCTTTAAGCCAATATGTAATGCCCACAACAATACTTCCACTCCTTAAGCTTAACGACTGATCCTCCCCTCACAAATGACTCCAAGGGTCCTCAGGGATCCAGGGACGTAGGTGTATATCCAGTATGTCTATGTCCTAAGAGTTTCTGTTTCTTGTGATTGGATTAACGGGTAATGAAGAGCAAACTCCAAATTAACTCCATTATAATTTGTTTTCTGACGGGGAATCGAATTCAAAAGACCCTCGACTAGTAGGAACTGGTGAATGTGTCTTAAAGCTCAAGACTGAGTATCGGTGATCTACCTTGTGTGATTTAGCAAATGCTCTGTATACAAATAAGTAAACATAATGGCAAATAAATTGTACCCATACCTAATAAACTTGTAAACTAAATCGCACATTACAAAACCGCAAAAGTCATTCGAGACAATTATCAACACAATAAAACATATTTCCAGCTGAAGATTAGCGAACCATACGCTTATCATTCTCAATTAACGACAAAAACATGTTTGACCCATTTTGCTAAACCATTAGCTGAGCGTGTGTGGGTTTAGCGTGTGTGTGTGTGCAGTACGTGTGACGATGTAAGGTGATAACTTAGTGTAGTGAGGTTTACGGTAACAATATTAATATAATCCCCTTACATTCCACAACAGACATTGTGGCGGCGTAGGCTTCATGAAGAATACCAATTTTTTTATATTATTGAAGTGAAACTTCTTTAGGTTAAGAGGGTAACATTTTTACGGAAAGTCACGAAGATGGGCAGCGTTTTTGTCGTAGAAAAGGGAAAGAGCGATTGAGACCGATTGAGAGAGAGTGAGAAGGGCGAATTACCTTATAGAAATTCTATCTTTAAAATTAAATTTTCGTAAAAAGAATTAATGAAATATTAGTATCTTATATTTTATGCAAAATAATTTATTTAAATCTCAAATGACGAATTGTAAATTAAAATGCCAGTGTTTTTATTATCGAAGAAATAAATTAAAAAGAATTATAATTATTTGTATTAATTTTCGACACTTTTAATAATTTAAGTTTTAGATTTGTATAAATATGAACAAGAGTTAAAAATTAGTTTGCCAAAGAAGTTTCAATTCTGACTTGTGCATTTTGTACGCACGCACTTTTTTAATTATTTTATTTGGGCAATCAGAGGCTCAATGGCAATGGAATTTAATAAAAAACTAATCTAAGTTATAAAAAAGTTAGTGTTTCTAGATACACCCTATTTTAAAGTTAATAATTTTATTAGAGACTGAATCCATGCGTACCCCGTTGCTACTCACCCTTTACGTTCGAGAGAATAACAACAAAAACAGCTCTGACCCAATTTACACCCGGAAGTGGATAATGATTGTCCACTAATTAATTAGCATTTGCGCCTTTCCGCTTTACGGGCGCAGCAGACGCGTCGTGGTGACCACACTTCGGGAAGTACTTCAATTGTTGCATATCCATTCGAAGCATTCAACATAAAGGAACAATGACACATTTTACGTGTTACGATATAATTGCAATGAAATGCACACGATCGTAGTAAAAATTGAAATGTTAGTAAGATTTTGAAGAAGTAATGGAAACAAGCTATTAATCCTTTAAACTTAAGTGTTTTACTGACTCTAATGTAACAGTTATTCAATATTAAGTGCCATATTTACTACATTCTATGAATATATATTTGTCGATCTAGTACCCAGCCCAGTCTAGAGATCGTGGTCACCCGACGTGTAGATACTGCTGGTTTATGATAACTAATTATTATATCTGCTACACAATACCTCGTGCCCCATTGTCCCCGACAGATTGTATCTACGGCCCTGACAATTGTAACCAGTTGTTTTTAAATAGGAAAAGCTAATTGGTAGTACTGATGAATATATTTATGTATTAATTATTACACAATAAAAACGTATTTTAGTTGGAATATTATTTAAAAGTTCAGTATGTGTACATTAAATGAGTCATGGATTATTATAGTTATGACTCCGGTAGTAACTTATTTACTAGGAAAATGTCGCTTAATTTTTCACAATTATTAAATTGCTTATGTTTCCAATAATTATTTATAAAAATATGTTCTTACAAGATTCAGTTGAAGAAATTTGTTATAATATAAGTTTATAAATTTATTGATATGCTTTTCAATAATAGGTAGTAAATAGACCTCCCGTGACTGACACAAGTCTTAGTTTTTTGGTACTTAGGGTCGGTTTCCTTATGAGTAATGACTTACACCTGTTAAGCTAACGCTCCAAATACAAAAAAGAATATTTGGTAAAATGCATTTCTCATACACGTTGTGAAACGAAGCCACGGGCAAAGCTGACTCATGAAAAACACATAAACAGATTCTATTCTGCATTTAGTTGCATAGAGATTGCAAGTTTAATGAACTTCGGTGACTGACCTGCCGCAAGGATCTGTCCCATATACCTCCGCAAGCCAAATTCACCCTTCTTACTATGGTATAAAACACATTCTTGCATACACCAAGTGTTATTAATATTTTGTATGCAACGTTAGATTTAATGTTTTGCGTTTCAACTACAATTGCATATTTTATTTATGACATTTTTAAATAATATAGATCATAATGTGTGTACGAGTAGATACACATTTTTATGGTTTAGTAGGTTGTGCTAAACTGTTTGTTTAATAAACTATATAAAAACGAAAGTGCGTATTTGTTTAGTTTTTGTTAAAAATGGCTATTATTTTCGGAATAAAGATCTAACTTTTGATAAGTTAGTATTTTCAATTTTTCAATCAAATTTCAATCCTCTTGTATTAATATTTAAATTTTAATAAAAACTCCTTTTTCGTTGTTAAGTCGATAAAACGCTCACAAACAAGCTTATTCTCGGTGAGGGCAGCGCCTGCGACCCCTAACTAGGTGAGGGACAGCGCAATGAACTGCAAGCTGTCGTTCAACTACAGACCCTGTCATTGTTAGCCATATTCTGCTTTGCCAATAAATCAATCCATCTAGATGGCTGAGCTGGACATCAACTAAAAAAAGACATCAACGTAAAAGTTTTACTTTTACAGAAGTAGGTAGTAACAGATTTGTATATTAATTAACTTTACCTTATTCTGATAAGTAGTTTGTCTTTATTACGTGAAATAAATAAACGTTTATTTGGCAAAATACCACCTCAATGTCATGAAGTACGAGTATTAAGTTTCATGATCTGATTATATAAATATAAATGTCAGATCAAAATAAGTCAACGTAAAGAACCTGTTTCCACCGTTCTCCGTGGAGCCTTTTGCTTATGTAAGTGCGATTGTATAACAAATATATAATAATAATACTAATACAAGAATCAAGTTAAAACTTAAACGCCAAAGATTAGCCGTTCACCGTTTAGCGGTAACGTATAGATAGTCAGGTGCTCGATAAGATTTAATTATTAAATTACAGCTTCGCTTACATAACGTTTTAGTTAGTGGATAACCACCGGTATTCATATATTTAATTGACTGCCATTTGCCGAGTCATTTGCTTATTGATGTCTTAAGGTAGGCTTTATTTATTTATTTATTTGAGAAGGGACAATTTTGACAAAGCCACGACATGGTGTAAAGTGAAATATAAATCATTTTGATTCTTGAAATCTTTATGACATCAAAATTACGGGAAATTTATACAATGTGGCAGTCATTTTCTAATCATTTTGCATTTTTGTACAATAATTTATCCTAAGCGATTAAATTCAATAAATCATAACTGAATTCATCTGATGAATGTCGTACTAAACCTATTATGTACGTAAGTAATTAGGTATAATAGTTATATCTCGAACTGTTATTAATTCTAGTTATCAGCGGAAAGTCGTTTACAATGTGCTTATTGCAGTCACTAGGGGTGTCAGGACGCAAAACAAAAGAAACACCAAAATTTCACTCTCAAAACCCTTTCCGAAGATGAAACATATAAGTTGACAACCTTATTATTTACACAAAAAGCTTTATACAGAAGATATTATTTCCGAATTCCGCTACACTACCTGTATAAAGTTAATCCAAAAAATGTAATGTTCAATTTTGTATCACAAGTCTAGGTTCTTAATTATAAATGGTTAAAATAGGATTTGACGTATCTTTTGCACTTGAAATAATATATTTTTAAACGCACCGTCAGCCACGCACCATTACGGAACCAAAAACACAATACAAAATTTACTACTAATCGTTAAATAATATTCGCATACATATTAAAACTATATTTTATGTCACATGAGATATAACTTTGATTTAGGTTCTGTCGCAATTAACCACTTGATTTATGTAATAATTGATAATGTGGTTGTATTTTACATTATTGAACGTACTTTATTGATGTGGTAAAACACATAATAACTAATATTAAGGTAAAGAAAAACATCAATTATATCTAGCATATTACGTTCACGTTGAAGTCATAATGAATTAAAGTTAATAATGTATTTTTTGCAAACATTGATAGAACAGTTTAAGACCAAAATACCCTTATTATCACCACAATTATCGTAAAAGCTTTTCATAGAGTCAAATGCTCCATCTGTCGACCCAAGACACTTGTTCGATCCGGAAGGTGTAGTCATCAGTTGACACAAGTGTAACGAACCGAACAATAAGAAACAAATTGAAATCGATTAATATAGTTCAACTCAACATGCTGACTAAATAGTTAAATATTTTCGAGTGAATAGTTAAAAATAGATGTGGTGTAATCATGTTATTATTCGTTCTTAGATAAGGGTAAGAACACACAGGCGATTCATTCAGAGGTTGTTTTTATGATAATTTATTTTATTTCACATTGTACAAAATTGACACAAAAATATGAAAATGTCAATTTCTTATATTTAAATTCTTGTAATTTATTCCGTGAGCATACGATACATTTAATGTTAATTGCCAAATGCTAAATGGCAGAGTGGAAATACAATTCGAGCAAAACCCTTTGTAGCGGGCAAACGAGGTTACTGAAAGGAAAGTTTTCGTGTTTACACAACGGCAGCTAGCAACAGAAGCACCAGAAGGACGGACCTTTTTGTTAATATCTAGAACAAATTGTTTATACATGGTCACGTGGACAAGGCCGATCGCGAAATTATTTATTGTTCATTTAAACAACTGTTTTTAATGTTATTTAGCAAATATTTCTCTGTTTGAAGGTGAGTTTTAAATAAAATTTGAGTAATATACATATTTAAAGTATTTTTGGATTTCATTATTCCGTAGGCAGAAATAAATTTAAATAAATATAATGTTTTACGATTTCATTCTCTAAGACAATTTTCTGTACCAAAATTTTATACCAAAACTTATGAAATTGACTAGCGATCGAAGATTAAAAGTGTAACAAACGAACAGAGTTAGATAAATGTCTAAAAATAATAGAGAAAACATATAATTTAAATAATAATGGAAAAATTTTAGAAAAAATACTTTGGTCTAATATCTAAATCATTTTTGAAACAAATAGTATTGGAATTTCACAGAGTTGTAAGCAAAATTATTCTGTTAGCCAAATTACCAAAGTCTTTGACTTCCTGGCTTACGTGACTTGCGTTCAGTTTGAATTAAAAGTATAAAAGTATTGATTAAACGATTATAATCTAATGAAAAGGCAACGGAGTAAGGTGCTCTAAAATGTGATGTTCACACTTGCATAAATATGTTTCGCCAATAATTGTATAAGTTTATCAATGAACTCATTCCACTTGTCCCACTTCCCTCGCCTTGAGGTTTCGCTATTTCTTTTATCTGTCGACTGGTTTTGGCAAACGTATTCGTTTGTCCTCACTCAATGATCGTGTGATGATAATATATATTTAAACTAGTCAACTATTATATCTTAGAACGCATTATAACAAATTATAGATTAAGACTTCGAACTCTAGGAATAAATTAATAATATTTACTAGCATTGTTAGTATTAGTAGTCCATTAATACTCTGATGACGCGCGATCAAGTCTCGGCTATGCATCAATGGATTTATGTACATATATGTATCACGTCCCAAGACGCACAGCATAGGTGCAGAAAGATATACA
This sequence comes from Pieris napi, assembly GCF_905475465.1. Lineage (NCBI taxonomy): Eukaryota > Metazoa > Arthropoda > Insecta > Lepidoptera > Pieridae > Pieris > Pieris napi. Next base: position 10,518,750 of record NC_062255.1, read on the forward strand.
AATAACAAAGAAAGTATATTCACTTTTGTTTTTATAATTCGACTCTAGGTAGGATATGTTATATGTATAAAAAAGACGACTTCGTTCAATATATATTTTATGTGATTAGATATTTAGTAAACAGAAAAATATCTGAGAGCGGAGTCATCTAGGGTGCAGGTTCAATGCCCGATTTATTTTATATTCTACGCACCACCTACGCGTCTAAATTCTTAACGAATTTAAATAATATGTCACGTTATTTTTTTAGTATTATTATCTCGAATATAATTAGTTATACGAGAATGGAAAGTAGCATTATTATATTTTGTCATCGAATGCGCTAATAAACTTTACAGTCCGGGATTCATTTCTGATTCACAGAAACCATTGTGTGTTAACGTAAAATTAAATAATTGCCACATCTTCATAAAACAATTGTGATACAAACAAAGACTCAATGAACTTAAAGTGCTAATTTTACAATGCTTGATAAACTCATAACCCTATTCGTCGTCGGTTAAGAGATAACAATTATTGCTCGATGACGTCCGTTATCGTCGTTTCTATACGGAAGTTTACTTTTTGAAACAGCTCTAAGCACTGTACAATACCTAGAATATTAATTCAGATTTAATTAAGTAATGAACCTTTTTACTTTTTAAAGAGCAATACGTGTTCGTTATCTCTGTCTCACATTATACACGTAGTCCGAAATACCAGATTCGTCAAATCGCAAAAGAATTATTAAATTTAAAAAAATCGAATATGGTAAAGAATGTTAATATTATCCAATGTTGCTTTACTACAGTAATGTAAGATTTCAGAGGTATCTGTTTGACATATTAACTTTTTAACACTAAAGCTTAGATTTCCTAGAAAAGCGGTACTGTTAACTAACGGCCGTCATTTTACGGTTGTTAATAACGGCCGTCTTTGCTTTTTAACATAATGCAAAAACACAATCATTTTCGCTCGTCCAAGCACGTTTCCACTTATTGTATTAATTAAATATGGGCACCGCTACACGCGAAAAACGTTGAACTACCGTTTATCACCGCTATGACGGCCGTCATGCAAATGGCAGCACCACTATTTGACGTTACGGTGACACTCAACGTTCTCTAGAAAACCTACTCCGATGTTATTTATTGACCACGTATGGGTGACGTCAGCCAACGTTACATTACGGCCGTTAGATAACGGCACCGCTTTTAGGAAACCTAAGCTTAAGCGTGTATGTCAGATTTTGTATCTTATATTTATTGTATGAATGCCTGTACAATACCGGTTCATAAAGATTTTTTTATTTATTTAGGTATATTCCAACTGAAAGTGCCGTCAATTTTATTATTTTCGAAAAATAATAATAATTAATTGTCAGAAAAAAACTGCAAAATCGGTCATATTGAAATAAGCTTCTGCCTATTCCGCTGCAGGTTGGTTAATGCTATGAGCTAAAATCGGTTCATTTGGCGGTTAATTAAATAAAATTCAGTGAGTAAAGTAATCTTTATACTTAGAAACATAACATTATTAATATTAAACATCTCAAGGATGACTCAAACAGAATTGATAAAACTGAATTATCATTGATCGTTATAGCCTTACGCTTGAGGTCATAATTGTTGGTGCTCGGAACACCAGACTAAGGGTGAGATCTATAGTCCGCACTTGGACTTTACTCTGACTTAACTATCGAGCTAAGACACAGTCGGTATTTATAGAGCAAACTGCGAATCCCTCCCTAGTGTTGGCTTAGCTTAATCTCAAGTCCACGAAATCGACGACTTACCAAAAACTTTGACTATAAGCCTAACAAAAATAATGGCCTAAAATTTGCTCTACCATCATATCTTTTACTGGACTTTTTATTTTTGTCGGTTTTTAATGAACGGTGTTGCCATTTTGTATCGGAGTTCCATAGACTTTGGGAAAAATAGAATTTGAATTCAAAGAAATTATAAATGATCTTGATAAATACCTATGAAATGCATGAAATAAAATAATTACACATTATTATGGTATCTATTGTTGTTTATTTACATTATTTATATAAGTCTTCAACCCCATTTTTGAGAGATCTTATAAATAACTGGTGTGATATCGTATCTGTCATCTGGCAGCACTGGCATATGTTGACAACAAAATTCAAACTACATAATATAAGCAAACCAACTTCGTCTCTCGGCTCTCGCTAATCGCTTCACATCCGTTGACCGTTATTTTCGATTACCTGAATCTTCTACCTTTTATTACCTGACGACCTTGCTTGCTCAACGGATTTTGTACCTGCTTAAACAACTGACCACGGCTATTCTCACTCGGACCGGACTCGCTCACAAAAAATGGATAAAAAAAAACAGAAGCCTTACTCGGAATATGAGAGGCAACTGCTTGTACAGTTGGTTCATTCAAAGATTGGCATTCTAGAGAACAGGAAGACGGACGCCGTTTCCCAAAAAAAGAAACACGAGGCTTGGGAAGAATTAGCAATAGAATTTAATAACTCTAACGTGTCACATACTGTAAGTAATCCACCAACATACACTATCTATAAATATCAATATGCTGTACGATAATTACAAAGATAGATATATAACTAGAGTATAGTTAGGTACAAGGATAGAATGAGCTGTATAATGTAACCTTGGTGGTAAATTTTGGTTTGATAAAATTTTCATGTTTGTCATATGAACTTTTATATTTCAGTACAATTTTTTTTCGATTTTAGGCTGATTCTAAACAATTAAAAAAGATGTGGCAAAATATGAAGGCAAAAGCTAGGGATGCCAAAACCCTTGAAGCCCAAAGGAAGAGGACAGGAGGAGGACCAGCACCGCCTGAAATGGGGCCAATGGACACTCAAGTGATTGCAGTCATGCCACAAATAATGCCATCAATAGATGTGCCAATAGACTGTGACACATTAACTACAGTAGAAGGTAAGATCATTTCCCAAAGATATAATTCCTCATCATTTTCAACCAACTCACATCCACTGCTAAACATAGGCCTCTCCCAAAGTATGTGACAACACTCTGTTCTCACCCCTACCAGACTTCTGGACAGGTATATTAGTTGACCTGCATGTTATCTTATTCTAACCAATAAAAGACATACCTATATGATAACTTATTTGACTGTTTACTTTTATAGCTGGTACTGGTTATGACAACGACGGTGAAAGCTGGAGACCAAAGAGGGCAAGAGTGTCCAGTATAGAGGCCACACTTGAATCTGTAATTCAGCCGGGAACAAGCCAGGACTGGACTGATGAAGCTGGGTTAACGGAAACCAGTGTTGAGGTCACCACTAAAAGTGAACCCTCTCAGCTATCAGCTACACCATCAGCGATCAGAAAAAATAAAACTTCATTTGAGGATATTAAAAAAAAATTGCTGTGGCAAGAGTTAGACAACAACAAAAAAAAATTTGAGATAGAAGTGGAACACATGAAACTAAAAAATCAGTTAGAAATCGAATTTCTTCGACATAAATATAAATTAGAACTAGAAATTTTACAGTTTAAAAAAGAATCTGAAAATAAATGATTAAAATGAAACAATTTTTGTTTTAATTTTCTTTATTACCAAACCAACCTAGTTAAATTGTGCAATCACAGATTGCCGGAATGCTAGACCTGTAGTAGATCTTTCATTGTTTCTGTGTTGTTCGACTTCTGGTGTTTGATCAGTAAGATCACCATCGTCATAAACATCCCCTCTCTGTATACCTATATTATGTAATACAGCACAAGCTATAATTATGTTGCTGGTATTTGTCAATTTTGATCGTAGTCCTCTCTGCAAACATGGAAATTTCTTTTTCCACACTCCGAAAAACCTTTCAACAATATTCCTAGTTCTCAATTGAGAATAATTATAATTATTGTCAGCTCTTGTTTGTGGATTCAAAAGTGGTGTTAACATGAAGTTCAGTGCTGGATAGCCGCTGTCACCTACTAAAACTCCTTCTAGTTCACCATTTACCAGTCTTGCATACGCCTGGCTGTTTCTAAATATCCTGCTGTCGTGTGAACTTCCAGGCCACCTAGTCACTATATCAAATATTTCGAGATCAGGCCCTATTATAGCTTGCACATTTACAGAAAAATACCCTTTTCTATTCCTGTATGCTTCAGAGTGGGTGATACCTCTGGGTCTATTAATTTTAATGTGGGTACAGTCAATAGCTCCGATTATATTATTTAGGCCATGGTGCGTATTAGATTTTCCTAATTCTTCAAACTTCCTTTTGACTGTGGTCATATTTCTTGGAAAATTCACAAATCTAGGAAGTAATTTACTCAACTCTGCGGAAACTTTATTTACAATTAAGCACACTGAAGATTGGCTTATGCTGTTCAAATCACCACACACCATCTGTAATTTCAAGGAATAATTATTAGTTACATATATGTTATGCTTCTGAAAGTCAGAAGACAAATGTCTTCAACCAGTGTGTCCTGCCAATGATGATGCATGGTGAAGAAACATCACTGACACTGGTTAAGCGAGCAATGGGGAGAGCTATGCTTGGTATTTCTCTGAAGGATCAAATTAGAAATGAGGTGATCCGTCAGAAAACAAAGGATACCAATATAGCTGTCTGTAAGGTGAACTGGCAATAACAATTTGTCCGATAGTGACCTAGAACAAGCAAAAATAGCATGGGACGCATTCTGGCCCACTGGACTGACAATCTGAAAGTACTGTCTATATCAAATCGAAAAACAATACATATTTATGACCACAATATTACCTGAAAACATCCAGTTGCATAAAACCTTAATGCAATAAGTATTTGCAATTGCGGTAGAATTGGCAATCCTCTGTTATTAAAAGGTTGTAAGTTTGTAATTATCAGTGGCAGGATCACATTTAGTACCGTGTGTTTAAAAAAACGGTACCTTCTTTTAAATTCATTCTCACTGTACAGCTCGAAAGGATTTTGGTTGTATTCGTTCCGAACATATAGCTTAGGCATACGGGGATTCATATCGGCTGCAGTTCCTAACGTTTCAATGTTTTCTATTGAAGTTAGAACTCTCTCTATATTCTCCATTGTCACTTTCGATATTGAAAATTCGTATCAAAGCCAAAACACAAAACGTCACAGTCCTTCAGGAAAGCGTAGGTCTTAAGTAGGTATACGGGATCGGTACAGGTCCAAGTCACAAAGCCAGTCGTTGTTTTAATAAATATTTATATGCTCAAACAAACAGAAACAGAGAAGTGAAAAAGCGGTTGAAACTTTTGAATTGTTGATACAAGTTCTCTGTTGCTGTTGCCAAAACAATGCGATCCGTTCTACGTAACAAAATTATTGCCATCTTTAAATACATTTTCTAAAGGTTACTCGTAAATTTCTAGTTATTGCAATAATAAAATAAATAAATACATAAATAACAATAAATTGAAGATATATGTGTACCGTTTTAGATGTTTAAATATTTGTTATTGTTTACTTTTTTAAAGGATAATAAACAAAGTATTGCATGAAATGAAACATCAATTTGTATTTTGACATTTGCTGTCTTAGCTTGGGCTTAGCTTAATCTAACCGTTAAAATGTCTATAAATACGAAATCATAGTTTAACCTTAGTGTACACTAAGCAAAGTTTTTCGTAAGGTAAGTCTGAGCAAAGTCCAAGTGCGGACTATAGATCTCACCCTAAGACCGCCTATTTCGTAATTGTTATCACTTCGAAGTATTATTTTTAGATTTCTCTAATAATTTCTAAATACGCTTATCACTAACTAGATAAAAATTGTATTGATGTATGTAGAAGTGTGATCTATTTTTTAAAAGACAGGTAAATTGAATGAAATGCCGACTTTACAAGTACCTATTAATAACCCCAACATGATGATTTTTATATCAATATTGTCTTCGTACCACGGGATTCGTTTGCATCAGCGGATATTGAGAAAAGTGTATCGATTTCGTCGTTACAGAGTAACCTAGCTGGTGGAACTTATTGGTATTCTATGTAGTTTCTGAAGCTAACATTACGTAATTGAGGTTTGTGGTAGCCCTAACGGCAGCGTCGTGTACGAGCCAATAATAAAATGATTATCTGAATATCTAATCGTAAGTAAATGGGTCATCGTGTACATAGTTTCATATTAAAATTATGTTCACTCTTGATGAATATCGCTTTGAATTGAATTAACAAGATTCAGAAATTGTATTCTCATGTTTATAATTGTGGAAATATTTAATATATAAAATTCTGGTGTCACAATGTTCGTTGCTATACTCAATATGGCAATATTGTAAATATAATATTGGGTCGAAACGGCTCGACCGATTATTATGAATTTTTTTATGCATATTCAGTAAGTCTGAGAATCGGCTACAATCTATCTTTCAAAGCCCTAAGTGATAACCCTCGACGATCAACCCTTATTTTTTATTTATTAGTTAAGAACTTATAAATTGAACTCTGAGGTTTATATAGAGAAAAATCGCAGAAACACCTAAAAAGGTTTCTTTCCGGAAAACCGAAAAACTCTGGGGTAGCATAGCAAAATGTTCCATGTTGGTATGTACTAAAATGGCTAAATAAACTCACATTAAAGAGAAACGAATTTCGCGGGGGCAGTGTGTAATCAGTTACACAAACATTTGAAACATCTTCTCGGAATCAAACATCGCTCCCTATTCGCTTTGGCGGATGATAACAAGTGTAGCTCTTCCAGCTTTTCTCTCATCCGCTCACAAATCTAGAAGTCTACAAACTACGAGATTGCGGATTTAACAGATGGTGACAGAGGATAAATACGTGGTTAGCATCCAACCCAGGCTTGAGTTTCTCTTTAACTTTCAAAGGAGCTCAATTTAAAAACTTATTAGGTCACACCTCACATACATACCGCGCTATGTTGGTGGCAGTGGGGTCTAGGGAAGCCTGTCATTGGCTTAATGCTTATCCTTCACCAACCACTGGCACCCCTTTTGAACCGTGAATCACTTCGCATTGCCATCAGGACTTTGGTATGGGATGCTACTTGTGTGGACACCTGAGCCACGTCTCACCTCTCTCAGACAAGCACAACGAGCAAATACGACTCAAAAATAAGAATTTTTCCTCCAACTTTGATTTTGTTCCTTTTGGAGGAGAGACTCTTGGGCCGTGGGGTTCCAGTGCACGTGCTAATTAAAGATTTATGTTGGCCGGTGACCCCAGAGCTAGTGCTTTCCTCGCAAAACGAATTAGTATCGCAATACAGCGAGAAAAGTCTGCCAGCGTTAAAGGTTTAAATTTGTTTAAGTTTTCTATTTATTATTATTATGTAGGTTAAGAAAATACTGTATATTTGTGTGATGAAAGTTATAACTATGTAATAACTTTATACTACCAGATAAATAATAAATTCTTGTTTTTGTTGGAGTCATATAATGAAATCTGAAGCCATAAACGAAATGAAACGGAATATAAAATAAATAAATAATTGCGCAACTGGTGCTGAGTTTACATATAAAATACCTAATCTCTTCTTCGCTGGCTGTGGTTATTAGTATAGGATATTAGGTATTTATGGGTTAGAAGATTTTTCTGTAATATTAATATTATTTAAAATAATGTTAATTAAAAAAAAGTTTTCCAACTGAAGAGTTGTACAAGTCTTGCAAACTGCTGACTATACGCCATCTTTATATTCTCCGTTGTGTCCTTAGGAGGCACGCAACCTCTCCGCATAGTCCCGAGACACCCCAATTAAGGACTCAACCGAATATAATTAGCTACGCAATTTTCAAGACTATGTTTACACGTAACCAATTCAGTAGTTTCTCTACAATAGTTTAAATAAAACCCTCGGCTTGCATAATCTTGCATACCACAAATGTAAAACAACTTTAAACCATTGGCTAGTAGTACGCTAGACTATGACAAGACGGAGTCACTGTTGAATCCTATTCTATCCTATCCTATTATAGGTTTTTCCTTAATCCATCTTTTTCGTGTACACTTTCACTTGGATTTGTTTCGCCTTTCACACATTCATATGATCATCACACACTCATCATATATTCATATTTTTTTTTTTCTTTTATTACATTCTGTTATTTTGTTGAAACGTTGTTAATTTAAAGAAAAGCGAGGCTTCCCTGTCACAGGTCTCTGACTCTCTAGGGAGGCTTCAATCTGAATTCTATTATTTATAGCTAAACAAATAAAGAATTTTGATTTTTTTTTATTAAAATTTATACCTCCATATTTATTAGTCTCAGCAAAAAATAAAAAAAATCTATTATTCATTTCAAATTCTATTATTCACTATAAATGGAAATAGATATTTAAATTAAAAGAAAAGTATTTAAATGAAGAAAAAGAATTAAAGACCTGATTAACCTTTGGCTTTTATACAGACCATTAATCTGTTTGGCCACGAATCTATGGATTTACGCACTGTTTCCAAGGGCAATTTTGCCATTGCTCGCTCCAAAGATTTTGTAAGAGACTCAATGTCGCCGTGTCGTTTAGAGCAGCCTATGTCCTGTAAAACTGACTATAATTTGAAGGCTTCAGGTCTGGCCTAGATGTCAAAGTTGCCACTTTGGCTGAAGTTTTCACTTCTTTTTCACAAAAATCTAGTTTTCTTAATAAGCCACGCCCCACCAAACCATCTCTGACGCAGGATGATGACCACGTTGTACCTTTCCGACCACTTGAACAGCTTCTTAGAACTGTGAGCGTATATTTTATGATTTTGCGTATTGTATGATATTTCTGTGCTTTTTCACCTGCGCATCGCGACAGAAGACGTTTTAATCGATTTACTCTCTTTAATTCTAAAGAATGATTTAGGGCATGTGTATATCGACGATAACCACCAAGATTCAGGTCTTGTTTTATAATATGCGACCGAGTCTTAGCGGGAATCTTCATTTCTCGCTATATTTTTTTTTTACTTCCTACTGGGGTTTCGACGAATTCTGGCTTTAACAGCACTAACAGCCTTTGTAGTTCTAACAGCACGAGGCCGCCCCGATCTTTTCTGGTCTTCGACATACGTATCTGTTGATGTCGGTATACGAACATACGGCTGATACCAAGCTCCATACCCACTTTGTGCAAGGCGATTACTGTAATCCTATTTTCATTACCACCCCATTCCATTTGATAATGAACACGAAAAAATTTGTGAAATGGCGCAAAATCTAAAGATGTTTTTATAATAATATACGTGTTCCAAATTCAAAATAATTAATCAGTTGAAAAAAAGAAAAGGTTTTATCTAACAGTATTTATGGCCAGACTAGATATATTATATAAAGTTCGTAGCAATAGTTTAATCTGTTATATGAAGATATATATATTTATAAAATAATGAGATTTTACAAAAAACATATAATAAAAACAATAAAAATTTATTGATTCTCATAATCAGGAAATACAAATGAGTTATCGCAAGCAGTGGAAAATTCTATGCATATACATATAATCACCCAATATCTAAATATACACATTATATGTTAAATTAAATCCAGCGTTTTTTATCTTCATATAACAGATTAAACTTCCTGAATTGAAGCGAATATTCGTTTGAAGGTTGTGTAATTATTAGATACGGAACAAAACCAATAAGTATGTATCTCAACAATTATTATCGTGTTACAAAGTGTTTTTATGTAAATTATAACATTCATAATATTATTTCTACCTTTTAAACCGAATAATCTAAATCATAGTAAAATTAAGATAAATTTTTAATTCAGAGGCGATATTCGATATTTAAATAAATAAATAAAAACACTTTATTTGACGCAAAAACAATGACATTTTGTTCTTACATTCTAAAGGTAATACTAACATACAATAGGCAACGAATCGTTGAGTTACACTATTCATTTTATTTTTGGTTAACCTCGTACATAAAATAATTCTATGAGCACTAGCGCTTAAACAAGGCCTAGCCTGTATCTTAAACGCTAGTTCCTTCCAGTGTCATTAACAAATTGTTTAAGTTGTTTGTCATTAGATGTTTATTTGACATATAATATATGATACATAATAAAAACGTGTTATAAAATATGTTAATTAAATTATAATCAAAGGCGACTACCATTAAGAAACTCGATGCACTAATTCCCACAGCGACAGTTTAAAAAATTTAAATATTTAACGTGGATGATATCGCTAAATGTTTCCTGTGTGCTATATCCTGATAGATTACTTCAATATTTTTTTATAACATACCTACAGCTAAAAGACCTTCTGTATAATGGTTTTTATTTTGTTGCTGAGCTGTAAAGGCCCTTAAGGCCAACAGCGAGATTCCATTCCAATATATAAAAAAAAAGCAGAAAAGATATTCCCAAAAGCATACATTACATCTAAATCGGTAAAGTCACTTTTCATTGTTTACATTTAGGTAAAATAAAAGCTTTTTTCTCCCACGACATCTGCTTATGCAAAAGCATTAACATAATTTCAAACACAAAAACAATTAAATTAATTTTTATAGTCCTAGACTTTCTCCTCATATTTAAGAATATTTTATTCTGAACGTGGACAGGCGCCATAATGGCGTTCATTTAGAAATATTTTGGAATACAGTATTTCATTGGGACAATAATAAAAAACTGCTTTTTAAACATGTTATTGTTAAAATCCTGTAAATATGTTAACGGCATTCTTCTGAAAACCATATCGTCGCACCTTCTCCTTTTTGTTTTTGAAGCCGGTTAAAATGTTTTAGTAATATAGAAATTGTCGTTAAAATAAATTAAACAATAATGTGTTTTGTAAACATTTCTATAACATATTTGATTAAATTAATCTTGCCCACTTATAATGACAACCGCGATTCTATACTTTATCGTATCTTCAATAATAACTTGTATCCACCGTTACCAACAACCATTAGGAACATAATAAATATATAAATACCAGTTATATCTGGTTAATTCAACCCAATTCGCTATCGCAACGGGGATCAGCACATTTTGCATCTTAACGTGTGGGCATAGAGTCCAGTTATCAATGTCCCGTGAATTAAATAAATTGATAAAATGAATGCAAAATAAGAGGCCAACTTAGGGCTATCACCTCCTCTACGATTACATAATAATCGTATGCACACTTTGAAATATTAAACATACTATAGTTCCTCTGCTTTTTTTTTTCTTATCTTACAGGACACAATAGTAAATAGATAATTTATATTCTGGGCGTGTAATTAAAGTTTAGCGAGTGATAGCCCTACAATCTCGTCCGATGTATTATCACAAGTGTCACTTCGCCAAATGTGTGTGTGTGTTATTTACGAGTATTGCAGAGTTTTAAGCACATGCACAGATATATAAAATGGAAAGTTGATAATATAAAAATTATATCCTAATTCTATACATAATTATTACTCGTAACTGTCAATTAGATCAATTTGATTGTAATTTCTTCTTGTATTAAATCTAAAAGAAGTTTTATACATATATTTTTACGCATTTCCCACCAAAGAGAGAACTTGGAGAGCTGAGAGTTGAGACCACTATAGCCACCTCGGGTTCCTACACGACTTTACGCTTTCGCATTTACCTGGTCATTTAAAATATATCTACTTTGTAACGGCTTGACTAATCATGTTGTATCACATAGTATTTTGTATCAGAATTCTTTTTGTATAATTTTATTTTCGCTAAGAATTTTTTGTGCGATGGGTACAGTCACACTTCCCAGTACATTGACTGTTTAATTACACGAGTTGAATTACTTCATTAGTAATTAAAATTGTTATTAAGAATAAAGAGTTCTTTAGTATTTCTGATGCATTGCGATGTCAGTCATTTGCATAAATTTTTGTATAAGTACATGAAAATGAAATTGTAATCCTTCTCCGTAAGAGCTGGTAGGGGTTTGTGTATGTAAATAGATAAACACGTTGAGGCAGTTCTTTATTTGGCCTTATCTGAAACTAGTATAGAATAATCTGAGAAATGCTGGAAATATCAACCATATGGACAACAATGTTCTGTGACAAACACGTAGCAGGGTTATAAGTCATGTTATTTGTAATTCAGGAGATGAATCGTGCGTAGAAGTTAAAAAAGATACCGTTTCTATTTGCTGAGTGAGCGATGCTCGGCTCTTATCTTCAGACGTGACTTACTCTTGATTCGTCTGGGGCACTCTCGGGTCACCACTCGCCTCATCAGATATTTGAAACATATAGGGCAAGACCTTACAAACACATGTCGTTTAAGCTATATTTAACTTTGTGATAATAGTACACGTTACAAATAAAAAAAAAGTTAATTCAAAAATATAGCCTTGAATCGATAACCATAAAAACATAATTATATCTATAAATAACTACTTGTTTTGACTGATACATCGTCGTGAGCCTTAATTCCATCTGCCTTATTATATATTTTTAATTCAAATAATATAATATGCTTCTTTTAGTAATACATACAGGTATAAACTTGGCCCTTACCACAATGTAGCCCTAACCAGTTCTGTGCTTGTTAACATCACAAGTTTGTCTGTTTGTTCAAACTTTCTCCGAAACACGTTAGTCTGATATATTCACTGCCTGTTTAATCTGTTCGTAAACTGTGAATCAAAAGATCATAGTCAGACGCAGTTTGTAAACTCTAAACACAGTCATCATTAAATTAAAGATGTTGTTTCATTGTCTTAATTGAGATATAAGTGAAATTATATTATATCGTAAATTATATTGAGTGAAATATAGACTGTTGTTAACTTTGCAATAAACAAATTCCTTTCATGTTCCACTGCTGCAATTACATTATTGTTTTATCGGGAATCGAGCCAATAGCTGAAAGCATTGAATGAGCCAATCTCTCTTTACGACCGTGACTTTTTTATATAAATATTTAAGACAATTTCTACATTAATTATTATTGTACTCATGAATCTGACTCTTTGTGCGAATCATGCGCAGAGCAATGTGAGCAAAGTAATATTGTATTGTGACGTCACGACGTGAACCAATTATGTGCTATCGCAAACATTAGCCCCATTCTTAATCTCCACTGGTCATTATTATTAACATAATCTATTTTAGTATCGGTTTTCAATTGCAACCGGTTTAAACTGGATACTGACCTCGTGATTACCGACTGCAGCGGCAGAGGGGAGTGTTTTTTCAACCGATGTGGCAGTGATTGTTCTCTTTGCATACAAAGTGTCTCTTCTCAGCGCCTCTACTCTAAGATCGTTTTAGCTACGCTTTCCTGCGAACGAAGTCGCGCAGCGAATGGTTAGTCCGTACTGAGTTGAGACTAACTCAAGTCTTATGAAATGTTGATCCCATTTCAAATGGTAGCCTCTAGATAGAAGATCTTCACAGATTCATTTAAGTTTAGGTTTTTAAAACATAACCTTTTACCTTTCAAATCTGCAGCTATTAATTAATACATTTAAATTAATATTAAATGAATATGACGCGCAATGGATTAGCGACTTATCTGGAGCCAGTATTTATTTATTTAATTTATATATGCTTTATTACCTTATTCACATACATACATATAACAAAAATACAAAGAACAGGTTACAAAAGTTATAAGGCAACGGGCGGCCTTATCGCTAACAAGCGATTTCTTCCAGTATTATTTATTGAAGCATTGCAAACTCTGCTTGCGCCCAATTTTTAACTAGCAAACATGGATTATTGTTAATTAACTTTAACATTAAAATTAACAAAAATGGATGACTGTTAAATTTTACAAAACTAACAAAAATAAATTTAAACAATTAAAACAAAAATATGTTTACAACCTGTTTACACCAGGCAACCCTGTCGTTGCGGAAGATCGAGATCTGGTTTTTTTTTTATTCTGTACATAATTTCCTTTAAATGACGTAAAATTTAATAAAAGAACATAAAGTTTCAATTTATATCAGCAAATTATACATAGATTAATTACAGGTTTATTACGACTAATTTTTCATAGGCAACCTATCGCTTATCCATTACTCTGTCAATAGTCATTAAAAATTAATTTCATCAAAAAAGCAGATAGCTACAGAATAGAGCATTTTGCAGCAGGGATTTTGTACTATAATTGTATAAATGCAATTACCATAGCAACGGATATTCGTGTCAAGTGGTAAAACTTCTTTTCGAAGAAATTTCCCTGTTATTTGAAAAAAAATTGAAACGCTAATAATACAAAAATAGTATTTTTAGACGATCGGTAGACAAATCAAGGAAATCATTATTCCAGTTTGGAAAATGATATTACAAGTACATAAAGCAAAGAGACGTGTAGTCGCCGATCCACGAGTACATATCGTTCTATTTACTCAATGATATACTGATAACTGCAATCTGACTTCCTTCATGACAACAACTATCTTGAATTTCTATCGAAAATAATTGCTTTGGTGTTCAACTTTGAGGACAATTCAAATACAGTTTTTGTGTGTAAACGAGGAACGCGAAGTGAACTAATTTAGAAATTTTTCATTTCACAGGGAGCAAGGGGGGAAATGAAATCACATGATGTATATTATTATTAATTTTATGCAGGAATGTGTTTAAAAATAATAAATAGTTAATTAGAATCGAAATGTGACCTCGTTCGAATTGTTCTGATATTTCCTACCTAATTACGTACTTTGAATGCTCGATTGTTCTCTTATATATGTTTGATTACAATATATATTCTGCGAGAGTATCGAGTGGGTGAGTTTCCGACGAATACTAATTGGTAGTACTTTAAGAAAATAGGCAAGTATTATATCAATACATCTCAAGGATATATTAAAAAATATCGATCCTCTTGTAAACATGTTTACGCAATGTCTGTGTTTAAATATAAATCTTATTCGAATAGAATAAGGCATGAATTTGTGTGTCGGTTATAAGCATCAAGGTCAATCGGTTTATTTTTATTCAAAACTAGCTTAGCATCGGATGAAATGCTCGGCGTTTGGTGCTAATTTTCATTTTATTGTATGTACTTATTTAAATAGTTTTATTTTTAGCTTTATTTAAAGATCTATTTATCGTGATTTTCGTTCTCAAATCACTTTTAACGAAAAACTGTTCGATTATTTCACAGTTCGAAAGAATGTTTCTTGCGGGTATAACGCAATTGCTTAGAGAGATAAAAAGATGTTTTGCAAAAGTTTTAATATTAACCATTAAAACAATGTTTACTTAATCGTGTTTTTTTTTTTTTTTTTTTTTTAACTGGTTAAGTCGAAATACATAGCTCCATATCACGCAATGTACGCTTGTTACTTTACCCACTGTGAGAACACGAACATGACTTCTGTCAAGTATCCCTATACGTACGATTATACGATATTTACGATTTCTTGACAGTTAAATACACGCATTCTATTAAAAATACATTTTGACTTACACCACTTACCTATATCAAAATATGTACCTACATATTTCTTAAATTCTCCAGTCATCCTGTAACGATGGAAAATCTGTTCTTAATATTTAGATTACATTATACCGACTTGGAATTATCCATTTACACAATGTACGCTGCGTAAAGTTATTGTTCAGGTTTCGGAAAGGTTGAAGTTCACACTGCCTTAATATTGATAGTGAATTGTGAAGCGGTTTTGCAAAAAACGGTTATTGCGACTCATTAATGACAGGAGTTTACTTAAAAATATAGTTTAAAGGCCAATTAGCCAAGTAGTCTATCTGTAGAGCTTCTCTACAAGCTGAAATTGCATGGTGAAAAATCTGAAATTTTTTCTTATTATTATTATTAATATATCTTGCCTGTTGACAAATTATGTCTAGCAACTATTAACATAGCATAATCATACCTATAAAACCTAAAACAAACATAAAACTCAGATGCTTTAGGTACTATAATTAGTTATAATAATTCATTATGTACTAGTCTTTGGTTTGCTGCAGTGGTTGTTCATGCAAAATGTTCATATATGTATTATATAGTAACTCGTAATAAAAATAGTAGGTATATGTACTAGCAAGTCACAGAGTACGAGCTGAATTTATGTCAAGGTCCGAGTGAACGACCTCTGTGTGTGTGTGCAGTGAAACCGCTATTATGTGATAGGCATAAACTGTATCTGTAAAGGATCAGAAGATCTTTAAGATGAAAAATAGAGGAATTAGGGTTAAAGCTCTATACATATGTAGTTTTAAAACTAATATAATTTTTGTGCAAAAACCAGCTGCAGGAATGGCGTAAGACATAAAATATATCGTTGTATTCTATTGAAACGAAGTGAATAGAAAAAAAAGAAAGGAAGAAAGATACTTTTGTAATTTAAATATTACAAATTGCTTCACTTTCAATCTCCAATTCAAAGCACTTCCAATGTTCTGTAGAACATCTAAACTACAGAAAAACAGCTTAATTTGAAATTGTAATCACTAACGAAGCACTCAGAGAATTCATTTTAAAACTTCAAATGTAGCAACACACTGCAAAACAGCCTCCCTAGCAACGACTATTAATACAATATGCAATACATTGCCGGGTTTTCTCCAATCTTGTGAAGTTAACTCAAGCGTAGCAATTAATGGATCGTACTTGAATTTTGATACAAAGATAGCTTCATATAAATGAGGGCGTGGTAGTGATATCTCTTATGTGGTTCAATTGGCGGAATTGAGTCGCAGATTGTCTAATTGGTAAAATTTATTTTTAAACACGGAACATTGCTTTAATAGAATTAAGGACCGAGATGATTTTGGCCTAGATACTATATTATTAGAGTGAACTAGGAGAATATCACAGGTTACGTGACGACATGAAGAGCAGAATATCTAAAACTTCTTGTGAAAACCAATCTTTATATTTTTTTGCTGCAATGAATTTGCCAATAACCTACTTATGTTATTTAATGTTATGGTTATTGTATATCCCGTTAAGTTGATAAGAAAAAGAACAAATAAATATCATAATATACTATTCCTATAATTCAGCCATGATTAATTATAATAAAGCGAACAGTAAACAAAACCAGTTATGCTCTTATTAAATTATATATTCATTAATAACTCTATTAAGTTATGACACTGATAAGGCTAAACAAACAACTGTATTTTAGAATTATTCACACATTAAAACATTTCTTGTTGCTTTACGAATCATGTAGAGAACTTTCTAGAATTTCTTTGATATTCTACATATACTTTTCTCAGCCGAATTTAAAGGCAGTTGTATCACCAACTCATCGACGATGGAGGTGTTTGCTAGTGATACAATATACGAATGCCAAAGGCACAATCGTGTGCTCCTTATCGCGAGGTATTTTATGTTTATCAGACACTTAATTATTATTAAATAGCTCTCCGCAGATATCGCACAACAACAGAATTATTTACATCTGACAGTTATGTGTTATACATCAATGTCACTATCAAACAATATCGTTCAGATTAATCGCTGGTGCTATAAATACTATGACAAACAACGATGCATAGCAACTACTCCGTGGTTGAAGAGATGTGCGAATGTGTGTGTGAAAGTATACCAATCACCAATTGAAGCGGGGCCTTAATTGTGTTGTTTACAACTGATTGAAACGAGTTTGGATTCGCTCGGCCGGCACCAGGCTCACCAGATGCAGTTTTCTTCTTCATGGCCAAATATTATACAAATTAGAACATTCCATGAAAATATATTAGCAACCCGGATGAAGACTAATTACTCAATCTAATCATATTTAATACTAAAGTCGGTCTAAAATTGAGTCAATCGTCGGGTTTATCTGGAGTTTGTAAAGGGGTTTTAATCCGAATGCGGCCGGTATCGCCCATCATGGAAATTGGTTTCGATTTGATTTATTTCGCTTTGAAGTGAAAGAGAAGTCGGCTAAATCAATAATCAATTAGTTGCCGCTTAATTAGATTGGTCCGATATGACCTTCCATTAAGAAGGCTTCCATTTGCCTAAATATTCAACTACAGGCAATTCGTACAATTAATAGTCAGCATTAACTGTTATTGTTAACTGTGATAATTTTAAAGTACAAAACTAAATGTACCATATTCAATGGGAAGGGGGTTTTATGATTAAATGTTAAAATATATATGTTAATTCGTTGTAAATATTATAAAAATACATTTCGATGTCGAATTGTCGATAAGTCGATATAGTCAGCCGATTCAACGAAACAAAGGGATGATAATAGTTTAAGGAATTGTTGTGCGAATTGTTCCTATGTCACAAAAAATCCGTGGAAATAACCAAAAATTATAATGTCGGTTATATTATTTTTGGCTGTCTTCGTTCGAAAATTATTAAATGTTTTTGGGCCAATTGTTAGAAACTTTAACAATTAATAACTCGTAATAAAGTAGAAACAATGAAGAGCCGATACAAAGTTAGAACAATTTATGTTTAACAGAATAATGGACCAAACTTTGTGAACTCTTCAAAAGGCATTATTTAGCGGACATGACGTAAAGACAGTTTCAGGGATAACAGGCTCCCTGTTATCCCAGAAATATATAAATGTATAATAATTATTTTGGAAATGAATTAACTCGGCTTATGAAGTACACTTTAGAGTTGTTGATTTCCATTACTGACCTCTTTCGAAGCCTCGCCCTCCGCAGATTATAACGTCTGGAAAGTTCGACGTGTATATGAAAATCCTTCTTGACACTCGGAAGAAACAATAAAAAGGTTAGGTTACATACTTATTATGAAAAATTATTCATGATTCACATAAAAGTGGAAGAATAACTAATGTATTTTTCTGGAATTTATTAAACCGTCTGTTATAAATTTAATTCCTGAAATAGCAATTGGCAGGTTGTAGCGACCGCATTGTCTCATTGAAGGTAATCACGAGAGCAGCCATCGTCTCGTTTAAATCATTGCGGTTAGAAAGTGAACCCCTCTATAAATTGCCTATTGTGTAAGGGCTACCACATGACATAAGCTACAAATTTCGCGTTCTACTAATATCATGATGTATTAAATGCTCAGATACCAACGTACAAATTACAATTTAGAAGTTACCCACGCACCTATTCTTACGTACTTACTCTTTAGTTTTATTCTTAGACGTCATCTAATGTTTTATGAGAAGGTAAATAGGACGAAGCAGCCCATTTGTGAATGGCAGCTTACTGACCTCGTTTAGACTTTTCTCGTTCTTTTGTTCTGCTCTTGTAGCCCTTAAGACTGTTGTAATATAACACTTTGACATTTTGTTAGAAGACTTCGAAACGTTTAAAATAATGAATCCGCTTCAGGCTGATCTCGACGTTACTTTGTTTTTAAACGGAATTACTTTGTATATTATTCCTGATCACAACAGACGACGTATGGTTATCACAGTATTTTTGAGTTGAAAATATTTGTAAAACTTTTAAAGGTAAAACAAGTGTGAGCTAAAAATTGTGTGTACCTAAGGATATAAGATTTTTTGGGCTAGTCTGATTAATTATTAATTTAACTATAGATAAACTATATATTTGCAGCATATGTATTTGTATTTAAGGTAGCCAAAGGCGTTTGCGAAAATGGCGTCACGTACAAATCAATTTTCAAACAGAATCGATAAAGGCAAGATTGAACGCCACGAATTATTATTGCTTCCAGTCACGTACGTTTGTGGACGGAGCCCTAGTTAATTGTAATATCTACTTCGTTGAACATAAAAAATATACTAGTGATACCTGTTCGTTTGTTTTTCTTGCGCCTCCAACCGTTGATGGATAGTGGAACCAGGTATAGGAAGATAAAATTGTGTAAAATGAGAAGGTGATTACAAATTCAGTATGACGTGATCCAAAACTGGTATCGATGAAGATGGGGTGGACCATTCTCTATCATCAACCGGTTCGAAAGACCAGTAACAACTGGTTTCGAGCCGGTTCTTTTAAAGCTATTAGTTTTTGCCGGCCCAGGCTTGTGATATAGGAGTGAGTTTTCGATAGGTATAGGGAATTAAGAGAAACGAGAACTTAATTTTTTGAAACTATGTATTTTTTTATAATTTCTACATTTTCTTTTTTACCGTCTATGAAATAAATATCAATTATAAACAATTGATTCATTTTATTGTTAGTTTTGTATATGTCGACATTTCAAGTTTAAAAAGGTTTTTATGTTATTTTTATGTTTTTTTGATGAAAGTGAACTCTAGGACTATGATATTGTGCGTTTAAAAAACACTGGACCCTACAAACATTTAGATTTGTTTAAAAACTGTTAGTTTACGGATTCAACAAAGTTCTGTACACTGGAAGAAGAAAATGCTTCATCATTGAAGTCCGGTCGCCTCTAAGGTACGGTTAGTCAGTTACGAAAGGTCTCAACGCACTGGACCACGAACGCCGCATTGCGCGTTCCATAGAAAACAATCTTATAAAAATTACAATCTTTATATTAACTTAAATAACTTAATACTTGTTATAACTATAATAATAATAACCTGAGATCTTTGCAGTATATTACGACGCGGACACCCGCGCCTCTCCGTATTGCGTTCGCTCGTACGGCTCTATGATAAATACTATCTCAACATTATAATCTGCACGCGGGTTTACGCCCTTCGTTTAAAGTATATCTTCTCATTTAAATTTTATACATTACAAAAGTAGTATCACAAACAAATGTACGAACTAGTACAATTACGAAAACGTACACATATCTGATCCCTCGCGAGATCGCCTCTAATAAATACAATCACGATACAAGTAATATACCGACTCTACACAACTTCAGAATAGAATTATTGAACTCGAAACAAAAATAATAGATAACACTACTCGAGCAGGACTCGGTATCACACGCGCGGCGGCGGCTGAGATCTCGGTGCGCACCTGAACGCCGCCGCGCCAAGCACTCGCTCTCTCGCTCACTCACCCTACTCTATCTATACATTACATATCACGCTGTGCTTTTCTCTTATTCAAAATATAATATACATAATATAATCATATTGATATTTGTTAAAATAACGATACGTAGACGTCGAGGAGGGCAATCAGTCGGCTCGCTCGCACCACGCGCTTTCGCAGCCGCTCACTCGGCTTGACTCCGGAAGAGCTTTTTCTTCTCTATCGTGAACTGGGGGCTGATGATGATGGTGCCGCCTCGCGTTAAATTTCTGTAAAAACAGCAGACGTGAGCATTCGAGTTGAGATTCGAACGAATTCGATCGAGTAAATTTGCCATCGATTGTGAAACTTACTTTAAGAATTGCGGCAACAGGCTCGTCCAGTTCGTGGCGTCATGTTCTAGATGAAGGTGTATTTCATGCGTCGTCAATGTGTTGGGATCTATCTTGAAAGCCGCCAGCCGCCTCCCCGCTACGTCGACGATGACCGCCGCGCCTCTCGAGCCGCAGGGCTCTCCTTCCGCCAGCGCCAGCGTCTGCCTCGAGGCCCTAGCGAGCAACTCGGCCGGCACTAGGACCTCTGCGGTGGCTAGCTCGCTGGCGCCTTTGGCCGCTCTCAGCTCTCTCTCGAGCCTCTGAGCAAGCGCCGTTTCCGTCGGAACCGGCACCGGTGCTTCCCGCCACGTCGGCCCATTCCACGCTGTAACAAAGAAGACAAAATTTCAATTAAATAATTCTACTGTTGGAATAAACATCACGAAAGCAAAAAAACAGCTGTTGCGTCAGCTGACTGTGACGTTTGGCCAAGACTCCCGGTTGGAATCGGTGTATCCAAACAATAAACTGCTTATAAAATATTAGTAATCGCAATATTTCACATAAGAATTAGTATAGCATAAATAGTTAAGATAATGGTAGATTTCGTCAGATATCAGAGGTGGAGAGTTGCGCGCGCCGCTTAGCAACAGCTGAGCTCCGCCGGTTAGAAAGCCAAGTTCCCTCACCCCTTACAAATGAATAGAAAGTAGACTAACCTTTTTCACTATTGAATCCGACGTTAAACTGACTCGTGACCGGCAGGATTTCCATATTTTCCAAATTTTTACTTATATTGTACACTTTTAATAGCAAAAAAAATAACTTGTTCCGTTTCGGAACTTTTATACTAGAAAAATATCACAAGTCTCTTTTGTACTGCGAATGCGCACTGAACAGCCGGCTTCTAGACCGGGACTAGCTAAAGTATAGAGATCGTTTGGGAATAGAAAATGTCCGAAGTTAACACGACCTCATCAGATCTGATCTCGTAACCACAGGGCTTGTCTCTCACCCTCGGCTCACCGTTCGACCCACCCGACCCTGTCGTTCTCTGTGACGGACTGCCGCTGCCGGCGGTGCACGCCACTTTTATAGAGAGCCCAGGGCGGGGGTGAGCGGGGGCTCTCCGCTGCCGGCTGCGGGCTCCCCGCACGCCAGTTCCCGTCGCTCGCGTTATCGGAAGCACGTCGCTCTGTTGCTCCGCACCGGCTTCTAACAAAAAGCCGGCCGGCTTCCTTTGTCTCGATTACTCAGTAACAATTTTTCGTCTTTTTTTTTGTAAATCAAGTCCAAATTAAATTATTAACAGTGTTATCCTCCCTCGTGGTCCGCAATTATTTAATTTGGATAGAATATACGAATAAAGGTCGAATATCCTAAAATATGTGATTTAGCTATAAGTAAAATTTTAGGTATAAAGTGTATATTTTTATGTGTAATGATATTCTAAAACAAGCGCTCGTGTATGTATTTAGGGATAAGGTATCTGTAATACTAAAAAGATAAGAATTGTTATCGGTCGACTAGACCGGGCGTCGACTTGGCTGGCCTTTTGTTACAATCAGATTATTATCCTTCTTTATGAGTACATCTAGTCTAGAACTAATATTGTTTTCTTTTTTTTTTGGAACTGTGCATAATAATAAGTACCTATGTTGAGCGAGGAAATTTTGTTGATAATTTAATTAAAGATAACTAAAGATTTGTTAGAAGACGTCTTTAATGACAAAAATACGGTTCGAAAAAGTATCAATAGTGATAATACATGTATGGACATAGGTCCATTGATACAAATTAAGTACTTACCAGGTAGCAACTGTACTCATAAAGTTGTTTAATTACCCGAATACCCGTCCATAAATCTTGTAATGAAACAAAATCGGAAGTTGCATCATCCTACCAGAAAGTTCCATGTTTACAACTTGCATCAATCGTAATTGTGTGATTCGTACAAGACTGTATTGATATTAATATTTTATGTTTTCGCACAATTATAATTAGGAAAACGTATTTTATCGTATTAGTTATTGTGATAATAAAGATAACATTAAGAAGAATAAAGAGACCGAGCTATTTTATTAATTATAAAAAACTATTTTTTCTGTAAATTTACCCAATATAAACCAGCGTAGCAACACCAAAGTAAAGGCATAAAAAGAGAAATGGTTAGATTTAGTTGCTAGGCGGCGCCGGCCGGCTTACCGGCCTTGGGCATGACTCATCATCAGCGGTGAAACCTATCGAAAAAACACCTAATATTTAACGAGTCGTAACTGAATCGGTCGGTAGCTTTTTATGCATAGGTCAACTTATCAGAATTCTGCTAGAAATTCTTTCACTAAAAGCACTTTTAAATTAAGATAGTGTTGTTGACTAAAGGAAAACACGATATAAAAGCCAGGTAGACAATCATTTGATAATTTCAATTATTATTATTCAGATAACAAAAAGTATCATGAAGATAATGTTATTATTCTTAAATAAATCACACAAAATTTAACAGCCAAAAACTTTAAAGGAATGCACATAACTTTTTTCATTTCCACATCACGACAGTCACGAAAAACTATTATTTTTAATTGCAATAAAGAACGATACATTTGCTTGTATTGAAATATTTTTATCAGATTTAAACGACTTGTATAGGTCGCGAAAATCATTATTGTCATAAACTGGTTACATGAAAATAATGTCTCTCAAGCTCCTGATCTAGTGAAAACTGTATTTCAGAAACTTGTGACTGAATATTCAGCTTAAAAAACCTTCTTTAAAATGTGATAAGGAGCATTATGAAACCGGTAGAGTATTTCACATATCGTACCCATAAAAAACACCCCAAAATCGTTTAAGTATTCCAAGTAGTAAGGTAATGGTTAAGGCAGCAGCCTCTTACAATGTCCAAAAGGGATACAATAAGTATGTGTAGGAGGGTCCACTTCGAAGGAACACGTCCAAACCTGTTCGCTACTTGTTTTCATTTCAGAACTGGTTTTTTTCTAGGCTGATGCAACACTGGGGATGTATGGAGCGGTACTTTATCTCAAATTGGGGTTTATTCGATATTACCGTCGAGTATTATTTACGCCTATGAGTAAATGTAATATTAAGAGGTTATCTAGGACTAAAAATGAATTAAAAAAATTGTAGCAGCACATACAATTTCAAAAGTGTTGCGGACCCAGTGATTTAGTATGTATCACTATTCAACTAAATCAAACCGCTTTTAACATCAACTAGATATGTTGAATTACTTATATAGAAGGTTCGTAGACGTAGCATTGAAGACAAAAACTTATTATTTGTCAAAGACATTGTCCGTGTCACGTACACCCAGTCCGGATTGCGGACGCCTTAAGTGAAGGCTGAAAAAAGATTTTATGTTCACATGCACACGCAGTCATCGACTGCACATTCGGAACATTACAATGCAATTTGATTTTAACGAGTTTGCTCATTTTATTTCTGTTAATTTAAAAACGTTAAATTGTTTTTTTATTGCTAATTAATATTTTCAATTAACTTGCACATTTAAAAAACAATTCTTACTATTTACATATAGATATTATTTGTATATTTAATTTATTTTTAAATGTTTTAACCACTTAAATGTTAATATAAACGTATTAAATTAACTAACTTCATCGTATATAAACATTGTCCCATTTTGTTAGAGCAAGTATAATGCTGTGCATTGTAATGTCGCGGTTAGTGCACGTTAGATTTCTAGCTATTGTCACTTTTTTGTTTGCCTGGTTATACGGCCAATGTTTGTCTTGATCAATATGTATGGTACGTCGATTGCGACGAACTTGGCCAAACTCATTAGCAATTTTAGGTGAGATTTTAGAGCCGTGTTTATGTACCCAACACGTGTCCATTGTATCTATATTTGTATTAATTCCGACCAACTTTAAGTGACCTTGTTAGATTAGAACGACACTGTATGAAGATTAATGTGCTTCATACCGTTTGTTGGGAATTATTAACTTTATGCTCATATTGTTAACTTGTAAACGTGTGATTTAAGGCAAATAAAACGTATTACCATTATTGTTGGTTTCATTTTTTCTCCTATTTACAAAAAACCCTAGAAAAAAGAATAACTATTTTAGAATTATAGTACTATGTACTTTCATTACTTATATGTAGCAATTAATCTAAAATTTCTCGTAATCTTTAAAACTTAAAACACATTACCTTTAATTAACTTTTTAAAGTTATTTTGAAGTAGCGAGTGAATCATAATGAGATTTATTTAAAGGAAAGAAATATCCGGTACACAAATCTTTACTACATAAATCTTTTACTGGTTTTTCATTACAGTCAAAAATAAGATATTTTTGTCTAAATGACATTTTATGGCTTTGTAATAAATTAGTATAGTTAAGATAATATATAATACACTAGCTGAACCGACAGTCGTCCTAACTAGTTGCAGTATTCGATAAATAACCTAGATACTGCTCGCTGCGCCATCTGCCGGGCTGATTTGTGAATCTAAACCATCCAGGGCGTCACCCAAACGCATACATAAAAATTCATTCAAATCGGCCCAACCGTTTAAGAGGAGTTGGTGACATACACGTACCTACAGTAGAATTATATAATATTTATAAATATTTATTTTTTTATAAACTACGCCTTTATGTCTAATGCTTTATTCTTTTGGGTCTGTTCGCTAACATAACTTGTTATGGGAACAAAGAAGTTGACTGGATCTGATATAAAATTAGGATTTAAATTACTAATTCTAGAAGAGTAGGCTCGTGCAGGAATACTCTCTTCCGTTCTATAATACGCCCTTGATTTGAGAACTGGCACTAAATGTAAAATTAGAAGCATTAATATGTATTTCTTTACTGACAAGTCATAAGTGTACAATGTGTTACCTATATGATTAAATGATTTTTGAATTTGAATACCTTATTCCGGCTTTAATGTTTACTTTATAGTATGTGTACATAAATTATAACCTAAAATGCTGTTTTACATTGATATGCAATATAATATGAACAGAAGTGTATGATAATATACATAGAATAGAATATAATATGTTATTTATTTATTCATGGCCATATAAACTGGCAACCCCTTTTCCCAAGTTCTATTCACTATTGTTTCAGTAAGTTTATTCGCCTATAAAACATTATGTCTTCTTGTTAAAGCGGTGAAGCTTTCACGCTTAGAGCTTCGTGGAAGCGGTTAATTGATCTGGGATTTGATAGGTTTATGTGATTATTCACATTGGAAATTTAGTATATTGAAATGTGTATTTGAAGTTAATGGAGCTAAAACCCCTTAGTGGTACAATAATAAAGAATTTAGTAATCCTAGGCGATCGCATTAATGGTTCATTCATTTTATATAAGTAGGTATATTAAGTTTATAAGTTATTATGGTAATAGTAAAAACAACGGGTTTTTATATTTATTTAATATAAATATGAGAAATATTTTTTTAATAACACTCATAACTTTAAATAATCCATTAATTTTCTAAACGAGTTGATTACTCTCAAGATTATATGTATTCATATTATATATTGCTGCTATAATATATCTTTATTACGTAAAACTTGGGTTGCAACAGTATTTGTCTACCTTATAATGTATAAGAACTATTTATTTATCAAAACCTAAATATAACAATCAAATATAAGAACAAGAGAGCAGGAAGAGTTCTGATTCTGGTCATCTTAGCGAGAGGTACTACGGGTAGGTTCACCACATATTTCATACATCATAGTGTCGGCGTGTACCGGTGATAAAACATTCAAAAACGTATACATTTAATCCCCATTCCATCGACGTTAATTCATTTAAAATACATTAAAGAGATTACCAATAATCCAGAATAGCTTAAACTAATATCCACATTATAGTCCCTATGTTGTGAGCAGGTAATCATATTTAGCGTGCGTGGGTCGAAATCACCGGTATTTTGGGCTATTCAATTGATTTATGCACGCAAATGGCTACCGTATATTCGGGTAACGCTTAAAATTTAATCGTACAGTGATTGTTGCAGCGCATTCGGCCGCTTTATTATGATAAATTACTCGAACAGGTTTTAAGTGCTTTACGCTTGAATTATTAATCTTTCGTTGCTTGGGTATAGTTAACGTTCGAATAGTTTTTGTTTTTTCTTCATATAAATCATTTATATAATCGATTTTATTTCTATTATAAATATTGGGTTTTAAGTAAGTTTTTGGTAGGAATGTTTTAATGGGCAATTTGAAAGTTAACTTTTTGATAACTCCATAACTAATTGATTGGAAAAACGATTTAATAAAAATTGCACCCTCCACTAAAGTTTTTGTGTTATCAACAAAGGTATTCTTTGTTCAGCGTTCAGTACTACCGAAAATATACGGCCATTACGGTGGCCTGGTGAATGCGATTTTGATTTCTATTCCATTGCAATTAGGATGCTATTCCTATAACATTTACCAACAAAGTTTTGGTTAATGCTGCATGGTAACAAAAGTTATAATTACGACTCTGCATAATAACGAATCCACCTGGTGTTGAATTTTAAATGGAAAGTAGTAAAAAGTATTCCCATGTCCCATTTATGGAAATGGCAGACGCACTTTAATGTATGTTTCAATAGTTTATACATAATTGTCGCCACAATTTCCCGAAGTCATAATAATACTAATTAAACTCCCGACTTCCCTTGGCTACGATAAACTTCTTGACTTTTAGATAATCTTATGGGTACGAGGTACCGTTAGACAATTCAATTGTGAAATAATCTATATCACCTATGCTGTATTTTATTATTACCGTCTACGACTGTTTTACAAATTCAGTAGCGTGTGTTTTGTCTTTATATAATGTAATGTAATGTTGCCATTGCCCGTAACGACACTCAATCAACCCACTATGCATTATCAACTGCAAACATTAGCATACTTATCAAATCGATTGCATCGAGTCACCCTTCCAAATCCCAGCTGCCGACAATTGACACCCCTGTTGTTGCTAGGCGGCTGTGGCCTTGAATTGTTACGAGCGAACTACGCCATTTTTAATCAGAAAATGCTTTGTCAACGAAAGCTGTAGGTGACCCCTTCGGTCAAAGGGGTTACATTTCTGATGCATGTTTTTATTATTCCACCTGAATGGTACCTACGTAACGCTTGCTTTATTAAATATATTATCAAATTAAAAAAGCTAAACTTTCCTACGTTCTTTATTTTTATATTAAATTTGTTAGACTTTATTTATCAGTCACATAATATGTTAAAACTATTTTTACTTACATTTAATGATTTAACTACGTAGCGTCAATTTGTGTCCTGGTTTAAAATAATAATATACAAATGAGAGCCGACACGGCGGGGTGGTTCGAGTGTCTAGGTGAGATCTATAGTGCGCACTTAGGGTGAGATCTATAGTCCGCACTTGGACTTTGCTCAGACTTACCTTACGAAAAACTTTGCCTAGTGTACACTAAGGTTAAACTATGATTTCGTATTTATAGACATTTTAACGGTGAGATTAAGCTAAGCCCAAGCTAAGACAGCAAATGTCAAAATACAAATTGATGTTTCAGTTCATGCAATACTTTGTTTATTATCCTTTAAAAAAGTAAACAATAACAAATATTTAAACATCTAAAACGGTACACATATATCTTCAATTTATTGTTATTTATGTATTCATTTATTTTATTATTGCAATAACTAGAAATTTACGAGTAACCTTTAGAAAATGTATTAATTATTTAAAGATGACAATAATTTTGTTACGTAGAACGGATCGCATTGTTTTGACAACAGCAACAGAGCACTTGTATCAAATATCAACAATTGAAAATTTTGCCTAAAGTGTTGTATATGTTCGGAACGAATACAACCAAAATCCTTCCATCCTGTACGCTGAGAATGAATTCAAAAGAAGGAACCGTATTTTGAAACACACGGTATTAAATGTGATCCTGCCACTGATCATTACAAACTTGCAACCTTATAACAACAGAGGATCGCCAAACCTACCGCAATTGCAAATACTTTTTGCATTAAGGCATAAAAATGCAACTGGATGTTTTCAGGTAATATTGTATTCATAAATATGTATGGTTTTTCGATTTGAATATTATAGGTACCTATGTATTCTCAAATGATTTTAAATACATTATATGTTGAAGACATTTGTCTTCTGACTTTCAGAAACATAACATATATGTAACTAATAATAATTCATTGACATTACAGATGGTGTGTGGTGATCTGAACAGAATAAGCCAATCTACAGTCTGTTTAATTATAAATAAAGTCTCTGCAGAGTTGAGTAAATTACTTCCTAGATTTGTAAATTTTCCAAGAAATATGAACACAGCCAAAAGGAAGTTTGAAGAATTAATAAGATCTAATACTCACCATGACCTAAACAGTATAATCAGAGCTATTGACTGCACCCATATAAAAATTAATAGACCCAAAGGTATCGCTCACTCTGAAGCATACAGAAATAAAAAAGGGTAATTTTCTGTAAATGTGCAAGCAATAATAGGGCCTGATATGGAAATATTTGATATAGTGACCAGGTGGCCTGGCAGTTCACACGACAGCAGGATATTTAGAAACTGCCAGGCGTATGCAAGGCTGCTAAATGGTGAACTAGAAGGAGTTTTAGTAGGTGACAGCGGTTATCCGGCACTTAACTTCATGTTAACAACACTTTTATATCCAACGACAAGAGCTGACAATAATTATAATTATTCTCAAATAAGAACTAGGCATATTGTTGAAAGGGTTTTCGGAGTGTAGAAAAGGAAATTTCCATGTTTACAGCTAGGACTACAGTCAAAATTGACAAAATATACTAGTTATATATAATTATAGCTTGTGCTGTATTGCATAATATAGGTATATAGAGTCATAAGCATCCCCTATGCTTATGATGATGGTGATCTTGCTGACAGCAGAAGTTGAGTAACACAGAAACAATGAAAGATCTCCTACAGGTCTAGCATTCCGGCAATCTGTGATTGCACAATTTAACTAGGTAATTTGTTCGGTAATAAAGAATATCAAAACAAAACTTGTTTCATTTTAAACATTTATTTTCTGATTCTTTTTTTGAGTGTAATACATATTTCTAATACTAATTTATATTTTTGTTGAAGAAATTCTATTTCTAACAGATTTTTTAATTTTATATGTTCCACTCCTATCTCAAATTTTTTAGGGTAGTCAGGTAATAAATGGTAGAAGATTCAGGGAAACGAAAATAACAGATGTGAAGCGAGAGTCATCGGTTAGGTTATAGTTTGAATTTCGTTGTCACTATAATATGCCAGGGCTGCCAGGTGACAGATACGATATCACACCAGTTATTTATAAGATCTCTCAAAAATGGGGTTGAACACTTATATAAATAATGTAAATAAACAACAATAGATACCATAATAATGTATAATTATTTTATTTCATGCATTTCATAGGTATTTATCAAGATCATTTAAAATTTCTTTGAATTCAAATTCTATTTTTCCCAAAGTCTATGGAACTCTGATACCAAATGGCAACACCGTTCATTAAAAACCGACAAAAATAAAAAGTCCAGTAAAAGATATGATGGTAGAGCAAATTTTAGGCCATTATTTTTGTTAGGCTTATAGTCAAAGTTTTTGGTAAGTCGTCGATTTCGTGGACTTGAGATTAAGCTAAGCCAACACTAGGGAGGGATTCGCAGTTTGCTCTATAAATACCGACTGTGTCTTAGCTCGATAGTTAAGTCAGAGTAAAGTCCAAGTGCGGACTATAGATCTCACCCTTAGACTTTGCTCTGACTTAACTATCGAGTTAAGACACAGTCGGTATTTATAGAGCAAACTGCGAATCTCGCCGAGTGTTGGCTTAGCTTAATCCCAAGTCCACGAAATCGACGACTTACCAAAAACTTTGACTATAAGCCTAACAAAAATAATGGCCTAAAATTTGCTTTACCATCATATCTTTTACTGGACTTTTTATTTTTGTCGGTTTTTAATGAACAGTGTTGCCATTTTGTATCGGAGTTCCATAGACTTTGGGAAAAATAGAATTTGAATTCAAAGAAATTATAAATGATCTTGATAAATACCTATGAAATGCATGAAATAAAATAATTACACATTATTATGGTATTTATTGTTGTTTATTTATATTATTTATGTAATTGTTCAAACCCCATTTTTGAGAAATCTTAAAAATAACTGGTGTGATTTTGTATGTCACCTGGCAGCCCTGGCATATTATAGTGACAACGAAATTCAAACTATAACCTAACCGATGTCTCTCGCTTCACATCTGTTATTTTCGTTTCCCTGAATCTTCTACCATTTATTACCTGACTACCCTAAAAAATTTGAGATAGGAGTGGAACATATGAAATTAAAAAATCTGTTAGAAATAGAATTTCTTCAACAAAAATATAAATTAGTATTAGAAATATGTATTACACTTAAAGAATCAGAAAATAAATGATTAAAATGAAACAAGTTTTGTTTTGATATTCTTTATTACCAAACAAATTACCTAGTTAAATTGTGCAATCACAGATTGCCGGAATGCTAGACCTGTAGGAGATCTTTCATTGTTTCTGTGTTACTCAACTTCTGCTGTCAGCAAGATCACCATCATCATAAGCATCCCCTCTCTGTATACCTATATTATTCAATACAGCACAAGCTATAATTATATATAACTAGTATTTGTCAATTTTGACTGTAGTCCTAGCTGTAAACATGGAAATTTCCTTTTTCACACTCCGAAAAACCTTTCAAAAATATGCCTAGTTCTTATTTGAGAATAATTATAAATATTGTCAGCTCTTGTCATTGGATTTAAAAGTGTTGTTAACATGAAGTTAAGTGCTGGATAACCGCTGTCACCTACTAAGACAGGCATTTTCTAAATATCCTGCTGTCGTGTGAACTGCCAGGCCACTTAGTCACTATAGCAAATATTTCCATATCAGGCCCTATTATTGCTTGCACATTTACAGAAAATTACCCTTTTTTATTTCTGTATGCTTCAGAGTGAGCAATACCTTTGGGTCTATTAATTTTTATATGGGTGCAGTCAATAGCTCTGATTATACTGTTTAGGTCATGGTGAGTATTAGATCTTCCTAATTCTTCAAACTTCCTTTTGGCTGTGTTCATATTTCTTGGAAAATTTACAGATCTAGGAAGTAATTTACTCAACTCTGCAGAGACTTTATTTATAATTAAACAGACTGTAGATTGGTTTATGCTGTTCAGATCACCACACACCATCTGAAATGAATGAATTATTATTAGTTACATATATGTTATGTTTCTGAAAGTCAGAAGACAAATATCTTCAACATATTATGTATTTAAAATCATTTCAGAATACATAGGTATAATATTCAAATCGAAAAACCATACATATTTATGAACACAATATTACCTGAAAACATCCAGTTGCATTTTTATGCCTAAATGCAATAAGTATTTGCAATTGCGGTAGGTTTGGCGATCCTCTGTTGTTATAAGGTTGCAAGTTTGTAATGATCAGCGGCAGGATCACATTTTATACCGTGTATTTCAAAATACGGTTCCTTCTTTTGAATTCATTCTCACCGTACAGGATGGAAGGATTTTGGTTGTATTCGTTCCGAACATATACAACACTTTAGGCAAAATTTTCAATTGTTGATATTTGATACAAATTACAAGTGCTCTGTTGCTGTTGTCAAAACAATGCGATCCGTTCTACGTAACAAAATTATTGTCATCTTTAAATAATTAATACATTTTCTAAAGGTTACTCGTAAATTTCTAGTTATTGCAATAATAAAATAAATGAATACATAAATAACAATTAATTGAAGATATATGTGTACCGTTTTAGATGCTTAAATATTTGTTATTGTTTACTTTTTAAAAGGATAATAAAGAAAGTATTGCATGAAATGAAACATCAATTTGAATTTTGACATTTGCTGTCTTAGCTTGGGCTTAGCTTAATCTCACCCTTAAAATGTCTATAAATACGAAAGCATAGTTTAACCTTAGTGTACACTAAGCAAAGTTTTTCGTAAGGTAAGTCTGAGCAAAGTCCAAGTGCGCACTATAGATCTCACCCTAAGTGTAGCAACGAGGCAAATTTTGATGAAATTATTTATAAATATCAGTGAGTTCGAAATAAAATAATTGATAAATAAAAAAAAATTTCGGTTTCACAAGTTTTTGTAACAAGCGTTAGTCGCCTTTGTAGTACTTCTTATCAATAATAATTATAAGTGAAATAGATAGCAAACTTGGTATCACGTAGATAGAAAAAAACAATCTTTTAGGTACTTTGAGGCAGCAGGGTTGCAGGTAAATTATACAAATGGGAATTTTCAGCTCAAACCTAAATTCGAAAGGAAAGGAAAGGTTTACAAAAACGCACAATTTGACAAACATTTAACTATGCTTATGGTTTAAAGTTTAAACCAACGATGTCCATACTACTGATGTCCTTCAGCCAAATCAAACCCATTGAAATCTATTCTACGGTTATATTTAAAATAGAGAGCATCGCCAAAGTAAATATTTAAAAAAACGAGTCTTATTTTCAACAAGTATCCGCGAAAATATCATTAAATGATAATGTACTACTTCCCTAAATCAGAAGGTTATCGTGTCTTTTATATCACTTCAATTAAATAACATTCACGAACAGAATAATAAAAAAAGAATCTTATTTATAACAATGTTTTCAAAGATATCAAACTTAAGTTAAGTTTCTTAACTCACTTTCTACTATAAAACACTGCTTATTCTATGCTAAGCATAACTTTCGATTTAGTTATATACTAAACTCGTATGACTTATATGTATTTATTAAAAACAATACTTTCTTTATTTTAGCTTTGCTAAAACATTATCTGACTAAATATTAGTGAGTTATCTTGAACCTAGAAGCTAGGCTTGGCGCCTAACTTTTATATAATACATATTTCAACAAATACGTTTTTATTTCAACAAAGACTAAAGTTATACGATTTAGTATATTTAATGACCTCATAATTTGATTATTTTTAATGCCTGCTATTATTTATCTATGAAAAATTAACTTTCCGAGTTATTAACTGTGATTTAATTGAGTTTCGGGGGTAATTTGTTTTTAACTATTATTTATTGATATTAAAATTAAGCCTCATTTCGCAAGATCTCTTTCGTAATTTATACGTCGCGTTAAATTCGTTGTTTCCTAGATAATTATTATTAAGTAAGTTGAATTCGTAATTTCGTGAAATCTTTTATTTATTTCTTATATGCGATCCAAAGCTCAAGTGAAGTAAAAGCCCCGCCTTAAAAATCATTTAAATTCTTTTGAACGTAGATAATTATTGCTAAAAGTAGAGACAATATGTATTAATAACCAGCATAATTATCTTTGGTTATTTAATTAAACTTGAAAATTTTCTCATCCAATAAACTTAGGAGCCTATAATTACTCATGCCCATAAGATATCCGTGCTGGTGAGTAATGACAGAGCACTGCCACAAATAATAGTCTTGGACGTACAAATTTTCGAAAATGTGGGAAAATGTCAAATCATGTAAAATAATAATTAGAGCCAGTACGTGAACCCTTCAAATTGACTGTGTACACAGACAAACGGCCTCTTATCGATATACTTAATTGTTTTTGCCGAAGAGGTCTACTATTCAACGTGTAAAAATCATAAATCGTAAGTATTGGTAGAAGTTCGTAAACGGTGGTTTCTTAAGGGAATTACTACGACTGTGCACCGCCAATTTTAGTCTTTGCGAAGGCTTTGTTCCCCGCTTAGACGTTTCCAAAAATTCCTAAAAAAATTAAATAACAACGTAAAATACACTTGCAGCTCTTACGTCAAAGCACCCCAGTGCTCCAGACACACCTTTTTTTTAGACCCTCCCACAGACGTCCAGGCCTGCCTTCAAATTCAGTCTACGGATGAAATTCTAAACGCTATAAATTCGTTTAAACCAGGATCAGCTGCAGGCTTGGATGGGCTGTCACCCCAACATCTTAAAGATTTAACTTCATTCAGTGTTGGTGATACAGGTGCTCGGCTTTTAGAAGCTCTTAAAAACTCGTTAATAAAATGCTTTGCGGGGAGATAAACCAAGCTATTGCTCCTATTTTATATGGGGCAAACTTGGTGGCTCTTACCAAAAAAGATGGTGGGGTGAGGCCAATTGCTGTAGCCACTTTTCGCAGATTAACCTCGAAAATTGCAGTAAAACATATAATTAGTAAATTGAACAAAATTTTTGAACCAACACAACTTGGCTTTGGCACTAAAGGCGGCTGTGAAGCTGCTATACACGCTTTGCGCACTCTTTTTTCTAAGGAAAAATTTGATGTGTTGTTGAAAGTTGACGTCAAGAATGCATTTAATTCAATCAGCAGGGACACCTTGCTGACTAAGTCTTTTGAAAACATTCCAGAAATATATAACTATATTTTACAGTGTTAGTCAGAGCCATCAAAATTAACATACAAGAGTTACGAACTCTCTTCAGAAGTTGGTTGTCAACAAGGTGATACTCTTGGGCCGGCTATTTTTAGTCTCGCAATAAATTCTTACATACAAAATTTAAAATCAAATTTTAACGTCTGGTATCTTGACGATGGTACTCTAGCAGGTAACGCAGATGTAGTACTTTCAGATCTATCTAAGATAATATCAGATTTTAGTTCAATGGGTCTAACTTTAAATTTTGATAAATGTGAAATATATCTCCATGGTGAGAATATGGACACCGACCATACAATAAAAAAATTAATACCTTAGCCCCAAATATAAAAATAATAAATAAAAAATCGCTGTACCTCTTAGGAGCACCGATTTTCAAAGAAGGTTTTGAAGAATACATTAACTCGACAATATCAAAATTTAAAGATCTTTCTCACCGTCTTCTGGATATTACAGCACACTCAGCTTTGTTCATTTTAAAATTCTGCCTTTTTGTTCCCAAATTAACTTACGTACTTCGCTGTAGCCCTCTATGGAATCATTCAGTTTTTATAAGTGATTTGGATAATCTTTTAAAAACTTCTTTGGAATCTATTTTAAATGTTCGTTTTGATACACCTTCTTGGAATCAAGCATCACTTCCTGTTCGCTTTGGCGGATTAGGAGTACGCAAGATAACAAGTGTAGCTCTTCCAGCGTTTCTCTCATCTGCTCACAAATCTAGCAGTCTGGTAGGTAAAATCCTTAAATCTTATTCTACAAACTACGAGATTGCGGATTTAACAGATGCAAGAAACGTGTGGATAGCATCCAACCCAGGCTTGAGTTTGCCTTCTGGCGTCAACTTTCAAAGGAGCTGGGATGATCCTCTTTGCAAAAGTGAATTCAAAAAGATTATTAGGTCACATTCCAATAACAGACCGTGCAAGGTTGATGGCTGTGGGAAGCTGGACATTGGCTTAATGCTTATCCTTCGCCAAACACTGGCACCCTTTTAGACCCTGAATCACTTCGAATTGCCATCAGCCTCCGCTTAGGAGTGCCCATATGTACTCCCCATAAGTGTCTCTGTGGTTTTGAAGTAAGTAGCCTTGGAAATAGCAGTAGTTGGAATAGCAGAAAATAACAAACGGCACAAATATAAGAGTCTTTCCTCCAACTTCAATTTTGTTCCCTTTGGAGTAGAGACTCTTGGGCCGTGGGGTTCAAGTGCACAGGCGCTTATTAAAGATTTAAGTTGGCGCCTGGTAGATAGTACCGGTGACCGCAGAGCTGGCACTTTCCTGGCTCAAAGAATAAGTCTCGCAATACAGCGAGGAAATGCTGCCAGCGTTAAAGGTACACTGCCACAGGGACCAAACTTTTTAAATTTGTTTTAATTTTCATTTTATTTATTTTTAATTATTTTTAATAACAACGTTATTTGTATTAATTGGTGCATTACCAAGATAATAAAAAAAATATTGTTGGATGTCGGAGCTAAAAGTCAAACTATATGGTATAACGATATATCGATAAAAATATATATGACTATTATTACTTGGCACCTACTTTACTTTATGTGTAAAAAGAACAAACTCACAAAAATCAAATATAAATCTTCCTCTTTAAATATAAATAAAGATAGAAATTTTCGTTTGAAATTCCATCGTAAAGTGACCCATTGTTTTCGGA
This sequence comes from Pieris napi, assembly GCF_905475465.1. Taxonomy (NCBI): domain Eukaryota; kingdom Metazoa; phylum Arthropoda; class Insecta; order Lepidoptera; family Pieridae; genus Pieris; species Pieris napi. Next base: position 10,555,990 of record NC_062255.1, read on the forward strand.
TTGACATTGTCATGTTCTTGTTTGTGGCTTAATTTCCTAGAAACACGTCATAATTTGAATGTACGATTTGTAAGCGGTGGGACAGCACGTAATAGTCACACTTATTGTGACGTAACGCTGTTGCCATGCGCACGCGCACCATATGACACAATGTTTCTCTTTCCACACATGTCAATAATAACGTGGTCTCTGCGGAGGTCCTAATGCTAAGTTTTCAAAACGCTTATAGATACGGTACGTACTACGTACAGACTTAATAATTAACATTGTCTATTGCCATTGTGTTTATCTAACGGAGTACTCTGCTGCCACAATATGTGGTAAAATTAAGTTGCATTATGATTGACACCTATGTATCTACTCGATAATCTGATATAGTTATAATGCCTCACCTCACTATATTATACTCACCCTGAGTTGTAGAACAATGAAATCCAGTAACTCCCAAATCGGGCATTTAGGGCAACGTTTAAATGCGTTTCAATAATCTGCCTTTTGTGACTGACACACGAGGTTTACACCTGCTACTTTCCTCGCGACGTTTTCTATCATTGTCGTGCAAGGGTTAATTGCGACCAAACGAGAAAATAAAAAACATTGGTACACGGCCGGGTAGCCACGATCGACCTCAAGGCTTAGAATGGCACCCTTTAACCACTGCACACACGTACATAAATAAGTTTATTTTGCAAACCTGCCACTTTAATAATGAAAATCATAATTTTCAAAACGATTGAGTAATTAAATAGTTATAATTATCTTAGTTTTATAGAATAGATTTAAAATATACCCCTGAAATGGCGATATGGGCCTGTATTGAGGCCAGATAAAGTTATCTATGCAAAGCGGAGGTGAACGCGAAATGCAGACGTGACAAACGTCACTCGCCGCTTCTTTGCGTATTCGTAGAAATGACTCAACTTTGTCAAGAAAATCTATAGTTTCTTTGTTAATAACACTATGCCTTTGTTGTTAACATCTTCACTGGTTTTAGATGTGAAGAAGTCCTGTAATTACTTCTTTGATTGAAAAAAAGTGTAAGAACACACACAGTAAATGATATGACTCATAATGCATACTGATTTAAAAAAAATTGTATCGTTCGATACTTCAGGCGTGAGTAATCGTGAAATGACTGACAAATAGTCTGACGAAATTGTCATCGCATATTGATTCTTCACGTGTATGTGAGGTCGGGGTCTGATGTCCTACAGGTCTTAACACGTAACCATAATTCAAATGTGTATATTTGTTGCTTGCGAGTTGTAAAAAAAATTATAAAATGCAGAATGCCTATTGACTTAAAACCTTTAATTTATTGCTTATGTTGACATAAAAGTATTTTTCCTCCTCGTTACCTAACCAATTTACCATTTAAGTTCTTCTTTAGACAAGTTAATAATGTATGAACATAGGAATAACATGAACTTTTCCTAACGTTATGCAGACAAAAGAGCCTTATCAACATTTAATTATCACATTCGAAACAATTTATCCTAATTTTCTAAAGTTAAGTAAAGTCAAGCCGATATTCTAATTTAGTAATGTCGTACTAAGGACGAAATGGCGATAGTCGATACTGCATGATATTAGCAATGAGTTATGCTGTAATTAGGTGTTGTTCTAGAATCAGCTGGTCACGTACACACTACACACTGACGGTTAACTGATAGTTAAATAATCATTAAGTTTAATCGTTACTGTAGTTAGGTCATTAACATGTTTTTGCCAAAAAATATTAGTAACTCTTTCAATACCTTACTATAGAAGAGAGATAAGAACGATATAATAATTAAGTTTTCCTAATTTTTGGTGATGTTTGTAAGGATTTCTCTTTTGTCACAAATAAGACTTTCTTAATACTAAATAATTTTGGGTATTATTAATTTAATATGCGTTTTACAGAAATGACAACTCTTAACCTTCCAGATGAATGGTGAAATAACGGGTGATACGGATGATGAAATTTTTTCTTTCTTTACATTTTTTACGTCATAGATTTCGGCGGCTTTTCAATTATGTACCTTAGGTCTTTCTGATAAAGTTGAAAATACAATAAATGTAGGAGTGTTAGTGGTTGCTAGGTCAAAAAATGGCTCGACGGAAACTTATAGAAAAGAGGAAAAATACGCAATGAAAAGAATTTTTTTACACATGTTTTTAATTACAACGAATGAGTCACAAGTAGCAAGAATTATTATTTCAGTGAAAAAGTCAAGGATAAAGAGTAATATATATCTGCTCGTTACGAATTTATCTCATCGTTTTTTGTTCCCACTTTTTATTTCTTTTAATATCTGTTTTACAGACTTGCTTTTATGTTACATCACCAGTTATAATAGTTCATGTAATAAAACTAATTACGGGCCCAAAACGATTTATTTCTACTGTGATTTTACCACCAATATATAATTTTATTTGTTGGTAGGCTTATCTTACACAATTACATGTTGATTTCACTATTTAATGTTTTATATGATTGCATCATGTCATAAGGAAAATTTTAACGATTTATTACGGGTAAATTTATGAGTTTCCGTATTTCTGACTAAATGCCAAAGGAAGTTACTCCACTTTCAGTCACTGTCTTTACTTCTTTATTATTGCATCATTGCTACATTTAATTCTAATAAATAACTAGTGGATGCATTCTTCTACATCGAGAGAAGTAGTTACAGTAGTAGAGAACATTACGTATTACCTAAAGGATTCGATTTCCATCGAAACAATATACACTTGCACCAGGATTACTAAAATAGATGCAGCTAAGTGCCTGCTCCTCGCGGGCCTTGTCCCATAAGGGGACAGAGAGACTTGCGCTGCGCTTGTCTTACAAACAAATTAACTTATTTATTAATAATATTGTTAGAGTTATTTTTTCCGTTGCGAATATAGTACATAATTCTACTGGATTTTACTACAACCTGATTCAAATGTTGAATAATATGCTTATAAATAAACAAGTAAAAAAGGTAAGATTCTATTTCAATGGCTTTTCAGTAAAATTCGTTAACGCTTAGCAACAGGCCGTAGTCTCAGCCAACTACGTAGTCTACCAAGAAAACGTTACGTGTAATGAAACAGACCTCTTCTCAGAATCGCGGAATCCACCACTTCTCGAGATAATATCGACCTAATTATCTCAACCTGATGACAAATTGCAATTATTGTATATTATATACCGGTTTCAAAACTCGTTTTGTAATGTTTTATAGGCTATTATGCCTTGTGTATTATTTCTCATTCCTTCCGTAGATTTTACTTAGAATATTTATACAATTTGTCAATTTTTTAAATTTAAATGTCAGACTATTAAATGAAATGAATTAGAAAAAATGGTTTATTTTTAGTATAAAGACATCTTTTTAAATAGACACTTATTAGTTTTACATTTACATTTTTAAAATAGATAGCAACGTCACCAAGGCCCCAGAACATCATGTGTTTTTTTTAGTTCAGCAATATAAGGATTAAAAACTAGTTTGTCATTTATATTAAATATGTTATAGAAGAAAAATAAGTTTATAGCGAACGTACTGAAGGCGTAAGAAGTTTGTATGGAATTCGATATTTTTCTTCGAAAAGTACTAGGGTGAACTTTGGTTCCTTCCTTCTTAGAACTCATTCTAAATTGACAACTTTACAAGAAATAAGTAATTTTAAGTACTGAGCGACTACGTATACATGTTATTGTCAGTCAACGGGTTCACAGTTCATGAAATCTGCATTGTAGATTGTGCCTCGAAATTATACACGTGTCTGGCTTCTGGAGTTTAGCATTGACCCACAAATGTTTATCATATCCTTGTTTCAACATCATTTTGTATTTAACATTTTCATTATTTGAAAACCTTGCTGGAATCGTTGATATACCTACGGATTACTCGTACAAAGTATTTTCTTTAACTTAAGTATCATCAATACGAGTTATAGTAAATACCTAAAGCGCAAGAACCTTCTTTTGTTTTATTGAATTTAAGGAAAAGCAGAGGATACTCGAGGTTTAATAATTATTGATAAAACAAATGTATCACCGACCAGTTCTTTGAACCGTTCTTTGTTGAACACTAATTGTTTTTTTAATAATATCACCTCTGTCTCTGGTTTTTCCAAAAAGATAATCTTTATGGTTCTCATTTATCATAATATCATACATGCGATTTTATGAAGGATGACTAGGAATTTGTAGTGATGAAAATTATTTTGCAATATTTTACTCCAAAGCAATTAAAGCTAATGAAATTGAACTTAAGCAGATTTTTTTGGGCCAAAGATATTTTTTAGAACTTCAATTAATCAACAATTGCTTTATAATTGTAAGCAATTTTTTAAAAGTGTTTTCACATATTTCGCTGATGCTGCATTGAAGCAATAGTAGGTATATAGAAGCAACAGCTCAGCAATGTAATAATTAATACAAAGCCTGATTTAAAACTAATTGAGTAAAGTCGTGTTTCGAGTGAAAGCTGTTTAGTCATGTTTTTGAGCTGAGCATCGGATAGCAACAGGCGACCATTGAATAGAAAGTGTGCGTGCGCTGCCTTAATGCCGCATATCACTTCAATCCTCAGAGTACATGATGTACTTATCGCAATGCTCTTTGCCGGACAGATTTGCAGACATTTCGTATATTTACCATTTAGTGATAATTTAATTGCCAAGTTCCCTACTTCCCAATCATATACATGCGAGCGACGTGCAATATTCACCATTAATGTTATCCATTTATGTATTTTATAAAGATTAAATTAAAGTTTAAACATTTTATTGTCAGTAATACTAAAATAACCTCATTCGAATAACACTTAAAATATTTATAGGTTTTCATGAATGCATTTCACATTAAATTTTTATATCGAAGTGAGTCATAGTTGTAACTGAAAAAAAAAGTGAATCATGTATGTATGTACGTCAGCAATTTCACTAGACGAAGGTCGCGAATTGCGTGACACAAAGTGATTGTGTTCACGTGATTCATGCATTATAAATAGGTCAGTAAATGAGGGTACACCTTCCTTTGTTTTAACTATTGAATTATTTATCAAGAGACATCCATAAACGCTTATATTATATTTCATTTAAATCACCTTCTAGAATCATCCGAAGAGTCGCTCCTCTGTTCTCCTGTTTAAGCTGTTGATACGATTTCAAAAAAAAACTGAAACTCAAAGTCTTCTGGGTATCAATGTTATATTATAATAGATATTGTTAACAATGCTTTGTTTATGGTAATTTTACATATTGAAATATGTGCCTTTATATATATATTTTTTATTTCGCTTATGATTTGTTTGCTAAAGATGCAATCAAATGGATATATTAAAACAATGAGCGAGCTGCACTATGTTAATATTGCAACAAGTACAATCGCATTATGCGAGGCGTCGGGTGTCAAAGACAGTGTCGAGTGTCGAGTGTCGAGTTGCGGTGCCGGCATGTCTGAGGTGACTGCTTATGCACGCTGTAGCCTCCGAGGAACTTAAGCATTTTGTATGCGTTTAATTAAGTTGTAATGTAGTTTAATTTCTACTTCTACATGCGTTGCTACCCTTAACTCAGTATTTTAATCGACTAAAAAAAAGGAGGTTACAGTTTGACCCGTTGGAATTGGATAATGTTTCAGTATGATGATCTATTTAGGCTTAAGTAGATAAATATAAATTCCAGAAATTTCTCGGAACCCAAAAGTCTTGAATGTGACTTTCTGTGTGCGAAGGAAACAGTCCAAGTTTTAACAGAATTGTTTCGTTTGTGATAAAGGTTTATTTTTGTAATTCGTAAAGTAAGATCTAGATATTAGTACCTACTACAGACCTTACTTCTTTACACATGCCATCTATTCAGCCAAAATACATATTTTGTTCGAGTTTAAAATAGCGACAATACTTTTGTAATAAGATTTGTTAACAGATAACTGTCACGTTCGGGATACGTGCGCTGCGCGTGTGTGTGTGTTTATCTTATCTTTATCTTCATGTTATGTACTGCTTGTTCTGCGGGTTTGCTTTGCTTCAAAGTTAAATATACAAAATGAAGTTTATTAGTTGCTGCCCGCGACTTTATCTGCGTTAAGTCAGAATAAGGGAATAAATTATATTGATGCCTACAAACATCAATATAAATTAAGACACAAATATGCCTCCTGCGAAAAACTCATGTTATCGAAATCTCAAATATTTGAATGAAAATGTTTAGTGTTGCGCTTAGCCACCGGCGCCGTAAGACTTTTCTCTTGACTCCGTCAAACTTGTACTACAAACTTCTACCATGGTACCCTGTACGATTCGAAATTGAGCTTGAAATTCAAATTGAAGCTTATCATAATTTTAGTTAATTGTCTTAATAAAATAACGCTTGACGTCAATCGTATTTTGATACAGATTTAGCCATTGTGACGCAAATTGCATTGTTTTAGCAATAAACATAAAAACAAGAAACAGCAATTTGATCGGGTCATTATCATTAATTGTCAAGTTTAATGTAATGGCTGTTTGGATCTTTAAAAAATATTTATTATTTTATTAGAAACTAATTTATCAAAGCACCTCTCCCAAAAATAATAAAAGTAGCTTAGAACTCTAAATCTGTGCATGAAATAGTGGGGACCACTTTGTACTAACCGCATTTTTTTAGTAATTCGCAACACAAATTAATTTATTTCAGTATTTTGGTGTAATCGTTGTTGTAGCGAAGCCTTTATTTTTTACTTCAAATGAAGAAAGGATAAATGCAAATGTATGATAATTACCGACTGTGTGAGCAATAATAAGTGTGACTCATAAAAACAATTATATTATTCTCCATTTACATCCACACGTTGTGCTGTTCAAACATTTTAAGTACATGTAAATTAGGTAATTTATTCTCGGCACGAGGTCGTATTGACCTCCTCAAGTGCGAGACTCGGCTGGACTGATATTGATGGATTTCGCGTGTTTTTGAATCTGTGGTAAGATTTAGTTTTTGCCAAAATCAAACCAAGATAACCAAGGCTTTTAGATTCTCTTTAAACCAAGGTTTTATTTGTTTTAAATAAAACAGGGGGCAAATTGGCAAAAGCCGCCGCCCGTGGGCACTCACTTTACCAGAAGGCGAGTGTGTCGTCGGTATTTAAGGACTAGGTACGCTCTAAAGTAAAATTTACTTAAATCTTTAGAATATAATTTTACACTTAATTCCTCTACTTCTATCTACTTTGTTTGAGGCAATTCCGTGTGTCGTATAAATTTATTCATGTACTTGAGTTTTCTATTATATCATTAAAAAAGATAACTTACCAGATTAATAAAAGAGTTCGAAGTGCAAAGAGCATTTCGAAATATTAGTGACGTTTTAATAAGAGGTTTTGGGTCGTATCTAAAATAAGATAGGTATCTCATTTTAGAAAAAGGCTTCCTTCTTGAACCGTTGTAGAACTATAGTTGTATAAAAGCATACGTGACTTTCATGAGCATAATAAAAGTGTGAACGGGACGACGAGCGAGTTTTGTGTGCGAGCGAGCGAGACGGCAGCAGGGTGAAGGACCTCACCTGCTGGTTTACACAATGCTCCTTTGCATTACGTAAATAATTTGATAACATTTTGATAAGTTTTATAGCCACGGCTTTATAGCCGTTTCGTTTGATAGTGATGGCCCAGTGGTCAGCGATTACTTAAAATTCAACATTCGCCCGTCGATTAATTGATTAAGATTACTTACCTAATTGATTTTACTATAGTGATTTAGATTTTAATTCATGATTTAATATCTAATTAAGTCACTTAAAACAGATTCGTCATGGGACAATTGGGCATAAGCCATCTTCATTACCGTCACTAAGAACTTTCTCCTTTTAAAATAAACTGAATAATGAAGAAACCGGAGATTCCTATTCTTATGAAATGGGTATTTCCATGTCGTCAGAAAACTGGCGAAGTCACATCTAGAAATATCAGTAATTTGGCGAGACTCGTGTCACTTTGCACGCACTGACTGCAGACATATTGGCGTTCAAAAGGTATGCCAATCATTAGCGTAACAATATAGTATATAAGTGTCAGTATATAGCTAAGAATAAAGCTTGTTCAGCGATTTAGGTTGATAAGTGTAACAAACCAAAGTGACTTATGCAATATGCATACGAGTTAAAAGGACCTATCTTGTGCGCGTTGGTGAATCATGTTCACGCAGACGTCAAACGAACTCTGCTGAACCTTTGACCGAATCCTAAGGGCCAGGTGAATTTAAACGATTCAAACAAAACCTTTTTCCTGTTATTGTTATCTTTCCAAGAAATTGGCACTTTTACGCACGCAACTAGCCCTGAAAGAGCTGCGTACGTGCAACACTACACGCTGCGCACGCGCATTGAACATTATCTTGTGCAGCTATTTTGAGCGGAATGTCAATGCTCTCTATATCACCGCAATGTGCCCACACACATTATAGTAATTCTTTTTTAAACAAAAGCATCTTGAATGAAGCGTTGTTGTTCTAGAAGGTCTATCATTTATTCATTCAACATAATCCAATTCTTAATACATTTCTATAATCACAAAGTTGCTGACGCACTGCATAAAAAGTGATAATCACCAAGAAAAAGATATTGTTATAAATGCATAATGATGACTCATGGAGAATATGACTCTAATTATAAAGCAATCAGTTTTTCTAACTTCATTTGAAACCCATGAATTATGCATTTCTTGATTTAAATGACGAAGTTCTTTACAAATTCGGTACCAGTACCAGCTTACCACTTTTGCTTCCATTAATTATAAATAGCTATATAATTCATTGTTGTAACATTCATCTCATAATGTCTAATCTTACGTAAATATAATTATTATATGACGTAACGTGTTATTTTGTACCCAGTTCTATTCCCGACGATGGCACTTTAGACCTAAATTTGCTCAGTTAAGACCGCTCTCAAGATAAGCCAACAAGTAAACAAGATTAGTGTTGATATAGATAATACTTAAATGTGTGTTTGTCGATAGGCAACTACTGACGTACGCTCTTCTTCATCAACATGCCGGTTATTGAAACAACAACGTTACGCCTTCGTGATAGGGCCTAGGTGATTGCATAAACAAAATTGGAAACATGTCGATAAGAAAACAAATTTATTATTTATACTAAGTAAAGAAATATAGAGCTTAAAGTAAAAACATAAGGTATTGTTAACCGCCGATATAATGTTGTCAAGGTAATACCTAGGTCACACCGTGTTGAAGGAAAATAGCCCGTACGGAGATGTAATTAAAATACAAGTGGAAATGTCGTAAGACCTATATTAAGAGCTGGCGACGAGGTGTCTGTTGTTTTCGATATTGGCAACGATTGATAATACGATACAGGTAGCTCATTTGATTACAGTGGGATTTAACTTTGCGTGTTTCCACGTATTCTTTAATAATATGTTTTGTTTTGGGACATCTGGGGTTCTTAGAAACGTCATTTCGAGGCGAGACTTAGATATATTGTATCTAAAGCACTTGTTTTGTCCACAGCTCAAATAATAATACAAAATTAATAGTAAACAGATGTTTACTATTAATGACAATCCAGAATTAAGCATAAAAAATACACGAACAAAAATGATAAAGAGAGAATAAGAAATCGTGATATCGCATAATCTAGAAAGATCGGCCCACGAATGCATATTACACTGTTCAAAACAAAGGAATTCACACAGTTTTATATCATTTTCATCAGCAAAAACCAGTGAATACTGAATTGATGAAATCTCAAAAAGAAAACGTCTAATTAATTCAGATTATTATTATTTATAAGCTGATTATCGTGTTTAATGAATAAACACATCAGTGACGCATTAGGACTAGTTCTAGATAATAACATAATTAATGAATAATCAAGGCCAGAACGGAAGCGACGTGAGCTATACAGCATACATATGTAGGTACTAGCAATAGGGAATGCTATTGTGGCTAAATGTTTACACATAAAATCAACTTTAATGTTTTTGGTTACTAAAATCTAAAAAAATATCGCGATCTTGATTACAATGATAAAGTTGTTTTTTAACCTTCAGTGTAGAAATATAATCCGTTAGTAACAAGTTGCGGCTAATTCACGAACCAGAGCTCGCTGGTACACGCCACACGGTAACTCGGTACCTGCAAGACTCGAGTGCATCGCGCTTGTGACGTCAAATGGCGTGATGCTTTTACTAAAAACAGAGTTATACACGACTTGACTAATAAACCACAATTCATTACGGCTTTAGCAACGCCTTTATGTGTTATACTGAGTAAAAAGCGGGCCATGAACATCGAACTATCTCGTTAGCCGTAATGCAAATCAGTTCTAAAGAAAATCATTGCTTTTGTACATTGCTGATTTCAACAGCATTGAGACAAGAACCCTTTAAAAACGCTATGGAAACAAAATTAGCTGTAATTTCAGTGAACGCTAATGTTGAGTGGTGCCGCCCCGTGCTTGATGGCGCGTAGGCAGTTCTAGATGCATGATTGAAGTAAAAAGTTGAGGAAAACTGTGTTAACATCGCGTGTTAACATCTTATTACATCTGACGATCTGAGTTTTTATTAATCGAATCCTATCTACCCAGTATATTTCCCAGTATTTTCATGCGGAAACACCAATCTCGTAGTGGAAAACTTTTGATAAAATAAAAGGAAAAACGAGAATTTATATATTTTAATTCTTTAATTATTTTTATAAAATATTCACATCGAACCTCTCCATCCATCAGTCCATCGCGAAAAGTCCCTTTACCCGTTTTCAATATTTAAAAACTGTAATAATCACTTTTCACAGTCGTCACTATCACCAATGATCAAAGGATTCTTCTCTACCAGGAACGAAGAACTATTGTATTTCTTCATCTCTTGTTCGAACAATATGTTATTGATAGCTTGCTTGATCATAGACCGCGTCCGCTCATCATGCTTACGTAGTGACACCGCGATATATTCTCCGAAACTATCACATTCATCTTTCCCTTTAACCGGTGAAGGTTTGACATACGGTTCTGTCAAGCTTCTGTCTCTCTCGCGCGTAAGAAAGTGCCTTTTAAAAGAGGGTCGCGTAGGTCGAACCGCTCTTGGCTTTCTGTAGTGCAATACTCTTTTTGGCGGCGGCTCGTCTTCTGGTTCAGTTTTTATAATTATTGCTTCCTGAATGAACTCAGTGTCCTCGTCGGAATGATCAGTGTTGCCATCGTGATCTTGATCGTTTGATTCCTCAACGTTTTCATCGACTTGTTTCTGAAATAAGAGAAAAAACTGATTATGAAGAGTTTTCATAAGACTCTTAGATACATTTGTCTTATCGTACTTGGCCTATAAAGGCCCCGAATGAGCTGGAATCGATTTCGGTTTCGGTAGAAAGCTTATAATTATTCATAATACAATATGATACATGGTTTTGGTATCCAATCGAGAAAATACTCGATAAATTGAATAAACTCAATGTTAATTGGAATGTTAAGTTTCTTACTCGCCAACATGCGATAATTTGAAGCCCAACCTTCTCTACTCTCTATAATTTGAGGTGTTTATCATACACAAACCTATTTCTTCATTTATGTAAAAATTGTTTACATAAATGAGATATGGGTAAGTTCGCAATATAGTCTTCATTCAAACGTTAATAAGTCATGTTAATGTTTGATGACATCGTGAGTATGATAGACTGAAGTCGTTCAAGCAAAAATAGACTATGGTATTCTTTTCGAAATAAAAATTTGTGAATAATTGTATTTAATTGTTAATAATAATATATAAATAATTAATATATAAGAAAATAGAATATTAAATTATTTAGCGTATACAGTAGTAGTAGTAAACAATTAATTAAGAATGAGCGCCGTCGCTCGTAACAAGTTGACGACATCTCAAGACATTTATTGCAACAATTTGATCAACATTCAACACTGACCGAGTCTGAATAGATTCCTTTGTCTGAGACCCTCGTCTCGTCTTTAAATTAAATTCTATCCCCAACATTCGTCTAATTTATGTTTTCAACGCATTTACCTCTAATTACATACAAAGCTGTTGTATGTATATTTTGTCATTCACAGTGCATATGAAGATTATATGTATTGGATATAGTACCCTTAGTAGAAAGAAAACTATACGAATTATTTAAATTCACCATTTTAAAGTTAGTCTAATTCAGGTATTGTAAATATCTAGCAACTGTTAAAATTAATCGATTTTATTAAGAAAGAATTTAATGAAAACAGTTAATTTTTATGAAATAATTAAATAATCTCAGGCTTTTAACTAACCTAAAAGATGTATGAATCAGGTAATGCACAAGAAACACTAGATAGCATTTATTTAATTTGAAAGCACACAAATTACGACATTTCGTAAAATGAACAGGAAATCCGGCCTCAGGCGACACACTACTTTTAGTAAGTCATATAGTCTGATGGAGAATATGGTAATTATAGCATGTTCAATGGCACGAAGATGGCACCAAGTTTTTTACTTTAAAACTGTTTTTATAACCTGAAAGGGGTAGTATGGCGCGAGTCAGCCTAATTAGTTGGAAAACAATTATTAAATAAAACAAAGAGAAATAAACCAATTGAGTGAGTGATTCTACCTAGTCAGTTAGTGAATATGAGTGAGTGCAGTTTCTAGGACACGCGAGCATAGTGCCAAGAAGATTATAGAACACTAGCGGTCTGTCCCAGACGCACGGCCGGATTTTTTAAATATTTTAGATTTTTTTAAAGTTAAAAAAAGTTTTAATGATTATTTTTTTATATGGGGATACCCATTTGCATAAAAATAATAGTAGTTTAAAACTTTCAACTGCTTTTCAACATTTCTAGGTATAACTTATAACAAACCCTTTAATAATAATGAACTTTATAATAATATTTGCTTCGTAAATTGATCAGAAAACTTTGTTGGGGTTGAAACAATGTAATGCAAAGTTTCTATACGAAGAGGGCTAAAAAGAGGCGTTTTTGAGATGTAAACGGTCTTATTTAAATACACGTACAGCCTATACAATGCCTAGTACACAGACAGAAATACCTGATTTTCCATTACCGAAAAATTTGTTTAATTAAGAATTTATTAGATCACCCAAAAGAATACATAAACATGTTACACAACTATATAAAAATTTCAAAAGAATCGATTTTAATTCATTTTTAATTTTATGCGTTTCCGTTATATATATGTATTTCAAGTTTAGACAAACATATTTCATCTTATCGCTCCTTTGAATTGTCAAAATCAGTTTGAGTTCTTGGGAATCGAACCTTGCTTTTGGGTTGGAAATATCAATAAATGACTGTTTCAATGAATACATTACATGAAACTCGACGGATTTCGCAGACGCCTTTCTTTTAGGACTGGACGTATTATTCTGGACATGGCTCGGCAAAAAGCTCAACACGTCATAGAGGAACCACTTGGATTTATTTCCATGGCGCACTTTTCCCTTCTCGCGTCGATGTGACGCGAAAATCGAGTTGAATTTCCTCCTCAAATCCACTATATCGCAGTTGAATATCGCTGCGATCTCTGACCACGCCTCGTACTTGGCGGTGTGTATCCTGTACAGGTCGTGTTCGGGGTCCCACAGCATAGGGCGTGCCTTAAACTCGTTCACCATTCGCAACACTTGCTCGTTCGACAAGATCAGTTCGTCTTGAAGGGGCATCGTCAATCGAACCTTAATACACGAATGTATTATACCTTCGATCACCTCGTCGAGCCGTTATCGAACAAATATTCTAATAATTACGCGAACGAAAGTAATGTATTTCGTACGTTACGTGATACGCGACACGTTCGTTTAAGCTCGCGTCGAGCGTGTACTGGCGTCCGTTGATCGGTGTGGCTCGGACGTGTTCGGTGTTCGTTCGATAAGCGACCTACGCTTTCCTCGTTCGTGTTACTTGCATCGTTTAGGATTAAATTATGTAGAATTTTATCGCTTCGCTATCTTATTCCCTTAGTAAAAAGTTAAGTGACATGTATGTACTTACAGTATAACTATATATTTACTAACCAAATGTAACCTTAAAATGTCAACATATTTGTAAATACGTTATGTACCTGACGAAAAAGCAATTTAACATAAAATTAAGAGAATAGGCCACGTCCCTACTCCGTACAATCGGTGAGCTCATCCCTTCGATCATCAAACGGTTCGGCGGCAGCTTATCGCAGATGATTACCGGCGGGGTTGGAGATTCACAAAGGGACGCATTTGTGTCGCTGAATTTACGAGGCACTTTTACGACTGCCAAATAGCTAGCTGCTTTCGGAGGGCGGTCCGGGCCTCACTGGTGCCAGTCGTCCACGGAATACGTAAAGGAATTGTTCAGGATTCTTTTGTTTCGCAAAGTAAACATATTATATATATGATACATGAGGTCAATATCAATATATATGTTATATATGTAGCGCGTACTTTTATCGAAACCGGAATATTCAATCTCTCACATCGAATGCAGTTTGTTTTTATTGTCGTTTGTCATCTTTCGTGTTTAGCTCGCGAGTAGCTCAAATACAGTAAACGAGTAAAAGGTCGCCCCTTCTCTATAAAGTATATATGCAGAATCCGCAGATAAATTCCCCATAATTTCATTGTTTAGAATATTTTTAGTAGCGCCATGTGGAAGCTTTTATGGCATCCGCCCGTAACGAGTAACGGCGTCACGACGCTTTACTGATATGGAAATTGTGTGTAAGGAAACGCGCAATAAACTTAATAAAAATTTATAATCCGAGCCTTTATGTCTACACCCGCTGAGATATTATACAAAGCACAGATGTGGGCCGGGCCAAAGTGTTATATATATACTATATCTCGTTTACTATGTATTATAGCATTTAACAGTGTATGGTAGCAATTTTGGTGTGGACAATATCACTATTCATCAAGAAATATATGTCTCACAAGGCGTCTCCCGGATATCGCCGATTCACTTTCCCATCGCTTGTACCGTTTTTGTTCCGCTTCCTTTACGGACATATGGTTAACCGCAAAAAAAAATCACACCGTTCTTGAAAAACCGGAATATTACTTTTTCTTCTCACATATGTTTTTTCAAACGAATTTGGATTCAACTTAAATATCTGAAATATATATATCAAAGAAAGCAAAATGCGCCCATAACGAACACACTGAACAATTATAATTATGTAATACTTTCATCATAACTTTTACGAAACAGAGTTTTTGTATAGATCTTCTTGATCAAGTTCTGAATATAATTGAACGCGTTTTATGCTGATACTGTATGTTCTGTTATCTGATCAATCTATTATTTAGTGACGAGATCTACATTAAGCTTATGGTGAGAATGATTTAAAGGTTGCGGTGACGTTTTCTCCAACTATGGCATAAGCATATATCTCTGAATAGAGCCATAACTTAATTAAAAAATCTCTGAAATACATTTTAAAGCTTTGTAAAATATGGTAGACGAGCACCTCAGACTGCCTGGCTATGCTAACGTTGATCCAATTATGTTAAGCCCGTCTGGGTGTAACCCATTGGCTTCCTGCGTTTTGCACTCTGCTTTACGGCTTCTGGCGATTCACTACATAGTAAAGTTCATAACATTTAAGAGAACAATTCATAAAAAAGTATTTTCATCCTCGGTTTATTGCAGCGCCTCAAAACAACGAACATAAATTTCAAGGTAAAATATCTTCCTTAACTTCCTTTCACTTTATATTTTTCCTTCTTTTATCAATTTTCTTTATAAAATAATAGGATTTTGACTTGACTTGACTGCTCTTGAAGTTTCAAATAATTGGAGAAGATATAATATATATAATATACTCGAAACTTAAGAAGACTTGTGGGCTGAAAGCTGAAATGGTAGAACTATGTCTATGAAACTCATTGCGAAATATTGTATTGCTATTTTAGTCATTATTTATAATATCAATTGCCTGCTTATATAATTATTTAGAATTAACAGACGACTATTATCTTACAAAAATGTTAAAACGTCCGTCGGGTTGTTGTGTGATCACGAACAAGTTTACAAACATCTACATCCGTTCGCCCAACACACCTCCGCAACAATGTTTCCTTCAATCTCTCAATATATACCATTTAATTTCCATATTTACCTGTTTTATGCCTGTATTATTTTATATTTATAATAAATATTATTGTATTATATATGAGTAGGTACTATGGCAAAAAAGTGACTTAATTGTTTTAAAACTGTCTGTAGATGTACATTTTACGGTCTATACTATATAGGTTGTATTTTTCTAAAAACTCAAAAATAAATAAAATATTAATTGTAATTTGTGTGTGTAAAAGGTTTCAGAAAGGTGGCGATGAACTCGTGTTTTGTCGTAAATACACGTGTTCGTTATTAATTAGTTAAAAACAATGTCGTTAGCGTCTGTCACGTTGATTAATTGTACGTATTAAGATTGTGGGGTCGGAAAGATATGGAACGCAGTTTTACCCTTTTCGTTGGTCAAAGCAACTATACAACTTTCAACACCTATATGATATGCAAACACAATAATTTTTCCTCGGAAATAAAAGTCAGGACTTACTGTCCGTTAATCTAATATTACTTTTTATTCTCGTACAAGTGACGATATAACTGCCATTTCCTGATAACGTAATGGCTCGAAGGAGCATGATGCAAGTCTGCGAAGCGTGTGCTATGAATGGGTTGCTAGCTGATGCAATAGTATGCGCGTTCTGATCAATCGCTCTGACTGTGTATATACTATATACGTATATGTAGCGAACACATAGATAGATGCAAGACACCACTTGTCTTTTCAAATATCTGTAATCTATTTCAGTGCGTATACTATCATTTCAGTGTGAACGTATTTGACTAAATGTCAGTTTAGTGAACGTTACTTACTTTAAAAAAACCCCAATCGAATCCCCCATTCCTGATGGGAGACAGAATGAACTGCATCTATTTGTAAACTGTTTAAATTCGCGTGATTTATCTATGGCTATTATTATGTTATGTAAAGGATTTATACTCGTATCAATATCATACACTTTACGGGGAATGCAAGTGCGGTAGGAAATGATGTTAGGAAGTGCTGAATAAGTCAATACAGAGACTACCGGTCACTGGCAACGATTGCCTTTCACACAACACATCCGCAAATTAAATATCTACCTCATCCATGGAATTGCAATTCATACATTTGTCGTTTCTTTGTAATATATATTCCTTAATAGTTAAACACATTTTTAGATACAATCTAAAATTTCTTCGACATACCTTTCGGTTGAAGCTTAGAAACAACAAAATACGAACAAAACATGCCCAATCGGAAGGTCTAAAACCGTTTAAAGAAAACATGACTTTATTAGAAACTCGTAAAGAATGTATTCCCGTAAAAGAGAATTAACGCAAGGTGTAATTTCCATAACCGACGATATGAAGATGAGAATTTATGGAGATACAAGCAAAAGGCGGTTCTCTCGACCCCTGACGCAGAGTACTATCATCGGTAGGGTCATTTTCTAACATTTGGCAGTTTATTGTATTAAAAAGTTAATTATATTTTTATCCCAAATAAAAATAAGAAAACACTTTCGTCGCAACAAAGCAATTTCCCTCTGACGTCACGCCTGACCTACTTTTCAATAAATAAAGATATTCATTTATATCTGAACGTTATTACGAGCTAAATTATTGGACAGTCAGTTTCAGTGAGAAGGCACGCCCACTCAATTTCGGTAACAAATAATATGTTGGCTAACTGGGGGAATAAACTTTTTTCTTGGTGAACATTAAATTAAAATGTTTTTCAATTTCTTGGGAAAGCAAATCGAAATCTTCGAGTCCAACTACCGATGTAACGTATTGTAACAGTAAAGTCTTTGTCTATTGTTCTCGAATATCTAAGTCTGATATTTCATACGTTTTCATTAAGATTACGGTGTGGTCCAAACTTGTACATTCACTTGAATAATATGTATGTATATTGTCTATAGAAATATGATTTGAACTATAAGTTACCACATCACATACTTGCAATGACTAACGGAAAAATGTCACTCTACCTTAAAGATAATAAGTAAATTCTTCTTTATAAGAACCGAAGACCCTTCTATGCCGCCGCCCTAATGAGTATTATGTCTTTTATGCATTTATTTCCTTTTGCGCGTCTCCTAATATAGATTGCACGTGCATTCTAATTTGTATTGGATCTAACGATGAAGCTTTGAAGATCGCTATTGTCTTTTGTCGCAAAACCATTAGCTATGGAATATATGTTGTAAGCTGTGTGACCTACATTTTAAGCTAATCGGCGTGCTTCATATTGACACAGTCACAAATAGAATGATAGCTTCCTCCAGGGAGCACCTTGAACTGGTTCGCCAATGACCTTCCTGCCAATTGAAGACGCACAAACAAACCGCGGAATCAACACGGTGCTGACATGAAGAGAATCTGTATTTATCTGCAATTTCAATTATAAAGATACTTTGTAATAAAAGTGTCGCATCGTAATTAAAGACATTTTCATTGTATAAGGATGTGAATTCCACGCCAGTATTTTCGTAGAGACTTTTAGAAGAATACAGCTCGTTGTTTCCTTTCACTTTTGGAGCCTAATAAACGTATTTGAGGTCGAAAAGTTTTATAACTCAGGTCGGGAAATAACGTGGTCCGCACCGCGGGGCGTAGCTTGACTACAGTATTTTATAACCCGATGCGTGCTCTATTATTAGGGACCACGGCACTGGGGTGGACACGCCGGCTTAGCGACGCGGATAAACTTTCAACTATTCTTTCAACCTTGAGTTACGACATTTGTTTTGAGATTATTAGTGGTGTCCCGCTGCGGCCGAAACGCGCCTCATTTGGACTCGCGTTGCTCATAATACTTAACGAAATTTCAAATAAATATCGAAGTTTTGCCATTTATGTAGTTTTATAAGCATTCGGAATTTTTAACTTTATTGATAACCACTATTTGAACTCGAAAGTGTTAGGTAGCATTAAGTATTACAAAAGTTATTCGTGTTTCAAAAATGACTTTCAGTGTGATTTCATTGTGGTCACAGCAATATTACGAATGGCACACAATTTGAAGTTTTTGTTCCCGTATCAAGATCTAGCAACTTATAATTATGTAATGAGCACGTAATCGTCTACTCCAATTGACTTTTCACTGTTTTCCGAGCGTTTCTTAATATTAGGTATTAAGGTGGCGTGGTTTCCGCAACTTATTTGTTACTCATTTTGTAGCGACTAGTTTTATTTAGTCTCCTACGGCTATCAACCAACTATGTATTTTAGAACACAAAACATTATTGGGGAATGATTTTGTATATGGCTCTGCATTCTACAGTTCTCTAAAAATAATAAACATTCAGAAAATTGTAGTACAGTGGAAGTATTCGTACACGAAATACCTATATTATGTTTCACATAACATATTTTTTATCGAGAATCCATCCTAAACAACAAACTGGAAAAAAGGTCGATCGAGTAAAGCCGCAGGCAATGACTTTAGTTCATAGTTATAATGGTAGCGACGAGGTGTCGCCAGACCACTTAGTCCACTGCGAAAACAATTCCGGGATATCGCAACGAGAAAAGCTGTTGAGAGACAAGAGATCGGTGGTATCTTTTGTTATGAACGGAGCTCTTTGCTGCCAATTAACTAGCGACGCTCTACGGGGTCATGTAATCTTATATTCCAGTATTGTTCGAAAGGGGAAAACCAGCATTAATAAAAGAAAGTTACATATAATATAGGACATAGTGTTTTCTTTGTGGCGAGTGACACGTGTAATGGAGCTAATGCGAGGGTTACGAGTGCTCGTCACGGCGGCTTAGCTGACGACCCATTGTTCCGATATTGCAATAACAATTATAATTATATCTCTTTGCTTTGCTATTGTTGCTTGCCTGACTATGGCCGTGACGTTGCCTCAACTATTAAAATATTATGTATCTCATAGAGCTTTCGTCGTTCAAACCGTACAGATGGTCCCACTGCACTTTTTCTTGTACGACTACTTCACATACTAAGCCTCTATAACAATTGAACTTATTTTCATATTTAGTTGAATACACATGATAAACGGCTCTGTGTGTGACCATTTGTAATTGAATTTCAAGTCGTTCCAACTGTATGAAAGGGAATTAACTTTTTATAATGTAAAACTTGAGCATCACCTTTTATTTGTCATTAAAATCCAGTTTCAACACTGCACTAGAGGGGTTAGCCTCTGCTAAACAAAGGTTTACCCTCTCGCAACCCGCGTGAGGACCGCGCTCTTTGGAACCAGCGCTAATATTTGAGATGAAAGGTGGGGCCGGGTCATTGTTACTGTCACCTATTATATGTGTAACTTGAGAAAATATTGACATGAAGTAATTGCATGTTATTACAGGCATTTGAATAGCTCTCACATTCGTAACATCATTCTGATAAACTGTACGCCACACGCAGAGAGTAGCGGTTATTAGATATGTATTTTATTTTTAGATTGTATGGAATCTACTATTAAGGATCTATTTAGCATGGATTCTTTAATATTGCTTGTAAATGATCAATCTATAAAAAAATAAATGTGTAACGCTGAGAAGTTGTATAATTCCGACTGCTTTTAGTACGTTTATATCTAAAATCCTCACATAAAAATAATCCAACAGTTTACGAGCATAAACTAAGAAGGAACAAAGCAAGTTTGCAACAAAACATTCACACAATAAAACAAATTAATGTTACGTCATAAAAATGATACCTTTTGAGGTATCGAGGGGCACAAAAGAGCCCGCTGAAAACGGCCATTCTTCGTGAAGTAATAAAATGAAAGCTATAGTTAACACAGTTTAATCCGGGTCCCTTCGACCCGGGCCCCGTATTAACATACGTAACTCATTCTGGCCGTAACATTCTTTTCGGCTGTCGTAAAACTGCGGTTTCAGTGAATGTGGGGTTTGGGGCGGGGAACTGGGGACGGTTCGGGGGACACTTTCCTCGATAAATATGTTCACTTGTGTTATTGCGTTTATTTAATTTTAGCACCGCTTCTGTAACATATTTATGATATTGCGAGAGAAATATTTTCCCTGTGTTATGTTGTTATTGTGCTCGCATTCGACATTGTTCGATTAGGTAAAACCTGGGTATACGCTTTCCCTGTCTACCTACACTTTACAACTCTATCCCACTATCGATATAAGCGGAACCCGTCGACTCGGTGACGAGGCAAGCTTTTTAAGTTCATAAAAAGTAATTGGAGAGTAACAGCATTAGAGGCACTTTGACCTGTCGAGATGGAACCATTTGCATCTGGAACGCTTCATGTTTCGTCCACTTATCTACTAATATATTCAAAAGATACTCTTTCTGAAGCTCGAGCCGTCGAGATGGACTTCGAATTAGAATTTATCACCTCATTAATTTTAATAGCAGCGCATTATTTTGTTTGTACACAGCCACATTTTAAGATTCCGAAATAGGCAACTCCGCCATTACTTAATATTAAAAACAAAGGAATATAAACGGCGTTAGGTATAAATTGGGAAAACTGCCATTAAACTCGGGTAATTAAGCTCGGGGCAAAGTTTTAAAAAGCTTCTTTAAATTAAATAGCTCTTAACAAGATTTGCATAATTGAACGAAAACCAACCGCGACCACATTTACGAGTTTCGCGTAAAGAGAATATTTTGCGCCATTCGCCATTCGCCTGAATTGCGAATTGAAATATTCTAGCTTTATCATAATATGTTTTATCTGAATTCGTATTACGGGACAAAATAAAAGGCTAACTCGGTTTACTTCCATATTTTTCTGTAGTATATCAATGGGTTCGTACACCTACTTAAGAATGTCAATTAATAAAAAGTCATATTGAGTGACGCAATTATCTTTAATGAAATGTTATACACTTTATACATTTAAAAAAATTCCAAATCCCTTAAAAATTGAAAACCTACCGCAGCGATTCCTGCGTCATCTTCAAATTTATGGCCTAAAGATGTTCGTTCTTTAAACCGGTAAAAATCACTAAGAGATCCGTTGAATATGAGGGATGTTTCATCATTAGAGAATCGCCTAAAATTTCTTCGGTGTTAGAGATGAAGGCCTCTTTCAAGTCATGGACTGTTTTTTCGTTTGCGGGTCATATTCGAGCAGCCACGTCTCCCATATAGTCAGAAATCGAGCCACAAATCGGTCAAGATCTTGTTGTAGCAAACATCTTTGAGAAATTGTCAGTCTCGTTTGCTTCTGCGCCTTACAAAGCTTTCTGACAGCGATAGACACTTCCTATAGAAATATTTATTTCACTTGCTATATAAGACAACTTTTTTTACTCATTAGGTCAGTCGCTATCGATGTTGGGGTTCCCGCCCGTTCTCCCTCGCTTGAACTCTGCACAAACTCAAACTCTAAATAACTTTATTCATAAAGGTACCAAGTACCACCAAGTACCTACACTTGAACGTCAACAGAAAATATGTTAAATTGATTCTAAATTTACATTTACTACGACTAGTAGCAAGTTAAGAAGAACTGGCTAGAAACTCTCCGCCACCGCTCCTTTTAATCACCAAGTTTTGAGTCGTACAAATTGTTTGTTAGGCAGAGCAGCCATAAATATCTGAACTGGAGCAAATCAATCCCAAGGATTAGGATCATTTAATTATTCGTCAAAATCATAAAAAGCTTTTTGATTAATTTACGTTTAACGAGAGCTTTGAATTTATTTAGTGATAATTCTCTAATTTCGCTTAGGAGTTTGTTATAAAAACGAATACAATATCCATACAAGGAGTGGTTTATCTTCTGGAGTCTGGTTGGTCGTACGCTTAGATTAGTTCTGTTTCGAGAATTATACTGGTGATAGCCCCCATTTGTTTTAAAATCGTTTATAGTTTTTTGTACATATTGTTGTATGTTCTTGTATCTTGTTAGATTCAAGAATATATTGACCAGATTGGATTGAACCTCTGCGGCAGCACCCCACAGTAGAATACCGTACGACATAACGCTGTGAAAGTAGCTATGATACACAATTTTAGCCGTGTCCTTATCAGTAAACTTTCGGATTTTCTTTGCTGCATATGCGGCATAGCTCAGCCTATTCGAAAAAGTCTTTATGTGTGGGCCCCACTGGAGTTTACTATCTATTATTATACCTAAGAATACAGTAATAATAATGTTATAAAGTACTAATGTTGCTTTTAAGTCTTGATATACCAGGTCCGTACAAAATTAAACTTAACATTTTAAGCCTATTTTTAAGAACACGATCCGCAAGAAAATGTTTTTTTTTAAATACAAAAGAAAATTGATAGATTTTTTAATATTATTGTATTTTATGACTGGTATGTTCTAATTCTATGCTTGCTGTATTTATTTACAATTTCTCAGAAGAATTTATCGCATTATCACTATTTATTGACCACCACTCGAAGGAAAGTATGCTTGTACTTAACAAGACCTATTAAATATAGGTACGTAGTATAGGAGATCATTTTTTCATTGGAAAATGTATAGCAACAGAATAAGTTATCTAATACAACTTCCACAAAATAAATCTTATAATTAGAGTTCGCAAATCTCAGTCCCGCCCTTAATTTTTGCCTTGGCAGCTTCCATTAATAGGTTCCTCCCGCTAATAACCAGCGATTCCTGGGGCCGTACATGTTAATACGCTCATTCCCTCTGATGGCTGCCTCGTTTATCAGCTAAATTAAGATATTTATAACACTGTAACGTTCACATTTGCAGCCTTTATACCTTGCCTACTGGGATCTTACGAAAATTACGATCATATTGTTGCTTGGGACACTTCTAAAATGCTCAGATTCCATCTTGTATCCTGTAAATTTCCTATTCTAAATCTCGTTTCTGGATAAAATATTCTATACACTCGTTGTGAATCTTCGTAGGTTATATGATAAAAACCTTTTCTGTTTGTTTTCAGAACGAATAACAAACAAAGACATTCCCTTTTCTAATGTAATTGCATGGATCCTTCAATTATTCTAAAATTATTTCATAACCACTTAACCGTACATATAAATCTCCGATCATATACGAATATTAATTACACAGTATTTTAGGGGTGAAATCTTCCCCCGGGAATATCCCAGTTACGCACTCCGATCGCAAGATTCGCCTAGCAACCGCTCCACCCTCGTCGGGATGTCCTTCAGGACAATTTACCCGAAAAGCATATTTATGCCTCTTGTGATAAGGCCTACTATTCTGGCAGTTGAAAAATATTAAACGCTTTTCGACATTACACCTTATTTGATTATATTACAGTTTATACTCATATGCAGCATTGCGATGTGCAATTTAGTAAACCAATTTAAGCTTTCCACTAATATCGAAAACGGATCTTACTGCGCACTATTAAGATACACTTTCAATAGACGCGATATCGAGTGCATCTCCCAGGTACGAGGGCTGAACGTAAAATTTATGCCTGTTTTTGTCGACTTGACAAAAAATGGGTTAAGTGTTTGTAGTTGTTTTTATTTTGCGTTAACACGTGTAACGGGGGCTTTGTTTAGACTGAGCATAGAACCAAGAATTTCGTGAATGCCTACGCATATATGCTAGCCAACTATGTATGTACCTACTAACGACGAAACATTTCAGCTTATACAAAAGAAATAACTTTTCTTTTCTTTCCAGCGGGGGCCAAATATTTCTCGGGAGGGGGGATGGGCACCGGGAATTTCTCTCACAGCAAGAAAGTCGAGTACCTTAAGGCGAACCTATTGCATCACTTCACGCCGATTTTGTCAGAGACAGTGGTATTGCCCCGGTCATGCCTTCCTATTTGGCTGAAGCCCAAAGCCATAGATCCACCAACAGTCTTACTAGGTAGGGGTTGACTGATAGCGCTGGTGAAATGAACCAAGTAATTTTTCAACATTCATAGTAATATTATTCGTATAAATCATCATTATTGACATGGTCCGGCGATCCCTCGCATCTCCTGAAGATGCTTGGTTCGAATTAAGAAGTGTTTTGTTTAGTCCAGATGGGTCGATGATGTCTGGCTGATAAGAAATAATTTTGGAGAAGAAACCCATTTTATAGACACTCCTGACAAGGTATTGAATATTGTTACGCAGTACCAAACTCTTGTATGTATTTAGAAAAGCTTAGTTTGGCGAAGTCGAACTGACGATCAAACAGGGCCTACGCAGTTGCTCTTCTATTAAATAAAAAGTAGCCGGCTGGCAATATGGTAGCTTGTCATGCTATCAAATTACCTATACTAACTATGTATTTTCATAAAATTTAAATACATACTATAATATATTTTATGTATTATTGATTTAGGTATACTTTGACTGGGTCGCACAATTCACTCTATATATAACGTAGTTTATTACATAATTATGTTCTATTAGGTATTTAAAAGCGTTATAATACCTAATGTGACTCCTTTGTTTGATAAATTCTTGCGTGGTAATTATTACATTATTAATTATTATAGCTAGCGGTACCTACATTGCAAAATCTAGTCTCATAGTTAGGAAAAGTGAAAATTGAATGTCGTAAAACTTTAATGGCGAATAAAGCTAAAGTGAATTGCGTAAGACTTGCAAGCTTTTACTACTTCAGAGGCGACGCCTGATCTTATCAGCCTGTCGTAGAAAGTGTGATGTATGTATGTATGTCTGTATGTCTGTATGTAAGTGGTCTATTCCATTCTTCAATCCTTGCGTCGTCGTACCTTCAGGTCATATATGCATAGACAAAGTGATGAGGCATATTATCAGGTGAATATTAAATATTTTAGATGAAAATTTAAAAAATATGTGAGCAAGTTCACGTAACGAATTGATATTTTAGTCCTGAGGCCTGCGCTTCCTTTCAAATCCCTTTCGAAAGGGGCTAAATAATGACGTAATACATGAACACCCTTGCTCAGGAAATCGAATTTTTTATGTACCCTATGCCTAAAGTAGTAAAGGCGAATTTCGAACGACGAAATATGAATGATAGATGATGAAATCACTAGTGATTATAGCCAAAAAGCTGTGCGTATACTTTTTGGGAATTCTGTTTATGAGTTAGTGATTTGGATAAATTATTTAAACGGCTGCAACATTTATTTCATTAAATTGTAGTAATAAAAATAGTGTTGCTTTGTTGAAAGTTGGTTCCAAGCAATGTGTATTCAAATGTTAACTTAAACAATTAATGTCTATAAATAGCGATGCCGTCTGAATCTCGATGCAATTCATTTAGATGAACAGATAATACATTTATTGTGATACCAGAACCTGCCTTTTCACGATTCAGCAATTCCAATGTAGGAAATTATATTAATTAGATCATACCTATTTGTATTGATGATGTCGGCTTTATTACTGTTTAACTGCTTTTTTATTTTAACCTTTATTACTTTTCGAAATAAAAATGTGAATTGTACATTTTTTTGCGATATAAAAACGAGTTTGAATAAATCTGTAGAAATATTAACTTTATGTATGGATTACAACTGGTACTTGCGTGGGTACAACTTGTTTTGTATTTTTAGTAAAAAACACTTTGTTTATTTTATTTTATTCCGGTAGCCAACGGCTTTTACAAAAATTACAAAACAATATGTATAATAATTAACAAGGAATTGCCGTGAACGGCCAACCCTAGTAATATATAAAATACTTATAAATATTGATGTGTCTGTTCGTGCTTGTGTATCCTAATATATTATTCTGTATATTATTTATTTAGGACGCTTTTGTTTAATTAAAAATTGAGAAAATAAATCTACTAGGCCCAAATTCTATGTAAATTAATAATATATGGGTGCGTTACGAGAAACATTACTTTTATTTGTGTTAACCGAGAAAAGAGTAGAAGAGCACGTCTTGTGCTCAGTCTGGGGCCTGGAGATATCTTGACTTGAGATGAGGATAGGAGTTTATATTTTTTACGCTTCTCCTGGTAACACGACCCATCCGTTCTTTTGAAAGATTTATATTTGTGTCGGATTTATATTTATCATAAAATGGAATTTGTGTAACACACATGTTTTATTTCTTTACAAAGCTTTATTGAAGTACAAACAAATAAATGAACATGTTTTAAAATAATGAAAGTTTTACGTGGAGAACGTAACCTGCTGGAACTTCGCATAGAGATTTGTATCCAAGATACTGTTGAGTAGGAACCGACCAACAATAGAGCAACGAATTTTTGATTCGATAACAAACAACTCTGTCTAACATCAATCAATCAAATCGGTCACTTTGACATTGAATAGAACGAAAGAGGGCTTTTGATAAATTCCTTTCTGATCAACATTTAACTCGCAACTGAAGTCGACAAGAAACTTCATTTACTATTCCCGTTTCTACCCCATCATTAAGTTGTGTTTATCAAATTGGGGAGATCACTTTAGGCGAAACGGGCATTATCTGTGGGAGTTGAACCCTTTCTGAACATTAGTAATATTTATACGACCCAGTCGTGCGCGTTCATTATGGCGCTTTAGATATCGTACACCTTCGGACAGAGTGGCGGCTGCGTTAAGCTTATCATTCATTATAGGCACAGCTTTCGTTCTATGAGAAAAGAGGGAGACACAAATAAGATAGAATTTACTAATACAGTACCATAACGTGCATATTTACGGGTTATACCAAATAAGTGTATTTGGAAGTAAGCTTTCTGGATTTCTGTCGACAAAGATCGAATTTACAATATCAGTGGCACCAAATTTGAGAAAATAGAAGAGAAATTAAGACGCTATGTTTTCGATGCGCCTACGCAGGTTCAATAACGTACTCTGTGCGGCTGTACTATGGCGCAGGCTCACGTTTCTCGGGTCGGTGGGCGTTTCTTTCCGATTGTACGAGTTTTTTGTGAGCTTCGTGGTTTTATTGTGATCTCTGCCTCACAATTACAACAGGTAGCTTACATGCTTATAATTGAATACATTCGATGCAGGTTGTTTGTCACTTCGAGTGTGCAGGTTCCTTTTCCAATAGGGAAACACCAAATCCGATAATACTCAACGTACACTTGAGCAACAAATAACCGTTCTTACTAGTTAATACTCTGCACTTAGTCTCCATTCACAATCAAAATTTTGAATGTAGCAACATAGTTAATTGTCCAACAGATTTAGCGTACCCTTTTCACCCAGATTTAGTGAACCCGTTACCTAATCCTGGATATGAAAAGAGAAGACGCATCACGACAGGCCGCTAAGAAAACTCTTTCGGTCCCCCAGCATTAATATTTTCCTTTTTCTTTTATATTTAAAACTAGATAATCAGGTGAACTTCATGTCACTTACATATATTTGTGTCAAAACTTAATACAACATTTATAAAACAGGCCAAAGAAATCGGACCTCATGAAACACAAATTTCTGAAGGCATTTATAAATATGACAACCAAGAGACCATTTTTTATTTCTAAAAAGACAGAATACATCAAATAACTTTCTGATAGGAACAGATTTTGAAAATTCAATTGCCTTGCATTTTTCTTTATTATTATTCAGGTTTGCCACCCTTTAAACCTTACCTAAACTTTCACAAATATTTCAAGATTAGCCACATCGGTCTAGCCAAACGAACAGCAATTAATTTATATATAATATATATATATAAGATATAGTCTAATGTTAAACAACAAAGGTTTATTATGTTGAAAGAAGTTTAAGTCGCCTCTTTGTCTGGAAAACACAATATCTCCGTGAGGGCTGAGGCCTTAAAGGTTATTTCAGAGCCGAGACTTGGTACCGTAGTAGTCTTACGGAAAATCAGCTATTTACCTGTTTAAACGTTTAACTTTTATATCACAGTCACCGAGACCTAAAACACGACTGAAAATAGTCATTTATTGATGCTTTGGCATTTTCTATTTATTATGTCTACCCTTACGAAAACTTAGCATGTAATTGCTTCTTTATTCTATATCTGAAATCCTTTCGTTTATTGAAAAGGTTTCTCCAACAACATTTATTTGTTGTTGTTGAATAACTTTTTCAATTAACAAAAGGAGGAACGTGAAACTTCCTTCACGTAACTCCTAGTGCCTTCGTCACAATAATTGAACAGATTCACTGCACAGTAGGCGTGTGTATGTACGTGGAGGGCCTCACTATAGAGTGTTCAGTGTATCTAAAAGTTGTCGACGGGCTTGGCTGCTGCGTAGATAGTTCCAGTAGCAAATGAGAACAAAAGCCGAAAAGTTCGGGATCTCTCGGCTGCGCTCGGCTCGATTCGGCACCGCGCAGCTCGCAGCTGACGGCAATTGTTGCTATGTGCATTTACACACGAGCTAAGCGGACATAACATAAAGTGAAAGCCGCTGCATAAAGAGAATTCGATTTTCTAAGAATAAGTAGTAGCTTTTATAAAACCACACATGTTGTAATGTACTTTGTCCGTGCCTTTAGTTAATACAACAAGAATTTGGTACTTATTATATGAAATCTTATAGTGCTAACTTTGAGTATAATTTAGTTTAATGTAATTACGTAATATTACCTATTACAATCCCTCCTACATATAATGATTGTGTGTCATTTTGAAAGCTATGATTTCTTCTAGAATCAGAAAGTGTCTGTAAAAGTCGTGTGTAATTGAGAGCCTACGTGACCGGCTAACGCACACTCGCACAATTTTGCCATCCGTTCACGGACACTGCACTAACACAAGCGCAGCGGTGGTTAACTTCCACCGCGACTCGAAACGACGTAAGCGGCGTCGACCTTCACAAAGAAAATCCCACATCCGTCGCCCTTATTGCCATCGTATAGAGTATGTTTTAAAATTTAATTACAAAAGGTGTCTAGTTCGTTTCGTCCCTGCGTCGGTTCAGTGGAGTGCATTTATGGCATCGGTCTCCCGTTGCCAACCTTTTTGCATTAATTATTTTTTTATAGAGAACGTTGATGAGACGATTTGTGACGTTTTTCTAATTGGCTTAGAAATTGTTTGTTTATTCAAATTTCTGTTACTTTTTCTGTGGCAATAATGCCGAGTGCGAGAGTGTCGAGATAAAAAGTGAATTTTATGATAGCTTTGACTTACTTAAATGAATGGTGTTCGATATAAACCCGTTTTTAATACGTGCATATCGTATTTGTTTGTACACAAAAGGTGTCACGTGATATCCTATTCTGGACCCATTAAAACTGATTTTTGTTTCTAAAACAGATTTTCATCAAAATTATTATCAATTAAAATTTTAAATTACGATGTTAAATACAAACTGTCAACGCTAAATATCATAATTACCTTGACTATCGTTCGTGAACGCTAGCCTAGAACAAAAAGGCTACGAGCAGAGCGACCCAGAAAAAGGTTGATGATACCTGTAACCGCTTGGCAACATGACGCCTGTACGAGTTACAACCTTAACGTCAGCACATAAGGTTCAATTTAAGTCGGAGCTTGTTTGCTATTGATCGAGCAGTTTTTACTAACCTGTACAAATACACAGTGTGTTATGGCTTTAGATTCAGTTTTGGAAAAAGTCAGGTCTGTTAGGCAACAGGCCAGCCTAAACAAGGAGTTTCTCGAACTTTCTTCGAGGCCCGAGACCTACCGGCTTTTGTTGCAATTAGCGGATCGGTTAGGTTCGGCGAGGTCTTTTGTAACGTAATGCTGAACTGAACTAAGTATCAGTTAATAACTTAGTTTGATCATAGCCCCGTAGCACACTGACGGTACAAAATAAATTAGGTTCACCGATGACTCAGTTTTGGGTATACAAACCGTAAAAAACGACAAACGAGGGTGGAGAAACAAAAGGCATTGCGCAGACACACGTTTTTATATGATTACTTTTCTTAAAAGCCTCATAGATCAGCTTTGCTTTCCAAACCGTTTTTATACCACCCTGGTGCGAACCCAGTAACCCGAGCGTGGCCAAGTTTGAGGTAAAAAATACGAAGGGCTTTGTAAACCAACTTCTATTGGCATTTATATCAGTTGAGGTGTTAAATTATCACGAGGTAAGAACAAAAGCAGTGAGCGTGTTGGCCTAGTGGCTTCAGCGTGCGACTCTCATCCCTGAGGTCGTAAGTTCGATCCCCGGCTGTGCACCAATGGACTTTCTTTCTATGTGCGCCTTTAAGAATCGCTCGGACGGTGAAGGAAAACATCGTGAGGAAACCGACATGTCTTAGACCCAAAAAGTCGACGGCGTGTGTCAGGCACAGGAGGCTGATCACCTACAGTGTAAAACGATCATGAAACAGATTCAGAATTTATTTTATTTAATAACGAAAACGGGAGGTTGAAACGCTTAGAAGCTCCTAATAGTGTTCAACCCTTTTGCCTTATTACAATTCATAATCGAATACACAAATCAATTCAGAAAACTCAATAGTTATTATTGAATAAAAAATCTCGAAGATTTCGATCCCCTTTTGATAATAACCTATTTGAAAAGCCCGAGGGTGACAGGTTTGTAGGGACGCCGCCGCCTAACCAGGTTCCGTACTAACATGAAGTATGAAATATTTCTTCATATAGGTATATAAAACGTACGGAAATTGGCACGAATATTAAGATTGTCGTTGATCCAGTACAAGTATGTTAGGTAATTTCTATTATATCCATTTTCCACACAAAGAATTACACTTTCGTATTTTATTATTCGTGCAGGACCCTAAATCTATTGAATAGGTCTTGTAACTCAGTCACGCGTAGTTTTTGTCCGGCCGGGGGGCGCTCGTTCGATTCCCCACACGTACACATTACGAAACTATGAATACATTCAACTATTTATAGTAAACATGTGTGCTTTTGGATTCGGATTGCCTTGCACGTACAAAGTGACAAGACAGAAATGTTCTCCTTTTATTGCTCTAACTACTACTAGTCAATTATTTTCCGACAATTGCAGGATGAAGAAGACAGAAGCTACTACAAGTTCTTTAGAAAAGAATAGCTATACGTATAATAATGTGGTACGTTATTTTTCTATTTTTAACGCGAGTCCCTTATACGTGAAACGCTTCTGTATGGCCATCTGCCAAGTTGCCAAGTGAGATCAGCTGTTTGCCTCTCCACCCTCGTGACACATATTAACATAATACACACATGACAAAAGTTCACAACGGTTACTTTAGTTCTATAATTGACTTAGTACTTAAGACTTAATTACGTGGAAATGGCAGTTAAGAAGGCATCATTACTGTTGTCAAGGGAAATTACATACCGAAGCATGAACTCTAATGAAAACGCAATCTCAAATTATTATCATAGACCTCAAATCTTCGTTCGATCTTTCAATCAATACTATTTGTTCGTAGTTACAGTAGTTTCTTATGTTAGTACCTACCGTGATAGTTGTAAAAATAAAAGCAACACGTCATCATCAGGGAAAGTAAACAGTAAACCACAATGTAATAAAATGATCGTGTCTCCTTTTATTCTCCAATTTGTCTGCGTAAATCAGGGCTTTGCGTGCTCAGGGTCCTATGCAAGGGGCTCCACTAGGCGCAGTTTTATAGCCGCTGCCCGACCTTTAAGGACCCGGTCATCGACGGGGCTCGCCCAGCTTGTTTAACGACTTTCTTTGATTGAATCTTGTTTACGTTTTCGTTTTATTGCAGCAACAAAGGCGTACGATAAAAAATACGATAATATAAGAAATTCTATGAATCTCAAAGCTATCTTTGTTTTGTATCCGAAAAATAGGAGTTAGTTCGAAGACCGAAGTACTCTTAATCAAAAATATCGGTACTGCCTTTATTAGGGAAATTTGATTTGATTGATTTCATAATCTAGTATTTAGGTCGATTTAGACACGTTTTAAAAAGACGAAGTTTAAAAAAGTTTCAGAACAACACACAGAAGGTGCAAAATTCACATAATCGCTTATCAGACGAGAGCAGCTCCCCAGATGTAATATATAAAAATAATATGCACATGTATTACATCATAAACGTCGAAATTGGCAATCTAACTACAATCAATCCGCGTCCCCGATCCGCAGCGATTGCTTCAACTTCACGGGACATTTGACACTCAAATATGTTGCCATCTGACGGGAGATGATGTTCTATGACGCGAGGGGAACGTTTTACGACCGACATTTTACTAAACCTCGTCTAATACGCCGCGATTTAAAAAAGGTTTATTTACATAAAAGTCTACGTTGATCTTAGAGAATATGCTGTATCATATCTCTCCAAAACAAAGGAAAGGAATCAAGAAGCAGTGAACTATTCGTGCCGTGGTTTAATTACCAATGTTCGTGAATTCAGAATATTCAGGAAGTGTTGGCAGCGCACAGAATTTACATTGATAACGATAAAAAGACGATAAGACCCGCACTGCTGATGGCAACCCTCGGAAGATGCTCTCAAAACACTCTTCGCCAAAGCAACTTGCCGTCGGAGTGTTTCCCATGGGCTCTAAGTGAGGGCTTTAGAGGTGCGTTTGCCTCGGAGGGTATAAAAAGACTTTGGAGGCAGCGTAGTCTTCGCCACGCAATCTTACGCTCAATGTCATTTTATCGTCATAATGGAGATTGAGTGTGAAAGAGAGGTACAGAGCGGGACAGCTGCCGGTGAAATCATGAAGTTTCCAAAGGCTGTATGAGTATGTATGAAGTGCGTTCGTGTATAGTAAATTTATGTGTTTTATTAAGTTTTTCATAAGCGCCTGTTACGAGCGCTTTTTATGGTTACGTCGCGCAAACTTGCGATATTTTTGCATTTTTATACGTACTTTATATCGTATGCAAAAAGAAAACTTATTTTATAGTCAGCCTATATGCAACCGACGAATATTATTTATAAGTGGTAAAAAAATTAAACCAGCTTCCAGGAAACAGCAACTATTCGTCTAGATGTGTATGTGCTGAACGTAAAATAAACCAGTGTGACAAAACACGTTCTAAAACGTAATACCTACTTAGTAAAACGAAGTCCGTAGATACTATGTGATTAGGATTAATTGATTTCTCTCCACGATTCTGGAAAGGCAGCGTCGGCCAATACAATTCTCTAATTTCACGCCCTGTTTTATGAGCAATTTTATGAAAAATAGTGTTAGCAATCTCATAGTAGCGCTAATAGCATATAATATTAGATGTAATTATGTCCGCTCCGCTGAGTGCGGCCCTCGGAAACCTGTGGACTATTACGAACCGGTTAGGAACAGTAACGTCGAAATAAAGCAATAAAATTAGCAATTCCTATGTGCTGTGGGCATTGGAGCCGTTAGCCGACATTAGCCGACATGGAGTTGAAAAAATACAAAATGAGGTCAGTAGTGTGAACGTTGTTTTTCTGTTTACCTTATTAATCCAAATTTGTTTTATTGCCATTGGTATACTCTTCTGTCCGTTGTCGAGCCTTAGAGATGTTTTAAGTTGAGGAATGAAAATATAAAAATATATCTAAATTCATACTACGGTTTTGCAAATGGGTTATATGATAATAATAATAACTTTTTCTAATTATATCCATATACCACTATTACGACGAAATTGATGATTCTTTGTCTAAATTTAACGAAACTTTGTCGGGCCCATCCAGCTCTTTCACTGAATTCAATGTATATGCAGATATACAGGTGTAACCCTTTTGCCGTCAATACTTTGGGAATAAAACGAAACGAACAAACAAAGCTTGCCATAGTATAATTTGTGTTCTAATATACGCCCTTGAAACGAAACCGGTTATTTTTTGTGTTCCTCCTGTGATCGAGAGATAAGTTTTTTGTTACTCCCACACACCACACTTTACATAGTATGTAGTAGGTACGATTTCTTGTTATGTTTAAGATGTTGGGGTTTAGGATTGGACATTCGTAATCTTTTATCCGCTTCCAAATTCACCTGTCCCGGATTAGGACGACTGGACATCGCGTTTCCTAGGGATACAGTAGCCTTTTAGAAGTGGTTTTATTTATTAGGCATTTCTTTTGTTAAACACACAAAAGTGAAAAGATTTCCGACTGTAATACAGCGATGTCTTTCAAAGGGATAAACCGAACCGATTTCTCGCTGATGTAATTGAATTACACATAATTATTAATTTATTAGATATAAAAACCGCACAACAAGCCACTCGTTATGTAAATAAGACCACATCGGCTGTTTGCTAATTAATAAAAGGCTTTTTGTTCGTTTAAATATTATGGTTTCCTTGTCGAAATATTTAATTTGCATTTTTGTAGGTATGTCAAGGTCAACCGTTGTCATGGATCCTAAGAGCGAACGGATTTTTCTTTCCATTCGCAGTCAACTTTTGCTCTTACTTATGTTAAACGAACATGCCTCGGACTCCAAAATATATGAAGTATGTCAGGCCCAGGCCAGGCTGTTGGTGTCACTTGCATGCCTAAGATACATTATCCATGAAAAAGACGCTGAAATGTATCAGACCGTCTTCAAACATAAAATGGTTGTTAATTTAATATATATATCATATTATGTTGTAGGTAAATACATTAGTTACTATGTTATAAATTAAAACAAAAGAAGAACTTCCAAAACTGCCAGCGTAATAAGCAAGAAATAGAAACAAAATGCTTTAGAATATTTATTCGTTTCCTTATGAATGTTTTCTCTCTAAAGCAGAAATTAATACATACGTTATATGTACCATGAAACTAAAGCCACCATATGACCAGTTCAAACCCGCTGTTTAGTTGTTCTATGATTGGTGAATTGATTGATTCGTTGAATTATGAATAGGGAATCGATTTCTCTCTGCGAGAATAGAGACAAAGGTAGAACTTATTGTAGGGAGAAATGGGTTCGCTACGATCACCTTAATCGTAGTTTCACAAATTTTTCATAAAATATTCGAGTTTTTTTTATCTTTAAGCTGTCCACAAAGATTATCGACATTTCTGTCGTCTAAACAAAGGAAATCACTAACCACCAAACCTTGTGTTAGATAAAACCAGAACGCGCAAGGGATTATCGCTTTCTCACTCTACCACGTGCAGTCAGAGAGGGAAAACAAAAAACATATGGAGTTAGAAAAAATACAGCTGACAGGTCGTTAATTTTTTTCTCGCCTAAATATAACGTTTTGCAACGTTTTTACCTTTAGTTATTGCTTCCCGTTCGGCTTTGCCTATTATACTGGGACGTGTGTTCTGTGATAATGGAGTAGGGCTTTATTTCATGCGTGGACTCCGACGCATATACATGTGCGTATTGATCGATCAATATAATAAAACGGTTATATAACAATGGAGAAAATCTTGAAGAATATTTAGAAACTGGGAACATATCTGCATAGTGCATACATAAACCAAAGTTTTTTTCATCGTTTATGTATTTTTTTTTAAATTTTGAAACTTATCTTGCTATTATTAAATTAGTTAAAGTAACTTTATATGGTTCCAGATCAAGGTACATATTATATATAGTAACGGTCAGCGATATCTTTAAAAACTACCTTATTGTAAAATCTCTTACATACAAATATTAGCCCGGTTTTGGAGTGTTCGAGTTTGATATTAAAAAATCCAAAACAAAATCGTTTGATTTGGTCAAATGCTGGCGATTATTTATGTAATATTGTTATAACGAGTTCCAACTTTCAAAAACCTAAATTATGACTTTAAAGCTGATTTATAACATGTCGTTTGCTCGTTTTCACTTTCCTTTACAATATGTTAATTTCGAGATATCCATATTTATAATTGTTTACGGTTTCCGTTGGCAAATAGTTTTTTGTTTATAAAATAGCAACTTTGTAACAATAGGCGTACTAAACGATCAGGGAGCATTCATTATTAGGAAGGCTTCGGGTGGCATCATTGCTAACAAGCGATGTTTTCCAAGCAACCTTACTAAGGAAAATAATTACCATGAGAATTGTGCAAGAAAGGGTGAAGGTTTATTTTATTTATTATTTAAAACTCAAAAAAAGAAACTTAAATGTGGTTTAGGCGGACCGTACGAAACCGAGAAACGTGTTCCATGATATTATGCCAGAGATTCTGAATGACTTATCTAAGAAGAAGTTGTTGAATATTTCCAAGAAGCATCAGAGAAGCCTAGTATAGAAAATCGGCGTCACACCTAATTCGCCCGCGAAGTATCAGCTGCCTGCGGAATTTGGACAAGATAACGTGATTCAGAATATTTCAGAAGTCAAGAATTGAAAAAGAAAACTCTGGTCTAACATAGTATTATTGCGGATAAGAAGAACATTTAAATAATCATAGCGGTATTGTATTGCCATCGTGGTACCGAGGAGCCTGGTCTCCAATTGCAGAAAAAATTTAAAGAACCTACTATCAGAAATCTAAATTGCGTTCATCAAGAAATAAACTCTATTATGAAAACAATTAATTTCAATTTAGGTTAAACGATCTGTTTCAGTTAATTAACCACTTATTAGCTTCAGCACTAGCACTCTTCTCCACTAATAGATACAAATTCAAATGTAAAATGAACTCTATGGTATTGAAAGTAGCGTTTATTTTGATTCGTGGTGTGACGGTCGAGAAGACGGGGGTCCGAAGTGCGTTGATCACGCGATGACAAGATGGATTTCAGCACATGTGGCCGACATTACGGCAATTGAGATTAAAATAGAATACGCATTTTAACTGTTTTCTTTGTTTAGACTGACTATTACAACGTTTAGTATAATCCCATTATAGATAATACAACATTGTGTTAGCCAAATAATGAATATTGTATGGTCGCAAAATAATAATTTTAGCGGGAAAAGTCAGTGTTTCAGAAGTCTTAAATATTGTTTTAAATAGTGAAAAGCTACGCCTCTAAAAACGAGTCTATTAATTATTCCGCCACATACCCTGAGTAAACAAAACACAGCACATACATAGAGAACCGGTTTCAAATCCAAATCCAGCGCCAGTAAATAAATTCTTATTGGCAATTTAAATAATTTTCTTTTACGAGAGAAGTGTCGCATTTCTCGTGTCGGGTTTCAGGCCGAGGGGATTCTGTCGAAGCAGTCGTAGTAAAGTATATAACGAAGCATTTGAGATTTTATAGTTATTTTTCTACTCGTGGTATCAATGTTGTAAGAGCTCACTGGGAGATTTCTGATTTACAACTATCACTTTAACACATCTGCTGATGTTCAATTGCTTCACAGATTTAGG
Source organism: Pieris napi (assembly GCF_905475465.1). Classification (NCBI taxonomy): domain Eukaryota; kingdom Metazoa; phylum Arthropoda; class Insecta; order Lepidoptera; family Pieridae; genus Pieris; species Pieris napi. The sequence goes on from NC_062255.1 coordinate 10,594,033, forward strand.
GCTCTCCAAAAATTAAATATAGTCACATACACATCACAATTATATATTTTTTTCCACATGGAAACACAGCATTTGTGCGTGTATCGGTTACCATTGTGCTCGACACGGCCTGTGGTCTGTGATGACTTGTCCAATGTACGGTAACCCGCGGAGAATCCGAGTTTTAAGTTTATAAAGATCATGAGAAATAAGTTGTAATGTGTACGGGACCAAAATCGGGCTCTTCATCCATATACGATTGTGTCAGATTCTTCCACGTAAACGAGCTTTATGGCATCTTAAACATAATGTGTAGTGGCATTTAATAGTTTTAGTTGTTATTTATGAGAGCAACTCATAAAATGTGTGTTAAAATAATCTAAATCATTTTAACGTATGTTATTAGCTGACTTTGAGAAGAGTGAGTTGTAGGTTCGGAGTTCTTTGTGCCGACGGACTGTTTAAATTGGTTTGAAAAATGCCAGTTTAGCGGCCTCGAGGGAATCCTCCGACCTCAGCACTTCGGTGTTCAGCACCCTTGGCTTAATTAAGACGTAAAAATGCAAATATCCGTACTTTACCCCGACCCACAGCCTGGCGTTGTAGCACAAGAGATCAAACTGTTCCGAATTACCAATTTTAAAGGGATCTGTTTATCGTAGCCTGAACAGTTTCCACCTGGCACCAATTGCACTAATATTGGTCTAGACAGAATGTGTATGAGTCATCACTAGGGGCTAAGAAATATAATACTTCTTTGACACTTTGGGTAAAGAGAAATTGTTAGATAACAGTTTATCGAGGTGTTTAAACCGAAAGATAAAGATAATTAAATATATATGGCAAATAAATGCATTATTTGGTGACTCTGAGTCTACACTTAAGAGTATGGCGCTATCTCGTCGACACAGGAATAATTTCCGCCCGAATGCTCCTCAGAACAACTCCTTACTTTTCTTATTGTAATAGGGTATTGTGCGTTTCATTTTGACGAAATTGCATTTTATTCAATATTGTCGCTCGAACCAATGTATTTCAATGTGTTGTTATGATAATAACTTTTAAGTGTTAATAACTATACAAGAAAAGATTAATTATTTTCATAGTTACGTGTGTACCTACAACGTTACACAGTGATCATCATCATCATCGATGTTGTCGTTGAAGTCGTTTGATCATGTGTTTCCAGAGGAACTGTACATATTGGCACCATTATTTTTTATGGTGGAGGAGGCAAACGGATCATAGTGCAGGTAGGTTTACCAGCGCCCATGGATACCTGCTGCACCAGGAGGTTTGGCACACGGTTAACGTAGTGGTACGCTCTTCTCTTGAAGGCCCCCAAGTCCTAAAGGCCGAAGGCCGAATTCGCTATGTCAAGGTGGTGATGAACAGCGTTGATGTTTAATAACAACCTCCTAATATTGCAGAAGTCCACAGATAGTAAGGAGGGTGATGACGCCTGCTTGATATTCTATGGAGAGAGAGGGGAGGATAGAAAAGGGAAGGATAGAACGAGACGGGATAAAAAAGGGAAAGGATAGGATAGGAAAAATTGAGGGGAGAGGGGAACGTATGGGCTTCGGGAGTTTCACTAGCCACTCGAAACGCGAGTACAATACGATAAACCTATTGCATCACTTCACGACCGTTTTCTGTGAGAAAACCATCCGGAGGTAACATGACTTCGAACGTGTACACTGTACATACTTACACTGAAGTAGAAAAGAAAATTATGTATTTTTCTTTGTAATAGATAAACACCAAAATAAACAAAAACATTATTCGCTCATAGGTGACAACGTAGGTTCAAAAGCAACATGGCGTTGTACCGTGTACCTCAATTGTGTGTCACAATTCTCAAACTTCAGACAACATTTTGCTTTGGTTTAATATATAATTATATAATAATATACCTAATTAAGTTACCAATTATAAGTTCGCTATAAAATTAAAATGTTAAATTGTGCGTTCTTTAGGCTTTCGGCTTAGATCACTAAAGCTATTGAGATACCGTGTATTTGATTTTAAGTTAATAAACGATGAACTTCGTTTTGTTGCGGCAAGATCGAAAACGACGACATGATGAGAAAAAGACAACACATACTTGTACAAGTAGGAACGGGTCCGACGCCCCGTTCGATGTGATTAAGCCGAAAGGGTGACAAAAAACATAAGACAAATACTTTCCAACTCATCATTACTTTGATCCAAACAATCTTTTAAATTGAATTCGGCAAGTTTTTACATTATTTATTGAATAATCTCAAGTGAGCAGGGAGGGCCGTCCCTCGCAAAGAGCCGAGGCCTCGAGACAAACTTGGAATTGTTATTTTACCCTCTGTTTAATATGCAACCTTCGTTTTTTCGATTTTATCAATGTTTAATGAAATTCTTTCTTTCGTCGTTTTGTAATAAACTGTTACATCGAGAAAATTTGGAAAAGTATTTTGAAAATCAAATAGTCCTAATCTCACATTCTTGCCACTGCACTTTCGACTCCTTCCTAATTATAATTTTACTTAGTTTTGTTAAAGTACCATTAAAAAAATATCAATTTAGCCTATAAGTGTACCACATATTATGGCAATGTTAATATTTTCGTGCCTTGTACCTGTGATGTACAATACATCACGGATTGTTTACAGTGTACACAATAAGATAAACAAGAGTTGTTTTCAGAAAATCACATGCTCAACTAAGCGAACCATTCAGATTAGCTTGGTCGTTGACCCGTGTTTTGATCCCACTAAATGACAAAACATTTAAACAAGAGCGACAAAGCCAACTGTCACCTCACTGAAGTCACTTTTTATTCCTTTAAAACGTCTGTATTGCTATAGGTACGTTAAACATATCGCTTTAACAACACAACAACATAACGTTGAGCTTCTATTTGAGTCAGTCAAAATCATTTCGGTATAAACCTAGATAATAACTCTAAAATTACGTCGAATACCAAACGATTCAATTTTATTTTTACGGTGTAAATGACGGCATCGAAAAGCGCGTGGAGGCGACACGCGCGGTTTGCGTGGTCGGGTCTGGCGTAAAAATAAAGACATAGTCCCAACGATAAAAATGAAAATGATTCCTGAAAACATTACGTGTTAAGTTTATCACGTGCGAGGAGGGGATTAGAAGGTCGGGAAACGAGCGAGGGAATAGGCAGAGCTCTTCAGAGTCCAGACTTATTGGATTTTGATATACGGGAGTCTAGTCAGTTACTTTTTGACTCAAAACGGGACATTCATTAAATTTAGGTCAAATAATAAGTAGTCAATTAAAATAACACTTTGTAGTTATATATTTAGAAAACTTGTTGGCTTAATAATAACAAATCACAAAATATAGGTACCCAAAATGTCTAGTTTTATTTATATTTATCAGAAGAACAAATTTATTTTAATACAGCTGGTGACGATTTCAAATAAGAATCAAACTCTTGGCACGATTTTGTTATATTCTGCTGCTCAAATTTTAATGAATGAATTGAAAACGGGACAATTTTGCGTCCCTCAGTTCATTTCGGGGACACCGGTACTCGTAATTGGAAAAAGGGACAGTCCCGCATAAAACGGGACGTCTGGTCACGTTACTCATTGGGCACTATGCCCATGAGCACCTGCAACCTCGAGAGGCTTACGGATGTGTAATTAATTCTACAATAATGTTGTGCGATGTATAAACCGCTCCTGACTTGAAACACCGATGTGTACGAGTGGTGATGTTTTGGCAAAGTGACTATTTCTAGCAGCTTCTGCTCCAACGTCCGTCGATGTTTGTGTTTGGAGTCGGGATCACATCGACGGAGAAATGTTTGCTCAGTTAATGCGATCTGTGCGAACACCGGTTACCGTGCGCCATGTTTTTCGTTTTGCAACATTAGCGACATAACACCGATGAAAGGAAAATCCAATTAGAATTCAGTTTTTCCTTGACTGTGAGGAGATTGCATTAGTGATTTTCAAAATAAAATAGAAATAATGTGAATTCATTTTGAGTTTAGGAAAACGCCGTCGGCCGTGTCCTTGAAACGCCATCAAAACATACGGAAAGGAACGCCCAAGTGTTCGCTATTAATATAATTTTACGATATTTGCTAATGGAACAAAGATTGTGGTTATCTTATCGGAGGTAAATAGGTGTCTGTCGATATCTCAAGTTTTCCATAACTGTGTTTATCATTGCAACGTCTCGCTGAAAGTACACGCTGCGATGTACATATATTTAAATATATTTGCATAAGCTTCTGTGAGGTACTCTTCGTGATGTTTCTACGCGCGTTTAGTATATGCTTTATTGAATGGTTTCTGAAACTCCACCAGAACGAGTTTAAATTCATTATTTTTCTACACCAGGTGTAACGAATTATTTTTATCTTTATACATTTAATTATTTGAGCATAACATAATCAAAATTCACACATTTCCGCAATTAAATAGGCGCTTATGTAATGCGCGCGCGCAGATAACCCAGTTAGCAAACATGTTTACCTCGGTTATCATTCGTCCTTCAACACCAATTGAAATATTATGTTCTTTTTTGCTCCGCGAGGTTATTTAAATATTCAAATGGGCTGTTTACATTTTATCGGTACGACATATACTTTTATTATCGTGTCTTACAGAGCTCTGGATATACCTTCTTAGTCGTTATAAGTCTCTATCACGAATCTGGTTTGAAGTTGATGTTATTTTACCAAATTTTAACTGATCTACAACTTTTTCTTGTTAATTAGTCTCGGTAGATATGATCTAGAAATTTGACCAACACACATATTATGTGTATTATACAGTGTCAGCGGCAGTCGGAGAGGAGACGAGTTGTTACAACTTTATCGCCGCCTGCGCAATTGTCTATAAATAGTGTAGCATACTTCTATCACATTCCAATTTGAGTAAAATATTTTTTTCACGAGAGATTAAAATGGCTAATTAAACACTATATTGTGTTTTAACTCTATATCTCATAAATCGTAAAGCGATTAAATGATATTATATAAATTTGGCATTTCATTAAAAGGAATAAAAATATGCTTTAGTACTTCCACGTGCGAACAATGAATTGATGAAATACAGCGGCTTAAACAAATTAAACACACGCGCGAAGTGACCGCAACGGTTTCGGCGCGAGCGCACTTTCAGGGTTGACATTCATACCGTCTCGGTCTCCGGTCGGTCTCAGGGGCGATAGTTAAGTTGTTGAGATTTCTTATGATCAGTTATTTAGTTAGTACAAAAGCAATAGTACGTTTGGTAACCCTAATCACATCCGACAATGAAAGATAACTACCATCATTTCTCGTGGCAAATGCGTTTAAGCTGAAATGAACTCTAAGTTCAGAGTGAAAAGGCAAAAATTGGCAGCCGTTTAGAATTGCAACTTTGTTGCTCAACAGACGCATCCAAACCGAACGATCCAAAATGGATCGGCGATCCCGCGATCCGCGATCCAAGAAAAGTAGAGTAGTAGAAAATGTGTTTGGGGTACTAAACTCAGTTTGCAGCGTTTTACGTAAACCAATGCTGTTGGAGCCAGAAAAAGCAACTAAAGTCGTGCTAGCGACAGTTTACTTATATAACTATTTACGAAGTAATTCTAATTTAAGATCATCGATATCTTTTGATACAATACAGGGGAATGGATAAATAGTTCCTGGAAGCTGGCGGTCGGAACAGGCACCAACATCGCTACTACCGATAGATGCCATACCACGAAGAGCATCACTAAATACCAAAGATATTCGGTCCCACTTTATAACAAACGGTGCCATTGATTGACAAAATAAGTTCCAATAATATTTATAAATTCTACTGTTTATATGTTTTATAAGTTAGCTTCATTAAGAAGAAAAAATATAATATAGTTCAGTACATTATACTTAAATTGGTTACCTGTAAGTTTTTTGATCAAAATAAAATTATAAAGTAAAAAATAAGTCACCTGTTGACGTATATCCCTTGTTGGCCCGGGGTCATTCTTATCCGCCATGAACGCAAAATAATCGTAAGCAAACCATTTCGATTTATAAGCACCTGAAATAAACAACAAATTAATATATAAGTGTCCGACAAGTCACTCCCGGCAATGTCTTTTTATTACAAACTAAGTCAAGTTACGATGTGGAGTTTTACGGAAGAAAATTGTATATTACTAAATAACTTCTTACCGGATCCGGTTAAACGACTATGTTTTTCTCTAAACCGTTCTCTTCTGTAGCCACCCGACAAAGACCTCATTTTTTTTTTTAAATCTTCTGTTGGCATATTATTCATTTTCCGACTGATTTGCCGCCAAGCATCTTCTCTTACACTTTTTTTTGCGTAATTGGAATCATAAGGATCCCATAAACATTTATTGTCCCTATAAAGGGATATTAAACGAATACATAGTGAATTATTCATTCCGTTGGATCACGCGATTCAAATCACAACCGTCCACGCCGCGCGCGGCAAGCGACTGAGGCAGGGCTCCTTTGAGCGTGAACAAATGGATCGCACGCGGCGGGGAGCGCGCGCCTCACACCATGACATCGCGATTGATCGTCCGGCGTGGATGCGGCTAACGTGTACCAGATACAAAATAATACACGTATTTATTGTCAGAGAACAATGTTTGAAAGGTTATCCATTTTGGATCTCAGCTGAGTGTTATCTTGTGCCGCTAATGAAACAATCACGCTTTTATTAAGAGGGGGCAACAATCACGTTCAAGGAAATTAATGGCACTCACCTTTAAACGAGTGGGAGCTCAGATTCCCTTCATATTGTTAAAGGCTATATTCGACATCTAAATGCTGCGTGTAATTTAACTTCACTGGGGAAGATTCTCCGTCGAACGCTGTATTTTTCGCTCATGAAATACAAAATTAGTTTGCCGGCCTATATGTTAGTGCAACCCACCGACCGGCCTGGCCATGTTAAAAAGAAGATAAGTTTGATATTTCTAGTATTGAATAGAATCGAATCCTTCCTTGGGTGGTCCGAAATCTCACAGTAACGAGTTAGCGAGGCGTATTACGGTAGTCGCTGACTCAGCACTGCCGTATCGTGATTATATTTGACCTTAATTTTTGACCGTCTACATTCTCTAATATAAATTACTTTGAACAAAGAATATCTCTTCAACGCTGTAGGGTGACAACACTAAAATTTTAATAACAAAAACCTTTTTACTCGAATTCAATTCGCACGAAGAGGTTAACGTTGTGTAATCGGGAGTAAGCCCGCATTAATCATTAAAAGGCTATTTAATGGGGACAATATGTGTCGTAAGGCAACGGTAACTCGAGTCACGACAAAGTCCCTCGAAGCCTTCGCCGTGTGCGCAACGCGAGCGAGACGTGATCGTTCCGTAGCCTGTTATCGCGGGTCGGAATCGACCGCAGCCGTCCCGTACGTGCCTTCACCCTTTAACCAGTACCAGTACTCAGAAACAATAATCAAATCGAAATAGAAATTAGAAAATTTACGTTTGTAGAAAAACATAACTTGTTCAAAATGCAATTTGAAATCAAACACATAATGAACATATTGTTGAGGATGTACCTACTTACACATTGGCCCTTGTGTTGGTAAGAATTACCACTTCACCGATTTTCAGTAAGAACCACGATTATGCATACAAAACCCGTTATTCGAAATACAATGCACTTCGCGTGCTACTTTAAAATGTAATAAAAATTGTGTATATTGTATCTAGAATGTGAATAATTCTTGCAATTATATTTGCTGATATCTGTCGTGAGGACGAAAAGGAATTAACTGTTATATTAAAGGGAGTTAGATAAACAAGCTTGTCGGTGACGCCTGGCCTGCACGATCTAAAATATTGAAAATCATCACACCATATTTGTAAAGGTGAAAGTCGTTCGTAAAAGATAAATCATATGAATTGTAAGTCATACTCTTCCGCCAGTGACGCCGGAGGGCCTGCGCTTCAAGAGCTCGGCGAGAGCCGTGCACTGCGCGAGTGATGCGGGCGACACTTCAGCCTCTACTTTTGTTTAGTGCTCACTCGACAACTGCCATTATTATCAACCCTCCGATATACAACATATAGCAAGCATTCCGTTGTCTTATATTGTCCTCTCGTGCGATAGCTAACTTCCACCTTAGGCCGAAATGTTTTAAGGTGAAATAGAAATAATTAATGCTCGTTATGTCTATGGCGCGCCGTTATCTCTTAAGTTAAAAATTTAAGTAAACATCTCCGTTTGTTCCTCGAAAGTTGGTTATAACTTTACATAAAATTTCAGGGTTAAGATAGTTTGAGAGTTCGTAGAGACGCAATAAAAGAACGCACGAAGACAGCCTTAATACTAAATTTCAAACTAAAAAATATTTAACTGAGTGGGTGGACCGGTCCGACAGTTGTCTCACTCGCGCTAATGCTTGCAGGACGACAGACAGGTTTACAAAGATCCAAGGAATCATCATAATGTATTATGTAACTCGTTTTATCAAAACAACAGCTTGGCTTATAAATAACTACTATAACTACTAGCTTCCCGGACCTAGCATTGGATTGATATGCATTGTCAGATAAGTACGATCGCATTCGATAGGTTTCGAAAACTTCAATATAGGAAAACCTCTCACAGCAAAAACCTGTAGTCGGCTCAACCCCAGGGCACACTCGTAACTTAACTAGTTTAAGTTGCGGGAACTTAGATGAGAACTTTACAGTTATACGACCTCTGGAGACCACTCAGGGCCTCACTCTACGCCACTTTGATTTGCAATACACCACGTAATGTGTCAATCGTTTGTATATTGGTATGTATATGTAAATGACAACATATTAAACCTCTAAAAAGGTACTTATTGCCTTCCATTTTGAACAGAAACTAGTGTTAATTTCTCTCTCGCTCGGCATTAGGTACGTATTCGTATCAAGAGCCGTCATACAATTTGAAGGTCACTGAACTATTGTAGTCTTAAAAACTCAATAGCCCTAGGGCAGATACGTAAAAAACAGCCCACGCATTTGGCTGTTAATTAATTTTGATCCGTATTTGATGTATAGAAGATACACAATTGCGTGACCATTATTACTTTGCGATGTGGGTTGTATAGCGCGTAAGTCAGTAGCAGCTATATAGGGTTGTCACAAACGTTTCCGAGACGTTTTAAATTAAAGAGAATGAAGTCGCAGAATCAGAACTTATTAGGATTGAAAAAAAAACTTGAACTAAGCTTAGCAATGCTACGAGAAAGATAGATAGTCTTTTTACTTTAAATCGGTATTTAATATACACAAGACTAATGATAAATACCATATTGTAACGCCTCCACAATACCCGCTGCTTGCTCGTCTCTATACAGAACTAATTACCAATACCTTATATTAAAATACAGTCTGTCTTGTTGAAATGTATATTGTTCGAAGGTGTAATACCATAATTAATATAAATGCTATGACAATTAGGAATCGCTCACCGCTAGATAGATAGTACAGGTAGTCGTCACATTTACTTGTTATAGCAGATATAATAAATAGATACATTGTTGAAACTTTGGCAATTTATTTGTAATACTGTACGCTTTATTGAACGCTTCACTGAGTATTATCTCCTCATTCATATAACTTAGTTTTAAAGAAATTCTTTAATAGTTTTGTAACATTGGATTTACGATTAGGATACGCCTGGGTTACTATAGTTAAAAGAATTATTCAGTTTTTTTTAAAGTATTAGAATTAGCATAACTTTGCATCCCGTATATAGATGAACGACGCTCCAAGTCTTGTTCCTTTGTGTCTTCGCTAGCTGTAGGCGGCGGCGGGTTCTGAGCGGACGAGCCTCCGACACAACCAGTTACACGAGTTTCCTTACAATAGCATAGCATTAGTAAAATTTGAACCCTACAGCATCCAGATACGGAAGACTCTCCTTTGCATTTAATTTAACTTAATACTTTTCAAATGTTTCAAAATGTGTATGTGTTCCGTTTTAATGCACACATTTTCAATATATCCGTCGCGCTCGGCGAAGCTGTCATAGCCAGTTTCGATAAGCCAAACTTGAAATGATAGCTTCAAAGCCTTTTTGTGGACATCAGTTAAAATACTCCACTGCTTTTCTTCAGGGAAATTAGTAGAAGGCTTTAGATATTTTGTCAATTAATATTTAGTAGTGACTTACGACTTACTTCACTAGTTTTATTAGCAAAGGAAATCATAATAGGAACACTGCAAAAAACTAACGCCGTCGGTTGACGGTGTAGAAATACATCCACCACTAAGTCGTCGGGAGTGGTGGCTGTCATTAGCCGCCTCCCTCCGGATGATAATTAGACCTTTCTTTGAAGGTTTTATTTCTTTCCGGATATTTTCTCCTAAATGCTTATTTTTCTTTTGATCCCTCATTAAAGGAGGCCTCTTAATTACGGAGGCCATTATAATAATATCGTTATACCTCTTACATACGGGTGGATCATATTTCAATTTGATTAAACTTTATTTAGTTATTTATATGCTATTTCTGGTTTATCTCGTAACATATATTTACGTTGGATTACATAGATACGTCTATGCCACAACGGCGGAGGGAGGGGCTTTCATTAGTCGTTAGTTTGGTAATCTTCCAGCGAATGAAGCGTGAACAACGCGCTATTATCATTAAGTCGATTCTTCAGTGACGGGCACTGTTCAATTACCCGAGCTAGTTACCATGTTGTTTTATAAATTTGTACTCCTCATCAGAAAGAGTTTGCGGCTAAATTATTAGTTAATTTTTCAAACGAATATGCCCCAGAGTAATGGCGGTATCTAAAGTTATTTTGTAAAGGTTAACTATTTAAAGATTAAGGGGGCACGGTAGCATCACCGGTCACATTTAAGGAGTAAACGACTTGATCATTAACTAAGGCTTTTAAAACCATTATTGAATTATAAGCAATAACGAATATTAAAAAGTTTAATCATCAGGTGAAGATGGCTCATAGGTTTAATCGAAACAAGTTATGGAAGAATCTCTATAATAATTATAATCTTAGTTGGTCAAGGCGCTTTCGTCTCATTGTATTAGGTCGGTACATCGTGTGTATTGAACATCACCGCATTCTAACAATTAACTGTATCCGTAAATGAATCGTGATTTGTTCGATTTTTCAGGAGTATCGGTCAAGGCGTTGTCAACAACAATGAGCGCCGTATGAAACGCGTCGAAACCGATTTGACCTCTACGGCTCATTCGTCGTAAGAATATTAAATGGCCACGTACTGTCATAAAAGCACACCTGAAGAATAATCCTCGTTACAAAGTAAGTGTTTAATGAACACTTAAGCCTCACTTAGCACAACATAGCAACACCGGCGTCGCTCGGTCTGTTTGCTCACTCTGACTCACGCTTACCTCGTATCATAGTATGTAAATATTAATTCTCTCACATAAATATAGTCGGAACCTCCTTGCAACAAGCGCTAAAGTCGCATGGATCATTTATATATTCCAAAACCGAGGTACACTAAGTAGTGTCAACCGAGTTACTTTGCTTATGCATAAATGAGCATTATTGCCACGCAGAGCGTACTGAAATTGCCCGTACGCTCGTTAGTTACCGAGTCACGTTTGTCGGTTGTATGCGCTTAGTTACATATACCTAGTTACGGTATTACAATAGTTCCACGAGCTAATATCAACTGCAGCTGTGTTCGATTTAAACCTAGGCTGTACAGTTTCGCTTGTACGATCTTTATCGCTCGGTAATACGGTCCAATTTGCCTTATCACAACTGAAATTAATGCAGATTGACCTTGAAATGAATTGTTTTTATTCAAGTAAATGACTCAGCGTGTCATACACAATATAACCTAATCATAATAATATGTAAAGAATTCACACCATTGTATGAAACTGCATTGCCCTAATCTTTTTAAAAACATATGTTTTAATTAAGGAATTACATAATAGAAAACTTACATCTTTTATTTTTTCAATATGTACGTTTTCGTCAATGTAAAGTAATCGACGCTAATTGTTAACCAGCGTAAGTAAATAAGTTTTAAATTTGTCATGACACGTGGAAAGCTAAATCCGCAATACATAGATGCAATGTGCTAACAAAGTTATAGCACACACGTTAATTGCAAAACAAGCAATTCAATTCGCGGGCAACTCATGATTGTCTTCAGAAATAGACTGGATTCGGAACAAACAGCCAACAAAGTGGAAGCATTTGCTAAAACTATTAGCGGCGCGTGACCTCCTCACCAACACCCCCATCTCGACCGATGCTCGACTTTGTGAAACATTAATTCGAATCTTTTCTGAATTATCTCTTTCTGATAATAAGCATTGAAAGACTTCTAATCGAGTATCTAACAAGGTCGCATCTCTGTAACAAAATTATTAAAACAATATCTAAATACTAAAACCATAAATTAGTTACCGAGGGAATTAAAATATAAAACTTAACTTTTTCAAATACTTAGTGTGCAAAAATAAATTTCAGCTTATAACTTTTCGGCAATTAAATATTTTGATAAGATAATTAATATGGAGTTACCAGTTAATACAGAACTATAATAATTAATCAGTGTATTACTTTGAGAAATGTAATTAAGTATGATGTCAGCGCGCGAACCGCGAGTGAGAAGTAATTGAATTTACTCCAATTAAGATAATTTTGTGAAGCGTTTATGTCATTAAACACATCCTTCTTATCTTCGGGTAAAGGTTTGCTTATAGGCATGGTCGGTTTTGTTTATTAAATCACGAGTCGAAACGAAGAAATCCTTTCTGTACCTTTTGTGTGGAGCTCTCGACTCGACTCGGTCTGTACACGTGTAGATACCAAACTTGTTTACGCTCTAATCTAACATCTCGTTGCCTGGCCAAGACCCTTTCCGTCCGCAACTTCCTGACCCCACACAAGCCGATTTCACATCTCTCATGTTCACTGTAAGATCTTGAATGGCTCGTACTTTGAAGTCACTTGAGTCGTTTTAAACACAATCGTTATCTATAGTGTGCTCGTTTACTTTTGGGCACAGCGATGTAACGTGGAGTGCGGCAGTAATGTTTTATTGCTCGACACTGTTCATCAGTGTTGTGATGGAATTTAAAATCTATTGCCCGTCCTTAGAGAACATTTTCTCCCAACGAGACGTTAATAACAATTATTGAGCTACTGTATAACGAGTCTGTTTTAATATAGTGTCCCTTTCATACGTCGTAATTAGAGAGAGATATAAAATGTTTTAACAAGACATTTAAGCACTAACTACTTACAGATTAACATTAGCTGCGGCCGGTTTCTTATTGATGTTCCATGTTTGTTTATTTATTTATTTAACACTTATCGCTTGCGAGTGATCTTTCAGGCGACCACTGTCAGTCTAAATGATAGAGTATTTGATGGTAAAACGCTAGAAGTGCAAAGCTACAAATAAGAAGCAATAACTTTAATAGAAAGACGTTTACTATTTCTCTAATTACAATCAGTTCCTCTTAAAACATATTCTTATATTTTTAAATCTGTTTTGTAAAACGGGCGGGACGCTCACCGGATGTTCAGTGACACCGCCCATGGACATTTCGTTATTTTTTCTAGTGATTAATGTAGTAATGTAAGTAATTCCTAATGAATTACTGATAGGTTACAGAATATGTCAAATAGTATCAGTCAAAGAGGTCCGTGCGTCACTCGTCGCTCATTTAAAAATCTAAAACGATTTCAACTTTTACGATTGCACGATTTGAATCAATTGTTTAATTAAGTCCTCAAATACAGCTTTAAACGGTAAAAAGTAAATTGTTTTCGTATCCCTGCTGTTGGCTTTGTATGTTTTTATCGCAAAAAGTATTGTTAGTTTTAATCGACTCCCAAAAATAGCATCTTATATAATAACTTATTGCGAAGCCTTCACTAGCAGTGATTAACTCCGCTGCGCCGCTTCGGTTCTCTTGAGGTTAGACGTACTTAGCAACAATAGTTGTTGGTGTATGCTGACCCCGACTGACCCCACCCGGATGTGGCCGTAGTCCGCGTACAAATCGACCAACCTACGGTTCGTGCGAGCTCTGTCGGCAAGCATAAGCATCGGCAGTCAGCAGTCACGCGGCGTGGCTCGTTCCTCTGCCGCGTGCCAGCCTCGGCCACTTGGCGAAATTTAAATGTATTCAATAATTATTTACTACTGAAGAAAATTACTCATTTAATGCTTTTTTTGTTTTAGTTCAAAAATTAAATATATATCTTGCCCGTATTATACAGAAAAAGTACTTGATACTAAATAAATTAAATAAAAAAAATACTAATTGTATCTATATGCAGCTGTGACCACATATACATACATAACACACACCAACGACTTTTTTGTATGTCGGACAGTGTTGCCATGCGCTTTTTACACAACGTATCGATGTAAACCTTGACTTGTCAAGTTTTTTGCGCCATTATGTCACGGACTCCGGTGAGATTATTAATAAGACGATGTGCAAACAGTGAGTTTTGAACTCTTTGCAGTGGTACTACCGTTCACATCGCCTAAACCGGAGGGGAGCTTTTAATTGCGAAAAAGTTCCACGATTAGTTTGAAACCTTGAACTTGAATGGTTTGTTATTATTCTATGCCTGTGTGATGTAGCTCCGGGCGGATAATAAATTGCTGGATGTGTTTTTATTCAGTTCACACTAATATTAGGAGAGAAAGAAAAAAGACATTAATGAGATATCAGTCACGTCATATACACATATATATTAGGTTTCAATCATATGTTTATAATTCAACTGTACATTTATATTCTACATAAAGTATTTAACGTAAAATAGAATTAAAATCCAAAACGGACAACAATCGTTCTTATACTCACTTAACTATTATTTAGACGTAGCCTTGGAGCGACTCGAATATGAATTAGTATTTTGTTTACGTTTAATTCGGTCTCACGTCATTAGGCGACACTTGTCTTTATTTGATACATAAATTCGGTGCCGCTAAGAACTTCATACCACAATATGTACACACTTTATGTCATTGCAGCGTTGTTCAACGTGTATTCTCTCTTGCTATTTATAGACACAATTAAAAAGTTAACTGTTATTCTGTTTAAATGTACAGAACATGCCAATGTCACGGTACTTTGTTATTGAGGCAAACTAAAATAATTCCTCGTAGCAACCTGAACATATCACAATAAAGTGAACGTTGTGGCCGTCTCGATAGCTCTCGAGGACATGCAATTCTACTGTATTATAATATTCTGTAGCTGAGACTAGACTTTTCAGGAAGGTCGTTCGTAATAAGCGACTTCTGGCGGTGAATGTTAAGGGTCACTCCGTTGAGTATGAAATGGTGCGGTTTGTTTTAATATTCAACGAAATCGTAGTCACTGTAAAATATATTACATTGAAATGATATTTGTTGAAAGATAAAAATGCGTTCAATAGTTGTGCGTCTACGTAATGCGTTTAAGCTCCTCCACTTAACACATATATTGTTCCTATAATATAATTACGTATACATAAGTTTTAAGTAAGATATACCCATTGAATGAATAGACTAAAATAACGGTGGGCTAAATTTTGATTGGACATAAAGTCTGCGAAAGTTAACATCCGTAGACCTCTCAAAAACAAACATTCTCTTAATAAAAAATGAAGCCCATCATCTGCTTATCGTTAACCGAACTAAGAAAAAAGAAGTTGTATCGCAAAACTCTAAGTGGAATCAGCGGGTCTGGTCAGCCACATAAATGTGAGCCTTGACGAACGAGCCCAGACTTCGAGGCAGGAACTCGTCGCAGGCCTTTAAAAACTGGTCGAGGCTCACGGCCGACCTCTCGTATCTGCCCTCCGTCTGCACTCCCTGACTGGTGAGAATGTGAAGCGCCATGTGGGCATCGGGATTGTCAGTCTGTGTGGACACGGTCCTCGTCGAGGGTATGTTCAAAGTGGGCACTGCCGATTTCTTGAGAAGTAGCTTCCCGTACATGCGATGTTCGAAGTGAAGGCTGCAAATGTGCATATTCTTTAGCTGCTCGACGTCCTTGCCCAGTAGATCGGCACGGTTGCACGCCCTCACCCACAAGTGGCATCTGAGAGAAACAATTTATGTACCCATCACAGAGTTCAAGAGCAATATATTTGAAATTCAATGTTGGCAATTAAAAACATTGAAAGAAATCCAACCTTTCGTCACGTGGAAACTGATGGAATCTGAGTCCCTTGTTTTTGTTGGAGGACGATGTGCACCGGAAGACTGCGCAGCTCGTGTTAACCATTTCGGCCACTTGTTGCCTTTTGCCGAGCGACTCTCGCCTTTGTTTCGCCTGTAACCTCACCGCCACTTTAAGTAACGGCACGCAACGCAACGGCTACAGCGCGTGCTAGCGGGCCAGATACGGGCACGGCTACATAAGTGTCACGTAGTTAGGTCCATACATTACGATAATGCGAGTCACGTCAGTGGCGACGCCCGGCCGACTGAGCGCCGTCCGGGAGACGCCACCCACCCGATGCATCGCTAGCGGCCGCACATGTACCTATCGGTTATCGAAATTTCGTGCAAATTTTATTCTAAAATTTTCTGCCATCACGATGACTTTTAATTCAGTTGTAGGCACCTACATAATAAGTTGCCATGAATTCGTCCAAAACATTGTGGATCTGGAATAATCTATAAAAAGTATATAAGATACATTACTAATTGATGCAGAGGCATGAATGTGAAGAAGTAAATTAAGGAACGGAGCTCATAACAGGCACGTGAGAAATAATCGCGACGATCGGCTTGAGGGACTCATTGTGAGTGACGTCATCCCGTCACGCCGCCAGGCTGCTGCCCGCCGATAATACGATAGCTACATTTCAAATTCCAAAACGTCTTCCTATAAATATTTTTTTTTTAACATAAAACTATATTTACTTTTTTGGGCTTTGGAGTACCAGTGTATTGGACTTGCTGGTATCAGATGACATTTTAATTTCAGGCGAAGTGGGTGAAGGACGCGGAAGTGTGAGGGAAAGGTGACCCCGTTCGTTTTCTCGTAATGTCACTTGATTTGAGATCTCGTGACGAAATTTATTCTTCCTATCCAGTTGTATGTATTCCTAAGACATTTTTATTTTTAAAGTCTTTCTGTAAATGTAAAACCTCCTAAGATAGTCATAATGGCTATTAGGTAATGGGCATACACACGCTGTTTTAAAGTTTCAAGCGTTTTTATTGTATGATTTAAGTAACTAAAGCAAAGTGACATTGCCGCAGTGCTTAAGTGGCTATTACACGCAACTTAAAGGTCTTAACGTTGTAAATTTGGATCAAGAATAATACTTATTTAATATCATCTAACATATTATCGGATTAGCAGTTAACTTGAAATCACGGACAACGCAGTTCTATCATGAACTAAATAACTAAAATGAACTTAGAAAAATGAATAATAATATTTCCATGCTTTATTATCTGACTATGATCTCACTCCTTTCGCAATAATAACAAAATAATGATTACAATTTATACGCTTATTATTTTAAAATGGACGCTCTGAAGGACGCCATGACCTTCACTGTCTCCTTCTAACGCGAAGGTAAAAGGAAGATAGAAAACCTTCTTTCGCACGTCACGTGAGCTTTGTCCTTATCTCTCGTAGGTGGTTTTGTAATGACATCTCACTCGGTAACAGTAGACAGTCCGTCGCCGACACAATGCTGCCAACTGACAATTTTTTACAAAATTTCTGTTAAAATACGTTTCGATAATTAATCACATAATAACACATAACACGTTATGAAAAAAATTGTCAATAATTATTTTAAAATTATAGAATCTCATAATGTTTCAGTGGTATAAAACTATTTTGTTTATTAAAATTGGTATCTAGTTAAACACAAGGTACTCATTTACTCACTACCATGGACATATTTATGCAGTTTGCTAAATTATTTTTTAGTTATGTAAATTAAAACGATACGAATACGTTACGATACGAAAAACATCTCGTATCGTGTCCCCAATTGTTTGTGTTTTAAAAATCATACAACTATTAATATCGATTGAAAAGTACAAAAAGTGGTGTAACTTTACTAGATAAAATAGTGTAAACGTTATTCCGCGTAAATCACAGCACTATAACCGAGTATAACGTTTCGAACAAAATTTCATTATCAAGCATACCCAAAGTGCTTGTGTGCATGTGTAGTGCTAAAGCGAAAAACAAAGAACAACACTTAAATATTTACAAATATTAAATAGTGTAGTGATGTGACGTGAACTAATTTGTGCATAAAAAGTAACGGTACAAACTAGTAAAACTCTGACTCATTCCGTGACTGTGACGCGTGTAACCAGTACAACATTTTCATGCAGATGCAATAACGACGTTTAGTCAAATCGCTTACAGTGCCGGCGACGCCCTCATAGGGTTCTGGTTCGAGTCATAAAGTGGACCAAAACTTTCAAATTTTTTTTTTTTTTTTTTCTTAATATTTTTATAAACTAAATAAATATTTAATTTTAAATAAGAATATCACAAATAGGGGCACATACTAGAAAAAAAAAAAATCAACATTTGCTACTAGAGGGCAGTGTCCCCAAAGTTGTGATGAATCATTGAAGCAAATAGGCATACCAGAAGACAAAAAAAAAAAAAAAAAAAAAAAAAAAAAAAAAAAAAAAAAAATAATAATAATAATAATAATAAAAAATAAAAAAAAATACAATAATAACATAAAAAAATGTCTTTAATCTGGGAGTCATATCTAATATCACAAAGATAGGAATGATTATGGAAACAAGAAGAAACTAGTGCAGCAGGCCTTTCAGCCAGGATTATTTACCAAAGGCCAGGCAAAGAGTATGTCTATGAGCAACATACCAAACACCCACACCAAAGAAAGCTCCTCTCAGCTGGACGCTGAAATGCAGCTATCAGATTTAGAAATAGTCACCCAGTGCTCCCACATATCAAAACCACCAGACTGGCAAAGAGTACCCATGTTACGCCATCCAAAAAAAAGAAAATTATCCTCCACACCTTCTCCCGAATTAATAAAAACAACAAATAGCTTTAGCGGACTTCCCATAGATCAACCGGAATATAGGGCGAGAGATGCAAAAGACAAGAAACCTAATAAACCTCCCCCTATAATCTTGTACGGAATTGAGGATGTTCATAAGCTCACTGAACTCCTAGAAACTGCAACAGATAGATCTAATTTCTCTTATAAGATTATTAGCAGAAACCAACTTAAAGTTTTATCAGTGAACCTGGAGATATACAAGAAGGTAATAACTGTTATACGAGAACATGGACTAATAGGACACACTTTTAATAGAAAAGACCAAAAATGCTACAGGATCGTTATAAGAAATCTTCACCACACTACTCCTACTACTGCTATCAAAGAGGCTATTGAAGAGAGTGGCAACACAGTAGTAGGCGAGATTATTAATGCCAAATTTGGTCCCGACAAAAAACCCACTTCTACCTTTTTTGTAAATTTGCTTCAAGGTCCTAATAATCGAGCTTCTAGGGATATTAGATTTATATACCATCAAGCTGTTACTATTGAAGAACCCAGAAAAAGGTCCACTGTAGTGCAATGTCAAAGATGTCAGCAATATGGACATACTAAAAACTATTGTATGAAACCATATCGCTGTGTCAAGTGTGCTGGACCGCACAAAACTTCGGAATGCACAAAAGTGGATCGCAATACACCTGCTTTATGTGCGTTGTGTTTAGGACCCCACCCAGCAAATTATAAAGGCTGTGAGGTTTACAAGGAAATCCTATCAAGGAAAACCACGCAACACTTACCACGTAAACATAAGCAATTTGAGTATAAACCTCAAAAAGATAAGGAAGAAACTGATAATAAAACCTCTGCTAATCAGAATAAAGAGGAAAATGAACCACTGCAGCAGCAGAGGAAAGCACATGAGCACAAATTGTATGCCGATACAGCCAGATCTAAGGTATATCAAAATAATACAATCCATCAACCTGACTCTTATAAAGTCATTGAACAAATGTTTATACAACAATCCCAAAAGATTGATACTGTATTACAGCAAATGAGTACATTACTTGAACTCATTGCAGTACTAGTCACTAAGTTAACAAAATGACTGCACTAAAAATAGCTACATGGAACATCAATGGCTTGGCACCCAACATCGATGAAGTGGAAATATTGATCAGTCTTCATAGTCTAGACATTCTCCTAATTTCAGAGACACATATGACAACCAGCAGCTCGATAAGAATTAAAGGATATAAGATCTATTCCACAAATCATCCAGACGGTACAGCTCACGGCGGGACAGCAGTAATAATTAAAGCCACTGTTATACACCATGTGTTACCAAACTACTGTACCGAACATATCCAGGCTACCACAGTAGCAGTCAGTGACAGAAATGGAGACTTTAATATATCATCAATTTATTGTCCCCCAAAACATAAAATAAGTGAAGCACAGTTTTCCGACTACTTTGTAAGCTTGGGGTACAGATTTATTGCTGGGGGTGACTGGAATGCGAAGCATTCGCACTGGGGCTCTAGATTAATAACTACACGTGGAAGGGAGCTGAAGAAAAGTGTAGATAAACAGTTCCTAACTACTGTCTCAACTCCGGAACCAACACACTGGCCCACAGACCAGAACAGACTGCCAGACGTTCTAGACTTCTTCATCACAACAGGGCTGTCTCGACTTTTCTTCAATGTTGAGTCATGCCTCGATAGCTCATCTAACCATGTTCCTGTAATATTGACAGTGAGCACCACAATTCTTAAGAAAGAAGCTCGGCAAACATTGTACAACAAATACACAGACTGGGATAGCTTCCGGGAAATAGTTGACACAGATCTAAGCCTAAAAATAGCACTTAAAACAGAAGAGGATATCGAAGAAGCTACAAAGCATTTCACCACAACAGTTCAAGCTGCCTGCTGGAAAACCTCTCCAGAGCACTTGAATAACAGGCCACGGCAAAATAAGATATCGTTTGAAATAAAAGAACTGATTCTGAACAAAAGAAGACTGCGAAGAGTATGGCACACTAGCAGGCTTTCAGTAGATAAAAGAGCTCTTAACAAAGCAGTCAAGGATCTTAAACTTGCCATAAAAAATGCAAGGGACAAAACTATGGAATGTTATCTAGATTCCTTAACTGCAACAAATGCTACAAACTACTCTCTATGGCGAGCTTGTAAGAACTATAATAGACCGATAGATCCCAAACCGCCGTTACGATTGCAGAATAACACTTGGGCAAAGACAAAACAAGAAAAAGCTGATGCCTTCGCTGTTCACTTAGCAAAAGTATTCACGCCTAATGAAGCTGACCCAGACACTGATGATTCCTTCATAGATTCGGTCTTAAGTCAAGACTTCCAGCTTGATTTGCCGATTAGGCCTACAACGCCGAAAGAAGTCGTCGCAACAATCTCAAAATTGGAGGACAAAAAGGCTCCCGGGTTTGATTTAATAGACAAAAAAGTCTTGAAGGAACTTCCCAAAAAAGGCATAGTTTTTCTTACCATCTTATTTAATGGCATAATAAGAACTGGACACTTTCCATCGCTGTGGAGAGTCTCACAAGTAATTATGATACCTAAAGTAGGGAAGCCAGTGAACGAACTTAGCTCTTACAGGCCGATTAGTCTGCTAACCGTAACTTCAAAACTTTTTGAGTCAGTCCTACAGCACAGATTATTGGAGGAGATTCATCAAAGAGCCATAATCCCGGACCACCAGTTTGGTTTTCGCCAGCAGCATGGCACTGTGGAACAAGTCCATAGAATCTGCTCTGTAATAAGGAAGGCACTAGAGAGAAAGGAGTACTGCTCCTCTGCCTTCCTAGACGTGCAGCAGGCGTTTGATAGAGTATGGCACAAAGGTCTCTTGTATAAAGTAAAAACTCTTCTACCCTGTACATTCTTCCCCATCATTAAATCTTATCTAACAGAAAGAATATTTCAAGTAAGAGAAGAAGATTGTACATCGCCATTTCACTCAATCAAAGCTGGAGTACCGCAGGGGTCTGTCCTGGGCCCAGTCTTATATACCATTTACACATGTGATTTACCACAAAGCGAACACGTCACATTAGCAACATTCGCAGACGATACTGCTGTACTGGCATGTAGTAATAGCCCAATCGAAGCTTCAGACTTCCTACAGACTGGATTGCAAGAAATTGAAACCTGGCTTTCAAAGTGGAGAATAAAAACTAGTGTGACAAAATCTGTTCATGTAACCTTCACTCTCCGTAGAGGAGACTGTCCGCCAGTAACTCTGTGCAATCAACAACTTCCGCAAGAAAACTGTGTAAAATACTTGGGAATACACCTTGATAGGAGACTCGTATGGAAACAACACATACAGAAGAAGAGAGAAGAAATCAACCTGAAATACAGAGGACTCTACTGGCTTCTTGGCAGAAATTCCAAACTGTCAGTAGATAATAAGCTACTCATCTACGAAATGCTCTTGAAACCAATTTGGACATACGGGATTCAACTATGGGGTTCGGCGTGTGACTCTAACATAAGTATCATACAGAGGGTTCAAAATTACATTTTGAAACAAATATCCAACTGTCCATGGTTTATAAAAACATCGGAAATTCATGAGCACCTCAAAATCAGGACTGTCAAAGAGGAGATCAAGACCTGGAGTAAGAAATACAAAAAAAGGCTAGAAATGCATCCTAACAAGCTTGCCACGCAACTAACCATACCGGACCTAATAAATAGGCTTAAAAGGCGACAAATCCTAAGTCTTGATAGACACAGTTGAAAGAGAGGAGCAGTCTCGATGGAGATTTTGCTTTGAACGCCTAACAGCTCTCAACACATCTGCTCATAGTCTAGCTGACTGATTGCAGGATAAAGACTTATAAAAAAAAAAAAAAAAAAAAAATGTAAATTAAAAGGTGCTAACCAGAAAAAGAACAATGATTGTATTTTAATTCGGGCAAAACGAGATATTTAGGACGGCAATACCTACTTTGTTCGCAGTAACTAACCGTGACTTCTTTTAATGGATGATAATTTCTAGGAAGTACCAGTGAGTGTTTAATAATAATTTTCATACGGTAGAGGCGATCGAAATTCACTAAAATCAGCGCTACATTCAACAAAATATTGCAATTGTTAACAGTTAATTTCAGCAATGGCTAGGGTGATTTAAACGTAAATCGCACAAGTCCTTAGTGTTATTCAAGTATAAAATAATACTTTTATCATTTAGGTTTAATTGACGCAAAGACTTTCTACGATTGTTGTCTTGGTAATAATACTTAATAGTGGGTGAGACGACTTAACCGGAACCAAGCAGTTAAACCCTCGCGAGCGTTACATTCAGGAGCGTACAACTTCACACGATTGCATAAATCGCAAATTCGAATCGAATTAAACGTTCAGGTCGTACGTAAAGGTCTGTTTTTTTAAGTAAAATCTAGATTTTTTTTTGTAAAGTTGCGAGCTCGGCTTTTTCCGACACGTTCCTATCGATTTCTCGCCTTCGGGATCTCGTCACGCTATCCTCGTAAGCTGCCACCTCACTTTACATTTGAAGTTAAATTAACTTATCTGACAACCACAAGATATCTCGTAACACTTTTATATTACAGCGTACAATGAACTCTCTGGTGGAATTAAGGAAGACCAACGCTTTATTTGTATCTACAATATGTTATATATATATATGTTTTCGTAAGAAAGGTAACCGCCGGTGTAGCTGCATTACGTGTATGTCTTCTCTTAACAGAGAATTTATACGTAAAGTAAATGTTGTGATACAAGATGTCCGTGTGCCTTGTAAGTTAGACTAGGACTGACGTGGTTACTGTGAGAAAAAAATGTTTCTCTAACTATAATTCCAATAATAATATCACAAAGACATTTTTTATTGTTCTACTCTACTTCTGACATAGACCGATCCCTGCAGCGCCACTATTTACAAAACGTGACTACTGCCTCGTTTTTTTTAAAATTATCAAGGTTTCGATTGTATTTACCGTTTTTACTATGCTAAGTCACTTCTGGTACTACGACGCTGATTTGAATTGAGCGCAATTGAACGTTTTTTCACTTGGATTTGACCCTGACAACTCGATTGTTGCTAAGCTGGCATAAACGTGATCATGAATATATATTTTATCTATGATGTATTCATTATGTGCTGTATGTACGTATACCCGAAACAGCTGATATGGCTAATTCAGATCAGACCGGGAGATAAACGTGTAGCCAATTAAGGATCAAACATTTGTGATACAGTAATAAATGGACATTGAATTTATTATAATTGTGTTTTATGTCTCCTATTACTATTTATTTTTTAAGTCACCAAACAAGTGTATACAATTTATAATTTGATTTACAACACAAAAAGGTTTGCTTCACTTCAAAGGTTCTTTATTAAAGGCGTATGATAACCCAAGACTATGATGTCTGGCATGAAGAAGCTCGTTGTTCAGAGGCAATCGTTGCCTCCCGAATCTAATGATGGGCCGTGCAGAGAATCGTCTTTATATCATATGTGAGATAAAGATAGTTTGTGGCGTTTATACATAATACAACAATGGCATGTCGATAACAAATCGTTTGAAGCAGTATATAGAAAACTCAACACGTTGGCGTACCCACTCGAGATGGAAACGTCGTGAACTCTCCCCCAAATTAATTTCTTTAAGAATATTGTGCAAAATAGGTTTCCCTTGTAATCGATTTGTAAAATTTTGAGAAAATGAATTCATCGACAACCCGAGTCGGCAAATACTATCTACTGAATATTTGAAGCGGCGGTACCTACTTTTCGTGGGCGGGTGTTCAGGGCGTAGAGGCTCGTCGGAAATTACCTCGACAATATTGATATTGGAGCCTTCAAATCTACTTTTAAATATTTGTCCTGTTGACTGTTCAACTACCCACGTTTTCGTTTCGCATTGCTCAGGAATATTAAACAGCCCTTACATTACGTTATATTTTTACGCAGTAACGGGTGGAAAATTTGTTGATATGTCTCACTAGCGTAGCAAACCTTAATGTCGCAATAAGAAGAGCATACAAATAGATATGAATTATATTAACACAAGTTATAAAACAAAAAAATTTAATTGATATAATAACTGTTTAAATGGGTTAAAGCAGTCTTATTAAATATATTAGTGACGATGGATCTTCATCACGTCATCATCCCTTCTATTCAAACACATCATGAACTTTAGATTGCTGAAACGCAGTATACAAACCTACTGATTTAGTTGTTCTATATACGATTCTTAATTACTTATGTTCTATCTGAGTAAGTTACAGGTTTGAGTAGAATTCGGTTGCCCTAAGACGTGACTGAGTCCCATTTTTGGGGGGGATCTTTATCGTCGCACTGCTCTTCGGCGCGCAGCAGAGCGTCCAGGACCTGCCTTTTAAGTGTAGCTTGTAGCCGCCTCGGAAGTCGCTTGCTGCTCTGGCACACTGACGCGAAGAACAGCTCCAAGGCCTCGTGCTCACCACCCTCTTCCGGTACTTCCGCAGCTCCCCATGTCTCCGTCTCCAGTTCCTGATCCGACGGCAATTCCGACTCGTCCATCTTGATATCGTCTTTGATGACACGTCGGTTCCTGTAATTATAGCGGTCGGTGTCAGTAAAAAGGAAGGCCCGGGTAAATTTAAATCTCTGAAGCAATCACTTGTGAAGCCACCTTCTCATAGTCATGTAGGGCAGCACGAAAGCCATGCGAGACTGAAAGCGCCACTTCTTGCATGGCGTGCCCGCCTTGGTGGTGCCGCCTCGGTTGCTCTTTTTCAGCGACTGCCGGAGGGAATCACGCAGGATCTTCCATTCGCGTTTTAACACCTCACCTAAATTAAAACAAGAAATTATGTCGGCGTATTTTAAATATCATTCAATCCATTATCCAAGCGTGATTTATTGTGATTTGGTTATTAGGCATAGAAGAAGCTACCCCTAGTCACTCAGCTATTAAATATTGATTTTGATTCTCGGGATTCAAACCGATTATGAAATAAGACAACTTATTTAATTTTAATACAAACAATGTGGAATATACAACTTGGAATGACGTCAATGAAAAGAAATATAGATATATAATATCATAACATATATAAATTTCGTGTCACGTTGTTTGTCCGCTATGGACTCCTATACTACCGAACCGATATCAATCACACCGTGTGTCGTTTGATCCAACTTAAAAGATAGGATAGCTTACATCTCAATTTATACCAGCAATATTATTTTATAGCAAAATATTTGTTTATTATTGGATAGTCACAATTCTAACAGATGGCGCTGTGTTGAAAGTACCAACGTTTCACATAAGCGACAGTTTAATGGCATAACCACCAAAAAAGCACGGTGGTCCCCATGACTGCTGTTCTCCTACCGTTTCCCTTGAATAGTTTGCTACTATGTAATATAACAAAAACCTTAGCCACAGCAACGCTTGGCCGGTCTGCTAGTATATATATATAAATATATATAGCCTTTGAAAACCTTTACACTCATAGTCGACTCGTTTTTATTCGAGTTCTCAAACTTAAGAAAATGCTATCTACTTCTCTTCAGCTGACCTGAAGTATTAAATTAATCTTGTTATTTCTATTTTATTATTTATATATTAGGAGTACAGCAGTAACTGCTACTACGACAATATTATTATGTCGACGCTCACATACAAATGTAATGTTACTGTAAAATGTACTGTACTAGAAGCGTTTTAAGGTGCTTTTCGCCTTGAAGAGTGACTACGAGCATAAAGCTCCGCACTCACAGTTAGCCCCAAGGCGCTCGGAGATCTCGAGCCAGCAACGGTCCCGCACGTCGATGTCGCGATGGTTCTCGTGGCGCGTGTCATAAAGCACCGGGTTCTTCTTCACTTCGTCGATGAGGCGTTCGCGGTATTCGCGCGTGTTCATTTTGTCGTTGTTCATGGCTCGGGCGGCACGGCCTCCCGATGCGAGCCCCGCGCTATACTGAGCGAGCGAACGAGCGACGTTGCCGCGCTTACGGCCGCATCGCTCCGCGCGCGGTGAGCGCTCTGGCTTAATCTTGCTTCGGTTATATCATTTCTCGAGCGAAAAAGTATCTTTATGCCATAGCTATTTTATATTTACAACGATAATATGACGTAGAACGGGGAACTACCAAAATCTCTTAAGTGAACAATTAATTTTATTAGGTTTTCATTTCGTTAATATATTTCGTAAAGGTTAGTCAATGACTGAACGGTGACGGTGATATTCTTCATCACTCGCCCGTGCGTGTCGATCACGAACTGCACTATATACAGCACGTCAACGTGCTTTCTGGCGAGGTGCTCGTACCAGATGATGTGCTGGTACATGGGCTTGAGCAGCCGCTTGTTGAGCGCCAAAGTGTAGATACGACGCATGTCTACGATGAGCTGGTCCAGCCGGGAGAAAAGGAACGCCATCTGGAACGCTTGGTTATCTTTGAATCGCTCCATCACGCCGTCGAGGTCACGCAGCCGCAACTGCATCACGGAGAGCACCATTTTAGACGACTGAGGATATTTAAACTGCCATTTTTAAAATATTACGAATCTCATTTAACCTGAGTTCCATAGATGGCCTGTTTCATGAGGTCGAGGGTTTTTATTTTGGTCTCCTTAACACTGGGGTCGAAGTATTCGGGTTTCACCAGATAACGCCGGTGCTCAGTAACGAACGTCTTGAGGTCCACGAGCAGCAGGTCGTCGGAGACGTTGCGAAAGGCCCGGATGGCATCTATCTGACGCTGCACGGGTGGCTCCTGCTCCACACCCATCACCAGAAGAATAACAGGCGCTGCTTGAGTTGATTAAACGATATTAAGTCTTATTTAACTTTATTTTCCGATCAAATCTATTCGTGTTAAATCTAGTCTTTATACTTGTACCTATTACCAGTAGATGCATTTTAAGTAAATCGGACTCTACCGAGGTTTTTAAGGTGCAATAAAATGTTATTGCTTTTCACAGTTTTTATTACTAATTAATTTACTGAGGATAATTTTTCGAAGTTGGAATGTTCACAATGGCAAGCTTTATCTTTCATCTTTTATAATATAGCGTACTCTCTTCTGACCTTCCTTGGTTCAAAACGAGTAAGAGTGCAGGCAAAGGTGTTGTTGCTACCCTGTTGGTTATGTTCCCTCAACCGTGTCTATACACAAAGGTGCCCACAGTTTACATAATATGCAGTGACTCATAGTTCTACGAGGACAAAGGAACGAAGAACAGATATCCGTACAGAAACAAAATCGTTATTTCGATTGGTAACATCAGAAACAGCATTTTTTAAATTTAAAAGCGCATTTTAACTTGTTTGTTATAAAAATAGTTTTGAGTTGCCGTTGCAATGATAACTAATGGATACACCGAATAATAGTTGCCAAGCGCACTGCGATCGATGCCACCTGGAGAGTGGGGCGGAGAGCGATGGAGGTTTCGTGTGGAGGTGGAACGGGAGAGCGGAGGGCAAAGGGGCAGCGCGGGTTCCTTTTAATACTGTGTGACGCGAAGTGCAAGTGCTCTTTGTACAGGATTACCTATGAATGCACTCTTTTGAATCAAATTCCACTACCACGAAAATATAATATAGATGCTATGACACTCAAATATAACGTAGCTGTCATCGGTTTAGTAGATCTAGAGATTACCTCCTACGACCTCACATTTTACTTCTTTATAACATTAGTAGATTTATTAGATTTAGCAATAGTCTTTGCACTTCTTTATAAACCACAGAGGATCAAATTGTGTCAAGGACTCTTGAACGGCTGTAATATACACGACATTCATGAGATATTGATAATAATTTTTTGAGAGGACCTTATATTGTCTCCATATTTAATAAGATGTTATTGATTAAATTATCGGTTTATATTTCTTTGTTCAAATAGAATAAACATCAAGAGAAATGTTGAAATAATCGTAAAGTATTTTCTTTTTTGTGTTAGATGAATATAGATTAGGGCAGCGGGCGGTATAACTGCAGTTTCATTCAGAATAATCGTGACATCAGTCAGAGACAGTAGAGACGGACCGGTGCGCTCTCGAGACAATTTGGCTCGATGGACTGGAGCCCTGCCATCTCTCACTCGTCGAATAACGTAATACATCAAACAGAAAGTACATTTTTGAATCCGACGTAACTCCCGTGACTACCCTCTGTAGGGCGGGTGCGTGCTTCCTCCCCCGGCCCCAACCTTCGTTCACCCGCTACACAAATAGCTGTCCTCGCTCACTGCCAAGGTTAAACGCGGTCGATATTGGGGTGACCATCTCCTCCTCTTCCACCCACCGTATTTAATATTTTTCAACTTCATGCATGAGATAAATAGGGATTTCATAAACATTCTCCTTTACTTACATTAGTATGAAAATATAATATTCAATTAAAAAAACATATCTTAAAATTAATCTCGTGCGAAATATCATGTGTCCAATTTGGTTCACTGACGTACTTTACCTGGTGACCAGCCAATTTTATTCCTTCCCAGAAACTATCTGTCACAATGTCTGCTATAACAAATCTTTATAAAAAGATATTTCAGTCGGATAAGTTTTAGCTATTAGAGTGTTTCACCGCGCAATAGTTATTATTCTGTAATAACTGGCGGACGCACTGTACGAGTATAAGAAAGAATTTGTGTTACATTGCTAATACAGAAACAGAAAAACAGTCTTTCCTGCGTATAATGGATACTAAATGAACAAATTGGAGTACATAATATCATATCGAAGTATATTGAAATCATAAAATATTGTTAACATCTACACTGCAGAGTTTGTAATGCAGCTAGTTGCAGGACAAGTTCGTCGACTGATTGCATTACAAATCGACTGTACGGTTATGTTTTCAAGGTTCATACTAAGTACTAACGTTAATGTACAAGTTTTGTGCAATTTGATATTACTGCTCTTTTGAGGTTCTTCCGCAAAGAACACGCAGAAATACTATACCCACTACCCATTAATATCCATAAATACCAAGTACCTTATTGACGAATTATATGAGGAATTTGCGAGATTAAAAATTTTCGATGTTTCATAAACCACTAATAACTTCGGAATCACCTGAAATCAAAATTCAAAGTACAGAAGAACAAGTCGACATAGGTATCCTATTTGTATTTATTAAACGATACTTAAGTATTCATTGAAAGTAAAAATATCTCAATGAAAGGGGCGCGATCAGCTGATGGTTGCTAGGACGATATCCACCGATCTGTAGGCCGATAGATCTGACTACCTGCTAAATTACCTCACTCGGTCGTGCAACCGATCAAGGGACCGACGCATTTCCTTTGCGCAAGTCCCGTATCGACCTGCTAACTTAACACCCTGAAATGAGCCTTATGACTTACTAATAGAATGTAATTTTGTTTATTTCTAAATAATTCATAATCGCCCGAGGAGTCTATTTGCAGGACGAGTCATTTTAGCCTTTATTCGCCATGACAATGAGCAATATTCATCGAGTATATTTTGATATAAAACAGTTTAATAACACGCAAATGAACATTAGAGAGAGCGCCATAAAGTTCCATAAATCATAAAGTTAAGTAAAAATAATAAGCTTTTGTACCCAAACGTTAAAAAAGATGCGTGGTTTCTGTGTAAAAAGTTTACATTATTTTATTCAAACTCAAACTCAAAATATCTTTATTCATATAGGTAAACAAGCACACTAAATTAATTGTAAATTTACATTTACTAACAGTTCGCAAGTCAAGGGCGTAGAGCGGGCAAGAAGAACTGGCAAGAAACTTTCCGCCACTCTTTTTAATCGCTAAGTTTTGAGACATACAAATTGTTTGAATTGGAGCAAATCAATCACAAGGATTAGGAACATTTAATTAATAGTCTAGTCTAATCAGTACCTAAATAACAAAAATAAATACTTATCTCAAAACTACGCTAATAAAAATACGCGATGGCCCAGAAAGGTTTGATTAAATTACATTAAATTATTAATCTTTTTTACAATAAAATGTCAATTTGTGCCTACCAAACGCGTCCCAAAGAAAAGTATTTTATTCTTATGTGTTCACTTTTGGACCGGTCAAGCCAGCTCTTCAACCCTGAACCTGTCACCTGCTGTCAACTATCAGCCAATGTCACTGTCAAGGTGTTCACGTCACTTCTGCTTCTTAGAAGTGTAGATATTATTAGTGCTAGAACTGCTGCCAACTCGTTTACTTTCGTTTCTAAATCATAATTATGTTATGCTTATTATATTCTTTGACGATACTAATATTGAGTATTATATAGGTATAAAGCTTCGATAAATGAGGTGATTTCTTTAATATGTACTTATAATAGGTAGCTCACGTGATTTTTACGTTACTCCTGCTCAGTTGCTAGTGATGAGTAAATGACTTTGAGACATTTCGAGGTTTCAACATTATGACGTGTAATCTCTTTGTTCCAATTTACTCATCTCTGAGCGACGAACCCGTAAAATTAAAGTTGCAATTTGCATAATTTCTTCGCGCTCGTTCTTCCGTCATGCTAAATAAGAAGACAGCGTTTAGGTTTTGCAGAGGTGTTTGACCATAGATGTGTGCAAAGCGATTGTTGCCATCATATAAAGGTAGAATCACCAATCACCAGGTTATATAAAAAGGTGAAATGTAAATCCAGAACAGTAGGTATATTTCTTGAATAAGAAATTTAATTTGTCGAAGATGCGCTTTTGTGTAAATTTAATCAACCTCGGCGGGATGCGGATAAGTAATAAAACTAGTTAATTAGGTTTTATCTCATTATAAAGTAATTTTTGGCGGTGAGTAATTCGAAGCGGGCGGACAGGAGTAAGCGAGCGTACGTCCCAAGGTGAGCACGTCACGTCAAATGAAGTCGCCAGGTCTCCCCTACAACATTGGACGGATTTCAAAATAATATATTGCTCGATCATACCATAATCAATTATACCATACTAAATGTTATTGTAACTGGTGTAAAATCGTATAGCTAGCTGTGTAGCAATCCAATCCATCATTATTAACTCTGAAGTTTAATTTATTCTGCTCCAAGTAACATTCCTTACAAATTCAAAGTTATTTCAACCCTAAACCTTTCCCACCCCTTACCTCCCTCCGATCGGGCTGCACACTTCGATTTAACCAAATTATAGCTCCTCTGTAGTCTCACGTAATTATTCCTAAGTATCACATACATAAGTATTTTTACATAATTTAATAGTAGGACATGGGACCTCCAAAATGGATAATTCCAATCCACTCTCGTATGTGTCAACGAAAGCGGCAATAACGGCTCGGCTGATACAAAGCGCGACTTACATTCAGCTAGAGCTAAAACTTCTTAATTAAATGTTTATATTTTTATTAGCATTAAGCTTGAAGCAATACCTAACATAACTAGATATGTTGACCCTTCTCAGCCCAACAAACAGGAAAACTGTTTGCGGAGAGATAAAAGCGTGTTACAAGAAAATACTCGAGCCTTTGTAGCAGTAATCCCGGATTAGGTCCGATCGCGGCGATATTATCCTCCAGGTGCCAGACTCTGTTTGTTTGAAGGAGGGGAAAGAGCATTGAGCGGTTCTATTACAATTTCAATTGTTTTCACGAATGGAATTGCGAGAATATTTTCACGTCAATGTTATGTCCCAAGCGGGGAGGGAAGGGGGAATCTAGGGAGGGGCAACGAGCCGAAATATTAATGCGTTACATTTATTGCTTCTGTTCGTCCGACGGAAACTATAAATAAACTTCATCTTTCTGTCTAATGTTGTGTGAACTCGGAAAGAGTTGTGGGCCACGAGCCGTGGGGCGTAAATTATCGACCTGTATTTGCCGATACCGAATTTCACGTTCGCTTCTTTGATGTGAACAACTTATTTCACAATTCAACAAGAATAAGCAGTGAGGAAACTTCTCTTACAATTTCTTATTGATGAGTTTTCACATGAATATATATATAATACTTTATATCCTGAAGTAGCAGTAGGGTTGGCAACACTGGTCGTAAACGTAAACACGTACAAAATTGAGCTCCGTAATTAAATAGTGAAAAGTGACAAAATACTGAACATACAACTACAATTCACCAATAAAGTTATAAGAAAAGTGCAAAGATAAGAAATACAGTTATAAAAACAGTGCGATTAAAAACTATATCGTAAAACAATCCCGAAACAACTTCTGATATCCCAGTAAAAAGTGAAAGTTCATAGTCCGCCATTACACAATTCAATCGTAATTCGCGTCTGACAACTGACATCTCATCTAGTACCAACCTACGCAGCAGTGCCGGGCAGTGTTGCAAGATTTAAAAAATTACTAAAAGGTGTTACAATTTATTAATTCCACTTTTCCCTAGAATGGATAAAAATATCGAAATGCTTTGGGAAAAATTAGAGGAAAAATTAAACCAACAAACTCTAACTATAACATCAGCTGTAACCACAAACGTTATGGAAGCGATAAATGATAAGATGGATTCAATTTTTCAAGAAAACAAAAAATTAAAAACTCAGATTGCAAAACTTGAACAAAAACTAGATCAAATGGAAATAGATAAAAGAAAAAAGAATTTGGTATTTTTTGGAGTTGAAGAAAAGGGAAAAAGGGAATCTGAACTGGTAGACTATATCAAAGAAATTATAACAGATACAGGTTTACATCTAGACAGCCAAGAAATAAGCAATGTTTACAGAATTGGAGCACAAACTAACAAGAATCGGCCAGTTGTCGTTTCCTTGTCGACAAATTGGAAAAAACATTTGATACTTAAAAATAAATCCAGCCTTCCATCTGGGATCTATGTAAAAGAAGACTACCCGAAACACATATTAGAAACCCGAAAGCAACTGCAACCAAAAGTAGAGGAAGAAAGAAACAAGGGTAACTTTGCATATATTAAATATGATAAGCTAATCGTTAAGAAACCAAATGATCCAGGCCGTGAAAAAAGGAAGCGGGAACAGAGTGGCTCGCCGATATCACCTACACAAAAGAGGTCAAACCCTAACAAAGCAACGATGCCAACTGCAACGAATACAAAGGATGTAATAAAACCTAATTTATTAAATTATATAGCAAGGGGAAGGTCTAGCTCACTTTCAGAGGTATCAAAAAACAACTAACTGCCCCCGACAACCGGAACAAAAACAATGCTAACTGTAGATCAAAACCAACAAAGGACAACGAAAGAAAACATGCACCAACCACCCCAAGCCGGCTGGTCACCGTGGGGCTCAGCGACTACTACCCTCCAAATTCACGATTCTTAACAAATACAATCAATTTCAACAGATCTCACCCACCACATCACATCTCTCCCGCAACAGAAAATTCCCATATATTTATTTGTACATTTAACGCGAGATCACTATCATCAGACGAAAAACTCCTAGAATTTAAAGAAAGTGTTGCTTCAATAAAGTATGACATTATTGGCTTATCAGAAATAAGAAGAGAAGGATATAACATTGAAGAGGATAGTGAACATATATTTTGTTACTTCGGTGAAAGAAAGGGACACTTAGGCGTAGGGTTCCTCTTAAAGAAAAGACTCAAGCAATATATTGAGAGTTTTATTGGTGTATCAGAACGAATCTGCATTTTAAATTTAAGAATAATAAATTTAGATATGTCCATTATCCAAGTCCATGCACCCACTTCCGAAGCAAGCGACAATGAGTTAGAAAAATTCTATGAACAAGTACGTAATGCTATGAAGCACTGCAACAAGCAGTTTATATTAGCAGGTGACTTTAATGCTAGAATAGGAAAAAGGTTGCCTGGTGAAGAAAGAGTAATGGGTGCAAATTGCTTTGGTAAACGGGATCAAAGAGGAGATCTGCTCCTGCAATTTTGCCGTGAAAACGACTTAAAGATAATAAACACCCAATTTACAAAGAAGATAAAAAACCTATGGACCTGGCTTTCCCCCAAAAAGCGAAGAAGTCAAATTGACTATATATTAACAAATGACATGCGACATATACAAAACATTGAAGTGGTGCACAATCTATCTTTTGCCAGCGATCACAGTCTTGTAAGATGCACATATATAGTAAAAGACCTAAAAAAGAGTCGAGTAAAATATAAAAATAGTGCATACTCTTATCTTAAATCCCCAGAAGACGAAGAGTCATATTTAAAAACCTTAGAAACCAAAATAAAAGACATAAAAGATATTGATGAAGGCAACGTAAACAAATATTATGACCAAATTAAGACGTCACTAACGGGAAGCATAAGAGCCGTTACATTAAAAACTAAAAATAGATATAATCGAAAAGGTTATATTATCTCAAATCACATAAAGGATCTGATATCCAGAAGAAACGAGTTGACACATAAAACACATTTAAGCAGCGTAGAAAAGAAGGAACGAACATATCTGTATAAAAATATACATAAAATGATTAAACAAGACAATAAAAAACATAGATTACAAGTACTAGAGAAATTTCTAACAGAATCAAGGAGTATAAAAAAAGGTTTTAGAGCACTTAACAGAACCAAACAATGGATACCTCGAATAAAAACCAGTTCATCATCGACAACATACTCTAGATCCAAAATAATTGAGGTAGCTTCTAAATTCTACAAGGAGTTATATGGCTCTAATAATAATATAAATAATAATACAGAAAATTTCAAAATCCATCACAACAACTTATCGACTGAAAGATTTTCAACTTATGAAGTTATCAAAGCTATGGAACAATTAAAGAAAGACAAAAGCTGTGGACCAGATGGCATAACAAATGAAGCTATACAAGTTGGAAGATTTTTGTTAGCGACCCCCATAACAAGGCTTTTTAATATGGTTTTGGATTCACGAAAAATACCCAGAGAATGGGCACGGTCTGACATAATTTTACTATATAAAAAAGGGGACCCGACTGATGTGGGCAACTACCGCCCGATAAGCTTGCAACCAAGTATGTACAAATTGTTCGCTTCCTGTCTAGAAAGACGCTTGTCAAATTATACCGAAGAATATCAACCAGTAGAACAAGCTGGTTTCAGAAGAGGCTTCTCTACCATAGATCATATTCATACCTTAGACATGATTACAGAAAAATATATCGACCAAAACTGTCCCCTATACCTAGGTTTCGTTGATTACGCCAAAGCTTTTGACACCATATCTCACAAAAGCATGTGGCAAGCTCTTGGCGAATGTAATGTTCCTTATGAAATAATAGAACTCATACAAAATATATACCAGCAAAGCGTAAGCCGCGTGAAGTTAGACAGAATTGGCCCAGAAATAAAAATATGCAGAGGCGTAAGACAAGGCGATCCTTTGTCACCTAGAATATTTGTAACGGTTCTACAGAGCGTAATGAAAACCCTTCAATGGGAGAAAAAAGGGTTAGAAATAAATGGTCAGTATCTAAGCAACTTGAGATTCGCCGACGATATAGTTATCTTCTCAAACAGTGCGACGCAGCTACAAGACATGCTTAACGAATTAGTCTGCGCAAGTAAAAACATTGGCCTAGAAATGAATACCTCCAAAACTAAAGTTATGACTAACAGCAAAGAACGACCAATTTTTGTCAACGCCACGTCTCTTGAATATGTACAAAACTACATTTACCTAGGAAAACAAATATCGTTTAGTCAAAACCGACATGTGGATGAAACAAACAGACGTGTAAACCTAGCATGGAACAAATATTGGGCTTTAAAAGAAGTACTGAAATCCAACCATAACTTAACTATAAAAAGAACAGTCATGGATACATGCATACTTCCATGTTTGTCATACGGATGCCAAACCTGGATTTTTAACAAGGCGTTAATAAAAAAGATTGGAGTATGCCAAAGGGCTATGGAGCGCTCCATTCTAAACTTGAAGCTTAAAGACAAAATAAAAAACAAGATGATACGAAGTCGTACAAAAATAAAAGATGTTGTATCTTATACAAAAAGGCTAAAATGGAAATGGGCCGGTCACATTGGCCGCCTTTGTGATGGCAGATGGGTCAAAAAGACCCTTACTTGGAAAGGCCCAGTGGGAAGAAGAAAGAGAGGATGCCCACCGAAAACTTGGGAAGATGATATAAAAGGGATAGCGGGAAAAAACTGGAAAATTGTCGCATCAGATAGGGATAAGTGGAAGAATCTGGAGGAGGCCTTCACTCCATCGGAGGTCGAGTACAAGTGTAAAACTTAAAAGGCATGGACTTACTGTAGTTATAGTGTACTCGAATAAAGGCTATTTTTATTTTTTTATTTTTATTTTATTTATTTATCCTGAAGTAGATTAACCACCTCAAAAGAAGGAATCTCATTCGCCGCCAGACGCCAATAGCAACAGATATGAATACTCGTAAATGTACACAGTTGCCGGAATATCATGTCTTAGAATTGTGACGCTACTGAATGCCTACGATAATAATTTCTTTAAGAAAAATGAACGAATATAAAAATTCACTTATTACATAACAATATTAATATATAAGATGAAAGGATAATTATTTAATTTATGTACGGGGTATGAAGATGATATTAGGCTATTTTTGGAAGTCGCTTTCGAAAGACAATCCTTCTACTGAATGGATACTTATTCAGATATGTCGACGATTATATTCATTTCTCTTGGAAATACAAGAGAAATGAATAATATTAATAATATATTTTAGTGAATTTTTATATAAGTTCATTTTTTTTGAGTGATTTTTAGCTATAAAATAGAATATACCTTAGTAGATAGGTACTATATTTATCTGTATGTTTGTGTCAAAACTAAAGAGACTTATTAAATATTGGGATTTTGCTATCCACGAGTATATCATTAATAATAACGTTAAGATTAAATACAATTAGTATATCATTAATATATTTATTAAGTATGAATCCGATTAACAAGGCCCGTTGTATACAAAGAAAATTATTGTGTTCTACTCAGTAAAAAGTGTTAGAATATAAGTTACCAAACCATGTCACCAAAATATGCTCCCAAGTTCACTGAACTTTCCATGAAGTAGGCTTATGTTTATGCAAATTAAATAAAAGTATAAAAAAGCGAATACATTTTACTTTGATCGATTTAGGCAAGATTGAACTTTTTCCACTAACTCCTGATTAAAACCGCTATATCGCAAGAACCATATATCTTAGCTTAATTGATGTATATACACTGTATACCTACATTATTACAAAATCGTAGAACGTACTTTATTATGGTTCACACACATCTTCTGTGGATTTATAAGCTCATAGCTGGGACACGGTGTCGTGAATTTTTCAGCTAGAATCAATGGTTTCTTATCTCCAGAGATGTTTTCTACTATTTCTGGTAAAGTATGAAATGAATCAAAATGAAACTCAGCTCACTATTTTAAATATATTTTATAATTAAATCATTGTAAAATAACGTGTATAAATTATATTTTGATTTAATTGTTTGACTGTTATAATTTTGACATCGTCAATATCGCTAAAACTAACGCGTACCTACGTAACCTCTTACAAAAATTAAAATAAATTATAATTTCAAAAACATTTAACATTTGGTTCGATAAGGGTAATTCTCAATGTCGCTGAAACTTTAATGATTCTAGTTGTTCTATTAATATCTTACTTAAAAACTTTAATTTTTTTCTGAAGTTTCATTTATCGATATAGGTTAATAATCATCGACTAACAACCGTCTAATCCCGACGTGGCGGCGTGCGTTTTGGATTTTTGTGAGACATTTCAGTTAATATCCTGAAAACTTTCACAACAACAGTCTGATTACAAAATCTGTCTATAGGACTTCCATCAACCAGATCGATCCACTGAAAAGATGCCCACCGAATAATGCTTTTCCTACGAAGATTTTAACAATAATAATTCTCATTAATAGTACAATTTGTAATAAATCGGCTAGCGTTTAGACCACTATATAGGTACTCTAGTTTTCAAATTTTCTTTCAAAATTAGCTATCATTAATCTTATTATATTACATATATACGGAAATGTTTGTGCTTTGAGGCGGCGAAGTACAGTGGTGGTGGTGACCCGTGGCAGCTCTCAGTTGGAGTTTATTTCATCAGAAGAGATCGAGCGAGGATATTATGTCATTGTTACATTTAATTATACACGATAAATTTAAGTGTCTGTATTTTCTCAAAACTAACTTTAATTATTCAATTAAGCGCTTCATCGCATGCTATTACACGTAGTACTTAGGTATAACAACAGCGTTTGTTTGTTACGCGCCTCCATTGAGCTGCGTTCCTCGTGGACCACTTATCGCGTGAAATCCTGATTAAAGGGTCGGTCTGAACTCTGATTGGATATTCATTAGACACATGCAATCAAACTTCATAATTAGACCGGCCGCGGCGCAAATACAAAATTTTCCGATTTATCGAAAAATTATATTGCGCAGTCATGAACGTAGGTAACTCTCTGGAATGATATACTTCATTATTAACAGTTGGTGCACTGATGCGTTCGTTTAATATAGAGCTAGAACAACTGCGTTGACCTGAATTATCGGCACTGCCGATAAACTGCCGAATTAATACAGAGAACAATGTAAGAGGCGGTGCAATCGTATCGTTACAAATTATTTAATTAATGCGACGTGTTCCGAACTTCCGAGGGGATCCGCTACTTTAGTTTCACTGCAAGAATAAAGGATAGCTGATATAGATAGCCTGTATCGTTGCCTCGAGGCACCACTGTGGGGGTTTAACATACTCTTGTATCGATTAATGGTTACGTTTCGTCATTATTAAGTATGTCATTTAAGTCTTTGACTCTCTTTTTCTCTTAAGAATTGCATATTCCTGAAAGGCATACAGAAATTAGGAATACTTCAGCAATACATATGACGATATCTTTATTTCATTTGAGCGTTTATAATATGTAAGAACACTGTTAAAAGTCCTACCAATAGGCTGAGCCGTGTGTATTACTAATACCAATATTAACAACCATTTATTATAATAAAATTCTCTAATGCTTTAAAACAAGAATGATGGTAAAAGTATTTGAGATAAAAAATAGCTACACGTTTTTCGCAGATCTTCTTCGTACCCGTGAGTTATTATTTTGTTAATCTATCGAGAAAGTAGATACAAAAGAAACAGAGGCCCCGCCACCTCCATTAATTAAAGTCTCTCGGTAAGAACGAATGTATTAATATCGAATATACTCCCAAGTCGAACGATTTACGATAAAAAATACAGATCTTGTATATATCCTTACCATTACATTTTGTTTGCTTACTGCATTGATATAAGCTAGATTAAATATTATGTAACAAAACTAAACTCACTTCCTTTTAACAGTAAATACTGTTTTACAAGTTAATAACTGGAATGAGAAAGATGGCTGACTCGGTGGTCAATACGCGAGAGACCTTCACCTGGCGTCCTCGTAGGTCGTCGAGGTGAAATCCGTCGGCTCGACCTCGGGCGCCTTGGCTTCGCTCTCGTCGTCGCTGACGGGCGGCGGTCGCCCGCTGTCGCGTTCGTCGAGCAGCGCGTGCAACACGGCCAGACAGCGCCGCTGAAAGGCGCGCTGGCGGGAGCCACACAGCATCTGATAGTCGGCGTGCAACCCTCGGAAGAACTGGAAGTACGAGGAGTTCTCCTCGGAGCCGAAGGCTGAACCGCATCCGTCGTCGCTGGAAGCGCGGGGCGCGAGCGGCGGAGTCATGAACCACGCGGGAGACAGCAGCGGCTTGACGTCGTGCGCGTCATCGGCGGAGTCGAGGTCGAGCAGCGTGGGCGCGAAGGTGGGATAGGGCACGGAACGTGCATCGGTGGCCATGTGGTCTCGGAGGAACTCCAGGTCGTCGGCGAGGTACCACTTGGACACCATGCGGCCGCGACTCGTGCACGCCCCGTGCATCTCGTTGCGGAGGTGGCGCGAGTACGAGTTGCGGATGTGCGACCACTTGCGACGTACTTCGGCCACTGCACAGATTTACATTGTTAATAGGTTTTCAACAAAATAGTATATTATTTTAAGTAATTATACTTTAGAAATATCCTTATTCGTGCACAGAAACATACCTACATATTTTTAAGTCGAAGTAAGAAGTAGACATGGGGAGAAATTGGCTGTGCCAAAAATGTATCTAGAACTGTTTCGAAAAAACACCTTTTGTATGGCAATTAAAGTTTACAATAAATTACCAAAAGAATTAAAAGTTCTTCCGACTAGAGTCTTTAAAAAGCGACTTGGTGATTACTTTTGGAACAAATGTATTATTCAATAAATTATTATTTGCGTGAGACACTGTAGTTGATATAAATTTAATAACGTATATGATATGTAACGATACAAATAATAATGTAAAAGTAATATTCCTTTAGAGACAAATTTGCGCGCCATTGTGTGTGCCAGAATATGTGAACTTACGATTGACCACCTTACACATTGTTGTACCATATTCTTGAAATAAATAAATTATTATTATTATTAATACATATCCATCCTCCTGAGTCTGCCTGTGTCCGTTTATCCGCTAAATCCGCAGCAGATTTCGCAACAGCTTGCGATGTGATTATTTTGGTTTGTTTATTACATATCCATACCATAATAAAAACTACAACACGACCTCACTTAATATTCAGTCCAATTATTCTGAATCAAACTTCTTTAAAACTAGAGACAAGGAAAATATAGAAGTGATGTCCAATCCTAAATCTAAAGACGAATGAAATAGTGCGTGTTGAAGGTATTGTATAGTCGCAAACTATTAAAATGCAATTTAAACTTATGTTTAATTTATACATGATTCATTAATGTTATGTGACAATAAAATACACTTAAGATTCACCACACCATAATTCATATACTTAATGCAAATGAAAAGAAACTCAACATAGTAATTAACTCTGAACGGTTTTTTGTGCCTGTGGATTGTGGGTGCTACCTTCTGCATCCAAAGATATACCTTATATGAGTACGAATCTAATTACTAAACAATAAAGGTTTAAATTATATTTTATGAACTTTCACAGATCACAACTACTATATATTATTTTTTATTCATATACATTATGATTAATTTAGTATTCACGTTCCTAAATCATAATACGTATAGAAAAGTGTGATTCCTTAACGCTTAGGTTGGTTCACACTATATATCCATTCAGAATAATTGGACTGTAGATGCAAGCTATTCTTTATACTAGTACTTGTGTACTGTGTGTAGCACTACAGAGATAAAGTAATTTAGATCTGTATTCTAAAACATGAAAAATGCTGAAGTGAAGTACGGAATAGTGTTATAAGTGTATACTAAAGTAACGGTCGGTGACTATGGGCGACTCAGGCGGCAGTTTTGCATTACCGCAAGGACTTAAAAGTCACAACATTAACGGCACGCACCTGTCCAGTCCATCTCTTGCGCCACTTCTTGCCATTGTCGCTTGACACTGGTGTAGTAGCTGGCGACGGGCATGTTATTGCGCGCGTACAGAACGGGGCGCGCCTGCACCAGCCGGATGAGACGCCTGTCGTCTGCCTGTCCCGTGTCCACCAGGCGCCCCACGTCTTTCTGCTTCTTTGACAGGTCTTTCCGCACGCGCACCCGCCGCGCCATGGCCGTTCGCCTGGACGTCACGCCGCGGCAATGCGCGACGTCGAACAAACCGACACACACATCGGCACGCAGACACTGGAAGCTCCACTGCCGTCTCGCTCGCGCATGAGGCGGTCGAGCGCGTGGAAACGAGATGGGCGACGAACACGTGAGCAAGCAAGAGCGCAGACGCCCGCCGCCCGCCGACCTCCCCCTGCAGGCCACGCTCGTTCACGATCCACGCAGCTATCGATTCGCGCCGCGGACTTCAACCGTCCGTTTTTACTGTATTTGTACCGTTCACCACGTCCTTCCATAGCCGATAGGTGCCGTTGCCGGGACAATTAAAAATAACTATATTAGTTTAATTATCTATCGTGTACTGCTGAAATCTAGGAGGAATTAAAGAAATAGTAACCTGTAATATTAATCAAGTGATCTCCAACATAATACTTCACTTAGTATTTCTGCTTCGGATATAAAATTCTAAAAGTATAAATTCAAATTCAAAATCCTTTATTCATATAGGTAACAAAATATACACCTATGAACGTCAAAAAATCAATATATGTTCAGGTGCCAGTTCTCAAATCAAGGGCGTAGAACCGAAGAGAAGAACTGGCAATAAACTCTCCGCCACTCTATTTAATCGCCAAGTTTTTTGTTTTACACGATGTTTGTAAGGCTGCAACCATTACACCATGTTCCACATGACATCTTAAGTAATTAATGATAATAATAAAAAAATAACAAACATTTGTCCTCTATCAGCAGGAGGCATAATGAATGTAATCATAGCATTTTAATAAGTTATCAATCTAGTACACGTATGTACTTAAAATTACGCGTAGAAAGGTATGGGCAGGTACATTTAAATAAGAATATAAATTTCGTGGATTTTGGCAAGAGTTTTTGGGACCTCCTCGCCAATAATCGTTATATTTCAGTAAATTTACATTAAATCCTAATGAATTATACACTTAAGTGTTCCTTAGGAAACACACCATCTATTAGTAATTCGAACGGTGGTTTCTGATGTGAAATCAAAATAATCGCTAACTATAAACAATAGGTATTTTCTTATTAATAACTAAATTAAAAGTTTTATTTTAGAATACACTGTTATATTTGGTCAGAAGCACAGTTTCGGCTAATCTCTAAATTACAATAATTAATTATTTTGACAAGTGGTTATCAGATTGACATCACCGCAACATTATAATTATACCTAAATCGGATTTCCTCAATATTTCATAATAATTAAATTATAAAATAAGCATCAGTTTTTCCTAATTGAGCATCAATAGCTTTTAGCTATACAGCATTTGAGAAACTTTCGAACGCGTGGATTAAAGTGTGTTAGGAGAGGGTGGGTAAAGTTTATTCTAGAACTAATTTGGGCTAAGATCATCACTTCTAGAGTATGTCGAAAGCACAACAGACTTCGTGGTCTCCGGGGCGTACCTACTACAATGTGCATGGCCATGGAGGCACCATTCGCATCCCAGCTGTAGCTGTTGGAATGAGTCAGTGACTCGCTCAAGTAGCGAGTTAAGAGGAAAGTAAATATGTTTAGGTGTTATGGTGCAAATCTTGATAGAATTAAGAAAATGCTTTGTATCGAAGGATCCCGGAAGGGTTTCG
Source organism: Pieris napi (assembly GCF_905475465.1). Classification (NCBI taxonomy): domain Eukaryota; kingdom Metazoa; phylum Arthropoda; class Insecta; order Lepidoptera; family Pieridae; genus Pieris; species Pieris napi. The sequence goes on from NC_062255.1 coordinate 10,638,173, forward strand.
GGGGCACAAAAGGCACACTTTTGTGCCTTTTAACTGACCACAACAGCAGCTTGATTCATAGAATATTTCCGATCAGTTGATGTTTGTACTTACATTCAGGTGTCAGGAAGTAGTCACTTTTACATATATTATAATATTATTGACATGAATTTTTTACTTATAGGTTAGCTGGATACTCTTGATTTTTACGATATTAGTTTGATATGTCAAAAAGGTTTGCATTAAAAAAAGCTTGAAAAACAATATGAACTCGATTCCAACATTACAACTGTCCCAAGAGAATTTTTGTAGAGTTGAATTTTACTGTAAGTAATCCGGTCGACCGGATAGCGGTTTAAAAGTTTAAAATATCCTTATAAATCTTAGTTACAATGTTCGTTGATCACCGACGACCCAAACGAGACTTTCAGGGGTAAGGCTTGACGTCGTCGTGCTGCCCGGCGGGCTCGCTGCCCGAGGTGGAAGCGGCTCCGCGCGCCCACAAGGCCGCATAGTTCTGCTGTTCCGCCAGCAGCCCCTCCTCCGCTTCTATCACGGCCGCGAATAACGCTTTTTTTATCCTTATTTGCGCCGGGTACGGGAGCCGTTTGGTGGACTGGCACATGCTGTTGAAAAAGATGTCGAGCGGGTCTGGCAGCTCGAGGTGTCGCGGTGACAGAGGCCGCTTGACGGGCGCGGGGCGGGTGCGCCGCCGCCTGGGCGTCGACGACCGCGACGAGCAGCTGTCTTCGCTCCCCTCGTGACCGTTGACGCGCTCACCCTCGCCGACCTCGGCGCTGGGCTCGCGCGGTGCCGCCTGCGGGAAGGGCGGCTTTTTGCGGGCGTTCATGTGCGGCTGCAGGAAGTGCATGAGGTGGGTGTACTTCCAGGCGCTGCCACGCTTGCCGCCCGCCGCGACTTCGCTCTGACGCTTCAGCGCATCGCGGTAGCTGTCACGCAGCTTCTTCCACTTGAGCTTTACTTCTTTTACTGTAAAAATTGTTTCCTGGCTAGCATTCATTTCGTTTCTACACACTATCCGAATTTACTGTACTTTAGCGGACAGAGGACGGAGAATTTTGTAACAAAGTATTTTTCTTTAAGGCGGTAAAATTTCAAGGTAAAATATAACTTTCCTAAAAAATACATAATTCATTAATTTTACTGATAAATGATACTGAATTTAATCCTTAATGGATAGAATACGACAGCTGCAGTCGTCACTTGCGGCTGAAAGGGCATGAGGTGCGGGGGGCGTGGCGTACCAGAAGTGAGGTCGGTCTCCTTGACGAGTTCGGCCCAGGCGGCGTCCTTCAGCTCCTGATCGCGGTACTCGGGCGCGGCGGTGTCCCAGAGGCAGGGGTAGCGGCGCACGGCCTCGATGAAGTGCTCCATATCCTTAGCCGAGTGACGCGAGCTGTGCGGCGGCCGGCGGCGGGCTCCCGGCGAGGACTGAGCGCGCACCGCCCGCCGCCCGCCGCACAGCACGGCCCGCCCCCACAGCCCGCACGTTTTGTACGATCGGTGGAGTCGACGACTAAGCTACACAATACTCTCGGAAATAAAATAAAAAGTAAATCATAAAGAATCATATCTCTTCCTCGTTGTAACAAATTAGTCACCGGTCATTTTGATATATTCGGCCAAATCCTCGTGGTATATTTTGTTGTAATGTTGTAGTGTCGTTGTCAAAGATAATTGCCTGACATTATCTCAACTTCATTCTTTTAGGTATATAATATGTAACACGCAAAAGGATTCTGGCCACTCTCATCATCCTTCAAGTATGTCCATAGGATTTATTGTAACATTTTTATCTAATAACTACTAGCTGACCCGGCTAACTTCGTTCCGCCTTAATAATAATATCGTTGTTACTTTAGTTAAACTTATTTTAGGATTTCATTAAGGTGATAACTTTTTTTGCAAATAGAGAAATGTTTTATTGCTTGCCATTGCAAAAGAAGTATGGCAGTTTTACACATTAGGCCTCTTCTCTCTAACGCCAATATTGCGATACTGCATGTTAAAGCATTTTCTGCTTTACAACATTTTTTGATGAGGTAACACATGTTTTCGATCAAGATCAAAGCCTGGTTATGCATCTCCTCATTTACCTCAAGTTCGGAATTTCTTGAAGTGACACGAATTCGACGTAAAATGATGCGTAGTTTTGTCAACAAATGTCACCACATGCCGTGTGCATTCGTAAAATTAATTAATTTATTTATTGTTATTCGATAACTTATCCGATATTTTATTACTTATTCTGCTATTCGGAGTGGAGAAAAATCCATCAAAAAAGACATAACTAACATCGGTCCAGCCGATCTCGAGTTATAAGTGTTGTAACAAACACGACTTTCTTTTATATATATAGATATTTCACTGAGGTACAACGTATGCAGCTTGTAGAGCTCAAGTTCGAATACTACTCTTAACTCTGGGCTGCCCCCCAAATACGAGCTATTTATGACTAAATGAACCCTCGTTTCATCACCGCAGGAACCGAAATAATACCAGTTTACGAACGTCCTCGATGGCTGGATTTCTAGAACTTGAATGTGGCTCTGAGCGCAATATTTTTATTATTAATATAAATTACACATGCCGTTGGAAGGAACCTACTCAGTACTTTAAACAGTAAAAGTAAAAACTGCCTGTTCACCGATGGCCAGTGCTGATAATCTATCATTATTAAATTAATCACTCTAGCAGGTGAACTATTAACTTCACGTAAAAATATTTTATAATAAATGTATCCCATTTTTAATGAAAAAAGATACGAACTCCATGCAAAGCCGTGAGCGCCGAATAGTACAAGGTGTCTCAAACAAAAGTTGAATAAAAAAAAAGTAAGTCATGTATCAAAAATGTCTTTATATACATGTACACATTTTGGGAATTCATTTCTTAAATATAATACCGTCCAAATGTAATGTCGATATTTTCTTTTAATTGCACCAGAGAAGTCGGCTTATTGGCGTAGAGTTTAGATTTAAGATAACCCCATAAGAAAAAATCCATAAGGGTTAAATCAGGACTGCGTGGAGGCCAATTTATGTCATCTTCCCTGGAGATCAATTTGCCTGAGAGAATTTTACGAACTCGTGGCAGAGACGTATTGGACGTGTGTGACGTTGCTCCGTCCTGCTGGAACGATGTTCTTTGGTTATAGCCAGGAAAGTTTTGAAGTTCAGTCACCAAGAAGTCGTCTAATATTTTCACATAACGCTCTGAATTGACTGTAGCTGTGCACCCCGTATCATCTTCAAAAAAGTAAGGGCCGATAATTCCTCGCGCTGACATCGCAGCCCATACAGTCACTATAGGTGAATGAAGGGGTCTTTCGTTGCACTCCAGTAGCGGCAATTCTGCTTATTTACGTGTCCATCTAAAAACAAGATGTTGGTAAACGTTGAAAAGTGCAGTGCTCTAACTGGCATCTTGGTGCTATAATTTTCTAATAGCCTAGAGTAATATTAATAAGTGATCCATTTTGATACCTTTACTACTCTGGGTGATATTCAGAAACGAGAGCGCTGTTCGGGAGATTATGTTTTGACATACGTGGGTTTTCCCTAAGTCCCTAAGAATTATGTTTTATGATAAAATTATACTAACCAAATATGTACGAGAAATGAAACTACGCCCGGTTGAACATATTATGTGTAAGGATGCAACAAATCAATTATATCATTGACACTACTGGTAGAAGTAGTTCAAATATACCTATGATTTCTCTGTTTCATATTTCTTAAATTGAGTACAGACTTGTACAGATGTTCGTAGTAGGCGAGCTGCAGTGTATTTTGTTTTATTCATAAAAAGCTTGCCAACGCTCGGCACCCTGATACATCGGTAAAAACAAACACAAAATACAATTTTTGATGTGACAAGCACTTATAGGCAAACATGACATACATGTAGAGATGTATGTATGTATGATCAATTTTGGTTTTGATTGATATTTGATGAAGAGGATGATGTGTATTGCTTTCGAAGTATAGTAAAACTTGGGTAATGTGTAGCCTGAGCCTTCTGTGTCTGCATTCATACGGAATACCCATAATCCATAGGGCACTAAACCACAAGGCAGTACTTCTCCGCATAAGAAATTAGAGACCAAAATAACGCCTTACAAAAAAGTGTAGCAATATTTTTAATACGACATTTTGTTGGGATCCAATATTATATTTAGGAGTATAATAAACTAATACATAACAATACATATATTTATAAATAAATATATATATATATACATATATATATATTTATAAATAAATATATATATATATACATATTACATTAAAATGTGTATAATATATGAGGGGCTGTCCTGAGATTTTGTGATTAATGATTATCTTCTTGAAATTTGTTATTTTTGTGAAAATGTCGACAGAGGCACTTCGATCGAAGCGAGATATATTGTTTTCAATGTTTATCGTAAATAAAGAAAGAAGAAGGTGTAAATCAAAGTTAATCTTTGATTCTAAAGCGCGTGGTATATTTGACCGGTAAGTTGGACTCAGTGGTTTTGATACTTTTAGTTTATTTTATTTTTTCTTCGGTACTTAATTGTTACCTGTTTATTTGTGTTTCTAGTACTATACGGTGAATCGTAGCTGAGGGCACATCAAATGTGAACAAATTTATATTTTTAATAATAGACATAATATAATTTAAACATTATTCGTAAATAATAAAATTATTTCACTTGTAACAAAATTTGGTAATCAAAGTGTGCCCTGTTTAGTATTAAAATGAACTCTACAATTTGAATTTATACGATTTATTTGGAATATATCTTCTGTGATGAATATAAAAGTCTCCTTCATCGGAATCCGAAAAGCCAAGTTTTGCAGTTCGCAGGATGACTGTACAGTAATGCCAACTAATAAAAAAGCTACAGTGTAATTTCTTAATGGTAAAATAAATGTGAACGGACGTTTACGTTTAAAAAAAAAAATTAATTTCATTTCAACCCTCAGCAATAATTATTTTTTCAATTCTATGGTTTTTATTTGTTATGTGTTTTTTACGTATTTCCAGCGCTCTATTTTCTTTGTTACCGTCTAGTATATTAGGTATCTGTGGTCATTGTTCAGTAGACACTGGG